>NC_081368.1:40527233-41806161 GCF_030684315.1 Stegostoma tigrinum | reverse complement strand
TGGTCACAATGAAAAAGGCTGCTGGTCTTGCAGTACACAGCCTTAGACTCTCAGAGCCAGTAAGGCTAAGAGGTTTGATGAGCAAAAACAGATGCCAAGTAGAGTAAAAGGACTGTTTTTTCTTTATTAACCAACAAGCACAGTACCAATGAGGATAGACTCTCTGTTTGTGGATGTGATGCTGATAGAGATTTAAAAAAATAAAGGAGTTGCCAGAATCTTGCTATTAGAAATTCAATTCAAAGGTATTTAGAAGTTTGAGTGAAGCTGGCTTTGTTTAAAAGGACACTGGATAATTCATCATGGGAGAGAGAGGAGACCCTGTTGAAACTAGGAGAAATTTGAGACTTTAAATTCAAGACTACATTTCTGCTAAAAGTGCAGAATAAAGTATAATGTGGTGTAGGGCTGTTGGTGGCATTGTGTAGTTAATGGAGAGGATGTATTCTGCAGTGAGCTAATTAGTTATTGAAGTAACATTTGGTGGATGTTGGTTATACTTTATTTGTTACAGTAAAAGGTTTAAATCATGGAATCTTGCTAAGCAATTCCTTCTGACAGAGTTTGGGAAATTCAGTAAATGCTGTAGTCCTTGGAGCTTTCTTATGGGTATGAAATTTTAGATGCCTATTTAGTGGACAACACGATTTAATCAAGGGTGGATATCTCGAGGGAAATCCAGGGTACCATGGTTCTTGAGGCTACTCTGAGAAAAGAAAGAGGCTGGTAGGCAAATTAGAAAGGTAGTAGTAATGGATGGCTCAATAGTTAAATGGATAGATAGTCTAATTTATAGCCAAGATTGTGAGTCCAGTATAATCTGTTGTCTCCTGGGTGCAAGGGCTTTGGATGAAACAAAGCAGCTGGATAAACCTCATGAAAGGGTGGATGAACAACCAGTAGTTGTGGTTCATGTGGGTGCTAACAACATCGGGAGGGATAGCACGATCAGTATCAGGAGTTAGGGAGTAGATTGAAACACAGGATCTACAGGGTAGTAATGTCAGAAATACTAATTGTGCTACAAGCTGCACCATTTTACAAAAGCATATCGGGACAGTAAATCATGGCTTGAGAGTTGGTGCCGAAGGGAAGGATTTAGATTTTTAGGAACTCTGGGGTCACTTTTGAGAAAGGAGAAAGCTGTTCAGAGGGGATGAGCTTCACGTGAGCAGAAGTGGAACTAATCTCCTGTTTCAGGGAGTAAATAATATAGTGGGTGTGGTTTTAAACTTGTAAGGTGATGGCGTGAGTTGACTAATGGACCTAGTTTTGGAAGTACCAGAGAAGGCGAAAGCAAGATGGGGAACGGGGAAAAGAAGTGAGGGAAGGCTTAATCATTGACAGTGGGCAAGGAAACGGTTATTTTCCAATGGCAAGGAAGAGGTAAGGACAGGGTTAAATTTTATGTATGGAAATCATGAACAGAACTGGAGAACTGGTAGCAGAAATTGTTTTGGCAAAAATGATGTACTAGCTTTGACAGAAATGTGGCTCAAGCCAGATTTGGACAGGATACTTAACATTCCTCATTATAAGGCTTTTAGTAAAAACAGGGAGGGTAAAATGGGAGGATCTATAGCAGTCTTGGTCAAAGATAGTAACATTGCCCTTGAACAAGATGCAGTTCCTGAATTAGAATTTGTCTGGTTGAAAGTGAGAAACAGTAAGGGAGCAGTGACTTCATTGTGTATTTATTATAGACTTTCAAATGGTGTGAAAGAAGTAGAAGAGAGCATTTTAGGCTGGAAAAATAAGATTGAGATAACTGGTGAGTTTAATTACCTGAGGGTAGACTTGAAAAAATTGTAGAGTGTGGGGTATGGAGAAGAAGAAATTCCTGAAATGCACGCAGGATAACTGTCTAAAACAGTACATTTCCAATCCTACCAGGTTGAAGCTGTGCTGGATCTGGTCCTAGGAAATGACAGTACTATCTGAATAACAAAATGCTCCACAGTTCCAAAATTTGTCCAATTGCTTCTAGAAAATTACACCTTTATAATTTAAAGCGTTTAATGTTGTGCCCACTAAGGTTGGTAAAATCAGTACTGAGAACATTTTTTGAGTCGGTACGTGGTTTTACCTGTCTCCTAAACTTGGAGACCAGGAATTGAGATTGACACAATGCCACATTTAGGCCAACATGTTTATTGAGAACTTTAACAGTTTCAATTAAATTGTATAGTTTTCCTCTTTTTCTGTGCTCACCTCTAATTCTTCATAGAAACTGGAGTTACGAATGCAGTTAAGTCCCATACAAGTAAGTCAAGATGGATCTGCATGTTTGAAGCAGGACCATTACATCTTCTAGACTAATACCTGCCTGGAGAGTTTAGGTGCTAGGTTTGTGAGAAATGTTGCCAAACATTTTTTAGGATTGTCTCTCAAGCCAGTTACAACACAACTTAGATGCAACGTAAAACTCCCTTTGTACAATTATGACAATCATTTCCAAATTAAGTACAGTATATGATTTAAGCTTGAAGCAAAGTTATTCTGAAAATGCATCTTAACATAGAAATGCAATCACTTATTTTTTAAAAACTGGTGACTTCAGAGTAGACGATTTTGGTCTAGGAGTCATAATTTACCCAGAAGTGGGTTCTGAGTCAAATTCATGGGTGATTAAGAATAAATTCTTTAGATATGGTACATAAGCTAAAAGGCATATAACCGATAACAGAGAGACAACACAGTGTGGAGCTAGAGGCACCCCGCAGGCCAGGCAGCATCAGAGGAGCAGGAAAGTTGTCTCTGACTCCAGCATCTGCGGTTTTTGCTATCTCTAGGTAGCAGAGAGAACAATGATTGGATGAACAAATGATAGAAGCAGAGGGATGTTGATCGGCATAACTCAGGGTAACAGTCACCTCCAATTAGTTTTCCATGCATTTGATTGGAAAACAAATAGATGGATGAAACTGATCTTTTTAGGCAAGCATTGTAGTTTCTTCTGTTTCTTTCAGTCTTCTGACTTTGCTCCACACTGTTTGGATAATTCACGCTTGAAAGTCACTGTCTGGCTGAAATCTCCTTAAATTAATTAAGGTGTTAGGCTGGAACCAGCAGTGTTTCATGTGAAGAATCTCTTTGTAGTGTAATGGGATTAGCAGTAGCAATATGGATAATGGTGAATGATGATGATGTCGGTACAACACAGTTATGCAGAGACAATTGGAAGCGAGCAGAAACTACCAGGAACTTGTGACTGCAGAGATTGTAAAAGGTCAGTTAGGTGGACCTTATAGAAAATGAATTCCCTGATTGGGGCTGTTAATCTGGTTCAAACAGGGAGCCCTGGCTAACGGACAAGGAGTGTCAGACATTCTGTTCACTCTGAGAGCTGGCTCTGAGGGAGCTGGATCAGTGTCAAGGACCCTCCATGCGTAAATAAAGAGTGACTTGGTGACAGGATACCAGCTTCTGTAGAGTTATTTCACTGGCAATGAGAGAAAAGTATGCTACTGAAGAAACTTGCTCACAACTATTATCTTGGAGTTGGGGTAATCATTTCTGGCATCAAGTGGTATTTTTTGGGAAGCTTAACTCATTCAATCCTGACAAAGTCTGGACCCAGTATGTGGAAAAAATATATTATTTTTTTCCAGGCAAATGACATTGAAGCAGATGAAAAGCAACGAGTAATTCTCCTTACAGCACGTGGACCTGAGTATTTATCAGTTATTAGAAGTCTAATGTTTCGTGAGGCACCAGATACTAAAACCTTTCAATAGTTGATGGATTCAGTTAAGGAAACTTATGAACCCCAAGCGTCCTCTAATTCTGACATGCTATCAGTTTAACTTGGCAATTCAAGAACCAGGAGAATCTGTACTGGTATTTTTGACCAAGTTAAGATGACTGGCAGAGAAGTGTGACTTTGGTTTAACCCTTAATGAGATGCTGAGAGGCCATTTAGTATATGAGATTAATGACATAATCATGCAAAAGCACTTACTAGCTGAAACCCAATGGACTTCAAACAGGTGCTACAACTGGCTTTATCATTCGAAAATGTAGTAAGTGGAGCATATGAGTTGCAGGATATTCCTATGGAAGTGGACACCCTCACCAGGCCGACTGAGCTTGGGATCAACTCTTGAGTGAATGCAATTGCACAGGCTCACTCAGGACATATCTGAAAGAGGGACTATAAAACAGCCCATTGCAAAACCCCAACACAAAGCCAAGCCTCGACAAAATAGCTAAAATTTTCTTCAGGATCTGGGCCGCCAAGCCCTTGCAATTGCTGCTAATATGCAGACTAGATACTGCAAAAGAAAACCCCTTGACCTAAATTATGTAAAAGAATTCATAAGCCGGTTATACTCTCCTCATAGGGAGAGTTCATACCCTGGAAAGTCCACCTACATCTGGTTTTGAACAGTCAAATTGCTTAGCAACATCCAAATCAGAACCAATCAAAATGAATGCCTGGTTAATTGGTCACCTAGTCCTAATGAAGGTCAATACTGGTGCAGCCATTTCAGTGATCGCGGAACCATCAAATTCGCTCTGGCCTCCAATCCTTAAGTTTGCATAATAGAGGCATAATAGTGACTTTATAGAGGTTTATAAACTATTGAGCAGCATGGATAGGGTGAACAGCCAAGACCTTTTTCTGCAGGATACGGGAATTCAAAATTAGAGGGAATAGCTTTCAAGTGAGAGGGGAAAGGGACCCAAGCGGCAACTTTTTTATGCAGAGAGTAGTACATGTATGAAATGAGCTGCCAGAGATGGTCATTGAGATAGGTACAATTACAGAATTTAAAAGGTACTTGGATGGGTACATGGATAGGAAGGGTTTAGCCGGATATGGGCCAAATGCTGGCAAATCGTGGAATCCTACAGTGTGGAGCAGGCAATTCGGTCCATCAAGTCCACAGTTGGCTAACCTGGCAGAAGGGCTGTCCTTCACAAGGCTGGACATGAATCATGCTTACATGCCTTTGTAGTTAGATGAGGATTTCCAGAAATATGCTAAAATTAACAGCTGTATGGAATTGTACCAATATACCAGACTGCCAATTTGGCTATTACCAGCCTGTGCCATTCTTCACAGATGATGGAAAACGTTTCACAAGATCGATCTCAGATCACCAATCATCTCAATGACCTGCTAATAACCAGAAAGACTAATAAGGAGCACTTAGAGAACTTGGACATAGTCCTTAGATGATTCTCAAAGGCAAGCATATACCTCAGAAGGGAAAAATGGTTTCCAAACCAAACTATAGCTTTTTGGTAAGTGAAGAAAGGGCAATCATTCTCGAAGATGTTGGCACACTATGATCCCAAGTGAGATCTGGTATTGACACGCAATGCCTTCCTGTATGATATTGGGATAGTATCACTCATAATTGAACCAATGGAGAGGAATACCTAACAGCGTATGCATCGAAGATTGTTGATGAGAAGCTTACCTTGTGACCAGGATTGGATGCAGGCATTGCCTCATTGGTGAGGCAGTGTTCATATTGCAAACAAGGACATAAATTACAGTGGGAATGGTCAGGCAAACGCTGGATCCTGTTACACGTCGACTATATAGGTCCATTCATGGGATCAACGTTCCTAATTGTTGTGGATAAAGTGAATGGACACGCATAGAGTTCATTTGTCAAACACGGGGGCGATGATTGAAAAATTGCACACATCTTTGGCAATACACAGTCTCCCAGAAAATGGTCATAAATAATGGGCTATAGATTACCAGCAGGGAATTTGAGTATTTCCTAAAGTTTAATGGCATTCTGCATACAAGGGCAGTTCCACGCCATCCACCATCCAATGGTCTACAGAAAAAACAGCCCAAAGTTTGAAGCAGCCTACAACTTTACCAGATACCAAACTGTCCTGATTATAGGACCACCCCTCATGAAACTGCAGACGTAGCTCCAGATGTGATGATAAGGGGGAGAAAACTCCACTTCAGGTTAAATCTGATCTTCCTCACCTGGGGAGGAGAGTCAAATGGCAACAGAAATGCCAATGCCAAGAATCCAATAAACGAGATAGCAGGATCTGCAGATGCTGGAGAATCTGTGATAACAAGGTGTAGAGCTGGATGAACACAGCAGGCCAGGCAGTATCAGAGGTGCAGGGTCTGAAGAAGGTTCTAGGCCTGAAACATCAGCCTTCCTGGTCCTCTGATGCTGCTTTGCCTGCTGTGTTCATCCATCTGTATACCTTGTTATCTCCAATAAGCGAGAGACAGTTTACTTCATGGGGCAAAATTTGGGGTAGGAACCACAGGAATTGCCCTGCATGGTTAAGGGGCATGGTTGATGCAAGGTCAGGTCTAGTGATGTATAAAGTTTGGCTAGGTGTGATGGTCCCAAACAAGTACATGGACCATATGAAAGCTGCAAACTTGCAAATGGGTGTAGGAGCAAAACACCCCCGGCTCCTATACTGCCTTTCCGACTGTTCTGGAACCTATGGGTTCTCCCTCTCCATCAAGCATTGAAGGTACCTCAGAATCTGAGATGGACATGGTTGATGTCATCATCTGAAGAAAAGATGTTCTGAGTGCAAGAAGCAAAGTACAGTGCATTACACACCACCCATATCAGAGGAAGCGTTCAATGAACCTGACCTAGCCTTAAAACACGAGGAGCTGCAAAAAATTAACTGGCCTACATCCTCAGACTCAGGGAGAAGGATGTAGTGATTGTAACAAGGTCAGCCATGTGCACTTCATAGAATATAAGTTCCCGATTGGGGCTGTTAACCTGGTCCAAGCAGGGACCCCTGGGTTAAAGATAAGAACAGAATTGTCAGACATCCTGTTCACTCTGAGAGCTGACTCTGGGGAAGCTGGATTAGTGTCAAGGACTCTCCACTTCCAAATAAAGGGTGACTTGGTGATGTGATACCGGCCTCTGTAGAGTTATTTCAGAGAGAATGATTTATACATCAAGCCATATAACAGTATTCTTGCAAAAATTTCCATGTAATCCAATGGTAATACTTCAGGAGACTGCGCAGGTTCAAACACACAATAAGACATAGTGACAGCAGAAAGGCAAGAAGAAATATTGAATGCATCAACTCAAGTGAGATCAAGAGGGAAATGGCCAAGGGGAAAATGAGAGGATTTTTCAAGACTCAGCAGAAAGTCAGTGGACATTGTAAGCACAGCAAAAACCTGGAAAACAGACATGAAGAACAAAAAGTAATCATCGTTGACCTGGAGCAGAGAACAAATCCATTCACAAATGACAAAGCAAATCTGAAGATCAGGCGAGAAATGAAGACATAGCTGCCACTCTCAGAACCAATCTAGATGATCGAGGAATGGCACCAGGTGCAGGAGTAGGACATTTGGAAGAGAAGATTTGTGAGCAATAGAATATGGAGGATTAAAGATATCAGGTCAATGCATTGCTGTATTTAGTGGGTACCATTGCAAATGATGTATTATTAGCAAGATAGGGCACTTGTTTGGTAAGAATCTGTGTATATTAAATAAAACAGTAGAATGTTAGATTCTCCACAGATTTCAGTTGATGAAAGTCTTGCAAAAGTAGTGAAATGTACCCTATCTCCAAGCTGGATATGAACCATGGATTTTGGCAACTACCTCAGGATGAAGATGCAGGCTATATTTATCAGACCTGTCAGAACATAATGCTTTAACAAGTTATCTTATTGATATGCCCCAAAAGGTTTTCGAAGAATAATCTCAAATAAACTGAAAGGCATTGACAGCGTAAATATCACATAAATGATAAACATTGATCCATAGAAGAAGAACATAAACAAAGAGTTAGAACAGCTGTGCGAGTGCTTTAGAATGAAAGGTTAACATTGTGTAACAAGTGAAAGTTTGCATAACCAAGAATAACTTTGCTTGTAAGTAGGGTGACTGCTGGCTAACAGCAGTGAAACAAGAGAAATCAATTCAAAATTATGCACTGGCCACCACACTGACAATTGAACTCTTGCCCAAGTTTGTAATGCTCAAATGACTCTAATGAAATGATATGCTGCTTGAAGTACTAGCATGGTTTGAGCCTATTAGGTGCAATAGTCTGGCTACCCTTCCAAACGGACTTTCTTTACCTGGATATATTTTGTATTCATTTCTTATGCTTCTTGAATTTTTGGAGCTATCTTCTTGAATCAGCAAATAGTTTAAAACTTCTAATTTCTAGTCCTCAACCTCTTTAATGATGTCTAAATGTTCTTTTTCTGATGCTCTCAATTATATGCTGGGCAATACATTTGCTGTTTACATTCAATAGTTTAGTCAGGCTTCATTAGCCTTAATCTGAATCCAGGCTACAGGAATCACAATGGATCCTCAGAAGGCTATTAGAGAATTTCCACCACCAGGGAACATCATAAAGCTTCAAAGATTCTTTGGGATGGTGAATCAAGCAAATAAATGCCAATTTCTTAACTTTCAGAAACTTAGCAACCTAAGCATTTCAGCTATGTTCCTGGTCAAACCAACTTTAGCAGAATGCAATCAAATCATTTGTTTAATGGCGTCGTTTGATGAATGAATATTTTCCAAAGCACTCGACCTTTCACGCTCTTTTTCAAATAGTCCCATTGCATCTTTTATGTACAGCTGAGAGGGCAGATTTTGCCTTGATTTACTAACTCAAAAAGCGCAGCACTCACTCAAGGTGTCAGCCTGGATTATGTGTTCCAGTCTCTGGAGTGGGGCTTGCGTACAGTAAACATTTTCCGTTCAAGAAAGCCTCATAATTTATAGGCATTATCAAACATATTTTCACCTTTAAATTATTCCTTAAAATTTGGCAGTATGCAATACTGCATAGCTACTTTGTAATGTAGAACGATCATATTGTGCATTGAGGGTTTTCAGATGAAGGTCTCTTGAATTATTTCTTTCAAAGACCTTGAATAGCTGAGAACACAAGGTCCATCTTGCTCCTTCCCCAGCTTTCCCTAGAGTTGCTGGGCAAGTTTATCATGTAGTGAATCAGGTTCAATTTCACGAAATGGTCCTATACCTAGTGTAAAATCCTTATTTGAGTGTTATAATGAACGTCCTGATTGTCATCCATGCCTGCCGCTCACCACACTGGATCATTAGGAGACAATGTTCAGTCTGAAAAACAGATACAGTGCAATCCAATGTTTTGGCTTTGTGCCCAGTTTTGATGACTTATTTTAGGAAAGACACAAAACCATGCAAAAGGTACAGAAAGTGATCACCATATTAATGGCACTGATAAAAAGTTTCATTCATGAGGAGAGTTTGAAGAAGTCAAGGCTCTTTTCATGAAAATCAGATCATTTAAATTGGCTTTCTGAATTAGTAAAGGTATTAATGAGTATAAAAAGAAGCCATTGCTTCCACTGAATCAGTAACTACAGAGTAGAAATTAAAGTTAGTTGCTCAAAGAATGTAGGGAAAATTTAGATGTTTGATTTCCATTTGGTTGTTAAGATACTGGTTTTAATAGTAGTAATACAATCCATACCAACATTTGAAAGTGGAGTGAGTAAATATTTTAACCATTGGACAAAAACACCAGGGAATTGGAGCATGTGGTTGGCCCTTCTCAAGTCCCTTCAGAGGAATGATATGCTGAATAGGACCTTTTGCTATAGAATGATGTGATTCTTTTCCATAACTTCCAACCTCGTTAAGTAAGTCCTCCCCTAAAGGTTTTGAATTGCCTTGACTAATCCCCTACTAAAGTCTCCATTGAATTAGCCCATCTTAAAAAGTATGAAGGAGGAAAAGTAAATCAGACCATATACATTTCAACTCACCTTGGATTTGCAAATTAAAACAATATAGAAAGCCAAGTTTTTATTTGTTCACTTAGAAATCCAAAGCCTCCCTAATCCCTTAATGTTTGCTCGCATCGAGCTTGAGAGGTACCCCTAAACTCTTATTAAGCAACTTGTAAACTAATGTTGAACTGAACCTTATGGTGTAAGATATTCCCCATCTCCTGCCCCAACTGAAAAGTCATTTGTTAGCCCAGCCATCCGCAGCTCAGAATATGCTTGAAGCAGCTGTTTCAGTGAAACATCTGCCCCCATCTTGGAGGAAGTGCTTCCCCTAGAAGACTGAAGATTGCGCACAGGCCAATGTTGAGACCATGGGCAGTCTTTGAGGAGGAAGTCTGATGGACCCGGAACTTAAAGCGAAGTTTGGGATTTTGGATGGGCCTGGCTGAAAGACTATAGCATGAGAGTGAAGAGATAGGGTGCGCTAGAGGCCAGTTTGATAGGACAGTGCGGAGTTTTAAAGGAGACAGTTTGATCTTGAGGAGTGTGTGCTTGTTTTAATGAACATAGGGGAAGGTAGGGTACCCTCAAAGAAAGGTACTCTCTTCCAGCCCAACAACAGTTGTGCAACAAAAACTGCTGGACAACCAGCAGAGATTGAATGTCTCCTAAGACAGTGGGCTGTCTGACAGCTTTCACATCCACCATATACGGGAGACAAGTCAAGGTAGGACTGGAATATGGTGGGCAGGCCAACCAGTTTATAATTTACGAGCAAGCCATTCCCCCAGTTTTAAAAATACTGTCACATGGCCAGAAAGTCAAGACCATACATCAGCCTGGAGATTAATGGATTCAATTTATATCAGACATTAACCATCACGTCTATAAACAAAGGAAATAACAGATGCATTCAGAAGAGGCATCTTTGGTCAGATGGTGCAACATCAATTATGTTAGGCACAATTCCACAATTTCCTCCATGATAAAATGTGTTTACAGCTTTCGACTTGGTTATCTCGGATTACTGGTGTAGTAAGATACAGGATACTTTATCTCCACTGTCTGTCTATGATTGAAACCCTCAGATAAATAGCCTGCACATGCCTACATTACTTGTAAATAGCTATGTTCTTGCAATTAAATATTAAATGCTTTCCAAATATAGATGGGAACTAATATTCAACAGCTTCTGGTTATATTTATACAGCAATAGTTCATGGAAGTGTCAAATCCAAGTCATTAAAGGCTTCTTTTTCCTGACAAGATTCTAGTTCTACTAATAAACAATAAGCAGTTATAACAATAGCCCCCCCCATTCTGTTCCCTGTTAGTTGTGTGTGCAGTGAACAATTAACAGGAAATTAGTGTATTAGGCATTTATTTTTAAATGGTCATCTATATTTTTATGTCTTTTGGCTTTACTTTACCGTATTGATTTTCATGTGCCTAGAAATGACAAACGCGGTCAAAATTGTCTGAGACAGTCATGGAGTTAACCATTGCTGAGACTAATTGAGACACTATTCATGAACAGGCTCATGGAGGCTTAGAATATCAGATGAGTGTTATAGTATTTTTCCAGTTGATCACTGCTGACACTTTGTGGTATTTGCCACCTCTGCCTTTATGTTGTACTGGTAAAGGTTATTTGGGTAGCCACCACCACCAATCTTTCTTTGTTTTAGTTTTGTCTTCGTGCCTATTGACTGATTCATGAAAAAAAATGGCTGTACCATCATAGAGTATCTTCAGAAGAGGCATTGTTCTTCGATAACAAGTTTGCCTGATAACGACATTTGGTCAGCCAAAATTAATAGGACCTCAGGGAGCTGAAACAAAAACATGCGCTTACTCCAAAAGCTGGAGTAAAACTCCTTGTCTCCAACCACAGATGGTGTGCGACATTAGTAAAATGGATAGAGCCATAATGATCATATGCACATGGCAACTTACGGGGCAACATTTTTGACTGTACTCTGTGGCATTTCCCAGATTATTACATTGGCACACATATATCCAGCTAAATGGGAATGCCGGCCAACATCTTCTAGTTACCGGATAGTCAGACACTCAACATACCCCATACATCAGAACTATGCAGAATTCTCAATGCACTGACTCTATAGCAGTTTTCTGTTTGTTGAAACATCTGGAGAGAAATTAGTCAGTGTCTGGAACTCTCTCCAACTCTGAGTTCGAGCCAGGGATTTTTGAGGGTTCTGACTGATTTACTTTAATACCTAATCAGACAAAGCTGGAGTAATTAAAACTTTTTGTAATTGTTGCCTACTTATAAATCAGGCTGCCTCAAATTGATACGAACTCTCTCCTGGTCACCCACACTGAGTCTACCATGGAAGCCTGAAATCAACGCCATCTATAGTGTATTGAACCCATCTACCAGCCTGACATGCAGTGGACTTCAGCCATCCCACCACCATTACCAATGTCCCCACCCCAACCCCTGATAACATAACCCCCCCCTCCAAATGCCTCAGCCGGCCTCCCCACCTCCAACCACATTCTGTGGACCCACCCATGTCACACTATCCTCCAACCGCCTGGCACCTGAACCCCTTAACTCACCTTGCACAGCAATCTACACTCACCTGCCACCTTTACACCCATGCATCTGGCACTTTTCACCCTCACCTGCTAAGCTAACCCCTCTCCCACATTTTTTACACAATTACCTTCTCTCAGCATCTGTCAATGGATCTTTACGATCTTAAAATCCTGGAATATGACAGCTAATGTTGATTTAAAAAGGACATGGTTGGTCCACACACTGTTGGCTGCATAGGTTTTTTCATTGTCCTAGCTTCAGCTGGAAAGGCTGCTGATCCAAAAGATTCACACAAGCGCTCTTCCAAAGGCAAATATGTAACTTTTCTTTTGTCTGATCAATGTCAGAAATAGTTTTATAACCTTCGCTGAAAAATCCTGGTCGTGCGTTGTATATGGATAATTCTGTCTTATAAAGTAATTATTGTGAAAGGGTTAATGCTGAAGCTGCATTAAGTACCACGCTATCATACAAAACCACAATTTCTGAAAGGAGAATAAATAGTACAAGGCCCTGGTGGAAACAAACATCTGACTCCTGATCGTGTTTATAAGTATACCTAACTAGTCAACATAACTCATGTCTATTGCTATGGTGCAATAAACCACATCTTGAGTAAAACAAATACCTCTGCTTGTTAAGACTCAATAATGGTTTATCCTGAATGTCTGCTAGTTAGAGAGATCTTTGCATTCAGCATAGGAAGGGAGAAATGTAGCAACACTCTACCCCAAACAGAATCCACCAGTGGCTGCTAACCTCAATGTACGCCAGTTGAGACATGAGAAAGCCAGCAATCCAGTCAAAGAGATCTGAAGTCACTGTACCATTTTCACATGTATCAAACATGCAAAGTATGGAATAAATTCCAACTTTAGAGCGGGGCATTAATGTAGTGACATGAGCATCCACCTGTGAAAGAAGTACCCCACCCTCAATTTCATCCCATTTAGAATGAAATTTAAACATATCTAATAGCGGATGAGCAATCCACTCATGGGGTTAGAATAGAATAGAAATTTATTGTCACATATACTTTTAAATGAAAAACACAGTGAAAGGTTTTGTAAGATAATAAAATGTGAGGCTGGATGAACACAGCAGGCCAAGCAGCATCTCAGGAGCACAAAAGCTGACGTTTCGGGCCTAGACCCTTCATCAGAGAGGGGGATGGGGGGAGGGAACTGGAATAAATAGGGAGAGAGGGGGAGGCGGACCGAAGATGGAGAGTAAAGAAGATAGGTGGAGAGAGTATAGGTGGGGAGGTAGGGAGGGGATAGGTCAGTCCAGGGAGGACGGACAGGTCAAGGAGGTGGGATGAGGTTAGTAGGTAGCGGGGGGTGCGGCTTGGGGTGGGAGGAAGGGATGGGTGAGAGGAAGAACCGGTTAGGGAGGCAGAGACAGGTTGGACTGGTTTTGGGATGCAGTGGGTGGGGGAGAAGAGCTGGGCTGGTTGTGTGGTGCAGTGGGGGGAGGGGACGAACTGGGCTGGTTGAGGGATGCAGTAGGGGAAGGGGAGATTTTGAAACTGGTGAAGTCCACATTGATACCATATGGCTGCAGGGTTCCCAGGCGGAATATGAGTTGCTGTTCCTGCAACCTTCGGGTGGCATCATTGTGGCAGTGCAGGAGGCCCATGATGGACATGTCATCAAGAGAATGGGAGGGGGAGTGGAAATGGTTTGCGACTGGGAGGTGCAGTTGTTTTTTGCGAACTGAGCGAAGGTGTTCTGCAAAGCGGTCCCCAAGCCTCCGCTTGGTTTCCCCAATGTAGAGGAAGCCGCACCGGGTACAGTGGATGCAGTATACCACATTGGTAGATGTGCAGGTGAACCTCTGCTTGATGTGGAATCTCAGCCATATGGTATCAATGTGGACTTCACCAGTTTCAAAATCTCCCCTTCCCCTACTGCATCCCTCAACCAGCCCAGTTCGTCCCCTTCCCCCACTGCACCACACAACCAGCCCAGCTCTTCGCCCCCACCCACTGCATCCCAAAACCAGTCCAACCTGTCTCTGCCTCCCTAACCGGTTCTTCCTCTCACCCATCCCTTCCTCCCACCCCAAGCCGCACCCCCCGCTACCTACTAACCTCATCCCACCTCCTTGACCTGTCCGTCCTCCCTGGACTGACCTATCCCCTCCCTACCTCCCCACCTACACTCTCTCCACCTATCTTCTTTACTCTCCATCTTCGGTCCGCCTCCCCCTCTCTCCCTATTTATTCCAGTTCCCTCCCCCCATCCCCCTCTCTGATGAAGGGTCTAGGCCCGAAACGTCAGCTTTTGTGCTCCTGAGATGCTGCTTGGCCTGCTGTGTTCATCCAGCCTCACATTTTATTATCTTGGAATCTCCAGCATCTGCAGTTCCCATTATCTCTGAAAGGTTTTGTAAGTCGCCCTACCATGGCCTTCTATATTAATGATAGAAGTCATTCATAATCATAAAACAAAGGTAAAATTAAGTCAAAGCTCATGGCAAATCAGTTAACGGCTCCTGTGCTCAGAGAAAGCCGATTAAGGTATGATGGAAAACTGGGAAGATGCACACTGGAGGGTACCACCATTCCACGCCAAAACTTTCACTAACAGACAAGACTACCTGCTGGACCGTTGGAACACCTGGGTCCCAACACCGAAGAGCACCTCCACACAGGGATGAGGCCTCCATGCCAGGCCAAGACTGCCACTCCAGGCCAACTCTGCCAAGCTAGGCCAAGTCTGCCAAGCCAGGCCAGGACGGCCAAGCCAGGCCAAGATTGCTACACCAGGCCCAGTCTGCCATACCAGGCCAAGACTGCCATGCCAGGCCAAGACTACCATACAGGCCAAGATTGCAATGGCAGGCCATGTCTGACATGCCAAGCTAGGTCTGCTATGCCAGACCAAGACAGATATGCCAGGACAAGTCTGCCACCCCAGGCCAAGAATGCTACACTAGGCCAAGACTGCCAAGCCAGGCCAAGACTGCCACACCAGGCGAAGACTGCCACACCAGACAAAGGCTGCCATGCCAGGCCAAGGCTGCCATGCCAGGCCACATCAGCCATGCTAGGCCAAGACTGCCACACCAGGCAAAGTCAGCCATGCCAGGTCAAGTCTGCCACACCAGGCAAAGTCTACCATACCAGGATAAGTCTGCCAAGCCAGGCCAAGACTGACACTCCAGACCAAGATTGCCACACCAGGCCAAGGCTGCCACACCAGGCCAAGCCTGCCATGCTAGGCCAAGGCAACCATGCCAGGCCAATTCTGCCACACCAGGCAAAATCTACCATGCCAGGCCAAGCCTGCCAAACGAGGCCAAGACTGCCACTCCAGGCCAAGATTGCCACACCAAGCCAAGACTGCTATGCCAGACCTCTAGCAGACACCTTATCTCTGGGCTGGGAGAAGCCTTCCTCCAAAGCCTTTAAAAAAAAGTTAGATGTATCTTGATAATAGCCAAAAATTGAAAACATTTTTAAAAAGCAGTGAAAGAGAGAGAAGAAAAAAGTGCAAGTGGACAGAGTAGAGCAAGGAGCCCCACGTTCTGCTGCTATTCTTACTGCCCATGCAGCGAAGATAAAATTACATCCCACCCAGTCAGAGTCCTTTACATATACACAAAGGATCTTGCAGTTGAATCAGGGGATTATATTTGTGAGGGCAGCACAGTAGCTCAGTGGTTAGCACTGCTGCCTCACAGCGCCATGGGCCGTGGTTCGATTCCACCCTCGGGTGACTGTCTCTACGGAGTTTGAATGTTTTCCCCATGTTTGCATGGGTTTCCTCCGGATGCTCCGGTTTCGTCCTACAGTTCTAAGATATGCAAGTTAGGTAGATTGGCCATGCTAAATTGCCCTTAATGTCCAGAGATGTGCAGGCTTGGTGGATTAGCCATGGGAAATGCAGGGGTACATGGATAGGGTACGAGATGGGTTTGGTGATTCATTGTGAGCTCAATGGGCCAAATGGCCTGCTTCCACACTGTAAGGATTCTGTGATTCTAAGGTAAAAGTGCAGCCTAATTTAATCCTCAATCACCTATTTGCATACAGTAACATTATCATTCACATTGTCAATAACGCCATGACATTGTAATGAAGCACACAAAGACCAGAAAGGGTCTCTGAGAAGCACTGCACCATCACTGGAAGGATTTTTGAGAATATATTATCTTTCCAAAACTGCATTTAATGCCTTAGGAAGGCTTCTGGCAGAATCTATGCTTCTTCTTACTAGACAGCGATTTTCTTGGGTTTAATGGCTGGAATTTCAAGAGGAAATTCAGCAATTTCTCATTTTTACTTCCCCTTAACATAGGAGGGCGGAAGTGAATCAAAATACTGCTTGTGAAATTCCTAATAAATTCCCCAATTCCAGCAGAACACTTCTACCTAACCTTGTGACCTAATTTCCTTAAACAAGAGTAAAGTTTGTATTCTTGAGGATACAATTGTTATGAAGTGTATTATGTGTAACCTATCTTACTGTGTAAAGTTGTTACTGAATGAGGCTTTGACGTACAATGCACAATATTTAAAACAATTATTGTGGGATGCTGGAGTTGTTGTTGAGCTGTTAGAGAATCATGAAGTCATAATTCTGAAGAGTTTAGAATATTTTAGTACTTGATAATTCGCTTGTTTGCCACATTGGCTGTGGATGCAAGCCACTTGCTTCTTCATCAGTGTCTTGATACAAGCATTTCTTTAGAGACTGGACCAGCCAAGAGAATGATAAACTACACATACATTGAAAATAAAGGCCTTGACAGTTGAAAAGATGATGTACTATCACTTTTACAGTCAAATTCGACTTTTTAAAAATTCATTTACAGGCTAAGGGAATCATTGCATTTATTGCTCTTCCCTAACTGCCCAGAGGGCTGTTTAAGAGTCAGCCATATTGCTGTGCATCTGGGGTCACGTGTAGGCAAGACCGAGTGAGGATGGCAATTTCTTTCCCTAACGGACAAGAGTGAACTAGATGGGTTTTTCCAACAATCGACAAAATGGATTCATGGTTATCATTAGATTCTTAATTCCAGATTTTTATGGATTTTCTGATTGTTTTGAGTTTTTTTTAACAAAAGCAAATGAAAGCCCTTCATAGAAAATTGTTTTTAGTAAGCTCATAATTGAACTGTGCAGTAACTACAATAATTATCACACAGCTTTGCCAGGCAAAGTGCTAACAGGGTGTGAATATGCAGTTTCTTTTTAATGTTGTATTCACTGTGCAGAAGGCAGCAGCTTCAAAATGAGCAGAATGCCATTATCTGCATTTCAATGTCAGCAACAGGACAGTGGAGAGTGAAAGCTGGTTCAGCCCTCCAAATCAACATCATCTTTCTGGCCAAATAGTTAGCCCACCTTCTGCAAATGTATTTGAGCAAATATGTTTCCTGAACTCAAATCATACCACTGCTGATGAGACTAGGTAAAGCTGACAATATTAAAAGGAAACAAAGAACATATGACATGAACTTGATTATATAAAAATTTAACTAACTCTCTCCTGAGACAAACTAAAACATATTTTTAAACTCAGTAAGTCAGGCAGCATCTGTGGAGGGAGAAACAGAGTTAATTGCCACAATTCTTCGATCACCCAGCGGGAATACAAAAATGCGTCAGAAGTGAATGACTCACACATTTCTGTACTGACCCTTGTCCTAATATCAGGACGGGTGGCTGACCAAGTAATAACTGGAAAGCTGGATGACCAACGTTCTTGGGTCAGCAATGAGTTGGCATTTGGGTCATCAGCTGATGTGGTCAGAGGCACTGGCATCATATTTAAAAGATTGCCAGTACCATAACATTGCCTCAGGTCTGTTTATCCAACTTCTTACACAGCAAACTTGGGCCTTCTCCTTTAAGACTACCAACCACAATGCAGGTCTGCCATTGGGAGAATGCAAAAAGACAGTAAGGCAGACAGGGCAAAAGGTTGAGGTCAGAGATCATGGAGGAGGTCAACAACCATGCTTGTACAGTAATTCGGATAATGAGACAATAATTACACAAGCAGGTAAACAGTCTTGTCCGCTCCATATTGTAAATAATTTATACCATTTACTCCAGGGGTCAGAAAGTAAATAAGAATGAGGGTACGTCTTCTGAGGAAAGAGTGACGAGTGACCCTGCAATCATCCTGTATGAAATGCGTGGATGTTGCTCTATCAAAGGTTGGAAGCCTACCACTGGTGACCTATACACGATGGCTCCAACAGGCATACCATTGGCCAAAATATTAGCAGAAGATGTTGCAGCCAATTGAGACTTGTGGTTGTTCCTGTGGAATAATTAGCATTCCTCCTCTGTGTTTCCTTAGCAGAAGACAGAGTAAAGGGTGTGGACCAGCATCAAGGACCCATATATAACCATCCTAGAGCCGACCAAGGACAAGGCTTCTGAACTGGCAGGGTAGCAGGATGGCTGCTTTATCATAGATGTTGAGGCAAAAGATAGCATTTGCCACAGGGTGAGTTTCCCCATTAACAGCACGACAAAGCCATTGAGGAGCATGCAAGATGGTATTCCTCTGTTCTGCGCTGCACACGCCTTGATCTGAACGCTAACAATTTTGGAGGCTAGTGGTTGGAAAGCCAACACCCTTTGCTCCTTCTGTTCTCTCTCAATGCCAAATACAAGGACAGAGACATTCTGTCTATGAGGGAACTGTTGTCTACCTCAGGTGGAGGCTTTAGAAAGTGCACAGTCAATTTTTTCCACTTTACCATTCACCAGGACGGATGCTTTCACATTGTTGGGAATGTGTTCATGCTTACATATGGATGTACAACCTAGTGACAAAACCACATACATGCCTCATCATTTGCTAAAGGCCATTATAGCTGGAACTATTGAAAATGGTAGCATAGGAGGAAAGATCAGTCTTGAGGTCTGATTATGTGTCTGTTGCATTGTTATTAAGGTGGTACATGTAAGAAAGTATGATGTGCACGATGATATAGTTGAACTTCCAGAGGGTATGTGCAACTTGAATTGTACAGGGGAGAAGTACAATTATGCACAGATTGCTGCTATTTCCTTTTCATCAACAAATATGATCTCCTTTGTTAAAGATTGGTGAATCTCCTGGAAAGCCAGATGCAGAGGACCAATTACTGGATGCAGTAGAAATACAGTCACATATACCCCATCACTTTATCTAGGAGCTCTATTCAATAGACACAAAATAAGAAGACAGCGAGCACCAGGGCATTCCACCAGCTCTTTGCCCATCTTAGGTAAGCAGGGAGATACAATGTGCTTTGTGAGGAAAGAGAGTGATTGCCTTCTGTAGCTGGGGGCTTGCCTCCAGCTGACCCTGCAAATTGTGAGTAACTCCTCAACCTTGTATAGAATTTTTCATTTCTATATTTATAGAATCCCTTCAGTGTGGAAACAGGCCCTTTGGCCCAGCAAGTCCACACTGACCCACAGATCATCCCACCCAGGCCCACTCCCCTATAACCCACCTAACCTACACTATCCCTGAACGCTACGGAAAATTCAGCATGGCCAACCCACCTAGCCTGCACATCTTTGGACTGTGGGGGGAAATCAGCAGTGCCTCAAGTTTTAAAACAGCGGAAGCTTCTCTGCAAGAACCAATTAGCATGCCACATCCACTAGGCCTCAGCCAGGCAGCTTATGGTAGTTACAAAGGTAATCCAAGGCCTTTGAAAGGCATGACCAGCAGTCTGCTTCCAGTGTAGAAGGCAGCAAGGACCACCATATACGAACACAAGTAAAACATAATTTAAAAAACACATGAAGTGCACTTAGATTTCACCGGTAAATAGATTGTTTAGCAGCTGTTAGTTAAGTCTGAACAAGTTATAAAATATGACAAGCTTTTCATCCCCAGATTCATTCTTGTAGACCTCCTCTGTATCCCCTCAAGGCCAGCATATCCTTCCTTAGATACAAAGCTCAAAACTGCTCACAATATTCCAAGTGTGGTCTTGAACCTTATACAGCCTCAGAAGTGCAGCCCTGCTTTTGTATTCTAGCTCTCTCACAATGAATGCTAACATTGCACATGCCTTCGTAAATGCCAAATAAACCTTCATTTTTACCTTAAGAGAATCCTAATCTAGATTCCTAAATCCCTTTGTGGGTCAAATTTCTGAAGCTTTACCCAATTTAGAAAATAGTCTGGATCTCTATCCTTCCTATCAAAGTGCAAAATCTCACACTTTCTCATGTTATATTCCATCTGTCATTTCTTTATCCACTCTCCCAGTCAGCCCAAATCCTTCTGCAGCCTCTCCACTTCCTAAACTTTACCTGTTCCTCCACCTATTTTTTATCATCCTCAAACAGAGCAACAATGCCCTTAGTTCCCGTATTCAGGTTGTTATGTGAAATGTGAATAGCTGTTATGTTATAATGTGAATAGCTGTGGCCCCAACACTGACCCCTGAAAATCCATTAGTTGCCGGTTGCCATCCTGAAAAATACCTCTTTATCCCCACTCTCTGCCTTCTGCACGTCAGCCAGTCCTCCATCCATGTCAGTACTTTGCCCCTAACACCAGGGCTCTTATCTTATTTAGCGTCCTCCTGTGCAGCACCTTGTTAAAGGCCTTGTGGAAATCCAAAAAGATCACATTTACTGGCTCTCCTTTGTCTAACTTGTTCAATACATCCTCAAAGAATTCTAACAGATGTGTTAGGCATGACCTCTCCATGATGAAGCCATGCTGATTCAGCCCTATTTTACCATCTACTTTCAAGTTCTTTGCAATCTTATCCTTAATAATCCTTAGCTGCCTTGCACCTACATAATTATAGTCTCTGTGTAGTCCCTCATGTATTTCTATTGTCAATGGTCACAGCCTCACCATTCTGCAGTGGCGGGTTATGCTTCTCGCAGCAGTTCAGCATAATCCAGGTGACACTCACTGTGACATACTGAAATGCACCAACAGATTGCTCCAGGCACCTAAGACTTATCTTCAAGAGACCTGTGCACTGCATAATGGTATCTGCGCTACAGGTTAGCATTTCTTCAATTATTTGGTACATTTGTGTGAGATCTTCAGCAATAATACCTTCAAGTTCATCATCTTCTTGTCATGTTCAGATTACTATATAGAAGAGAAGTCTGACCAAAGTAGACATTTTTTTATTTTGAGCATTTCCAATTATTAGCTGATTACTTACAGTTAGACCTCAAAATAGAACAGAGCTTAAAAACACATGGTCCTGCACATAATAAATGGTACCTTGAAGGACATGTACAATAGTAATCTTGGTAACCAATTCAGTAGACTAGCTTAAAAAGCCATGCTGATTGCAGATACTGCTGGCTGTAGTATTGGAGGCACAAAATAAACCCTACTGCAGAATTGAAATCAATGATCTGAGGAACATTAAAATATTGGCAAGCTACTTATTTGCTAGAGTCTGGTCTACCATTTAATGAAAACATGGGTGAAGTTGTGACCTAACTCTATATAACACCTTTTTGAAAATGTATCTTTCTCCCAGATTTATAATTTACAATTGATCTGGTATCAGTTGCCAGTAGAGGGTCTCAAATGTTTACCACCCTTTGTGTGTTGCCCTTAAGTTTTCCATAATTTAACTCCCAAATGGTCTGGCTATAACTGTACAGTATACCTCTAGGTTGAGTTTCCTTCACCAGCAGACAGTCTGTCCTCCAACTACCATATCCGTTCACCTTTATTTTTTGATGTTTTACAACTTCTCCAAAGTACAAATTAATTTTTACCAGTGTCACTTAGTTTTTAAATGAATGACAGTCATTAATTTTAAAGTTGTCATAACATCCACTCTGTGTGGTCATTACCACAGGACTTCATAAGTCTGAAATAATGGGAATTGCAAGTCTATGTAGTTTTAATCATCTTTTACAGCAGGTATTCCAGCTACTAATGCTTCTATTAAAATAGGCAGTAAAATCTTGCTGCTGTCAGCCATTTATATTACAGAGTTTCAGGTCTGTTGCTGGCCTTACGGCAAGTACAACATTTTCGCACATTTTTGTGAATGTGCACTATTCAGTGACACCCAGTTTCAACTGGAATTCCACTTTGATGCACTTGAACATGATTGTATTTTGATATTTTTTAGTTAATGCTGCATTAGCACATATCCACAAACTTTTGATTTAGAAGACTTCGAATTATCTGGAGATAAATTTAGTATAAAACTATAACTTTTTAAATCTCAAATGAAACAAATATTGTACATCAATACATTTTAGTTCTACCCTCAGCTGACGATTTTGGCTTTTCTGCTGGTCCAGCATGAATCCATCTGAAATCTTGGTGGCTTAAGATAGCCGGTTATTTAAAGGCTGAGATATATTGGCTTACAGGCTATTTTTTTCTGATGGGTCTGCTAAATCCTGCAACGGATGCTATAAGTTTTGTGGCTCAATTAAGCTACCTGATAGTGGTCTCCAAGTCTCATGCCCGATGTCCCATGTCCACAGACTATCCATTCAGGATTCCATTTTGCATGCATTCTCGCGTACATCTTTTGTTTGTGACCACTTGTCTGCCTGCATTTTTATTTTTCTTCATTTTTTATAAATCAGATTGATGTTAAAAAAGTTACTTTTTGTTTGATCCATTGCTTTGTGTACAATCAGTAAAGCCCATTAGTGAAGTTACAAATAATACCTTTATTTTGGTTGTGATTATTTCGAGAAGGAGCAAACATATACCTGCTTTTAATAGATAACTCCACGTTAGCTCCTGGCAAACATAAACTTTACTTTTCTCTGTACTCTTCCCAAAACAGCGCTGTTTGAATGTGGATCCAATTACAGCAATAGAGATTCGAGGTCGTTTGCCCAAGTGACCAATCGCCATGCACGAAGCCACGGAGTGGACAGTTTGACCAAGAGAAAGGTGGTAAGTCGCACCCGCGCCGGATTGTTCGCCTTACTCCAAAGCACTCTGCTTGTGTATTATCCAGCAGGGGTCACTAATCAGCAATGAAAGAGCTAACAATACCTGATTTCCTCGTCCATCACCAAATTATCCGTTGTTCTGGCTAACTTTTCACAGAACAAAAAAAAAGATGGTTCTTCCCCTTGCTCAAATTGAAATTGAAATATTTACAGAAAAATTTTCACTCAGAAGCTCTGAGAAGAAAAAATGGCGAAAATATCTGATGGCTTGGGACGTTTATATTTCGGCCTTTGAGAGCCTCTTAAATCCTCAAAGAAAAATGAGCATTGCCTGCCAAAATAAAATGCTGAAATTGCCAAACCTGGGGCAAATGAAAAGAAAGATCTAATTTGTATCTGCTGTGCACTACGGGCTATTTCAGAAGCACAGTAAAACCAGGAATCGTTCAGTATTCAAGCCAAGTGCACTGCTTAGTATTCTCCCCTTGTCCACATTAAGTGTCCCTAATTCTTCATCAAATGTGTACGCGATGGTTGATGCATAGACGCTGGCTTCTTCCCTTCGGGCTCAGCACACAGCAGACAGTTGTCAGAGATGGTCGGAAAGAGCGGAGGGAGGAAACATGACTGAAACAGTTTGCCTTTTCTGATTTGACAATTGAGACCCTTGTTTGTTTCAATTATTGGAAAGCAGGTAGACTTGGGGCGTGTGTGTTTTTGCTTTTACATTTGGACGGCCAGTGACAAAAAAAAAGACTGTTTTGAGCTCAGACTGTTCTTGGGGCACTGGCCTGCTGTATCCATGACTGAGTAATGGTGTTTTAATAAAAGGCGGGGAAGAGAGAGAAGCCTTTTGTTGAGTTTTGCTCGGAGAGGTCTATGAAGGAGCTAATGCAATTTCCACCGATCTTCACCTGCTCAGACTAAGCTGCAAAGTCAGCTCTGCCTATTGACAAGCAGTCGGCGGGCTTTGACTGATTCCTGCAGATGGATATAGCCGCAAGGGTACAGCCTTCATTCCGTTTCTATCCCTTCTCCAGCTTCTCCCACTGTGGAAAACTTCACCGTGTGCCAACATTCCCAGACAGGAATATGCCTGCAGAAATACAGAAAGGATTTGCAGCAACACTTGTTCTCTTATGCTAAGGTAGGATTTTTTTTTCATTTATGTCTTAACTCTGTCTCCGAATATAAAACCCATAAAGTTCATTGCCCTTTGAAAACAAATTCAGTCCGGTATAAACCGTGAGTCCGAATGTACGTCGGTTTGCTAATGCTTTCTTCGTTTCAATTGTTTATTGTAAAAGTCAAACTGCGTTCTGCACCTCATTCAGTACTAACGGGGAAACATGTCTGATTGGAAAAAGGGTTTTAGTGCATCACATCATGCTGCACGCTTGGCTGTGGGTTTCAATTTGACTGCATCGTTTCCTATGGTCTGTGATCAGCACCAGAAAGCCGAGCTCTGTCCTCTGTTTGTAAATATGCCTTCGTTCCCCGGGATGCACATCCTCCTCACGCTTTGAACACCACCCCGGGTAAGTTTGATTGGAAGCAATTTCCGTGCGCTTTAATTTCCAAAGTGAATAATTGTTTTCTCATGGGGAAAGCAGCTATCAGATCGGGGGCTTGCATTCACGAGCGATCGGCGTGGAAGGAAAAACCATGATGTGAAATTAACCGCTAACCCCCGGCACTGACATACTGACATTGCTCGTTACGGTTTGATATTTATTTTTCTCTAACGCACCAAGCTGGAGTATCACATCAAGTAGTGGGAGAATGTCTCTGCGCGGATATGGTACAGCAGGTAGGTACGTGGAAGCTGACTGAGGCGACTCGGTAGGATTGTGAAAATGAGAGATTTGGCTGCTTGGAATTCAACAGCAAGTTTACAGGGAACCTGTGTGTTTAATAGCAACAGATTTAGTCAGCCGGAGAATTAGATCGTCTTGTCTTTACGCGCACCCCCCCCCCCCCAACAAATCCTTTATTTCAGCTCACATATGCTTAGGGTTGTAGTAATTTATAACGTTGCAACGTTAAATTTTGCAGATTTAAAAAAAAACTTTTTCTAAGTGTAAATTTCTCATGCCAGATCAGGAACACAGGGCAATGGAGAGGCAAGTGATTTCGTTATAAAGCAATGCCAAAGGTGAAGGTCATTTCATTCATTCAGACGACGATATCTCTACGGTATTGCTCTCAAGTTCTCTTGGGTCCACGTTTGGTTGTTATGTTTAACACCAATCCGACTGGTGCAACTCTAGCCACTTATAAATTGACTAGATCAATATCAGGACACACAACTGCTTGTAAATTTAAGGCTTCAAGTTGTTACGATTTTTCAGTCAGACCAAGTGCTTGCTGTACGTTTCCAGCTGACATACACCAGGTATAATCTTTACATTAATATTGCTGTCAGATCTACTAAGTTGTTCAAAAAGCAGGGATTTACTAATGTAATGCAGAACACATTTTTAATGTGGAATTGTTCTAAATGAAGATTAATCATAAGCCATTTAGAACCTAATTCTTGTTTTGGCCAGCATGAACTTTATCACTCACTTTCAGTCACAGCCAAGAAATACCCAGCATCACAATATTGTTACATCCAAAAAAAAATCTCAGATACATAATATTCAGATGTACAGATGATATTGCTTCTAATATGTTACTGATGGATTTTCAATAGCTTTATCCATATTAACTCAAACAGTATGCTATCTGATAACAGGGGTGCCAAACCATGCACTGCAGAGTGTATTACATGGCGGTGACCGTGAATGCACTTGACATCAACGCATCATTTGACTCAATGTGACATCAAGGGGCCCCAGCAAAATGGAAGCGAATGGGAATCGGGGAAACCTCTTCACAGTTCAGTTACAACTAGCAAAGAGCATGGTTGTTGTTGAACGTCGATCATCTCGCTGCCAGAACATCTCTGCAGGAGTTCCTTAAGATCTGTTCTAGGCCCAAACACTTTCAACTGCTTCATAAATTTATCTTCTTCCATCATAAATCAGAAGTGGTGACATTCACTGAGAGGGCAGTATGGTGGTTAAGTGGTTAGCACTATTCTGCCATGGAGCCAGGGTCCTGGGTTCGATTCCACCCTTGGACGGCTGTCTATGTGGCGTTTGCATGCTCTCCCCATGTCTGCATGGGTTTTTGCTGAGTGTTCCAGTTTCTTCCTCCTGTCCAAAGATGTGCAGATATGAATCAATCCCTTCTGTACAGCAACATTTGGCTTGTGCCAATAAATGGCAAGTAACGTTTGCATCATTCAAATGTCAGATAATAATCATCAAGACAGATTCCAACAATCACTCTTTAATGTTCTAAGGTATTACCCTCACTGAATGTCCTCCTACCAACATCCTAGATATTACCATTAAGCCAAAATGAATCAACCATGTAAATATGTTAGCTAATAGAGCAGATCAGATGATGGGGATTCTGACGTGAGCAATTCACCTTCTGTCTTCCAAAGTCTGACAACCACCCACAAGCATAAATCAAGAGTGCATGGGAATACTCTTCTCTTGCCTCAATGAGTGCAGCTGTAACATCCATCAAGAAGTTTAATAACATTTGGGATAAAGCAGCCCAGTTATTTGAAACCCATCCATCATCTCTGATATTTGCTCCCTCCACCAATGATTCAAAGTGGCAGCAGGGTGTACTACATGCATGATGCATTGTAATAACCCAAGGATTCCTTCAACAGCATCTTACAAACCCTCAACCTCTACCACCTAGCAGGTCAAGGGCAGCAGATGCATGTGAACACCACCAGCTGCAAGATGCCTGAAAAGCCATTCGCCACCCTGATTTGGAACAACATTGCTATCATGTAAATGCTGCTGGATCAAAATGCTGAAACAGCCATCCTGACAATGCTGTGGATGTACCTCACTACCCTGAGTTGGAAATATATTGCTGTTCCTTCACTATCACTGGGCCAAAATCCTGGAATTCCCTCCCAAATGGCATTGTTGAACTAACTCCAGCACATGGACTGCAGTGGTTCAAGAAAGCAGCTCACCAGCACCTTCTCAAGGGTATTTACGGAAGTGCAGCAAATGCTGGTCTTGCCAAATGTGCCCACCTTGTGTGATAGATTTTAAAAGAAAATTGGTGCTACAGATTTAAGGTTCTGGATGTAAGTGTGCTCGTTGAGCTGGAAGGTTCGTTCCCAATCCGTCACTTTTTTTATTTGAAAAAATATATACTTTATTCACAAAATGCACAAAAAATAAAACACATATACACCTACCCAGTCTTGCAAGCTGCCCTAGGTTACCCGGGGGGTACGTACACCAACTAAAGGAAAACAAACTAAACAAAGCAAAGAAAATACCCAGGCAGTCGTCACCCCGCACAGTCCCAGTTGACCCCCTGACCAGTTGGAAGGTGCCAGCTGGCCCAGTTACCAGATAGGGCCCTTTTTTCTATTCTGGACGAGGGGTTTCATACCGTGGTCTTTCCCCACCGCGCCTTGGTGGCGGCTGCCCCAAGCTTTAGCGCGTCCCTCAGCACGTAGTCCTGGACCTTGGAGTGCGCCAGTCTGCAACACTCGGTCGGGGTCAGTTCTTTCAGCTGGCAGACCAGCAAGTTGCGGGCAGATGAAAGAGCGTCTTTCACCGCATTGATG
Source organism: Stegostoma tigrinum (assembly GCF_030684315.1). NCBI lineage: Eukaryota > Metazoa > Chordata > Chondrichthyes > Orectolobiformes > Stegostomatidae > Stegostoma > Stegostoma tigrinum. The sequence continues at coordinate 41,778,321 of NC_081368.1, read as the reverse complement.
GTCCTCCAGGTGCAGTTGATGTTGGTCTCGGTGTGCGTCCCGGGAAACAGCCCGTAGAGCATGGAGTCCCGCGTCACGGAGCTGCTCGGGACACACCTCGACAAACACCACTGCATCCCCTTCCAGACATCCTGTGCATAGGCACACTCCAGAAGGAGGTGACCGACAGTCTCGTCCCCCCCCCCCCCCCCCCGCAGCCGCCTCGAGGGCAGCGTGCGGTGGCACAGAGATTCCGGGCATGCATAAAGGATCTCACTGGCAGAGCCCCTCTCACCGCCAGCCAATCAATGTCCTTGTGCTTGTTTGAAAGTTCTGGCAATGAGGCATTCTGCCAAACGACTTTGGCAGTCTGCATGGGGAACCACACGACGGGATCCACCCTCTCCTTTTCCCGAAGGGTCTCGAGGATACTACGTGCTGACCACTGCCTGCGGCCTTGTGGTCAAAGGTGTTTCCTTTCAAAAATTTCCTCATGAAGGACAGGTGGTACGGAACGGTCCAACTACTCGGAGCGTTCCGCGGCAACGAGGCCAGGCCCATCCTTCGCAACACCGGGGACAGGTAGAACCTCAGTAAGCAGTGACACTTGGTGTTTGCGTACTGAGGATCTACGCACAGCTTGATGCAGCCGCACACAAAGGTAGCCATCAGGCGAGGCTGGCATTCAGTACGTCCTTTCCCCCATTTTCCAGGTCTTTGTACATGGTGTCCCTGCGGACCCGGTCCATCCTCGACCCACCCCCCAAATGAAGTGGAAGATGGCCCGGGTGACCGCAGCGGCGCATGTCCAGGGAACAGACCAGGCCTGCGCCACATACAACAGCACCGAAAGCCCCTCGCACCTGACAACCAGGTTCTTACCCGCGATGGAGAGGGACCGGAGTGTCCACCTGCCCAGCTTCTGCTTCAATTTGGTGATACGCTCCTCCCACGTCTTAGTGCACGCCCCAGCTCCACCGAACCAAACACCCAGCACCCTCAGGTAGTCTGTCCTGACGGTGAAGGGGATGAAGGAGCGGTCATCCTAGTTCCTGAAGAACATGATATCGCTCTTGCCCCTATTGACTTTGGCACCCGAGGCCAGTTCAAACTGGCCACAGATGTCCAACAGCCTACTCACCGACTGACGATTGGTGCAGAAGACGACGACATCGTCCATGTACAGGGAGGTCTTGACTTGAAGGCCTCCGCTCCCTGGGATAGTCACGCCCTTCAGGCTCATGTCCTTCCTGATGAATGCGGCGAAGGGCTCCACACAGCACACGGACAAGGCAGGAGAGAGCAGGCAGCCCTGTCCGACTCCAGATCTGACGGGAAAACTGTCCGATTCCCACCCGTTGATCGAGACTGCGCTAACGATGTTCGTGTAGAGCAGCCGGATCCAATTGCGGATGGCCTCCCCAAACCCCAATTTGGAGAGGACGTCCCTCATGTAAGCATGAGAGACCCTGTTGAAGGCCTTCTCCTTGTCCAGGCTGATGAGGCACGTGTCCACCCACCTGTCCTGTACTTAGGCGATCGTATCCCTGATGAGTGCGAGGCTCTCAGCGATCTTCCTGCCCGGCATAGCACAGGTTTGGTCAGGGTGAATCACAGCCGACCGGGTCAGGTCTGTCCTGGAGTCGATGACCTTGGCCAGGATTTTGTAGTCCACGTTCAATAGTGAAATGGGACGCCAATTCTTAATTTCTTCCCTCTTCCCCCTTCCTCTTCTAAATGAGGGTGATGATGCCCTTCCTCATGGACTTGCACATTTCCTCTGCCTGAAGCGCACTATCATACACCTCCAGCAGGTCCTGGCCGACCAGGTCCCACAGAGCGGAATACAGCTCGACTGGTAAGCCGTCGCTCCCGGGTGTCCTATTCCTCTCCAAGGACTTGAGGGCTCTGGTCAGCTCGTCCAGAGATATCGGCCGGTCCGGCCACTCCCTCGTGCCGTCGTCTAAGACCTACGTGATAGACGACAGGAACGACTTGGAGGCCGTGCTGTCCGTGGGCTTCGTGTCGTACAGTCCGGCATAGAAGGATCTGCTGATCCTCAAAATGTCAGGCCGAGACGACGTCACCGAGCTGTCGTCCTCCTTCAGCCGGCTAAGCACAGAGCTCTGTTTGTGCACCTTCTGAAAGAAGAAACGCAAGCACATTTCGTCCTGCTCCACTGAGCGGACCCAAGACCGGAAGATTATCCTGGAGGCCTCCGCGGCGAAGAGCGAGCCTTGCTGGCCCCTCACCTCGCGGAGGTCCTCCGTGACATCAACACCCCCCCACCCCCCCCAATCAACTGCAGAAGGAGCAGGTTCTGCACCCTTTTCTGGAGTCGTGACAGCTTTCCCCGCCTCTCTCTCGCCTTCCGAACACCCTTGAGGACAAAGAACCTCTTGATATTCTCCTTCACCGTCTCCCACCAGTCACCCGGAGACTCAGAGGGGTTTCACTGTTCTCCAACTGGCGTACTCCCTCTTAAGCTCCTCGACGTTCTCTGGGGTCAACAGAGTCGTGTTGAGCTTCCACATCCCCTTGCCGGCCGTCTGGTCATCCTGTAAGTGACAGTCGGCCAGCAGGATGCAGTGGTCAGAGAAGAACACCGGCTCGACGCCAGTGGACCTGACTGAGAACGTCCGGACACAAACAGCAAGTCTATCCTTGAGCGCATAGACCCGTCTGGCCGCGACCAGGTGTACCTCCGCTGCACTCCGTCTGCAGGGGCGCTGAAGACGTCGAGCAGCTTGGCGTCCTTCACCGTGCCCATCAGGAATCTGGACGTGACATCCAGTTGACTCCCCCTGCCCGCTGTCCCCACGCCGGATCTTCCATCTGCATCGATGACGCAGTTGAAGTCGCCGCCTAGGATGACTGGCCTGGACGTAGCCATCGGGGTGGAAGCTGCTGCAGGACGGCCAACCGCTCACTCCGTACTGCTGGGGCGTACACGTTGATCAGCGTCAGGGGAGCGTTCCTGTAGGTGATGTCAGCCACTAGGAGGCGCCCCCCCCACCACCTCCTGAACTTGAGAGATAGTGAAGTCGCGCCCCCGCAGCAGAATAGCCAGGCCCGAGAAGCGACAGTCGTTACCCCCCGACCAGATCGAAGGCCCACAGGTCCAGGCGCCGGACCATTTCCCGTACCTGCTGAGGTGCGGTACCCCGCATTCCTGCAGAAACAGGAGGTCCGCCCTGATGGTGGTCAGGTAGGCCAACGTGGATACACATCTTGCGGCGGACATGACACTGCGCACATTACTGCTCGCAACTTGTACTCGGATTGTGGGCAGTGACCGCAGTCACCTGGAAGCATGGTGCTGCTTTCCTTCTCCCTTGAGATCTTTAACTTCTGCTTCGGGCGGGCCGTCTCCGAATCCCCCTCGTCAGAGGAGCTCTTATAGCCCCCCAGTAGCTGCCTCTTCCCGCCTGATGGTTGCGGTTCCTGAGCCCGCCGACGCACCTTCCTCCTTGCTTTCCGGACCGTCGTCCACTCCCCTGAGTTGCCTGTCGCCGCCTCCATCGACTCCGGGTTGTCGGGGGGGGAGTGGAGCCTGCAGGAGCGCTTTGCTGGCCTCGGGCCCATCCTGCGGGGCTGGGCCCTCCTGCACGACCTGGCCCTCCTGCACATTAGTGGGGTCCTTGCAGGGCCCTGGTGCCTTCCTCTCCTCTGGGGGGGCTGGCCCCGCATTGCCCCTGCCGGCGACCTGGGCTTAGGTGGTCCCCCGCTGCAGGCATGCCCTATAGAGGTGGCCCGCTTCCCCGCAAAGGTTGCAGCTTTTCTCTTGTGGGCAATCCTTTGCAAGGTGTCCCTCCTCCCCCCTCCTCCCTGCAGATGGTGGCTTTGCAGTCGGCTGCCACGTGACCTGACCTACCACAGGCATGGCAGACTTTAGGTTGCCCTGCATAGGTCAGGTAGCCCTTGCTCCCGCCGATCGCGAAGCTGGACGGTGGGTGTACGACGTTCCCGTCCGCGCCCATCCTCAGCATCACCTTGACCTGCCTCTTACTGGTCCAGATGCCAAAGGGGTCCATGATGTCAATTAGGTCCCCTTCCACCTTCACGTACCTTCCAAGGAAGGTCAGGACATGAACTGCTGGCACATGCGGGTTGTACATGTGTACAGTCACCATACGGCTCCTCTGTGCTGGCATCACGAACAGCGGGACAGCGTTCAATACAGAGAGGGGGCCCTCACGTCCTTTCTCCCTGAAAACCTCCAGGAAGCGCTCGCAAAGCTTGGCACTCCTGAAGGTTACATCGTAAAAACCTCCTCCAGGGAAATCCTGCAGGCAGTAAATGTCCACAGCAGCGAACCCACAACAGTCCAACAGGACCCTCTTCACGAAGAAGGTGCGGTCCACAGGTGCACCTTCATCCACCTTCTTCATGGAAACACAGATGGTGTACTGGACCCCCTGACCTGGGGCACGAGCGCTTGCCGCAGCCATCGTTGCAGGTTGGCTGCTCCCCTGAACCAGCGTTAGGCCGAAGCCAGCATTAAGATCCACTGGTTGCAAGGGTGCACAGCCAACCCGACGTCTTCCTTCCACCTCCAACACAGCGCTCTCCTCCTCTCGGTCCACAAGAGAGTGGGTCTTTATTTTGTTCCAGATGTAAGCTGGTTCACTGAGCTTGAAGGTGTGTTCCCAGACGTTCTGTCACCATTCTACGTAACATCAACAGTGAGCCTTCGACAAAGCACTGGTGTTATGGCCTGCTTTCTATTTATCTGTTTAGGTTTCCTTGGGTTGGTGATGTCACTTCCTGCATTGGTGATGTCATGTCCTGTTCTTTTTCTCAGAGGGTGGTAGATGGGCTCCAAATCAATGTGTTTGTTGATGGAGTTCTGATTGGAATGCCATGCTTCTAGGAATTCCAATGGCATTCCAATCAGAACTCCATCAACAAACACATTGATTTGGAGCCCATCTACCACCCTCTGAGAAAAAGAACAGGACATGACATCACCAATGCAGGAAGTGACGACATCACCAACCCAAGGAACCCTAAACAGATAAATAGAAAGCACGCCATAACACCAGTGCTTTGTCGGAGGCTCACTGTTGATGTTACGTAGAATGGTGACAGAACATCTGGGAACACACCTTCAAGCTCAGTGAACCAGCTTACATCTGGAACAAAATAAAGACCCACTCTCTTGTGGACCGAGAGGACATGACATCACCAATACAGGAAGTCATGTCACCAACCCAAGGCAACCTAAACAGATAAATAGAAAGCTGGACATAACCACAGCACTTCACTGGAGGCTCACTGATGACGTTACCTAGAATGGTGACGAAGCGTCTGGAGACGCTCTTTGATCTGCCAGCTGAAAGAACTGACCCCGACGGAGTGTTGCAGACTGGCGCACTCCAAGGTCCAGGACTACGTGCTGAGGGACGCGCTAAAGCTTGGGGCAGCCGCTGCCAAGGCGCGGTGGGGAAAGACCACGGTATGAAACCTCTCGTCCAGCATAGAAAAAAGGGCCCTATCTGGTAACTGGGCCCAGCTGGCGCCTTTCCCCAACTGGTCAGGGGGCCAACTGGGACTGTGCGGGGTGACAACTGCCGGGGTATTTTCTTTGCTTTGTTTGTTTTTTTTCTTTTTTTTTTCCTTTTAGTTAGTATATGTACCCCCTGGGTGACCCAGAGCGGCCTGCATGACTGGGTAGGTATGTAAATATGTTTTATTTTTTGTACATCTTATGAATAAAGTATATTTTTTCAAATAAAAAAAAAAGTGACGTAGCGTCTGGGAACATGAACCTTCCAGCTCAGCGAGCAAACTTACATCCAGAACCTCAACCTGAGTTACAAACCTTCTCAAAACCTGCTAGACTTAAGGTGTTTAGATAAGTTACAACTGTGCTTGTATTGGATCGCAGTAGAAAATGGTGGTTAAAATTAGAAGAAAAATATGAAAAAGCGAATGACTGACTATATGACCAATGTAGAGCATAATGAAGGATAAGACTACACCAGCTGGAAGGTATTTTATCCAGTGGACTCTAGACCACATTGTACTGTGGAGATATTTCAGAAGAGGCCTACAGAACCATGCAAGCTGCTTACCGCATAGCAAGCAAGTCTAGAAAGAGTCTCCTATTCAGTTCCAAACTGATCTCCTTTCAACAACATCCTGTTCCCACCCAAGATCCAAATAATGGACAGAAACATTTGTATACTTTGAATTATAAAGCTCAATGGTTTTACTGTGCACACATCATCTTTTCCACTAAGATTTAATGACAGTATATAGGAAACTACTCTTTGTACTCCATCCAAATGAAAGCAATTTGTGCCAGTGCTACTTAGCTGTTCTATAATGACATGATGCTTATGAGCAACCCCTAATCTCATGTCTTGTCAGCACCAAGAAATCCTAATCAGGCTGTGTTGCCAGTGGAAATGTATAGCCTGATAAAAGGGTAGGGCGTCTACTGACAAAACTGGAGGTTTGCTGAAAAGAACACAGCAATTATCGTCATAAAGAGAAATACATTATAAAGGCAGACACTCATTTTCTCATTTGTACTAAGCCCAGGATCTGTGTGCTTGCTAATCAGAAGAGAGGCAGGTCTGATTATGTTTAAATCGTGCAAGCCATGAAAAATAGTTGCCTGAAGCTTTCAGAAGTCAGTTGGCATCGTTCTCTTCAAATAACCATCCAAATCATAAAGCATTCACGCTGAACACACTACCTGTTGGAGGATGCTCTGTTAAGTAGAAGGTACACAAGTATTTCTTGTGTTATTACGTGTTCCAGTAGAGCTGGATAATGTTCTAATCCTTCAAATATTGGCAGAGAGGCCAGCATTTGAATTTCGCTATAACTATTGCCAGTCTGTCTCGGTTTCACTAAAACAGCCCTCAGTACTTTCAAGGATTCCAAAGTAGGACCCCAAGAATTGGAGCCAGTGAATTAGAGCCTGGAGTCGAATTTTGAGGATCCTTTCTACTCCCTATTGTTTGATTAACTTTCACACCTGACTGCTACATTTCCTTATATTTTGTATCTAATATAACAATACTCATGAGAACTATCCATATTGCCAAAGGATAGGCTTTTCATAGGTGATCTTTGAGAAATGAAAATGGATAGATCAAATAGGTGAGGTGCCAATCTGTTCTTTCTATGTGGTGTTTGATTTGTCTTCAGGCAAAAAAAATGGATTTCACCAGTATTGTAGCTATGCTGATTTCAATTCAGAGATCGAAGATGGCTAGTGATGTTGTTTGGTTTGGGAGCACAGGTATACATTCTATAGGCAAAGTGTGTGTTGTCTAAACAAGCCTGTAGCTCCACATCCTCCAAAAACTTACCTCTTTGCTGGCCTACAGGCTGTTTTCCCCCAATAGTATTTATCAATATCGCTACTTCTGTCTCACCATCAGGCAATAGAGATTTAACTCCATAGCAGCAAATCTGCTGCTGGATTCTATTTGCTCGTTTGTGTCATGCCAGTTCTTTAAGAGAATTGAATAACTAATTCCACTTACCTGCTGTTTCCCAATTACCCCATAACTCTTTCCACTATTGTGCTGAGTTACTCACAAAAACTGAATTGTTCATGTACCTGTCCCAACCTAGGATCAAACAAAAGCTAACTAGCGGTGGTTGTAGATTTGCTTGCCGAGCTGGTAAGTTTTTGTTTGTAAACATTTCATCACCATGCTAGGTAACATCAGTGTGTCTCCAGTGAAACATCCATGTTCTGCTGGGGTGGGTGGCATCACTTCCCGATTTGTTTCAATGGATAACGAGGGATATCAATTCGACTGGGACAATGTAGCCATCCGAGAACAAGCCAAGCAAAGACATGTGCAAGAATTCCTACAGGCCTGGCACGCAAACTCCATTAACAAACAGGTAGAGCTGCACCCTATTTTACTAACCACTAAACAAATCCAGAAGTGATGCCACCACTCCACCAAACCGAGACACACATAGCAAGCGAGACAGAACACTGATACTTCACCAGAGGTTCACTGATGTTATTTAGCACAGTGACAAAACATGTGTGAACAAACTTACCAGCTTGGCGAACATCAATCAATACAAATCTTCTCAAAAACCTTGCTACCCAGCAGTTTAAAAGCTGATACAGTTTCAAAATTAGATCGGAATATAAGCTAATGGCATGGAGTTACACTGAAACTACAATGGTGTATGACCTTACAAGTACTTTGGATGCAAGGAAATTGGATAAGTTTACAGAATTGAAATAGGCTGCTCAGCCAATTTGTCTTTAAGCCTCTGCTAGATCAATTCAAAAGTAACATCACTGTTTTCATCCCCACCAGATGACCTTCTATCTTCAGTCATTCCAAATGTGGATTTACATTTTCCCTGATGCAGTGGCCTTGCCAAAATTTAAGTTGCCGTTCCATGGATCATTCTTTACACTTCATCTCATGTTGGCACATTGCTTATCCAGACCAGTTAATTCTGACATTTAATTTATGTTGGCACTTTTTGTCTTTTTTTTAAACTGTCTTTTCCCTTTTAGCCCCATTTCTTTCCCTACCACCTAGAATTCATAATCTCTTAAAAGTAACCATTGACTGTGTGCAGTAGTATTCAATCTTTGGACCAGCAACAGAAGGTAAGAACTGGGAGTAGGTTTGAAGAAAGGAGAAGTGCTGGGGATGAAACCTAATGGATCACCGATTTGTTATAAACCAATTTAAACGAGTAACCGTCACCCCTGAAAATGCTGATGTCCATTTAAAATGTAGATTGTTGGCACATATGCAATTGCAACGAGGTCATCATTAAAGTTTGAACTTAAAGCGTTGCTGAAACAAAAGTGACCACTTTTAATTCAGATCGGCAAACATTCCATTTTAATAACGAAAGAAACTTAATTGCTCATGATTATTTCTGGCCACTTAATTTTGTTGAGTATTATTGATTTTATCAAATAAATTGTGAAATCATTGAGTTTTAAACCTTGTCTTTACTGTAGTAAGAAACATGTGATATACATTAATATACTGTAAGTGAAATATGTCTTCACTGAATGTTCCACTAACTGCACTGGAGAGTGTAATCACCAGAACCACTTCTAGTTGCCCTCCCAAAATCTCTGTTCATAATTGTAGAACCGAATCATTTATGTCATATATGTGGGTTTATTCACTGGATTGCACAAAATTATTGATTTCAGTTACATAACAGCTGAGTGCCACAATTAGCATCAATATCAGGGGATTAGGAAGAAGGGGAAAAGAAAGGGGAGTTGTTGCTTCTAAACTGGTTTGTCTAGTGGGCTCAGGTTGCAAATACAGTGAATGTTTGTTTGGGCAATGCGTTTGCTGGACTAGAATGCTCTCTGTAGTTGAAAAGCCTGGTCAAAGTACTTGAATCCAGCTGTCCATACCTCAATGTGGAGCTCACATCCTAAGGAAGGGAAAATGAGTCAGAGGAAATAGGCATAAAAGGGAAAACAACAAAATGGCCTTTAGTTTCAATAAATGCAATAAATGGCTTTCATTATTGCTGAAATGAAATTACTCCATCTGTTTAATGTCGTGTTCAGTCTTACTGCTCAGGTACCAAATACAGGGGAAACTTGAGCAATTATTATCTTAAGTGTTTTAGTGTTTGGCATTTCTAAGAAAATGTAACTTTCACACTGAGGAACTCTTCCAAGCCGTTGGTGTTATTTCTTACTGGTCAAAGGTATGATACTTTTTAAGAAAAAAGAGAATAACAATAAATACGTTGCCCTCCCAAGGACAGATTTTATTGCAGGCAAGTCAGGAAGGTCTCAGCTTTGATCTGTGGATGGTACTGAAATAGTTAACCAAGGCAGTCACTGAGGTTCTGGATATTGATTCTGTGCCTTTGGCATAAGGAAGGGATGATTTAGACTAGGAATGCTGCTTTATCACTGTGTTTGCTCTAGTGTTCAAGTGACACTATTAAGAAAGGACAGATTCCATTTGAGCCATGAATTCTGTCCACATAAGGATAAAATCTGAGTTTGTGGAGTCAGGTCTCCCCTGCCTAAGACCATCATCCATACATTCAGCAAAATCTGTCTGTAGGCCCTTACCCTGCAATTTATTTGCTTGCTAAACTTTGAGTGGAACGTTATTTTGGTTAAACCTTATTGCAGGCAGGGAGTGTTTTGCCAGTTGTACGGAGGTTCACAAGACTGTGGTAGCAGCTGCGATAGGGTTGACAGCGTGTTGCCCTCTGTTAATTTCAAATGACTGCACGTGAATCCAGCACCAGGAAGAATTCCCTGTAACAAAAAGTTTCCACAGCTATTTAAAGTGATCATCAACTACTTTTCATAATAATGTAGGTAATCCATAGCCCTGACGTTTGTTCCCAAGTCGGATTCACGGAAGTGGCAGAATTCCTGATCCTGACCTTTTTAAAAGTGGCCACCTGCACTTGATTTGGCCCGGGCTGGTGGACTAGATACCAAAGAAAAGCCAACATGGCTGCCAGCTGCTGCGGCAGGCTAGGAAGAAAACCTGCATTGCGTCTCCAGCATTGTGTTCAAAAGTTAAAATAAAACATTTATCCAAATTTACAAAACACTCCCCATACCCTTAAACACCAAGTTCTGCCCACGCTATCCATGAAATACAATGACCTCTGCACTTCCACCCCCATCGTTCTTCAAATTCCGATCACAACTTCTGCCACTATACCAATCCCCATTGATCCATTATGCTCCTTACCTAGCATGCCAACTCCCTTAGTAACCATTATAATCCAAGGACACACGAGGAAAAAAATGAACTTTTGTTAGTTAAAGTTTTTGTATTGCAGAACACATTCTCTGTTGACAATTCCTGACATTTCTCAACAAGGTTGGCATTTCTTGACAGTTCCTGATAGTTTTTGGGAAGTTTAACATTTTTTTGACACTTTGTGACTGCTTTTGACAAGTTTGACACTTCTTAATGGTTCTTGATAATTTTTCATGTTGTTTTTGTTTTAAAAACTTTACAATCCCAATGTGTCCATGCGCTTTTTAGACACCCATCTATTTACAGTTAACAATCCTCCCCATCCTGGATACCTGATAATTTTCCACCACCCCAACCGCCTGACCTCTCCCAGTGCAGGGGTACCTGAGTTTCTCCCAAAGGTGTCCCAGAATTGTATGCTTAAAGATACCTTGCACCTCCAAAAGGGTCAATAGGTCTGCACTCCATGCTGCAGGTTGCCAAAATTGCACTTTAATAGAAGTAGGTTCAAATGGCCAGCTGCCATCATAAAACACGCATGCACAACACGAACCTGACTTCACTTCCAGTCCCATGAAAATGGGACATATCTTGTTCAGGGACTTGCAAATTCAGGTCATTCCATCATTTTTGCCATAATGGCAAAACTCTGTCCCATCATATCAAACTTTGGTCTACGTGTAAGCATTGTTTGACATCTGGAGGCTGCTGCTGTGATTGTCATAGTGTTTGGCGAATTTCCAGGGTTATGTAAAATTGCTGAGGCCTATAGTGACTGATGTGATGTACTGGACAATGTTGCTCTGACTTAAACTATTCTGCAGAATTTACCTCCTTCCAGACATTCTGCAATTGCAGAATGACTTGGGGAAGGAACAGAGATTGCTGGGAGTCTGATGAGTTGTGAAAGGGAAAAGCGATCTCAGCAGATACTTTATCAGAGTATTGAGGGAGTAAATCTCCTTGAACCTAAGCAAGTAATACAACACTGACATTGGGATCAGTACGGATTCTTAAGCCTCTGCTTGCTAGCAGAGTGACATCATGGACTCTTAATTGAACACCCCAGATTCATTGCCTGATTCAGGATGTTGGGTGGGTTCCTGATGCTGCTAATCCAATTGGAGGGCCGGCATATATGAGGCCTTAGCAGTGCCACCTGGAGAGATGATCAGGAGAATTCGGAGGTGCATCCTGGTAAGTGGACTAAAAATTCATTAAAATTAAGTTGCCAAACATCAGTTGGGGATCTCCTCCCTGGAATTTTTGGGGCTTTTTGGACTGCCTAGTCTGCTCATGATCCCCTTTCCAGGTTGCCACAAGAAAACCACTTTCATGAGGCTGGCATCTTCCCCACAAAGTGGGTGCTGCCTCCCTGCCACCAAAATGCCAGTAATCTTACTTAATGGCTCTTAACTGTGGCCTTAATCATTCAGATGGCCTTCCTTTTTCTAAGGAGCACTGGCTACATTTAGCACATCACTGGGAAATTTTCCTTACAGCAGAACTGTATCAGGGAGCATTCCCAAAGAGATTCCCCATTATTTTACTAACTCTTTCAATTCCCAACACCCACGTGCCACTATAACTCAACTCAAATGTGTTAGGTATTTCTTCTTCCCTAAAAATGACCTCACTGAAACCTGCATCTGCTACATCCTTCCAACAAGGTAAGCATTTACTTTCTCCTTTTTTATTCAATCATGGGATAGTGGCTGGCTAGGCAGCATTCATTGCCCAGAGGGCAGTTGAGTGAAGCACACTACTGTGGGCCTGGAGTCACATATAGGCTAGACCAGGTAAGGATGGCAGTTTTCTTCCCTGATGGGCATTAGTGAACCAGATGAGTTTTTCCAACAATCAACAATGGATTCATGGTCATCATTAGACTCTTAGTTCCAGATATTCACTGAATTCAAATTCCATCATCTGCCATGGCGGGATTTGAATCTGGGTCTCTGAAATAACAGCCCAGTGATAATACCACTAGGCCATCGCCTCCAAATAACACTGCTAGTGCTGCTGACGTTCATGAATATCTATGCACCAGGTACTGTCCAGTCTGGAGCTGTCAGTTGCCAAGCACTGCTGTACAAAGGAGTTTCATAGGCATTGTTAAATATAAATCCCTGAATATATTTCATTCTGTCATGCCATGGATGTGGCTTGTGAGCATTGCAGGCTTCCCAATGGTGTAGTATGACATTGACATCAAGACACCTCTGTGCCGCTGCTGAAAAGCAACGTGAGATGCACCAGAATTAGAAGCTTACAGTATGTTCCCATGACTGGCAAAGGCACCATGAGGAAAAGACACCAATGCAATAAATGTTTTGGATCTGGAATGCCATACCTCCAAAAGCAGATTCAGTAATGGCCATCAAAAGAGAACTGGATTGTTGTTTGCAAAGAAAATGCTTTTCATGGCTGTGGAGAAAGGGTGGGGGAGTCGGTCTTGCTAGATGATTTTGCAGAGCACCAGCACAGATCGAGTGGACTAGAGATAATGGGAACTGCAGATGCTGGAGAATCCAAGATGACAAAGTGTGGGGCTGGATGAATACAGCAGGCCAAGCAGCACCTTAGGACCACAAAAGCTGACGTTTCGGGCCTAGACCCATGAAGGGTCTAGGCCCGAAACATTGGCTTTTGTGCTCCTAAGATGCTGCTTGGCCTGCTGTGTTCATCCAGCCCCACACTTTGGTATCTTAGTCGACTAGATGGCTTCTTTCTGTACCTTAACCACGTATGATTATATGACATGCAGCAGGTCAGCAACCACCAGTCATCCATCATAACATTCACCACCCAGCACCTGACAGCACTTATGCAGCAATCCACTGTGTCATGATATTTGAGCTGCCATAACAAGCCTGAGAGTGACAAGGACAAGCACACACAGGCAGCATTAATGAAAGCTTTGCTGCTACAGGAAATATGAGCAGATCTTTGAGGTGTTTCAACTATGTCTCTGGTGTCTGGATGGATTGGAGATGACCCATAGCATTCAATAGCATGTCCTATTATGGCCCAATGCACAATCTTCCCACTAATGGAGGTGTAGTCCTTGCAGCTAGGGAGGTGGTGACTAGCTACGGAAGAGGTGGAAGAAGGGAGAAAGATATCAACACAGCTGCATTCTGACCAGGCTGTCCATAACTGAAAGATTGAACTGCGGAATCAATGAACATCATCCAGATTCCTGTTTATGAACAATCCCCTGCAATACCTTCCCCTTTTTTTCCATCACATTAAGGGCACAGTGATGATCAGAAAATAGAAAGTACTCCACAGACCTGGAAGCAGTTGAAGAAAGGTCCCGGATCTGAAATTTTGGACAGAATTTTATCAAAACTCAGCCAATTCTGAGTAGTTTCTTGGAGGATTTCCCTCAGTGAGTTCTAGTGTGTTATCTGGCACAATTTTCCACAGCTCACTTTACAATGTATGACCATAAGACATAGGAGCAGAAATTAGGCCATTCAGCCCATTGATTCCGCCATTCAATAATAGATGATTAAGTTTCTCAACCCCATTCTCCTGCTTTCTCCCTGTAACCCTTGATCCACTTAATAATCATAAAGCTACCTATCTCTGTCTTAAATGTACTCCATGACCTGGCCTCCACAGCCTTCTGTGGCAGTGAATTCCAGAGATTCACCATTCTCTGGCTGAAGAAGTTTCTCCTGTTATCTCTGTTCTAAAAGGCCTTCCCTATACTCCTAAGGCTGTGCCCTCTGGTCCTAGTCTCGCCTACCAATAGAAGCATCTTCCCAATATCCACTCTTAACAGGCCATTTTGTATTCTATAAGTTTTTTTCAATCACATCCCACCCACCCCCCCCCCAATCCTTCTGAACTCCAATAAGTAAGCCCCAGAGTCTTCAAACGGTCCTCATATGTTAAGCTTTCCTTTCCTGGGACCATTCTTGTGAACCTCCTCTGAACCCGCTCCAGGGCCAGTACATCCTTCCTGAGACATGGGGCCCAAACTGCATACAGTACTCCAAATGTGGTCTGTATGCATCATGTCCCTATGGTCACACTATCATGCATTCATCAGCAGTGGAAATACACACTCTAACCAGAACATTTCGGGATTCATTCCACCAATGCCATATTTAAATACCTGCTGTGCACTAGTTCAAACAGACTTAGCCCTGCACTGTTTCAGTGTGAAGAATTGTCCTAGTAATGGTCAATTGCGGCAAATTGGCATACAACTTTTCCAACAGGGCCATGGCAGGCTTGGTGAAGAGGAGGGTCATCCTTCTTCCTCAGAACTGGCAAAGTGGTTATGCCACCTGACTGAGCCGAACTCGTGTGAAAGTGTCACCCAGGTTAGAGTGGTGTCCGCATCAGAAGAATGTCCAGCAGTACATGGACAAAGTTAATGACCTTATGCATTCCATGAGTGTTAAATGCTTCCCTCTGTTATCTCACACTTACTCTAGTTCTGCCACAGCATACACCTCCCACAAAGGCTCATGCCCTACCACTTCCATTCATCACATGCAGAATCTTCCCTCAATGGCTCTCGAGCACCAAATTCCATCCAAACTATTTACCTCTTCTGCCCTCTGCGCTATTTACTGAATCACCCAGAACACCACAGTGCAGTTTTTCCACTTGAACCCATACTACCAGCATTTTTTCATCTCTCAGTACAGGAGACAACAGCCCACACCAGGACTGAGGAAGCCCAGACTGGTGGTTTGCTGCTCAGCATCCATCTCCCCATCATCTTTTGGTAAAATTTCTTGAACTCTCACTAGAGAATCACAACCCCTGGGATAGGAATACTGTGTCCTACATGTACCAAGTAAAATTGATTGTAAACTGTTATGCTGCTCTGCCATTATACTCTCTGAACATGTGCTTGTGTTCTTGAGAGTTACTCTGATTTCAATGTTCAACAAAAAATAATCACTGATAGGTGTAGTCTATAGGCCCCCACATAATAACATCACATTGGGGCAGGCAATAACTAATGCCTGTAAAAATGGTACGGCTATTATCATGGGGTTATTAATCTACATGTTGTTTGGTTGAACCAGGCCACTCAAGGCAGCCTTGAGGAGGCGGGAGATAATGGGAACTGCAGATGCTGGAGAATTCCAAGATAATAAAATGTGAGGCTGGATGAACACAGCAGGCCAAGCAGCATCTCAGGAGCACTCCTGAGATGCTGTTTGTCCTGCTGTGTTCATCCAGCCTCACATTTTATTATATTAGCCTTGAGGAGGCATTCATTGAATGTATCTGTGATAGTTTTCTTGATAATTATGGAGTGGAACCGAGGAGGGAGCAATCTGTCCGAGATCTGGTCCTTTGTAATGGAACAGGGATAATTAATCACAGATTACAAACTCCCTCCAGTGTTGGTTTGGCCTGATAAGTCTACATCACCCCTCGGAGCATCCCACCCAGACCCATCCCTCAGAGCCCACCTAAACTACACATTCCTGAACACTGGGCAGTTTAGCCAATCTACCTAGCCTGCACATCTTTGGATCTATGGACTGTGGGAGTAAACCGGAGCACCTGGCGGAAACCCACAAAGACACGGTGACAATGTGTAAACTCCACATACGACAGTTTACCCAAGGGTGGAATCAAACCTGGGTCCCTAGCACTGTGAGGCAGCAGCACTAATTACTAGAAATCCTCTTGGAAGGAATGATCACCGTATGGTTAAAGTTAGAATTCCAATGGAAATTGAGGAAATAAAATCCAATACTAGGGTCCTGTGCTTAAACAAAAGAGATGACAATAGGATGAGAGTGGAGTTGGCTAAAGTAGGCTGGAAGCAAAGGCTTTATGGTGGGAGAGTTAAGGAACAGTGCAGAACTTTTAAAAGCAATTTTTCAAAGTGCTCAGCAAACGTGTATTCCAGTGAATAGGAAGGACTGCAGCAAAAGAGGTAATCTGCCATGGGTGTCTAAGGAAATAAGGGAGGCTATTTAATTGAAAGATAAGGCATGCAAAGTGGTAAAGGCAGTGGGAAACTTAAAGATTGGGAAAACTTTAAAGGTCAACAGGAAAGTCACAAAAAAGCTCTAAACAGAAGTAAGATAGATTACGAGAGTAATCTAGCTCATTAGAAAGACAGATCGTAAACGTTTCTACAAATATATATAAAACGAAAAGGAGTAGCTAAGGTAAACATTGGACTTTTGGAGGATGAGAAGGGGGATTTAATAATGGGAAGGGATAAAATAGCCAAGACATTGAACAGGTATTTTGCGTCAGTCTTCATGGTGAAGGACATGAATAACATGCCAGTAATTGATGACGAGGAGACTAAGGTAGGTGAGGGCCTAGACATGTTTATTATCACAAAGGAGACAATGTTGGGCAAGCTAACAGAGCTAAAGGTAGACCAGTTTCCTGGCCCTGATGGAATGCATCCCTGGCTACCGAAAGAGATGGCTTGAGAAATATCAGATGCTCTCATAATTTTTCCAAAATTTGCTGGTCTCTGGGGCAGTTCCAGCAGACTGGTAACCAGCAAATGTGACACCATTGTTTAAACAAAGAGGTAGCCAAAAGATGAGGAATTGTAAGCAAGTTAGCTTAACTTCTGTGGTGGAGAAAGTGCTTGAATCTATCAACGAAGAAATAGCTAGATAGAAACATCTAGATAGAAATTGTCCCATCGGGCAGACGCAGTGTGGATTCAGGAAGGGCAGATCATGTTTAAGTAATTCACTGGAATTCTCTAAAGATATTACGAGCACAGTGGACAATGGGGACCCAGTTGATGTGGTGTGTCTGGATTTCTAAAAGGCATTTGACAAGGTGCCACACAAAAGGCTGCTTCATAAGATAAAGGTGCACAGCATTCTAGGCAATGTACTGGCATGGATTGAGGTTTGGTTAACTAACAGGAAGCAAAGAGTAGGGATAAATGAGTTTTTTTTCTGATTGGCGAACAGTGACAGTGGTGTGCCTCAGGTTAGTGCTGGGACTGAAATTGTTTACAATTTACACCGATGATTTGGAGTTGGGGACCACGTATAGTGTATTGAAGTTTGTGGATGACACTAAGGTGAGTGGTAGAGCAAAGTGTACAGAGGGATATAGATATTTTTGCAGGTACAACAAACAATTAAGGCAAATGGAATTTTGCCCTTCATTGCTAGAGGGATTGAGTTTAAAAGGTTATGCTGCAGCTATAAAGATTGTTGGTGAGGCTACACTTAGAGTGCGGTGTTCTGTTTTGTTCTCCCTACTTGAGAAAGGATGTACTGATACTGGAGAACGTGCAGAGGACAGTCTCTAGGTTGATTCCAGAGTTGAAGGTTGACTTAGCAGAGACTGAGTAGACTGTGTGACTAAATTCATTGGCATTTAGAGGAATAAGTGGGGGGGGGGGATCTTATAGAAACACATAAAATTATGAAGGGAATAGATAATGTGAATGCAGGGAGGATATTTCCACTGATGGGTGAAACTAGAACAAGAGGGCATAGTCCCAAATTTTAGGGGATCAGGTTCAGGACTTCATTTGAGGAGGAACTTCTTCACCCAAAAGGTTGTGAATCTGTGGAATTCCCTGCCCAGTGAAGTAGTTGAAACTTACGCATTGAATGTTTTTAAAGCTAAGATTTTTTTGAACTGTAAAGGAAATTAGGGGTTATGGTGAGAGGGTGGGTAAGTAGAACTGAGGTTGTGAAAAGATCAGCCATGATCTTATTGAATGCTGGAACAAGCTCAAGACCAGAAGGCCTACTCCTGGTCCTGGTTCTTACGTTCTGTAGGCACCATGGGCATTCAAGGAATACTTTCCCAGAAGACAGCAACCACCATCTCCTCCTACCCTACTGAGGGGGGAGAAAGATCACAGTCCTTGGAGGAAGCAATGACAAGGTTTTCTCCTTTATCCTCTACCAGCTCAGATACTGACACCTCAGTGGGTGCTCAGCCTAGCTAAAAGTCAGAAGCCACTTCACTTCACTTCACCTGACTAAAGGGCTACGCTCCAAAAGCTCATGATTTCAAATAAACCCGTTGGACTATAGCTTGGTGTCATGTGATTTCTGACTTTGTCTAACTGACTCCAACATCGGCACCTTCACATCCTAGCCTAGCTTAGACTTGGGAGTACATTCTGGTGAGCACATCACTGACACATCTCTGCAAGTGGTCAAAGACAGAATTCCTCCAGCCTTTGCCAGTCAGCGAACTGATGGAGCCCAGGTACCAGCTTAGCCCCAGGCAGAAGATGATCCCATGGAGGCAGACCACTGTGACTTGCATTAAAATGCACAGACAGATGCAGGCAGGTTGTTGGAGACTGGCTGGACATTGGATCAATGGTTGAAGGAGTCTAATACCGCTACCTGCATAGTACTGGCTCTGTGTGGCTGTGTTAGAGACTCAGGCATGTTGCTGTTGCCATTGATGCTCAGTACCAATGGCAGAGACACGGGGACAATGAGCCTTTATCTCACTCCAGGTGCTTCTTCCCCTCAAGAAGACAGTGATATTCCAGCTGGAGGCAGAACCAGATACTGGCACACCAGAACTGTATTGTCAGGACACTTTGGAGGTTCCTGGCCCCTCTACCTCCAACTTGCCTTTAATTCCCAAACTTGTGGAAATTCCAGCTGAGTAGGATGCCCTTGCCTCTGGCAGGACAAACATGTCTTGGTTCTCTAGCAACAAACATCCTTGCCAGTGCCTCCCAAAATCTCAGGCCAACAGACTTCATTATAGGGTCAGATCCCCCATCTCATCTGTGGATCCAGCTAGATATAATGAGGGAGAAAGAAAAAAGAAAACAATTATGGGGAGACTTAAGGTGGCACGAGTGAAACTTGATTGTAAATACATAATCACATTTGTCAACTGATGCTCCCCCTTAATGTGTGAGTGACTGTCATTTTAGCTGTAGCTATGAGAATGAAGGTAGAGAGCTCAGTCATCCTTGGGTCCACACAGTTTCTAAACCTGTCTGAATGATAGATATTCTTTCCGTCAATCCTATAGTAGCACAGGTGATGACTGAATGAAGGAACATCAGATGTTGAGAAGACTTGCATCAGTCTGTATTCTTAACATTTATTAAACACTGGAAAGTGTAGAAAGATCAAACTATAAGCTGCATTTGCAGTTCAGATTACACAGGGGATGTGGCCTCTGTAGCATCAAAACATTTGCAGTCAGTGAGTGATATCTTCACACAACTCCATTCCATTGAATGACCTTCACAAAGAAGTCCTGCCTGCATTGGTTTGACTGATTTGCTGCTGTAATTGTAGGAGACTGAAATACTGTTCCGTCTAATGAATTTTCTTATTTTCCTACTTAGCATAATGTCATAGCCGCCATCCTCCATTACATACCCTTGTTACATCCTCCAGCTGTACAGAGCAAAGTATTTCAGGATAGAGGCATTCCCTGTCTATACTATGAAACCCCAAACTTGACCAGCATGCGAACCTGCTGTGAAAATGAGATTGTCTGGCGGTTGTTGGTCACAGTGGAAGAAAGTGTTGAATTGCATAGCATTGACACCACCACCTCTAAGCAGAATATCGTGCCTCTGTCCTTCACTGGTTTACGTGGCATTTCATGGAAAACGAATACCTGTGGATCTCCTGTGTTTTTACTTTAGCATGAGGGCATTAGGAGCCTGCCACACAAGTGCTAGAAGTCTATGCTTGTCCTTAGCTTCCAGATGCATATGTTTCTCATCCATTCACCTGGTCACCTCTGTGCAGCAATCTCTGCGCCTGGATCCTTTTGGGAATGGTTCCAGTGAGACTACAAGGTCCATAGCAGAGACAAAGCAACTCCTCAGCAATGTGAACATTCAGCAGTCACAATACACACAAATAATGCCTGAACAGCATTTTCTAAACAATTAGGACATGAAGGCCTCCAACAGGGAAGGCAATGGAATGCCTTTTACGTCATTGACCTGACTCAGACACATGCTGGTCCAGCCATTTGACACTTGTACAGTTAGAGTTTGCACATGTGGTAGCAGTATTGAGAACTTCTGCTCCTACCCCAATTTCCACATTATCCACGAAAGGCAAGGTTGTGTAATGGATAACAATGTGGACGTTTTATGGTCTAAGGTGTGAGGCGAGCACCTTGTGCAGGCTGTGGGACCGTGGAAAGTGATTGTGAATTGTGGAACTGAAGTGGTGCTTTATAACTCATTTGACATGATTTATGTTTCATTACTAGGTTTAATTGTTATGTTGAATGAGATGGTTCACCTGTTGGTATGGTTGGTCAATGCACGAGGTTCACGTTCAGAATCCTGGGTAACATGTTTAACCTGTACTGTATAAAATGTCTGTTTTATTACTCCTTGAATAGCCTCACCACTCGCAAGTACAGTCCTTCCATCACTGATAAGAAAAACACTAACTCTGAGTACTTTGAGTGTGATAGCAGACACTTTTCATTTCCTTTTCACACATTCTGAGAAGGATATTGTTAAACTGGAGAGGGTTCTGAAAAGATTTACCAGGATGTTGCCAGATATGGAAGGCCTGAGTTATAAAGAAAGGCTGGGACTTTTTTCATTGAAACATCGGAGGTTGAGAGATAATCTTACCGAAATTTATAAAATAATGAGGGGTATAGCTAGAGTTAATGGTAGTCATTTTTTCCCTAGGATGGGGGATTTCAAGACTAGGAGGCTCACTTTTTAAGGTGAGAGGAGAGAGATTTTAAAAAAGACATGGCAATTTCTTACACAGAGGGTGGTTCTTGCAGGGAGTGACCGTCTTGAAGTGGTGGATGTGGGTACAATTACAATGTTTAAAAGATATTTGGATAAATATGTGAATAGGAAAGGTTTGGAGAGAGATGGGCCAGGAGCAGGTAGGTGGGACTAGTTTAGTTTGGAATTGGACTGAAGGGTCTGTTTCTGTGCTGTACGATTCTGAGTGATTTGGTTATTGATCAACAGCAGCACAGATTCATGGAGTGTGTTGTAGGCTGAGCCCATCAATACAGGTGGACTCCTAAACTTTTATGTTCCATTCTGCGTTTCCCTCCTGGCCAATTCCATTGGCTTTTACCTTCCCATCAAACTTTTTATTTTACTGCTCACCTCCACATGTACACAACCGAGTCATGTCAAAAATAGTTATGCACTGTTTCCCATTGAAACCATGATGGTAGGGAACATCACAGAGCCCTCTCCTGCTATATCCCCTTCCATATTCAACCTGGCTCCCACTCTTTATGTCAAATTGCCCACCTTTACAATTAATTCAATCTTCATTCTAGCATGCTGCCTCTAATCCCCACAATTGACTTCCCCAATATCCTAACACAGCAGAGGACCCTGATATGCCCCCTTCTTTGCCTGAAATTCCCCCTCACTTCCAGTGAAAAGGTTGCCAAGCCTGAGTAATAGGGTGCATGAGTCCGGAATGTTGCAATTAAAAGCCTTTCTTCATTTATCAATTTTTTAAAAAAACTAAATAAAATGCATTATAAATATATACAAACATTGTATATTTGAAATTAAGGGGATAATTTGGAGGAGAAGAGAGTGTCGAAGCTCTTCAATAAAATTAACAGCTGGCCTTTAAAGCCAGGTACTGGAACAAGTGCCATTGAATGAGCACAAGACTAAGAACAGAATTGATAGAATCTTTATTTACTGAAGTGGAATCAGACTTGTACAGGATCAATGCTTTTATCTCAGCTGAAATTCACTGCTGAAATGTATTCATGTTCAGCAAAGAGCAGTACGAAGCCAAGCTTCAGGTTCGATTTTTTTTCATCTTATTGCTTTTAAAGGGTCCTTGCCATTCCTTTCAGGAGGTTAATGATATTAATGCAGTAGAATTTTTCGTTACTGAAAGCAACATAGAAAACATTTTGAATTAATTGTTGGATCCCTAGGAGTGTTTCCTGTAGTATTAAATGTTTTTGAGTGAATTATTTAGATGAATTTTCAGTAGAAATTCTTCCTCAAACCTCCCCTTCAATTTTCTCAGTACCACAGATTCTGACTGGCCTACAGTTCCAATGATTGAGGTATTTTTACTGAACCTGTTCTGATCATATTTCTGGACCAGCATTTACTTGAACCCAGGCCTATCTGCCCCAGAGGTAGAGACACTACCTTTGTGCAGTAAAAGTCTGAAAGTTCTACTGTTTAACCAATTGAACAAAAATGTTGATTATATGAGGCTTGTACAATGGTTAACAGTCTAATTCATGGAATGTATCAGCTAAATTATTTGTAACAGGTTTAAATGATATAATGGCACAAAACAAAGATAAGGATAGTCATTACAGAGATGTGGCTGCAATTGTGACCATGATAGGGGAACTAAATATTTCAGGGTACTTGATGTTTCAAACAAAAACTAATTGAGAAAAGAGATGAAGAATAAAATATGACATGAGGACATTGTGGTATATTGAACAAAATGAAAAAGCTGTTGCAGTGAGTAGTATGAAGTGTTATGTTTAAAATGCTTGATCTCTTGAGAATTCCATTTGGAATCCATTGCTTTTGTTCCTTGCACAGACTACATCAACCTTGAAAATGAGTTTCAAATTGTGCATGCTTTTCTGCTCAGTAGAGAACATTCTTGGTTTTGGATCACATATAAACTCTGTGATTGCTCCATCATTATAAGGCGGTGTTGCACTAATTTTACTTGTAATTGGACTCCTGATTTTTGGAGTCAAACTGTTGGTAGCTGGAGTGTTTCTCAGTACAGCTACAGCACAAATACCCCTGCAATAGTTGTCATTTTTAAATTGTGCTTGGTGAATTACTTGAAATAACTCCAAAAAGGCTGCTACTCTATCAACAAGTCACCTTTTTATTTACATGTGCATTGTACGTGACCTGAATCAGCTAGCTCTGAGCTGGGTCCTAGAGTGAGCAAAATGCCTGCCAATCTTATGTCTGTCAGCTAGAGCTCCCTGATTGGACCAAGTGAGCAACCCCAATCATTGAACTCGTATTTTATGAGATCCACCTGGCTAACCTCATTACAATCATTTCATTACTTATAAATTATTTTTAACCAACTTGTTCCAACATACCCAGAGCAGTTGAGACATGAACCTAGACCCCTTGCCTTAGAAGCATAGGGACACTCTCTTTGTGCCACAAGATCACCAGATTACTTGTAATTTAGCATATCAACAGTTTGTCTCCTTTTTGATTCTTTAATTTTCCCTAAGAATGTGGTCTGCTGGCTGGCTCTTCAATTTCTTGTTTCTTATGGCTTTTTCCTTCTATTTTGAGGTTTTTTTCATTTGGTGCACGTTTCCAAAGGTATGGCACTCATTTGGTGGAACAAACTTCAAGCTGAGGCTCTCTTCTCCCAACAGTGAGAGTACTTTATTTGCAAACACACTGAATAGTGGTGACTCTTGCCAGCCCTTCACACTTTTTTGTCCACAGATTTGGTGTACTTTAGTTTTTACACTTGACACATTATACTGTCTTGAGCTGTTTATGTCGTATGATCTCTCTATCACCGGAAGTAGACTTGGTTTTATTTCCATTCTTCAGCTTGTCTCGCTACTTGCCCAATCTTTGCTGAAGTTATGTCTTCCTGGCCTGTAAGGGTTTCTGATTAGGGTTTCCTCCAAATCTCTAATTGGAATATTAGAAACATAGTAAAGAGAAAAGCACAAATAGGTCATTTGACCTGTTGAGCCCAGTTTGCTATTCAACTGGATCATGGCTGATTCCCTATCTGAACACCATATTCCTGCTCACCCCTGGAAGTCTATTTGTTTCTTAAATCTGTCCTGTGGCTTGGCCTCCGGAGCCTTATCTGTTTGAGAATTCCATGGATTCACCACCCTAGATTGAAATAAATTTCTTCTCATCTCAGTATAAAGTAGCCCATTCCATATCCTGATGCTGAGACCCCTTATTCTGGACATTGTGAAAGGCTTTACTACAGTCTATTTCATGGATGGTTTCTCTTCATGAGCCTAAGCAAGTTTTCTCAGGTAATTCTCTGTTGCTGGCCTCATCAATGTATGCGTGACATCTCAATGATACCCCATTCAGACAATGATACACTCAGCAGTGGCAGAAATACTCACCATAGCTGGACCTACTCTGATTCTCAATGCCAGCACCAATTAAAGCCCAGCCACATACCAGGTTAAGCCAGCCAGGAGCAGCCCATCATAGGGCAAGTCGCAGAAGAGGGACAAAAGTAAATGCTTCTGAGGACACAGTTGACATGGCTGACACCGCAATGTAAAAAGAAGCTCACATTCATAAATATATTGTCATTTGACTTCATCTGTCTATCTGTTCAACAGTCATTGTAACTGCAACTAAAGTATACAGCTATACAGGCTACTCACTGTTAGCATCATACCATGTTGGGATCTGGTCTAAAGGAGTGTCATATTTTTAATATTGTGCAGTATGGAGTAACATCTTGTAACAAGCATTTCATGGTGGAAACTTATTATTTAACAAACAGCAAAAGTGACCAAAAGGAAGTGTAAAAACCAGCATTCAGGAACAAATAGAAATTGCTTAACTTTCAGGCAACAAAAAATTTAGTCAACAGAACCAGATATCAGTTAAATCCCAGAAGTCTTGGTGCAATGGATACTGTCCTGCTTCATCATGCTGAAGGCAAGGATATTCCTGCGCTCAACATCCTCATTTTTCCACCCCTCCCCCCCACACCCCAGAAGACTCATACTTCCAAGCAATCTTTTAGTGTCCTTTATTCACAGTTATCTGCTAAACAATATAGGTTCTTGATAATAAAATGTGAGGCTGGATGAACACCGCAGGCCCAGCAGCATCTCAGGAGCACAAAAGCTGACGTTTTGGGCCTAGACCCTTCATCAGAGCGGGGGATGGGGTGAGGGTTCTGGAATAAATAGGGACAGAGGGGGAGGCGGACCGAAGATGGAGAGAAAAGAAGATAGGTGGAGAGGAGAGTATAGGTGGGGAGGTAGGGAGGGGATAGGTCAGTCCAGGGAAGACGGACAGGTCAAGGAGGTGGGATGAGGTTAGTAGGTAGGAGATGGAGGTGCAGCTTGGGGTGGGAGGAAGGGATGGGTGAGAGGAAGAACAGGTTAGGGAGGCAGAGACAGGTTGGACTGGTTTTGGGATGCAGTGGGTGGAGGGGAAGAGCTGGGCTGGTTGTGTGGTGCAGTGGGGGGAGGGGACGAACTGGACTGGTTTTGGGATGCGCTGGGGGAAGGGGAGATTTTGAAGCTGGTGAAGTCTGCATTGATACCATTGGGCTGCAGGGTTCCCAAGCGGAATATGAGTTGCTGTTCCTGCAACCTTCGGGTGGCATCATTGTGGCACTGCAGGAGGCCCATGATGGACATGTCATCTAAAGAATGGGAGGGGGAGTGGAAATGGTTTGCGACTGGGAGGTGCAGTTGTTTATTGCGAACCGAGCGGAGGTGTTCTGCAAAGCGGTCCCCAAGCCTCCGCTTGGGAACCCTGCAGCCCACTGGTATCAATGTGGACTTCAGCTTCAAAATCTCCCCTCCGCCCCACTGCACCACACAGCCAGCCCAGCTCTTACCCTCCACCCACTGCATCCCAAAACCAGTCCAACCTGTCTCTGTCTCCCTAACCTGTTCTTCCTCTCACGCATCCCTTTCTCCCAACCCAAGCCGCACCTCCATTTCCTACCTACTAACCTCATCCCACCTCCTTGACCTGTCTGTCTTCCCTGGACTGACCTATCCCCTCCCTACCTCCCCACCTATACTCTCCTCTTCACCTACCTTCTTTTCTCTCCATCTTCGGTCCGCCTCCCCCTCTCTCCCTATTTATTCCAGAACCCTCTCCCCATCCCCCTCTCTGATGAAGGGTCTAGGCCCGAAACATCAGCTTTTGTGCTCCTGAGATGCTGCTGGCTCTGCTGTGTTCATCCAGCCTCACACTTTGTTATCTTGGATTCTCCAGCATCTGCAGTTCCCATTATCACTAGGTTCTTGATAACATAATTTATACCCTCTGCTAGATTTTCCTTCAGTTTATTGAATTTTGCTGTGGTTGGGGAACAAAAAAAAGTGGTAATACCAGTGGACTAATAATGCTCCAGAGATGTTGGTTCAAATCTATCACAACAGCTGGTGGAATTTGAATTTCAGGAGTAAATCTGGAATATAAGGCTGATCTCAGTAATGATAACCACCATCGATTTATTGTAAAAACCCATCTGGAGTATTTAAGCCTTCTAGGGAAGGAAATCTGCTATCCTTACCCAAGCTTGCTTAAATAGATTCCAGATCCACAGAAATGTGGCTGATTTTTATCAGGCATTGGAAAATGGTCAAGTAGGACATTCTATTCAAAGACAATAAAGGATGGGAAAAAAGTAAAACAATTTAAAAAAAGAAGAAACTGAAAAATAATATTGTATTATCAAATGTGTCAATCATGTCATTGTAAGCAACTGTTTTAGCAAGACAAGGAGTGAATGTAGAGACAATGTCTCTGATTCTGTCACTTGTATAGAGCAGGGTACTGATCTGGTCCTTATTTGAGTTTGCTGCTCACCTTGCAGTGTTTCTGGGCTGATTTGAACCATCTGCATCAGTGCTGCCACTTCTCAGCTTGCCATCAGCTTTCCATGTGCTCAAAATATTCTTGCTGTGGTATGTTCTCCTATATGGCTCACCCTCAAAACTGCATGCTTCTCATTGTCATTTCCTTATCAGCCATTGTGTTGCTACTCACTTTTCAGTCTCTGGCCTGTTTATTTCCAGGTTTTCTCATTGTTCTGTCCTTTGCTGTTGTGATTACTGTTGAAATTTCTCCCACTCTTCAAGTATCTTTGTGCTGTTTTAACTTGTTGTAGCGTCTCTTGACCGTTATTACCTTCCGCTGATATGAGCATCTTGGAGAAGGTTGGGTGCACTATTTTAGGAAGGACAAGTTTCTGAAGTCTAAGCTATCCGAAAGTAACTATTCACATCCTAATAGCTATTGACACAATTGACATAGCTGCTTCACTCTTCAGAGTCTCTTCATCATATGATTTATTACATCACCACTGGAATAACCTGGCTACTTTTTTTAAACATAGTTAAGTATTAACCCTGTACTCAACAACCACAAACGCACCCATCACCCTGCCTGTCAACCCTGGTCTTTCTTTGAGACTTTTTACACTAGGCACTGTTACATCCAGGAGCTCACCAAGCTGTAAAATTACATTCACAAACAAATACCCCAAGGCTCTTCATGGGTCTGATATGTTGGAATCTTTTGCAATCCCACTCAACTGGAGGATTCTAAAATGTTTATGGCATTATGATGATGTTGTGGCTTTCAAGAGGTTTTTGTAAAGAGATTGGAAGGCAGAGGTAATGAGCCAACTACTGAAGACCACTTCATTAGGCAGCTTGTGAGGCTTTTGGATTTTTTTTTGAAAAGTTGGAACACTGGGAGCAGACTGGGAGTGGCCAGATCACTCAGACTAGGCCTTCCAGTCCTTTTTTTTAAGTGTTTAGGTTTAGCTTTCAGCAGAAGGTATTGAGGTTTGAAAAGCATTGGAAACATCAGTGAATGTCTCTTGGCTTATGCTCTGTCTGAACTTTCTCTTCATTTTTTTCCCTCCTGGATGGAAAACTGCATGTGAGCATCTGTGTCTGAATTTTCGTTTTTTTTTTGCCAACGGGTTCCTTTGTGTATGTCACTATATTAGAACAGTTAATTAGTAATAGTTACTATATCTTTTATCCTGTTAAGTTTTCCAATAGGGTTGTCATTCTAAATTCCTCTTTCTTTGGTTGTATTTTGACTACAATGTTTAAATAAATTGTGTTTTGATTAAAGTCAAGTAGCTTGACCAGTCATGTTACATCTGGGACAGAATTTTTTTTCTTATTGTGAAGACAAATGTAAGGCTAAGGTCTAGGCTACTTTCTTAAAATATTTTGAGTGGGTCTGATCTAATCCATAACAGCATATATAGCAACATAAAGGTTACTTATTCAGTATTCCAAAGAATTATATTGAGAACTCCTTTATTCATTAAATTGAATTAAACTTTTTGACTGAAAGGTAAAAGACAAGACTCTCAAAGTCTGTATGTAACCTATGTTAAATCCAAGGTTCAGCAGCACTACCATAACATGTGCCATGATGCTTAAGCTAGGGCTCCCATAGGGAAAGCCAAATGGATTAGTAAAAATTAATTTGGAATGTAAATGTAACATTCCATGCTACATAAAATATACAACATCTGTGATTTACCTCTTGTTACTTCTTGTAAAAATATTAAATCATAGCAAAAATAGAATTGCTAGTGTGTTAGTACCTCATTTTGGCAGAAATGCTGAACTTCAAATAACATGCAAAATTAAAATGCAATCTGCTTATCTGAATGATTAAAATTTCGTGCCATACTTTAAGGAGAGGAAAGAACTTATTTTTCTCTCTCAATCAATTACATTCAAAACAAATTAATTGATCATTCATTTCTCTAGCAATATGGGATGTTCATAGGACAAAATAATTACGGCATTACGTACAAAGCAGCAGTTCCTACATATCAAATGTAACACAAATGTGAGGCATTTGTTAATGATTCAAAATTGTATGCTGCTTTGGCCTTTCCATTCCATTCAATCCTTGCTTGTTTTGGATTGATCAAATCTCAAAGCTGTTAATTTTCCTATGGCTGAGATGTCCTGAAGGGATTATAGGAATTACTCTGTATGATTACCTGTAAAGAGGAGCGGTTAGAAATACTAGCTTCTGAAAAAGGAGTTGTGCTTTGCCAACGTGATTTATTTTATGAAATTAAATTAGTTGTCGGGTGAAGAAATTTAGTAGACCTCACAACCAGCTTCTTGAATGATTCACGATGGTTCCACAATGCGAGAATAAAAAAAGCTAGGTGCTTGAATATTAATAAAACATTTGATAAAATAGCACCATATAGATTATTTTCCAAAATAGAATCTTGTGGAAATGATTTGAACATTTTAAATTGGTTTAAGAAACAACTACATTCCTGTCAATAGGAAGAGATAATGAACGATTGTTGATCTACTTGAAGACCATGTTTGTCCCATAATGATCATTATTATGATCGTTTGTTTCAACAATTTTCATTAACCACTTGAATGTGGGCATTGCAGGGTACATCTGGATAATTTGTGAATGATAGAAAAATCTGTGCAAGCATTAAGATGGTGATAAACATTCTACAGCAAACCAATACAGTGGGAAAATAGGCTCATGTTCGATGAATGAATGATTGATTGATAGTTAGTGAACATCAATGTAGCATTGGAAAGAACAAATGGATTATATTGCTGCTCATGAGAAGGGAGTATTGGCAGTCATGATATGAAAGGCACTGTGGTTATATGGGGCCTGTCCAGTTGCCGAGCTGGTATTCAAAGCACTTGGGACTGGACTTTTGCACCTGGCACAGAAGCTCAGACAGACCATTTCCTGATCCCACAAACCTGTCGTGGCGGGTTGGATTTACATTCTGCAGTGTAAGGAATCAGAGTTCGGAGGCTGCTGGCTGTGGTGTAGCTTGGACACAAGGCCTGCCTCAAGCTTTCTACTACACTAATTAAAAAACCCCACAAATGTTCTACCTGCTGTCACACCCTTCCTTCTTGCATATTCTCCATGGCTGATCAATGCCAATCTGTGCCACCACTTACCCTTCATATCATCCTATCCCTGTCAATCTCCATGACTCTTATACTATCCACGTCAACCTCCATTAACATCCTTCCGTAAGTACCGTGACCAATACTCCCTGATGCAGTCTCACTAATGCCTTGTATAACTGAAGTATAACTTCCCTAATCTGGCATTCAATTTTTCTTGCAATGAAACATAGCATTTCTAACATGTTTCCTGATTACTTGGTGTCCATGAAACCCAACCTTCTGTGATTCATACACGTGGGCTGCCAGATCTCTCTGCATCTTGGAGCTCTACGACCAGTCACCATTTACATAATATGCTTCTTTGTCTATGGTCCATTTATAGTCACCTAAGCCATCCTCCGCCCCAGTATCCACCACCCAAATCCTTTTTGTTACTAATCTAACTTAATGCTGGCTGACTGTCCTGTCCTACCCATCAAAAGTTGCCCATCTTCTCCATACTGACACCATACCAGATTGCCATGTTCATGCTGACGTTTTAATTATGTCATAATTCTGAGGAGAAAGCAAATCATTAATCAGCAAAAGTCAGCAAATTATAATTCATGAAACTTACCTCTTTTAAAACAAACATTTCTGTGCAGACACAAAGATAGGAAAGTGAATTGAGAAGAAGACTTAAAAAGCCCACAAAGGGACATAGGTTGAGTGGTAAAAACTTTGGCAAATAGAGTACAATGGGAGAAATTTTCTATTTTGGTAGAAACAATAAAAAGCAAACATATGTTATCTAAATAGAGAGATTGCAAAGCTCTGAGATGCAGACAGAACCGAGTGCCCTCGTGCGAGAATCACAGGTTAAAATGCAGGCACACCAAGTAATCAAGAAGCCTAATAGATATGTTATGTTTGAATGTAAGAGTAAGGAGATTATGCTTCAGTTCTACAGGGCATTGGTGATACACATCTAGAACATTGGTCCCCATACTCACGGAAGAATGTTAATTCATTGGAAGCAGTTCAGAGAAAGTTTACTAGCCTTTACCTCAAATGAGCACATTGTTTTCAGCAATCACTGTTAAGCAATTTGCAATTTATAAGTAATTTTCTGACAATATATTGAGTTTGTGAAGGAACAGTAGTTTAGACACGATATGTAAGTTAATTGGATAAAGAAGGTATAAAACTGCGACAATTGGGATTGGTTCATTGATACTGAAGGACAAACAGGCCGCCAGTGGGGGTTGTTTCACTTGACTTCCTTTTAAATTGGTGAGGGCCAGCATTTGCTGTGAAACCAGGGTGTTAGGGAACTCTTCCCTCAGTCTTCCTTGACATCTTCTGGTCTGTCTTCCATCTGCCTGGTAAGGACTAGTCAACGATGACTGTTGCCTACAACGAATGTTTGAGAACTGCCTCTGGAGAAACTCCTGTCTGCCCTCAGTTAGTTCTGTTCTTGGTCCCTGAGCAGATCGTCCAGTGTGGATGGACCTAGCCCCAATACAGTTGCCCCAGCATAGAACCTGGCTCCTCAACTCTCTTGGTCCCTTCACAGCTTTTCCAGCAAAGACATGGCTTCTGTAACTTCTTTGGCCCCAGCATGGCCTAGCTACTGAGGGGTTCCACTCATGCTTCCCATCCTGAGTACTCTTTTGTGAACCTGACGCTAATTGTTATATGTCTAGGTGCAAGTTATTTCTGTGTCAATCAAACATCTGAACCATTTTGGCCAGTAGCCATGGGACAGCGCTAATTGATATCGGATGATCGTCACCCCCAAGTTCCCTTTCACTGGAGTGTTAGTCCACCATTCTTTTCAAAAACAACACAATGGTAAGAGGAGGTAACAAAGTGTGGAGCTGGATGAACACTGCAGGCCAAGCAGCATCTCAGGAGCACAAAAGCTGACGTTTTGGGCCTAGACCCTTCTTCAGAAAGTTTCTGAAGAAGGATCTAGGCCTGAAACATCAGCTTTTGTGTTCCTAAGATGCCGCTTGGCCTGCAGTGTTCATCCAGCTCCACACTTTGTTATCTCGGATTATCCAGCATCTGCAGTTCCCATTAACACTGATAATAGGGTGAGTTTGGCACAAGATGCATTATTAGTGTTTGTCTTGGGCATTCCTAATCTCTGTATAAACTTTGCAATTCTTCCCTTTGGTTTCATATGCCAGAATTTTGTAAGGTTAGGACCTGTTAAATGAAATCCATATTACATAGTAAGTACTAGGAACATTCCGTTTTTTAGGGACTCCATTACTCAAAAAGCAGATAGCCTTTCTAGGCTATCCGTGTAAGGCAATACCTGTATCCTTTGGAGTTGAGAAGAGTTACAGGTGACTTTTTGAAACACAAAAGATCCTGAGGGAACTTGACCAGGTGGACATTGAAAGGATGTTTCTGCTTATGTAAGAATATGGAACTAGAGATCCTAGTTTAAAAATAAGGTAGCAACCACTTAAAATGTATGTGACAGAACATTTTTCTCTGAGACAGTTGAGCGCCTTTTGGAATTCCCTCTCTCAAAAAGCAGCGGATGTAAAATCTTTCATTGTTTTTAAGACAGACACAGATTCTTGACTACCAAGGTGATAAAAGATTATTGGGGATGTGCAGGAATGTAGAGGTGAGGTTAAGATCCATTCAGCTATCTGCTATGTTTTTGCCATGTTCAGTTTGTAGAGTCTACCAGTCCCTTCCATGAGGACCGTACGTCAGCTCAGGTAGGAATCCCTAATGATGACTACATTTTATGTCCAGGTAAAAAGCGTGATTTTAATACCGCTTTTTATTGTTATTAATGACAACTAGGCCATAGTTTCCCAAAGATAACTTCCCTTTTTGATTCAAACATAAGGAAGGAAGTTAATTCGAGCTAATCTTCCCCTGTTTTGAAGGATGTCAGCCTCGGTCTCTTGTAGAGTAGAAGCAGTCTTCCTTTACCTTTTTATTAGGCTCAAACAGCTCCTTTTTGTTTTCGCCACTTTTTTTGTAATTTTTTTTGCAGCAGTTTATCATCTCAAAATACCTTCAGTCAGAGAGCAACAGCAAGAAATTCTATGCTGTTTCAGCTCATTACAGACAAAGACAAGAAAGGTAAGATCTAAGCTACCAAGTTTAGTCATACATGCAGAATGTCGATTCAACTGGAAATGAAGATTCAATTAAAACAGTTCACCTTACTGTCAAAGGGGTTCCTGGACTTAATGGTCCAAAAAGACTAATACCTGTATCCAAAAGAAGAAAAGAAATTAGCTTTGTCTCTGTGCTCACAAGAGAATGTTAGGAAAAGCTCTGCTAATTATGGACAGAGGCTGTGTTCTATTCAATGCATTAATGACTTAACATGCTCAACTGACTAGCAATTTAACCCTAAAATAACCTTACTGAACTACTAAATAATGTTAGAGCAACAACATCCATTAGTACAAACTTGCAGTGACACACTGAATTATATTTGTAACTGCTCTCAATGACCAGTTAAGCAAGTCTTTCTATTTGCCATATTATTGCTTGAGAACTTTGAGTATTTATGACCATTCATAATGAGATTGGAAACATAACCTTAAATTCCATCAGGGATAGCAAGAACTGCAAATGTTGGAGTCAGAAATAAAAGTGGAGCTAGAGGAATACAGCAGGCGAGGCAGCATCAGAGGAACAGGAAAGTTGCTGTTTTACGTCGGGGACCTATACCTTAACTTCCATTCTTAGTCTCTCAAATGGAGCACAACAAGACTTTGTCAGCAGGCTGCACCAGGGCATTTGCTTTTTCCCCACAATCTGCCAGTTGTGAGTTTATGTGCTCCAGCCCTCAAATGACTGGATTTCCTGTCACACTGGAGTTTGGTTCTAGCTGATAAGATTCAATAATTTGATGCCCAAAATCCTCAGCCATAAGTACTTTTGACCAAGAAACAGAGATTGGTCTTTGGAGACTATAACCTCACAACAAGCATGTTAATTTCTTCTTAGTTTCCAGATTTTTGATTCAGAAGACCCAAGTGGAAAAATTGGGCAATAACATAATTATTTGTATTCATAGCCTTGACATTTTATTGTGCAATTTTTATCAGATTAAATTCAGTTTAGTTTCTTTCATAACATACTTTGTGCTGTGTTTTTGAACTTGATCGATATATCTACAGATGCTTTAACAATAACTATGTTCAGTTTGATGTCATCTTTGGCTGCCCCTTAATATGGAGGTCATGTCTGCTCAGAGTTTTGGCTGTAAGTCTTCATGTAGCTAAAGAGGCTGCTTCTGAACTCTCAGATCTTTGAACACATGGGTTATGATGTCCTACAAAGTGGTGGGACTGGAATACAGGATTTGTTTCCTTTTTCTTCTCTACCACTACGCTTTTGAATTCGAAGCATGATGCAGCTTTGAAGTTGTATTTTTTTTTAAAATGACTCCATATTACAGGCTGGGAATGAGAAGAGTAAAGAAAGTCCTTACAGTTGAGATCAAGTAGCTGGACAACACCAGACAAGGGAACTCAGCGACTCCGAAGATGGCAGCAGAGTAGTTAGCACAGCTTGTGGACTCCTGCCTGGAGCTCATCTGGTCCATACACTTCTTTTCACTTCCTCTTTTCTTTTCTCTCATTTTTGTTTAATTTTACTTTAATCTACTTACCTTCTGTGAAGAGTAAGTTTGTGCAGTGCATAAGTGGAGATCAGTGCAAAAGGGGAGCGAGCCCAGCACGGTGGAGTCAAGTCACCGTGGGGCAAGTGACTCCAATGTGGTGTAGAGTGAAGACCCCAGCACCTGACACTGCAGTGAACAAGCAGCCCCAGGCTGAGTTTGACATGGACCGGAGGCAAGGCCTGGCACAGATTGGAGCTGAGGCCTGGGGTGGTCTGTTTGTAATGCTGAACTTTTTAAAAAAATTTCTTTATTTTTCTAATTTATTCCTCAGATTTTGAACCCAGGTACCTTTATAGCTAAGTTGGTGACTTTGATTGCACTGATGTGAATACGTGACAGTAAATCTAATTCAATTCAAGGGCTGCAAAGCAATTTAAACTGAGGCTGCATGCGTAGGGATGTCACAACACATGAAATAAAGCAACAAAATGGACAGATCAGAACTTTAAACTGTTCTGGTCTAAAGGATAAAAAAAGTTAGAAGGTTCTATAAAGGTTGCAGAAAAAGCTGGAGAAAGGCAGAAGGCATTTAAACTATGAGTTGCCAGAATCATACCGAAATAACAAAAGAAACTTGGATCATTATTAGAGCCAAGGACATCAGGAACCAACCAGAAAAAATTTTCTCCAGTTTCTTCACTATTCACAGCAGGCACAGGAGATTACAGTGCACTCATTTTACTTTTGACATTTCTGGAAAAATCAGCAGCAGCCAATACTACTACATTTATTAAAAATGATTTTAGCTTCTCAAAGACAACCTCGCAAGCTGCTGACTATACCACTTCTTCTGCTCATTTCCTTAAATTCATTAAAAAGGTACAGTTTGGCGTTGGCATTGTGTAGAGATTTCCAATAAAATCCACACATACGTAAAAATCTCAATTCCCCTTTTAGTTTTAGGAACAGGGAATTCTGAGATCCTTCACTTTCGCAGTCCTTATGACATTTATTCTTGTCCGTCCGTTTGCCCCAGGTGAAATATTCTTGCTTTCACAAATTCACTTTTCCCTCAATTTATTACTAAGCCAGTAAACTATATTTGTTTAAACAGTTCTTCCAATTTCACAAAGCACTTTGTACAATTAATGTATATTACAGCATTGCTTAAATAAACTACAAGTTTTGGACCTTAACTACAACTTGATTTGCATGCCTTTGAGCATAGCTATGCCATGCTTTAATCTAAATGGCATCCCTCAACGTTATTTTAACTTAGTTGGTGTGAAAAAAATGGAATCTCCTTAACCTTTAATGTAATTTGCCATTCAATGGATCAGTCTTAAGAAATGAGATACCACCAACCCTATTGTTATAAGCTTCTAAGCATGGAACTTTTTATGAATCTATTTTCATAACCACATTTCCCTTTCTATAATCTATACAGAATCTAGATAATCCATCTGGTCAATTGGTGAACACCAGCTATTTTGACCACATTCAACAATGTGATTTTCCAGCAAGTATTAAATTGTTGTTTACGCTTGTTTTTGTTTCTAGGCACAAATAATTTTTAAAAATGCTGTTTATGGCATTGATTCTCCTATGTCCATGTCATGCCAAGCTAACATAATACATCCAAGTTTATCTCTGCAGATTACTTTATACTTAGTAAGTAGCCTTACAAGATCCTCCCATTGCTCTATCTCTAAATGAGAATAGTGTCTAACAATCTCAGTATTTGAGAAGACTCTGTCATCCTCCAATACTCCTACCCCCATTTTTTAACAATAATACAATTTCAACATGTTAATGGAACTGAACCAATTTTTATTCCTCCAATTAGGAGCATCTATCAGATAAATCATTTTACTCACCTTCCTAACTACCTTAAATGGGCCACTGAATTTTGGCAAAGGCAATAATACCAATTCTTCATTTCCCATTTGAAACAGTGTTGTTGTGGAATGTTTCTCTGCTCATTTTTTTTTCCCATTTTCACTTGTAAGACTTCCCAATCCACACTCCTGTGAATCTTTCTAGCAAGATGGGAATCTAAGTCAACAAGGAGGGTTTTTTTTGTTGCAAGAACTTCTTCATAATTGATCTTTAATGAACCCCTAATCTCAGGACTATAAATCAATTCAAATAGATTGAATCCAATTGATCCATTTGCAGAATTTCTGGTATTAAATAGTAAGAAATATAATGCTTTGTTCC
The DNA here is from genome assembly GCF_030684315.1 of Stegostoma tigrinum. Classification (NCBI taxonomy): domain Eukaryota; kingdom Metazoa; phylum Chordata; class Chondrichthyes; order Orectolobiformes; family Stegostomatidae; genus Stegostoma; species Stegostoma tigrinum. Next base: position 41,741,214 of record NC_081368.1, on the reverse strand, counting down.
AATTCTGTGGACATTTGCACTAATATGCCTTAATCATGGTTTTGAGAGTCTGATATCTCTCCAAAGCTCCCTGTGTTTGCAATTGATACGCAGTTGATTTCACCTGTCTCATATCCCAACTGCTGATAATACCTTGGAAGATATTAGATGTAAAGTTGAAACTCTGATCAGATTATTTCTAAAGTGGTAGAACTTACCAAGTAAAAAACTGAATTAAATTTTCCACTAGTACCCAAGTTGTAATGGTCCTTTAAGGAATAGTGTCTGGATATCAAATTGTCATATTCATAATTATAATGATAAACTGGTGACCTGCTTTTGTTTTTGACTATGCAGTCTACTAACACTTGACTAAATGACTCTTCAACATGCAATTAAACCCACATCTTTGCTACCGACGCCACTTTATGGAGTTTCCTAACACGTATGACAAATGTGGCCTGGCTTTTGTTTAAATTGACTAGAAGAATGTGGGCTTGGTTGGTTGGCTGACCAGCATTTTATTATCCACCCCCAGATGCTGTTGAGAAGGTGCCGGTGAGTTGCCTCCTTGAAGCACTGTACCCCACACGCTGTTGGTTAATACCCACTGCCCTTTAGAGTGAACAGTGATAAATTTCCAAGTCGATATAACGTTTGTTTGACTTGGAGGGGACCTTGCAGATGATGGTGTTGTCAACTCCCTGCTGTCCTTGTCTTTCTAGATGGAAGTGGTTGTGGCTTTGGAAGGTGCTATCTGAGGATCTTTGGTGAATTTCTGCTGTGCATTTTGAACATAGTACGCACTGCTGCTACTGAGCAGCAGTGGTGGAGAAATTGGATGATTGTGGGTATGATGCCAGTCAACTGGATTTCTTTGCCCTGGATAGTGTCAAGCTTCTTGAATATTGTTAGAGCTGCACCCATCCAGGTAAGTGGAGAGTATTCCATCACACTCATGACTTGGGCCTTGTTAATGATGGACAGGCTTTGGGGAGCCAGGAGGTGTTCATTGTAGTATTCCTAGTCTCTGACCTGCGCTTCCAGCTACTGTATTTATATAGTGAGTCTAATTGAGCTTCTGGTCAAAGATAACCTCAAAGGTGTTGACAGTGGAGGACTGAGTGAAAGTAATGCCATTGAATGCCAAGGAGCAGTGGTTAGATTTTCTCTAATTGGAGATGGTCATTTCCTGGCAATTTTGTGGCGTGAATGTGATTTACCACTTGTCAGCTCAAGCCTGGATATTGTCCAGACCTTGCATTTGAAAATGGACTGCTTGAGTATCTGAGAAGTCGCAAATAGTGCTGACCATCCAATCGTTGGCAAACATCCCTACTTTAACCTTTATTATAAGGGGATGGACATTGATGAAGCAGCTAAAGATAGTTGGGCCTAGAACACTACCCTGTGGATCTCCTGTAAGGTGTCCTGGAACTGAGATGACTTCCAACAAACAATTGAAGGGTCTAGGCCCGAAACGTCAGCTTTTGTGCTCCTAAGATGCTACTTGGCCTGCTGTGTTCATCCAGCTCTACACTTCGTTATCCCATATTCCTATGTGCCAGGCATGGAGAGTTAGCCCCCTAATTCTGATTGAGTCCCTTTTGCTAAGGCACCCTGAAGCCATGTTTGGTCAAATGCAGCCTTGATGTTAAGGGCTGCCACTGTCCCATCATCTGCGGAATTCAGCTCCTTTTTTCCATGTTTGCTCCAAGGTTATATTGAGGTCAGGAGCTAATTGGCACTAGCAGAACTTAAACTGGGCATCACTGAACAGGTTATTGCTTGATAGCATTGTTGATGATGTTTTCTGTCACTTTACTGATATCGAGAGTAGACTGATGGGACAGTGATATGCTCAGTTGGATTTGTTCTACTTTCTGTGTACAGGACATATCTGTATAATCTTCACAATATTGGGTAGATTCCAGTGTTGTCACTACACTGGAAGGGCTTGGCCAGGGGTGCAGTAGGTTCTGGAGAACAAATCTTCACTACGATTGTGGGAATGTTGTCAGAGCCCAGAGCCTTTACAGCACCACCTGCCTCCAACCATTTCTTGATATCACAAGGAGTGAATTGAATTGGCTGAAGACTGGCATTCGAGATGCAGGGGACCACTAGGGAGGCCTAGATGGATCATTGACTTGGCATATCTCACTGAGGATTGCTATAAGTGCTTCAGCCTTTCATTTTGTCCCTCTCAATGGAAATATCTAAGCATTCAATTTTCACCTCAACCTTCAGTACCCTTTCTTCAGATCTGAGGAGGAAATCGTGGAGCACTTCCAGCTATCCATTCTTTCCCCAAGCTGCTTCTCGTCTTTTCACACAATCATTTTCTATTTTTCTCAAATTTATGGGAATGACAAGGAAAAGTTTGAGTTCCGTGAATCAGCTCATAAATATTAGTCATTGTTGCTGTGTGTCTAGCAATTGCAAACTTTGGCCCTCACCTTTTAGTTCTTATTAGGAAGGCAGTGAGTTGTTAAATTCTTCTAAAAGAATAATTTCTCGAAGAGCATCATTTGTGATTTCAACTTCTGATTCACCAGTTGAAATTACTTTGTTCAAACGCTTTCACATTCATGTAGTTTTGTCCAGGCTGGCTCCTTAAATTCTGAAACTCTTGCCCTCATGCCTGAGATACAATTCAAATCTAGCTACAGTTTCATTTTTAAATACAGTGCTGTGAAATGGTCTCTGACAACGAAGCATAAATTTCCTGTGCTTCACCTGTCACCTTACTCTGCATGATCAGTGTCCTGTGTCCAGTCTTCTTTTGTTCAAATCATTTATCTTGCTATTTTCTCAAATAACATGAGGAAAAGGATGCAGAGATATTCTTCAAAATTTTGGTAGGGCCTGCGCAAGCTTAGACATTTCTGTTCTGGACTTTTAAGTTACGATTCAATTCATCAGAACTTGCATCAGCAACTGACGTCCTTCTATTTCAAGTCTATAATTTAAATCTATTCCTGTACCCTCAGGTTCTCTTTTTTTTTACAATTCTATTTTAGTTTCTGCAATCCCATTTCCCTTTATTTGTTTTTTTTTCTATTCAATTTCCCTTTGCTGCTTCTCTCGTTTACTTGCCAATTCAATCACCCTGGAATTTGAAAGATTACTTAAGGCTGTCAGGGATAGTTCAGCTACCTTGAACAAATCCATTGAGATTTGCTGTGCCATTTCTTATTTCAGTAGAGAACCATCTGCTTTCCTTCTCCTTATCACTTAGCAGTATCATAACCAAATGCTCATTTTCTCTGAGCATTTCCCAGATGTGTGGCCAATCCCTTGCTACAATCCACTTGGGAATGTACACAGGCTCTCAAGCCACTATAAATTAACAAATTATCAAAACATGCCAAGTCCCTAAATCTTATCTGTCAGATTGACGGAGATTAACAGAAGACACAGACCAGGATATTGTTCTTAAAAAGAATGGCAGCACACATTGTTTTAATTAGCATCTTATGAACTGGCACTCCTGCAAAACTGGCAAAAATTGTATACCTGAAACACTGAAAGTTTACTATATTATTGCCATCTCTGTGATGCCTCAGTAGTCAGTTAAGGGTGCAGGTGAGAAGGCTCTCTACCAGTAAGTTAAGGTAAAATTGCAATATTATTTAAGCAATTTATTGCTGTAAATGAAGTATAATGGTCATATGTATACCCCCTGCATTGTGTTTCTATTACGTGGTGTGTGTCTTTACATTGATTACATGGACCTCTTGATCAATTGGAATATTTGATCAACCGGTACACTCCTTGTTCCATACGCACAATGCACCCGCACCCGCACTTCAATAGGAGCAGCCCATTGGGGTTACGGAGGTGATCATTTCACTTACCAAGACTCTGTTCTTTGAACTCTTTTTTTTTTCTTCCCCAAGTTCTTTTCACTTCTTTTGCAGGTGGCACAGATTGATATACTAACTGCAAAATTCCCCTGTTACTAGCCAAAGGTCATAGTTTACATCAACAAGTGGAAGAAAATAGTAGACTTTCTTCAGGTTTCAGCTATTTTTACTGCAGTGAGAGACATTAGCACCTCGCCCTCCGGAGAGCATAGGGATTTTCCCTGTGTTGTCATACCCACAACCTACCTAGGAACTGGAGAGTTGTTGTCAGGCTGATGACATTTGGCCTCTACAACTGTCCACATTTGCCCAAGCCAATCAGCTGCTTATTGCTGGTTGAGTTTCACTTTGAACAAATGGCTGGAGCTGGGCCTTCTGTGTACCTCCTTCCTCCACTATTTGTAACGGTTCGATTCCCACCACGGCAGATATTGGAATTTGAATCCAATAAATATCTGGAATTAGGAATCTAATGATGACTGTAAATCTAGCGTTGATTGTTGGAAAAACCCGTCTGGTTCACAATTGCCCTCTGGGCAATGAGGGATGGGCAATAAACGCTGCCTAGCGAGCAATGCCCTCACCCCCTGAATGAATAAAAACAATTGTATAAGCACAACTCTCAATGAGTTTCAGGAACTGGATAAGTACAGAAATTCCGTACTCAGCCATTTGTCATTAAAATAGTCCTTTAGCCAAGCTAAAATTAAAAGAAAAAGAACTGTCTTTACAATATTCTTCATTCTGAGGTGTGGCACTATTCACTCTCCTGTTCTGGCAGTAAAGGCATCAAGGCAGCAATATCCACCACGTCCATCTCAAATTCCAAGGTATCTTCAATGCTTGATGGAGAGAGAGAGAGCCCATGGGTTCCAGAACAGCTGGAAAGGCAGTAGAGGCACTGGGTACATTTTACTCCCACACTGCTTGTGAGTTTGCAGCTTTCATATGGTCCATGTCTTGTTCAGGGCTGTCGCACCTACTCAAACATCACTGGACCTGACCACATGTTGACCATGCTCCTTATCCATGTAGGGCTGTTCCCGTGGTTCCTACACCAAACTTTGTCCCCTAAAGGTAAACTGTCTGTCCTCACTTAGCAGAGCCTTGTGGCCAGTATTGGTATTCCTGATGCCGCTTCACCACCTCCCCACTACCCCCATTTCCCAAACGGGTCTACGAAGATCAGATTTAACCTAGTATGGAGTCTTTCCCACGTTAGCAGCTCTAATGGAGCTATCCCTGTATTTTCATGAAGGGTGGTCCTTTAACCAAGCAGGAGCCAAGATGGTTTAGTATCTAGTGAAGCTGTAGGCTGTTTCTTTAAGCCTGCCTTCAAAGTTTGGAAGGGCCTTTCTGCCAAACAATTGGATGGTAGATGATATACAGCTGTCTTTATACGGTGATTAGGACTTCAGGAAACTTTCAAATTCTCTGCTGATAAAGGATGGCCTGTTTTCTGTGACCAACAACTTCTGGGAGTCTGTGTATTGCGAAAGGTATGTGCAGTTTTTCTATCATTATACCTGTATTTGATGAATAAACCCTATGTACGTCCAGCCATTTTGAGTGGGTGTCCGTAATGACTAAGAACATTGAGCCCATTGAAAGGACCTGCGCAGTCGATGTGTAACTGAGCCCAGGGCTTAGTCAGCCTTTCCCACAAATGTGGGGGAGCTGACGGTGATAACTTTTGTCCTTGTTGGGGCCAAGAGCTGAGAGACCTTTGAATGACCTCACTTTATCTTCCAACAGGTGTGACCTGGTCTTGTCCACTCTGTAGCCCAAGCAGATTATTACGAGTGCCTGGAACACACATTTTTACGTTCTAAGGCATACACCCAACTGGGAGAAACATCTAAGGACTATGTCCAAGTTCTCTGAGTGCACCTTATTGGTCTTCCCTGTTATTAGCATAACACCTAGGTAAGTGTCAATCTGGGGTAGACCTAGTAAATTGTTTTCTGCCATCCACTGAAAAATTGCACACGTCCATAATAGCCCAAATGGAAGCCATGCACTTGGATACAAACCCTTATGGGTATTAATTGTAGCATACTTCTGAGAACCCTCATTTAAACACAATTATAAGCATGCATGGCTCAGGCTCAGCTTCGTGTACAAATCCTCAATGTGAGGGATTGTTTAAAATCCCCACAAAGGTGATGTGTGCTGCCCATGCCCATTCCACAAACTGCACTGGTTTGATCATTTCTTCACTCTCCAGCCTCCTGATGTCAGCCTCTACTTTTGTCTGTAAGGCAAATGCCATGGGTGGGCCTTGTAGAATCTTGGATTTGCTTCCTGTCAACTTGTACGGTGGCCTTGGCCCCTTCGATAAGCCCCTAGACCTTCCTAAAAAACTTCAGGGTATTTAATTGGAGCTTCACTCAGGCAGCCCATTTTCCAATCAAGTAATATGGACCCCACTCAAGGCACCTCTTTATCAACCAGTTTCACCCCAACACGCTTGGGCCCAAGCCTGTTAGTATAAGCAGTGGTAACTGAACCAGCTGCTTCTCAAGAGACTAGAACTGAATTTGCACAGGGACCTGCTGGCCTGGATCCTGAAGATAATTTTAACTGTTTAGTTGAGATTTGGCTGTGTTTTGGAGTTTTGCTGTGGGCTGACCTAGATTTTCTCTGTTCAGGGTATGTCCTGAATGAGGCTGTGCAATTGCCTTTACTCAAGTGGTGTTCCCCAAGCTCAGTCGGCCTGGCGAAGGTGTCCACTTCCATTGGAATGTGCTGCAACTCATATGCTCCATTTGCGGGATTTTCTCATGACAAAGCCAGTTTTAGTGCCAGTTTGAAGCCCAGTTGGCCTTCAGCTTATATGTGCTTTTGCATGGTTACATTATTAATCCCACAAACTAAACGGTCTCTCAGTATCTCATTTAAGGGTTAAATCAAAGCTATACTCCTCCTCCAGTTTTCTTCTCCTCGGCAAAAATCCAAATATGGATTCCCCTGATTTTTGAATGGCCAAATAAAACCAAAAGCATCCCAGAATTAGAAAAGTCTTAGGGTCATAATATTTCTTGACTAAACCTGTCAACTCTTGAAAGGTTTCAGTATTTGGTGCCTCCGGGAAAGTTAAGGTGTTGCTATGTAAGCTGTTGGGAGAGTTACTCATTGCTTTTCATCTGCTCTAATGTCATTTGTCTGGAAAAATAACGCATTCTTTGTAAATACTGGACCCAGTCTTTCATGGCATGATTCAACGAGCCAAGCTTCCAAAATTACAGCGTGACATCAGAAATGCTTAGCCCAACTCAAAGACGACTGTTGTGAAAATCTCTTCAGGAGCGAGCTTTACTCTTGCTGCCAGTGAAATATCTTCAGAGATTGGTATCCCATCACCAAGTCACACTTTATTTACACAGAAAACATCCTCAACACTGATCCAGCTCCCTAAGACCCACCTCTCAGAATGAATAGGATGTCTGACACTCATGTTCTTATCTGTGTGCCAGGGCTCCTTGATTTGAAAACATTGGATCAGATTAATCAGGTCCAGTGGCTGACCTCTTTATAGTCACTACAGTTACCCTTGATATAAAGATTTTTGTTTGAAATTCCAGACCAGATGCATTTGGTTAAGACCCTGATGGGCTAATTTGAAGCTGAGAAAGATTAAGCTCAATTGTGCAACTAATCAAGGAACAGTCTTTTAAACTCTCAAGTTTGGGAATTGAAAGGTACAGCTTGAACTTATGGAACTGAAAGAGACAGTTTGCTTCTCTGGTGCTCAATTAGAGTGAATTGATGGTGATTTTTTTTTAAAAACTGTGTGTTTTCTTTTAATTTGAACCACAACAGAGATCATGTCCCGGAAGAAACAGTCCTCACTTAGCAAAACTGAAGAAGTGAGCCTGTTGGTTTCACCTACAATCTGGGAGCTATGAAGCTAGATCACAGCTACAATTGCATTCAATAGTGGAACGGACCTGAGGGCTCACTGTCCTACTCATGTACCTATGATCATAGTTGGGTGGTCAGGGAGATGGGGTATTGGTAAATGTTACTCATTTATATTTAACAGAATAATGGAGGGTGGGGGGAGGGAAGAACCAACGTGGAATTAGATTTCTATGGAAAAGGCTTAATACTGAGGAATGCTTTGAGTGCCACCCTTTGAAATGCTGCCTTATGTACTTGATAGCAAACAGCAGAGGAGGAATAAGACCTAACATCCAGGTGCATACCCTCTCCCATTGTGTTTGTAATATTGTCTACCATATCATTGTAACCTGTAACTAGTTTTTAACATGCAATCAAGTACTTCTTGCCAAATACAAGACTCTCTTTTTTAATTAGACCAAAGGATGGTGGATGAAAAGCCAGCAGATTGGGGGGAGGTGGGAGGTGCTCAGTAGAGTTGCACATACACTAATTGGGAGGTTGAGCAGCACTGGGGGGAAAGGGGCTTGGGTGTAATGAGCAGTACAAAAGTGAGTTGGTGGTGGAGACTTGAACATAAAATGAATAAAACATAACCTTGAACACATTTAGAAGGACTGAACTGTTATGGGAAGTGTGTTTCTGTTTATGGTAACAAAGAAAATGTGGTTTTCTTTCAACCAACCTTTGCCACTTGACATCCCTACTCATGCGCAGTGGACCTATGCTTCAGCAGGGACAGGAAGTTCCCACTGCAACAGATAGAAAGATAACACAACTGAAAATACAGTCAGCAGTGTCAGCCACTAATTCACCATGGAAAAGGGAGTTCCAGAGAAATATCTGGTGGGATTCACTGCCCTTAAAATGTTGCCTAATTCTTCTTGCGACCATCTTCACCTGCTATTTTTCTTCCCACTTGGTACTGGCTCACAAAACTATGCCCTTGAGGAACGATATCTCCATTTGTAAGAATTTTGCACTGTGGCTTGGGAGATTAGGGATAACACTGATAAGTCAACACTGACTCCCACTTCAAATCAAAGCAGTTCCAGGGCTGAATTTGTTTCATGTAGCCTCAAAAGTCGTCACTCCAAGAAGTAATCTTTCACTGCTCAAATTGCTGTTTAAAATTAAGAAGTCTTTACAGTTTCACTCAGATGGACCCCTATTTAAATCATTTTAAATTGGACGCATGCAGATTCAGCAACCTGTATTACAGGTTAGATCAAGTTATTTGAATTTGCAAGGCTTTTTTTTCAGATGTGACAAACTGGCAGAAATGATTCTGCACCAATCTGTGGTCACTGAAGTGTTTTGCAAAAATTTTTGGGTTCCTGAAAATTGCAGACAATATGAAATTTCAGGCTCCGATGGTTTTGAACTACAGGTACACTATCACTGTAATTAGATAATAGAATATACTTTGACCTACAGCTCTCTTTCGATTAAGACTAGGCTGTAAGCTATATTGCAACTTGGTAGATATAAAATTGATTAAAGCTCTGTGAACATAATTAATTTCTAATTTATCATCTGCAGCCAGTTAAAAATACCATTGGGCATATATTGCATTCGACACTTCAATGCTTTTGATTTCTGTAAGGATTTAATACTCTTTATTTGACTATCATACCACTCAGAAAAGCTACAAAATAGCAAGGCTTGTGCTGAGCAAATGCAGCTTGTGAGCTAAGCTGTACCTCTTTATTCAATGAGCATCATAGTTTGTACAAGAGAAAAGGTAGGATAATGGAAGCTGGAACAAAAACAAAAGTTGCTGGAAAAGCTCAGCAGGCCTGGCAGCATGTGTGAAGGAAAAAAAAGTCAGAGTTAATGTTATAGAGTTCTGGGGAAGGGTCACCGGGCCCACAACAGTGACTCTCTGATTTTTTGTTTTCTTTACCTGCTGAGCTTTTCCAGCAACTTCTGTTTTTGTTCCTGGTCTCCCACATCCACAGTTCTTTCAGATAATGGAAGCTGTCTTGTCTGATGAGGAATTAGTTTTATTATAGGCATTTTCTAATAAACCTGTTATTACACAGCCCTTAAACAGGTAAGACTCGGTCCTGGCTCCGAGGTCGGGAGACTGCCACTGTGCAACAAGATCTGGTATGTGGTATAACGTTGGTTGTGATTATGTCATATAGCTACAAATTACTGACTATAAATACTGCAATGCATGTGTTCTTCAAACCCTCTGAATAGGAGACAGCTTTAAGAGGATAAAAGATGGATTACTCTTTGCTCTTATAGTTTCTGTAGATAAAGCCAGTATATCTATGATTACCAAGTATAGCAATATTAAGTATTAACATATAATGAGTAGTGTTACTTTGAAGTCTAAGCCCGAAGACAGTTCTTGACTTTACCTCTCCTCAACCAGACTGTGTTGACCCCAAAAGCATAGTGCAGCATCACACCACAAGACAAAATAACATTCGGCTGAATAAGAAAAGTCCCTTCACCCAAGCTGTCAAGTCAAGGAATTAGATTCTGTATTGCTGTGTAATTCCTAACAGCTTTGGACTCCGTGGTTTCATTCTTGCATCTAATTTAGAATTGTAGGTTCAAGCCTTGCACATAACTGGTAGTTCATTACAGAGGGAGAGTTCCATTGCTGATGGCATGACTTTTAAATGAGGCAGAAAGTGAAACCCGGCTGTCCTAGGAGGCATTATTTCATGAGGGACCAGGCAGTTGTCCTGTTGCTCAAGCTAATACTTAATCTCGACTCCTGAACTAAAACAAATGTAGTAATTAGTCTCAGTGGTATTTGTGGAAACTAGCCATGCGCACATTTTCTGTTTTATCACTCTATGGCACGACAGTAACTACTTTTCAGAGTATTTAGTTGACTGTAAGGTAATTTGAAAGTTCTAAAGCTTTGAAAAGCATTTTGGAAATGTATGCTATTTCTTTATGACTTATCATGCTTTTTTCGCATTCACATTTGTTAAATTCAATGGTTGGTTATGAAACTTGTATCATTTCTATGGACTGAAACATATTTTGAAAAAATTAGAACTTTTGTAAGGACACATGCATACCTAGCTACATGGCTCCAAACTCTAAATATTTTTATAAACGCTAATAAGAATCCAGTGAAGTTCTATGCTTTAATTGCAAGATCAGAACATATACCCTTAAATCAATGATAATGGGAACTGCAGACGCTGGAGAATCCAAGGTAATAAAGTGTGAAGCTGGATGAACACAGCAGGCCCAGCAGCATCTCAGGAGCACAAAAGCTGACGTTTCGGGCATAGACCTTCATTAGAGAGGGGGATGGAGTGAGGGTTCTGGAATAAATAGGGAGAGAGGGGGAGGCGGACCGAAGATGGAGAGAAAAGAAGATAGGTGGGGAGGTAGGGAGGGGATAGGTCAGCCCAGGGAAGACGGACAGGTCAAGGAGGTGGCATGAGGTTAGTAGGTAGGAGATGGAGGTGTGGCTTGGGGTGGGAGGAAGGGATGGATGAAAGGAAGAACAGGTTAGGGAGGCAGACACAGGCTGGGCTGGTTTTGGGATGCAGTGGGCGGAGGGGAAGAGCAGGGCTGGTTGTGTGGTGCAGTGGTGGGAGGGGATGAACTGGGCTGGTTTTGGGATGCGGTGGAGGAAGGTGAGATTTTGAAGCTGGTGAAGTCCACATTGATACCATTGGGCTGCAGGCTTCCCAAGCGGAATATGAGTTGCTGTCCCAAGCGGAATATGAGTTGCTGTCCCAAGCGGAATATGAGTTGCTGGACTTCACCAGCTTCAAAATTTCCCCTTCCCCCACTGCATCCCAAAACCAGCCCAATTCGTCCCCTCCCGCCCCACTGCACCACACAACCAGCCCAGCTCTTCCCCCACCCCCACTGCATCCCAAAACCAGTCCAACCTGTCTCTGCCTCCCTAACCTGTTCTTCCGCTCACCATTCCCTTCCTCCCAGCCCAAGCTGCACCTCCATCTCCTCACTACTAACCTCATCCCACCTCCTTGACCTGTCTGTCTTCCCTGGACTGACCTATCCCCTCCCTACCTCCCCACCTATACTCTCCTCCCCACCTATCTTCTTTTCTCTCCATCTTCGGTCCGCCTCCCCCTCTCTCCCTATTTATTCCAGAACCCTCACCCCATCCCCCTCTCTGATGAAGGGTCTAGGCCCGAAACGTCAGCTTTTGTGCTCCTGAGATGCTGCTTGGCCTGCTGTGTTCATCCAGGCCCACACTTTGTTATCTTTAACTTATAGCTGTTGTCAGGTTGATAACCAATGACATCCACAATTAGTTCCAACTTCACAAACCAAACCAAACCATATATACCACATATACCCTCTCCACCTATCTTCTTTTCTCTCCATCTTCGGTCCGCCTCCCCCTCTCTCCCTATTTATTCCGGAACCCTCACCCCATCCCCCTCTCTGATGAAGGGTCTAGGCCCGAAACGTCAGCTTTTGTGCTCCTGAGATGCTGCTTGGCCTGCTGTGTCCATCCAGCTTCACACTTTATTACCCTTAAATCGACACGTTTATTCAAAAATTCTTCATTAATAGGTCACTATCTGATTCGTCTGCAGCTGTACCATTAGTTGTTAATTCTAGGACATATATGTTCACCTATTGCTGAATTGAAGACTCTTACTGCTAATATGAAGAAAGTTAATGAATGATCAAACTTCTGAAAATAATAGGAAGTTGGCAGGCTTTTAGAATTCTTTCCACTGAAGTCCTACAATGATGTTAGCTGCCTTTTGTCATTACTGACATTGTTAACAGTTCTAAAGTTCTGAAGACATCCACCATTTAGAAAAATCTGTTGAGGCTATGAAGGGAAATAAATTTACAAATGTTTATTTCCTCCTGTGTCACTGTCATCTGTGTTTAAGATCTTCAGCTACCTACAACCAACAAATTGTAACTGAACAGATTTCTTCAATTGTTTAATACTGTCAAATAAATATCAAATTCAATTAGTAATAAGTTAACCAAACAGCAGTAGTATAATTTATTCTTATCGCTTAAAATATTTTTGGCATCTCCCCTCAGAATCATCTCGTTACTGATTGGATGATTGATTGTTATGATATTCTACATGGCTTGCATTTCATTTTCAGAAGATCAGTAACCAGTCACAGTGTCTTATTACTTACTCATAGTCAACAAAACAAAGTAAATCTGTCAACAGCTCAGACAAGAAGATTTGAATTTGCTCATTAAAGAGTCTTTGTAGTGATAGAAGAAGACAGTTTGTCTGTGCTGCAGAGCAAATGAGCTAAATAACTGGTAAAGATAGCTCTACTGTTCAGAGTAACAGCTTTGAAAATTTGTGCTTTATATTCTGAACTGTTTTTTACGCTTAATTTTAAAGTGGGATGAAATGGATCCCTGTGGAGAATTTCACAGTGACCAGGATACATCAGTAAAGATCTTAGTTCATTAAACGCATCAAATTTTATATTCATCTGTCAAAGTTTAGGTTTTAATTTTCAGTCTATCAAACCTGAAATGGAAGCAATTTGTTCACTAGATATTTGATGGATGCCTACTCTACCGTCGTAAAATTCATCAAGTTTTCTTCACAGGAGCATAATTAAATATTGAATTTTATTTTTCTGGAGTGTGTCTGGATATGCCTGGAGTGTGGAACAAGTACAAAGCCCTTGTTAACTAAAATTAATATTATACATAACATTGAAGAATATAATCATCAGTCTCTGTATAAGTGGAATCATTTAGTGTGGGCCAAAGATCTGAGTGGTGATTGAGCTCTGCAAAAGCTATGGGTCTTCATGAAATTCTGTCAATAATTCTGAAGACTTGTGCTCTGAAATTAGCTGCTCACTGAACCAAGCTCTTCCAGTACAGCTACAGCACTGTCTGCCTGATAATTTAGAAAATTACCTAGGTATATCCTGTACAAACGTAGCAGGACAAATCCAACCTCTCCAATTACCTCATTGTTAATCTACACTCCATCATCAGCAAAACGATGGAAGAAATTCCTGATGCTGCCATCAAGCAACACTCTCAAAGGAATAACCTTTTTTCTGACCTTCCATTGGGTTCCTCCAGGACCACTCAATACTGGATCTCACTGGTCCAACAGGAGGAAAAGAATATCCCTTGCACCACACCATCCTCAAAAAAAAGGGTCACAGTTGCACTCAGACAAGTCTTGGCAAACCAGTGTTGCTGCTCAGTCTAATGTCACAGCAGCCATAAAGTCACACTACTCCCAACACATAGCTAGTATGGCTGACACTCTCTCACATGTGCAACATCATTTCCCCAACCCTAGTCACTGTTTAACCACCAGCCACACGGTCTACCTGTCCTTAGCAGCATGACTTCTGAACACTCTCGCCAATTGTTTGCCATTTTAAGCATAAAACCTATTGTCATTTTAAAGGGTTCAAATGGCTTGCATGGATCTTGTAATGTTTGAGGCTTTTTAAAATCATTTTGTGGGATATGGACATTGCTGGCTGGTCAGCATTTATTGCCCATCCCTGTTAGCCCTTGAGAAGGTGATGGTGAGCTGCCTTCTTGAACCACTGCAGTCCATCTGCTGTGGGTTGACCCACAATGCTATTAGGGAGGGAATTCTAATATTTTGATCCAGCAACAGTAAATGAACAGTAAATATATTTCCAAGCTATGATGGTGAGCAGCTTAGAGGGGAGCTTTAAAGTGGTGATGTTCCCATTATGTCTGCTGCCCTTGTCCTTCTAGATGGAAGTGGCCATGGGTTTGGAAGGTGCTGACTGAGGATCTTTGATGAATTTCTGCAGTGCATCTTGTAGATAGTACACACTGCTGCTACTGAGTGTCGGTGATGGAGGGAGTGGATGGTGTCAAACTTCTTGAGGGTTGCTGGGACTGTACTCTTTCAGGAAAGTGGGGAGTATTCCGGCACACTCCTGACTTGTACCTTTTGTAGATGGTGGACAGCCTTTTCAGAGTCAGGAGGTGAGCTCCTGGCTGCAGTATTTAGACAAGCTAAGCGTCAAGGGGTGCTACAGTGCCAAAGATCTGGGCTCAATACCATCCTCGGGTAATGTGTGGAGTTTGCACATTCACCATGTGTCTGCATGGGTTTCCTCTGGGTGCTCTAGGTTCCTCCCACAGTCCAAAGATGTGCAGGCTAGGTGGATTGGCCATGCTAAATTGCCTGTAGTGTTCAGGGGTGTGTAGATTAGGTGGGTTATGAGACATGGGTCTGAGTGGGGTACACTGAGGGTTGGTGTGGACTTGTTGGGCTGAAGGGCCTG
The DNA here is from genome assembly GCF_030684315.1 of Stegostoma tigrinum. Taxonomy (NCBI): domain Eukaryota; kingdom Metazoa; phylum Chordata; class Chondrichthyes; order Orectolobiformes; family Stegostomatidae; genus Stegostoma; species Stegostoma tigrinum. Next base: position 41,726,210 of record NC_081368.1, on the reverse strand, counting down.
TTTTCACACTGTAGGGATTCTGTGATTCTATGAGTATTCCTAGCTTCTAACCTGCTCTTTTAGCCACTGCGTTTATGTAGTGAATCCAGTTCCGTTTCTCTCAGAATCAATTATAACTCAGTGATGTTAATACCATTGAATGTCAAGGAGCTGCAGTGAGATTATCTCTTATTGGTGACTGGTGATTGGTTATAGCATGGCATTTGTGTGGCGCGAATGTTACTTGGCACTTGTCAGTCCAAGCCTGGGTATTGTCCAGATCTTTTTGATTTTGGTGCTGAACATTGTGCAACCATTGGAGAACATCCCCACTTCTGACCTTCTGATGGAAGGAAGATAATTAATGAAGCAGCTGAAGATGGTTTGGCGAAGGACACTACCCTGAGGAACTCCTGCAGAGATGCCCTGGAGCTGAGATGACTGACCCCCAACAACCACAACCATATTCCTGTGTGTCAGATATGACACGAACCACTGGAACGTTACCCCCGATAACCATTAATTCCAGTTTTGCTAGGACTCTGTGATGCCACACTCGGTTGAATGCACCTTTATATTCAGGGCAGTCGCTCTCACCTCACCTCTCAAATTCACCTTTTTTATTTATTTTGCCCATGTATGAACGAAGGCTGTAATGAAGTCAGGGGCTGAGTGGCCCTGGTAGAACCCAAACTTGGTGTCAATACAGAGATAACACAGCGGGCCAAGCAGCATCAGAAGAGTAGGAAAGCTTGACTTTTCGGGTCGGGACCTTTCTTCAGAAATGGGGGAAGAGAAGGGGATTTTTAAATAAATAGGGAGACGGGGGAGGCAGATAGAAGCTGGATAAAGGAGAAGATGGGGTGAGAGCAGACAGACAGGTCAAAGAGGCGGGGTTAGAGCCAGTGAAGGTGAATGAGGCGGGAGAGGTTAGTGGATAGGGGAGGGGGTGGGGCTTGAGGTGGGAGGAATGGTTAGGGAGGTGGGGACTAGCTGGACTGGTTTTGGCATGTGGTCGAGGGAGGGCAGATTTTGAAGCTTGTGAAATCCACTGTTCCTGTTGTAGCCTCCTCTACATTGAGGAAACCAAACGGAGGCTTGGGGGCCACTTTTGCAGAACACCTATGCTTTGTTCGCACTAAACAACTACACCTCCCAGTCGCGAACCATTTCAATTCCACCCCCCCCCCCCCCCCCGCAACTCCTCAGACAACATGTCCATCTAGGACCTCCTTGGATTGCCACAATGATGCCACCCAAAAGATGCAGGAACAGCGTCTCATATTTCGTTTGGGAACCCTGCAGCCCAATGGTATCAATGTGGATTTCACAAGCTCCAAAATCTCCCCTCCCGCTACTGTATCCCAAAACCAGCCCAACTTGTTCCCACGTCCCTAATCATTCCTCCCACCTCAAGCCCCACCCCCATACCCTATCCACTAACCTCATCCCACCCCACCCCCCTATCCCAACCTGTCCATCCTCCCTGGACTGACCTATCCCCCCCAACTACATTCACCTTCACTGGCTCTAACCCCGCCTCTTTGACTTGTTTGTCTCCTCTTACCCTATTTTCTCCTTTATCCATCTTCTATCCGCCTCCCTGTTTCCCTATTTATTTCAGAATCCCCTTCCCCTCCCCCATTTCTGAAGAAGGGTCCCGACCCGAAATGTCAAGCTTTCCTGCTCCTCTGATGCTGCTTGGCCTGCTGTGTTCATCCAGCTTCACACCGTGTTATCTCGGATTCTCCATCGGCAGTTCCTACTATCTTCATTTCAATACAGCCTTGATTGAAACATGGACAAAAGAGCTGAATTTTAGAGGCGAGGCGAGGTGAGAGTGACAGCCCTTGACACGAAGGTGGTGTTTTTAATGAATAAATTCATCCAAAACACTCATTCTGTTCAGTCTTGCTCAGGAGATCTTATTATGTGTACAGACTTTTCTCTTGGCTAACACCTTCTTTAATTACGAATCATTGACCATTTCTTGGTATTCTTTTGAATTTTATTGATCACATAGCTTCATACCGTCAAATACAACATCATAGTATTAACCATCCTCCATACAATTGATGACTACTACAAATCTATCCAGAACTACACTAACTACTGTTCCACAGAAGCTTTTTACAGTCATCAGTTTTTCTTTTTGTGTCGTCAAATCAATTTGCCATTTAGTTAAATGATGATGTTTACTGCAGTTTTATAATTCCGTTCATTGTTGAAACTCCTGAGTAGTAATTAGCAAATCTTTTCCAAACTTTAAAATTTACTGTCACTGGATTATTTTCAATGTCTGATGTAGTGAAGTCTCAATTAAATTAATTTTGTGAGTCACTGTCTGGCCAGTTGCTTCTGAAATCACACTCCATAGCTCAAGAGCACAGAATTTGGATTGCCCGGCTACTATATGGCTTTGTTTTGGTGTCCAAAGAAACCGAAATAATACACATGGATTCCTTGGGTCAAGTCACAATGGACAATTTTGATAAGCAATGGATGGGATATTTGCCAGAAGTATGTAGATTAGGTAAATCATGTCAACAGTGTATAGAACTGATTTGACAACAGTGCTGCCATTTTCAAGCTGAATTCTTCCACCAATGCTCTCTCTGTACTCAACTATGTATGTTTAAATGTTCAGCAGAAGAAAGGACTCCTATCAGTGCTGTAACAAAGGAATCATCATACTTACAGGTTCATTGCCAATTGATTTCTGGAGGCTGTTGCTACAATTGTACATGGTGCCTTTAGAGTTGTTTCAATTTACAACAGTCTACAGCAATGTGATGTGGAATTGTTGAATGACATGGTGTTGACTTCAAGGCTTCTGCACAAATCAAATTCTCTCAAGCAGAAGTGATTTAATTGGCATCCCCTACAAGCTTCACAGATGTCTCTGAACTCAGAACCCTCTTTCCTCCTCTGTCACACTTCTGAATGGTATGTTTACTTCCCGTTGCCTATCTTCTCTTACAAATGCAATGTTTCATACTTTGTACACAATCCACATTAAATTTAATCTTCCATGTGTCTTCATATTTCATTAGTCTACGTTCTCCTAAAGTCCAATACATTTTCCATTGTGTGGAATCTGCAAACTTTTAAAAACCAGAAAACAGAAAGAGTCCTGATGCCAATTCTTGGGAATCAGCATAGCATGTTGCATTATGAAAACCACCATTCATAAAAGATTTATATTTTATTTCCTGGCCAATTTGTAAACATGCTGGAACCAGCTCCTTAAACCTAGAGGTTTTAGTTTTGCCAACAGGGTTATTATATGATGCTTTTCCAAATGTTCTCCTTGGTTTACAGACGACTTTTTGAATGACAGTTACAAGAGCCACTCTCATTGTCAGATACAAAATCAATTTATTTCAGCACATAACTATATGATTGTAATACTGCAGCACTGTCTACTTCCCAAGATATCCTCAAGAATTCAAATTGTATTTCAACTACCCCAAACATCCTGGGGACACCTAATTGCTTTGAACTTCTTAATGTGTTAAAATATTTTATAGCTTACTGAGCTAAATTGGCAGTGATTTGAAGTTGATCTGTAATCCTCCAAGAAAGAATTCAAAGAAAAGAATTAATGTAACACATCCATCATTTATTGAACTTCAGTGTGTAAAGTTACCCTGCTCCTTTTACTTTATAACGTGTCTTGTATATTTTTTCTTCTTTTCATACTTGTCAGTTTCAGATATCTGTGTTTTCCCTCAGCATTGTTCAGATCCTTTTAGTTTGTATCTTGGCCTTCTGTTTCTTTGAATCACGATATTCTAAATAAGTGGTCTTCATGTTGTTATTAGTTTCCTTTTTCTCACTAGGATATATTTACTTCCAGAAGATAAATGTCTCTGTCACAGCCATTGATCCACAGATATTAGTGGTTGGCATGGCAATTGGATACAGAGACAGAGCACATGATAGGAGTTGCCCACATTTGTGTTCACGGGAGTGGTGGAAATATGTGTGAATGGCAGAATTCCTAATACTCTTAAAGGGTGACAGTTCTTTTTTTAAAAATATAAAATCTGCGCAGCGATACAAATCTTTTGTGAAGCAACAACACAAGTTTGCTCTGGTGCCTCAATGACTACAGTCTGCGCCCCAAGTAAACATCTCATGTGCCATCACCACACCATGCCCACCCCCACCACTTCCTCATATACAGAAACATGCATTGTTTTTCAGGAATCTGTGTACCTACCTTCAAAATACTGTACCACCTTCTAAGAAAAAGGGTTCTAAAGATGTAGGAGTCTGAGAAGATATTTCTCCTCACCTCTATCTTAAAAAGGACATCTCCCTTGTTTATAAACAGTGATTCCTCCTTCTAGACTTTCTCACAAGAGGAAACCTCCCTTCTATATGTTCACTGTCAACATCCCTAACAATGTTATACCTTTCAGTCAAGGTACCACTTACTCTTCTTAACTCCAGCAGATAGGAACATAGCCTATCCAGTCTTCTCTCAGGAGAACCCACTTAAACCAGGTATTAGTCTGGTAAACATTCTCTGAACTGCTTCCAACATTTTTCCATCCTTAATTAAGGTGACCAATAATGTGCGCATTACCCCAGATGTGGTCTCACCAATGCCCTGTCTAAAAGGGGCATAATCTTTCTACTCTTTTATATATAATATTCCCACAATACGCAGAACATTCTATTGGCTTTCCTAATTGCTTGCTCTACCTGGATACCCACAGTTTGCAATTCATGCACTAGGACACCCATAACACATTGCATCTCGGGGCATTGCCATTGCTTACAGTTTAGATAAATGCTTTTCTTAAATTTTTCATGCCAAAATGGATATTTTCACATCTTAACAGCCCTGTCAACCTGGGTGGCAACTTTCAAGGATCTGTGTACATGGACACCGAGATTTCTCTGCTCATCTACACTACTAAGAACCTTACCATTAGCCCTATACTTTGCCTTCCAGTTACTCCTACCAATGTGCATCACCTCACACTTGTCTGCATTAAACTCCATTTGCCACCTCTCAGCCCAGCTCTGCAGCTTATCTATGTCTCTCTGTAACCTACAGCATCCTTCCGCACTATCCACAACTCCACCGACCTTGGTGTTGTCTGCAAATTTTCTAACCCATCCTTCTACGCCCTCATCCAGGTCATTTATAAAATGACAAACAGCAGTGGACCCAACACCGACCCTTGCGGTATACCACTAGTAACCTGTTGATTTTTAACCAAATATTAGTGGTCTGGTAATTACACAAACTAATCTTTTCTACTGAGGGAACTGGCGCGGTGGCTCAGTGGTTAGTACTGCTACCTCACAGCACCAGGGACCCAGGTTTGATTCCACCCTTGGACGACTGTCTGTGTGGAGTTTGCACATTCTCCCCATATCTGCGTGGATTTCTGCCCGGTGCTGTTGCTTCCTCCTACAGTCCAAAGATATGCAGATTATGTGGAATGGCTGCACTAAGTTTGCCATAGTGTTCAGGGATGTGTAGGTTGGATGCATTAGCTATGGGAAATGCAGGGTTGTAGGGATGGTTCTGGGTGGGATGCTGTTCGGATGGTTGGTGTTGGCCTGAATGGCCTGTTTCCACACTGTGGAGATTCTTTTGATTTTAAAGTTTTAAAAATTTCCAAGAAGAAAAACCTTTCTAGAAGATGTGTTAGAGCTTGCTTCTGACAACATTCAGGTCTGCCTGAACTGTCCTTAAAAACTTTCAGTCTCTGGGTTTACCAAACCAAAAGCAATCCTTGCTTAATTTGTACAGAAAACAAGCTACAATTTATACAGAATGCATTCAAATTTTGCACCTCCTATCATAAACAATGGAATGAGCAATCTTCCACTCCAGGTGTCCGCAATGACTGACACAGACTAGATTAGGTGACTTTAAAATTGTCCACCCTAGCTTTTTAAAAAAAAAATTCACAGGAGTACACATTTGTCACTACTTTAAATCCCAAACCCACACACCCCTCTCATTGCACAACATCATCTGATTGGACAATATTCTAATTCTTTCAAAGGCAGTAAATTCTTTCAGAACAGAGATCTTATTTCTTTAGAGGGTAACTGATTTATCTGGGCATTCAAAGCCTCCAGATGGTTTTTGAATTTTTTGGGAATCTCCAGTTCCATGACTGACTTTTGCCTCAGTTTTATGGCTCATAAAGTGATTTTTGAAGCAGATCTTGAACTTGGTCTTTGACGGCAGCTAAATTAAGACAGCAGCACTCTGAACTTGATTTAAAACAGAACAGTGTGTGCCATTACTTTAAATTGCACTCTTTATCTATAATCTAATTAAAACAAAGTCCCTTGTAAAGTTCAAAATGCACAACAATGAGACGTGATAGAAGCTGCAAATTGTAGTTTGTCAAGGTTAAATCTCTGTTCCCCATCATGAAATACTCCTGCTGTGTTTCAAGAGATGCACAAGTTACTGTCAAAGTAAATCCACATCAGCATCCTTAATTTAAAATATAATCACAACAGGTTCCTTTTGTATTTAAATGGGCATGTCCTACCTATTCACGCTTTCAAAATAATAATCCCTGTAATAAATATTTTACATCAATTCAAAACCAAAACAAACGTCTTGACATGAAAGATGGCATCTTATATGGCCCTAAATGAAGTGATATGATGAGAAATTTGGGAGACTATCATGAGAATTTGGGCCAGGCTTACAGTCATAGAATCTTAACAGTGTGGAAGCAGGCCATTCGGCCCACTGAGTCCACACCAATCTACTGAGAAGCATCCCACCGAGACCCTCCCCATCCCTGTAACTCTGCATGTCCCATGGCTAACCCGCACAACGCACACATTCCTGAACACGACAGGCAATTTAGCATGGCCAATTCACCTAAGCTGCACACAAGTCTTTGGGCTGTGGGAGGAAACCCACCCAGACGTGGGGTGAATGCACAAACTCCACTCAGGTGCCCAAGGGTGGAATTGAACCCAGGCCCCGGTGCTGTGAGGTAGCAGTGCTAAACCGCTGTGTTGCCTCTTTTTTTTTCAGGAACAATTAGTTGCATTTTCCAACAGTGAATTGAGATGCTGAGAGCAGTTTCTCGCTAAGGAGCGGTATGGTGCCTTGTAACGGGAATTATTGCTTGTTATCACCCTCATTAACATCAAACCTCAGCTCATTAATACGATACAATGGATAGAAAGTAATCACTGAGACTTCTTAACATTAAACTCCAAAGCAGCACCTGGTGACTCCTGCTTGCCATCTGCTGTTAGAGTCATAGAGTCATACAGCAAGGAAAAATATTTTTTTCAGTCCAACTCGTCCATGCTAACCGCATGTCCCAAACTAAATGAGCCTCATTTGCCCCATATCCTTCTAAACCTTTCTTATTCATGTACATAAGAACATCAGAACCAGGAGCAGGAATAGGTCATCTGGCCCTTTTGAGCCTTCTCCACCACTCACTAAGATCATGGTTGATCTTTTCGCAGCCTCAGCTCCATTTACCCACCCTCCCACCATAACCCCTAATTCCTTTACAGTTCAAATAATTATTTATCCTAGCTTTAAAAACATTCAGTGAGGAAGCCTCAACCACTTTACTGAGTGGGGAATTCCACAGATTCACAACCTTCTGGCTGAAGAAATTCCTCCTTGATTCAGTCCTAAATCTGCTCCCTCTAATTTTGAGGCTATTCCCTCTCAGTCTAGTGCCACCCATCAGTGGAAACAACCTCCCTGCTTCTGACTTATGAAGGGAATAGATGATCTTCTGTGTTTCTACAAAAGATCCCCCTCATTCTTCTAAATTCCAATGGATATAATTCCAGTCTACTCAGTCTGTCCTCATAAGCCAGGCCTCTCAACTCTGGAAATCAACCTAGTGAATCTCCTCTGCACCCCCTCCAGTGCCAATGCATCCTTTCTCAAGTAGGGAGAACAAGACTGAATTCAGTACTCCAGGTGTGGACACACCGGCACACTATACAGCTGGAACGTGACCTCCCTGCTTTTAAATTCAATCCGTCCAGCAATGGAGGAAAAAATTCCATTTGCCTTCTTAATTACCTGTTGTACCTACAAACCAGCTTTGTGTATTTCATGCAAATGGATACCCAGGTCCCTCTGCACGGCAGCATGCAGCAAATGTTTTTATTGTTCAAATAGTCCTTTTTACTGTTATTCTTACCAAAATGGATGACTTCATATTTATCAACATAGAATTGCATTTTCCAGACCTTCGCCCAGTCACTTAAACTATCTGTATCCCTCTGCACACTTTTTGCTGTACCACTCATCTTAGTGTCATCCGCAAACTTTTTGACAAACTATACGTGGTCCCCAACTCCAAATCATCTGTGTAATTTATAAACAGTTGCAGTCCCAACACTAACCCGAGGAACACCACTGTCGCTGTTCGCCAGCCAGAAAAACACTCATTTCTCCCCACTTTTTGCTTTCTGTTAGTTAACCAAACCTCTGTCCATGCTGGTACATTGCCTAGAATGCTGTACAACTTTTATGTCATGCAGCAGCCTTTTGTGTGGCATCTTGTCGAATGCCTTTTGGAAATCCAGACACACTACATCACACGCAACACTACATCTACTGGGTCCCCATTGCCCACTGTGCTCGTAATGTCTTTAGACAATTCTAGGAAATTAGTTGAACACGATCGACCGTTCATGAATCCATGCTGCGTCTGCCTGATGGGACAATTTCTATCTAGATATCTTGCTATTTCTTCCTTGATAGATTCATGCATTTTCCACATTACAGAGGTTAAGCTAACTGGCCTATAATTCTCCATCCTTTGTCCGCCTTCTTTTTTAAACAGAGGCGTCACATTTGCTCTTTTCCAATCTGCTGGAACTGCCCCAGAGTCCACTGAATTTTGTAAAATTACCATGAGCGCATTCACTATTTCTCTGGCCGTCTTTTTTGGTGGCCAGGAGAGTTCTTTACCTTTCGATCCATTAGCTTGCCCAACATTACCTCTTTCATGATAATGATGATGTCTCGGTCCTCATCTACCTTAATCTCCTTTATCATCAATTACTGACATGTTATTTATGTCCTCCACTGTGAAGACTGATACAAAATACTTCTTCAATGCATTGGCTATTTCCTCATTTCTCATTACTAAATCCCCCTTCTCATCCTCTAAAGGTCCAATGTTTACCTTAGCCACATTCATTTGATATATTTGCAGAAATGTTTACGATCTGTCTTTTATATGCTGAGCTAGATTACTCTTGTAATCTATTTTACTTCTGTTTACAGCCTTTTTTGTGGCTTTCTGTTGACCTTTAAAGTTTTTCCAGTCTTCCAGTTTCCCACTGCCTTTGCCACATTGTAGCCTTATCTTTCAATTTAATAGCCTTCCTTATTTCCTTAGACACCCATGGCTGATTATCCCTTTTCCTATAATCCTTCCTTTTTCTTTTGTCTTTTGCCCAAATGTCTTTTAGATGCATGTATGGTTACAACATTTCTCACTTTCTTTGGCAGTTCATTCCATATAAGCACCACACTCTGTGTGAAAATGTTGCCCCTCAAGTCCCTTTCAAATCTTTCTCCTCTCACTTTAAAAATTAAAGGGCATAATTTTAACTCCGTCCCCCCAACACCTGAGATAAAAATTCATCTTATCCATGCCCATCATATTTTATAAACCTCTGTAAAGGTCATCCCTCAACCTCATAAGCTACAGTGAAAAACGTCCGATCTGATCCAACATTTTCGTATAACTCAAACCCTCCAGTCCCAATAATATCCTTAAATCTTTTCTGCACCCTCTTGAGTTTACTAATATCCTTCCTGTAGCAGCGAAACCAGAACTGTACACAGTACTCCAAAAGTGGCCTCTCCAGTGTCCTGTACAACCACAACATTGCATTCCGACTCCCCAACTCAATCGTCTCAGAAATGAAGGTAAGCGTGCCGAATGCCTTATTTTCCACTCTGTCTACCTGTGATGCAACTTTCAATGAACTATGTATGTGAACCCTGAGGTCTGTCTGTTCTATAAGGCTCCCCAAGTCCTTGTTCTTCCTACCAAAATGCAACATCTCGCACTTAAACTCTATTTCACTCCTCAGCACATTTTGGCCCAATAATTCAAGATCCCTCTGTAATCTTAGATAACCTTCATTGTCTACTACCCCAACAACCCTCAATCAGGCCCGACCCATCTCCCGCACTTCTGCCTCACACTTTCTCTTCCCTCCCGCAACAGCGAAAGGGTTCCCCTTGTCCATACCTACTGCCCCACCAGCATCCACATCCAGAAGACCGTGAGATGACATTTCCACCACCTCCAGCAAGATCCCACTACCAGACACATATTCTCCCTCCCCCTCCCCTATCTGCCTTCTGCAGAGACCATTGCCTCCGGGACTTCCTTCACACCCAACAGCCCTCTTTCCCCATGCTGCCCCCCCACCCCCCCACAGCACCTTCTGCTGCAACTAGCAAAGGTGTAACACCTACCCATTTACCTCCTCCCTCCCCACTATCCAAGGGCCCAAACATACTTTCCAGGTAAAGCGACGTTTCACCTGCACTTCCCAGAATCTAGTCTGTTGCATTTGCTGCTCACAATATGGTCTCCTCCATTCTGGGGAAACAAAGCGTAGACTGGGTGATCTTCGTTCTGCTTACTAAAAAGAACTTGAACTACCCATTGCCTGCCATGTTAACACACCACCCACCCTGGCCAACATCTGTCTTAGGCTTGCTGCAGTGATCCAGCGAAGGTCAACACAAGCTGGAGGAACAACACCTCATTTTCCGTTTGGGGATCCTGCAGCCCTCTGACTCAATATTGAGCTCAATAATTTTGGGGTCTAAACTCTTCCATGTCCCAGTCCCCCTACCACACACACTAGGCCTTGTTACCACATAGCCTGCCATTACACAACCCCTGTTGTTAGTCACTGACAGTCCCCATTAACAACTATTCACCCTCCCAGCCTGATCATTGTCAACTCCTATGTCTGTTCAACTGTTCATCTGTCTCAAGGCTCTATGCAATTCTTTACTCTCTACCACACACCCTCCCTATTCTGTACATATAAACTGATGTTTTCCTAGCCACCATCCGTTCTGAGGAAGGGTCACCAGACCTAAAACGTTAACTCCGATTTTCTCTCGCTCTTTCCATCTGTTTTTCTGTCTGTCTGTCTTTCGTTTCTTCACAGATGCTACCAGACCTGCTGAGCTATTCCAGCAACTTTGGTTTTTGTTCTATCAGTTTTGGTGTTGTCTGCAAACTTGCTAACCATGCTTCCTATATCCAAATCAATTCTGAAAATAACAAACAACAGTGGACCCAGATCCAATCCATGCAGGACTCTAGCATATTCCATCCTACTGATATCAGCCTAACCAGACTATAATTCTGTGTTCTTTCTCTCTCCCTCTTTTATTTTCAAATAGTGGGGTTACATTAACTACTCTTCATCCCACCAGACCTGTTCCATAGTCTTTAGAACCTTCAGTGGTATGCCTGCAACAAACACACTGTATGTGCTCCCATCACACGGACACATCTCAATGTCAGCAGGGAGTTTGGACACAGTCAGGCAGGCACCCTCTTGGGGTGGGCAAGAGCAGGATCCTTGCCTTGTATTTGATGAGCACCCAAACTTTGAACGCCCCCATTACACATTGTGGCTCTTTGGGCCCCTGTCGTGGGACCTTTTCTCGTGGATTGAGTGAAAGTGAGGGATTGAAGGAACTAAAGGCAGGTAACACAGCTGTTGGTGCTGGTGCAGATGGTGACAGGGTGTTGATGCACCTTAAGTGAGTGTGTGAGTAGGAAGCACAGAGACCTTGGGGGGGCAAGCAGTCTGGGGAGACTTTGTGGTTGAGTGGGTGAGGAAAGATGCAATAGTGAGAGTGATAGAGCATGATCCTTTGTGGGAGGTGTATGCCTTGCAGAGATAGAGTAAATGTGAAGTAGCAGAGAAAAAATTTCTTTCCCTGGCAAAGTGGAGAAGGTTATTGATGGTCTTCCTACACGGCTGGGTATTTTCTGCAGATCGCTAGGGCTGCAGTGACCCAAGTGGAAATCTCTGGCCAGGCTGGCAGCACCTGGTGCCACGCAGTCCTGTGCTAGCGCTAAAGGATATGAATAGCACCCTGTCTGTATCATCCCATCCACAGGGCCCCTAAGTCCGGCCCACAAAGTGGAGTGATGGTCTCCCCTTCTCTGCCATGTCCAAAGCAAATGCGATAGACCATGAAGAGCTCTCAACAGCCTTTTAAACATGGAACCAGCACTAATTATGCTAGTCTATCCCAAGATCTCCAAGCAGGGGCAGGTTCTTCTGGCTGTAGTGAGTACTAGATGAGAAGGGTGCTATGGGGTAAGTGTAATAAGAATCTGAATAATAGTGAAAAGGTCAGTAGTCACGGAGGAAGATTATAGAAGGACAGAGGGTACAAGTGAGGAAAAGAGAAGGTCAGTTATGGAGGGTGAGATGTAGAGGGGGAACAACTCAAAAGGAAAAGTTTACAATCACTATTTTTCTACAAATAAGTTTTAAAAACGAGACCACTTTTCGAGATTGTGAAGGAGAAGAGCAGAAGATCTGTTCCCATCTGTTCATGCACAGAGCAAATACACCCAACTGAGGAAACCAAAATAAGACTGAGTCTTATGGATTTTTTTTTCAATAGCTGCCAGTGGCGTCAGGTTTGGAGTGAGACTTCTCTCTGTATCTTACCAAACTTGCTGCATTAGTTGACATTTCAGCCCTGGTGGTGATATCATGTCTATTTCCCATCACCACTAGCTGTCTGCATGCATCCCCCATCTTACCACACACACTGTTCCCACGGCAATATGCCGCTCATCGGTATTGACCAGTATCCCTGTCACCAGCACCATATTTAAATGCCCCATGCGTATCCAGACAAGCACTGTCTACCAAGAGCTGCTTTGCACCATTCCTGATCTTTGCCCTAGGACATGGCAGACAGCAGGAGAATTGGCACCAGGTTTTGTGCATGTGGTCCTGGAGGTCCTGTTGAATGGCATGGTACACAGGTGGTATTCTTCTTCCCCCAGAACCAGCAGTAGAGACCACAACACCGGCCTATGCCAACCTGGAATAGTTTCAACCATCTGGAAAAAGGCCCTTCACTCTCTCTAGCTGTTCTTTTCACTATTTGAAACCTACAAGATTAATTATTTCACATGTTTATAATTGGACATATCTGGTGCACATGGCTATGCCATCAGTCTGCAGTGACTATCTTCTCTCTTTTTGCTTTGGGCTATTTGAGGGGTTAGCTACCTTTCAACAACTACTTGATCCTTTCTTTTTTCTCTGTCTTCTCTTTCTATATTCTGCTTAAAAGTTACCTGTTCTCCCTTTTCACATTGAAAACAGTTGTATTTAACACATTACTTTAAAGCCTTCAATTCAAACCCAGTTCAAGGGACTCCAGTGAAAGCCAATAAATTCCGTCCCAGTCACTATCACAACAAAAAGATTGTTAAACCCTCATCAAGAACATCTGCATGATTCCATGAAGATTTGCACATATACATTTACTATAAAAAGACAGACAGTCTGTGGGTTGTTTTAACAAGCAAGAAAAATAACATGCTAGTAGAGATAGTAGGAACTGCTGACGCTGGAGTCTGAGATGACGAGGTGTAGAACTGGATGAACGTAGCAGGCCAGGCAGATCAGAGGAGCAGGAAAGCTGATCTTTCGGGTTTGGACCCATTTTCTGAAGAGTTTAGACCCAAAACATCAGCTTTCCTTCTCCTCTGTTGTTGCCTGGCCTGTTGTGTTCGTGCAGCTCTACACTTTGTTATGCTACTGCTATAACCTGGTTGCTAGGCTACAGAGCATGTGAGTTTCAATACTTACGGATTCTTGACTGTACTGCAAAATGTAACTTTCAAAGGAGACAGCTTCATGCTAATCAAATGCCTCAGGCTGCAAGCACTCACCTCTGCTGAACAATTCCAAGAAATCAAAGCTTTGATAATTTCTTGTCATTCCAGAATATCCATGAAGCTTTATGTTTCAGCAGTTCAATGGTCCTTAAAATATAAAATGCATTTCCAAAAGTTTTTAACTTGCATTCTGGCTGTATGTTTCAAGATATGCAAGGCTAACTTTTCTTTTTGTCTTCATTCATTCAAAACATGTAGATATGACCGGCTAGGCCAGCATTTATTGCTCATCCTAACTGCCCTTGAGAAATTGGTGGTGAACTGTCATTTGAACTATCGTGGTCCATGTGGTGATGGTGTACCCACAGTTCAGCTGGGATGGATGTTCCAACTTTTTGACCCAGCAGCAGGGAGAACAGCAATATAGCTCCAAGTCAAAATGTGATTTGGCATGGAGGGAAACTTGCTATTGATTTGTGTTCCGATGCATAAAATGTCCTTGTCGTTTTTGATGCATTTGCAGTAGTTTTGTTAAAGAGATGAGTTTTTGTATGCCTTTCCCCACTTGTTGGTTCCCTCATCACCTGCTGCAGACTCAGTCTCGCAGCAGTGTCCTTTAGCAATCAGCTAACATTTTCAATAGTGGTGGAGAACGCCCTTGACCGCGTCTCCCGTATTTCCTGCAACACATCCCTCACACCCCGCCCCCGCCACAACCGCCCAAAGAGGATCCCCCTCGTTCTCTCACACCACCCCACCAACCTCCGGATACGACGCATCATCCTCCGACACTTCCGCCATTTACAATCCGACCCCACCACCCAAGACATTTTTCCATCCCCTCCCCTGTCTGCTTTCCGGAGAGACCACTCTCTCCGTGACTCCCTTGTTCGCTCCACACTGCCCTCCAACCCCACCACACCCGGCACCTTCCCCTGCAACCGCAGGAAATGCTACACTTGCCCCCACACCACCTCCCTCACCCCCATCCCAGGCCCCAAGATGACTTTCCATATTCAGCAGAGGTTCACCTGCACATCTGCCAATGTGGTATACTGTATCCATTGTACCCGGTGTGGCTTCCTCTACATTGGGGAAACCAAGCGGAGGCTTGGAGACTGCTTTGCAGAACACCTCCGCTCGGTTCGCAATAAACAACTGCACCTCCCAGTCACAAACCATTTCCACTCCCCCTCCCATTCTTTAGATGACATGTCCATCATGGGCCTCCTGCAGTGCCACAATGATGCCACCCGAAGGTTGCAGGAACAGCAACTCATATTCCGCTTGGGAACCCTGCAGCCCAATGGTATCAATGTGGACTTCACCAGCTTCAAAACCTCCCCTTCCCCCACCGCATCCCAAAACAAGCCCAGTTTGTCCCCTCCCCCCACTGCACCACACAACCAGCCCAGCTCATCCCCTCCACCCACTGCATCCCAAAACCAGCCCAGTCTGTCTCTGCCTCCCTAACCTGTTCTTCGTCTCACCCATCCCTTCCTCCCACCTCAAGCCGCACCTCCATTTCCTACCTACCACCTCATCCCGCCTCCTTGACCTGTCTGTCTTCCCTGGACTGACCTATCCCCTCCCTACCTCCTCACCTATACTCTCCTCTCCACCTATCTTCTTTTCTCTCCATCTTCGGCCCACCTCCCCCTCTCTCCGTACTTATTCCAGAACCCTCACCCCATCCCCCTCTCTGATGAAGGGTCTAGGCCCGAAACATCAGCTTTTGTGCTCCTGAGATGCTGCTTGGCCTGCTGTGTTCATCCAGCTTCACACTTCATTAACTTTTTCAATAGCTCACTAATCTCAGCCTCTAAGTTACTTTTGTTTGTAAACATCAAGAACAAGATTGAATTGCTTTAAACCACCTCTCTTTAGAACATAGAAAAGTACAGCACAGTACAGGCCCTTCTGCCCACGTTGTTCTGCCGTGGAATATTCCTAATCCAAAAGTAAAATAACCTAACCTACATTCCCCTCAATTCACTGCTGTCCATGTGCATGTCCAGCAGTCGTTTAAATGTCACTACTGACTCTGCTTCCACGACTACCACTTGCAAACTATTCCATGCGCTCACAACTCTCTGGATGAAGAACCTCCCTCTGACGTCTCCTCTATACCTTCCTCCTCACACCTTAAAACTATGACCCCTCGTGGCAGTCAATCCTGCCCTGGGGAAAAGTCTCTGGCTATCGAATCTATTCATGCCTCTCATTACCTTGTACACCTCGATCAGATCACCTCTCTTCCTCCTTCTCTCCAGAGAGAAAAGTCCAAGCTCAGTCAACCTCTCCTCGTAAGACAAGCCCTCCAGTTCAGGCAGCATCCTGGTAAACCTCCTTTGCACCCTCTCCAAAGCCTCAACATCTTTCCTGTAATAGGGCGACCAGAACTGGGCACAATATTTCTTAACAACCTTATCCACCTGGGGGGCAACTTTGAGGGAGCTATGCTGGCTGAATGGGAATGCTAAGGTTGCTCAGATATTTGATGACATAAATCACTTTGAAATATTCTTCAAAAGAATGACATCAGAAAGAAAGTCTTTAATATTTACTCAAGAATTGGATAGAGAGTAACAGGAAATAATTTCCATTAGGAACTTGGGAAGAAGAGACCTCCTCTATGTCCTGCCTGACAGAAGACCTTTCTTTAAAAAAATATGATTAAGGCTTTCCAACAGCTGTTTGTCTGGTGAGGAAGCAGCTTGGAAATAGATTGACAGTTAAGTGCAACATTGTGGAATGCAGAGAGAGTGCATATGAACGTAGTCACCAGGGAATTTGGCTCATGGTTAAAGAGGACAAAATGACTTCAGGTTAATAACAATTGTTAGACTGAGTTGGGAGAGCTAACAGTAAAGGAGATTTCTAGTTCAGACCAGCTACAAACCAGACTGGGTACAGTCACAAGTTTCATAAAATGTATCAAATTAATCACAATAAGTACAAAGTGTAATACTTTACAAAGACAGTGGCAAGCATTCAATTTATCTGGAAGATTTATTTGCAATTTTGAGTTCACTGCAATACTACCTCTCATTCTGCTATCTGAAGTTTTGCTTCTCCTTTTCTTGATGCACATTTTGGTGTCTTGCAGATCTTTATTTTATACTCCTTTCCCGGCTCTGGGTCTGTTCAACATGTGGTCATGTCCTTTTCTAAATCCTTGATTGGCCAATAATCACTTAGTTGCCTTTTTATGATGGCAACTCCAAGATGACGGTGGAGCAGGACTGCTGAACCAGAGCCTGTCCATTCTGTCTATTTCCTTTCTAAATTTTTTCTCTAGGAAATGGGAAGCTGTGCTCACTTGTTGGCCTTGAGGGCTATAAAATATCATACTTTGATAACAGCAAGGGATGTTTCAGTGGTAATATCGTTAGACTAGTAATCCAAGTTAATACTCAGTTCTATTATAATTATAAAATATGTCCTCATCCTGCATTGGAGGATGATTCCAACATCACACAGATAAATTGTGATGGAGAGCAAAGTAGTCATTGTGCATGGTGGAGAAGGGGGCCAGTCACATGTAGGCCTAGGTTAACACTCCTGCCCCTCATTGCCAATAAGACATGCAATGAAAGCAATTCTAATTGAATCCATCCTCACTCACATTCGTATTCCTGCTGGGATTCCTGAGATCTGAGAATCCCAGCCCCATGTAATAAAACACAATGTGGAATGGAGGTATATAACCTCCTTGAAATATTTCTAGTATTGATTGCTCTCAGGAGGCTGTGTGTTCACCCAACCCCATACTAATTGCACAAAATCTGGAAAAGGAGGTTGGAGTCAGGTTTGAGATTGAAGCGACTTTCTGTACTTTGTATATAGTTGCGGCACCTTGTTTGCAAGTTGCGACAGCATTTCTAGTTATTTCTGCCATTGTCAGTGCACTACCCCCTACATTATTTCTGTTTACAGTGTTGCTACTTAATGGAGGAGTGACTTCCTCAGATCAGTCATCCCATATTTTTTGAATATAGTTTTGAAAACCAGCCAGTTTTCACCTTCAGTGAAAGAGAACCTTTTGCAAGAATCGGTTGCAAATGTAATTATCATTTTAAATGTCACAGCACAACAAAGTGAGGCATTTTTGAACTTCCTGACAGAATGCAGCTTATCTAAGCCTGGTAAAGTAAAACTGTTTTAAATGGAATCATAGTCAAGAATGTCACTTTTAGGCTGTCATTTGGATAAGCTAGTTTGACTGGATGATTTCCTTCTTCAATTCAAATATGATAATAGGATTGAATCTCAGTTTGAATGGTTATTGGACTGTGCAAATCATTTGAAATTAGACTCTTTGAACATCCCTGTACAAACATACAATCTGTTAATTATTCATCCACTGTCTTTTGAACAGGGTAGCCTGACAAAATGAACATCACCAATCCGCTAGCTGTGAGGTTTAATGTGCAATTCTGTGCAAAACCAAAACTGAAAGCATTTATTGTTGAGGAAACACATAAGTAGATTTATTTTCCATTGACGCAAAGTATTCATTCAGGACTATGCCCACATTTTCTGGATCCACACACACATTACCTCTATGGTCCCTAATGGATCTTACTCTTTCACCGGTTTATTTTATGCCCTTTTACATATTTAAAAATAACTCTTTTGGGGTTTCCTTTATTCTACTTATCAATGCTCGATTGGAAAATTTGGATTTGATGTCAATGAAGGTAGATCGCAGGTGAAACAAGCAATTAAGTGGGCAAATAGCATTTTGGCCTTTATTGCATGGGGATTTAAGTTCAGAAATAGGGATGCCTCACTACAATTAAACAGGACCTAGCCCTGAGACCACTCCTGGAGTATTGCGTGCCGTTTTATTCTCCTTACCTAAGAAAAGATACAATAGCCATAAAGTGAGTGAAGTGGCGATTCACAAGGTTAATACCAGGGATGCAGTGCTGTCATATGGGGGAGAGTTTGGTCTGATTGGCCTATATTCACTGACATTTAGAAGAATATCAAGTTCTAACAGGGCCAGACAAACTAGATGTAAGGAGGATATTTTCCATAGTCTAGGGAAATCTAGAACATAGGGCCACAATCTCCGTTTACAAGGTAGACCATTTCTGAATGAGATGAGGATCATTTCTTCACTCTGAGATGGTCAACCTGTGGAATTCGCCACCATCGAGGGCTGTGGAGGCCAGGTCACTGAATATATTTAAAAAAGAGATTGATACATTTTTAAATAAACAGGAATTAAGGGATATAGAAACAAAATAAGAACGTGGCATTGAGATGAAAGATCATATTGATCGGCAGAGCAAGCTTAAGGGGCTGATTAGCTTATACCTTTTCAACATTTGTTGTGCATTTATAGATTTCCTCATTTCCTTTTCAAGTTCCCCTGCACTTTATTTTTCACCTCCAGGGCCACTGCTGTATTGAGCTCTTGAATTCATAAGTTATTTTTAAATCCTAACCTTTATGTTCCTTGACATCCAAGGCTCTCGAGCCTTCGCCTCAACCTTTGTCTTCACTGAAACATATTTGCCCTGTAGTCTTATGGTTTCCTTCTTGAATACCTTCCAGTTCTGACAGTTTTATTTGCATGTAGACACCTAGCTCATTTGGACCAAATTATGTCTTAGTAAAATGAGCCTTCCCTAGTTTACAACTCTTATTCCTAGTCCATCTTTTCCCATAACTATCCTAAATCTATTTGAGTTATAAATACCGAAAGAAATGCAGATGCTGTAATTCAGAAACAAAAACAGAAATTGCTGGAAAATCTCAGCAGATCTGGCAACATTTGTGGAGAGAAATCAAAGTTAACATTTGGGTTGAGTTACCCTTCCTCAGAACTGTTAACTCTAATTGAGTTGTGATCACTATCTCCAAAATGTTCCCCAACTGATATATCATCCATCAGCTAAGACTCATTTCTGGATATTAGGTCTCAAATTTCTCTTCACTTATTAAGCTTTCTACATATTGGCTAAAAACGTTCTTCTGCAAATTAAGAATTTGTTCTCTCTCTGCCCTGCACACAAACATTATCGCAGTTAATATTTAGGAAGCTTAAAATCCTCACCCACTAGTGCTTTATTATCCTTACACTTCTCTGAAATTTGATTGACACATTTGATCCCCTATCCCCCTCTGACTGTTAGGAGGCCTTTGGTACACATCCAACGGTGTGTTTACCTCTGTTATTAAAGATTTCCTCAACTGCCTCTCTCCCCATTTTCCCTGATTCAGCCATCAAATCCGCTCTCCCCAACAACAATAAGGATAGAGCCCCCTTGATCGTCTCATACGACCCCACTAACTTCCGAATACAGCGCATCATCCTCTGACATTTCTGCCATCTACAATCGGGCCCCATCACCAAAAAGATATTTCCCTCCCCATCCCTGTCCACCTTCCGCAGGGACTGTTCACCCTGCGACTCCCTTGTCTGTTTCACACTCCCCACCAACCCCTCCAAGACACCCTATAGCTTTCTTTGCAACCGCAGGAGGTGCTACACCTGTCCCTACACTTGGTCCCACACCTCCCTCTAACCTCTGCCCAAGGCCCCAAATAATCTTTCCAAATCCAGCAAAGATTCACCTGCATTTCATCTGACCTCACCAACTGTATCTGTTGCTCCTGATGTGGCCCCCTCTATATCGGGAGCACCAAATGCAGACCTGGGGACCAGTTTGCAGAACATCTCGGCTTTGCACACACCAGCCAGACCAATCTTCCGGTTCCCACCCACTTTAACTCTCACTCCCCTGGTGATATTTCCCTGTCTGGCCTCCTCCACTGTCCGAGTGAGGCTAGATACAAACTGGAGGAACACCTCATATTTCGTCTTACAAGCTTGCAGCTAATGCCCTGAATATTGACTTCACCAGCTTTAAAATCTCTCTCCACCCTCCCCCAACATGTCCATCTTCTAACTCACCTATCCAGTCCACACTTCCCATTGATCAACCACAATAACCCTTTACCTGCATCCCCAGCTTCAAAATCTCTCCACCCTGAATCTGTCCATCTTCCCACTCATCCATCCATTCCACCTTTTCCACTGACCAACCACAATAACCCCCTGTCATGTCTACAGTTGCAGAAATGCTTGGCAACTCCCCTCACTATCAAATCCTCAACCACTAATGCCCTCTATGCTCCTTCCCACCACTTCGAACAACTAAACTACTCACACTGATTCTGGATGGCCTCAAGAAAGAAACCATCCCATATTCCAAGTCCAGAAAATTGATATTTGAATGAGATATACCAAAGGGACTCCCGTACTACCTGCCTCATCCTGTTCTTCTGTCTGGCAGTCACCCGTTCACACTTATCTGTACTTTCTCACAGTTCAGCGTGACCATATCTTGAAATTTGCAATCCTGAATCTCTCAACCTTATGAATGCACTGTAATGCCACCAGGCCTGAGCTCTCCTAGACATATCCCAACTAAATAGAATGGGCCCTTGTTTTTGTTCTATCCTAACTCAACCCAAGTATAAACTAGAACAGTGTCCTTATTTATGTCAAATAATCAAAACCCCTTAAATCCAGCAAGTGAAGAAATTCAGTTTTGAAGTTCTGAAATATTAATTATCTACGTACTGTTTTTAAGCTATACTTCTCTCCCTAAATCAATATCTAGTCACAAGAGGCAAAAGAGAAATACTCAACGATTACCGAAACATTCTCTTCATACACCATTTGAAGCAGTTCAGCCACGGGTCTGTCAGTTTCTGAGACCTGTCCATTCTAGTTGCACCTTTTAACCTTGCTGCTCCCACTCCTGAGTTCTACATAGCTCCTTCACTGTTCTGTTCTCCCTTCCATTTTATTTAAGGACTAGTGACAGTGTCAATCTCTGGATCCTCGTCTCACTCGCTTGCCGAGGTGCTGGTGACTCTCTAGCCATCTCCCATTCCCTCACCTGGGGATGTAGATATTAATCCAAAATTTGCTGTGTTAGCTAAAGTTAAACGAATGAGGAGAGTGAGGAAACAGGAGAAATATGAAACATGGTGATGTCCAAATGATTAGGAAGTTCACAGTTTTTTAAAGGGTTTGAGTTTTTGCTGAAGGAATGTGCATGCTCATTTTCATCTAGTATTGACCTCAGCAGTAATGGGCTGAACTGTCAAAGTAATTACGGAAACACAGAAATATTATCTAAAATAAACAGTGACTAAAACGTGGACTTGTATTTAAAACAGTGTATCAAATATAATAGTATATTGGGTGAATTTGTGATTGTCGTGGAATTGTGCTCTGTAAGTATTATACAGTTGATTTAGTGGTGTAATAATGGTGAACAACAAGAAGCTAAATTTAATCAAAGTTCATTAAAGGAAAGGAAAAGAGATTCTAGTATTTCCGAGGAGATGCAAACAAGTTTTAATGAGTTAATTAATTAAACAATGCAGAAAATGTAAAATATCTGTGGTATTTCCCAGTGGTCAAGTTGGATCATTTGCTGGATACTGGACACTATCAAGACTTTAAATGTACAGGTTTTCTTTGTACAGCAGGAGTATAAAACAACGTGCCTCACAGTAAAAATTTAGCTAGCTGGAAGGAGTTAAATTGATCAGTTTCAAGAAGTTCAGACAGCCCTGTCCTGGTTTGATCATTGGCAAAGTCCACGTGTGATTTGTAAGCATTGTCTCGATAAGATTTTTGCAGTATCTTATTGTAGTGTATTTTCTTTAATTAAAAACGTTGGCTGGTCAGCATTTGTTGCCCGTCCCTAGTTGCCCTTGAGAAGGTGGTGGTGAGCTGCCTTCTTGAACCACTGCAGTCCAGCTACTGTGGGCTGACCCACCATGCCACTGGGGACGGAATTCCAGGATTTTGACCCAGCGACAGCGAAGGAACTACAATGTATTTCCAAGTCAGGATGGTGAGTGGCTCGGAGGGGAACTTGAAGGTGGTGGTGTTCCCATGTATCTGCTGCCCTTTCCTTTTAGACGGAAGCAGTCATGGATTTGGAAGGTGCCGACTGAGAATCTTTGAATTTCTGTAGTGTCTCTTGTAGCTAGTACACACTAATGCTACTGAGTGTCAGTATGGAGGGAATGGATGCTCAAGCGGGCTATGTTGTCCTGGATGGTGTCAAGCTTCTTAAATGTTGTTGGGGCTGCACCCATCCAGGCAAGCGGGGAGTATTCCATCACACTCCTGACTTGTAGATAGTGCTCAGCCTTTGCAGAATCAGGTGAGTTACTCACCCCAGTATTCTTTAGCTTCTGACCTGCTCTTAAAGCTACTGTGTTTGTGTGTTGAGTCTAGTTGAGTTCCTGAACAATGGTAACCCTCAGGATGTTGATAGTGGGGGATTCAGTGATAGTATCACCGGTGAATGCCAAGGGGTACTCGTTAGATTAGTTTCCCATTTGTGATGGACATAGCCTGGCATTTGTGTGGCGTGATGTCACTTGTCAGCCCAAGCCTAAGTATTGTCAGTTCTTGTTACATTTGGACGTGGACTGCTTCAGTATCTGAGGAGTCACGAATAGCACTGAACATTGTGCAATCATCAGCAAACACCTCCTCTTCTGATCTTTATGATGGACGGAAGATAATTGATGAAGCAGCTAAGGTGGTTGGGCTGAGGACCGTACCTCGAGGAATTCCTGCAGAGATACCCTGGAGTGGAGATGACTGACCTCCATCAACCACAACCATCTTCCTACATGTCAAGTATAACTCCAACTACCCGAGCGTTTGCCCCCTGATACCCATTGATTCCAGTTTTGCACGGGCTCCTTGATGCCACACTTGGTCAAATGCAGCCTTGATATAAAGGGCTGTCACTCTCACCTCACCTCTGGAATTCAGCTCTTTTGTCCATGTTTGAACTGTAATGAGATCAGGATCCGAGTGGCCCTGGTGGAACCCAAAGTGGACCAAGGTGCTGCTGGGCAGCGCTGTTGATGATGCCTTCCATCACTTTGCTGATGATCAAGAGTAGACTGATAGGGTGGTAATTGGTTGGCTTGGATTTGTCCTGGTTTTTGTGTACAGAACATACTTGGGACAATTTGAATTGATTTAGGTTTATTGTAACATGTACTGAAGTACTGGATACAAGACTACAGTGAAAAGTCTAAAATGTCAGCATTCCTGGCACAATCTTAGGTACAAAGGTACCTAGGTACAAAATTTTTGGCACAGAAGAAGAAAAATAAAGAAATAAGTTTTTGAAGTCAAACTTTACAATCCTTCCTTCAACCATGGGACTGCAGATGCTCCAAGCTTTCAGTCCCCCACATTTTCCCATGCTGAGCTAAGTCCCAATCAGGCTCACCAGCTGCTTTGCTGCTGACTGACACTGCTAACCATAATCAGGAATGCCAGGTTTTACAACCACTCACTAGGCTTTGACCCTGATCGCCGCTGAAATCCTTCACGGTCAACTGCTGTTGTGCAAACACAAATGCACAAAAGTCAAAGACAGTCAATCCCACATTATCCAGAAAAGGCCAAGTATCTCAACAATTTGAATATGTCAAGGGAGACCTTTCAGACTGCTCCTATGGAATGGCTCCATGCGTGGGATTTGCCACTATCAGGATATTACCAACACTACAATAAAATGTTGAACAACCTTGTCTCTGAATTTCAATGCCTCTCTGATGCCAGTTATATAAGTTTTTACGCCCCAGTGACAGGCTGATCGAATCAAATAGCGTGTTCCTTTGATTGTTCAGAATAGGCAGAATACAGATTGTACTCCACTGATCTGACCTTGCAAAACCTTAAATAAAATGTCAGCTATTAGATGTGGTTCAGTGGATGAGCAATGCTAACTGAAGAATCATGAGTGTGCTAAAAAGCTACATGAACAAGTCTGAAATGATTAGTCATAGAGTCCTAGAGTTATACAGCTTGGAAACAGACCCTTCTGTCCAACTTGTCCATACCAACCAGACATCTCAATCTGACCTAGTCCCATTTGCCAACATTTGGCCCATATCCCTCCAAATCTTTCCTATTCGTGTATGCAGCCAGATGTTAATTTAACTGTTGCAATTGCCCCTGTCTCCGCCACCTCCTCTGGCAACTTGTTCCATATCTGCACCACCTTCTGCGTGAAAAAATCATAACCTGTTTTATTTAAGTTTGGTTGAAGTAAAATGCATTCTTATACAGGGACCAGTTCTATTTAAGCAAAAGCAATATATCTCAATCATGTACTTTTTTATCAAGAGCTTAGGGAGCCTATTGCCTTCTCCATGGCCTCGTTAACCAGTGTTGAAATGCCTAGCAGTTAGCATCTACTTCTGTACAACAAATTGTGAGCATTGTAATCATTTGAAATTTGGTTTTGTGCATTAGTCCTGATGAATGCAAGATGAACAGCAGAGCAAATTGTCTCCTTTTTCCAGCATTGCTCATGTAACAGTTTCTTGGGCAGCATAGTAGGTTTGTTCTGGTAAACTGTACTTGCTTGAAAATGCCAAGATAATAAAATGTGAGGCTGGATGAACACAGCAGGCCAAGCGGCATCTCAGGAGCACAAAAGCTGACGTTTCGGGCCTAGACCCTTCATCAGAGAGGGGGATGGGGAGAGGGAACTGGAATAAATAGGGAGAGAGGGGGAGGCGGACCGAAGATGGAGAGTAAAGAAGATAGGTGGAGAGAGTATAGGTGGGGAGGTAGGGAGGGGATAGGTCAGTCCAGGGAAGACGGACAGGTCAAGGAGGTGGGATGAGGTTAGTAGGTAGCTGGGGGTGCGGCTTGGGGTGGGAGGAAGGGATGGGTGAGAGGAAGAGCCAGTTAGGGAGGCAGAGACAGGTTGGACTGGTTTTGGGATGCAGTGGGTGGGGGGGAAGAGCTGGGCTGGACTGCACCACACAACCAGCCCACTCAAGAGTAATTAAGATAGGTCACCATTTATTTCCTATCTAGCAACACCCTTGTCCCGTGAGCAAATGTAAGTAACTGGGGGGAGAAAACATAATGGTAGCTCCTAGTCTTAGTGAGTACATTGTGGGAAGAATGAGTAGTTGAAGTCTTAAAATTATTTGTTTCCTGGACTGTTGTAAAATTGATCTTAAGCCGTAACACAAATGGGAATAACAAATCGTATGTCACTTGCCTTGCTTTGTGATTGAGGGTTAATTCTTCATTTTACACTTCAGCCGAGGTGTAATTCCCCCCAAATGAATGTGTTGTCTGTAAAGTTTGGGCCACAGGAATGCAAAATCAGCTGAAAAGACAAAGAATCTAATGCAGGCATATCTGATCTGTTATTTCATGCGCTCATGCTCCTAATTTTGTGTATTCCTGAAAGAAGGCATCATCTCACAAACAAGCAAACTGAAAAGAAAGTATACCTCAAAGAATACTAGCTCTAATTTCATTTTCCAGCTGAATGTAAACAGCATATTAGTAGGAACTGCCAACCACATCCAATTTTCCACCTTACAGATTAGCATGGTAATAGCAACAGTATGGTAATGGCTGTCAACATGTAATAGTTAAATTGCATCACCCTTAACCATTTGCCTTGAATTGTTTCCTCAAAAGGCAGCTACCCTGACTTTTTAGACTGTGAATTATTTTAATGTTAAGAGAAAACGATCACAGTTTCAGGCTGATTCCGCGCAATCTTTCCTTTTAATGGTGTAACATTCCTGGCAGGGAACCTTATTTCTGCATTGTTTTTCTAGCCTGTCCTTTAGATTCGTGCCCAAGTACAAACCCTACTTTGCCCTTGCTGCAATACTCCATTTGAAATGAAAATTTGATAAATCAAACTTTTCATGCTAATACGTATTTCAGTAACAACTGCCTTTTTTTTTTAAATCCTTATGCAGGGCATAGCATTGTTGCCCATCCCCAATTGTTCCTGAGAAGGTGATGTTCGCCGTCTTCTTGAATCACTGTGGGCACCCCAAAGTGCTATCAAGGGAGGAGTTTTAGCACTTTGATTGACTGAAAGTAAAGGAACTTCAAAATATTTCTGAGTAAGGATGATGTGTTTTGGAGAGTGGTGTGCATGTGTTGGTGCTGCCATGTCTTCCCAGTGTTAGAGGTTGTCGGTTTGGAAAATACTGTTGAAAGCGTGTTGGTGAGTTGTTGCAGTACATGCTTCAGATGGTACATACTGTCATCACTGTTCATCAATGGTAAAGGTTGAAAATGCTTGAGATCGTGAATGGAGTGGCTAATGAAGGTAACAAGTTTCTTGAGTTGTAAATACTGTTCATTTTTAATCTGTATGCTTGATTTGTGGATTGAAATTGGAAAAGAACAACTTTAAAACCAACGATTGTGGAAGGAATTGGAACACTTTTTAACATTGAGGTACTGAAACTCATTGTAAGTGTGGTTAACTCTGCTACTTTGTTCAAGAAGTTGGGGAGACTGACCTTGGTGCTGACACTTCCACAAAGTGAGATTCAGCCAGGAATGGAATGCTAATTGGTTTGGTTTGTGAAGTTGGAACTAATTGTGGATGTCAGTGGTTATCAACCTGACAACAGCTATAAGTTAAAGATAACAAAATGTGGGCCTGGATGAACACAGCAGGCCAAGCAGCATCTCAGGAGCACAAAAGCTGATGTTTCGGGCCTAGACCCTTCGTCGGAAAATGGGGATGGGGAGAGGATTCTGAAATAAATAGGGAGAGAGGGGGAGGCAGACCGAAGATGGATAGAGGAGAAGATGGGTGCGGAGGAGAGTATGGGTGGGGAGGTAGGGAGGGGATAGGTCAGTCTGTGGATGGCAGACAGGTCAAGTGGGCGGGATGAGGTTAGTAGGTAGGAAATGGAGGTGTGGCTTGAGGTGGGAGGAGGGGATAGGTGAGAGGAAGAAAAGGTTAGGCAGACGGCGATGAGCTGGGCTGGTTTTGGGATGCAGTGGGGAGAGGGGAGATTTTGAAGCTGGTGAAATCCACATTGATACCATTGGGCTGCAGGGTTCCCAAGTGGAATATGACTTGCTGTTCTTGCAACCTTCGGGTGGCATCATTATGGCACTGCAGGAGGCCCATGATGGACATGTCGTCTAAGGAGTGGGAGTGGGGAGTTGAAATGGTTTGCGACTGGGAGGTACAGTTGTTTACTGCGAACCGAGCGTAGGTGTTCTGCAAAGCGGTCCCAAGCCTCCGCTTGGTTTCCCCAATGTAGAGGAAGCCACACCGGTACAGTGGATGCAGTATACCACATTGGCAGATGTGCAGGTGAACCTCTGCTTAATGTGGAAAGTCATCTTGGGGCCTGGGATGGGGGTGAGGGAGGAGGTGTGGGGGCAAGTGTAGCTTTTCCTGCGGTTGCAGGGGAAGGTGCCGGGTGTGGTGGGGTTGGAGGGCAGTGTGGAGCGAACAAGGGAGTCACGGAGAGAGTGTTCTCTCTGGAAGGCAGACAAGAGTGGGGTGGGAAAAATGACTTTAGTGGTGTGATCGGATTGTAAATGGCGTAAGTGTCGGAGGATGATGTGTTGTATCCGGAGGTTGGTAGGATGGTATGTGAGGACTGGGGGATTCTCTTTTGGCAGTTATTGCGAGGGCGGAGTGTGAGGGAAGAGGTGCAGGAAATGCGGGAGACACGGTCGAGGGCATTCTTGACCACTGCGGGGGGGATGTTGCAGCCCTTGAAGAACGAGGACAACTGGGATATGCAGGAGTGGAATGCCTCATCCTGGGAGCAGGTGCAGTGGAGGCAAGGGAATAGGGGATGGAATTTTTGCAGGAAGGTGGGTGGGAGGAGGTGTATTCCAGGTTGCTGTGGGAGTCGGTGGGCTTGAAATGGACATCGGTTTGTAGGTGGTTGCCTGAGATGGAGATGAAGGTCCAGGAAGGGGAGGGATGTGTTGGAGATTGCCCAGGTGAACCTGAGGTTGGGGTGGAAGATGCTGGTGAAATGGATGATCTGTTCGAGCTCCTGTTGGGAGCATGAGGCGGCGCTGATACAGTCATCAATGTAACGGAGGAAGATGTGGGGCTTGGGGCCAGCATAGGTGTGGAAGAGGGACTGTTCCACATAACCTACAAAGAGGCAGGCATAGCTGGGGCCCATGCGGGTATCCATGGCCACGCCCTTTGTCTGGAGGAAGTGGGAGGAATCGAAAGAGAAGTTGTTGAGGGTGAGGACGAGTTCAGCTAGGCGGATGAGGGTGTCAGTGGAGGGGGATTGGTCAGGTCTGCGGGACAGGAAGATGCGGAGGGCCTGAAGGCCATCTGCATGAGGAATGCAGGTGTCTAGGGACTGGACATCCATAGTAAAAATGAGGTGTTGGGGAACGGGGAATTAGAAGTTCTGGAGGAGGTGGAGGGCGTGGATGGTGTCACTGACGTAGGTGGGGAACTCCTGGACCAAGGGGGAGAAAATGGAGTCCAGATAGGTGGAGATACATTCGGTGGTGCAGGAGCTTGCGGGGTCTGCGTCAACCAGGGCAGTCAGGTTTGTGTATTTTGGGAAGGAGATAGAAGCGGGCGGTGCAAGTTTGGGGAACAATGACGGAGTTTGTGGGTGGGAGGTCACCTGAGGTGATGAGGTCATGGATGGTTTGGGAGATGATGGTTTGGTGCTTGGACCATGATGAAGGGGACGGTAGGATGAGGCGTCGGAGAGTTGGCGTCTGCCCTCAGCAATGTAAAAGTCAGTGCGCCATACTACAACTGCCCCTCCCTTGTCTGCATGTTTGATGGTGACGTTGTGATTGGAGCAGAGGGAGCGGAGGGCTGCCCATTCTGCAGGGGAGAGGTTGGAGTGGGTGAGAGGGGTGGAGAGGTTGAGCCTGTTCTTCCTCTCACCTATCCCCTCCTCCCACCTCAAGCCACATCTCCATTTCCTACCTACTAACCTCATCCCGCCTCCTTGACTTGTCCGTCCTCCCTGGACTGACCTATCCCCTCCCTACCTCCCCACCCATACTGTCCTCTCCATCTATCTTTTCCTCTATCCATTTTCAGTCCGCCTCCCCCTCTCTCCCTATTTATTTCAGAATCCTCTCCCCATCCCCCTTTTCTGATGAATGGCCTAGGCCCAAAACATCAGCTTTTGTGCTCCTAAGATGCTGCTTGTCCTGCTGTGTTCATCCAGCCCCACACTTTGATTCTCCAGCATCTGCAGTTCCCATTATCTCTGGTAACAACTATCTGTTTCAAGGCTGACAATAGCTTGACAGTGTCAAAAGTTTTCAGATCGCTGCAAGAGAATACGGTATGTCTTCTCTTCAGTAAAATACCTAAAACCTGAAGAAAGCCAGTTTATTTCCCTCACTAGTTACTATAAGCTTTGGCTCTCAACCAGTAATTAAGACACTTCATGCCAAGAGGTCTCAAATTGTGGGTGGATACAATTCTGCTGCTGCTGATGGCCCATAATGCCTCATCAATGCCTTAATCTGAGGTTCTGGATCTGGTCAAAGACTAAACCCTATCGCACAGAATTAGTGCCACACAACATGACGGATGGTATCCTTAGCGTGAAATCAATATATGGTCTCCACAATGGACACTGTGGTCTCTGCCACCAAAACTACCATGTTCAGATGCATTCACAACATTTAGATTTGTGAGGACCAATTCAGTTGGGATATTCCCTCTTGTTGGTTCCTTCACCACTTGCTACAGTGCCAATCTAATGGCTTTGGCCCTTAGAACTCAGCCAGCTCAATCAGTGGTGATGCAAGTGGGCCGTTCTTGGTGATGAACATTAAAATGGCTTAACAAAAATAGGTTCTGTATTCTGTATTCTCAATTATATGCAATTCTGAAGTTGGGCCAATAGACCCAAAATGTTAATTCTACCGCCGTTCCACAGATGCTGCCAAATCTGCTGAGTTTCTCCAGCAATTTCTGTTTTTGTTTCAACATTAAAATATTAGCATTGCCTCCCTTTCTTTGGGTTATCATCATACTTTCCAGCTTCTCTGTATATTTAATTCAATATGGCCCTTCCATTACTTCTACCAATACGCATGCATTGTGTATTACAATTACCTCATAAGGTCCATGCCATCTGGTGGTGACACCCATTTGTTCTGTATTTACTTTAGCCATCACCTTGGTCTTCTACTCGAGGGGTCCATTGGTGTTCTTTACATTCATCAGAATCCAGACTTGCAATTACTTGGTGGTCTCTAGCCTCTGCTTGAAATTGACATGGTTGTTTACATAGCTCCCTTACATATTTATATACCCTACTCCTAAATGATCAGGCATCCCATTGTCCAGCCATGACTCCTTCAGGCAGTTGCATTGGTCCAAAGGTAGAGATGTTGCCACTAAACCACAAGACCACCACCACCCCATCCCCCTTTTAAATCTTACAGCTCCTTCTCTCACATCTGCTAAACATTTTTCTCCCATTTTAGAATTGAGGCAGGAGAAGACAATTATATGATTATCAAAGGAACTGTGAACAATTAGTATTATTTTGTTTTGTAGAATGGCCATGACATTCCATTATAAAAGTCAATCATGTTTAAACATATAATTCCCTGCACAATGCTAATGTTAAATATTAGAATGCTTTCCCAGCGTTATAATCTCATTAAACAGTATATTTTGACATCCTTCTGACAAATACATTGAATATTTTGCAAATCATTTTATGTATCACTGTGTAATGAGAAGTTTATTACTGCTGAATATGTGGCTGACAACTCATGCATGAAATAAGATTTCCACTGCAGTTATTACATAATATACATAATATAATAGACATGTAAATGAATCTTAACCGTGATAAACTTACACAAACTTTACCAACTGTTTCATCAAAGGTTCTAGTCTACTCTATATTTAAATAAAACACACAAGAGCATGAAAACTCCAGTTTCATTCTTTATCTGAAGCATCCAAATATGGACACTTTTCAAGTGGGGTCAATGATTGGTGATTAGAAACGGCATTACTGGCTGTTATTTCCCTCTGCTAGCTGGAACACTGAAGACAATTGTTGTCGTCAGCTTTACATATCCTCTTAAGGATGTGAGTTTGCTCGCTGAGCTGGAAGGTTCGTTTTCAGACATTTCGTCACCATTCTAGGTAACATCATCAGTGAGCCTCCAACGAAGCACTGATGTTATGTCCCGCTTTCTATTTATCTGGTTAAGTTTCCTTGGGTTGGTGATGTCATTTCCTGTTCTTTTTCTCAGGGGATGATAGATTGGCTCCAAATCAATGTCTTCTCAAAACTCGATATTCTCTTAAATAATACTCCTGCAATTAAATGATAGCCTGATAGTTCAAGTTGCCCAGTGAACTTTGAAGCACAAGTATTCTAAACGCAAATACATCTGAGGAATTTTGAGGCAGCATAAAATTTGAATCAACATGCTATCACTTTACTAAAAGCTCCTGGGCTTCAGACTAATAAATACACAAAAATGCAATGAGCAATCTTTAGTGTCTAACCTTTAATACATCTCATTCAGGTATAATGAGATCAAAAATGCTCTCTTGAATACAATGTATGACCTGTGACTTACATTTTATTACATCATTGGGCATCAAAACATCTCACATCAGATTACACAGTGGGTTTTTTCTTTGCTGATTATTGCTGTTTAGGTAAATCATGCTAGAAGTGCTTAACATATAATGCTGCATGAACTGAATAATCCTTTGCAAAACAATTAACTTGATAATTAAGTCCCAATAAATAACTTTAAGCATTAATTTAACTGGTTTATGATGATAAAATAAATTTCTGTAATATTTCTATCACAGGACTGTTACACAATAACATCAGAATAATATTTTCAAAATTGACAAGTGTGATAAAGTAATAAAGTTGAATAGAGCCATCTAACGGTCAAACAAAGCCAGACTTTTACTTTGCTATTCTACTTCAACTTGGGTGGTCGCTGGTGATAACAGTATAAAAATGAGGTTGGATAGCAGACTGCAACCTGTACATTTGAACTACAAAGAAAGGTGGCCAACAAAACCACTTAATCACTTCATGTTAAACCTGTGTCCTCTAGTGTTGGATTCCCCCACATTACAGATAAGACCTTGTCTATACATGCTCCTCATGATTTTATAAACCACTATAAGGACACCTCTTAGCCTTCAATTCCCCAGGGTAAAATAGCCCCAGCCTGTTCAGCCTTTCCCTATAGCTCAAATCCTCCAACCCTGGCAACAGCCTTGGAAATCTTTCTAAATCCTTTCCAGCTACAGAACACAGAACACAGAACACAGAACAGGCCCTTCGGCCCACGATGTTGTGCTGAACTTTTACCCAAAACCTAAGTCTTTTATAACCTCGATAATAAAATGTGAGGCTGGATGAACACAGCAGGCCCAGCAGTATCTCAGGAGCACAAAAGCTGATGTTTCGGGCCTAGACCCTTCATCAGAGAGGGGGATGGGGTGAGGGTTCTGGAATAAATAGGGAGAGAGGGGGAGGCGGACCGAAGTTGGAGAGAAAAGAAGATAGGTGGAGAGGAGAGTATAGGTGGGGAGGTAGGGAGGGGATAGGTCAGTCCAGGGAAGACGGACAGGTCAAGGAGGTGGGATGAGGTTAGTAGGTAGGAAATGGAGGTGCGGTTTGGGGTGGGAGGAAGGGATGGGTGAGACGAAGAACAGGTTAGGGAGGCAGAGACAGGCTGGGTTGGTTTTGGGATGCAGTGGGTGGAGGGGAAGAGCTGGGCTGGTTGTGTGGTGCAGTGGGGGGAGGGGACGAACTGGGCTGGTTTTGGGATGTGGTGGGGGAAGGGGAGATTTTGAAGCTGGTGAAGTCCACATTGATACCATATGGCTGCAGCGTTCCCAAGCGGAATAGGAGTTGCTGTTCCTGCAACCTTCGGGTGGCATCATTGTGGCACTGCAGGAGGCCCATGATGGACATGCCATCTAAAGAATGGGAGGGGGAGTGGAAATGGTTTGCGACTGGGAGGTGCAGTTGTTTATTGCGAACCGAGCGGAGGTTTTCTGCAAAGCGGTCCCCAAGCCTCCGCTTGGTTTCCCCAATGTAGAGGAAGCCACACCGGGTACAATGGATACAGTATACCACATTGGCAGATGTACAGGTGGACCTCTGCTTAATATGGAACGTCATCTTGGGGCCTGGGATAGGGGTGAGGGAGGAGGTGTGGGGGCAAGTGTAGCATTTCCTGCGGTTGCAGGGGAAGGTGCCGGGTGTGGTGGGGTTGGAGGGCAGTGTGGAGCAAACAAGGGAGTCATGGAGAGAATGGTCACTCTGGAAAGCAGACAAGGGTGGGGATGGAAAAATGTCTTGGGTGGTGGGGTCGGATTGTAGATGGCGGAAGTGTCGGAGGATCTCCTACCTACTAACCTCATCCCACCTCCTTGACCTGTCCGTCTTCCCTGGACTGACCTATCCCCTCCCCACCTCCCCACCTATACTCTCCTCTCCACCTATCTTCTTTTCTCTCCACCTTCGGTCCACCTCCACCTCTCTCCCTATTTATTCCAGAACCCTCACCCCACCCCCTCTCTGATGAAGGGTCTAGGCCCGAAACGTCAGCTTTTGTGCTCCTGAGATGCTGCTGGGCCTGCGGTGTTCATCCAGCCTCACATTTTATTATCTTGGATTCTCCAGCATCTGCAGTTCCCATTATCACTCTTTTATAACCTGCACCGCTACCCTATACTATCATCCATATGCCTATCTAATAGGTGCTTAAATGCCCCTAATAAGGCCGACTCCACTACCCTCTGAGGCAATGCATTCCACGCCCCGACCACTCTCTGAGTAAAGAACCTACCTCTGACGTCTCCCCGTTATCCATCTGCTTTCACTTTAAAGGTATGTCCTCATCCTTCGTCATTCTAAAGAGAAAAGCCTGAGCTCTCTCAACCTTTCCTCATAAGATCTTCCTTCCATTCCAGGCAACATCCTGGTAAATCTCCTCTGCACCTTTTCCAATGCTTCCACATCTTTCCTGTAATGAGGTGACCAGAACTGGACACAATACTTCAGATGTGGCCGAAACAGGTTTGGCTCTTGAACTCAATCCCTCTATTAATGAAAGCTAACACACCATACGCCTTCTTAACAACTCTATCCACCTGGGTGGCAGCTCTCAGGGAACTGTGAGCATGAACCCCAAGATCCCTCTGCTCCTCCACACTGCCAAGAATCTTTCCGTTAACCCTGTTTTCTGCTTTCAAATTTGTCCTTCCAAAATGAATCACCTCACACTTTTCAGGGTTAAACTCCATCTGCTACTTCTCAGCCCAGTTCTGCATCCTATCAATGCCCCTTGGTAACCTAGCACAGCCCTTTGCACTGCCCACAACGTGACCCACCTTTGTATCAACTGCAAACTTACTAATCCACCCTTCCACTCCTTCATCCAAATCATTTACAAAAATCACAAGTAGAAGAGGACTCAGCTGATCCTTGTGATACACCACCCATAACTGAGCACAATGTTGAATATTTTCTGTCCACTACCACCCTTTGTCTTCTCAGGGTCAGTCAATTCTGAATCCAATCTGCCACATTTCCCCCTATCCCATGCCTCCTTACTTTCTGCATGAGCCTACTATGGGGAACCTTATCAAACACCTTACTTAAATCCATGTGTACCACATCCACTGTTCCACGTTCATCCATGTGTTTGGTCCTGTCCATCCTGTCCAATCACTCATTCACCCAGTTACCCATTCAGCCATTCACCAACATTCAAATTAGACAGTTAAACTTGTCTTTTGGCAGCTAGGGCCATAAAAATGGAATGTCTACTTCTTATTTTGGAGTTTCTTGTTGAACTACAGCTCCACATTTCTGCAGGTTTAATCTCACCATCTGCTCTCATGTCTGGAAGACAGGTCACACCATTCTTCCCGGAACACTGTCACCAGCCAAAAATATGTTTATAACACATTTGTCAGGCGATAATGGTGCAAAAGCATGACCAACAATCATACAGGCAGTTAAGCTAACTTGAAGCTGGACAAAACATGCGAGTCTAAAATCTTCTCACAAATGCATGGGTCCATGGAAAGATACTTTGTAGTTGTGTCCAACCTAGATCATACAGGATTGTAATGAGCAAAGTTTAAATTCGGTGAAGAAATTGGTGACATATCCAAACGGGTGACATATCAAACACCCATCACGTTAGCTGATGACTTAGATGCTAAAGGTATTATGTCAGACAACCACACATCTATGAAGGTGATACACACCTATCTGTAATGACAGCATGCTACAGAATGAAGCCATACTGCCAAGTCATGTTAACTGCATAAATTTTGAATCTGTTTGTATTGTGTGTTCACCGACGTGTAATCTTAAATGTTTACAACAGTAGTTATCTATACGATTGGGAAAAGGATGTTTATCCTTGAAAAGGAAAAGGGAGAGTATTACATTGTAACATAGATTGCAGACCAGACAGGTCTATAACTCTAGGACAGTTACATTACACTACAAAATCTGATGTTTTACTATAAAGGCACCCACCTCCATCTTCAGTAGCTCTGTCCACATGATGGAGTGAGTGTAGTGCCTTCAGTTACTTTTATAGTATAATGTACAGTGACATCAGTAAACACAGAATTCAGACTGTGTATACACCTCTGTTGAAGCTGTGTAAATAACTAGTGCTAATAAACTTCAAGAAATTTGGCTCAGTAGAAACCAAGGCATATATTATGAGATAATGTGGGGCAGTTGCCTGAATGATTGGGGAATTCAGTTAGCAGGAATTAGATTAAGGTTTTCCCGCCTAATATTTCCTGGATGACCATCCAGAGAAGTAAATTGGAGCTGTCCAACACCTCCAACTCTAGCTCCAAATTGGAGCCCAACAGACAGGCTTTCAGCGAGCATGAAAATTGCCTATTAGCAGTTGAGATTTCCTGAATAATTCTCACAGAGGTCAGCATGTTAGAATCCGCAACATTCTGATGTCCATCTTAGGTTGAACAAAGATCTAGACCATAATCATCTCTTCCACAGGTTTTGTTTACAGAATCCAATACAACAACAATTTTCTGACTAAGATGTGAAAGGTTTATCTGAACAAGTCATTAACAGGAATTTATACTGTTTGTCCTTTCCTTGTCACAGACTTCAGAACCATATGAAACATTCCACACTTATATTAAAAAAATGCATAGTTTTGATAAAGCAAAACTCATTTTATGCATTTCTAATATCTTCATTATCTGAAGCTTCTCTCTATTACTATTTGTCATCTCTGATGCAAGCCAGATGAATTTACTTTGTATGCTTTTTGTGACAAGAAAATGTGCTAACTTTACATAGATAGTTTCCTGTATCATTGTTGTAATGGGAATTTGTTATGGGAACTTAGAAATAAAAATTCATGATTTTAACATGGAAGACTGCATTAAGTCTTTATGTCCTGATCAAAAGGATACAGAGCAAAATGAATCCAACAGTGATTTATGTAACACCCATGAAATGTAATTAAATTCATGCCTTTAAACTAATGTTCTATCCATGTGGGTACATTTGAATATATACAGGCGCAAACCTCCAATGGAGATAAGTTATCAAACATCTGTATCCATACACACCATATCTACATTCCCTTTATCTATTCAAAATATGAAACTTTGCCTCAATAGCTGGTTTGCATATAATATGTGCATCCTGTATTGTACAAATCCCTCCAGCCAGGTAGGACCATGATGATGCAGAGTGATGCCAAAAGCATATTTTCCAAATCCTGGATTGGCTGACGTTACCATTCAGGATTCTTTTTCTCAACCTCTATCTTCACCTGAGGTGTGATGATCCTCAGTTTAAACTACCAACTGCATCTACTGAGGGAGCAGCCTAATGGTCTGTTAAAAAAATTGCGGCTTGGCTTTATGTAGTTTCCTTAAAATGATTCAATTGCGCAAACATAACTTAAATGAAACGTTGGATTTTACTAAGCTTGCATTTTCTTCACTGTTCAAAAAATTCAATTAAGCAAGTTGTATTTGATATTTTAAAAGGTTCTGTACTTTGAATTAGATCTGTCGTGAATTATATCCATTCCAAGTATGAAAACCATTATCTGCAACCAAATTAAAGGAAATAATTTTCCAGACATTCCTTTTTATTTATTTAAAAGTCAAATCATTTTTGGATCTCCAAATGTCTTTTTCATAGCAAAGCTCAAATAGACTTATTGTTCCCTGCTCTAGAGGAGGACAAACACAAAACAATTTAACGTGACTCTTTATGAAGTATTAGCAATTGGCAAAATGAAATTCAAAGCCATTTTGGACCCAGGTTTGAGTGCAAAAACCACTGCTGAGTACATGATAAATTTAAAACTTTGAAGAATGGACCCCAAATGGTACACATTCCATAAGCATCTTGAAAATTTTACTATAATAAAGTTTCTATGGAATAGTTTTGTAAACTTGCAAGTGGTTGTTATTTTTGTTGTTATCACCGAATGCACCACCCAGCTTAAATCTGAGACAGATTCCTGCACAGCAGGCCATCATGGCAACTCCAGAGCTTGTCAGCTTTAGGGCTAGTGCATGGATCTCAATTAACAGACTAAGTGATCCAAAGGCTGTATTGACTGTTGTACTTGAATAATTTTGCCCAGGGTTTCAAAGATTTCTCTTTCTGGCTTGCAGAATTGGTATAAAGATAAGCACTTTTCTTATCGTATTGCTACCTTTCAAACTATTTGCATTGATCACCCGATGCAAAGGTAGCTCAAATTTAAGTACTAAGAAGCTATATTAAATAACCCTGCTGCATCTCATGATTACAACAGACATCTGGATTCTGATAGCACCCT
The DNA here is from genome assembly GCF_030684315.1 of Stegostoma tigrinum. Lineage (NCBI taxonomy): Eukaryota > Metazoa > Chordata > Chondrichthyes > Orectolobiformes > Stegostomatidae > Stegostoma > Stegostoma tigrinum. Next base: position 41,687,615 of record NC_081368.1, on the reverse strand, counting down.
CAAAATGCTCATGTACGTAGGAGAAAGATGGTAGGTCTAGAATGTACTGTAGTGATTCACCTTAAGATGCTGTTGCCAAATGATGACAGTTATTACTTTGTGCTTGAAGATGTTTGTGTACGCCATGGAATATTTGAAATATGTGTATCCCATGGTAACTGGTATCCCATGAAAAGGGTAGGTGGGAATTTAAAAGTAGATCTCGTGAATCAAATGTTTATTTTGTCTGCATCTGCTAGCCAGTAATGTGTTAACTTTCCTCTTCCTAGTTCAGCAACTGTTGTTTTTGGCGTCCTTTAAGCCCTCAGATACATTTCAGGGCATTCTGCTTCTGTTGCTTGCTTGACAATACTATTTTGCAAAATGAACTATGTTGAAGATTTGCCGTAGAAGCCAAGTTCATCATGCTATATCCATCTTGGACATTCAAATATTATGTTATAAAATGTATTTACTGAACATGGCTCTCTTTATGCAGGTGTTCAACTGCTATCTGGGAAAGCATGATGACGACTTTGGTCAGCCCTATAAAAGGGTATTCTTGATCTGTCAGGAACCAGGCAGCATTTGTCTTTATAAATCAAATAATATTGACATAGTGCTCTGTTCTTATTTGAAGGCAGCGCAGCAGGTGACTGGAAAGTAAGCATAACTTACATGATGTACTTACTGTTTACAGTGTTCGAGATCACATATATTTTCTTCTTGGATGATGAACTGGAATGGAGGGTGGATTGCTATGAAGCTGAAGTACCAAGAGAGTTTTGCAACTTTGAAAAATCAATTTGTTCACATTGAGTTGTGCAAAACATGTTGAAACAGCGAGATTGATATATCAATTGATGCACCAAGAGCTTGAGTTAAGGATAACCTGCCTGACAACAGCTCTTAGATTGGAATAGCTGCAGTTTGTTACTCTTGAATAAAGTAAAAATACTGTGGGTGCCGGAAATCTGGATCAAACCCAGATTGCCAGAGAAACTTGGCAAGTCTAGTCGCATCTGTGGGCAGAGAAATGTTTGCTATTTCAAATTTGCCACAAATCCTCTTTAGAATTGATTGAGAATTGTCAGACCGGATTCAAAGCAGGGAAAGACCACAGTATAAAGGACTTTCTGCCAAAGTATAATGAGGTGTCAATTCAGTTCTCAAAGTCCCCATTGCCTCGAAATGTGAATACTTTTCTGGCATGATTTAAAAATGCCTTTGTTCTTCCAGCTGCACTGCAGCTCTGTAGAATGTCAAATTCCATTAGGTCAGAGAATCCTTACAGTGCAGAAAGCTGCCATTCAGCCCACCAAGTCTGCAGCATTCCTCTGAAGAGCATCTCAGCCAGACCCACTCCATCCCCATAACCCTGCATGTGGTTTTCACCATGGCTAACCACCAAACCTGCACATCCCTGGACACTACAGGGCAATTTTTAGCATGACCAATCCCCCCTGACCTGCATGTTTAGTCAGTGGAGTACCCAGGGGAAACTCACGCAGACACAGGTAGAATGTGCAAACTCCACACAGACAGCCACCCAGAGTGCGGATTTAAACCCAGATCCCTGGTGCTGTGGGGCAGTAGTACTAACACTGCCCTTTGGCCCATGATGTTGTGCCAAACCTTTACTCTAATCCTAAGGTCTATCTAACCTCCACCCCTACCTTATACTAACATCCATATGCCTATCTAATGGCCACTTAAAATGCCCCTAATGAGGCGGACTCCACTGCCACATTTGTGCCATTTGTGTTTCTTTTTTCTCCTGAAAAGGCTCTATGAAATGGTATGAGAACCTTTCGTATGTACTAACAGATGCAATTTTTAATGAATAAAAGTATATTTTTACATTTAAAAAATATTACCAGTGCCGCTTGCTGATGTCGAAGCACAAACTAACAGCTAACACAATTCTAGTTAATGAGCATAGTACCCATTCATCACACTTAGCTCTGACATGTACAGTGGCACAGTGGTTAGCGCTGCTCCATCAGTGCCAGGACCCTGAGTTTGATTCCAACCTCAGGAGGCTGCCTGTGTGGAGTTTGCACACTCTCCCAGTGTCTGTGTGGGTTTCCTCCAGGTGCTCTGGTTTCCTCCCACAGTCCAAAGATGTGCAGACTAGGTGGATTGGCCATACTAAATTGACCATTGTGTCCAGGTATGTATAGATTAGGTGGGTTACAGAGGTGTGGGTCTGGGTGGGATGCTCGGAGGGTCAACATAGAACATAGAATAGTACAGCACAATACAGGCCCTTTGGCCCATGATGTTCTGCCAAACTTTTACCCTAAACCTAAGATCTATCTAACTTCCACCCCTACCTTCTTCTGTCATCCATCTGCCTCACTAATAGCCACTTAAATGCCCCTAATGAGGCCAACTCCACTACCCTGTCCGGCCATGCATTCCATGCCTCGAACACTCTCTGAGTAAAAAACCTACCTCTGACGTCTCCCCTATATCTACCTCCACTCGCTTTAAAACTGTGCCCCCTCATACTAGCTACCTCCACCCTAGGCAAAAGTCTCTGGCTGTCTACTTTATCTATACCTCTGATCATTCTGTACACCTCTATCAAGTCACCTCTCATCCTTCGTCGTTCTAAAGAGAAAAGCCCTGGAAGTCAGTGGGAACCTGGGTTTGATTCCACCCTTGGGTGACTGTCTGTGTGAAGACTGGAAGACTTGATGGGCACTGTAGGGATTCTATGATGAACTTCATTTGACAGCTCACTGATGACCTACCTTGTGAAGTACAATCTTCTCATGCACTAAATCTTCGTAAATTACACATAGCAGCAGGTCTGAATATTATAGTGGCTGGGTGGTGTTGGCTGGCTTCGGATACTTGTATGTCTTGGCCAGTATTCTTTTCATTCCAATTCTCCTCTTCTACAGTCTCCAAAGAAAAAGAATGGGAGGATATTTGCAAAAAAAAACCCATTGTATCCTTTGTAAGATTCAAAAATTAAAAGCAATTTAGCTACAGAATCCAAAATACATAGCTAAGTAGTAGACTGTTAACATAATAAAAGAAATGGTACTACAGCATGACAAGATAAATAATTGCCAAGAACTTCAATATTTCCTACCAAATCTTTGAATTAAATTCTTTGCTAACCATTAATTCATTGACCATGTATAAAACAGGTCATGTTGCAATGTAAATTAAGTCATGATGTTGAATGATATAAGATGTCACGCTGTCATTGCTGTTTTATGATAAATGCATCGGAAAGTAGCTATTTCAGGTCCATGATGCTACGTCGAACATTCACATAGACTGACACAACAATGGCAGTGTTATGGGTCAATGTATTTTCTATTCCACCTGTCTAGAATTGTCATTTTCACAGCAATGGCAATACCAGAAGATCCAGGTCTATTTTGTGTATTCTGTATAATGTGATATGTATGGCTGATTTCTTATTTCAATATTCCTTTGAAGGTCAGAGATTATTCCTTCAAATACCTCTTTTCTAACAAGTTCTTTTTTTCTGTGACAGGGAAATTTAAATTAGTCATCAAGCAAGTTTAACTGCTCAGAAAATTATTCAGATTTAGCTGTCTCCCAAAGTTATTGCCCTGCAGAGAAAACCTATTGCTATTAAAACATAATTCACAGAGGCACTGACACTCTGATAGATTTAGTATTCAGTGTTTGAGACTATTTCATCAGGCATGAAATGATTCTCATTCAAATCAGTTGAAAAGTATTTTTGGTGAGGATATTACAGCTCTTCCACTTGAGACATTTAGGTTAATATAACCACCTCTTTTGACATATTGTATACATACATATATGTGTACATATACACAAACATTTTACATCATAAGATGATATGTACTAGGAGCAGGAGTAGGCCACATGGCCTATCGAGCCTGCTCTGCTCCTTAATTAGATTGTGTTTAATCTTTGACCACAATATTACACTTCTGTCCAATCCCTATAACTCTTTGTTCCTTTAGAGTTTTAACAAAAACAATATCTGCTTTGAATGTATTCAATAACAAGGATCCATAACCATCAGGTTGAGGATGACAAAGATTTAAATGGCCCCACTTCATGTCAGTTCTAAATGACTGATCCCTAACCCTAAGACAATGGCCATTACTGCTAAACAGTTCATAATTAAAACAGAAACAACAATACCCTCTTTCTGTTTATGGCTGTGTACAACCTGTTCAATCCAATGCACGTTACCTTTAAATTTTTTTAAATGTAGCCAAACTCATACTATCTTACAGAAAATAAGTTGTCAGTATGTGTGAGGTACCTTCGAGGTTTCCTTTCTTCTCCTTTCCGCTTTTCTTGAGAGCGTGGTTCTGTCCAGGGGCAGTCATGCAACTGAGAACTCTCGGATAATCATCAAAGTATGTATTAAGTGAGAGTTCTAACAATTAATATTTAGTAGACTTTTAAATTTGAAGAGAAGGCATAAGGCATTCTTACGAATGCATATCCAACAAGTATTCAGGTCTAGAAAGTCAGTCAGTCAGTTCACACCTCTACAGATCTTAGTAGCGTTAACATTTCAATGTGAAGATGTGTGTGGTGGAAGGCGGTGGACAAAGTCAGAGGTCACACAAGACCAGGTTATAGTCCAACAGGTTTATTTGGAATCACAAGCCTTTGGAGTGCTGCTGCTTTGTCAGGTGTAGACTTCACATGAAGCAGCAGCAGCACTCCAAAAGCTTGTGATTTCAAAAACCTGTTGGACTATAACCTGGTCTTGTGTGACTTCTGACTTTAACATCTTGAGTAAGGACAATAACTCAGCACTAAACCCAAAACCTTCCTACTCTTAAAAGGCTCAAATTATTTACCAGGCAAACTCATTGAGTTGTCAGGTGACCCTCAATAATGAATCAATACATTTAGGAGGGTCACATTCAATGCTTTTAAATTAATTCAGAGATAATGGGAACTGCAGATGCTGGAGATTCCAAGATAATAAAATGTGAGGCTGGATGAACACAGCAGGCCAAGCAGCATCTCAGGAGCACAAAAGCTGACGTTTCGGGCCTAGACCCTTCATCAGAGAGGGGGATGGGGAGAGGGAACTAGAATAAATAGGGAGAGAGGGGGAGGCGGACCGAAGATGGAGAGTAAAGAAGATAGGTGGAGAGAGTGTAGGTGGGGAGGTAGGGAGGGGATAGGTCAGTCCAGGGAAGACGGACAGGTCAAGGAGGTGGGATGAGGTTAGTAGGTGGCTGGGGGTGCGGCTTGGGGTGGGAGGAAGGGATGGGTGAGAGGAAGAACCGGTTAGGGAGGCAGAGACAGGTTGGACTGGTTTTGGGATGCAGTGGGTGGGGGGGAAGTGCAGTCATCATTGGGATATTTGAAAAACCATTACACTTTCAATGAATGAATGCAATCCTGTTTGGGAAAAAATTGTAAAGCTTGGCCAGAAAAATGCAGTCTCACAGCAAACTCCAACATTTATGATAAAGTCCTTAGGAACCTCTCTGATGCCAGGAAATAAGGAACATGGATAAACTGAAAGTGAAACAGTATAAAATGAAATGTGTTGCATCTAAACTTTGGTACCCACTATTTTCACCAAGGACTGAGACAGGGTGGATATTTTGCAAATCTGTGGTTGATGGATACAGCTGCACATGTAATTTTTATTATTGAGATGTCAGAAACATGACTTCTGATTTGACTATACTGATACCTCCTTTCTGTCAAAGTCATTTCAAAACTGGCAGAAAAGATGTGGAGGTGCCACTAACGGGCAACAGGACTTAACGGGCAACTTTACATGCAGAGGGTGGTGTGTATGTGTGTGGAATGAACTGCCTAAGGAAGTGGTGGAGGCTTGTGCAATTACAACATTTGAAAGGCATCTGAATGAGTGTATGAATAGGAAGGGTTTGGAGGGATAAGTGCCAAATGCTGGCAAATGGGACTAGATTAATTTAGGATATTGTCAGCATCGTCAAGTTGGACTGAAGCGTTTGTTTCCATGCTGTATATGTCTGACTCTGTGACTGTACATACATATGGTTTTAGACTCTTCACATCTGTGAAAATTCTTCAACTTCATTCTTCAAGGACACTCACTGTTGCTTGCCCTATACCCAACTAACAGCCTATATGCATGGCATTAAAAGGATCACTACATGACGTACATTGTCTTTCAAAAGCTCATCAGATGTCAGTGGGTGGTTGTAAGCATGATGAAGACCAAACTTTATGAATTGGGCTCCCAACTTCAGGTATGAAAATGTGGCCTCTTCTAATTCTACTTATCCTTGCACACAACTAACTCAGGTATATCTCACTCAGATGATAGACCATTAAACCATTAAATTATATCAACTTACTTATAGTATATCCAAAAAGAAAGCAAATGGGGATAAACAATAAACCAATATCAATATTGCTGCATCACAAAATATAGCTCAGTAGCAATTGGGTTGTCTGATCTCAACATGGTAGCTGATAAAACTATCAAAGATTAAAAGCCTTCCTAACGTTGTCAAACTTAAACAAAGTCAGAAATCACACGACACCAGCTTATAGCCCAACAGGTATTTTTTGAAAACACAAGTTTTCGAAGCATAACCCCTTCGTCAAAGTATTCTAGAATTTCCAGTATACAACAGGAAGTGATCTAAGAAAAGAACATCATGGGGCCATTAAAATGGCTTGAGGCCTCATGTGGCCAACTTAGTTTTCTGTTCTGAACCTCCATCATGATTTTGACAGTTTGATTCCAAACTGATTAATGCACCTTGCCTGGGATATATGACACCTTGCCTGTGTCCAATGTTCTAAACATTTTGTGGTTTTTCATGCCCATCACTGATACCTGCGTCATTTAATGTCACCCATGACACCTCCATAGCCACTTATCTAGTATGCAACATGAGCAGACCTCATAAGCCATGTGGAGATGAGACTGCAAGTCTAACACAGCTGTCAATTTAGTGAAAAAACCCCACTCTTGAAACACTTTTTATTTTTTAAATCTCAAGTGATGAATCACTTATAAATACAAGCTTTTGTCAAATTCCACATCAAAGAAAGTTAATCCTTTAATATCCACTTTAATCTGTCAAACAGTGATTACAAAATGCTTGCTGAGATAATTGTGGCTTTTGCAACCCAGCCAAGCATTTGCAATGACATAAAAATATTAAAAGTCCTATGGAATGCCAACAAAGACATCTATTGGTATCGTATGATCAAATTCTACTTTCTTCTCTAATCAGCAACAAATGGCCTGCCTAATATCTGTAGTCCTGCAGAAGGTTTTTTTAAAATTATTGTCACTGACTGCTATGCATATTTATTTTAGTTTAAAGATCAGTCAATTTAGAAGCCTTGAGACTATAAAGACCTTACCACCCTTTATGTACATTTGCATCTCTTTCATCAATTTGTGACTCCCGCACTTCAGTTAAAAGCATTTGAGAGCTGATGAAAATCAGCACTTAGTTAAAATGGCACTGCTGAATTCACTCTCCTCATGTGAATCATGCCCAGTGTCCTTCTCTCTGTTGGCAGAAATTTAATCCACTGGAAATGGGGACTGAACTGTAATATCCAGGTCACTTTTGGTCATTTTTCAAAGTCTGTGGATTCTTCTGGATTCTGTTTTTAAAAAATTCCCACTGTTAGTCATGCAGTTACATTCTAAGCATAGTAACAACACATTAATATTATGTCTCCTTTGTGGCACACCCTTGACCTCATCTCAATTAAATATGCATAGCTTTTTCAAAAGATACCAAGCATTCATTTTGAGTTATTTTTACTTTTTTACTGGTGTCAGTTATTTAAAGAGTGGCCATTGAATAGTTAAATCAGGCACATATAAAAAAAAATGCCTATTTAAGAAAGATAATATTCGAAGTTCAGTTAGGTCAGTTCAGCAATAGCTGATCCATGACATTCCAGGTTTTACAGCTAAAGTGGCTGTTGTATTAACAACATAAAGAATCCTCCCATTAGGTCAAAAGTTTGATAAATGCAAAAGAGAAGTCTGTGACTGGAATCATATGAGCTTGCTTCTTGTACAGGAAAATCTAAGAAGATTTCCTCCATTAAACTTTTACATTGAGGTTCCCTCCGGTGACCTGTATTAGCATTATATTGTAAGAACAATAATCTATTTCAAAGGTCATTTCCTTACAAAGAGCATTTGGCATCTGGGAGACAAATTAATGGAATTTTTCCATTTTGTGATATGAAGGTGATGTGATCTGACATTACACTTGAAGAGGTCAGGAATCAGTGAGATGTTCTTCATCATTTCTTTCACTATCACTGGCATTAAGCATGGCACATAACACCTTACATGTCTACAGTGGTCTATTTGAACACCACCTATTTACTTTCAAATACTTTTGGAATAAAACTGGCTTAGAACATACTTGTCTATAATTCATTCCAGAGCAGACCAGTTCAGAGCAGTTCAGCGAGTGAATATGAGCTGAGAAATCAAAACCCATTGACGGTTTTCCATCCAAAAACAGGCGCTGCAGAAGCCAAGATGATGCGTGGCATATTTTTTCTCAGCTTGCATTAGAAAACACAGCTCAACTACATGGTTTGGGGACCCTGATTTTATCCAGGGAACCTGCATGAAGCTGTAATTATTTTGAGTTCTTATGCAACTTAAATGTCCAAATCAGATCCCTTTATGAAGTATACTTGTGAGTGCAGCATGTCAGTTTTGTCAGGCAAGCAACAGACAAACCTATGATCCTCATTGTCACGGTTTGTGGTCATCTCTCTCTCCCTTCTCTTGTTGCTGTTTCAGAATTCAGTTTCCAGGCAAAGAGTGATTCCCCCTGAGACACCAACTGAGATGCTCAGGAAATTAACTGCCCACTCCAGGAAGCACCCATCCAGTGCAAGTGGCTTGGGAATTCGAGATTGAATTGGCATCTACAGCTCATCATTAGAAAGAGTGGAACAGGCATTGATGTAGAAGTTCAATGGAGTTCAAGAACAAGCACTTCATTTGTCCATTATGTCATAGAACATAGAACATAGAACATAGAAAAGTACAGCACAGTACAGGCCCTTCGGCCCACAATGTTGTGCCGTGGAATAATCCTAATCCAAAAATAAAATAACCTAACCTACATTCCCCACATTCCACTGCTGTCCATGTGCATGTCCAGCAGTCGCTTAAATGTCACTAATGACTCCGCTTCCACGACTACCACTGGCAAACTATTCCATGCGCTCACAACTCTCTGGGTGAAGAACCTCCCTCTGACGTCTCCTCTATACCTTCCTCCTAACACCTTTAAACTATGACCCCTCGTGGCAGTCAATCCTGCCCTGGGGAAAAGTCTCTGGCTATCGACTCTATTCATGCCTCTCATTACCTTGTACACCTCGATCAGGACACCTCTCTTCCTCCTTCTCTCCAGAGAGAAAAGTCTGAGCTCAGTCAACCTCTCCTCGTAAGACAAGCCCTCCAGTCCAGGCAGCATCCTGGTAAACCTCCTTTGCACCCTCTCCAAAGCCTCCACATCTTTCCTATAATAGGGCGACCAGAACTGGACACAATATTCCAAGTGTGGTCTCACCAAGGTTTTGTAGAGCTGCAGCATGACCTTGCGGCTCTTAAACTCAATCCCCCTGTTAATGAAAGCCAAAACACCATATGCTTTCTTAACAACCTTATCCACCTGGCTGGCAACTTTGAGGAAGCCATGCACTTGAATACCAAGGTCCTGCTGTTCCTCCACACTGCCGAAAATCCTGCCTTTAATCCTATATTCAGCGTGTAAGTTCGACCTTCCAAAATGCGTCACTTCACATTTATCCAGGTTGAACTCCATGTGCCATTTCTCAGCCCAGCTCTGCATTCTGTTAATGTCTCGCTGAAGCCTGCAATAGCCCTCGATACTATCAATGGCACCTCCAACCTTTGTGTCATCAGCAAACATACTAACCCACACCTCAACCTCCTCATCCAAGTCATTTATAAAAACTACAAAGAGCAGAACCCCAAGAACAGAGCCCTGTGGGACACCACTCAGCACTGACCTCCAGGCAGAATACTTACCATCTACAACCACTCTCTGCCTCCTGTCAGCCAACCAATTCTGAATCCAGACAGCCAAATCACCCTGTGTCCCATATGTCCTAACTTTATGAATGAGCCTGCCGTGGGGAACCTTATCAAATGCCTTGCTGAAGTCCATGTACACCACACCCGCTGCTGGACCCTCGTCAACCTGTCTCGTGACTTCCTCAAAGAACTCAGTAAGATTTATAAGGCATGATCTGCCCCTCACAAAGCCGTGCTGACTCCCTTTAATCATGCTATGCTTTTCCAAATAGTCATGAATCCTATCCCTCAGAATTCTTTCCAAAACCTTGCTGACCACAGATGTAAGACTGACTGGTCTGTAATTTCCAGGGATTTCCCTATTCCCTTTCTTGAAAAGAGGAACAACATTTGCCTCCCTCCAATCTTCTGGTCTGTCATGATCCTCTGCTCAGTCCCATGTTCAACTTCAGATTGCAAATTCCGTCCCCATTCTTTTTTCAGACAGCAGCTGATGCTATTCTTATTTACACTTTCTCCACATAAGTCTTTGTTTCTTTACATTTCCATTACCATTTATACCAAAGATTTTGTACCCAGCCACCTTTGTACCTAAGATGGTGCTGGATATAGTGACTTTGTTCACTTTTCACCTGTACTGATGTATCCCTGTATTTGAGTGCATGTGACAATAAACCTAATCCTACTTCTGTCGGCACCATGATTCTTTTTGGCAAATAATCTTCTGTTTCTTATTCATTCACACATTGCTGATTAGGCCAGTTCTGTCCCTGTAATAGCCCTTGTGATAATGGTGAGCCATTTATAGCACTGCTGCTGTTGTAGTGTAGGTACTTGCATGTTACTGATAGAAAGGGAGCTTTTGGTGTTGACCCACTCTTCTGCCTTCTCTTTTACTTGCAGTTTCGCTGCTCTTAAACTTGCATGGCACATTGTTCATTCTCAATGACTTTACAGTTTTGATGAGAGGTCATTGCCGAAAAATGTTCGGGGGGGCTTTTCATAGAGTCAGATCAAAAGTGGTGTGAATGAATCAATTCCAGGATTCTCCCTCGTTTCTGACACTGCAAATTTTTGTCACTGTAAAGTAAGCTGCTTGTCGTGAATTTGCACCCCTGCTGTGCTAAGTTGGCCACTTCATTTGGGAGGTTACCCCTCAGTCCACCGTCCATGTCACCTCCCTGTACATTCACCCAAAATGCACTTTGCCCAGAACCAATGAGCAACATATTAACAATGGTCATTCTTGACTTCTCAGCAAAAAGAACATTCGTTTAGAAATCTAAGTTTGGAAAAAAAATACTGCTCTTAAAACTTTAACAGGTTTTCAAATCAGATACATCCATACGCAGTTCCAATAACAGAATATTTACTTCAAACAGCTTAATCTTTTCAAAATACAGCATGCAGGCATTTAAACAAATGGATCAAAGAAAGGATCAGGATGATAACCCCAATGATGTCAATAAATCAAAGAAAGCATTCAATTCAGCCTGATCCCTCCTGAGCTAACCCAGTAGTTATAGTCATAGAGATCTATAGCACAGAAAAAGGGCCCTTCAGAACCATATCAACTCCCCCTCCCATTCCTTAGATGACGTGTCCATTCTGAGACTCCTGCAAAGCCATAATGATGCCACCCCTAGGTTGCAGGAACAGCAACTCATATTCCACTTGGGAACCCTGCAGCCCAATGGTATCAATGTGGATTTCACCAGCTTCAAAATCTCCCCTCCCCCCACTGTATCCAAAAACAAGCCCAGCTCGTCCCAGCCTCCCTAACCTGTTCTTCCTCTCACCTATCCCCTCCTCCCACCTCAAGCCGCACCTCCATTTCCTACCTACTAACCTCATTCTGCCCGTCCTCCCCGGACTGGCCTATCCCCTCCCTACGTCCCCACCCATACTCTCCTCTCCACCTATCTTTTCCTCTATCCATCTTCTCTCCGCCTCCCCCTCTGTCCTACTTTACTTCAGAATCCTCTCCCCATCCTCCTTTTCGGATGAAGGGTCTAGGCCCGAAACGTCAGCTTTTGTGCTCCTAAGATGCTGCTGGGCCTGCTGTGTTCATCCAGCTCCACACTTCGTTGTCTTGGATTCTCCAGCATCTGCAGTTCCCATTATCTCTGATCTCCTTCAACCCATCACATCTGTACTGGTCAAGAACAACCACCTAACTATTCTAAACCCATTTTGCAGCACTTGGTCCATCACCTCATGTGCCTTGGCATCACAAGTGCATGTCTAAGTATTGTTTAAATATTATGAGTGTTTCTACCTTTACCACCATTTATAGGCACTGAATGCTAGATTCCCACCACCCTCCAGGTGAAAAATGTTTCCTCAGATCTCCTCTGCCTGTATCTACAGTCTATGCTCCTGGTCATTGATACCTCCATCAAGAGAATATCTATGCCCCTCATAATTTTATGTACCTCAATCATCTCCCATCTCAATCTCCACAGCTTTAAGGAAAATAATCCCAGGCCTTTTCAATCTCTCCTTGTAACTAAAACACTCTAGCCTAGGCAACATCATGGTAAATCTCCTCTGTACCCCTTCCAGTACTATCATATCGCTTCCTCTAATGTGAATTTCAGAAGTACACACAATACTCAAGCTGAGGCCTAATCAACTGTTTATATAGTTCAAGCATTAACTCCCTGCCCTTAACCAATAAAGGCAAGTATACCAAATGTTGTCTTAACAACTTATCCACTGTCCCGATACCTTAAGGGTATCGCTGACACTACCTTTCAACCTGTATTCCACTGCTTTGTTTGTCCTGCCCAACTGCATCACTCACATTTAGCCAGATTGAATTCAATTTACTGCTGATCAGCCCGTCTTTATCCTCCTGTAGTCTAAGTGACCAGTGACTCTTAGAGGCCAGCCATGCATTTATAATAAAACCAAATGGAGAAACGAATGCCTATTTCTGTTGCTTCTGTTGATAAAGATCCTAGATTTTACTTTACATATGACCTGGCATTTTGCACTGCCTTACAATTGACTGCTCAGCAGTACCAGATATATATATTTAAATTGTGTAACTATTATTTGCTCTACATCCCAGGTAGTGATCTGATTTATGAATACATTACGTATTCTGGGGAATAACGCAGTGTGGATCTGGAGGAACATAGCAGGCCAGGCAGCATCAGAGGATCATGAATGCTGTTTTGGGTTGGGGTGCTACCTCATAACTTCTGAAGAAGGGTCCCAACCCAAAACGTCAGCTTTCCTGTTCCTCTGATGCTGCCTGGCCTGCTGTGTTCATCCAGCTCCGCACTTTATCTTTGACTCCAGCATCTGCAGTTCTTGCCATTTTCACGTATTCTCGGGGGTTATCTTGACCAAAGGATGAATGCTACCATTAAATGGGTGAAGTGCTCATAAATTATGCCTGTTTGAAAATCTGAATTTAGTACACAGTTTTGGTCCAATTTGCTGGTGATTAGAGTCCCATCAATCTCTTCTGTACTAAGGAAAACAAACACAGTCTTTCAGCGTCTCCTGATAACTGGGACTTTCAATCTCAGATAACATGCTGGTAACTGCCCTCCGCATCTTCTCCAGTGCAATCATGTCCTTCTGACAGTGTAACAACCAGATCTGCGCACATCTGTCAAATAACAAATGTTTTTTGCTCTGATGTTCTGTATCCTGGCTAATGAAAGCAAGCATCCATATGACTTCTTCACTGCCTTTTCTACCTGTGCTGGCACTTTCAGGGAACAATGGACCTGTACGCCAAGGCCCCTTTGTTCATCTGTACTCCCGAAGGACGTACAATGCATTATGTAAATCTTATGCATGTTAGACTCCTAAAATGCATCACCTCACACTCATCGGGATTAAATTCCATCTGCCGTTGCTCTGCCCAGGTTATCAGCTGATCAGTATCTGAGAACTTCCTCCTCACTATCAACACTACTAATTTTCATGCCATCTGCAAACTTAGTAATTATACCTTCCATATTCACATCTAAACTGTTAATGGCAAGGGTCCTAGCACTAAACCCTATGGTATACCACCAGGCTTTGAATTACAAAAGCTACCCTCCACCATTACCCTTTGCCTCCTATTTTTAAGCCAGTTTTGGATCTAGTTTGCCAACTTGTGTTGAATCCCATGGATCAGCTTTCCATGTGTGGCCTTTGTCAAAAATCTTTTCAAAGTTCGTACAAGCCATTAACAACTGCATTACCCTCATCAATCTATTTAGTCACCTCTTTCAAAACTCAAATGAGTCAGTTAGGATCTCCCTCTAATAAGTCTATGTTGACCATCTGTGATCAATCTCCACCTTTCCAAGTATTGATTAATCTGGCCCATCGAGACTTTTTTCACTAATAACTTCCCGACCACTGATTTCAGACTAACTGGTCTGTAATTACCTGGCTTACCCTTTCTGCTCTTCTTGAACAAGGAAACCACATTAGCTATATTCTATATTTTATAAATGAAGTCCTGTTCAATGCACAATGTAGTATTTATGCGCAAACTGAATCCAGATAATGGAATAAATGCACAATGAAAGGTTATGACTTGCACAACCACAACAAAACTACACAATATTGTGTATTTTTCCTGCTAAACATAAGCAGCCTCTGAAAATCTAATGGTTCCCTGAAACATCATATTGTTATTTCCTACTCTGACCATAGTATCAATTCCAGAGTTTTCTGTGACTATAGGCAGTCATTTTGAGGTATCAGTAAAGATAAGAATTTAATCTGTCTCTCAGTTTACTTTACCCTCCTTCAGGCTGTACAGCAACTGTGAAATGTCTGAGGTGGATTCAAAGGCTACATAATGCATTGGCTAATAACCAGGAGTCAGCAGCAGTGAGGCATTTAACAATACTATTTATAGTAAACCTGTCATTTGCTGACAATGGAAGAATCAGGGGCAATGATGCTTGCTAGAAACATGTTCTCACTCACGCTGATTGATAAGCTACTGAGGTCACAAAAAATGGCCGATTCTACATCATTACGAATCCCAACTTAAGAATCTCATACGCTCAGTATCATTGAACCATTCCCTGACTTTGATTTATGTCGTTATTTGTTTCAAGCATTGTACTGCTGAACGTTCTTTACTATGCCTTTCCAGATGTCAGTGCACTTTATGACTAAGACAGAGAAATTCAGTAATGCAACATATCGTCATTAAAGATTAATTGCAAAACTATAATAATGAAGACTGATGGAATGCTGGACTTGGAATGTGAAATTCTGTGCTATGTGCATATTCCAAGATATAGCTTGTTTCCTGGACAACCAAGTTGCATGTCAGCCTGAGGACCTTGAATTCCAAGTTGTATAGTCTGAGCAACAGTTGACATCATAGCAGTGCATCCAAAAGAATAAGTGATTCTTGGAAATGTTCACCCTGCAGCGCAGATACAGGCAGACAGGCAGACAGGCAGACAGACCATTAAAAGCAGATAAGTAGTTCAGGAGATCCCTGACAGCATCTTGTTCTGAAACCAGTATTTACTTCTGACTACTGATAAAGTGGCACCTGCTCAAGGGCTTGTAGTCAGGACCATGATCAAAGAACAATGGGCGGGCCACTGTACAATGAGGGGAGTACAAAGCTGAATAATAATAGATAATGGGGATCAATCAAACATATGTGATAGTAGACGTAATTCCAGTATGGAAACTGCAGGATTTTGCTTGTATTTAAGTACACCAATTGTATTTTTATTTTCGGATGTTTCTCTCTTCATTCAAAAACAGTATGCCTTTTTGACCTAAGGCTTTTCATAAATTACCAAACATGCAGCATGGTGGCTCAGTATTTAGCACTGCAGCCTCACAGAGACAGGAACCCAGGTTCAATTTCACCCTCAGGCGACTGTCTGTGTGGAGTTTGCACATTCTCCCTGTGTCTGCGTGGGTGTCCTCTGGGTGCTCCAGTTTCCTCCCATAGTCCAAAGATGTGCAAGTTACGTGGAACGGCCATGCTAAATTGCCCCATAGTGGCCAGGGATATGTAGGATAGAAGCATTTGCCATGGAAAATAGTGGGTGAGGGACAGTTCTGCCTTTGATGCCCTTCAGAGGGTCAGTGTGGGCTTGTTGGGCTGAAGGCCCTGCTTCCATGTAGGGACCCTGTGATGCATGATCACAATCATACGTTAAACTTAGTCAGTTTTACCCTCATCAGCCTTTGTACATGCATTGTATACGTGTCTTTAAGCCATGCAGCTCCTCTAATGAAATGTGTGCATATTGTCATTCACAGACTGTGTACATCTGGTATCTGTTTATTTCTAGGGTGATGTTCCTGCTCTGGGAAGTGTTGTTCCCTTGGTGTATGCCGTTATTGAACCATTTTTGCTCTGGGGAGTAGTGGACCTCTGGAATTGATGGTCATTTTGTATTTTGCGCAGATAGTGAGATCACTTTTTTCCTGATCTGCCTATCAGGAAGAAATAGCTTCTCTACTTGTATGCATATATATGTGACGTTATATTCACTCATTCACCATCATTATCTGTGATCAGGGTGACAACTGATGTACACAGGTCCCAAATTGCTATGTGAATGGACTTTGTTCAGAGCTCTGACTGGCTTTCGAATGTTCTGCTCTAAGAATGACTTGACAGCTTTAACAAAATGAAATTTGGTTATCTGTCACTTCACCTTAACCTTGTGTCTCACATCTGATCATATATGATAGTTCTAATAGCCAGGCATTCTTACTGTATCTGATTGGACAATCATTTCATGGGCATTAAAATCCTGGACGTAAATGCAACTGAAAGAAAAAGAAATGCAATTCTCATAGAATCCCTACAGTGTGGAAGTAGGCTATTTGGCCCATCAAGTCCATACAGCCCCTCCAAACAACATCCTACCCGATCCCTGTAACCCTGCGGTTTTCCCATGGCCAACCCACCTAGCCTGCATATCCCTGCACACTATGGGCAATTCAGCATGGCCAATCCACCTGCACATCTTTGGACTGTGGGAAGAAACCCACGCAGACGTGGGGAGAGTGTGCAAACTGCACACAGACAGTTACCCAAGGCTGAAATTGAACCTGGGTCCCTGGTACTGTGGGGCACTAGTGCTAACCTCTGTGCCACCATGCTACCCCATATCTATCTCATATCTGTTTTCTGTTGCATAAAAGTTGGGAGTAGTAATGTGCTGATTGTTTGACTCATCCAGTAATTCAAAGGCACAGTGCTGTTTTTGTTTAGCTACTTTTTTGCTGTCTTTTACACAAGCTGGTTCACTTACAGCTCTGCAAATTCATACATGTTTAATCACAAAACGTTTTAATGGCTGTCACAGACTGCACACAAAAGCACTTACAGCAGAGGTAAAGGTCAAATGATTATGACAAGCCAGGCAAAAAACTAAGTACCAACTGCATTTCTCCAAAAATGTATCAACAACATTGGTTGAAAAGGATTGAGGTCGCACAGCCAGAGTCTGGAAAGGGATTTAAAAGAAGAACATCGAAAATAATAGTCTCAGGATAAGTCACAATATCACATGTTCACAAATTCCTAAATTGATAGAGCCTCTGAATATGCAACTGAAGAGATACTGTGGGCTGGAGGGCTTTAGATTCTTGCACCATTCAGACCACGAGTAGTGAAGTTGGGATCTGTACAGGCCAGATGGTTTTCAGCTCAACCTGACCAGGCTAGGATCAATATCCTCATGGGCAGCTTTGCAGAGTGCTTGGGAAGGTCTTAAACTGGTTCGGCAGAGGTGTGGATAATTAAACATAGATACAGAACAAAGAAAACCAGAAATAGAAATGGAGGACATAAAGTTAGTAAGAGGCTTTGGAAGGCAGAGCAAATAGATTGTAAAATAGGGCCAAGTAAAAATGCTTAAAGGTACATATCTAAATGCAAACAGTAAATAAGACAAATTAACCAAGGGCACAGAATGGGCTGGATTTCACTTTCTTCTGCCGGCAGATTTGAAGACACGAAGGCATAACATTCAGTGGGTGGCCTTTCCAGTGTCTAACTGCCCATGCCAAACTGTCAGAAATCTTTGGGTGGTGAAGCAGAGCTAGGGGATCCACTTGTCCTGTGCCCTACCTCATTCTGGTGCTATTATCTTCTAACCATGGTGAAGGAGGCTCATGTGACATGGAAACCTGACATCTTATTGAGCTGGTGGTTGGGGTAAAAGGGAAAAGAAGAGGACTCTGTTCCAAGACCTGTGGGCCTATCAAAGGCATCCCTTCCCCAAGATCACCCTTCTAAACCCCCCACCCATCTTGAAGAACCAAACCTCACAAACAATCACATACTTCCCTGGGCTCCACATCATGGTAGAGTTGGTTGTAGTTCCATCAGTCACCTGTGTCCCAGTTAGCATTAAAGGGACTGCAGAGCTGTCAGCCAATTTATTGTCTGCCAGCATTTCCTCCTGAGACAGTAGACGAAGCCTTACGTTATGGCCATTAATAATGCCATTTGGCATTAAATTGCCACATGACATCTGATGGGATCATGGATAAGATTGAAGTGCCCAGATCCCAATGAACTTCATCCCAGGGTCTAAAAGAAGTAGCTAATGAATTTAATTTTCAAAACTCCCTTGATTTTGGCACTGTCCAATTATGTTAGAAGATGGTGAATGTAACTGTTTTACTCCAAAACAGGAAACAACCCAGCAGTTAACTTAACATCTATCAGAAGGTAGGGATAATGTGAGAAGCTGCTCTTAAATAAGTTATAGGAGGGGACGTGGAGAACTTAAATTGATCAGGCAGAGCCCACATGGTTTTGTCAAAAGGGAAATTGTGTTTGACCAGTTTTTGGATTATATAAAATGGTTGACTGTGAGGAAGCAATCTTTAGACTGCAGGAAGAGATTGATGTTTTGATCAGTTGGGCAGAAAAGTATGAAATGGAATTTATTCCAGAGAACTCAGCCAACTGGCCAAGGGAAAAAAAAGGACACTAATGATGGTGGAGGAACAGTAACCTTGGACTGTATATCCACAGTTATTTAACGTTGGAGAGGTCAATAACAGGTTAAGAAGGCATATGGCATCAGTTGAGATCACGTACCATCCTACCTTGGTACTATATCACTGTCCCTTCATTGTCACTGGATTACAAAAAACCCAACAGTTGGGTGATGTACAGACACTCCAAGGGTCTCGGCCCGAAATGTCAGCTTTTATGCTCCTAAGATGCTGCTTGACCTGCTGTGTTCATCCAGCCCCACACTTTGTTATCTCCAAGCACTGCAGTAGTTTAATAAGATGGCTCATGACCAGCTTCTCAATAGTAATAGGGATGGGAATAAAATATGGCCTTACCAGCAAAGCTCAGAAATCATTCATGAATGGAAAATAAATAAATAATATCTTTGATCCTCCGTAACTCCCCAATTGCTATGAGACCACAACCCTCCAAGATACCCTGCACGTCTTCAATCTGACCTCTGGCTCGTCTCTGATTCATTCCCAAAACATATGTAGACAATCACGGGTCTATAATTGTCTCGACTCTAAGCTTTTGAGTCACCTTATTAAGCCTCTCCATCTCTCTTTTCCTTATTGGATACTCCTTGTAATCTGTTTCTTTCACCTAGCTTTTGACCATCTTCTACTCTTTCTTTATGTGGCTCAGTGTCAAATTTTATTTGCTCTTGTTCCTTTGAATTACCATGGGCTATTTTTAGGATGTTACTATGCTTTCCAGATGCCTTGAGTTCACATTTGACCTTTGAATATGCACTGACATGAGGAATAAGGCAAGAATGCATTAGAAGGGGAAAGGCACCAGCTTTGTAAACACATGTAATGTTTAGCAGGACAGGCAGTGCCTTCTTGTTCAACATATCAAAAAAGATTAACTCTATTTTGAAACGTGCTCTTTGATATCCATCTACATTTCTAAAATTACAGAACCTGGACTCATAATGTTGAGATTGAGGATAAATAAGGAAATTTGAGAATATAAACTAACATCAGTCAATGTAACTAAGAAGCTGTGGAGTTGTCACTAAAAACTCAACATATTCACGAATAACATTTAGGCAAGGAAAGTTTGAGTTGGATTTTTGAAGAATCAGGAAAACTCCTCAGTCTTAAAAGATGGCACATGACATGGTAAGATTTAGAAAGTTTACCTTTTTACGAGCCGATCCAGTTTTACAACTGGGGAAGAGCACAGGCTCAAATAGAAGGTAAAATCAAACTTGAGGACTATTTGAACTTAATAGTAAGTTTTCTATACAGACTCTATTTTGTTCAATTGTAAGGACAACATTGTGGGAATGACTAGTCATAGTCATACAGCAGTAAGAGACTATTCAATTATGGAGTCTGCACTGACTTATCTAATCCCCCTTTCCAGTCTACAGCCTCCAGTGTTATACATTTCAAATGCTCATCCATGTCCATTTCTAAAGATTGTGGGGTTTCCCACCTTGACTACCCTCCCAAATGGTACTTTTCCAGATTTCCTTAATATCTGGGTGAAAATTGATTTCATTAAATCCCCAAACTTGTCCTTCATCTTAAAATTAAGCCTTTTCATTATTGACTCTTCAACTAAGGAGAACAGTTGCTTCTTATCAGTCATGTCCATGCCTCTCATAATCTTATACACCTCAGTTAAGTCCACTTTCAGGTTTCCCTGCTCTAAAGAAAATAACCTGAGCATATCTAGCCTCCCTTCATAGTTAAAATGTAGCCATGTTTGGAAACCACATGGATTGTTGCACTAGGTACTTGGGCAGATTAGGTCTGTTCATGTGTCATTATCTGAAGATTTTTAAATGTCACATTCTTTAAACCTTAAAAAGACTACTGCTGTCAGTGAGTGATTTTAAAAATTGCTCTGTTGAACTGCTTATACTGATATCTATTTGTCACATGAAGAAAAAAAATCATCAGTTTTATGCAGTTTCAGTAAAAGTTTTGATTGTCATTTTCACACAGGCTAGTATTGTATCATAGAACATAGAACATGAATAGATGGCTGTGCTTCAAAGCTAAAATTATCTCAGCAAGGGGCTCTGAAGTCACTGAATAAGTAACAGTTTCAAGAGACTATTAAAAGATTTTTTTTTAATTTAACCAATTTTTTAATCAACCTGTTCAGAAATGTTCTATAGAATCCATACAGTGTGAAAACAGGCCTTTTGGCCCAATAAGTTCACACCGACCCTTCGCATTCCACCCAGACCTATTCCCCTATAATACACCTAATCTACACATCCCCGAATGCGATGGGCAATTTAGCATGGCCAATCCACCTGGCCTGCACCTCTTTGCACTGTGGGAGGAAACTGGAGGAAATCCACGCAGATATGGCGAGAATGTGTAAACTGCACACAGGCAGTCTCCCGAAGATGGAATTGAACCCAAGCCCCTGGTGCTGTGAGGCAGCAGTGTTAACCACTGACCCACCGTGCCATGTTTTTACACACCTCTGAACTATATGTGATGGCTTTGTTGTAGCGAATAAATAGAATTAAGCTTTTATTAGTTATTATCTACATTAGGAGAATTTAAAGCTTTGAATGGATTTCATTTATGATGTTTTTTCACAATGAGGTATGTGTAAGTGAAAGCTGTATTAGATTATTAGAAACGTATTCTTTTTCATCTCCATGTGTCTTCCGAATTTTGCTCATGGTACATGCTGGTTATGGCTATGGAAGTGGTATTCATGATGTCAGAGTGGATGAAGAGTTGAGGGAAAGATTAAAGATTGATATACAGGCTAAAAGGGGAATGTAAGGAGGGCTGTAGGACATTTATTCTCCATGCTAACTCAATGGAAAATAGAAGAACTATAGGGAAAGCGAGTGGAGAGTGAGGGCTGTAAGACCTCACGGCTTGTAAAATAACTGGAACAAACTCCCAGAAAAAACTGAGACAGATTTTCTAATTGGTTTGCATTGGCACTTATTTCTCTTGTGACAGCCTGAGTTCTGCTTCCAAGCTCAAGGGACCTGGCTGTCTCTTGCCACCCCCACCCCCATTGCTGCTCGTAACTCAAACCCCTGGAAATTGCACATAGTGAGGCACTTTTCACTGAGATGATTCTGGCGATTCAGGAAATTTCTTGATTGAGCATCCATCTTGGGATCGAAAATCTAGTCCCTTCTGTCTGGACACAGTCTGGCCTTTAAGTGACTCAAGTCCCAAATTATCATGATAATAAAATGTGAGGCTGGATGAACACAGCAGGCCAAGCAGCATCTCAGGAGCACAAAAGCTGACGTTTCGGGCCTAGGCCCTTCATCAGAGAGGGGGATGGGGAGAGGGAACTGGAATAAATAGGGTGAGAGGGGGAGGCGGACCGAAGATGGAGAGTAAAGAAGATAGGTGGAGAGAGTATAGGTGGGGAGGTAGGGAGGGGATAGGTCAGTCCAGGGAAGACGGACAGGTCAAGGAGGTGGGATGAGGTTAGTAGGTAGATGGGGGTGCGGCTTGGGGTGGAAGGAAGGGATGGGTGAGAGGAAGAACCGGTTAGGGAGGCAGAGACAGGTTGGACTGGTTTTGGGATGCAGTGGGTGGGGGGGAAGAGCTGGGCTGGTTGTGTGGTGCAGTGGGGGGAGGGGACGAACTGGGCTGGTTTAGGGATGCAGTAGGGGAAGGGGAGATTTTGAAACTGGTGAAGTCCACATTGATACCATATGGCTGCAGGGTTCCCAGGCAGAATATGAGTTGCTGTTCCTGCAACCTTCGGGTGGCATCATTGTGGCACTGCAGGAGGCCCATGATGGACATGTCATCTAGAGAATGGGAGGGGGAGTGGAAATGGTTTGTGACTGGGAGGTGCAGTTGTTTATTGCGAACGGAGCGGAGGTGTTCTGCAAAGCGGTCTCCAAGCCTCCGCTTGGTTTCCCCAATGTAGAGGAAGCCACACCGGGTACAGTGGATGCAGTATACCACATTGGCAGATGTGCAGGTGAACCTCTGCTTAATGTGGAATGTCATCTTGGGGCCTGGGATAGGGGTCGGTGCGGCTGTCTGTCTTCCCTGGACTGACCTATCCCCTCCCTACCTCCCCACCTATACTCTCTCCACCTATCTTCTTTACTCTCCATCTTCGGTCCGCCTCCCCCTCTCTCCCTATTTATTCCAGTTCCCTCTCCCCATCCCCCTCTCTGATGAAGGGTCTAGGCCCGAAACGTCAGCTTTTGTGCTCCTGAGATGCTGCTTGGCCTGCTGTGTTCATCCAGCCTCACATTTTATTATCTTGGAATTCTCCAGCATCTGCAGTTCCCATTATCTCCCAAATTATCATGATTAGTTGTTAAGCCACTTTATTGATTTCCTTTTACATAGTGCAATACAAGAATACACAACACAATCCTAGGTTTATCAGCAATAATATATCCCAAAAAGACAATTTTTTTTAAAAGTCCGAGCAGTCCAGTCAACAATTGGAGTATCTAATCGAAATCTTAGCAGCTGCCAACAAGATTAGTGGTCTTCTCTGGGATTGTCTCTGAGCCTGCAGAATTGAAAATAAATTCCCTGAATACTACTCAGGTAATGAAAAGATTGCTGAAAACAAGGTCCTGCTCAAGAGATCAGTAAAATTAAAATTAAACCTCATGAAATTGGAAGTAATGTATTGACGTAGATAGAGAACTGGTTGACACACAGGAAGCAGAGAGTTAAAATAAATGCCTTTAAAATGAACTCCTTTTCAGCGTGGCAGGCAGTGATGAGGGGGTTCCCGCAGGGTTCACTGCTGGGATTCCAGCTGTTCACAATATACACTAACAACTTAGATGAAGGACTTGAATGCAATATTACCAAATTTACAGCTGACACTAAGCTGGGTGGCAGTGTGTGCTGTGATGAGGATGCTAAGAGGCTGCAGGGTGACTTGGACAGGCTGGTTGAGTGGATAAATACTTGGAAAATACAATATAATGTGGATAAATGTGAGGCTATCCACTTTGGCAAAAACAGGAAGGCAGATTATCTGAATGGTGGCAGCTTAGGAAAAAGTGAGGTGTAACAAGGGCTGGGTGTCATGGTGGAACAGTTGTAGAAGGTTGGCATGCAGATGCAGCAGGCAGTGAGGAAAGTTAATGGCATGTTCTTCTTCATAGCAAGAAGATTTAAGCATAGGATTAGGGATGCCTTGCTGCAGTTATATAGGGCAATAGTAAGGCCATGCCTTGAGTATTGTGTGCAGTTTTGGTCTCCTAGTCTGAGGAAGGGCATTCGTACTATTGAAGGAGTCCATCAAAGGTTCACCAGACTGATGTCCGGGATGACAGGACTGACATTTGAGGAAAGACTGGATCGACTGGGCTTGAGCTCGCTGGAATTTAGAAGAATGAGAGGGGATATCAGAAACAGATAAAATCCTGATGAGACTAGACAGACTGGATGGGGGAAGAATGTTCCCAATGTTGGGGAAATTCAGTACTGGGGTCACAGTCTAAAAATAAGGGGTAGGCCTTTCAGGACTGAGATGAGGAAGTATTTCTTCCCTGAGAAAGTTGTGAACCTATGGAATTCTCTACCACAGAAAACTGTTTGGGCCATTTTGTTAGATATATTCAAGAGGGCCCTAGCGGCTAAAGGGATCAAGTGGTATGGAGAAAAAGCAGGACTGTGATACTGAAATTGCACGATCAGCCATGATCATGTTGAATCGTGATGCAGGCTCAAATGACCTACTCCTGCACCTATTTTCTATGTTTAGTTTTCTAACTGGCACACAAAAATGATGATTCAACAGATCATTGGTCATATTAGGAATCAATGGGGAGAGTGTGGTAGCTGGGCAGTGGACAGAAGAAGATCATGTAATATCTTTCATCTGCTAGGTTTGGCAAACCTAGACCATTCTACTACAGAAAAATACCACTGGTTTGATATGTGTCAAATACATGTGTCACAAGCACTGCTGGAGATCCCATGTTGTGGTAGGAAAGGCTTTTGAACCATAAGCACTGAGTTCAAGTTGAAATGTTGATAGTGGAAGATGTATTTATGGTGAGGATGATCATTAGCTATTAATCTTGCCAACACTTCCTTTTAGCAGGTGTGAAATTGTTTATTTAAAACATACAGGAATGCACATAAAAATCCTGTAAACGCCTGTGTTTACTGACTGCTGCATTGACTAAGACAACAATGAAGCAATCATCTAGTTTTGTCACACAGCTGTTGCCACTGTCAAGCAACAAGGAGAAGTTTGGCTGCAACTTGGCATACTGCTTTGCGCAGACCTTCAAACTCAGTGCTTCCAATGGGAACTTCTGGTTAACTCCATTAGCACACTTGCATATTCAGCAGTGACTGATGGTTGCTATCTCAGTTTCCAGGTAGAAACCACCCAATGTCAGCTTGTTGCAGTACAAGCTCAGGCTGAGGTCATGATGTCCTTCTTGTTACTATTGTTATAAAGCAGAGCTTGTCCCTGCTCTGAGAATTAAAACCAAAATACCCAAACAGCAGCTTCTCACCCTATACTCTATAAAGGAGTGTGAAAAGTGGTGTAACCTGCCTTTCAGCAACCTCTAATGGTTAAATAAAATAAACCCCTGACACTCACTTTACCATCAACAAGTAGCAATTTATTTATCTAACGCTAACAGTAAACAAATTAACTAAACTATTAACAAACTGAACAAACCCCTTCTAACTACTAACTATTCCTGAATAAAACAAGATTCTAATGGATTGCAGTTCCAATAAATATAAGTTCCACTTCGCTTTAAAAAAAAGTGGAATTCTGACTCTCAAAATCACAGCCAGATTATGTGTCTTCTGGAATGTCCTTCTCTGCCGATTCTTCTGTCAGGAATATTCATTTAGTTATGCTGCGGTACCTTTGTTCTTTAGATGGTACTTTTTGTTAGACTGGAATCTGTGAGAGCCAGCAATTCTTTCTTAAGAGCTGATGGTTATTAACTCTGGCAGATGGCAGTTAGCCCAACTGCCCTTTCTTTTATAACCTTGATGATATTTCAGTTTATTACAGTAGGATTGGTCCTATGGTCAAAATTTTCAGATTTAAATTTAATTGGTTTTTGGTATCCAAGTGCCTGGCTGAAATAGATTAGCTAAATCCAAAACTTGTTGTCTTGGTGAAAACTGCTGCTTGGCCTACTAAATGTACAGCCTTTTGATGCAAAGGTTTCAATTCGGGTGATCGTTATATGCTTACAAACTTTCAAGCTGCTGCTCACAGACATTTTAAAATTTCTCAGCACAGGAAAAGCACATCATCTTTTAAAAGGACCACACAAAGCTTCCCCCCCCCCCCCGCTACCATTTTACAAACACCAAATTCTAACTTCCTGTCTCCCAAACTACAAGTTCTACAAGTATGCAACACCTCTCCCCTTAGGAAAAAAAAGAATCATTATTACAAAAAGATGGCTTTTTTTCTGTTGAAACCTTATAACTAGATTACTACCTCGTATTACTACAATGCATTACTACATCCATAGCTCATTAATCTAAAGTTACACATCTTATACTAATTCTATATATGTATAAATCTAAAACATTGAAAACAATCATTTCTATCTTGTACACACATTTTTCTTTTAAATTCACGATAAAGCAACCACAGCAATATTTTCGTGACTCTCAACATGTAAAGTCTGTAAGTTAAATGCTTGTAACATAAGACTGCAATGAGCTAATCTGGTGTTCTTGTCCTTTAACATTTCTAGAAATATTCAAGGATTGTGATTGGTATACACAATCATCTCTGATGCAGTGTTTGCAATGTAAACATTAAAATGTTGCGTGTCCATTGAACTCTTTTTCAATGATTGATGTTTTCCTCTGATAGATATTGAGTTTTTTTTTAAAAAACTGACCTTTCAGTTCCACAATCATCTTCCTGTAACAACACAGCTCCAACCCTTATATTGCTTGCATCAATGGCAACTCTGAAGGGTTTTCAAAATTTTGTGTGGCTAAAACTTTTGCGGTGGTTAACACTACTTTTAAATTCTCAAATGCCTCCTGGCATTACTCTGTCCACCAAAATTTCATGTTTTTTTTAGCAACTCCATCAGCGATGCCACCACATGATTAAGGTTTGGTACAAATTTCCTGTAGAATCCACATCCTAAAAATCATAGCACTTCCTTCTTCAAGGATGGTCTTGGAAATTCTTTGGTGGCCTTCATCTTCGCGATCCTTGGTGTCATCCATCCATGTCCAATATTGTGCTCTAAGCATGTCATTTCTGCATTTGTGAATTCTGTTTTTGCCAAGTTTATGACCAATTTTTCCTTCCATAGTCTCTCCAAGAGCTCTGCCAATTGCATCTTTTGATCTTTCCACAAGTGTCTAAAGGTGCCTCAGAAAAGTGGCTGGTTCATTTTTCATTACAAAGGGCATCACCTAAAATTGATACAGCTCATTTAGGTTACGAACACGGAAAGCTCTTCTCTCCGACAAAGGTATTTGCCAGTAACCATGAAGTTCGTCCTACCTCATGATATAAGTAGCTTGTCCTACTGCTTTCACACAGTCCTCCAGCCTTGAAATTGGAGATGAGTCAGATTTGTCACAGTGTTGAACTTCCGATAATCTATGCAGAATCCTTGAGTACCATTGGGGTTGGGAGCCAACACAATTGGCGAGCTCTGCTCACTTTCATTCAGCTCTATGATATCTTCTTGGAGCATTGCTTCCACTCCCTTCTGAACCTGTGCTGTTTTGAGAGGATTAAGTCTGTAGGGGTCTTGTTTTATCGGAACAGCATTCCCTAAGTCAACCACATGTACTATTGTGTTAATCTTTCCCATTCTATTTTTACATAAGTCCCCATTGCACTGCAACAAGTCTCTCACTTTCGTTCTCTGTTCGGGGGTCAAATATCTCACTACCCAGTTCTATTCCATAACGACTTCCTCATTATTCAGCTAATTCTGAGGCACATCAAAATCCAAATCTGGATTTGATTCCTCGCTCTGTGTGGCAGTAACTAACTAAAACCTGAAAGCACTGCGATTGCTGTAAATCAGGAACTGTTGTGAGGAACGGTCACTGGACCTGAAAAGTTAACTCTGTTACTTTTTCTTCACAGATGCTGTCAGACCCGCTGATCCAGCAACTTTGTTTTTGTGACAGTAACTAATACCTGTTTTTTTCCGGTTCCCTTTCCTTGTCATAGTAATGTTTCAGCAGGCTCACATAACATACCTGATAATATTTTCCTGCCTGGCATCTTTACCAGATAATTCAACTGACTTAAACCTTGTTTTGAAGGGATCTCCTAGCACTGGTAACAGCATCAATGCTTTATCTCCACAGGCAAGCACACGAATTTTAGATTTCTTATCTGCTTCTTGCATCATTTTGTGCAGTTCTACTTTCAAATGTTGTCCAGGTAATTCACATACTCTGTTTAATCTTTCTCCCACCTCAGATACATAATCTAACTGTGAGATCTCTCACTTTGCACCTATCAACTTTTCCTTAATTAATTTTAAAGGCCCTCTTACTTCGCATCTGAGTAGCAATTCAAATAGAGTAAACTGAGTCACTTCATTTGGAGCATCTCTAATAGCAAATACTATAAATGGGATGTGTTTATCCCAGTCAGTTGGGTAATCCTGGCAATAAGCCCACAGCGTTGTCTTTGTCATCTGATACCACTTTTCTAATGTTCCCTGGGATTCAGGGTGGCATGCACTTGATTTAAAGTGTTTGATCCCTAAGTTATCCATGACCTTCTTAAATAGTTTGGCAGTAAAATTGGACCCTTGGTCTTTCTAAATCTCCCTGGGTAATCCATAATGGGTGTAAAAAGCAAACAACTCCTCCACAATAATTTTTGCCTTGACATTCCGTAATGGAATTGTCTCCGGAAACCTGGTAGACACATCTGTTATGGTTAGCAACTATTGGTTCCCACTTTTGGTTTTAGGGAGGGTACCTATGCAGTCAATCATAACCCACATGAAGCGTTCTTCAGATGTGGGAATTGGCAACAAATTACTGCCTGTGGCTTTCCCACCATCTGACACGTATAACAGATACGGCAAAATTCAGCCAAATCCCTATGTAATCCAGACCACTAGAAATGCTTCTGTATCCTGGGCCAAGCCTTCCTCACTCATAGATGACCTCCTACAGATAATTCATGGGGCACCCATAATACTTCCTGTTTGTATTCTATTGGCAACACAATCTGGTAAACTTCCCATTTGTCATTGCGCTAACCTGCCGAAGTCTCCGTTTCGGCCTTAAGATTTTATCCTTCAGCTAATCGCATTCTGGAATACATTCTGATTCTTTTTCCCGAGTACACTTTATGATATATATTCTTTATCATCTCATCTTTTTGTTGTAACTTCATTAATCTATCAGAACTAAACACCTCTGCCTGATCCTCTACATGCTCAGGTTTTTTTCTTTTACCATTTCATCAAAGAGTGTCAGTTGACTGGACCTCAACTCCTTTATCTTTCTCCTTTACGTTCCCTTCATGTTTTTACTTATGGCTGTGAGATCTTGTCACAACTCAGTCCGGAAAAATTCCAAGGTATTTTTCTTTTAACTCCTCAGTTCCTGACTTGCTTTTAGCTTCTCCACTACAATGGGCATCACTCTCACCTGTGATCCAAAAACAAATTGTATTCCTGGAGTATCCAATTTTTCTATCATTCCCGCTATCACTTCCCCAGTCTTGATTGGACTTTTGAGCCTTATCTTTCTCAGCTTAACAATAATCCCTTCTCCATTTATTCTGCAGGTTATCACTCTCTCAGGCAATATTTCAGAAGGAGTGCAAATAATTTCATCTCTTACTATTAGAGACTGACCAGCTTCATATCTCTCTATTTTCACTTCTTTACCTACTCCCCCAGTTCTTCCGGAGTAAATCTTACCCACACAGGTGAAGGCTTTGAAAAGACTGGGCACTATCTTACTACCCAGCCGGTGACTAGGCTGTGCACTTCCCTGCAGCTCCCCAACTTCTCTTAGGATTTCCTTCACTACCTCAACTAATCCCACTGGTTTAGCCTCTTTTATCACATCTTCTTTCCCAGTGCCTTTCTTAAACCACCAGCACTGTGACTTTGTGTGTCTCACTTTATTGCAGTGAAAACACCTGAGGTCTTTCACATCTTTTCCACCCTCTTGGGTTTCTTTTGTCACATATAGTAAACTGTCCCCAGTGTGATCTACTTTTTGTTTTTTCTTGAAGGATGCCCTCTTTCCCAATTTTTATCCCTCATGGAATAGATTTACTGTTGGAAACTAGATTTTGTTTTGTGCGCTAAAGCACATTCATCCACCATGTCTACAGCTCTTTTCACTGTTATAACTTTCTGTTCCTCAACATGAGTTCTTATCAAGTGACTTTTTAAATTCCTCTAGCAGAATAACATCTCTAAGATCCTTTTGTCTTTTCTATCTTTAATGCTCTCATCCATTTTTACAGTTGTTCTGTTTAATTCTTTCAAACGTGATACAAATCTGCTTAGAGACAAAAAAAACTACAGATGCTGGAATCCAAGGAAGACAAACAGGAGGCTGCAAGAACACAGCAAGCCAGGCAGTATCTGGAGGAAAGGAGCAGTCAAAAGTATTTACCCTTCTTCAGGACTCAGCCTGGAGAAGGGTAATACCCTGGACGTTGACTGCTCCTTTCTTCCAGATGCTGCCTGGCTTGATATGAGTCTGATCTGGTTCCTTTCTTAGATGTCTGAACCGTTATCTATATGCTTCTGATACCAATTCATAAGCACTCAAAATAGCCTGTTTTACTTCTTCATGTTCTCCTGACAGCACCTCAGCCAGTTCTGAAAATACTTCATTAGCCCTGCCTACCAACTTGGTCTGAATTAACATTACTCATCATAGTCTCTGGCCAGTTCATCTGTTTAGCCAATTTCTCAAAGGCTTCTACAGCTTTTTCATCGAGTTTTGGTAAGGCTTTGATATATTTGTATATATCCCTACCATTCTACAACAAATTTGCTCATCATCACTGTCCTCCTATCTTCTACCTTCATCTCCATTCTTTTAAGTTGACTTTCTCATCTAATTGTCAACATCCAAAGTTCAAATTCTTATTTTTTTCTTTTTCTTGTTCAATCTGCTTCATCTTTTCCAACTTGAGCATCCTATCTTTTTTCTTTTGCTTTCTCTTCTCCTGTGGCTATCCTTTCTTTTTCTCTTTCCTTTTCTTTTTCTTCTGCTTTTAATTGTAATTCAAACTGTTTCAGTTCCCTTTCCTTCTCTAACTCCAGACTTTTAAGTTCATTTTCTAACTCTGTTTGACTCATTTGCAATTTAGTTTTTTCTGCCTCCTCTGCATTTAACTGTTTCTCTGATGTATCTAAATGCTCGACTAACTCCATAACAATTTCAGCTTTCTTTTTATCCTCAGTTAAACCCAATTTTAGCCTGTCTGCTAATTCTAGAAGTGTCTCCTTTATTCTCTCTTTCTAAACTTTCTTGGCAAGCTTGGGAAGCATCTTTGACCAGCAAAGCCTCATCAGCAATGTTAAGAAACATTTCCCCCACTCTAAGCATCGAAAACAACACATCATTTTTTGAAGGGATCATGCAATGCTTTCCCCTGTAGCATTTTAGAAATACCAAATTCTAACTTCCTGGCTCCCAAATCATAAATACGCTACCCAACTTTGTGACACTATGCATGGCTGACTTAATATCATGCAGGCTTAAACCATTATTACCATGGTTACACATTCCATTTTTTAAAAGGCTTTGGAAAGTTTATCTGCAACCTGTACTGAAACACAAGGAAACCAAGAGGCATCCTCAATAGAGTCCATTTCATCATCTTGGTGATAGAATCTGCTGTTCTCTCTCAGGAAACCAGCATTCATGACTCAACCACAATCATTCTGCCACTGCCCCTATTGCTGCCTGTAAGCCAGAAAGCCAAACCATGCCACTCACCCTGGAGTTGATTCTGAAGCTGAGGTAGCTCAGAATTATTATTGTATAAAGTGGTTTTGTAATTTTCTTTACTTTTGGGGTTTTGGCCAAAAGAGTGACATGATGGCTGAGAACAGAGGGAAATGTAGTAAAATAGCATGAAGCAGAGATGCAGGAATGAGCTTTGGAAAACTCTGGTTTGTTGACTCACTCACAGAGAGACCATCCAAATTGAAGGAATCCCTGTTTCTTTTATCTTCCTCCTTCTCTTTTTTTCTTCTTCCTTTACCTCTTCTGGTTTGTCCTCTTCTTCCCTTCCAACAACCTCTGTAAAGTCCTACTGGCAAGGGTTCTGTCACTGAGGATGAGGTTGTGGAGCAGACCACCATAAATTTAAAGAAGCACAGAAATTGTGAGCTCCCCAGGTGGCCCATACAACAAGCATTTTCTTTTTGAACACTGATGGTTTACTCCCAACCACTTCCCATTTATGAATCCTTTAAGTCCACTGTTTATTTACGTGCATTCAAGTGGTGGAGAAGTATCCTGAACCATGTGAACAACAGGTAGACCTGTGATTGGTGATATAAACCGTGTTAGCTGAGAGTATTGATAGGGTGGTAACATGGTCTGAGATAATGGGAACTGCAGATGCTGGAGAATCCAAGGTAACAAAGTGTGGAGCTGGATGAACACAGCAGGCCAGGCAGCATCTTAGGAGCACAAAAGCTGATGTTTCAAGCCTAGACCCTTCATCAGAAACACTTTGTTATGTTAGTAACATGGTCTGTCAGGTAGACAATTTCCAGTTGAAGTGCTAAGTGACACCACATCCATGCTAACATCCTTCCAAGCAAGATTAACTGTGTGGGGTACGCCAGAAGTGGATAGAACCAAAATGTTTACTACTTTCACATCTGCAGTCTCCTGCAATACTGGCAGCAGCAGGATTACAGATTCCGATTTTAAGGCTTAATGGTTCTGTTTATATTCTGATCTTTCCTACATTTTCTTCTGTGCTTCAGTAACAAAAGATATTTGTTACAAAGATTGCTAAAGGACATTCAAAGGAAATTTAAATCCTTACATCAATCCTGCCTTGTCTCCTGTTTGGATAGAAAATTGGCAAAAAATTGTAAACTTAGACTACAGGAGAGTTGAAATTATTTTATTATAATTCAGTTTTCAAATTATGACTGTATTAACTATTGAAAGGAAGAAACAATAATAAAATATTAGTGGGATACTGTGGATGTTAAATGTTTCATTAACTTTAGAACAAACTGTGAAAATATGTGTATGTGTGTATATATTCCATTAAGTAAGGAGTGAAATTAGTTGGATTTTTTTTAAAAATCTATTTTATCCATAATGAACACATACGCAAAGAGACAACTTGTTGCAGAAAAGGGAAAGGATGATGAGAAAATATGTTTGAAAGCCACAATTCATTCACCACCATAGTAATTTCCTGAATTCAGCAGTGCTGTCAAACAACAAGCATCAAGCAATGAGTGACCTGCCTCTATATAAGGGCATGGACATATCAGCAGTCAAGACAAGTTGCCCTCGTAAGACTCCTGGGACCGCTTCAGCAATGGCAATACAAGAATATGTCATGACTCATATTTGAAAAATGAAGCAAACCCTAAAATAAATTCTTCAATATCTGAGAAAAGGACTTAAATCTTTATTTAAATCTTTCGGTGAGCGGTTTCAGAATGAAAATGCTGAAAGAATGCGGATACAGTAAAATGATGGTTTAAAGGTCAGCTTGTTTAATCTATACCAAGATTGAATCACTTCAAAATTGCTGTGTAGCAGATCAATGTATTTCTGCTACAGTTTTAAATTGCTTTTTATGTATGCTCACTAGACATTGTGTAGACTCTAGCAGTCATCCAAAACCACGTCATATTTTTATATTTGTAATATATATATTATTATGTTTGTCATAAGATTGCAAAGTCAATTCATTTCACACCTCATCCTAAACAGCCAAAAGAAAAAAGTTAGCTGCCCCAAGATGTATGAGGAAATCCTTTAATAATTGCATCTAAAATTATATTGTAATGGGCAATTACAATCAACTCACATTTAAAGTCACGAAGCTGCATGCACTTAAGGAGGTCAGTGGAAGAACAATGCAAAAGTAATATGCGGGCCTTATTTATTTATTACCAATCATTTTAATCACAAGGGAGTGAGATCGACAGCTGTTTAGGAGACGTGGCAAATGCAGAGGCAGTAGAAGCAATCTGGAGAAAGGGATGTTGTGCAGGTTGGTAGGAGTTTGCAACTTTCACGTTGATCCAGATGTAACTCCTCTTGTGTCCGCTTTGTTGTTGGGATTACTTCTTGTTATCTGTGTACGTTTTCTTGACGACAGCTTCCAGCAACACTTCAAGCACTACTGGCTTGGTTGTTATGTTTGAGAAAACTGAAACACCCTATGGTCAGTGGTAATTTTTTTTTGCAGAAGGCTTTTTTTAAAAACTGTTAGGTTATCAATTTGCATATCAGTACAAGTTAAAAGTCATTTGCAGATGAAGCAAACAATTGAAGAGGCAAATGATATTTTGGCTATCATTACAAGATTTGAGCACAGCAGTAAGCATTTCTCACTTCAGTTGTACTGCAATATTGTATAAAGGTTTTGTCCCTTTATATAAGAAAGGATGCACTTTCCATGGGGGTGGGTGTGCAAGGGGGTTCATCAGATTAATCCCTGGGATGGCAGGATTGTTTTATGAAGAATCTGAACAGTATTCTGTAAAATTTCAAAGAATAAGAGGAAATCTTATGAAATGTTACAAAAATCTGCAGAATATGATAAGATGATATAAATAAAAGGTTTCCCTGACTGGTGAGTCTGAAACCAGGGGAAATAATCCCATAATAAGAAGTGGATCATTTAAGACAGCGATGAGAAGGAATTCCTTCACTCAGGGAATAATGGATTTGTGGAATTTCACATTTCAGAGGGCTGTGGATGCTCAATGACTGAGCAGGTTCAAGACTGAAATCACTCGATTTTTGAAGACTGATGATATCAAGGGATATGGCAATAGAGTGGTAAAGTAACATAGAGGCAGATGATCAGCCATGCTTCAATTGAAAGGTGGAGCAGACTTAGTGGACTGAATAGCTATCTTCTATTTCTATGTTTCTGTAACCCCATTTTACCTTGCTCCACATAACATCATTTAACTTGAACAGTTTTGTTTTTAGGGCTTAATTTCTCACGTTACAATGTCATTTCAGTTTAATATAATTGTAAGTGTTGCTCATCATTGCATTCCAGAATCATCAAATATTGGGTTCCTGTCAGTGCCATATTTGAGGAATTCAGAGAAACCTTAAGGAAGTGTTTGCTTTTGCAAGGAGGCCGGCCTTATGTCGTCTCACCTTCCCAAGCCTTGCCTCTCAGTGTTGCCCCTGCCAACAGACAATGTCTCTCCCACAGCATTGTGTACCTGCACCCCCACCCACGCTTTGTCTCCTGGAATTGTTTTGGCCCAAACATTGGTTCATCCCTTAAGCTCCAACTATGCCCAACCCAGGCCTGTTTCCCTCTGAAATTGCCTCCCTGTATCTTTGCCTCAGTCTTTCCTCTTATCCACTTTTACTTTAGGCTTGGAGTAGATTTTTCAGCCATACCCACCTCCTGGCTCCCGTTGAAAAAAAATTGAGAAATGCCACTCTTTACTACACAATTTAAAAGGATAATTAATTCTTTCTAATGGGATGCATCTCTTGAGCCTTTAAAGAAACCATTGTTTTGTTATTGAAGTTATCACTGGCAAAGATTTTACTTCCTAATTCCCCTGACAGCAACAGTATCCTTTATTTTTCTGACCATCAATCGTCTCTTCACCTATCCTGAGGATATTGACACTTGCTGGAAAAGGATACATGGTCTTTAGGCTTCACACAAATGATCATTCTTAATGTGTGCTGTCAGCAACTGCTTTATCATATGAGGCATCACCGCCAAGCCTGACACTGTTCTCACCATTCATTCACACTTGAGTAATTTCCGACAGGAGCCTCTGGCTAACAATCAGAAGTGAAACCTTGGTCTATTTTCTCCCATCTCATCCAGAGGCTCTTCATTCAATGATGTCGTCAGATGAGATTCACTAACAGCAGACTGATAATAAACTTTGGGACATTTTTTGTTATAAATGGGTCAGCTATTCCAGCCTAGATAATGCATTTCCAATTTACCCAGAGGGGGAAATATAGGTAAAATAAAGAGTGAAGATAAATATACAGGTGGTGTTGGACCTCTGGTTTGAAGCATACAAAACATATCAGATCAGTACATCTTTTTTGCTAATTTTGCTGTTTTTTTTCCTTCTGTGTATTACTAAAGGAGCTAATGGTATACCACCTTCGTGCTGAAACTTCTGTAATTTGATTTTTACATTTTTAGTATATTTATCTCCACCTACTTTGCAAAAGTCAGTGTAATATACAATAAGAGATTGTTTGATTAACTGACAATACATACAAGTGGTGATAAAGTGTTCAACAATCAGAGTTGTTGATCTAACAAGAAATTTATAATAATTTTTCAGCATAATCAATGACTGAGAAAATAACCTGCCTGGGAGAGGTACTAAATGAATATTTTGCATCAGTTTTTACAGTGGAGAAAGAAATATAAACTAGAGAACTTGGGAGGGTGTGGAGTAGATATTGATGTGTTAAAAACAGTTCACATAATAGAAGTAATGCTGGAGGTCTGATAAAATATAAAGGCAGATAAATCTCTAGGAACTGATCAAGTGAATCCCAGGACATTGTGTGAAGTTAGGGAAGAAATTGCAGGGCCTTTAGCAACCTCAGGTGAAGTGCTAACATGATGACTTTATTGAAGAAAGGCTGTAAGGAGAAGCCTGGGAGCTATAAACCTGTGAGCCTGACCTCAGTGATGAGTAAATTGTTGGAGGTGACTCTAAAAGATAGGAATTACATGCAGTTGGAGAAGCAAGGGCTGATTAAGGGTAGTCAGCATGGTTTTGTGTGAGGGATATCATGTTTCAAAAATTTGTTTGAGTTTTTCTTTAAGGAAGTAACCAATAAGATTGATGATGGCAGAGCAGTTAATATTGTGTTTTTGGACTTTACTGGATTTATGGAATTCAGAGTGAGCTTACCAATTGGATACAAAATTGGCTTGATGATAAAAGATAGAGGGTGGTGATGGAAGGTTATCACTCGGATTGGAGGCCTGTGACCAGCAGTGTTCTGCAGGGAGTGGTCCACTTTCATTTGTCATTGATATAAAAGATTTGGATGAGAAATTGGGACACTTGGTTAGTACATTTGCGGATGACATCAAAATTGATGGTACAGTTGACAGTGAAGTAGGTTATCTAAGGTTACAAAGAGATCTTGATCAATTGTCTGAGGATTGGCACATGGAGTTTAATTTGAATAAATGTGAGGTATTGCATTTTTGTAAAACAAACAAGGACAGGATTTATACAATTAATGGTAGGGACCAGGGAAGTGTTACAGAACACAGTGACCTAGGGATTGAGAGAGATCATTATTTTTTGAAATTATGCATCACAGGTAGACAGGGGGGTTAGGATGGTTTGAGTTATAAAAATAGGCTGGGACTTTTCTCACTGGAGCATGGGAGGTTAAAGGGTGACCTTAGGCGTTTATAAAGTCATGAACATAGATCAGAAAACAGCAAGGGTCTTTTCCCTACAGTGGTTGAGTTCAAAACTTGGGGACATATTTTTAAGGTGAGAGGAGTAAATTTTAACAAAAGACACGAGGGCAACTATTTTATACTGAGTGGTTCGCATGTAGGATGATCTGCCAGAGGAAATGGTGGATGCATGTACAATTACAACATTTAAAAGATATTTGGATAAGTACATGAATAGGAAAGGTTTGGAAGAGTAAGGGCCAAATGCAGACAAATGGGACAAGTTGAGTTTGGGAATATGGTTGGTCTGGGCTAGGGAAGGGTCTGTTTCCATATGACTGACTCTATAACTGATTGTAAACCCTTCTCTAAGAGTGACTGGCTGCTTTGAAAGGCTGTTAATTTCTTTGAGCATGGGAACGGTCTGTGGTTTCAGATGATTAAGTTCCTGTACACTGTATTAAAGAGGAAGAAGGGATATTATTCATTTCAGCTATAATAATGTGTATATGTATGTGATGAAGGAATATATTTGTCACAAACTTACATCATTGCGCTGTGTGCAAACAAGAAAACATTTTACAGTCTCCTGGTTTGCCTGAAATGAATCTTCCATCAAGACTTACGAGAGAATCATGAATCACCAATTAGTTAGAATGCAAGTCACAGTTTAGTGGATTAACCAATACAAGGCAAGTGTAAGGTATTCAGAGATGAACTAGCAAATAAGTAAATAAAATGGCCTCTAAACCTGCATGAAGGCATAAAAATAAGTTTTAATTTTAGAAAGCATGATTTTATTTTATTCACTGATTTCTGTTCAACCGGCACTTATAGAATCTAACTATTCTGAGAATAAATTGATTGAAAGTGCCAGGCCTTCATCTATTGTACTTTCCCAGCACATTGTACATACTGCTCCTCTATCAATAAGAAATATCCATTCTAGGAAATGATCTTAGCAAGTGAAATACGGGGACTTCAAAGACCTACATTTATGTGAACCTTATCACATCTCTCAGAGACACATCATATTCAGTAAATTGTGTTCAAAAGTGAAGATAAATGAGTGGTTTCAATCAAGAATAGATGGTTAGGAATCAAAAGGATTGTGTTGGAGACATAAAGATATGTGTGTACATAAACTTGAATCAAAGACTTGACATCCATGTCTTAGCAGCAATTATAAAAGAAATTGGAAGTAAAAACTAGAAGGTGAGAAGAAAAATCAAATGGATGGATAATATTGTGGTGTGGACTGGGTGAGACTTGAAAAAAGTTAGAGAAGAAGCCAGATGCCAAATTGACGTACTCGGGCTCAGGTGAAAATGAATGAGCAAATACAATGACTTGTTGTATAAGGAAATAGAATACCAATCTTGTGCAGTGAAAGATCCTGCTGAAGCTGCAGTTCATTTCTTTTGAGGGTGCCAATTGATGGAGTTAATTTGACCAGCTGACTCTTACAAAGGACCTCTGACTTCTTTTTCAATGCCATGTTCATTTGGAGCAGTGGACCTTGTTGATGCCCAGACCTCTGGTTTTCAAATTGTCAGAGGCCGACGTACTCTGGTGGATGAACTCTGGGATGCTTTGGCTGTCTCAATGCACTGACTACATGGCAAATTTGCAATATGTTCAGACATTTGATGCGCAGCTATCCAGCATCAGGCATCCTCTGAGAAAGTCCTCAACTCTGAGTTAGAATCAGAGACATTAGAGGGTTCCACTCACTTCTCTTTAATACCATTAAAAAGATTAAAACCTGCTGTAACTCTCAGCTAACTATATTCCTGACCTTTGAGTCTTCATAGTGTCAACTATCCATTAAATGCACTGATGGTCCGCAGCAATAAACCACACTCCTCTGTAATACAATCCCACCCTCTAACAGGTGAATGCCCTTTCCAGATACATGGCCCATCCATGACACCAACATGTTCATCTGGACAGGAAAATGTAACCTGACCCACTCTGCCTGCTCATACGTTTATGTGCCACCTTTAGATTCTGCCAATTCAACCACTTAGCCACTTGCCACCCCACCACCTTACCCACCTGGCATCCTGACACCCTCACATCCAGCTGGCACCCTACCATCTGACCTAGCTTACACTTAAACCCTCACTAACCTGCAAGATTTTGTCTTCCACTGATTCCTTTGCCCTTTTTTTTAGCCCCTAAGCTAGTCTATCCTTCCAACTATCCCCATGTCCCCATATAGGTACCGAGTCTCAACTGACGCTTCACCCTTAAGCACTCAATAATAATTCATCCATTCGCCATCATGGGCAGATGTCAGGAGCTATGCTAAGACAAAGTTGTGGTACAGTGGTAATGTCCGTTGCTCTAGGTTCAAGTTCTATCTCATGACTTGTTGACCATGGAAAATGTAGCATGTTATGAGCAAGTATATTGATCATCAATATGTGAACACCTCTGATACACCAATGTTATGGCAAAAGAAGATGAGTTTCTTGGTCAGGTAAAACTGTCTGGTAGCTGCAGTGTAACAACCTTCCCATGTTTCAAAAAAGCTCCACAGACAAATGCTATGAGCAAGTATCCTTTTCCTTCAAAGGGCAGTAGGCTCCCACTCTGAATTCATTTCCTTTTACCTTGACTTTTTCTTTGTCTTTTTCCCCATCAGAGCCCAGGAACTTCCCACCTACATTCGGGACACCACACATGCCATCCACCTCCGCCAATTCCCTGGCCCCCGAAATCTCATCTTCAACATGGACATCCCGTCCCTGTTCACTTGTATCCCCCACACATACAACCTAAAGACCCCTTGTTTCTTCCTCTCCCTCAGGCCCAACCAATCCCCTACACCAACACTTTTATCTGCTTGTTCTTACCCTGAGCAATTTCTCCTTTAACTCCTCCTACTTCCTACAAAATAAGGGGCTGGTTATGGGCACCTCTGTGGGCCCAGCCTGTGCCTGCCTCTTCATAGGATGTGTGGAACAGCTCTTTTTCCGCTGTTACACCAGCAGCACCCGTCACCTCTTCCTGCACTACATTGAAGGCTATATCAATGCTGCCTCATGCTTCCAAGAGGAACTTAAACAATTCATCAACGTTACTAACATCTTTCACCCAAACCTCAAATTCATCTGGAGCATCTCCAATCCCTCCCTCCCCTTCCTTGACTGCTCCATCTCCATCTCCTGGTAACCACCTCAACACTGACATCTATTTCAAACCCACTACCTCCCTTAGTTACCTTGACTACCCCTCAACTCACCACCCTCCTGCAAGAATGTGGTCCCTTTTGCCCAATTCCTCTGCCGCCACTGCATCTGCTCCTGAGATGAAGCATTCCACTCCCCAAAATCCCAGATGTCCTCCTATTTCAAGGACCGCAACATTACCACCCCATTATTGATTGAAAATGCCCTCAACCACATCATTGAATTTTCTGTACTTCTGCCCTCACATCCCCTCCCTCCAACAAAAATATAGACAGAATCCCCTTAGTCCTCACATACCACCCTATCAACCTCCGCATTCAGCGTATCACCCTCCATCACTTCCACCACCTACTGTCTGACCCCATGACCAAAGAGATATTTCCCTCCTCACCCCATCTGCCTTTCATAGGGACTGCTCACTCTGCGACTCCCTTGTCTCCTCCACACTCCCCACTAACCCCACCACCCCCAGCACCTTTCCCTGCAACCGCAGAAAGTGTTACACCTGATCCTAGATCTCTCTCTCACCTCCATTCAAGGCCCAAAGCAAACTTTCCACATTTGACAGGGGTTCACCTGT
Organism: Stegostoma tigrinum; assembly: GCF_030684315.1. Taxonomy (NCBI): domain Eukaryota; kingdom Metazoa; phylum Chordata; class Chondrichthyes; order Orectolobiformes; family Stegostomatidae; genus Stegostoma; species Stegostoma tigrinum. The sequence goes on along the minus strand of NC_081368.1, from coordinate 41,646,249 downwards.
ATATCTTACAACCTGGTCTACTGTATCTGTTGCTCCCAATACAGCCTCCCCTACATCGGTGACACCAAGCGCAGACTCAGGGATTGTCTCGTGGAGCATCTGTGCTGTCCATGCAATAATCAAAAACATCTTCTGGTCACCAACAATTTTAACTTTCCCTCCCACTCCCTGGGTGACATGTCCATCCTGGGCTTCCTCCAGTGACACAATGATGCCACACGCAAAGTGGAGGATCAACACCTCATATTCCACCTCAAGAGCCTACAGCCCGCTGGCCTGAACATAGAATTCATCAGTTTCAAAATCTCCCCACTTCCTGCCTCATCCCACCTCCAAACCTCCCTCTCATTCCTGCCTCCTTGACCTGATACAGCCCACCCATCTTCGCTCCCACCTATCGCCCCACTCTTCCCATCAACCAAACCCTACTACCCCTTACCTGCATCCATCTATCACCATCCCACCTCTCTTCCCCCAGTCCCACCTCACCTCCCTCTCACCTCCTTGACCTGACACAACCTGTCCATCTTCTCTCCCACCCATCTGCCCCATCCTTCCCACTGACCAATCCCCATCCACCACACCTGCGTCCAACTATCACTGTCACACCCACCATCCCCCAGCCCCACTCCTCCTCCCTCTATTTATTTCCCAGCTCCCTTCCCACTCCGCAGTTCTGAGGAAGGGTCCCCAGCTGAAATGTCAACTTCCTTACTCCTCTGATGCTGTGTTGCTCCAGCTCCAAATTGTGTTGCCTAGGTAATGATAGTATGTGTATGAAAACCGTATTGAATGCAATGTGAGATCTAACAAATTCACACTGAATAGAAATTACTTTATACTACCCTCTAAGCACTCATTGATCAGAAAAACTACAGATTAGATTCAAAGTAAATATCTTGAACAATACATTTAAAAGAATTTTGCCAGTCATTTTTCTGTCCTGTAGAATATCCTATCCTAACATTCTTGTTGTAACAGTATAGTTTGATGGATTTTTTTCAGCGTTTCTTTAAAAGTAATTAGAGGTAATCATTCAAATGTCTTAATTTATTTTACATCTTGGTTATTCAACACCAATTTGAAGAGAGGTGATAATGGGAACTGCAGATGCTGGAGAATCCAAGATAACAAAGTGTGAAGCTGGATGAACACAGCTGGACAAGCAGCATCTCAGGAGCACAAAAGCAATTTGAAGAGAGTTTGTTTTTGATGTTCCCAGGTGTCATGTTTAGATTTGATTAGATTCCCTACAGTGTGGAAACGGGCCCTTCGGCCCAACAAGTCCACACTGCCCCTTACAGCATCCCACCCAGACCCATCCCCCTGTAACCCACACACCCCTGAACACTACGGGCAATTTAGCATGGCTAATCCACCTAGACTGCACATTCTTTGGACTGTGGGAGGAAACCGGAGCACCCGGAGGAAACCCACGGAGACACTGGGAGAATGTGCAAACTCCACACAGACAGTTACCCGAGGCTGGAATCGAACCCAGGTCCCTGGCGCTGTGAGGCTGCAGTGCTAACCACTGAGCCACTGTGCCACCCCAATTTAGTTAGATAGTTTAGTTAGTTCATAAAGTCACTTCTATTCCATTTGAGTAATTCTCTTTGTGCATTAATTTTTAGTGAACTCTTCAAGGAAAAGTGAATTATGATACATATATTTGGTAGCTATCTACATGTTTTATAAACACTGATTAAATGAGGTTTGGACGGCTGCCATGTTGTGAGAATAGTCCATGAAGACATATCTTACAATCTCGTGACCTACGCAGGAGCATCTTAGATCACTTCTCCTGACTACTATCTCCAAATTTTGCAGGAAAATCAACTTATCACATCAAACTAATACTTTATTCATGGCGGTGTTATTGGGAAAGTTAGCTACACAGGTGATCCAGATCTCTACAATTTGTAGCTATTTCTATTTTAAACATTTAGAATGGGGTGGCAGATCCCTGGAGTAAGCTTCTATAGAGGTATTGCGATTTGCTAAAGTGAAATCTTCCTGATTTTCTTTATGATTGGCAGTCAATTACTTAATCGCAAGCAGGACAACAGCAGGTGGATTGGAAGTGGGTGTGAGGTTGGATGTAAAAATTGGTATAATCCCCCAACTGTGGATAGTGAAAAAGTCAGTGGAGATCCTGGTCATTCGAAATAACCACTGTTTTGACCCACTGTCGCACCTTACCCTTCATCCACTGTACAGTATATGGTATTTGGACTTGTGATAAAGACAGGTTCAATTGTTTAACACCATAGAGCAAAATAGGCAATTAAAATTCAATCTAAATCTAAAGAAGAGCCAATCTGACGAGATATAACTGGTGCCATCAGCACTCATTTTGTGATGGAAGACAGAGCAGCAACAATTATTAATAGCAGTTAGTTTGGCAAACTCAAAAAATGTTGTAGATTTCATTTTCCGACGAAAAATTTTCATTTTAGAATTATTGCACTTTTAAGGTTAAGTCTTGTTTTAAACTTGCAGCATTCATGATTTATTCTTCAACTAATCATGACTTGTGATTAATGCCTGGCCTAAACATTTTGCATGTTGTAATTCTTTTCCCTGAATCCATTGAGTAAAATACTGGGATGTATCAATTCTTCCATGCCTGAGTATTTACTTCCTACAGTGGAAATTTCAATTGCTTTCACAGCAATAGTTAAAAAGGATCTATTTTATCAATGTATTTACAGGGCTCTTAATTGTTCTTTAATTACACCAACATAAAATACAAAATGTTCTCTCTCTCTTTCTCGTATTACAGAAGGTACGGCTATAGAGAGCTGATTTCCAAGCATCATCTTCACAAAGTGAGTACATGCTTTTGGTAAATAGGTGAAAGACAGTAATGAATGAAACCTAAAGTCACATGGAAGAAGTTTAACTTTTGGAATATGGAAATTTTGCCACACTGTTAGATATACAGCTTTCCCAGTTTTTGTTTTCATTGTCTTCGAAAAAAATAGATCGAGGGAACGATGCTACATATGGTCAACTTCCTTAGAAACTGGTTTACCCTCTCCTCAAAATTTAGTTATTCCTAATATTTTGGTGGCTTTCAATATGTAGAATTTATAACATTTGCATGTTGCGTTTTAAATACTTATGTTGACAAGTGTCATATTGAAGAACTGAAGCAAATAAAGGCTGTATAAATATTTTGTAAATTGGGTTACAATAATTCTTCATCTAAAATTTTAGCCTTGTTAAGTGGAAGTAACAGTAAAACAGCCTCAAAATTTTCAGACCTAAATATTGTTGGTAATATATCTGTGTGCCTTTGTAAGGACTTGCCAGCATCAGATCATTGGTTGAGTCGAACATTACGGTCATATAGATCACACTCCACCACTTTAGTAGTAGTGAAGTGAAGCGTCCTTCTTGGTCATTTAATGCCTGCTTTCTTAAAGTACTTGGGGAAGGTAATTTAAATAAACTGAATAGGCATTTATCATTGTATTGGCACTGCTAGGATATCTATAGGACATCAGCTAGATGTGAGGCCAGTGTTTGTGGCATTAGCAAGCTGCTGAAGGTCACTATGTGAAAATTGGCCCAGTACAAGGTGGTGCGTTCCTCATACAGCTAAATGCAAGAATACATTGCGGACATCTCTAATAAGACTGACGGAAAGTGAGGTGGGTGGTATCAGTAGGCTGTAATCAGTAAAGAGAGATTATAACCAGAATGCAATACGTTCCACGGAGCGGACCTTGGACCAGAAGATTATCTTGGAGGCCTCCGAGGCAAAGAGTGAGGCTTCACCTCTTGGAGATCCTCTGTGACATTGACCCCCATAATCTGCAGCAGGAGTAGGTTCTACATGGTTTTCTGGAGTTTGGGCAGTTTTCCTCATATCTTTCTCCCCTTATGAACATCTTTGAGGATAAAGAATCTCAAGTTCTCCTTGACTGTTTCCCTGTCAGAGGGTGGAAGTGATTGTAGTGGCCACCATGAAGGAAGAAATGCTGGGGAAGCTGAAAGATCTGAAGGTGGGTAAATCACCTGACTAGACGAACTATACGCTGAGGAGGTTGTGGAAGCATTGGTGCGGATCGTTCAGGAATCACTGGAGTCAGGGAAGCTCCCAGCAAACTACAAAATGGCTTGTATGATATCCCTGCTTTGGGACGGAGGCAGAAGGCAGCAAACTATAGGCCTGTTAGCCTTCCTTCGGTCGTTGGTAAGATTTTTAAAGTCCATTATGAAGGATGAGATAGTGGAGTACTTGGAAGTACGTGGTAAAATAGGGCTGAGTAAGCACAGCTTCATCAAGGAGAGATCATGCCTGGCAAATCTGTTAGAATTGTTTGAGGATATAATCAGTAAGTTAGACAAAGGAGAGCCAGTAAATGTGATCTATTTGGATTTTCCAAAAGACCATTGACAAGGTGCAGCACAGATGGATGCTAAATAAGAGCTCCTAGTGTTAGGGGCAGGGTACCGGCATGGATAAGGGTTCGGCTGACTGACAGAAGACAGAGAGTAGGGTTAAAGGTTTTTTTTCATCCCAGTATCATGCCACTGACCAGTTGAGTCCCCCAGGCGTTAATGTTGGAACCACATTATTCACATTCTTCATGAACAATCTGGACAAGGGAACTAAGGTTATTGTTAAGTTTGCAGATGATGACACAAAGGTAGGTGGAGGGTCAGATCAAGCTGTGGAAGCAGGAAGGCTGCAGAAGGACTTGTACAGGCTAGGAGAGACAAAGAAATGGCAGATGGAATACAATGTGAGAAAATGTGTGAGTATGTGTTTTGGCAGGAAGAATAGAAGTGGACTACTTTCTTAATGGGGAAATGTTTCAGGAATCTGAAACACAAAAGGACTTGGGAGTCCTAGTTCAGGATTCTCTTAAGGTTATCATGCAGGTCCACTTAGCAGTTGGAAAGCAAATGCAATATTAGCATTCATTTCAAGACGTTTAGAATAAAAGAGCAGGGATGTGCTTCCAAAACTCTATAAGATTCTGATCAGAATGCATTTGGAATATTGTGAGCATTTTTGGGCCATATATCTAAGGAAGGATGTGCTGGCCTCAGAAGGTATTCAGAGGAGGTTTACAAGAACAATCCTGGGAATGAATGGCTTGCAGTATGAGGAGAAATTGAACACTCTCTGGGTCTGTACTCAATGGGGTTACAATTATGAGGGGAGATTTGATAGAAACTTACAGAATACCGAGAGGCCTGGAGAGAATGGATGTGGAGAAGATGTTTCCATTAGTAGGAGAGACAGCCTCAGCGAAGACATGACCCTTTAGCACTGAGATATGGAGGAATTTCTTCATCCATAGGTGGTTAATCTGTGGAACACATTGTCACAGAAGAGTGTAGAGACCAAGTCATTGAGGTATTTAAGACAGAGATAGAAGGGTTCTTGATTAATAAAGGGAACAGAGGGAGAAAGCAAGAGAATGAGATTGAGAAATACATCAATCATGATTGAATGGTAGAGCAGACACGATGAGCTAAATGGCCTAATTTTGCCCCTATACCTTATGGTCTATCATTGTCTATGGTACCACCCTAAATACTTCACTTTGTTTCACTGTCACCTAGAAAGTAGATAGCTGTTCCCAGCATGGGAAAATGGCCCAGTATGAAGTGTATCTGTCCCAGTATCTCCAGGCCCTAGTCTGAAACTGCCATCATTTTCTGAAGAAGGTAACTTAGGGGATGAATTACATGCCCCCACCCAGCTGGTTTATTTGAAGATAAGGTGCACATGGCAGCTAGGCCAGCACTTGCTACCTTCCTCTGAGCTGCCTCCACATTATCGTGAATGGATAAAGCACAGCTAGTCTGTTCACTCTTAAACATATTGAGTCCCTTACATTGTCATGTATAGGTCACTTCATGATCTGTTCTACCACCATTATATCATGCGAAGGAGAAGGAAGAAGGAAAATGGCCAATCTTTTAAGTTCCCATCTTAAAGTAAAAGACAGGAAGGAAAAAGATGTACTTCATTTGATGGGACACCCGGGCCCAGCAGGTGCATGCTGCTCAACATGCACTGACCCCATTTACGGCTCTTCCCCAGCCCCTCATATCAAATCCCCCATTCCCCTTCTGCTTCAAACTAGGGCCCACAATCCTTCCCTGGCCAAGATATACTTTGTAAGCCCAGAATCCAAAAGCTTCTTTGTGGACCTGCCTTGTAGTTGTAACAGTGGGCATTATATGATTCAAGCACTGCTGGGGCTACTGAGCTGCTGGCCAATCTGATTGACTAACAGCTGTCAAGGCCAGAACTTGCTATGCTTGAGGGATGGAAGTTCCACTCTCCACTTGTTAAATTCACTCCAGCTTATGATCGCTATTTGGGGCACTCAGTTTTAGAGTCAGTAGGCTAACTTCTCTACCAAGGACTGGAGTGACTTGAAGCTCATCCATGTTTGTGTGAAATGCTTCTGCTTAAAAATATTTTAGCATGGAGGATGATTGAAGACAGATGAATGCATGACTGAAAGATTAGTGTGAGAGAAGTAGGTTTTGAGTCCTGTGGCAGGACAATAATGGAGAAAGTGAGAGGTGTGCCATCGGAACAGCGTATACCTGTACCATGCTGGTTCTGAATGTATAACTAAAGCAGTAGAGATGGTTTAAAATAAGTAGAGGAAGAAGGATCACAAGAAGGGAGATAGATAAAGAGAAGTGACAATACGGTAAAGGGAATTGATAATACAATAAAGGAGGAAAGCAATGTGGGTAATAATTACTAGAGTGTAACAGGAAGGTACGGAATATCCTTCTGTAAATTCAACACCAATCCTTTTCAAAAAGATTTGTAGCTTAGGCTGTGGATACGTTTGCATACATGCTCGCTGAACCAGTGGGTTTGGTTACAAACGTTTTGTCACCCTGCTGGGTAATATTGTCAGTGCGCTTCCTGTGAAGCATTGATGTATTGTCCCCCCTTGTTATTTATATGCTTCGATTTGCTGGAGTGGTCGGTATTACTTACGGTTTTGCTTCTCGGTGGTTTGTACACAAGGTCTAATGCAATGTGTTTGTTGATGGGGTTCCAGTTGGGATTCCAGACATCCAGGAATTCCCTGGCATTTCTCTGTGTGGTTTGTGCAATTATGGACGTATTGTCTCAGTCAAATTCGTTTCCCTTGTTGCCTGTGTGTAGTGAGACAAGTGAGAATTGGCCGTGTCTCTTGGTGGCTAATTGGTGCTCGTGTATCCATATAGTCAATTTTCTTCTGGTTTGGCCTCTGTAGTGTTCCTCACAGTCCTTGCTTGGATTTTTTATATATAATCCCCAGTTTGGATATGGGATCCTTTACGTTTGTCAGTAGCTGTCATAGGGTGGTTGTCAGTTTGTGGGCTATTCTGATACTTAGGGATTTGAGTAGTCCTGTGGTCATCTCTGACATGTCCTTGATGTATGGTTGGGTGAAAAGTGATTCTGGTCATGTTGTTATTCCTCAGAGATAATAAGAACTGCAAATGCTGCAGTCAGAGATAACACAGTGTGGAGCTGGAGGAACACAGCAGGCCAGGCAGCATCAGAGGAGCGGAAGTGTTGAAGTTTCAGAAGCTCAGAAATAAATAGAGAGAGGAGGGGTAGGGCAGGAGAAGGTAGATGGGACGGTGATAGGTGAATGCAGGTAGTCAGTGGTGTGGGTTGGTCAGTGAGGTTCTGTCAGGTTAGGAAGGTGAGGATGAGAGGGAGGGTCAGACATGGGATGAGATCGGGGGTGGGGAGATTTTGAAACTGGTGAAATCCACGTTTAGATCATCGGGCTGTAGGCTCCTGAGGCAGAATATGAGGTGCTGCCCCTCCAGTTTGTGGGCGGCATCATTGTGACACTGGAGGAGGACTCCTGGCCCACCTCTCTCAATTTCTGAGGCATATTCACCCTCCCGATTTCTGAAGAAGGGTCCCAAACTGAACTGTAAACTCTGCTCCTCCTCTAATGCTGCCTGGCCTGCTGTGTTCCTCCAACTCCACACTGTTATCTATGTTGTGTCTCCCTGGTGTGGTCTGTCTTGGAGGTAAAGGCAGATTGTGCTCTTCAGGTATCCATGCCTTTGAAGACTCTGTACAGGTGCTCCTGTTGTGTTTTGCGTAGTTCTGGGTAGCTACAATGCATTGTAACTCATTTAAATAGTGTCCTGATGCAGCTCTGTGTGTGGGCCTGGGGTGATTACTGGTGTATTTGAGCCTATGGTCTGTATGTGTAGTTTTCATACATATGCTAGTCTGGAGTTCCCTGTTGTTTTTGCAATGTACCATTACGCCCAGGAAGAGTAGCCAGTTGTTGTTCTCTTCTTTCGTGAATTTTATCCTGGTAAGGATGTTTATATTTCAGTGGGTCTCTTCCAGTTTTGAGCATTTAATAGTCACGAAGGTGTCATCTACATATCGGACCAAAAGTTTGGGTTATATAGTGGGGACCACTGTCCGTTCTAACCATTGTATTACTGCTTCTGCAATCAGACCTGATATTGGGGATCCCATTGGTGTTTTGTTGATTTGTTTATATACGTTGTCATTGAAGGTGAAGTTGGTTGTGAGGCACAAATCTAGTAGTTTCATGGTAGTGTCCTTATTAATGTTGTTGGTGTCCTGGGTTGCCTGTTTACTTGATTCGTCTAGCAGTGTAGCAATTGTTTCTTTAGTACTAAGTACCATGTAAGGACTGAGAAACACACTGCAATAATCGCACAAGCCAAACAGAAACATGCCAGGGATTTCTGGATATCTGGTATTCCAACTGGAACTCTAACAATAAACACATTGAATTAGACCCTGTGTACAAACCACTGGGAAACAAAACCGGAAGTAACACTGACCACTCCAGCAAACTGAGGCTTGTAAATAACAAGTGGGACAGAACACCAACGCTTCATCGGAGGCACGCTGACAATGTTACCTAGCAGTGCGTTGAAATGTTTGCAACCAAACACACTGGCTTGGCGAGCATGTCTACAACCTCACAGCACCAATTCCCCTGCACACCACTCATGACAGCCTATTAGCCTGAAAAAGACAGGGTTTAGCATTACTAGCAATGAAATTTTATTCTGCTATAGAAAGATAATTTAGTTAAATGGCAAATTATTAAGAAAAGCTTGATAGTCTGAAGTTTCAGGGTGAATCACTGTTGTACTTTTAAATTTGATCCAGAAACAGAAACTGGAAAAATATCCTTTTTAAGCCGACAGTAAATGGCCATCTCATCCACTTAGCAATTCAATTATAATTAAATATCTTAAATTTAATTTATGATATGCTTAATTTATTTAAGAACATTTATGATTTTTTGTGTGTGTGTGTCCATAGTATATATATATGAGAGATAATATAAATCAATATCTTTGGTATGAACTAAATTGGAACTTGAAACATTGTCAATGTGATAAGTTTCAGACCAGATACTCAAACTCTAATGATGATCCATCCCTTTCAAAACTAAAACAACTAAGCAACAAAGCCAAACCAATTACTGGACAATTAGTATCAACCATGCTAAAATCTAAGTGGTGTTCTGAACACTTGAATCTAAGAGAGAGGGTATTCTCCTTCTTGATTGAATAATTGGATGTGCAACACAATTGTCTGGATTGAGAGTAAAGTCAGTTGATGATCAATTTCAATAAATTTATGGATAAAGATATCACTAGCAGTCGTTTACTTTCCATTCAGTTGACAAGATATACCTGAATAGTCAGAATTATCACAGATGTATGATAAATCTGATTTCTGTCAATGGTTTAGCTATAAAGCCATTTTCCAATTGCAAAGGTTGAGTATCCAAACCATTAGTTGGTGAATTAGAGGGACATTAGGACTAAAAGAAAGTGATGAGGACTGCTTTGGAAATTCAGATTTAGAACAGTTTGTTATAATTGGTAATCTGTAGTTGCATTGATCATCCAGCACACAATTCACCATGAATTCTAACTGTACTGATATAAATCAGTAACAAAATCAGCAGCTTTTCTTTCTTCTTATTAATTAATTCATGAGAAGTTGACATTGCTGGCTGACCAGCATTAATTGCCTGTCTCTAGCTGCTTTTGAGAAGGTGGTATTCAACTGTCTTCTTGAATCACTACAGTCTATGTGCCGTAGGTAGACTTGTAATGCTGTTAGGGACAGAAATCCCAGGATTTTGACACAGCAACTCTGAAGTAGGCAATATATTTCCAAGTCACAATGGTGAGCTGTTTGGAGGGGAGCTTGTAGATGATGGTGTTCCCATGTATCTGCTGCTCTTGTCCTTCGAAATGGTGGTGGCTGTGGGTTTGGAAAGTGCTATCTAGGGCTCTTTTGGTGAAATTCTGCAGTGCAGCTTTTAAATGGTATGCATTATTGCTGCTGAGTATTAGTGGTGGAAGGAGTAGATGTTTGTGGATGTGTTGCCAGTCAAATGGGCTGCTTTGTCCTGGATGGTATCAAGCTTCTTGAGTGGTGTTGGAGTTGCTCCAATCCAGGAAACTGGCGAGTATTCGATCACACTCCTGACTTCAGCCTTGTAGATGATGGATTGGCTCTGGGGAATCTGGCAGTGAGTTATTCTGTGCAGGATTCTTAGCCTCTGACCTGCTTTAATGAGAATATATTTATACAGGTAGCTTAGTTCAAGTTTCTGGTCAATGACAAATCCCAGGATGTTGATAATTGGGGATTCAGCAATGGTAATGTTGTTGAGTGTCATGGGGTAGTTACTGGATTGTCTCTTATTGGAGAGATAATCATTGCCTGGGATATGTGTAGCATGGATGTTGCTTGTTACGTTCAACCCAAGCCTGGGTATTTTCCACTCCTGACTGTATATGGACTTGGACTGCTTCAGTATTTGAGAAGTCAGGAATGCGAATGAATATGGTGCAGTTATCAGCAAATATCCCTACATCTGACCTTATGATGGAGGGAAGGTCATTTATGTAGCAGCTGAAGATGGTTGGGTATATGACACTGTTCTAGGAACTCCTACAGAGTTACCCTTGAGACGAGATGACTGAACTTCAACAACCACAGCCATCTTCCACTGTACCAGATATGATTCCAATCAGTGGAGAGTTTACCCCATTATTCCCATTTATTCCAGTTTTGCTAAGACTCCTTGATGCCACACACAGTCAAATGCAATCTCAATGTTAAGGGCTGTCACTCTCACCTCCCCTCTGGAGTTCAGCCGTTTTGTCCATGTTTGAACCAAGGCTGTGATGATGTTAGAAGCTGAATGGCCTTGAAGGAACTCAAATTGGGGACACTGAGCAGGTTCTGTTTAATATCGCTGTTGATGACACAGTCCATCACTTTACCAAAGATGGAGATTTGACTGATTGGGGGTATTATTCGGCCAGGTTGGATTATTCCTGCATTTTGTGTACAGGACATACCTGGGCTATTTTCCACATTGTCAAGTAGATGCCAGTTTTGTAGTTGTCAGATCCATAGGTTTTTGAAGTGCCCAATGCTTCCAACCATTTCTTTATCATGTAGAGTGAATTGAATTGGTTGAAGACTGACATCTCTGATGCTGGGGACCTCAAGGGAGTCCACAATGAATCTTCCAATCAGCAATTCTTGCTGAAGTCTGTTGTAAATGTTTCAGCCTTGTCTTTTGTATTGATAGGCTAGGATCTCCCATCATTGATAATGGGAATATTGCGGAACCTTGTCCTCCAATGAGCTGTTTAATTGTCCACTGCTATTCGCAACTAGATGTAACATGACTGTAGATCTTAGATTTGATGCATTGGTTGTGGAATTGCTCAGCTCTGCTTAACACTTGCTGTTTAATTTTCCCCACATTTAAATCAAACTTTTGTATTTGTGTTCCAAAGGAGAGTCATCGGACTTGAAATGTTAACTCTGTTTTTCTCTCCACAAATGCTGCCAAAGCTGTTGTGTTTCTTCAGCACTTTGTTTTATTCCTAAATGCACATGCTGCATTTAGAAAGTAGATATCAAATAAATTTACCAGTATTTTGATTGCCAAAGTAAGTCAGCTGATAAATTGATAATTAACAGTTGAGTTGAATCTGTTGTGAACAACTTTATCCCTCTCCGTGCTATGACTGAATCTTCTGCGGCCACGGGTTGCATGATTTAAATGAATTACTGAATCTACTTCATGGAGACCTGTATTTGTCTTGTGGACTTGCAGAGACTGAGGCAAACTAAGGTCAGTCATTCCAGTTCAGTTTAAAAAATATTAGGATCAGTTCTACTGATGCAAATCTTTTCATTGAATCTGGGTTCAACAGTAATGAATCCAACGAACAAATGCAGTCTCTAATTTTGACTGAGTGAATACAGGAAGCAGATTCGCTTGTTTTCATTCTAAGTAGTCATATTACATGCTAAAGGAAACAAGGTGACATGAGATCAGCAAGAGTATGTACAAGACAAAAAAAAATCTGTCATGTTCATGGTTAAGTGCCAAAGTGAAAGTACTTCAGGCTGATGCATGAGAGAGCCCAGATAGAATATAAGTGTACATGTGTCTGTGCCCAAAATGACTTTGATAACATGGCTCCCTCAGAAGTTCTAGGTAAAATGTGTAAAAGTGCATACATTTATTTTAATCTTAATTACTTGTTCTCTGTTTTGATCTGTTTTTACCGAATGTTCTATTCTTGTTGATACTGAGGTTTCTATGCCCTCGTATTGCTGCAAGTTGTTTTTGTGCTATTCCACTAGTTTTCCCATTCAATTTTAATAAAGCCTGCTCTGTTAATTTATTGATATGCTGCTTCACATGATTTTAAAATTGTACTTTTGCTCTTCTTTTATTCTGCATATAGTAAAGCCTTTTATCTTTTATTCCTTGCACAATGCAAATTTTGTCTTAAAATTCATTCATGGGGTGTGGGCCTTGCTGCCTGGTTGTACACTTAATGCTAATCCCTAACTGCCCTGGAGAAGGTGGTAGTGAGCTGCCTTCTTGAACTGCTGCATTGTTTGGGGTGTATGAACATCACAATGCTTTTAGGAAGAGTTCCAGGATTTGATTCAGCCACAGTTAGGGGTTAGCAATTTTCTCACAACTTCAGAAGGTGTGTACTTTGGAGGGGAGCTTAATAGTGTTCCCACTTATCTGCTGTCATTGTCCTTCTTGGTAATAAAGGTCATAGGTTTGGAAGGTGCAGTGGAAGATACTGCAGTGCACCTTGTAGATGTTACTCACTGCTGCCACTGTGTGTTGGCGGTGAAGGGAATGAATACTGAAGTTGGTGGATGGGTACCAATCATGCAGGCTGCTTTGTCCTGGATGATGTGAATCTTCTTAAATATTATTGGAGCTGCATTCCTCCAAGGAAGTGTGCTTTGTTGGTGGTGGACAGGTCTTGAGTGGACAGCATGTGGATTATTTGCTGCAGAATTCCTAGCTACTTCCCTGTTCCTACCACTACAAGCAGGTCTTGCTGCATATTGGCATAGACTTCTTCAGTGTCTGAAGAATTCTGAATAGTGTTGACTATTGTATAATCATCAATGATTATCCCTAGTTCTGACCTCATTGTGAAAGGAAGGTCATTGATGGGGCAGTTGGAGGTGGTAAGGCCGAAGACACTATCTTGAAGAATGTGGGGTTCTTGTGTGGCAGCTCTAGAACCCCTACTTCTGAATGAGGAGGAGCATAACCAGAATCAGCAGATCTGGCAGCATCCATGGAGAGAAATCAGAATTAATGTTTTTGATCCAGTGACCTTTCCTCAGTACACTGGGTTCAAGTCCTACCTGTTTCAGGGATGTATCATAACATCTTTGGACAGATCAATTAGAAAATACCTACCCAGATGAATTCCTGCAGAGATGATTAACTTCAAACAACTACAACCATGTTCCTTTATTCCAGGTGTGATTCTAACCAGCAGAGATCTTACCCAACTACCCACCCTGCCCACTCCACAAGTCCCATTGATTCCTGGTTTGCCAAGGCTCTTTGATACAATATTCAGCCCAATGCTGCCTTGTTATCAAGGAGAGTCACTCTTATCTCACATGTGGAGTTCAGCGCTTTTGTCTATAATTGAGCAAAGTTATTAATAAGGTCAGGAACTAAGTGCCCTGAGAGAACCCAAATAGTGCTCAGGTAAGTGCTACTTGATACCACCATAGATGACCCATCACTTTGCTAAAAATTGAGTGTATCTCGACAGGGTGGTAATTGGCAGGGTTGAATTTATTCTGCCCTTTGTAGACAAGATACACCTGGACAATCCTCCATATTGTTGGGTGGATGCCAGTGTGGTGACTGTAGTGGAATGGTGATGCTGATCTGGAGCACAAGGCTTAAGTGCTGTTGCTGGAACGTTGTCAGGGCCCTCAGCCTTCACAGTATCCGAGGCCTCAGCTCAGTCAGTACTGATGGACATTGAAGTTCCCTTTCCTGAGTACTTTCTGTACCCCTGCAACCTTCAATGCTTTCTGCAAGTAGTGACAATATGGAGGAGAACTGATTAGTCAGCCAAGGATTTAGTTGGCAACCAGCACTGTGTTTGACCTGATGCCATGAGGTTTGATGGGATCCAGAGTTAATGTTAAGGATTCCAGGAACAGCTTTCACCTGACAGTATGCCATTATGTTGCCTTCTCTGTCCTGTTAGTGTGCCAAGCCATACCCAAGATTAGTGATGTTAGTGTCTAGCACATTGCCTGCAAGATATGATTCAGCGAGTTTGACTATGTCAGGTTGTTCAATTGTAATATCTGTCCAAATTTTGGTGGAAGCCCCTCACGTTGGTGAGCAGAGTTTTGCAGGTTTGCCATTCCTGCTGCCTGGGTTAATGCTGGATGATCCATACAGTTTCATTCCTTTCTTTTGACTTTGTAGTGGTTTGATATTGCTCATTTCAGAGGGCAGTCAAAAGTCGCAAACCAGGTAACTGGAACAGACTTCCTTCCCTAAAGGACATTAATGAACCAAGTAGTCTTTTACAAAAATTGACAATGATTACATGGTTGCCATTAGACAGGCTTTTAACTCCCGGTTTTCTTGAATTCAACTTTAAATTCAATCCATGCCCTGAGGGCAATAGCCTGGGGCTCTGGGTTACTAGTCCACTGGCATTACAACTATTTCACTGATCCTCTAAAGGCAAGGTGAAGGCTGTTAATAGCGACAAATGGAACATTTTATATTGAGGGCACCTCTTGTCTAAATCAATTCTTGAAAGGTCAGATATAATCCACAGAAGTGAACTAGAGTTCCTTCTGTTCTTTTCTAATAATATATTTCACTTTTACTATCGGAAAATCCATTTTCTATTATATCAGCATGACAATTTTCAGATTTCCTGTACACTGATATTAAGTGAGTTTGACAATTTGTGTTGATTTAGGGGAAGATTTGTAACGCATATGCACCGCCACCAGAAACGGGATTGAGATCTTCTAATCTAATCTATTTTACGTAATCCTTAAAGCAAGCAGATAAAGTTGAATCTCATCAAACTGTGCTGAAATGAAGTGATGCCAGATGAGATTGGTCACTGCCTTCTCCGACTCTTAAACACTTATTTTTTTTTAATTACGCATAATTACAGATCTACAGGACCGTAAAATATAGTTTGCACTGATGTTTGTGTTGCATTTGTTCCTGCTCCCAGGTTTTCTCCTTTTGATCTATCATCGTAACTTTAGTCATGCCTCCCTTATATGCTTATCTAGCTTCCGCTTGAATGCATCTATACATTCTTTTCAACTCAGTAACAAGTTCCACATTCTGACCACTGTTTAGGGAAAAAAATGTCTTCTTCTGAGTTCATCAGTGGATTTTACTTGTAACTATCTTCTATTGATGGCCTTTAGTTACACCTTTCCACACATATAGAAATATCCTGGCTGTATGTTCCCTGTCAAAACCTTTCTCAATTTCAAAAACCTCAATTATTCAGCATTCAACCTTTATTCAAGAGAAAACAGTTCCAAACTTTGCTGATGGGCCTATCTCTGCATTTATTGTTTTATCCTTTAATGCACCCTTTACTTTTTACCCTTTTTATGAAATGTCAGTTTGAACTACTGATGAATCTGCCTAGTCCTACTAAATGAATCAGCAATTTTTTTTTTAATTATTGTAACGTGTACTTTATGTACAGTTCTTTCAACTCCGCAAAACAGTTGACATCTGTTACTGATTCATTTCTCTCGGCAATGCAGTCAGAGCTAACCTTGTCTGGTTTAAATTTATACAAAGTTTGGCAATTACCTGCCAATCAGCATGATGTGGTAATATCATATCTACCGAAGGCATTCCAAATGGTTTAGATATAGCAAATCATAGACAATGAGAATGGTGATGATTTTGTCAATTATATTAATAAAAACACCAATACTCTAAGTGTGGTCTAACCAACATTTCTTAAAGGGTACTTAATTTTCAAATCTATCACTTCTAAAATGAAGCACAGCCCTTGGTTTGTTTTGTTTTCATGCTTGCTGAACTATAACACAACATTTTATTGATTGGTATGTTTGTACTCTGAAATCACTTTCATCCTCGACTTACCTATTTTTCAAGTAAAAGCATATAAATGCCTTCCTATCATTTGCTGTAGTTCTCCTTCATGTTAATTATCCATTCTCTTCTCAATTTGGTACCATCTCCAAATTCATAAGTTTTGTTTTTGATTGTAAAAACTAAAACATTAATGTAAATTGTAAACAGGAATGGTCCTGGATAACAAAGTGTGGAGCTGGATGAACACAGCAGGCTAAGCAGCATCTCAGGAGCACAAAAGCTGACATTTCGGGCCTAGACCCTTCATCAGAGAGGGGGATGGGGTGAGGGTTCTGGAATAAATAGGGAGAGAGGGGGAGGCAGACCGAAGATGGAGAGAAAAGAAGATAGGTGGAGAGGAGAGTATAGGTGGAGAGGTAGGGAGGGGATAGGTCAGTCCAGGGAAGACGGACAGGTCAAGCAGGCGGGGTGAGGTAGTAGGTAGGAAATGGAGGTGTGACTTGAGGTGGGAGGAAGGGATGGTGAGAGGAAGAACAGGTGAGGGAGGCAGAGACAGGCTGGGCTGGTTTTGGGTTGCAGTGGGGGGTGGGGGAGGTTTTGAAGCTTGTGAAGTCCACATTGATACCATTGGGCTGCAGGGCTCCCAAGCGGAATATGAGTTGCTGTTCTTGCAACCTTCGGGTGGCATCATTGTGGCACTGCAGGAGGCACAGGATGGACATGTCGTCTGAGGAATGGGAGGGGGAGTTAAAATGGTTCGCGACTGGGAGGTGCAGTTGTTTATTGCGAACCGAGCAGAGGTGTTCTGCAAAGCAGTCCCCAAGCCTACGCTTGGTTTCCCCAATGTAGAGGAAGCCACACCGGGTACTATGGATACAGCATACCACATTGGCAGATGTGCAGGTAAACATCTGCTTAATATGGAAGGTCATCTTGGGGCCTGGGATGGGGGTGAGGGAGGAGGTGTGGGGGAAGTGTAGCATTTCCTGCGGTTGCAGGGGAAGGTGCCAGGTGTGGTGGGGTTGGAGGGCAGTGTGGAGCGAACAAGGGAGTCACGGAGAGAGTGGTCTCTCCGGAAAGCAGACAAGGGTGGGGATGGAAAAATGGCTTGGGTGGTGGGGTCGGATTGTAAATGGCGGAAGTGTCGGAGGATGATGCGTTGTATCCGGAAGTTGGTGGGGTGGTATGTGAGAATGAGGGGGATCCTCTTGGGGTGGTTGTGGCGGGGGCGGGGTGTGAGGGATATGTTGCGGGCAATGCGGGAGATGCGGTCAAGGGCGTTATCGACCACTGCGAGGGGAATATTGCGGTCCTTGAAGAACTTGGACATCTGGGATGTGCGGGAGTGGAATGCCTCATCCTGGGAGCAGATGCGGCGGAGGCGGAGGAATTGGGAATGTGGGATGGAATTTTTGCAGGAGGGTGGGTGGGAGGAGGTGTGTTCTAGGTAGCTGTGGGAGTCTGTGGGCTTGAAATGGACATCAGTAACTAGCTGGTTACCTGAGATGGAGACTGAGAGGTCCAGGAAGGTGAGGGATGTGCTGGAGATGGCCCAGGTGAACTTGAGGTTGGGGTGGAAGGTGGTGAAGTGGATGAACTGTTGGAGCTCCTCTGGGGAGCAAGAGGCGGTGCCGATACAGTCATCAATGTAACGGAGGAAGTGGTGGCGTTTGGGGCCTGTGTAGGTGAAGAAGAGGGACTGTTCCACGTGACCTTCAAAGAGGCAGGGATAGCTTGGGCCCATGCGGGTACCCATGGCCACCCACTTTGTCTGTAGGAAGTGGGAGGAATCGAAAGTAAAGTTGTTGAGCGGGAGGACGAGTTCGGCTAGGCGGATGAGGGTGTCAGTGGAGGGGGACTGGTTGGGCCTGCGGGACAGGAAGTAGTGGAGGGCCTTGAGGCCATCTGCATGGGGAATACAGGTGTATAGGGACTGGACGTCCATGGTGAAAATGAGGTATTGGGGGCCAGCGAATTGGAAGTTCTGGAGGAGTTGGATGGCGTGGGTGGTGTCGCGTATGTAGGTAGGGAGTTCCTGGACCGAGGGGGAGAAAATGGAGTCCAGATAGGTGGATATGAGTTCGGTGGGGCAGGAACAGGCTGAGACAATGGGTCGACCAGGGTTGGCAGGTTTGTGAATTTTGGGAAGGAGATAGAAACGGGCCGTGCGGGGTTGGGGAACAATGAGGTTGGAGGCTGTGGGTGGGAGGTCTCCTGAGGTGATGAGGTCATGGATGGTGTTGGAGATGATGGTTTGGTGCTTGCAGGTGGGGTCATGATCAAGGGGGCAGTAGGAGGTGGTTTCAGAGAGTTGGCGTTTGGCCTTGGCGATGTAGAGGTCAGTGCGCCATACTAGCACTGCGCCACCCTTGTCCGTGGGTTTGACGGTGAGGTTGGGGTTGGAGTGGAGGGCTGCCCGTTCCGCGGGGGTGAGGTTGGAGTTAGTGAGAGGGGTGGAGAGGTTGAGGCGGTTGATGTCTCGACAGCAGTTGGAGATGAAAAATTCGAGGTTGTGGAATACCATTTCTCACCTTTTGTCATCCTGAATGACTACTCTTTATTTCCACTCTGTCTTCTGTCTTGAAGAAAGTTACCAATCCATTTTGTCGCTTATCTCTGGTTTCCATATCTCTCACCCTTTTCATTGGTCTATTATGAGGCACTTTATCAAAAAGCTTTTACACATCTAGTTACATTACGTTTACGATATTATACCAGATTGATTATTCTGAGGAGATAATGATGTTGACAATAAGCATTATCCAGCAAGATTTTCCCTTTTTGAAATTCATGCCCCCAATGTCATAGAATTATAGAATTCCTACAGTGCAGAAAGAGGCCTGAACTAACCTTCCAAAGAACCCTCCCCACCCTATTCTGTTACCATGTCTAACCCACCTAACCTGTACACTAAGGGAAAATTTGACATGGCCAATCCACCTAACCTTCAAATCTTCGGACTGTGGGAAGAAACCAGAGCACCTGGAGGAAACACATGCAGACTCAGGAAGAATGTGCAAACTCCAAAGAGACAGTCACCAAGGCTGGAATCAAACCTGTGTCCCCGGTTCTGAGCAATCATGCCACCCTAAATATTTGGTATTACATTTCTCATTTGGAGTCATACAGCACAGAAACAGACCCTTCATTCCAACAAGTTCACATTGAATGTAATCCCAAACTAAACTAGTCCCACCTGCCTGCTGTTGGACCATATCCTTCCAAACCTTTTCTATTCATATATCCATCTAAATGTCTTTTAAGTGTTATAACTGTACCTACATCACCACTTCATCAGGGAGTCCATTCCACACACAAACCATCCTCTGTGTAAAAAAAAATTGCCTCTTATGTCTTTTTTAAATTTCTCTCCTCTTACTTTAAAAATTTGCCCCCTAGTTTTGAACTTCCCTATCTTAGGGAAAAGACAGCTGCCAACAACTCTATCTGTACATCTCATTACTTTACAAACTTCTATCAGGTCGCTTCTCAGCCTCCTACACTCAAATGAAAAAAGACCCAGCCTATCCTTATAACTCAAACTTTCCATACCCAGCAACATCCTGGTAAATCTCTTCTGAACCCCCTCCAGCTTGATATCTGTCCTATAACAGGGTGACCAGAACTGGACCTCACCAATGTCTCCAGAAAAGACCTCACCAATGTCGTGTACAACGTCACAATACCCTAACTCCTGTACTCAAAAGGACTGAGCAAGGAAGGCAAGCATGCCAAATGCCTTTTTAACCATTCTGTCTATATGTGACGCAAAATTTGAACAATTATGTACCTGCACCCCTAGCTTCCTCAGTTCTATAACACAACCCAATTGTAAAGTTTCTTCAATTCTCTTCTTTTACGAAAGGTTCTTTTTTTTTCCTGTAACTGATGCTAAACAGGCTTAAATTCCCTAAGTATATTCTGTTTCCCTTCAGAAATATAGGAATGGCATTAACTTACGATATATCCTCTGGCACTGCATATTTTTCCAATGAATTATTCAATATGGTTAGTAATGCCTTTGCTATGTCTTCCCTAGATTCTTTCAAAATGCATGGATTCAATCCATCTGAAGCAATGCTGGTATTCTCCTTTGAGGCTGATCAGTTTATTACATTACATTTTTATCTTAAATGTGACTATCTCATTACTGAACTCATCATTCAATGTCATGTCTATCTGTTTCATCTTTCTGCTAAATAGTGGAGCAAAATAGTGATTCAATATTTCTGCCATCTCCTTATTATCATTATTGTGCCTATCCTTTAATGGGCCTATTCCCATCTCATCCTTCCATTTTTTTTTATTGATGAGCCTGTTTTTAAAAAAAAATTCTTGTATTGTTTTACGTTCCATGTTAATTTTGTAGACCAGACCAAACCCCTTCAAAATGTTTTAACAAGGTAGCCCAGACCCCAACTTTTTCTTATTTTAAAGGCAGATGTGAAGTGTGTGTTTCAGATGTGATGCAATTGATCAAACTATTCAACATTAAGCAAAACACAATTTATTTAAACACTATAGTTAAACAAAAGGAAGAGAAATTTAGAATAACTTTGCTCTTGGAAAAATTAACCAAATACTAGATACCGTACCTATTACTAATTAACTGTTCCAAAATAGTAACATCCCGTAAACACTCCCCTTGGCAAAAATGTAAGTTCAGATGCAGATTCTTACATGCAGTTCTCCAATCCAGTTGGAAACAACATCAAGAGAGATTTTAGAGAAGGTAGCAGCTAGGAATCATTTACTGAAGTTTCTAACCCTTCTGGGACCCCTAAAAGCTTCTGACTAGTAAAGCCAAGCAAAACTAGAAAGGCTTGGTCTGTGAAAACTGGCCACTCCCCTTCCACTGTTACAACTTCATCCACCTTCAGGATTTAAATCTCCTGTATAAAGTAATATGAGATTTCATAACTGTAGCCTAACCAGCAATTTGTATAAGATTAGCATAATCACTTTGTTAGAACATAGAAAAGTACAGCACAGTACAGGCCCTTCGGCCCACAATGTCGTGCCATGGAATGTTCCCAATCCAAAAATAAAATAACCTAACCTACATTCCCCTCAATTCACTGCTGTCCATGTGCATGTCCGGCAGTTGCTTAAATGTCACTAATGACTCCGCTTCCACGACTACCACTGGTAAACTATTCCATGCGCTCGCAACTCTCTGGGTGAAGAACCTCCCTCTGCCGTCTTCTCTATACCTTCCTCCTAACACCTTAAAACTATAACCCCTCGTGGCAGTCAATCCTGCCCTGGGGGAAAGTCTCTGGCTATCGATTCTATTCATGCCTCTCATTACCTTGTACACCTCGATCAGGTCACCTCTCTTCCTCCTTCTCTCCAGAGAGAAAAGTCTGGGCTCAGTCAACCTCTCCTCGTAAGACAAGCCCTCCAGTCCAGGCAGCATCCTGGTAAACCTCCTTTGCACCCTCTCCAAAGCCTCCACATCTTTCCTATAATAGGGCGACCAGAACTGGACACAATATTCCAAGTGTGGTCTCACCAGGGTTTTGTAGAGCTGCAGCATAACCTCGCGGCTCTTAAACTCAATCCCCCTGTTAATGAAAGCCAAAACACCATATGCTTTCTTAACAACCTTATCCACCTGGGTGGCAACTTTGAAGGAGCTATGCACTTGAACACCAAGGTCCCGCTGTTCTTCCACACTGCCGAGAATCCTGCCTTTAATCCTATATTCAGCATGTAAGTTCGACCTTCCAAAATGCATCACTTCACATTTATCCAGGTTGAACTCCATGTGCCATTTCTCAGCCCAGCTCTGCATTCTGTCAATGTCTCGCTGAAGCCCGCAATAGCCCTCGATACTATCAACAGCACCTCCAATCTTTGTGTCATCAGCAAACATACTAACCCACACCTCAACCTCCTCATCCAAGTCATTTATAAAAACTACAAAGAGCAGAAGCCCAAGAACAGAGCCCTGCGGGACACCACTCAGCACTGACCTCCAGGCAGAATACTTACCATCTACAACCACTCTCTGCCTCCTGTCTGCCAACCAATTCTGAATCCAGACAGCCAAATCACCCTGTATCCCATACCTCCTGACTTTATGAATGAGCCTGCCGTGGGGAACCTTATCAAATGCTTTGCTGAAGTCCATGTACACCACATCCACTGCTCGACCCTCGTCAACCTGTCTCTTGACTTCCTCAAAGAGCTCAATAAGATTTGTAAGGCATGACCTGCCCCTCTCAAAGCCATGCTGACTCCCTTTAATCACGCTATGCTTTTCCAAATAGTCATGAATCCTATCCCTCAGAATTCTTTCCAAAACCTTGCTGACCGCAGACGTAAGACTGACTGGTCTGTAATTTCCAGGGATTTCCCTATTCCCTTTCTTGAAAAGAGGAACAACATTTGCCTCCCTCCAATCTTCCGGTACGACTCCTGTGGAGAGTGAGGAAGCAAAGATCTTCGCCAGCGGCTTAGCAACCTCCTTTCTTGCTTCCCGGAGCAACCTAGGATAAATCTGGTCTGGCCCTGGGGATTTATCAATCTTAATGTTTGCCAAAATTTCCAGCACATCAACTTTCTTAATCTTGATCCGTTCAAGCCTCTTTTCCTGCTCCTCAAAGCTCTCATTCTCAACAAGGTCCCTTTCCTTAGTGAAAACCGAAGCAAAAAACTCATTTAGGGCTTCCCCTATCTGCTCAGACTCTACGCACAAGTTCCCTATGCTATCCCTGATCGGCCCTACCTTCTCCCTGATCATTCTCTTATTCCTCACCTATGAGTAAAATGCCTTCGGGTTCTCCCTAATCCTTCCCGCCAAGCCTTTCTCATGCCCCCTCCTGGCCCTCCTCAGTCCACTTGTGAGCTCCTTCCAAGCAAGCCTGTAATCCTCTAAAGCTGTGCTCGACGCTTGCTTCCTCCTCCTTACGTACGCTGCCTTTTTCTTTTTGACAAGATGCACCTCTGTACATGTCATCCAAGGCTCCTTAATCTTACCCCTTCTTACCTGCCTCAGAGGAACCAAGTTATACATCACTCGCAACAACTGCTCCTTAAACAGCCTCCACATGTCTGTTGTGCCCTTTCTGTGGAACAATTGCTCCCAATCTGTACTTCCCAACTACTGTCTGGTAGCAGCATAGTTTCCTTTACCCCAGTTAAATATCTTCTCCTGGTAGCTGCTCCTTTCCCTTTCCATGGCTATGGTAAATGTGAGGCTGTTGTGGTCACTGTCGCCAAAGTGTTCTCCCACCATGAGATCTGACACCTGTCCTGGCTCATTGCCGAGCACCAAATCCAAAATGGCCTCCCCCCTCGTTGGCCTGTCCACATACTGAGTAAGGAAACCCTCCTGAACACACCTGACAAAAACGGCTCCATCCAAACCATCTGCACTAAGGAGGTTCCAATCTATATTGGGAAAGTTGAAGTCACCCATAACAACAACCCTGCTACGTTTGCACTTTTCAACAATCTGCCGGCCAATGAGTTCTTCGATCTCCCAACTGCCATTTGGGGGTCTGTAGAAAACCCCCAGTGAGGTGACTGCTCCCTTGCTGTTCCTAACTTCCACCCATACTGACTCAGTCGACAAACCTTCCTCGGCAACCTCAGCCCATACCACTTCAGTGGACGAATCCTCAAAAGGTTCTTTCAACCGCCGTTATACTGCCCTTGGCCAACAAAGCCACACCTCCCCCTCTTTTACCACCTTCCCTGACGTTAATGAAAGATCTAAACCCTGGAACCTGCAACATCCATTCTTGACCCTGCTCTATCCATGTCTCCGAAATGGCCACAACATCAAAGTCCCAGGTACCTATCCAAGCTGCAAGCTCACCTACCTTATTCCGGATACTCTTGGCATTAAAGTAGACATGCTTCAATCCAGCTTGCTGTCTGCCAGCACACTCCTGTGACAGTGAGGCCCTGACCATGTCCTCCCTACGCTCATCCTCCTGTATACTAGGACTACACCTCAGTTTCCCATTCCCCTTCTGAGCTAGTTTAAATTCACCCGAAAAGCACTAGCAAATTTCCCACCCAGGATATTAGTGCCCCTCTGGTTCAAGTGGAGACCGTCCTGTCAGTAGAGGTCCCACCTTCCCCAGAATGAGCCCCAATTGTCCATGTGCCTGAAACCCTCCCTCCTGCACTATCCCTGCAGCCACGTGTTCAGCTGAAATCTCTCCCTGTTCTTTGCCTCGCTATCACGTGGCATGGGTAACAAACCAGAGATGACCACTCTGTTTGTTCTAGCTCTCAACTTCCACCCTAGCTCCCTGAAATCCTGCCTGACATCCCTATCCCTCTTTCTACCTATGTCGTTGGTGCCTACGTGGACCACGACTTGGGGCTGGTCACCCTCTCCCCTCAGGACCCCAAAGACACGATCCGAGACATCACGGACCCTGGCACCTGGCAGGCAACACACCAATCGTGAGTCTCTTTCGTTCCCGGCAAACTTTCTATCAGTCCCTCTAACTATTGAGTCCCCAATGACTATCACTGTCTTCCTATCCCCCCTTGCCTGCTGTGCTAGAGGGACAGACTCTGTGCCAGAGACCTGCACCCTACTGCATGCCCCTAGTAAGTCGACCCCCCAACAGTATCCAAAACGGTATACTTGTTTTTCAGGGGAACGACCACAAGGGATCCCTGCACTGACTGCTTCTTCCCCCTTCTAACAGTTACCCAGCTTTCTTCACGCTTAGGAGTAACTACTTCCCTGTAACTCTTGTCTATCACTGACTCCACCTCCCGAATGATCCGAAGTTCATCCAGCTCCCGCTCCAGTTCCCTAACGTGGTCTTGGAGGAGCAAGAGTTGGGTGCACTTTCTGCAGAATTATTTGGATGGGACACTAATGGCATCCCTCACCTCGTACATCGTGCAGGAGGAACATTCCTGTACCTGCACTGCCATCCCTGCTAATCCCCTAAACAGAAGGTTAAAAAAAAAGAGAAGCTTACCTTAATTTGTCCCTGGTGTATAAGGTTAGAGGAGGTGGATGGGTGGGAGGCCCTACAAGGGTAGGGTCTTGGGTTTACACAACGATCAGTTATATATTCTGTTGTTCACAGAAATCACAGAATCCCTTCAGCATGGAAGCAGGCTATTTGGCCCATCAAGTCAACATCGATCCTCCAAAGAGCATCCCATCCAGGCCCAGTTCCCCAACCCTATCCCGAGAAACCCTGCATTTCCCATGGCCAATCCACCTAGCCTGCACACCCCTGGATACTACAGATAATTTAGCATGGCCAATGCACCTAACCTGCACATCTTTAGACTGAGGGAAGAAGCCAGAACACCCTCAATAAACCCAAGCAGACACGGAGAGAGTGTGCAAACTCCGCACAGTCACCTAAGTGTACAACTAATTTAGTTCATTTCTAATATCATCTGAAAATATGTTACCACTATTTTCTAGAATTTCCTCTATTGCTACTTTCAGCTATTTTCATTCATTCCTAATTACTAGGACAATAGTGAAATTTCTGAGGAAGGATCACCAGACCCAAAATATTAACACTGACTTTTTCTCTTCACAGATCTTGCCAGATCTGCTGAGCTTTTCCTGCACTCTTGTTTTTGTTCCTGATCTACAGCATTCGCATTTCTTTCGGTTTTTATTTAATGAGACTTCTGTTGTTCGGCACTTTAGATAGAAATGAGTCCTGTACACATTGCATTTCCATATGCTTTTTAATCTACCTCTTCAGACCAATTTAATATCCAGTTGGCAAAACTGCCCCATATTTGTTCTTTTTTATACTCAAATCCCTGATTCTTTCCACATTTCTTCCTCAATCTTCCTTCACCTCTTAGATGATTTGTAGACAATCCCTGCAGTACTTACCTTATGTTTTAATCTGTCTATATAGATTCTAATTATGACTTCTGGAAGTTTTCTCTTTATTGAATTATTTCAACTCTAATGTGTGTAATTTATCTACTTCCCCTTTATCCTTGCTGTGTTTTCTAAATATACTTATAGTCAAAGCTGTCTGCTTCCTTTATGATACATATTAAATAGCCATAATTCAGTAATCCCTATTATATCTGGCTCTTCCTAACATATGCTTTTTTCCAGTTATCCTATTTTACCATATACATGGTTGGGTTGCTATGCAGACATTTAAATAATTTTACATAATCAAAAAGTCATCCAACTTTAACTATTTTATTACATTTTTGGTTTATAACTCTTTACTTTCCTGCCATCAATGTTCTGCCTTACTTTATTTTTTTCCTATACTCTCCAGCCTCGGTCTAATTACATGTAAATGCTGTAATACGTTATAGATTTTGTAGAATGCTCTCTGCATTTTTAGTGTTTAGAGTCTTTGCCACTTCCCTAATTAATCTTTTTACTATGACACAGGTCCTGGTCCTATCTGTTCAGTTATTTCCTTTTCCAGATCTGGTGCCACTATCTAATTAAAAGGAACCCACACTTTCACACACCAGCCCTTTAGTTATATGCTTACTCTGATGAAGGGTCTCGGCCCGAAACGTCAGCTTTTGTGCTCCTAAGATGCTGCTTGGCCCGCTGTGTTCATCCAGCTCTGCACTTCGTTATCTTGCTTACTGGTCTGATCTCTCTGCTGCTATGATAATTTACATGCCTTTTGGGCAATAATCCAGAGACTCTTTTCCTTGTAGTTTGTTTGGAATCTATCTCCTTATGCTGTTTGATCAGGACTTCTTCACTGTGTCATTTGTTCCACCATGCCCCAGGGCAACTCTTATCCCCACCCCTTCAAATTGCTCTCTAACTACCCTGAAAAACCCCTTACCTTCCAAGTGACTCCATCTGTAGTTCCCACTGCCTTGGAAAAACAAACAACATAATCAAAGATCCCTTCTACGCTAGTTATACTCTCTTCTACCCTGTTCTATTCAGTGGAAGATATACATTTTGTATACACATATGAATAGATTCAAGAACTGCTTCTTCCCTGCCTGTATTAGACTTCTGAATGGACCACTCAAATTTTAAATT
Source organism: Stegostoma tigrinum (assembly GCF_030684315.1). Taxonomy (NCBI): domain Eukaryota; kingdom Metazoa; phylum Chordata; class Chondrichthyes; order Orectolobiformes; family Stegostomatidae; genus Stegostoma; species Stegostoma tigrinum. Next base: position 41,618,790 of record NC_081368.1, on the reverse strand, counting down.
TAATGTCGATCTTGTTCTCTATGCACTTTCTGTGCAGGTTTGACATTGTATTCTTTGTTCTGTTCTATTACCCTATGCACTTTCTTTGATAAGATCTGCCTGTACTGCAGCAAAAAAGCTTTACACTGTACCTCGGTAGATGTGACAATAATAAATCAAATCAAATCAATTCACTTTGGCACCAACTAAGCAATGTACCCTTTGGGATTCTTGTTCTTGACTACTCATCTATTCCCCAGTTATGGATTCCTTTATAAAAACATGACTTATATTAACCCATATCTCCACAGCCCCCCAAACTCACCCACAACCTATCTTTACCCAGAAAACTGCCGATGCTGGAGTCAGAAATAACACAATGTAGAGCTGGAGGAACACAGCAGGAAAGCTGACGTTTCAGGTCTGTCTTCTCTCCCACCCCACTAACCAACCCCCACCACTGCCTACCTGCACTCACTTATTACCATCCCACCTACCTTCCCCAGCCCTGCCCCTCCATTGTTTATTTCACTGGTCCCTTCCACCTCCCCCATTTCTGAAGAAGGGTCCCAACCCAAAATGTCAGCTTTCCTGCTCCTCTGATGCTGCCTGGCCTGCTGTGTTCCTCCAGCTCTACACTGTGCTATATTTATCCAGACTTCTGAGGCATGGTACCTCAGACCACATTGGGCTGTCATTCTCTTCTTGTCACAGATAGTGAGAACATAATACCATCAGTGTCCACAGGATATCCTTACTAATTTCTCTTAAATCCCCAGCACCCAGCCCCCTAAGAATTATATCCTCAATTTCCTGAACTTCTGTTTCTTGTGTGTGACGGTATTCTGGGTAAAACCATGCTGTAACACCACCACCCTCCTTTTATGTGCCACCATCTGTTCAACTTGCACCAACATACTAGCTCTGAGCTGGCGAGGTTAAATCCATCCACCAGCAACATTACAGTGAGAGATCTTGTGCCTCTGATGATAGTGACCCTGCATCTGAGTCAGAAAGTCCATCAGCTCTGGGACTTGTTGGCTGTCAAAGAACTGTTCAGGACACAGTCAAGGATGTTGCTAAGTAACTTGCTAATCATTTCAATAGGCCCATGGCAGACAGTAAGAATAGAGTATTCCTTGCTGAATATACCTAATATGAAGAGTTTAACTACATGTCTCCTTGTAACACAGAAAGAGAGAGAAATGCCTTCAAGTCCTATACAAATTATGACTAATTACAGGTGGATGGACAGATTACCAGAACCACTAAACAGCAGGATTGCCATTTTATAACTTGAGGCTTCTCTACTCCACTCCACAAACTTCTAGCATTGAAGTGTTTTGACAGACAACTGTAGCCTTTGCTGTGTTTCACTATGGATATGACCTACAGAGGAGCATCCCACATTCCACCTCCCCAAAGTCTGACATCCATTTACAAGCATAGATCAAGAGTGCACAGGATTAGTCTTCACTTGCCTAGATGAGTGCAGCTCGAACATCAACCAAAAAATTTAATACCATTTAGGACAAAGCAGTCCAATTGTTTGGCACCTATCCACCCAATATTTATTCCCTCCACCAGTGATGCACAATGTTGCATACGAGATGCATGGCAATAACTCACAAGGGTTCCTTCAACAGCACCTTCCAAACCCACAATCTCTATCACCTAGAACGACAAGGGCAGCAGATGCATGGGAACACCACCAGCTGCAAGTTGCCCTGAAAGCCACATGCCATCCTGATTTGGACCAATATTGCTATTGTGTAATTACTACTGGTGAAAAGTACTGAAACTGTCATTCTGACAGTGTTGTGGAAATAACTTACTGTCCCGATTTGGAAATATATTGCCATTCCTTCACTTCACGAGGTCAAAATCCTAGAATTCCCTCTAAAATGACATTGTGGGAGTGAGTACAGTACATGGACTCCAGCAGTTCAAGAAGGCAACTCACGACTAACTTCTCAAGGGCAATTAGGGATGGGCCTAAATGCTGGCCAACCAGCAACACCCACATCCCATGAGAGAATAAAAACAAAATTTTGCTACTCTGCTGTTTCTTAGCATCAGAACAAGTTTTACTGAAATTTGTATTCTAACCTTATCATTATATTCTTTGGAATGTTTGTCGGGGGAGACAAACCAACTAAACAGCTAAATCTCAATGTACTAAGAATGTTTGAAGCCTCAGGCAATATTTCATTCACCATGACTCCACAGTCATGCTTCATTGCTGTGCAATACATAATATAATGGCAAACTCAACCACAACTCATGAATATTTGATGTTTGTCTTTAGAATTCTGCATTTGATAACTGAAAAGATATTTTGCAAGGCAAGACTTCTAGCACAGATCCTTCCTTGATTTTCCAGTGTCTGCACTCTGCCGCTGTTATCAAGCAATTAATTTTAACACCTGAACAATTGAGAACCTTGCGTATCAACGTCCCTGTCTGTCTCTCAAACTCTCCAGTCCGCTCTGCTATGAAATAGGGCTCCATGACAGTTAGAGACTCAGTTTAAATTCCAATGCAATGTACAATGCTAAATAGTAAAATGGTTAAGTTTGAGAGCCTATCGAAAAAGCATGTACGTAATATAGTACTTTAAATCACAGGCAAACATCCCAAGGTGTTATATGAAAGCACCATCAAATAAAGAAATGGACAGTATGTCACATATGTAGATATTAGGAGAGCTGATACCATATGTTCCTTAATTGATGATTTTGTACTTAAAGTAATAATTATTTGACTTCTGACTTCAGGCATTCAATAAAGGAAATTAGATCATGTCATATTGAATTTCAGGTCAGCATTCAGCATTGGAGAATTGGATTTTAGGTCATCATCATTCAATACCAGATCTCCTGTGGAAGGGATAGTCACAATATTGTGAAGCTTGATGGATGATTAAGCAATTAATGTGAAGAGGTGTTTGGCTGAACATTATCGGAAAATAAGTTCCCACGATAGCTTATCATGCATAAGATGTATCTGGTAAATTTTCTACCACTCTCCTCATTCATGCAAGGATCTACAGGGCCTGTTTTTGGGAACAAAAGACACAAGAGACAAAGTAGGCCAGTTGACCCATCAAGTCTGCACTTCCATTCATAACCTGATCTGACGGTCCTCAACATCATTCTTTCTAATTTTCCCCCAAACCCCTGATTCTCTTACTTGAAAGTTTTGTATCATACCAATGTTCACCACTGATTTTTGGAAATGGTCAAGTACCAGAGTAACATGACTGCTGGGAATCAAATCCTAATTGAGGACACATTTGTTCCAACTTCTTGAGTCTTTCCCAGAGTGTTGTCCCACATTAACATCATGAACAGCCCTGGTTCATTCCCACTAATTGACTTATAATTCTGTAAGGATCTTCAATAATTCGCTGGAAGATGAGTCAAGATACTATTCAACCTCTTAGACACCTCTGTGTTTTCAAATTCTGATATTTCTACTAATGAAAATGGGCTAAGCATTTCAGCCATGTTCATTCTCCTTTATCATTTTTGAACTAAATTTTCAAAAATTTTATCCAGTAACTGAATTTCCAACTCATCTCCCTGTTTCATGGATTCTTCCTTCTGTTTAGTTTAATAGGCTTTACATCTATTTATCACAATCAGGAAATAATACAGGATTTTCTAATTGTACCAGTCTAGTCTTTTTTACCTCCATTGAATGGCTTCACGAAGGGCGGTAGAATATTTGAACTTACCAGAAAATTTCCCAAAATAAAGTCAATTTTCTCTTCAGGGATTTGTTTCACTATTCCTGGTACAATTTCTTCATTCACCAAATCACTAATTAATCCCACTCTGTGTAATGAGACGGGTTTGTAACCTCCATGTATACCTCTAGTCAATATTTACTACTTCATTAACTCCTCTTTAAGACATGGCATCATCAGCCAGCATGATTGACTGACCTGCTACACTGTCACTCAATATCTTTATTGCTTACCTCCTTGATTCAAAGTCTAAGGAAACACCTCTTCACTTTGTATGAATATTCAGAATCTTCAGTTTGCTTTTGCTTGTCAATCTCCAAAATTTAATTTTCATTACTATCATGTACCATCTTGCTCTTCTGAATACCTTCGAAGGAAACATGTTCTTTTTATATTAATGCTACAGTTTAGTATCTATTTCCTTTCTTGCTGTTTCCTTTTTTTTGAAAACTCCTTAGACTTTTCCAGCAATTTGCTTTGATGGATGCACTCTTATTATAATGAATACACGAGATAACAAGGTGTAGAGCTGGATGAACACAGCAGCCCAAGCAGCATCAAAGGAGCAGGCAGGCTGACGTTTTGAGCCTGAAACAATGAATACACGCTAGTTTCTTTAAATCACTTTTCAGTTCTAGCCTTTCTCCATTATAACTTCTGTTTGCTCTTTAAAACTAGCTCCTTGTCCATCAATTTTCCACCTCTTCAGCTTCCTGGTGGATTTTCAGATGACCATTTCCCTACACATAATTGCCTATGAGAAATAACATAAAAATATCACTGCCAAAATGCCTGCTTCTTTGATCTTGAATATTTAAATAAGATTTAAAATTGCAGAAATGCTATTTCTGAATTCTTCCACAATCATAATTTCTCTTTTATTTTTAAATTTATTTTCTAGCTTGAGTGATCTAAACCACTGATCCCACAGCACTTTTTTCCCTTAATAATTCTACACATATCTGATCAGGTTTCTTTTTCAGTCATGAATTTCGATAAGATAAGCTTCAGGCACAAGCTTATAACAATTGAATATTACCTCTTTGACAGTCTCATACTTTGTTCTTCTGAAAAAATGGTGTATAATGCCATAATCTGTGCCTGTCAAAATGTTCTGCGACATGAAGGTACAACCATTTAATTTGTCTGGCTATCTTCTCAAATGATGATGTAAAGTATATTTCAACTGCATCTTTTATTAAATTTAGGGGCCAAGCATAGATTCTTCGTTAAAACAAATTTCACATTGAAATTAGAAATATCATCTGAACAACTACCCTTTTACTTTCTCCTTTATTTTAAGTGTTTATTTCGCTAACTTTTGTTTTCTAATTTCCTTCTGTCTTTGGAGTTCATATTTCCTTAACTCCATCACCCTTTATATTTCCCTCTGCTGTCTCTCTTTCCTCACATACCATTATTCTGTGATTTTTATTTTCTATCTCCTCTAATTCCAATCTTTTGATGTCTAATTCTTTTGCAGTTAATTTGAGCTGTGGCATCTTAATTTCAGACTTCCAATCTCCCAATTCTAAATGTTTTATCATAATTGAAATCTCTAATCCTTATGAGATCCTGCTTTGAATTTAACCTTCAGATTATCTGCTATATTCCTCAGTTTAGCTTTAGTTAAAGATTTTAAATAACTCACTTAACCTTCTGCTTCCCGGAAACTCTTAGTAACACTCAAAGCCACCTTTAAAAGTTGTGTCATAAACATACCCACAATGCAACCACTTTGTCTCAGCACCACATTATACTCACTAATTCAAAGACCTTGGAAATGGTCATCTAAAAAAAGTAAATATGATCTTCAGGCTCAAATTATTATAGGGCAGTTTCCAGTCAGCCCTGGTACTGGACAAATCCGATGCTAAACGGGAACCTGGCTGGATAGATTGTAAGAGATAATGGGAACTGCAGATGCTGGAGATTCCAAGATAATAAAATGTGAGGCTGGATGAACACAGCAGGCCAAACAGCATCTCAGGAGCACAAAAGCTGACGTTTTGTAACTTCTGTTCTACCGCACTGATCTTTTACTAAAACACAAGCATGCAATGTTGCAGTCTCTATTTTTTTGAAACAACAAAAAAAATGTTCATTAAGAGCAAGAATGAAGATCAACAAGGTGGAAAGGAAACACTCTCTTTCCTTATCACAACATCAACTCAGTATTTTAAACTCAAAGTATAAAAACCCAGGCAAGATGGATCGTACAAACACTTGTTAAAACTCCACGAACATCCAGAGCTGTACCCAGCAAAACCCAACCCAAACGAGATGCAGATTTTTAAGCTTATTTTAATACTTTGTGCTGGACGTGATTAAAATTTTAACTCTTTGCTAACATGGTAAATAAGTCTTTCTTAATTATTGCTTTATGCCCCTGATTTAGGTTCCTTCCAGTGCTATATCATCCCTGATGAAAGCACCTCCTTTAATACGTCAAAAACTTCACTTCTTTCCAACCAACAGTATCCTGGGGCGGCACGGTGGCCCAGTGGTTAGCACTGCAGCCTCACAGCACCAGGGAGCCGGGTTCGATTCCAACCTCAGGTGACTGTCTGTGTGGAGTTTGCACGTTCTCCCTGTGTCTGCGTGGGTTTCCTCCCACAGTCCAAAGACGTGCAGTCTAGGTGGATCAGCTATGCTAAATTGCCTGTAGTGTTCAGCGGTGTGTGGGTAATAGGGGGATGGGTCTGGGTGGGATGCTTCAAGGGACGGTGTGGACTTGTTGGGCCGAAGGGCCTGTTTCCACACTGTAGGGAATCTAATCTAATCTAACTCTCAACTCTGGAATTGATAATAACTTTTTGTTCTATGAATTTTTTACTTTAAACTGTTTTTCTTAGAAACATTCCTTAGTACATACAAATTTGCTGAAAAGCTTCTCAACAATTCAAAAATATTGACTTATGTGCTTCTCCCTTAAACGGTTTCCAAGTCTAGACTGACTGAATCTGGAAATCCTCCCTAAGTCTTGCAGGAAATCTGAGTAACTTCCTCCCAAGTGGATCCATATGTATTGTTGTGTTTCTTTCCCTCAAAAGCTACTTGTCAACTGCAAACACAGACAAGGCCACGTGTCCAACTCAGAATTCCAAGAACCAGACTCCTCGGAAGGGACGCAAAAATTATTGGCAGAAAAAGTGTTAGGAAAAAAGAATGGGAAGGTGTATTGACTACTGGACAATGGATCACACAAAGTTAAGTGGAGAGTAAAAGACATATAAGCAAGAGTATGATCTTAACGGTTTTCTAGAAATCATTTTTTTTTCAAGCATTGCAATCAGGGTGACAACTTGACTACTGAACTCCTAATTATTGAGTTACCAATGAACTGTATAAGTAATAATGGCTGCACACCAGTCATAACCACATGAGGCTCATGCTGCAACACAGCCTCTTATTTTTGTCACTGGACATATGTTCTGAACGCATTCATCAATGTTATATCGACATTGATAGTATCAATGTGGATTTCACTAGCTTCAAAATCTCCCCTCTCCCCACTGCATCCCAAAACCAGCCCAGCTCATCCCCGCCTGCCTAACCTGTTCTTCCTCTCACCTATCTCCTCCTCCCACCTCAAGCCGCACCTCTATTTCCTACCTACTAACCTCATCCCGCCCCCTTGACCTGTGGTCCTCCCCGGACTGACCGATCAACTCCCTACCTCCCCACCAATACTCTCCTCTCCACCTGTCTTCTCCTCTATCCATCTTCCGTCTGCCCCCCACCCCGTCCCCCCGATTTATTTCAGAATCCTCTCCTCATCCCTCTTTTCTGATGAAGGGTCTAGGCCCAAAACGTCAGCTTTTATGCTCCTAAGATGCTGCTTGGCTTGCTGTGTTCATCCAGCCTCACACTTTGTTACCTTGGATTCTCCAGCATCTGCAGTTCCCATTATTTCTGAACACATCGCCCATTTCATGCCTGTTAACTACACTACCTGAGCTTCTTAGCATTGAGTGTGTCTAAAGCCAGTACTGAAAAGTTGGAAAAGGTATATCTCCCTGTACTCTTGCACAATAATAAAAAGAATAGGTCTGTAATTATTATGTTTTCAGAGATAGTATGAACTGCAGATGCTGGAGAATCTGAGATAAAAAGGTTTAGAGCTGGATGAACACAGCAGGCCAAGCAACAATAGAGGAGCAGGAAAGCTGATGTTTCAGGCCTAGATCCTTCTTCAGAAATGGTGGAGGGGAAGGGGGGGTTCTGAAATAAATAGGAAGAGAGGGAGAGGTGGATAGAAGATGGATAAAGCAGAAGATAGGTGGAAAGGAGAAAAGGGTCTCAGCCTAAAACGTCAGCTTTCCTGGTCCTCTGATGCTGCTTGGCCTGCTGTGTTTGTCCAAGTATCAATGTGGACTTCACAAGCTTCAAAATCTCCCCTCCCCTGACCACGTCCCCAAACCAGCCCACCTAGTCCCCGCCTCCCTAACCATTCCTCCCACCTCAAACCCCAACCCCATCTCCTACGCACTAACCTCATCCTGCCTCCTTGACTTGTCTGTCCTCCCTAGACCAACCTCCCTAACTCGCCACCTACATTCACCTTCATTGGCTCTAACCCAGCCTCTTTGACCTGCTTGTCTCCTCTCACCCTATCTTCTCCTTTATCCATCTTCTACCTGCCTCCCTCTCTCTCCCTATTTATTTCAGAATCCCCTTCCCCTCCCCCATTTCTGAAGAAGGGTTTGACTCAAAACGTCAAGCTTTCCTGCTCTTCTAGTGCTGCTTGGCCAGCAGTGTTCATTCAGCTTCACACCCTGTTATCTCAGATTCTCCAGCATCTGCAGTTCCTACTATCTCTGGCATGAACATCTCCCCACTTCTGTAATCTTCCGAAAGCACAGAAACCAGACGTCCCCCTCAGACCCATTGTTTCCCTACTGGGCACACCTTCACGCAAACTGGCCAAGGACCTACCACAAAGACTGAAACACTCAGTCAATGCCATCCACTCAACCCAAGAACTCCTCAATATTCCCAAGAACATAAAAATCAGCAATGACAAGATTACGGTATCCTTTGCCATCACAGCTTTATTCACATCCATTGACATCCCAGTAGCGAAAGAAACACTGGCCAAATTACCAGAGGAAACAGGAACACCAACCAACAACTCCGTCAGCAATGACAACATACTCAAACTACTAGCTTTGTGCCTCACTACACACTTTGATCTGTTTGTATACTTGACCATTAAAGACAGTGGCACACCCATGGGATCACCCATCTCAGGACTCATCATAGAAGAAGTCATGCAAAGATGAGAACACGCCGCCCTCCCCACATTCAACCTAAACTGTGGATTCGGTGTGTAGACAACACATTTGTCATTACTAAATGCAACAAACTAGAAGAGAGCCACCACCTCATCAACAACATATTCACAGGGATTAAATTCATGAGAGAACAAGAAAACAACAATGAGCTTCCGTTACTGAATGTCAGAGTTGAACATATGACCAAAGGGGAGTTCCAAACCTCAGTATATGGGAAAGCAACCCACACTGACCAAATCCTCAACTTCCACAGCAACCACCCCAATGTCCACAAACCAAGCGAGTTTTGAGAAGATTTGTAGCTCAGGTTGAGGTTCTGGATGTGAGTTTGCTCACTGAGCTGGAAGGTTAGTTTTCAGACGTTTCGTCACTTTTTTTTATTTGAAAAAGAATATACTTTATTCATAGAATTTACAAAAAAAAACATTTATACACCTACCCAGTCATGCAAGCCGCTCCGGGTTACCCAGGGGGTACGTACACCAACTAAAGGAAAAAAAACAAAACAAAGAAAAAAAATAAAGCAAAGAAAATACCCTGGCAGTCATCTCCCCGCACAGTCCCCGTTGGCCCCCTGACCAGTTGGGGAAGGCGCCAGCTGGGCCCAGTTACCAGATAGGTCCCTTGGTTCCATTCTGGACAAGGGGTTTCATACGGTGGTCTTTCCCCACCGTGCCTTGGCAGCGGCTGCCCCAAGCTTTAGCGCGTCCCTCAGCACGTAGTCCTGGACCTTGGAGTGCGCCAGTCTGCAACATTTGGTCGGGGTCAGTTCTTTCAGCTGGCAGACCAGCAAGTTGCGGGCAGACCAAAGAGCGTCTTTCACCACATTGATGGTCCTCCAGGTGCAGTTGATGTTGGCCTTGGTGTGCATCCCGGAAAACAGGCCGGAGAGCACGGAGTCCCGTGTCACAGAGCTGCTTGGGACGAACCTCGACAAATGCCACTGCATCCCCCTCCAGACCTCCTGCGCATAGACACACTCCAGAAGGAGGTGATCGACAGTCTCGTTCCCCCCGCAGCCGCCTTGAGGGCAGCATGCGGTGGCGCAGAGATTCCGGGCATGCGTAAAGGATCTCACTGGCAGAGCCCCTCTCACCACCAGCCAAGCAATTTCCTTGTGCTTGTTTGAAAGTTCTGGCAATGAGGCATTCTGCCAAATGACTTTGGCGGTCTGCTTGGGGAACCACACGACAGGATCCACCCTCTCCTTTTCCCGAAGGGTCTCGAGGATACTATGTGCTGACCACTGCCTGACGGCCTTGTGGTCAAAGGTGTTTCCTTTCAAAAATTTCTCCACGAAGGACAGGTGGTACGGGATGGTCCAACTACTCAGAGCATTCCGCGGCAATGAGGCCAGGCTCATCCTTCGCAACACCGGGGACAGGTAGAACCTCAGTAAGCAGTGACACTTGGTGTTTGCGTACTGAGGATCTACGCACAGCTTGATGCAGCCGCGCACAAAGGTAGCCATCAGGGCGAGGGTGGCATTCAGAACGTTCTTTCCCCGCCATTTTCCAGGTCTTTTTACATGGTGTCCCTGCAGACCCGGTCCATCCTCAACCCCCAAATGAAGTGGAAGATGGCCCGGGTGACCACAGCGGCGCTTGTCCAGGGAACAGGCCAGGCCTGCGCCACATACAACAGTACTGAAAGCCCCTCGCACCTGACAACCAGGTTCTTACTCACGATGGAGGGGGACCAGAGCGTCCACCTGCCCAGCTTCTGCTTCAGTTTGGTGATACGCTCCTCCCAAGTCTTAGTGCATGCCCCAGCTCCACCGAACCAAAAACCCAGCACCTTCAGGTAGTCTGTCCTGACGGTGAAGAGGATGAAGGAGCAGTCGTCCCAGTTCCCGAAGAACACAGCCTCGCTCTTACCCCTATTGACTTTGGCACCCGAGGCCAGGTCAAACTGGCCGCAGATGTCCAACAGCCTACTCACTGACCGACGATCGGTGCAGAAGACAGCGACATCGTCCATGTACAGGGAGGTCTTGACCTGAAGGCCTCCGCTGCCAGGGATAGTCACGCCCTTCAGGTTCACGTCCTTCCTGATGGATGCGGCGAAGGGCTCCACACAGCACACGAACAAGGCAGGAGAGAGCGGGCAGCCCTGCCTGACTCCAGATCTGACGGGAAAACTGTCTGATTCCCACCCGTTGATCGAGACTGCGCTAACGATGTTGGTGTAGAGCAGCCGGATCCAATTGCGGATGCCCTCCCCGAACCCCAATTTGGAGAGGACGTCCCTCATGTAAGCATGAGAGACCCTGATAAAGGCCTTCTCCTGGTCCAGGCTGACAAGGCAGGTGTCCACCCTCCTGTCCTGCACATAGGCGATTGTATCCCTGATGAGCGCAAGGCTCTCAGCGATCATCCTGCCCGGCACAGCACAGGTTTAGTCAGGGTGAATCACCGACTCCAGGACAGACCTGACCCAGTTGGCGATAAGACCGTAAGACATAGGAGTGGAAGTAAGGCCATTCGGCCCATCAAGTCCACTCTGCCATTTAATTTATGACTGTTGGGCATTTCAACACCACTTCCCTGCACTCTCCTCATAGCCCTTGATTCCTTTTGAGATCAAGAATTTGTCGATCTCTGCCTTGAAGGCATCCAACATCCCGGCCTCCACTGCACTCCGCGGCAATGAATTCCACAAGCCCACCACTCTCTGGCTGTGACCTTGGCCAGGATTTTGTAGTCCACGTTCAATCGTGAAATGGGACGCCAATTCTTAATTTCTTCCCTCTCCCCCTTCCTCTTGTAAATGAGGGTGATGATGCTCTTCTTCATGGACTTGCACATTTCCCCTGCCTGAAGCGCACTATCGTACACCTCCAGCAGGTCCTGGCCGACCAGGTCCCACAGAGCGGAATACAGCTCGACCGGTAAGCCGTTGCTCCCGGGAGTCCTATTCCTCCCCAAGGACTTGAGGGCTCTGGTCAGCTCGTCCAGGGATATCAGCCAGTCCAGCCACTCCCTCATGCCGTCGACTAAGACCTCCGTGATAGACGACAGGAACAACTTGGAGGTCGTGCTGTCCATGGGCTTCGTGTCGTACAGTCTGGCATAGAAGGATCTGCTGATCCTCAAAATGTCGGGCCAAGACGACGTCACCGAGCCGTCGTCCTCCTTCAGCCGGCTAAGCATAGAGCTCTCTTTGTGCACCTTCTGAAAGAAGAAACGCGAGCACGTCTCGTCCTGCTCCACGGAGCGGACCCTGGACCAGAAGATTATCCTGGAGGCCTCCGCGGCGAAGAGCGAGGCTTTCTGGCCCCTCACTGCGCGGAGGTCCTCCGTGACATCGACCCCCATCAACTGCAGAAGGAGCAGGTTCTGCACCCTTTTCTGGATTCGCGATAGCTTTCACCGCCTCTCTCTCGCCTTCCGAACACCCTTGAGGACAAAGAACCTCTTGATGTTCTCCTTCACCGTCTCCCACCAGTCGCCCAGAGACTCAAAGAGGGGTTTCATGGTTCTCCAACCGGCGTACTCCCTCTTAAGCTCCTCGACGTTCTCTGGGGTCAACAGAGTCGTGTTGAGCTTCCACGTCCCCTTGCCGGCTGGCTGGTCGTCCTGTAAGTGACAGTCCGCCAGCAGAAGGCAGTGCTCAGAGAAGAACACCGGCTCGACGCCGGTGGACCTGACCGAGAACGCCCGTGACACAAACAGCAAGTCTATCCTTGAGCGAATAGACCCGTCTGGCCGCGACCAGGTGTACCTCCGCTGCGCTCCATCTGCAGGGGTGCTGAAGACGTCGAGCAGCTTGGCGTCCTTCACCATGCCCATCAGGAATCTGGACGTGACGTCCAATTGACTCCCCCCACCCGCTGTCCCCACGCCGGATCTTCCATCTGCATCGATGATGCAGTTTAAGTCTCCGCCTAGGATGACCGGACTGGACGTAGCCAGCAGGGGTGGAAGCCGCTGCAGGACGGCCAACCGCTCACTCCGTACTGCTGGGGCGTACATGTTGATCAGCCTCAGGGGAGCGTTCCTGTAGGTGACGTCAGCCACTAGGAGGCGCCCCCCCCACCACCTCCTGAACTTGAGAGATAGTGAAGTCATGCCCCCACAGCAGAATAGCCAGGCCCGAGGAGCGACAGTCGTTACCCCCCGACCAGATCGAAGGCCCACAGGTCCAGGCGCCGGACCATTTCCCGTACCTGCCGAGGTGCGGTATCCCGTACTCCTGCAGAAACAGGAGGTCCGCCTTGACGGTGGTCAGGTAGGCCAACGTGGACACACATCTTGTGGTGGACATGACACTGCGCACATTAATGCTCGCAACTCGTACCCCCATTGTGGGCAGTGACCGCAGTACCCTCCCCAAGTCCAAGGTCCAGCCCCTCCATCTGTCCCTTCATGCCCATTGCCCGGGCTAACTGCTGGACGCTCTCCGGGCTGAGGAAACCATCTGTGCTGCCTTCTGGGTGGCATCCCCCCGTCAGGGGTACAGAGGCAGGAGAGTCCGGCTCTTGGTCAGGTTGGGGACGCGCTGTTTCCTCCTTCCCGCCTGGAAGTTCCGGGGGGCCCTCCAGTGCCCCAGCGGCACGTGACTGGGTGTCGGAGGGAGCCTCAGGATGCCTCCCGTCACCTGGAAGCGTGGTGCTGCTTTCCTTCTCCCTTGAGATCTTTAACTTCTGCTTCGGGCGGGCCCCCTCCGAATCTCCCTCGTCAGAGGAGCTCTTATAGCCCCCTTGTAGCTGCCTCTTCCCGCCTGATGGTTGCGGTTCCTGGGCCCGCCGACACACCTTCTTCCTCGCTTTCCGGACCGTCATCCACTCCCCTGGGTCGCCTGTCGCTGCCTCTATTGACTCCGGGTTGTCGGGGGGAAGCGGAGCCTGCAGGGGCGCTTTGCTGGCCTCGGGCCCATCCTGCGGAGCTGGGCCCCCCTGCACGACCTGGCCCTCCTGCACATTAGTGGGGTCCTTGCTGGGCCCTGGTGCCTTGCTCTCCTCCGGGGGTGCTGGCCCCGTATTGCCCCTGCCGGCGACCTGGGGGTAGGTGGACCCCCGCCGTGGGCATGCCCTATAGAGGTGGCCCGCTTCCCCGCAAAGGTTGCAGCTTTTCTCTTGTGGGCAATCCTTTGCAAGGTGTCCCTCCTCCCTGCAGTTCCTGCAGATGGTGGCTTTGCAGTCGTCCACCACGTGACCTGACCTACCACAGGCATGGCAGACTTTAGGTTGCCCAGTGTAGGTCAGGTAGCCCTTGCTCCCGCCAATCGCGAAGCTGGACGGTGGGTGTATGACGTTCCCGTCCGCGCCCATCCTCAGCGTCACCTTGACCTGCCTCTTACTGGTCCATGATGTCAGTTAGGTCCCCTTCCACCTTCACTTACCTTCCAAGGAAGGTCAGGACATGAATTGCTGGCACATGCGGGGTTGTACATGTGTGCAGTCACCATACAGCTCCTCTGCGCTGGCATCACGAACAGCGGGACAGCGTTCAATACAGAGAGGGGGCCCTCGCCTCCTTTCTCCTTGAAAACCTCCAGGAAGCACTCGCAAAGCTTGGCACTCCTGAAGGTTACATCGTAAAAACCTCCCGGGGAAATCCTGCAGGCAGTAAATGTCCGCAGCAGCGAACCCGCAACAGTCCAACAGGACCCTCTTCACGAAGAAGGTGCGGTCCACAGGTGCACATTCATCCACCTTCTTCACGGAAACGCGGATGGTGTTCCGGACCCCCTGACCTGGGGCACGAGCACTTGCCGCAGCCATCGTTGCAGGTTGGCTGCTCCCCTGAGCCAGCGTTAGGCTGAAGCCAGCATTAAGATCCACTGGTTGCAAGGGTGCACAGCCAACCTGACGTCCTCCTTCCACCTCCAACACAGCGCTCTCCTCCTCTCAGTCCACAAGAGAGTGGGTCTTTATTTTGTTCCAGATGTAAACTGGTTCACTGAGCTTGAAGGTTTGTTCCCAGATGTTTTGTCACCATTCTAGGTAACATCAACAGTGAGCCTCCGACGAAGCACTGGTGTTATGTCCCGCTTTCTGTTTATCTGTTTAGGTTACCTTGGGTTGGTGATGTCATTTCCTGTTCTTTTTCTCAGAGGATGAGAAGCTTTATTAGGACGCTATTTAAAAGGCCACTACTCACTGCAACATGCCAGAACTACGCAAGAAAGAGGAATAGCGCCTATACAAAATCTTCACTGTGAATGGATATCCCCTCAAAATACTATCTGCAGACGCCTACTGAATAGATAACAACAAGGGGATACTGTACACCCTAACATTCTGGCTACACTTCCTTACATCAAGAACATATCAGAACTGGCAACAAGGCTCCTAAGACCACTTGGAATCATGCTGCCACACAGCACACAGCCACTCTCCGACAAACACTCACAGGGATTAAAGACCCCATTCCCAAAACATGCAGAACCAACGTAGTTTACAAAATACTACGCAACAACTGCCATAAACACTACATCAGACAGACAGGAAGGAAACTAGCCATGAGGATACATGAACATCAGCTAGCAGCAAAATGACACAACAACCTTTCCTTAATGTCAGTATACTCGTACAATGAAGGCTGTCAATTACGTTGGAACAAAGTAACCATAGTAGTCCAAGCCAAACATACACATGCATGGCAATTCCTATAGGTACGGCTCGCAATCTGTAATGCAATCAACAAACATATAGAATTGGACCTCATATACAAATCCATATGGAACAAAGCCGGAAATGACAGTACTCACCATAACGGATCAGGCAGTATAAATGTCAAGCGGACTAGAACAAAATCTTTTCATCAGGGGCCTCACTGATAATATTACCCAGCATGTTGATGAAATGTCTGAACAAAAATGAGCCAGCTCAGCGAGCAAGTCAATAAAATAGTATATGTATTGATCACAACAGTACCAATTCATTATATCTCAGCAACAAGTTCAAAAGAATAGACACTTACTACAGGTCTCCACAGTTGGCAGTTCTAGAGGTTGAAGTTACTTTGCTTATTAATAAGTGCCATGCATCCACATCCATAGCTGGTTTTAAGCTGGAAGTCAGTTTTCTCAACCTAGAGGAGTAGGCCTTGCAATCAGAAAGAGGTGATGAGTCTATGACGCTTGAGTCCTCAAAATTCTAAGTGGTGGACAGAGAAACAATCCTGGTTCTTCTGGCCTGGAAAACAATTTTGAATGAAGACATTTTTACCTCTTTCAGCTTCAGTCTACTTCCCTGTCTGACTCTCATGCATTTCTGAAAAAGGAACCCACCAAATTTGTTTGGGTATCTTGGACATGTGCTCAAATGAGCCAGTTATAATTGCAACTGCTTACCTCCTAATGACTCCAACTCCAGAGTCAGCAAATAAACTACGTTTGAGGTAAGGCTAAAACTGCACTTCATGTTATTCTAAGGAAGTTAAATTCAGACAGAAGTTTGTTATCAGCAGAAAAACAAGCAGAGGCTACAGGCATTGATGAATCAATATTTATTGTCCAATACATCAAACTGTAGCATAATTAAAAACCACCAGTCATGCTGTTCCCTCTGTACTTTCATAAAGTTGGGGTGTTGCCATCATTAATTTTACCTCAAATCACACCATAGCCAAATTCTCAGTGGACTTGTGAAAAAAGGCAACTTGTCAATTTTTGTTAGCTACTGAAAATTAATAAGGGTTTCTGAAATGGCTAGTTGGTCGTGAATCAGTGTGTAGTAGCTGTATTACTTGTAAATAAATAATCTGTCTTGATTTTGACATAGGTTTAGAACAAACTGTTGGAATAAGAGTCAAAGTTCTGATAGGACTGTAATGCACAAAAAAGGGTTTCAGCATATTTTGACACGATGGAAAATGACAATGTCTGGATTTCAATGTGTTAAGATGATTTTCTTTAGGGTGACTGATAGTTTCAGAAATGCGTTCCAGGAATTGTTTTATCTCGAATCAATGGAAGTAGTAAATCTCCTACAATGAGAAAAAGTTTCCCTTTGAATTCAACTAGCTCCACGTTGAAGTGTTTCCATGGCTGAGACACAGAAGGAGGCCAGAAGAAGTTGCCCCTGTTCTTGTAAATTTAGAGCATGAGTGACAATTGGATACCCTGGGCTGAATCTTCCCAGGAGTGGTAATCATAATCAGATTGCACACCACTCCTTCATTACTTGCCCTGCTTGGGCTCCACGTTTCTGTCCTGAGCCCTATGACACCCATTCTCTCCACCCCTGCCTCCACACACCATCCTTGAGCTGCAGTGGAAGGCTTCCTCAACAGATATGCTCTATGTTTCTCATGAGTGTTTATCAGTGTTTCCGGCCAGAAACATGGAAGAACATCAAAATCAAATTATGGCCACAGCATGGTAAATGTTTCATGAATAGCTAATCAGCTCCCCACTCAATCCACTTTTTAAATCCTAATCCTCACCAGCGTAAGCACCAATACAAATGCAAACTGTGGTGAAGCAAGACCATGTGTCATTTTCCAACACGCTTCTCCATCTTCCTCACTACAAAACTCTACTCGTATCTATGGAGCTTCCTACTGGAGTAGAACTTCTCTACAGGATAAATGCTAAACTGTTCTACCTCCAGTGCAGAACCACAATCATCCGAATCTCTGTCAGTGAGTTGCAGTATGCAGATGCTCCTTTCATATACACACAGAGAGGATAAGTGCCAAAGCATCATCAATGCCTTCACAGAAGCATTTGACAGAATTGGCTTTAATCTAGACATCAGGAAGACAAAGGTTCAACTATGCAACATTTTCCCCAAAATCCACAATGAACTATTGAATAACATGGGTCAGTTCTCATGCCTTAGGAGCATCCATTCAATGAGTACAGACATCAGTGAAATTCACTTTTGTCTCCAATGTACCAGTTCAACTTTTGATTGTCTGAGGACTAGAATGTTTGACAACAAAGACATCAATCTCGGCACTACATTTGTTGTCTACATGGCAGCAACGTTATCTTTCCTTCTGTATGTATCAAAATCATAGATGATGTACAGCAGACTCCTCAAAACCCTACAGAGATATCACCATCGATGCCATCATAAAGTCCTATATGTTCAATGACAGAATAGGTGTTCCAATATCAGTGGCCTCTCTGCAGAAAATATCCCCAGCATCAAAGTATTAGTTATAATAAAATGGCTGGAATGGGCACACCGCATTGTGCCCACACCTAGAAAACAAGGTCCCAAATTTAACATCATCAAAGCAAGTGGATACCAATAGAAGAAGTGCTTCAAGGATTTTTAAAAAAGTATCATCTCCACTGATTCATGGGTATTACTGGCCCAAGACTACTAAAACTGAAGAAGCAGCATTTACAAAGGTACCAACTGCTTCAAGACACTCTGACAGGTTCAGATGGAGGCCAAATGCAAATAGCAGAAGGGGTATGCAAAAATCCAACATTGCAGACTAACCATCCTTAACAAACACACAGTACATCAATTGTGACTGAGTTTGCAGTTACTATTGGACTATATTGGCTTCTGCCTCAATGAGTTTCCATTTTGCACTAACAATATTGTTTGGCATCAAATAACTTTTTCTCTCCTTTTTAACTTCTCTATTTTGTTTTTGTCCTATGGACTGTCTAATCAATTACACCATTGTAGTCAAAGTTAGATCTTCAGTAGACTGCAGTGAATCTGCAAGTGTTTCCCCTGAAACACCAACTTCAATCCGATATATGGCCAAGTTGTCCCATATTTGCAGCTGCCTGCCAAAAGATAATGGTCATTAATAAATAGTCTACGCCTTCTCCTGGCTTTTGTCACATTCTATTTAATTTTGTTCATTCAATATTGATATTGTATAGAATTATAGAATTGTATAGAATCCCTACAGTGTGGAAACAGGCCCTTCAGCCTAACAAGTCCACACTGGACCTCAGTGCATCCCACCCAGACCCATCCCCCTATAACCCACCTCAGCTACACACCCCTGAACACTACGGGCAATTTAACATGGCCAATCCACCTAACCTGCACATCTTTGGACTGTGGGAGGAAACTGGAGCACCCGGAGCAAACCCACGCAGAAACGGGGAGAACGTGCAAACTCCACACAGACAAAACACAAAACAAAACTTCTAATAACTTCTGTTAGGCTGTCTCTTCATTTACCTTCTGTCTTGCTAGATTGCCACCATTAATTCCGCCTGCAGTATTGCCAGGATTTTGATTTGATCTATATTGATTTTCATTGCCAAACTTGAAACATCTCTATAATAAGTAAATCAGAGTGCCAGTTTTCCCAATTTTCTGCCTAGTGTTGACTGGCCACATGTTTGAGTGTTTATGAAAACAATCTGATCAAATCTATTCTTATCTTTATTAAAGCATTTCTGCTCATACTGCCTCTTCACCAACTGCTGGGGCTGTGTTTCGAACTTTTCTTTCTGCTCTGTCCAATTGCCACGAGGTTGTGGCCACTGGTCTGACTTGTTGTTCAGTGCAAACTGGTGCTACCATCTGTTGTGGTTGTGCAGTGTCGTAGAGAATGTTTAGGGTGCATTACTGTATGAAAGAGATGTTCCCCGAATCTAAGGACTTTAATACAATATAAATAAAAAATATTTAGTATGTAAATTCTGGCTAAAAACAAATCTGGACTGTTGCTCATCTCTTCAGGGTTTCTAAATCATCATGTGATCACGTTATCACCTTTGACATAGCTTCCTGTACGCACGCTGAAGAGCTAACCTTGTACTCCGCAGAAACCACTGAGCTTTTCTCAAATCGAAAAAAGATGCTGCAAAATATTTTCACTTTCAGGTGGTGACAAATGTCTCTGAGATTAATAAGGTGGAAGATTGCAGTTTAAACAGAATGAAGGTGAAAGTATTCATTGGCTAGATGTGGGTAAGAGTGAATCACTAAATGTTAAAGTTATTTTTTATTGGAAGTATGGTAATTTTGCTACAAGCTTTAACTCTGAACCATTTTCCTGCCTTGACACTTTAATGGATTTCTATAGTACGGTCCAGTTTACTGCTTTTGTAGCTGACTATCTGACATTCCTAAATAATTATACAGAAGCGTCCAGATCATTCTCCTCAAGGTGAAAAAGTTTGAGAAGACAAATGCATGGTATCAAGTTGAAAAAAGCATAGCCATGTTTAGCCAGAAGAATGCAAGAAAATTTTCAACACACTTGGGAAAAGCTGCGAAGTAAATATAATTAAATGTGAGGCTGGATGAACACAGCGGGCCAAGCAGCATCTCAGGAGCACAAAAGCTGACGTTTCGGGCCTAGACCCTTCATCAGAGAGGGGGATGGGGGGAGGGAACTGGAATAAATAGGGAGAGAGGGGGAGGCGGACCGAAGATGGAGAGAAAAGAAGATAGGTGGAGAGGGTGTAGGTGGGGAGGTAGGGAGGGGATAGGTCAGTCCAGGGAAGACGGACAGGTCAAGGAGGTGGGATGAGGTTAGTAGGTAGCTGGGGGTGCGGCTTGGGGTGGGAGGAAGGGATGGGTGAGAGGAAGAACCGGTTAGGGAGGCAGAGACAGGTTGGACTGGTTTTGGGATGCAGTGGGTGGGGGGGAAGAGCTGGGCTGGTTGTGTGGTGCAGTGGGGGGAGGGGATGAACTGGGCTGGTTTAGGGATGCAGTGGGGGAAGGGGAGATTTTGAAACTGGTGAAGTCCACATTGATACCATATGGCTGCAGGGTTCCCAGGCGGAATATGAGTTGCTGTTCCTGCAACCTTCGGGTGGCATCATTGTGGCAGTGCAGGAGGCCCATGATGGACATGTCATCAAGAGAATGGGAGGGGGAGTGGAAATGGTTTGCGACTGGGAGGTGCAGTTGTTTGTTACGAACTGAGCGGAGGTGTTCTGCAAAGCGGTCCCCAAGCCTCCGCTTGGTTTCCCCAATGTAGAGGAAGCCGCACCGGGTACAGTGGATGCAGTATACCACATTGGCAGATGTGCAGGTGAACCTCTGCTTAATGTGGAATGTCATCTTGGGGCCTGGGATGGGGGTGAGGGAGGAGGTGTGGGGACAAGTGTAGCATTTCCTGCGGTTGCAGGGGAAGGTGCCGGGTATGGTGGGGTTGGAGGGCAGTGTGGAGCGAACAAGGGAGTCACGGAGAGAGTGGTCTCTCCGGAAAGCAGACAGGGGAGGGGATGGAAAAATGTCATGGGTGGTGGGGTCGGATTGTAAATGGCGGAAGTGTCGGAGGATAATGCGTTGTATCCGGAGGTTGGTAGGGTGGTGTGTGAGAACGAGGGGGATCCTCTTGGGGCGGTTGTGGCGGGGGCGGGGTGTGAGGGATGTGTCGCGGGAGATGCGGGAGACGCGGTCAAGGGCGTTCTCAATCACCGTGGGGGGAAAGTTGCGGTCCTTAAAGAAGTTGGACATCTGGGATGTGCGGGAGTGGAATGTCTTATCGTGGGAGCAGATGCGGCGGAGGCGGAGGAATTGGGAATAGGGGATGGAATTTTTGCAGGAGGGTGGGTGGGAGGAGGTGTATTCTAGGTAGCTGTGGGAGTCGGTGGGCTTGAAATGGACATCAGTTACAAGCTGGTTGCCTGAGATGGAGACCGAGAGGTCCAGGAAGGTGAGGGATGTGCTGGAGATGGCCCAGGTGAACTGAAGGTTGGGGTGGAAGGTGTTGGTGAAGTGGATGAACTGTTCGAGCTCCTCTGGGGAGCAAGAGGCGGCGCCGATACAGTCATCAATGTACCGGAGGAAGAGGTGGGGTTTGGGGCCTGTGTAGGTGCGGAAGATGGACTGTTCCACGTAACCTACAAAGAGGCAGGCATAGCTGGGGCCCATGCGGGTGCCCATGGCCACCCCCTTAGTCTGTAGGAAGTGGGAGGAGTCAAAAGAGAAGTTGTTGAGTGTGAGGACGAGTTCCGCTAGGCGGATGAGAGTGTCGGTGGAGGGGGCCTGGTCGGGCCGCATCTCCCGCGACACATCCCTCACACCCCGCCCCCGCCACAACCGCCCCAAGAGGATCCCCCTCGTTCTCACACACCACCCTACCAACCTCCGGATACAACGCATTATCCTCCGACACTTCCGCCATTTACAATCCGACCCCACCACCCATGACATTTTTCCATCCCCTCCCCTGTCTGCTTTCCGGAGAGACCACTCTCTCCGTGACTCCCTTGTTCGCTCCACACTGCCCTCCAAACCCACCATACCCGGCACCTTCCCCTGCAACCGCAGGAAATGCTACACTTGTCCCCACACCTCCTCCCTCACCCCCATCCCAGGCCCCAAGATGACATTCCACATTAAGCAGAGGTTCACCTGCACATCTGCCAATGTGGTATACTGCATCCACTGTACCCGGTGCGGCTTCCTCTACATTGGGGAAACCAAGCGGAGGCTTGGGGACCGCTTTGCAGAACACCTCCGCTCAGTTCGTAACAAACAACTGCACCTCCCAGTCGCAAACCATTTCCACTCCCCCTCCCATTCTCTTGATGACATGTCCATCATGGGCCTCCTGCACTGCCACAATGATGCCACCCGAAGGTTGCAGGAACAGCAACTCATATTCCGCCTGGGAACCCTGCAGCCATATGGTATCAATGTGGACTTCACCAGTTTCAAAATCTCCCCTTCCCCCACTGCATCCCTAAACCAGCCCAGTTCATCCCCTCCCCCCACTGCACCACACAACCAGCCCAGCTCTTCCCCCCCACCCACTGCATCCCAAAACCAGTCCAACCTGTCTCTGCCTCCCTAACCGGTTCTTCCTCTCACCCATCCCTTCCTCCCACCCCAAGCCGCACCCCCAGCTACCTAGTAACCTCATCCCACCTCCTTGACCTGTCCGTCTTCCCTGGACTGACCTATCCCCTCCCTACCTCCCCACCTACACCCTCTCCACCTATCTTCTTTTCTCTCCATCTTCGGTCCGCCTCCCCCTCTCTCCCTATTTATTCCAGTTCCCTCCCCCCATCCCTCTCTCTGATGAAGGGTCTAGGCCCGAAACGTCAGCTTTTGTGCTCCTGAGATGCTGCTTGGCCTGCTGTGTTCATCCAGCCTCACATTTTATTATCTTGGAATCTCCAGCATCTGCAGTTCCCATTATCTCAAGTAAATATAATTACCTGGATTTTTAAAAAGGGATTTTACATTGGGGAATAAAAGTAGATTCTCTATTCTATGAGCTAACTAAAGACAACCATGCCAACTGTCTCAATCTTTTGTCCTACACAGACGGATAGACATAGTCACCTTTATCTGCAGCTTGGGTTAATTTGCACTGCAGAGTAAAAATGGTCTGTATGAGCATCCTGAGAGTTGTTGAAATATACATGCAAATAATTATGACAAAAATAAACAAGCGGCATTATGCTAGCATCACACCATTGATCAAGGGAGAGTGCAAACAAGTTAAAAGCACACTACAAAGATCATATCAAACCCAGCTTCTGGTGCTATATGATATAAGGACTTGCTTATATTGAGTTTCTCTCAGGAATGGATCATGGGAGGAAGGTGAGAAGATGCTAATGAAAGAGGATTAGACATGGTCGAAAGTACAAGACTACTTAGACTAGATTATGAAAAAAGGATGAAAATGAGAAAGAAAAGAATAGGTAGAAGAGAAGAAAAATATTTTAATGAATTTTACACCTCATTGAGGACAAATGTTGACTGATTTTTTTAATGAGGGAATAGTGATTAAAGTTGTCATTTCTCGCTTGTGTTATTTTGATTTTGGAGAAAAGCAGAGTTCCGTGCATACTCAAATCAAATCGGTGCAATACTTTTCATTGGTTTTCATTTTCTTCCTCATCCCCAAAATATGCAATTTGATACCTGTGGCCATAAACAGAGGAATTTAGTGGCTTGAAGAAGCTAATGTTATAGTGACCTATGTGAGGTGTATCATTGACTCCTGGCTGAGAATGATGGATTCTCCAAAATGGGCAGCTGCTATGATGAATGATTTCTGTACAAAATGACTGACGCCCTTCTCTCACTGTTTTCCTTATTCCAGCACTTTGTGCTTTGGAAGTGTTGATGCATTACATCTTCTGATGAGGAACCCTGGTTCAGCAACACAATGCAAGAAGATAAAGTGCTGGTACTATTAAATGAGTTATCCTACAATGACTGTTTCCAGGCTGGCCTATACTAGCAGTTTGAAAAAATAAAATACTTAAATGAACAGGAATACAGGGGAAAACATATTGACTCTTCTCATTTCAAATACTGTGCATGATAGTTCAATAAATCAACCTTCCTCTTAATACAGATGTAACTCAGGATGATAATATTTGCTTGTACTGATCGAACATCTTAAATATAAACTAATGTTATTTGCTCTTGACATTTCTATTGTATTCAAAACTGATTATTCATAGACTTTAATTTTAATTCTCCTTTCACATAATATGTTTTACTATCTTCACATGTTCCCTCACAGTCTAGGCAGCCCTTGTTTATTAACCTCTTCATTAAGCTTTCCACCTGTGCATTTCATTTCCTTTTCCAATTTGCCATTGCTTTGCAATATTTTATCTCGAACGCTTTGACAGTATTAGGCTCAACTGGCTTTTATGGAAAGGACAGAAATGGCTAAACCCCAAGTGGTCATTAGTTGCTAACATGAAACAATAACTTTTTTGCTCCAGTGAAGAGTTCGAGCTTGTTGATGATTTTGTTGGAAAAAAAGCTTTATTGTAGCTCTTTGTTTATCATTCTAGCAATTTAAGTGCATTGGCAGTGTCTGCTTTCATCACTATTTCATCTGATAACCATTGTAATTTCATGCTAGAACCTTGGCTTAACAATTAGCTTTCAATCCTCTTTTACTTGATTATATTTTGATTAGTGTTGTTTAATATAGTGCACTGATATCATTAAATTATTTAATATCTGTGAATGTAGATTCCTTAATTTCTTATTGTCTATTAATTGCACAAAGGAATACATATAAAACAGGTCAGCACAGTTTGGATTATATCCATCGGAACATGTGATTTTCCATTCACATTGCATGTAGTGACATCTGATAATATCAAAGTCAATAAGTTGGATTTAACAGGAAGGAAAGAAGGATCAGAGCAGCACAGTAGCAGGCAACTATCCAATCAAGGATAATTTTAACGTCAAGGCTTCATTCAAATAGAGATTTACACCAAGCCAGATTGACTGCCTGGGAGGCTGTGACACTTGGCCGAGCTCGCAGAAACATTCCTGCTTCTTCTGTTCCACAAGGAATTGTAAAAGGAGATGGTCATGAAATACCAGAGATAATGGGAACTGCGGATGCTGGAGAATTCCAAGATAACAAAATGTGAGGCTGGATGAACACAGCAGGCCAAGCAGCATCTCAGGAGCACAAAAGCTGACGTTTCGGGCCTAGACCCTTCAACAGAGAGGGGGATGGGGAGAGGGAACTGGAATAAATAGGGAGAGAGGGGGAGGCGGACCAAAGATGGAGAGTAAAGAAGATAGGTGGAGAGAGTGTAGGTGGGGAGGTAGGGAGGGGATAGGTCAGTCCAGGGAAGACGGACAGGTCAAGGAGGTGGGATGAGGTTAGTAGGTAGCTGGGGTTGCGGCTTGGGGTGGGAGGAAGGGATGGGTGAGAGGAAGAACCGGTTAGGGAGGCAGAGACAGGTTGGACTGGTTTTGGGATGCAGTGGGTGGGGGGGAAGAGCTGGGCTGGTTGTGTGGTGCAGTGGGGGGAGGGGACGAACTGGGCTGGTTTAGGGATGCAGTAGGGGAAGGGGAGATTTTGAAACTGGTGAAGTCCACATTGATACCATATGGCTGCAGGGTTCCCAGGCGGAATATGAGTTGCTGTTCCTGCAACCTTCAGGTGGCATCATTGTGGCAGTGCAGGAGGCCCATGATGGACATGTCATCTAGAGAATGGGAGGGGGAGTGGAAATGGTTTGCGACTGGGAGGTGCAGTTGTTTGTTGCGAACTGAGCGGAGGTGTTCTGCAAAGCGGTCCCCAAGCCTCTGCTTGGTTTCCCCAATGTAGAGGAAGCTGCACCGGGTACAGTGGATGCAGTATACCACATTGGCAGATGTGCAGGTGAACCTCTGCTTAATGTGGAATGTCATCTTGGGGCCTGGGATAAGCGTGAGGGAGGAGGTGTGGGGACAAATGTAGCATTTCCTGCGGTTGCAGGGGAAGGTGCCGGGTGTGGTGGGGTTGGAGGGCAGTGTGGAGCGAACAAGGGAGTCACGGAGAGAGTGGTCTCTCCGGAAAGCAGACAGGGGAGGGGATCGAAAAATGTCTTGGGTGGTGGGGTCGGATTGTAAATGGCGGAAGTGTCGGAGGATGATGCGTTGTATCCGGAGGTTGGTAAGGTGGTGTGTGAGAACGAGGGGGATCCTCTTAGGGCGGTTGTGGCGGGGGCGGGGTGTGAGGGATGTGTTGCGGGAAATACGGGAGACGCGGTCAAGGGCGTTCTCGATCACTGTGGGGGGAAAGTTGCGGTCCTTAAAGAACTTGGTCATCTGGGATGTGCGGGAGTGGAATGTCTTATCGTGGGAGCAGATGCGGCGGAGGCGGAGCAATTGGGAATAGGGGATTGAATACCTAGAAAGGTCATGAAATACCTACCAGTTGGTCTCTCCTCCTTGATGTGCTACCAAGCAGTTAAAGGTTGGACATCCTCCTATGTGTAGTCAACTCCATCTCACAGAACCATGATACCTGAATGTTAACTAGTAGCCTGTCTAGACTTGGATGAGTATTGGGTTAACAAAGAGTTAATAGCCAGGCAAGTGATGGTTTGGAGGCAGGGAGTAGAATTTTTAAAGTTGAACCTCTTCTGTATACCATTCTCACTGGTCCCAACGAAAAGAAGGGTTTAGCACTCAACCTGTTGCAATGCAATTGTTAGAACATGCACTTCATTCCTTATGAAAGATTTATATTTCATCTATCACCATGGAAATAGGGACAAGTCATCTTTCGTAGAGACAAAGACTATGTGTAATCATGAGAGTGCAAATTTCTTTGAAACCAAGGGCATAATGAAAAGATATCAGAAAAAATGCAACGAGACAAAAGCAAGATTTTCACAAATAATGAATTAAACACAATGTAAAGAAAGGAAGTAATTTTGTGTGCAAGCGAGGCTGATGATGAGTGGAGAAGGCGAATATTGACATTATAGAATCACTAAGGATGCTTTTAGTATGATTATTATTCAATGGGAAACCATTCGATAGATGCCACTTGAAGGGAGGACTTGAGGATCCTGACGGAAGGAGAGGAACAAGTAGTAAAAGCTATATAATAATTTTTCAAACTTCTATAGAAATAAAAATCATGATGCTAGACTGAAAATGGCAATGTAGACTTCTCTTCTGCAAGGGAAATTGGTTATTGGTAAACTTTAAGAAACCGTGAACTGTCTTCTCCACTGTGATCCCATTGAACTAGGTTCATGATAAATATTGATGCAAAACACATTGCTAAAGCATACAGCTTCCTCACTGCCCTCTCAACATTCATATTTCTCATTCCACCGGGACCACTGTTATATTTATTCCAGAATCAAACACATGTAGCAGATTGATGATAGCTAGTCCATCTGTATCAATGATGTAAAACAGTTCAGGTGACCATTCCACAGATCCATATTGGTTGGTTCATAAGACTGAAAATGCCAATGAATAGGATGTCAGACCAGTTCTCTGTAGTTAGCTTATCAGGCATGGGATGCAACGTATGCCGGTTTTCTGAGTATATCTTATGTAAAATGTGTAAAAGGATGTTAGTTGCATTTGCACTAGTGTAAATCTTATGCATAGTGCATGTTGTGTGTTCCTTTTGGAACATATCTCTTGAACAGAGATAAATGTTTCAGTTTTTCTTTTGCTGACAGCATCCATTTAACTTTACCACATGCAATGTCTGACTGGTGTGCAATTGTATCAATCGCTTTGACACATTTGCATACCGTCAATGAAACTTTGGAAGATTCTTTGATATTGTTCCTTTGTGGTCACTTCTTCACTTGTTGCTGTGGAGCATTGTGTTATACTTTGGGTTTCACCGGGTGTTGGGACTTGCTGCACATTTTAGCCCTATGTCATCTTCTGGAATCCAGCTTGTGTATGTGACAAAATGTTGGATACTGTCTTGGTGGGGTTAGACTAGCCACTTACAAGGTTCATTTATTCCAGTGAAAACGTTGCCAGCTGTGATAGTTATTCCAGAGTCAAACACTTGCAGATGTTGCTGTACTGTTGTAATTGCTTCGGACTTGCGTGTGTCTTCCATTAGAACATGGATGGGATATTCTTTGGGTTTGTCCAGAGTGATTTTCAGAATGATTTGGTGGGTGTAGAGGCAATGAAAAATTCAATAAGCCTTTTGACTAAGTTAAATTTAGCAAAATCACATTCCATACCTGAGCATCATCATGTGCCTATGAATTGGTCAGTATTTTTACCTGACTGTACTATAATGTGATCTCAAGCCTGTGTACCCTGAAATTGACTGAGACTTGAAATTGATCTTGTGACATCTGAAGCATTCTGTCAGAATCTTTGGAATCATCAGAAATATTGAAGGATTTTTTTGTTCTTAACCCTACTGTGCCCTTCTGTGAAGTTTAACTGCCTGATGTTCTTTGTCAGTTGTACACTCATCCACAAAGCAAAGATTGATGTTTTCTTTAAATAACAAGCTCTAATGGACTATCACGGAATGTGACTCTATGGTTATGGTATTTACAGTGTTTTGCCCTTCAAAATGCCGGTGTAAGAATCTATATTGCAGTCTAGTGCTTTTCTGTGTTTTGTTGGCTCTGCTTCTCTTTATGATGCTGCCTTTAACAACTGAGGGCTTGTAGTTCGGGTTTCTACTTGAAGGTGGAATTTGTACTTAAAAAGAAGTAATGGAAATATATGGACTCTTTTACATTTGCACTAGTTTAGAAAAAAGAAAATGGTAGAACTGACTGACATCTACAACAGGTAAGGCCGCTTTATTATAGAAATTCTTTCAGTATTTTAAAATGGCATTTCCTTTTAGGAGTTCTTTGGAACTCTCCTTTTAAAGCTTAATTTTAAAATTCAGATCGGCAGCTGCTTGGTGTCAGTATATTTTTCTTCTTGAAGAGATAGTGTCCATTATATTTCAGGATAGGTTGACAGCCCATCATGTTGGTTGTAACACTTCAGTTTTGGTTTTATTTACAACTTCAGGTATGAACTGAGACAGATAAATGGAGGCTTGATAGGAAAACGACTTGTCATAATTGCCATGCAGCTGTTACCTTTTTAGTTTCTAGCTTCCACTTGCTGCTGCTGCCATGCTAGATTTTAGCATCCACTTTGTTATGGACCAGACCAAACCTCCTTCAAAAATATCAGGGAGATAGCCTAGACCCTAACATCTATCTTATTTAAAGGCAAGTTTAAGATGTTGTGTTCCAGGTGTAATTTGAATGGATACACTAGTTGGCTTTAAGCAAAACACACTTTTTTTTGTTTTTACCCTACAGTGAACATACAAAGAGGAATTGGTATAACTTTAACTCTGTTGGAAACTTAATCAGAATAATAGATTACTTAACTACTAAACAACTGTTCCAAGACAGTAACATCCAGGAAACACACCCTTGGAAAAAGCAAATTCAGTAACACAGATTGTCTCACATACAATGTTTCTCCAGTCCAGGAGGAAATAACATCAAGAGAAAATTCTAGCAGAAAGAAATCAAACATTTTGTTGTAGTAGGGACTGATGTATGGCAGCTTCAAAACCCCAACAACTAGTAAAAACTAAACTGAAGCCCTGGTCCTGTGGCAGCCTGACTTCACCTACTTATGCTGCTTCTATTGTTCCAACTTAAAAAAAACCTCGGCCTCTCAAGCTGTTTAGTTTATTACAGCCAAGTTGCTGCCGTTTCTTGGGACATCTATGTGGAAAGTGGTATTAAATCAAAGGAAGAGATAAGGACGGGTCTCATGGATTTCCACATAGGGATTATACAATATTAGTTTCCAACATTCACCTTAGGATGTATAAAATGTGAGGCAGGTGTTTCACGATCCTGTTTGGCTGTATTTCTCATGGCTCATTAAAATCAGGGATTATTTCCCCATAACTGGAAGGTTGCTCAAATTTTCAAAATTTTGGTTTGACTTCAACCAAAGGGAAGCTGCTGGAAGAAATCATGCGATGCTTCTTAATGATTGCCCACATGTATATTGTGCTATTTGACACTAACAGTATGATTTCTGGATAACAAAGTCAGGCCTTACTAATTTGATTACATTTTTTGAAGAAGGCATTGTGTTGATGAGCAAGGGTAGCTGACCAAGCAGGGCCCAGGTTTCAACAAGTCAGGCTAAAACAGAAACCCATTAAAAATTCAAATCTGGGTTTTATGTCCAGCAACATTCTCTGGTGTGGCCACCAGGATGGTGTGCTCCCTAACTGGCCTGCTATATTACAAGGGGTAAGTAGATACACCCTTCCTCTTCTCTGCAACCTCTCTGGACCCAGGTTCCTTCTGTAGGACTGTAGTTATTGACCCCTCAAAGGATTTGTGAACCAAGGGAGAGCTGTAGTCCCAAGTAGGGACCAAGAAGATGCAACTCCTGGAATTCTTTCATTGAGAGACTTTGAAATTCAAAAGCATCTCTCTGTCAGTGTCAGTAGTTCAATGTACTATTATAAATTAAAAATGAAAATAGAAATAGCTGGAAAAGATCAGCAGGTCTGGCAGCATCGGTGGAGAAAAATCAGGGTTAACAATTTGCATGCAGTAACCCTTTTTCAGAACATACAATCAATTACTGTAGTAAAAACATATTTTAAGACTGTCCTGCAAAGACAAATTAAGCATTGCAGTCACCAATATTGTGAAAGTGTTGGGATAAAATAGAATACTTTACCATTAAAAAACCAAAAGAACCGCGGATGCTGTAAATCAGGAACAAAAGTAGAAGTTGTTGGAAAAGCTCAGCAGCTCTGGCTGCATCTGTGAAGAAAAAAGTCAGGGTTAACATTTCGGGCCCAGTGATCCTTCCTGAGAAACAAATTCCAAGGAAGGTTGCCAGACTCGAAACGTTAACTCTAATTTTTTTTTCTTCACAGATGCTGTGAGACCTGCTGAACTTTTCCAGCAATGTCTGTTTTTGTACTTTACCATTAAGTCCACCAAGTGTTGTTATGCTTTGAAACTGAAGACTAACTGCTTGGGAACTCAAAGTATTGCAATTTGAAATGCTTTAAATTCTAAGCCATTTACTTTAAGAACAGTTATATTCTTTTGTGTAGTGTAGAAAAATAGACACCTGGTAATGGAGCCCATTGATTTATAGATCATCTGGTGTAGTTTAGGAAAACATCACCATCTGGTTTTCCAAGTTCAATCAGTTTCATTGCTTGTGAGCCACAATTGTTCATTATAACTGAAACCATTACAATGCTGAACTAAGTTTCAAATGCTACCACACCACTTTACACAGTAGTGGGTTATGTTCATGCTTGATTAACAGCCTTTCTTAAAAACGTATTTAACTACATCAAATACAGATAATATTTTGAAAATTAATATTTGTTCTTTACAACAAATTAACCACTTGTGCATACTTACAATTTTTATGAACGATGTTTTCGAAGGAGAGACATTTTTCACTATGAATTGTTTGATTTATCCCTCTATTAAATTGTCAAATTTCCATTTCAAAGACATGAGGCTAAATGTTTCCTAATTTTGGCTGAGGTCAGTGTGGGAGAGCTCACTGCCACCCTCAAGTATGCACATACCTCCACTCTCATGCTATGTTGCAAACAGTGGTGAATGTTCTTGTCAATGCCAGAGCCTTCCAGCACCTATGCCATCTGTGTCATATTTTAATTCAGAATGAGCAGTATTTCAAATGCTACAAGCCAGTAATTGTCCTTCATAGTTCTTTGGCCTCAATAACTGCAAAAGCAATATACAATGGAGCTAAAATGAAATGCTTTGACAACTGGCGCCTGAAAGTCCTGGTGAATAGGATGGTGGAGAGGAGAGATGGCTTCTTTTGCTAGGATTTTGAGGAGACCACAACCCCAGACCCTGTCAGCTTGTCTAAAGTTGCTACATGATCATTACGTTATTCACAGTTGGGATGAAGGTGCAATAATTGGTGGTGGAGGGTCTGGATGCGATGCCTGTCCAAGTGATTTTTGTCCTGAATGGTGTCAATTGAGTGTTGTTGGAGCCACACTCATCCAGGCAAATTGGGAATATTCCATGGCTGTACATGGAGGACAGGCTTCAGAGAGTCAGGATGTGAGTTACTCACTAGAAAATTCCTAGTTTTGTAGCCACATTATTTATATCCTTAGAATCCCTACACCATTGCAACAGGCCATTTGGCTCAACAAGTCCACACTGATCTCCAAAGAGCATCCCACCCAGACCATACCCCCTACGCTATCCCTGTAACCCTGCATTTCCCATGGCTAACACACTTAACCTACACATCCCTGAGCACTATGGGTAATTTAGCATGGCCAATCCACCTGCTATGCACATCTGTGGACTGTGGGAAGAAACCGAGCACTTAGCAGAAACCACCCCCCCCCCCCACCCTCCCCAACACACACACACACACACACACACACACACACACACACACACACACACACACACACACACACACACACACACACACACACACCCATCCAAACTCCAAACATGTGGTCACCCAAAGATAGAATCAAACCAAAGCGCCTGACGCTGTGAGGCAGTAGTGCTAGCCACTGAGCCACTGTGCCACCCCTAGTCCAAGGGCGAGTCCAGTTCAGTTTCTGATCAATGGTAACCTGTCAGAATTTTGATGATGATACCATTGAATGTCATTGGATGATTTTTAATTCCATGTTGGAGTTGATTGTTGCCTAACACTTGTGTAGTGTGAATATTACTTGTCAATGTGGTGTGTTGCACTGCTCCCCCATTATCACCACAATCTATTTTCCCACCTCCAGTGTGCATTCATTCTTCTGAGACACTAACAAGATCCAAACAGCTTGATCCCACAAGAGAGCAGTCCTCAGGCCTTCAGTTATTCCTTGATCTCGGAGGAAGAAGCCACACAAACTGCAGAAGATGCACCAACAAGGTTGGCTCCTGAATCCTTCACCAACTCCAAGACTTTCACCTCGATGAGGATTTCGTTGAGATTAGATTTGGGACCACATTCTATTCAGCACATTACTGTCATATCACAGCAGCTGACCAAGAAAGAAACATCCCTGACACTGAAGACTGGCATCAGTAACCTGCCACTGATAAATGGACTGGATCCCTGCGTGATTTCTAAACAAGTCCCTGACTGACATCCCTGTAATCCTTGGACTGGTTGGACTCAACCTGCAGGACTGATGATGGCCCAATTTCAAGTCAGTATTGACAGATACCCAGAACCTGATCAAACCAAGCAATCAACCGACTCTAGCCAAACCCTTGGACTGAAATTGGACACTACCTTTGACAGACTGTGGCAGAACCCCCGATTGACCATAAACCTATAGACTTTCAGACATGAAAGATTGCTACATAAGCAATAGGTGTGACATTGATGTAGCACACAGCTATACATCTGTACTCCAAAGTGCAATACTGAATTGCTGGACTGCATAATAAGCAAGTCAAAGATGTGCCATGCAGATATGTTAAGGCTGATGCTTTATCAATGCCAACCTCAATGTAGACAGGATCTGCTTGATGAGCATGACCCAACATATCAATGTAGGCCTGCGTTAAGAATGGCTGGAGAAGATGCTGGCAAGCTGCAGCTGCCAAGCAACTGCTCTGACTTTCCTGTCAGAAATTGGCACCATCTAGTTTGATTCCACTACCTGGAAAAACCTGCAAAAAAATGAGGGAGATCATGTAATATGAGATGTTAAATCATGCAAAATGACCCATCACCACTCCCAAACAAAGTCAGGATGGAGGAGGCGCAAGGATCTGAACGTAGGTGGAAGTGGCCATGGAGGCATGGAGGATATTTTGGTGGGGTTGGGCGGGTGGTTGGTGAGGAGTAAGGGCTTGAGGGCCTGACATTCATCATTAAAACCCAGCCTATCTCCAATACGAATACAGGCATGCATTGCAGCCTGCCACCTTTGCCGTTGCTTCTTTCAGCTCTTACGACTCTTCCTCATCTGACGCCAAGCCACACCCAAGTGAGAAAGCAGAGGCAGGGGCCTTCTAAAGCTGTTCTCTCTTAGGAGTTTGCCCAACTTAACCACCACCACCCCCCAACCCCACCCCCACTCCTCAACCAACACCACTTCCCCCTCTTCCCCCACAATAATCTTTTCCCAGGTGTACTTGGGGATTGTCAGATAGCCATTGGAGAACTAGCACAAAATACAAAAAACTCTACAAGAAGATAGAGTCATGTGGGATTAGTGAGAGGTAACAGCAGTGGATTAATAAATAGCTGCACTTTTGTAGGCAGAACCTAGTTTGTTATTGTGTGCTGCAGGGACCATTGTTAATCCAGCTGTCATGTTTTCTCCTCTTTAATGATCTAAATTTGGGCTCTGGTAAAATCATCAGTAAGGTCATAGTGGAAAAGATTTACGATTCCATGCTGAATAATGCCCTGGTAATGATTCCAACCCATGTTCAGCTTCTTTCTCGACCAAAATTAGAGATTCAATGTGGTCAGTGTTGCCCAGCAAATAGCCAAATCAAGTCAGTAGCACTTGTAATAATTCTTTGACCCCGCCAAGGATTAAATCACTGCAATCATCATCCCTTTAGTAGTTATATCATTCCTTTCACATTTTTCTTGCATTGTAAACTGTTGGAGATCCAACTTTTTACATTCCTACTGATCAATTATAGAATCACTCTGGAGTTATAGCATATCTCTGTCTATTGTTTTAACATAATAGCTGAAAATTCATGACCCAAGTTTAATGTTTGTCTGGCTGATCAGCAAACAAAATTGTTGGGCTCGACCTTTCAACAATGATGCAATCCTGTATTTGCAATATCTTCGAGAATTAATTCAGATTTTAAGCTTCCTCTGGGAACATCTAAAGAGAGTCTCTCAAATTTAACAGCGGGCCAACAGTTACTAAATTGATGAGGTTTGTGCCCCACTCGTGCCTAAGCAGTGGTTGCAATGCCTGCCAATTTCTACAATTTATTTCTTTTGAGTAATTTCATAATTACTTTAGGACAATTACTGAAATGAAATAGCTTTCAGATTCAAAAGGAGCTGATAATCAAAAACATATTTAGGAGACATACTGATCATATGTGAAATTTTTGTTTTCAATTTGTTCTGGGCAGCACAGTGGCCTCACAGCACTAGGAACCCAGGCTCAATTCCACCTTTGGCAACTGTCTGTGTAGCATTTGCACATTCTTCCCATGTCTGTGTGGGTTCCCTTTGGGTACTCCAGTTTTGTCCCACAGTCCAAAGATCTGCAGGCTAGGTGGATTGGCCATGCTAAATTGCCCAATTGTGTCAAGGGAAGTGTAGATTAGGTAGGTTGTGGGGGATAGGTCTGGGTGGGATGCTCTGAGCATCGGTGTGGACTTGTTGGGCTGAAGGGCCTGTTTGCACCCCACTAAAGGGCCTGATATCCCAGTCCCATGTTCCAAACCATACCGTGACTTCATCTGCCTTACCTGTTAGGCCTCTTACATTGAAATAAATGCTGTTTAATTTTTCAATCCTACCTCATTCTCTACTTTGTTCCTGCCTGTCTTGACTATTTGACTTACTTCATTTCCCAACTGTACCAGTCTAAGGCTGATCTCTTTCCTCACGATCTCTCTGGATCACAGACAGACAGGCACACACATACTCTTACAAGTTTAAGTCCTCCCGAGCAGCTCTAGCAAATCTCCCTGCCAGTATGTTAGACCTTTCCAATTAAGGTACAATCGATACTTCTCATACAGGTCACGTCTGCACCAGAAAAAATTCCAAAGATCCAAAAATGTGAATTCTTCTCCCTGCACCAACTCCTCAGCCAAGCATTCATCTACTCTATCTTTTTGTTCCTACCCTCAGTAGCTTGTGGCACCAGGAGTAATCCAGATATAACTGTCCTCAAGGACCTACTTTTTAACTTACTGTCCTCAGAATTTCGTCCTTTCCTCTTCCTATGTTGTTAGTTCCAATGTGTTTTTACGATTATTAACAAGCATTGAAAAATAAGAAGTCAGTGGATGAATAGGAGATGCAGTAGGAAACAAGACGCTAACATTGGAAGATAAACAAGGCAAATGACCTAAAGACTACTGAGAAGAAATTTGCTTTGTACTGTGTATGATTTTTCATGTATTTCCCAATGATCTTACCTTGCTCTTTGGCTTTGAGTGCTGCCTGTTTTGCTGTTTAGTGGAACATTCATCTTGCACAGTTAAAGGTAATCTTTTATTTACGTGTCATCTATGGTATAACTCATAAATGTACTATCATTTCACAGTATTGTTTCTGTATAAATTCTTCATTCTTTCTCCCTGCTCTATAGTGGAGAAGCCACCCAACAAGATGTACTTTTTTTAACCATGCTTTAATTTTTGGAATAACAAAGTGTGGGGCTGGATGAACACAGCAGGCCAAGCAGCATCTTAGGAGCACAAAAGCTGACATTTCGGGCCTAGACCCTTCATCAGAAAAGGCATATCCTCCAAGACTTAAACTTGTAGGGGTATGTGTGTGGCTTTTCTGATGAAGGGTCTGGGCCCGAAAGGTCAGCTTTTGTGCTCCTGAGATGCTGCTTGGCCTGCTGTGTTCATCCAGCTCCACACTTTGTTATCTTGGATTCTCCAGCATCTGCAGTTCCCATTATCTTTAATTTTTGGGATGTTAGTTGTGATGGTATGATGATTTTTAAAAAATTTTCACTTTAGTGCGCAATAATTCTGCATTGTCTAACATGTTCTGTATTATGTAAATCAGTTGAGTACGTCTTTATATTTGTAGTTCAGGTTGAGGTTCTGGATGTGAGTTTGCTCGCTGAGCTGGAAGGTTAGTTTTCAGACGTTTCGTCACCATTCTAGATAACATCGTCAGTGAGCAGGAAATGACATCACCAACCCAAGGAAACCTAAACAGATAAATAGAAAGCGGGACATAACACCAGCGCTTCGTCGGACGCTCACTGATGATGTTACCTTGAGAATGGTGACGAAACGTCTGAAAACTAACCTTCCAGCTCAGCGAGCAAACTCACATCCAGAACGTCTTTATATCTAAAGCCTTATCACTGGCATTATTTATTTTGTCCTTATCCATAGCTTTAATCTTCTTATTTTATCTACATCTTAAACAATGAGTTGGATAGGTTCAGGATAACCCCTTTGTTTCTGTATTTGTAGATGAGTAAGTGCTTTTCTGCTGGTGACGTAAAAAAAATACTGAGCTCCACAAATATGTTAATCAGAAAAGAGTCAAAATTCTTGACAGCAATATTATCATGAAAATGTTTACAATTATAACATCTAACTCTCTTCATTTAAATATGCAAATTGATTAGACTAGACTAGAATAGAAAAATTAGCAATAGTTTCACATGTTTCAGTCACAGAATTAATTGGTGCAGTAATCTAACCCTGAGAGGATTAACAAGTATGAAATGAGATATAATGTTACTATCTGTTAACTCCATGATCTGTCTTTCTCGTAAGCCTTCACCTTCACACTGTCAGTTAGTGATTGACTTTTACTTAACAGCTAACAGTGAACAGGTTCCTGTGTTGAGGCTTTAATAAAGGAAATGAAATGACAATTTTTTTTACAAGTAGCAGGACGGAGGCATCAAGAAGAATTCACCTATTGCCAGGCGGGCCAAGACATTTCCATTCTGTTGTTGAGCTACAGGCACTAAACCAGAGCCCAGCCATAGCTCTAACAATCAGAAAATTCAGTTGGCCAACAGGTAGGCAAACCCTGTGAGGGAGAAGACATGAACATGGACTGGCTGGCAGTGGCTCCAGTTGCAATTTGGAAAGGGAAGCAAATAGGGCAAGGAGAACAAGGGACAGGCGTACAAAGCGGGGGGGGGGGGGGTGGTAAATGATAGGAAAGTGAGGCAAAGGAACAACGATTGTGTAATCTTCAAAAGAAAGAGTAATAGTTTCTTTCATACAACAGAATGTGCTGAGACACATTACAGTCAATGCAGTAATTCCAAAATGCAGCCATTTGTGTAAAGTAGTAAGTGTGCAGTCAATTTGTGCACAACAAATTCCCATAAGCAACCAGATAGAAGAAGAAGAAGGGAAGAGGGCTTGGCAAAAGTATAAGAGTACAGAAGGAATCAAAAGAGGAGAGATTTTCAAACAGGAAATATGGAGGAGAGAAAGAATTAGTATGAACAGCAAGAGACAATAGGATAAAAAGGAGAGAGTAGTAGAGGAGACAAAAGAGGGAGGGGAATAGTGGAGAAGGAGAATGAGGAAAAGTGGGAAAACTTTGACACTAAGCAGAAATTGCTAGAGAACCTCAACAGGTCTGGCAGCATCTGTGAAGAAAAAGCAGTGTTAGCGTTTTGAGTTCAGAACTGATTGTAGCCAGGAAATGTTTGTATACATACTGAAATGGGGTGGGAGAGGAGTAAACAATAGGTAGAGCTGGAGCTCAGACAGGGAGGACAACAGTTGGGCAGATAAAGGAATGGGTAAAGGTCAACCTGAGAGAATCAGTAGCTGCTCGTGGGACCATTAGAGTTTCAGGCCCGAAACATCAGCCTTCCTGCTCCTCTGATGCTGCTTGACCTGCTGTGTTCGTCCAGCTGTACACCTTGTTATCTCTAGAGGTTAACAATAGGTTGTTTCTGTGGGTGACCGGACCCGAAACGTTAACTCTGTTTTTTCCTTCACAGATGCTGCCAGACCTGCTGAGCTTCTCCAGCAACTTTGTTTTTGTTCCTGATTTACAGCATTCGCAGTTCTTTTGTTTTGTTTTAATACGTCGTTTGTGGTCAGAGCCCACATTTTGGTAGGGCCTGGTGTGTGGGGTTTGGGATAAGGACGTGGGAGAAGATACTTAGGCCCTAAAATTATAGCACTTAAAACTGAGTCTGGAAGGTTGCAGTGTCCCCAAGTGGAAAATGAGGTGTTCTTCCAGCTTGTGCTGAACTTCACTGGAGCACTGCAGCAAACCTGATACAGATGTTGGATAGGGAACACAGTGGTGTGTTGGTGTGCAGGCAACCAGAAGCTCAGGGTCATTTTTGGAGACAAAGTGTAGGTTTTCTGCAAAACGGTCTCCCAGTCTGCACTTTATTTCCCTACTGTAGAGGAGACCACACTGAAAGCGGCAAGTGCAGTAGACTAGATTGAGAGGAGTGCCGGTAAATCATTGCTTCACTTGGAAGGTGCAACTGGACCCTTGGATAATGAGGAGGGAGGAAGTAAACAGGCAGGTATTGCATCTTCTATGATTGAGGGAAAATGCCACGTGGGTTGGGGATTTGTTGGAAGTGGAGGAGGAATAGACAAAGGTGTCCTAGAGGGAATGGAAGGCTGAAAAAAAGAGGGAGCGGGAATGTGGATGCTGAAGCTGGTAGGATGGTATATGAGGACTAGGGGACATTTTTGCTGTTATGGGGTGCAAAGGTAGGGGTGAAGGGATGGGTTGAACATGGCTGAGGCCTCTGCCAACCATGATGATGCACAATCCTCAATTGAGGACAAAGCTGGAAACTTTGGAAAGCTGGCATCATCAGAACAGATGTGACAGAGATAGAGAAAGTAGGATAATTGAACAGAGTCTTTACAGGAAGCAGGGTGTGAGGATGTATTGTCCACATAACTGTGGGAGTTGGTGGGTTTGTAATTAATATTGGTCGCCAGCCTGTCCCAAGAAATGGAAACAGAGATGCCAAGGAAGGGAAGGGAGGATTGAGAGATGAACAAAGTGAAGGTAAGAGCGGGTTGGAAATTAGAAGTGAAATTGATCAATTTTTCCAATTCAAGATGAGAGAGGGAAGCAGCACCAATGATGTCATTGCTGTACTGGAGAAAGAGTTGAGGATAGGGGCCAGAAGTGGACTGGAACAAGGCATATTCCATGTACTCCACAAAGAAACAGGCATAGTTGGTGCCCCAGTGGGTACCCATAGCCACACTTTTGATCTGAAGAAAGTGAGAGGAATTAAAGGAGAAGTTATTCAAATTAAGGATAAGCTCAACTAGGTGGAGGAGAGTGGTGGTGAATGGGAACGTATCAGGCCTTTTCTCCAGGAGGAAGTGGAGAGACCTGAGATCATCCTGGGGAGGTGTAAAGGGATTTCATGTCCCTGATGAAGAGGTGGTGACTGGAGTCCATGAACTAGAAATTATGAAACTGATGTAAAGCATCAGAAAAATTGTGGGCATAAGTGGAAGGGACTGGACAAAGGGAGAAAAATATGAAGCTGTAGGAAGAGATAGGTTCTGTG
The DNA here is from genome assembly GCF_030684315.1 of Stegostoma tigrinum. Lineage (NCBI taxonomy): Eukaryota > Metazoa > Chordata > Chondrichthyes > Orectolobiformes > Stegostomatidae > Stegostoma > Stegostoma tigrinum. The sequence continues at coordinate 41,578,405 of NC_081368.1, read as the reverse complement.
GGGCAGAAGCCGACAGAACCTCTGTCTGCCCAGGCAGTCTTGTTTGTGGTTTTTGGGAAAGAGTTAGAAGTGGGTTGTGTGGGGTTGGAGAACTATGAACTAGGAGACAGTAGAGGGGAGATGACTGGATGAAATGAGATCAGTGACCACGGCGGACACAGTGGCCCAATGCTTGATGGTGGCACCATGGTCCAAGGAGAGATAGGAGGAGGTGTCTCAGAGCTGGCATTCAGTCTCCGCAATGTAGAGACCAGTATGCCAGATAACATCACCTTGTTGGCGCATTTGATTACGAAGTCAAAGTTTAACCTGACAGCATGTAGTACAGTTAGTTCAGAGGGATACAGCAAACCACTGGAAGATCATGCGTCCAGACTGAGTAGCGGTGCTCTGTAAACTAGTCACCAGATCTGCATTTTATCTCCACAGTGTAGAGGAAGTCACATTGTAAGAAGTGAATACAGTGAACTTATTTGGAAGAATGCATACAATTAGCTGCTTTGCAATGAATGAATGTTTGGGACCTTGGATGATGAGGAGAGAAAGAGTAGCTGTAACATTTCCTATGTTTGCTCTGAAAGGGTTGTGAGAAGGATGCAGGGTGTTACGTAGTGAATGGTCATTTCAGAATGTTGGAAACAGAGTGGAAGGTTTGTTTGGGAGTGATATCATGTTAGATGTGATAGATATGGCAGAGGAAGATGAATATAGAGTCTAGTGGCAAGGAAGGTCAGGACAAGCATTGTTGCTCTGCAAGAAAGGGTAAAAGATGGAAGCAGAGGTTAAAGGAAGGGATCTTTATGACCCGCATCTGAGTGGCCACTTCAGGTCAGTAAAACTATGTGCATTTTTCCTGAGAGGCAGTAGAAATTGGAACTATGACTACAATACATTGCAGAATATTTGATTCAGCTATCATTGTCACATTGACATCTTGTACAGATGTGGTAGGTGCAGAAGATGTTCAGAGAGGACTGCAGCTTCACAACAAAGCCTTGCAGCATCTTGCATCTGAATTTAGATTATCAAATACAGCTCTCCAGTGTAAGTGGCTAAGGCCTCGCTCTACATAGTCATTACTAATGTCAGAGTCATGTGATCTGTTACATCATCATAAGTGACATGAAGCAATCATTACACCACACACTGAGGTCAGATTCTTCCATTCTGCATGACAGTGACCGAAGATCGGCAGACCAGCCAATAGAACTAGAATCTTGGTGTGCATGTTCATCAGTTACAGTAAGCCACTCCATCGAAGTCCTCACCTGATTCTCTTGTAGTATAACTCATCTGCATCCTCAACCTCTAGTGAGTTGGCACAAAATCTATGTCTTACACCTGCAGTGGCTGCAACCCACTGGCACTTGGTGACTCATCGCACTGTAGAATAAAAGAATCCCTACAGTGCAGAAAAAAACACTTGGCCCATCACATCTGCACTATCCTTCCCGAAGAACATCTCAGCCATGCACCCTTTCCCATAACCCTGCATTTCCCATAGCCAATCCATCTAACCTGCACATCTTTGGAATGTGGAAAGAAACTAGAGCACACAGAGAAAATCTATGCAGACACAGGGAGTATGTGCAAACTCCACACAGTCACCTGAGGCTAGAATAAAACCCAGATCACTGCCCTGCAGATCCCAAATCTATGCACATAACTAATATTCTGAGATAATGTCAATTGAGTGTAACTTCTTTATCAGTGCTGTGCAATCACTCTCTGTCCTCCTCCTAAGCTTGCAGAGGCTGGGTTATCAGCAGTTCCTGTAAGTCTGATAGCAAAAAGTCAGAAGAGGACAGTAGGAGTGAGGGAAGGGAAGTTTGTGTGCTGTCCGGCTCAATGTGTTTGCCAGGAAACAGGAACTAGTCAGTTTGTAGCAAGCTGTTATGTGCTTACCTTCCCTGCACTGTGACCATGCAGCCTTAAACTTTATCATTGTACAGACATATAGCATCATCTTTATGTTATACCATGACAGTGCTATTTTCTCTAAGCCTTCCCAAATCCAATTACTGGAGCCTCACCTACCACCTATTTCCACAAAATAAAACACCATCAAAGTGAAATTAACACAATATAACATTAAATTACGTGAATTATAGACTTAGGCCTGTCTTACAAGTAAGGTTGCTTGAGATTCCTGTCCGCTTCATTGGAGTTTCCCCAAGTCAAGATCCACATTTCTTCCTTTGTCAGCAATCCTTTCTTCAAATAACCTATTTCTGGCAGTATGATGATGATTTAAAAAAAAACACATGGCACAATTTATTCAGTGCAGATCAAACTTACTTCACACTGTTGAATCTTAGAAGATTATAACATAGAAACATGTTATTAGGTCCATCAAGTCTTTGCTTCTTGGAGAAAATACACCAGAAATGTAATTTACTTATCTCACTCACTCCCTGAGTCTCAAAAACTTCTTTTCTCAAGAATCGATTGAAGGGGTAAGTTGATACTTGGGCTGCAGTAATGACCAAGACAAGGAAGTGATGTTAATCAAGATGTTTTATGTGGCATAATAAAGGAAACTTTAGCAACACTACACTTGTGCATACAGTTGTTAACTTATAACTTGTTAGACTTGGGTTTCCTATCACAATGGTGTACACACCTTGAATTATTTTTTAATCTATGCACGGTGTGTTATGGAGCTGCTGAAGATTCCACCAATGACTGCTTCATTTTCCACTGCATATGGGCAGATGTGGCCATCAGAGGACAAGGTGGCATGTCAGACACTGATTGAGGACAGAGGGTGAGGGGGAAGGAGTGTGATAGATGAGAATAGGAGCACTATGAGTGAAGTTTCCACTTTCATGACCACTTTCTTCTTCATCCTTCTCCAGCATGAATAGCACAATACTTCTGCCAATCTGCCAAAGACCAAATGAATAGAGATGGATGATACATTTGTAAGTGCACTGATAAGGCATGAAGCCATGGCTGGTTACATGATAAATTAACAATGGTTTCACAGTCATGAACAACCCATCCAGTTTACTGATGTCCTTCAGGGAAGGAAATCTGCCATCCATACCCAGCCTGGCCATGTGACTTCAGACTCTGTCAGCAATGTTGTTAACTGTTAACTGCCCCCCTGGGCAATTAGGGATAAGCAATAAATAGTGGCCTAGACAGCAATGCCCTTGCCTCGCAAACAAATAAAAAAACTAAGTAACGCTGACGTTCTCTTCCTCCCTGATTAGCCTCAGATTTAACGCTGACATTCAGCAAGTAGAAGTTGGACAGTTCTGTTTCCATTGATGCAGACTTTCCACAGTAGGCCTGCCAGAAAAGGCTGCATTTGCAAATTTGAGTGACTAAGTGAAAATCATAGAATCATTTATTTTGCAGAAGAGGCCCTTTGGCCCATCGAGTCTGCACCAACATGTGAAAAGCATCTGGCCTTCAACCTAATCGCATTTACCAGCACTTGGTCCATAGCCTTGAATGTTATGATGTGCAAAATATTCATCCAGGTACATTTTAAAGGATGTGAGGCAGTTTACTTCTACCGCCCTCCCAAGCAGCACCTTGCAAATTGTTGGCACTCTCTGGGTAAAAACGTTTTTCTTCACATCCTCCCTAAACTTCCTGCCCCTCACCTTGAAGCCAGGTCCCATCATGACTGACCCTTCAACTAAGGGGAACAGTTGCTCTTTATCCACTCTGTCTTTGTCCCTTGTAATCTTGTGGACCTCAATCAGATTGCCCCCTCAGTCTTCTCTGCTCCAGTGAAAACAACCCAAGCCTATCCAAGCTTTCCTTGCAACTTAAATTTTCCATACAAGCAGCATCCTGGTGAATTTTCTCTGCACCCTCTCCAGTGCAATCAGATCCTTCCTCTAACGTGATGACTGTGCACGGTACTGTAGCTATAGTGTCACCAAAGTTCTCTATAACTCCATCAATGACTTCCTTGCTTTTGCAATCTCTGCTTCAGTTGATAAAAGCATCCCACGTGCCCTTTTCACCACCTTACTAACATGCCTTTCCACCTTCAGAGATATATAAACAAATGCTCCAAGATCCATTTGTTCCAGAGAACTTTCTAGTGCCAAGCTGTTTTTTGAATGCTTCCTTATCAAGTTATTCCTTCCAACATATTCGACCACATTTGGAATAGTGCATACAGTTCTGGGCACCACATTACCAAAAGGATGTGGATGCTTTGGAGAGGGTGCAGAGGAGGTTCACCAGGATGTTGCCTGGTATGGAGGGCACTAGCTATGAAGAGAGGTTGAGTAGATTAAGATTATTTATATTAGAAAGATGGAGGTTGAGTGGGGACCTGATTGAGGTCTACAAAATCATAAGAGGTATAGACAGGGTGGATAGCAAGAAGCTTTTTCCCCCAGAGTGGGGGACTCAGTTACTAGGGGTCATGATTTCGATGTGAGAGGGGAAAAATTTAAGGGAGATATGCATGGGAAGTTCTTTACACAGAGGGTGGTGGGTGCCTGGAACACGTTGCCAGCAGAGGTGGTAGAGACAGGCACAATGGCATCATTTAAGATGTATCTAGACAGATACATGAATGGGCAGGGAGCAGAGGGATACAGATCCTTGGAAAATAGGTGACAGGTTTAGATAGAGGATCTGGATTGGCGCAGGCTTGAAGGGCCGAAGGGCCTGTTCCAGTGCTGTAATTTTCTTTGTTCTTTGTTCTATATATCACCTCACTTCTTAGGTTTAAATTCCCTCTGCCATTAATCTGCTCTTTTGACCATCCCATTTTATCTTTTGGCAGCCCAAGATGCTCAACGTACTGTTACCCACCCGATCAAACTTTCTGTCATTCTCAAAATTGCTAATCCAACCCCCACACAATCACCTATGTCATTTACGTAAATGGCGAATAATGTGGGACCCAGCACAGATCCTTGTGTTACGCTAATGGACACTGGCTTCCCATAATTAAAGCAGTCTTCTGTCACCAACCTCTGTCTCCTATTAGTGTACTAATTTTGAGTCCACTTTATGAAATTATACTGTATCCCATATGCTTTTGCCTTCTAGGTAAGTTTTCTATGTGGGACATTGTCAAAGGTTTTGCTAAAATTTATATAAACTACATCAACTGCATTACCCACATCTATACACCTGGTCATGACCGCAAAACATTAGATCAAAGTTGTTCGGCATAACCTCCCTCTTGTCTCCATATGGTGAGAAATGTTCCCTTCAGAATTTTCTCCAATACGGACTCACTGGTCTTTAGCTGTCTGACTTGTCTTTACAATACTTCTTAAATGTTGGATCAACATTACATATTCTCCAGTCCTCTGGCACTTCCCCTGTGGCTAGACAGGAATTAAAAATTTTGGCCCATGCCCTTGCAATCTCTTCTCCTGTTTCCCACAATTCATCTGAATCTGGATATTTGTCCACTTTAAAACCTGCCAATACCTCCAGTGTGGCAGCACACCTCCGCCCCACTCCAAACCTGGTTCCATACCTTTATCTCATTCGCTTGGGTAAAGATAGAAGTGAGGTGTAGATATCAATGATGCCAAAGTGTATGCTGCCACCCAGCTCTGATTCTAGACACAATTTGCTTAAAAATCTAAGATAACAAGGTGTGGAGCTGGATGAACACAGCAGGCCAAGCAGCATCAGAAGAGCAGGAAGGCTGACATTTCATGCTTAGACCCTTCTTCAGATCTCATGCCAGGACTTAAAAACAATTATCAAAGCTGATAGTATCAGAGAGTGTTTCACTGTTAGAGTTACCATGTTCGAATTAAACTTCAAACCGCTTAGCACCAAGGAATCTTTTATACTATGTATTAGAAGAAGAGCAGAGCTGGTGTCCATCACTCCATCAGTATGTCAAAAACAGATCACCTGGAGATAATCACGGTGATTTGTGAAGATTGCTGTATTTTTACAATTTATATGTATTCTATTAGCTGTACAATGTCTGTAGGACCTCTTATAGCCATGAAATATACTACATAAATCTTTTTAGTACTTTTTCTTTGTGTTTCTGTTTTCAAATATATTATCTTACCTTAAACATTAAATTAGCTAAAACATAATTCTGCATTGTTACAGTTTTATGTCTTAAATAAAACGACATACTCATGATTTCTATATGTAAGAGCTCTCATGGAGTCATTCAGACTTATGTACTGCATTTTTTCTATAATATTTTGTAATATCCTGAACACTTAGACCAGATAAATTCTTCTCCCTGACCATGTCTCAGACCTGTAAAAATTTGTCTAACTCCGTGGAGTTCCATGCAGCTTATCTAACTCAAGATGTAGATAAGCCTCGGCATCTTCTGTCACCTGTTGTGGTTGTTTGGCTGATGAGGCAAACGTTTTCAGATGGGTTGGTCATCTTTCTGAAAGAGTCCTGTTCACTCAAGACTATCCCTGTCACTGGCATTGACTGCTGTCTTTTTGAAAACAGAGGTTTGAACTTTTGCCACCATTCTTGTAACCTCAGTGCCCTTTGTGTTGACAATGCGAACAGCTCTCTTGTGCCAATGTAAGTAAATCTCACTAGACTTTTTTCAAAATTTGGATTCCACGATGAGCCTAGGAAGTTCAATAAAGTCTTTGCTAGTCGTCTTTTGACTAGTCAACAACAGTTTGTTCCTGCACCAGAGTTTGGACACATGTTCGCTTCTGTTGTTCACTTGGAGGTCATTGATTTCCTTCAACTGTTCTGATGACATAAGCATACAGTCTGAAATGAAAAGTTGGTTGTTTGCAAACAGTATGTGTATTTGCAACTCCCATTCAGCATTGTCATGTAACATGCAGCATTGTTACATTTCTGACAGTTATTCCACCTGTACACTTATTTCTGTAGATTGTAACTTCTGCTTCAGCCGTCGGATTTGGCCTGATAGGGCATTAACACTTGATTCTATATCAAGCACAAAATCAAAAAGATACCCATTGATGATAAAGTTCTACCTCTTCTGGCTTGTCTGGATTAATAAGTTTTACTAAGAATGCCTCAAGTGTCTTCTCCAATGGGGATAGCTCATCAGTTCAAGCATCTTTTCCAATGGATGTGAGTATTCTGCAGTAGAGCTACCTTTATGTATGTTACCACCAATACATTCACTGTTCTGAAACTGTGCCTTACTTCTAGATATCTTCTGGACGTGACCTACTGTTATACTTATGTACCGTTCCTTCATGATGGCTGGACACTATCCATGCTTGTGAAACCTTGTTGACCTGCAGCAATGATACTAGATTTTTGCGTTAAGTGTTTGGCTTGTTCTTGAAGTAGATATCTCATGTGCCTCTTTGGATTGTCCATACTTCATAAAAGAAGTATGAAGTTGCCATCTTGAATTACTGCTGGTTTTCTCCTCTCAGGCTTTGCCCATGAGTTTTTCTGGTTTCTGTTTCCAGCAGCTTTGAATAGTTTTCTCCAAAGTTAAATAATGCTCTGAATGTTTCGTCAAGTATTCCCATGACAATTCTGTCTCTTAAGACCCCTGATTTCAAAGCTCCATGTTCGCATTTTTTCATCAATCTATGAAGGTCATTAAGAAAGTTGTCTACAGCTTTTCCTGAAAGACATTTCTATGAAATCTTGCTTGTACAAAAATTTTATTTATTTTTAAATTGAAATAATTGTAAAAAGCTGTCAGGCCATCTGTACTTTGTCTATTAATAACATCATCTACAATCTCAACTTTTGCAATATTTTGGTTAGTTTTAATTTTCGTGTTTAATTTTGTGGCAGTTTAGTCTCTTAAGAACTGGTGACTCCATGGAATCCAATTTTATGTTCCATATGGTCCTTTCTTGACCCTGGTCTGTTGGGAAATATTGCTATGGACCAGACCAGACTCCCTCAAAGTGTTTTAACAATCCAGCCTAGACCCTAGATTGTTCTTATTATAAAAGTGCCTGTTTCAGATGCAATGCGACTGCTCAAACTGCTCAGTGTTAAGGTAAATACAATTTACTTAACACCATAGTTAAAATACAACCAAAGAAAGAGGAATTTAGAATAACAATTCTATTGTAAAACTTGACAGAATAAAAGATACAGTAACTATTACTAATTAACCAATATAACAGTAAAATCACGTAAACTACACCTTAGCAAAAAGCAAAATTCAGACAGATTCTCACATGCAGTTCCTCCAACCTGAGGTCAAAAATATTATCAGAAAATAGCAGCCAGGAGACATTCACTGAAGCTTACAACTCAGTTGAGATCTCCACAGGTTCTGTTTAAAGCTGAACCTAAAAACCCAGAAATACTGATCAATGAGAACTGGCCACACCAATTCAGCCTGTTTTTTTTTAAAAAAGCAGGGCCTCTCAAACTGTTTATCCTAGTAGTGTTGGTAGCCTGCTCAGCGCCTCTGCCTTCCAACATCTCTTCAAATCAAAACCAGGATATCATAACTTCTTAAAGTCACATCATCGTCACAATTTATAGTATCCTGTTTTTCCTCAATGTACTCACTATTCCAATTGCTGTAAAAGTACACTATCATCTCACTGTGTTCACAATCTGCTCCTTAAGCTTGTGTTCTGAATGTGGTTTTAAATTGAAAGGCTATAGCTCTTCCTAGAGAGTACACAACATTTCATTTGTGAGCCAGAGGTTTTGTACTCTCCATTGCTGTTACACTGTAGAAAATTATTTAATAAAACTTTAAATTGTACCAAGTGGAAGTATCAGGGGAAGCAATGGCCTAGTGGTTTTATCGCTGAGCTGTCGGTCCAGAACCAAGATAACATTCTGGAAACCTGGATTTGAATCCCGTCACAGCAGACGGTGGAATTTGAATTCAATAAATACCTGGAATTAAGAATTCAATGATGACCATGAATCCATTGTCAATTGTTGGAAAAACCCATCTGGTTCACTAATGTCCTTTGGGGAAGAAAACCGCCATCATTACCTGGTCTGGCCTACATGTGACTCCAGACCCACAGCAATGTGGTTCACTCATAACTGGCCTCTGGGTTTTGAGAAGATTTGTAGCTCAGGTTGAGGTTCTGGATGTGAGTTTGCTCGCTGAGCTGGAAGGTTAGTTTTCAGACGTTTCATCACCATTCTAGGTAACATCATCAGTGAGCCTCTGACGAAGCGCTGGTGTTATGTCCCGCTTTCTATTTATCTGGTTAGGTTTCCTTGGGTTGGTGATGTCATTTCCTGTTCTTTTTCTCAGGGGATGGTAGATTGGCTCCAAGTCAATGTGTTTGTTGATGGAGTTCCGGTTGGAATGCCATGCTTCTAGGAATTCTCGTGCATGCCTCTGTTTGGCTTGTCCTAGGATGGATGAGTTGTCCCAATCAAAGTGGTGTCCTTCCTTTTCTGTATGCAAGGATACGAGTGATAGTGGGTCATGTCGTTTTGTGGCTAGTTGATGTTCAACTAGACAAACACTACATTGGACAAACTGGCAGGAAGCTAGCCACCAGGATACATGAACATCAACTAGCCACAAAATGACATGACCCACTATCACTCGTATCCTTACATACGGATAAGGAAGGACACCACTTTGATTGGGACAACACATCCATCCTAGGACAAGCCAAACAGAGGCATGCACGAGAATTCCTAGAAGCATGGCATTCCAACCGGAATTCCATCAACAAACACATTGACTTGGAGCCAATCTACCATCCCCTGAGAAAAAGAACAGGAAATGACATCACCAACCCAAGGAAACCTAACCAGATAAATAGAAAGCGGGACATAACACCAGCGCTTCGTCGGAGGCTCACTGATGATGTTACCTAGAATGGTGACGAAACGTCTGAAAACTGGCCTCTGGGTAATTAGGCACGGGTAATAAATGCTGCCTAGCCAGCAATACCCTCATCCTGTGAATGAATAAAGAAAAAAAAATGTGCTGTAGAAATTTACTGCTTTCAGGCATTTCAAATTTGTTTCATTTTAGTACTGTATCTCTATACTGCCTACTGTCTTTTCTGGCCACTTTCAGGGTATTTCTGACCTTTTGTAAGCAATCTAAATGGTCATGAACCACTCCTTCTATGGTTTTGCGGTCTTCAGCAGCTAAAAGTGCCAAGTAGATGATCCATCTCAGCCTCCTCCAGTGGACCCCAGCGTCACAGTTATCAGTCTTCAGCCAATTCAGTTTGCTCCATGTGATATCAAGTTGGGAGCACTGGATATTGCAAAGGCTATGGGCCCAGACAACAGTAATAATATAGAACACTTGTGCTCCAGAACTCAGCACTCTCCTAGCCAAGCTCTTCCAATACATTTACAGCAGTAGCATCTTTAACTGCTTCATCAATTATCTTCGCTCCATCAGAAGGTCGGAATTAGAAATGTTCATTAACGTTTGCATAGTGTTCAACACTATTCACAAGTCCTCAGATCATGAAGCAGTCCCGTGTTCAAATGCAACAAGATCTGTACTATATCCAATTTTGGCCTGACAAGTGACAAGTAACATTTGAACCATACAAATTCCAGGCAGTAAGAAAATATCAAACTACCACCCTTGACATTCAATATGGTTACCCTCAATGAACACCCCAATATCAACATCCTGGGAGTTATGATTGACCAGAAATTCAATTGGATTTGCCACCTAAATACAGTGGATACAAGAACAAGTCAGAGGTTAGAAAAACTGTGGCAAGTAACTTATCTTCTGCCTCCCCAAAGCCTGTCGATCATCTGCAATGTACACATCAGGAGTGAAATACACTCCACTTGCCTGGATGGGTGCAACTCCAACAACACTCAAGAAGTTTGACACCACGCAGGACAAAGCAATCTGCTTGATTGGCACCGCATCTACCAAGCATCCACTCTCTGCACCACCGATGCTCAGTAGCAGCACTGTGTATTACCTTCACTGTCGCTGGGTCAAAATCCTTGAATTAAGGGTAATGTGAGTCAACCTACAGCAGGTGGAATGCAGCTGTTCAAGAAGGCAGCTCACCACCACCTTTTGCAAGGGCAATCAAGATGGGTAATAAATACTGGCCAGAAAGTGATACCCACACGCTACGGCTGAATTAACAAAAAGGTTTTCTGGCGGTTCCACAGGTAAAATCAATGATTTCCCACGTTTAAATTTTAAAACGTCAAGCACTTTCTTCTTCACAAATTTTAACTAAGATTTTCTGACTGTGGCCCTTAGAAATCTTTCTGCCAAAATTATGATCTAATTACTGTGCTCTTGTCCTATAAAACCTTTACCTTTTCCTCGCGTTTTTTCTTTTGCTAGATTCATTCATTATATTTCTTTAAATTTGTTTATTTTTAGCCTGAACAAATTCAGAGGCCTGTCAGATTCTGTAGTCCAGGACTACAGAAGCTTTATCTGATGCTTTCACTGTTTCTTTTCAGCGGCATCTTTTGGAGTTTCATGTTGATGGTTCATTATGAGAAGTGGAAACTCTTCTTGACATTCCTTTTGCTCCCTTTTTGTCAATTTTTAATGTGCTGAAGAGAGCATATGGCCAACCACCATAATTTTTGCTCCTATCCATACACCTGATGGTAATGAATTGATCAAATTGATGCAATAATTGCAGAGGGAAAGTGATGTGAGCCCTAACTTGTATCTCCTGAACAAAGACTGCCACTTCTTAGCAAATTCTCTGTATCAAATTTTACAGGTGTCTGAGAAAGAAAAGCTAATTTCTTCTTCCTTCATGTGAAGAATTGTTAAATGTAATCGAATAAGGCAACCTTTGCCATGGTAGAATTCCAGCAAAAATTTGAAAGTGTAGTAACACAGTTTGCTGACAGCTATTTTCAAGAATATCTGGGATCAGGATCTCAAGGATGCCAACAAAGCCACACCAACAATGAGGGCCAGCATCATGTTGATCTCAATAGCATCGCAAGCACCTTGCAAAAAAAAATTTAGACGCACAGTTCATATCTCCCACTAGAGTGACCGAAATACTGAAGATAATCTTCAATTCTGAACTGCCTCAAGACATACAACATCAAGATGGTTAGTACAGACAGTACAAGGATAGCGTTGAAATAAAGTCTTTCAAACCCCACAATGTACATGTAGTTCCAAGTATTAATTCAAGCTCTAAGCTCATCTGCTTTACCAATTATACTCCTACCATTGAAATAAATGGACTTCGAACTACCAGTCCTGCCATGTTCATTAACCTGGTTCTGTCTGCTCTTCCTATTTGACTTACTTGACTGAACTCCTATTTTCTCAATAATTGCACATGCTTGCCTACTGCTTCATTTTCACCCCCACCACATGCATTTAAACTCACCTGAGTGGCAGTAGCAAACCTCCCTGTAAGGATATTGGTGCCCTCCCAGCTTGGGTTGAATCCATGCTCCTTGTACAGATCCCTCCTGCACTGGAGGAGATCCCAATGATCCAGATATCTGAAATTCTATCTCCAACTCCAGCTCACTGATCTTTGACATGAGGACCTTCACAAACTCCTTCTCAGTCGTGGTGAGTGAGCCAACCTCTCCCAGAATCCTCAGTTGCTTCTGACTGTGATCCTCTCAGTGGAGCAGGACATGGTTAGGACATCAGAATAGGCAGGCAGATAACAGATGAAACTTTACTCAGAAGTGTGAGGTGATACATTTTAACTGAAGCGTTAGTGATATGCAATCCTAAAGGAAGTACATTTGCTTCTTAGAACATGGTCAGATATCTTGAGAGAGTTGTTCACAGAGCATATGGGATCTTGGGCTTCATAGGTTGCACCATTAATTAACAAGAAATATATTGTATTCAATTCTAGTCCCCACACAATAAGGAGGCTGAGAATGTGCTTGAAAAGGTGCAATGAAATTTTACCGGAATGGGTTCCAGCTATGAGGGATGTTTGCTCCTTCGATCAATGATTATTTGGAATTTGACAGTGATGTACAAGATTATGACAGGTTTGTTTTAAAGCAGAAAATGTTGTTCACATTACCTGATTGTACAAGCACCAGGGAACACAGACGTATGGTATGGTGAAAAGAAGTGAGGTTGGGTGGGGTGGGGGAGGGGTGATCAGAGATAATGGGAACTGCAGATGCTAGAGAATCCAAGATAACAAAGTGTGGAGCTGGTTGAACACAGCAGGCCAAGCAGCATCTTAGGAGCACAAAAGCTGATGTCTCGGGCCTAGAAGAGTCTAGGCCTGAAACGTCAGCTTTTGTGCTCCTAAGATGCTGCTTGGCCTGCTGTGTTCATCCAGCTCCACACCTTGTTATCTGAGGTTGGGTGGTGTTTGGGGTTGTGAGGGAGAACACTTTCACACTGTGAACAGTAATGCTCTGAAACTCTCTGCTAAAACGGGTGGTAAAAGCAGAGATGGATAATTTATAAGGAAATTAGATGGGAAATTTTGAGAAATAGACTTTCAGAGCTGCAGGTATAAGAATAGGAAATGGAAGAACAGTTTAGTCCACAAACTATGAGCTGAATGACCTCATTCTGGGCCGTTAAGATTTTGATTCTAAGGTTGAATGGGCTAGTAGCTCAAGTAACTTTGGGCAGGTTTGAGGTCTTAGTTCTCACTTAACCTTCTCCTTTTTGTTAACTTTTTGACATTTGGGAGCTTCATCCTATTTTCTTTGTGCGAATATTTTCATTCTGAAATTTAGTCTCACATCCTTGCATTTCTCTGACACCGATTTGATTTTGAGTAACTGGTTTCAGTCCAATTTTCCCAAATTACATTTTGGTTTGAAGTAGGAAAACTTGCAAGGCAATAGGAAGAGATCAAGATCATGAAACTCATTGAATAGCTCTTTCAGACAAACAACTCATACACTTTGGATCAAATGGTTTCATTCTTTGGGTTTCCCATGCAATGGAATTGTTGGAAAGATTGATGAATAGCTTTCTTCCAAAAGGAATTAATGCAGATTCACTGCAGTAGCAGTCCAAAGAAATGATTGAGTAATTATTACAAGCAAAACAGAGAGAATTGGTTCAAAATAAGGCACAAAGTTTCTGTACAGTAAAGGGAAAAGTACACCAATTAAAAAATTTTTATTGCATCCTTTATAACGGTCCAGGATAATATTTTTCCTTGATCATTGACCTCTCGGCACCAAAATGGCAAATATTGTTATTCAAGTATAATAAACAGTGCAAGATCCATAAAAATGAGTTTTAGACATTGGTTTAAACAGTTGGACCAGCCTATTATAGTTCTCCTGTAACTGTCATTGCTAATTCATTATCAACAGTATGAACTGCTCTTTTTTGGATGAGCCTGTAAAATGGAGCAAAAATATCATCACGTAAAAAGGTCAAAATTGTACAGTTTCTATTTATTTCCATGTTATAGAAATGCCACTGAGTTAGTGTAGTCTTTTGGATAGAAAATGAGCAAATCATGTTTTGTAATAGCCACAAATATTCCAATTTGCATTAGTCCATTTATTACATTTTTTATTACAGATAGAGTGTAAGCATTTCCAATTATTCTGCTGTTCTTGGCACAGTTAGTTAATGGAACTGCTGAGCCTCCATTGATTCTGGCTCCTATCTATCTCACTTCTCCATTCAGACCATCGATTAACATTACGGATAGGACTCCTTAAGGTCTCAAGCAGGTGTCTTTGTCACATCTTCAGAGTGTTGGGCTAAGATGATAGACAGACAAGGGAAACACTACAAAGTTTGACACCTTGGTCTCCAGGGCAATTTTAACCCGATTTCCACCAGCAGGCCAAACAAATCAACCATTACTATCTCTTTATGATAATTTATCTCAGACCTTAAACTCCTGACAGAACGTCTGTATAACTCTATTCTAATTCAAGATGGTAATTGGCTGGATGGGTGCCAAGGCATATCCATGATCAGCTTCTCACGCAAAACCAGTGAGAACGGCCACTGAGTTTGCAGCAAAAATACAGCTGCCGTCTTCTTGGGCAGAAATGCAACATGAGGCCATTGACAGGGAACGTTCAAGCCTGACACTCAGTCAGGTTGAGGAGATGGGATTCTGCGAGGGTTTTAATGAATGGAGGGGAAAACTCAACACATGAGACTTGTAAGCCTTGTGGCATCCAGGGTTAAAAAGACAACTCAGTGACTCTCCGGGCCTCCCTTGTCCGCTCCACACTCCCTTCCAGCCCCATCACCCCCGGCACTTTTCCCTGTAACCGTAGGAAGGGCTACACCTCCCCCCTCACCCCCATCCCAGGCCCCAAGAAGACTTTACACATCAAGCAGATGTTCAACTGCACATCTGCTAATGTGTTAAACTGTATCCGCTGTTCCCGATGTGGCTTCCTCTACATCGGGGCAACCAAGTGGAGGCTTGGAGATCACTTTGTGGAACACCTATGCTCGGTCCGTGACAACTGACTGCATCTTTGAGTCGTGAACCTTTTCAACGCCCCCTCCCACTCCTTGGACAACTTGTCCATCCTGGGCCTCCTGCAGTGCCACAACGATGCCACCCGAAGGTTGCAGGAACAGCACTTCATATTCCGCTTGGGAACCTGCAGTCCAATGGTCTCAATGTGGACTTCACAAGCTTCAAAATCTCCCCTCCCCCTACCACATCCCAAGACCAGCCCTGCTCATCCCTGCCTCCCTAAACTGTCTGTCCTTCCTCTCACCTGTCCACTCCTCCCACCTCATCCCCTACCCCCACCTCCTATCTTTCAGCCTCATCCCCACCTCCTCAACCTGTCTGCCTTCCCTTGACTGACCTACCCCCATCCTAACTCACCACCTACACTCACCTTTACTCGCTCTATCCCCCCCCTTCCTTGACCTGCCCATCTCCTCTCCACCTATCTGCTCCTTTATCCATCTTCCATCTGCCTCCCCCCCATCTTTATTTCAGAATCCCTTTCCCCTCCCCCATTTCTGAAGAAGGGTCCAGACCCAAAACATCAGCTTTCCTGCTCCTCTGCCGCTTGGCCTGCTTGTTCATCCAGCTCTACACCTTGTTATCTCATAACAATTTGAATCTCATTTGCCTCCAGCTCTTCTTCAATCTGGAAAGTTACAATCTTTTCTCTACTCCTAGTCACAAATATTGAAGTCTACATTTCATAGTTGGAGAATAAGCATACAAATTTCCAGCAGAAGCCTTCTTTTGTGTATTCTGAAGAGTGGGTAAAAATTACTGAAAAGACTGCGTAGGATATTGTAGGTGAGTTCCCCAGATGATCATAATGACCCACCTACCCAACAGTTTCATTGAGGTGGACAGGCTTAAAGTTGTCCTTTGTGCCTTAATTCACAAGGCAACTCATAATGAATTTTATGGAGAAGCCAATACAAGAGGTCAGATCAAGTTCAAAAAGTTACAAAAACCTGTGAAACCACGAGTTGATAATTTAGTTAGCCACATTTGACTTTCAGAAATATGAAGTTTGTGGATGGAAGGCAAATTTGAGCAAAATTTAGAAAATAATTAAATGTTTGAGGGCTTATCTTATGAAGAGAGGTTGACTGAGCTCGGTCTCTTTTCATTGGAGAAAAGGAGGAGGAGAGGGGACCTCATTGAGGTATACAAGATAATGAGAGGCATAGATAGAGTTGATAGCCAGAGACTATTTCCCAGGGCAGAAATGGCTAGCACGAGGGGTCATAGTTTTAAGCTGGTTGGTGGAAAGTATAGAGGGGATGTCAGAGGCCGGTTCTTTACACAGAGAGTTGTGAGAGCATGGAATGCGTTGCCAGCAGCAGTTGTGGAAGCAAGGTCATTGGGGTCATTTAAGAGACTGCTGGACATGCATATGGTCACAGAAATTTGAGAGTGCATACATGAGGATCAATGGTCGGCACAACATTGTGGGCTGAAGGGCCTGTTCTGTGCTGTACTGTTCTATGTTCTATGTTTCAGGATTTGAAAGCTCCTTTAAACAGAGAAGGTTTGATGAAACTATGGTGTTCAGAAGTGTATTTTGTCCTGTTTTGTCTTATGAAGAAAAGTTGTGACAGAGCAGTCTTCTCCAAATTCAATAAAATAAACAGTTTGAGGCCTGGGGTATCTTTTAAAGTTTGAACACTAGAAGCAGGCTAAATGGGTCAATCTCACACAGAACCAAGTTCATTTTTAGTTTTAGCCTTCAGTAGCAGTTGCTGCTGGGATCTTGAAACTGGGGGTGGAGGTGGCTTTTCCTCCCTGTGTAACAGATAAAAGCTGGGCGTTCTCTTCTTGCTGCTTGAATTGCATGTGAGACAATCTATTTTACTGAATTTGCCTTTGAAAAGGGCTTGTTTATCAGATGTTACAATATTGGAGCAGTTAATTAGTAATCGTTAATGTATATATGTTATTTTGTTAAGCATTTCGATCAAGTTACAATTAATCCAGTTC
Source organism: Stegostoma tigrinum (assembly GCF_030684315.1). Taxonomy (NCBI): domain Eukaryota; kingdom Metazoa; phylum Chordata; class Chondrichthyes; order Orectolobiformes; family Stegostomatidae; genus Stegostoma; species Stegostoma tigrinum. Next base: position 41,561,123 of record NC_081368.1, on the reverse strand, counting down.
CATTCTTTTATTTTTATTTTATCCATATTTTAACAGTAGTGTAAAAATGAGATGTGTTTTGCTTCAGTTTGATAATTTGACCAATCTTAATTGCATCTGGACACAATTCCTTATACCTATCTTTAAAATAAGGCAAATTAGGGTCTAGGTTATTGTCTTAATATATTTTGAGGTGTTTTAGCCTGGGCCATAACAAAGGCAATGATTTTAAAGTGCCTGATTGGCCGGGAATGGGCAAAGCTCATGTTACTGAAGCAAGTGAAATTGAAGAGACGCTTGCCCTATGATTCAATATTTAAACCTGTTTTTGCAAAGTTCCTGTATCTGACCTGCCCTCTGCTGGAAAGAGTTTGTAATTTTTTTCTTGCTGAGTTTGGTGCAAAGGCTGACTACTGAAAAGCACGCAACTGATGAGTCTTAAATGTTTAATAAGACTTAAGCACAAGTGTAGCAGTAATTTCCTTAAATAAATTTCATCCTCAAAGCAATACACATATTAAATGTGAGCAGCTGCAAATTAATGATACAAAATATCAATAAAACTTTAGATATTTATTCCTTTAATTAAAATATTAGCACATAAAGGTATAGAGCCTGTTCCCCTTCAGGCCTTGCCTTTTTTTCAGTGATTCCACTTGTAACGTATTTGATCCTGATTCAATGAAGATGGCAACTAGTGGTTTTCTATTAACGTAAATGGAACTGGATCTTATGGTGGGCATGCCACTATCTAATTCCTGCTTCGAGTACATTGTAATGTGTGGCAATGTTCTTATGATTTCAGTATACTACAACTTCATATTTGTGGTGATTTGAATGATTTCCCTATGCAGTTCCCACATCTGTTATCTTCTACAATTGACTCTCTGCCCAATATATGCATACACAATAGCAAAGCTCATGTGATATAACAATGTTTACTCTATGCCTCACAAAATTCATATTATAAACACGAGCCTAATATGTGCTTCACCAGTCATTCTGATCATAAAATGCAGGTAAAGGAATGATGGCTGAGAATGGAAAAGGAGGTAGCATGCTCGTGGAGACAGAGGATATGGATGAGACACTAAAAGAGTGCTTTGCATCTATCTTCATTAGATAAAAAGATGCTGCCAATGTAACAGTAAAAGAGAAGAGGTAGAACTATCAGATAGGACTAAACTAACTTAAAGAGGTGTAGAGCTGGATGAACACGGCAGGCCAAGCAGCATCATAGGAGCAGGAAGGATGATGTTTCGGGAAGGGTCCAGGCCTGAAAAGTCAGCCTTCCTGCTCCTGAGATGCTGCTTGGCCTGCCGTGTTCATCCAGCTCTACACCTTGTTAACTTGGATTCTCCAGCATCTGCAGTTCCTCCTATCTCTAACTTAAAGAGGAGTTACTTAAAGTTTCACAAGCTTAAAAAAGCTTCTCATTTTATAAGGGATACATTCGAAGTTTTTTTTTACAACAGAATTTGTTCATGGGATGTAGGCGATACTGGCCAGACCAGCATCCATTGCCCATTCTTCATTGTTCAGAGATTTGTTAGGAGACAACCGCATTGCGCTGGTCTGGAGTTACATGCAGGATAAATTAGGTTATTCCAATTTTTCTTTAATTGCCATAGAACATTAGCCTGAGGTTCTGGATTACTGCTCCAGCAACATTAGCGCTACATCACGTTCTGTCCTGAGGAAAAGTTGTGAAGATTCTGAAAAACCTGGCAACAGCAGGCCGGGCAACTTCATGCCAGTGCTGTTGTACCTTTTTAGAAGGAATAAGCAAAAGGGAGGTTACATCTGAAAAATATCCCAGTGTGTTAAAAACCTGACATCTCACTCTCCTCCAACTTTCCCATTGTTGTAGATATGCAGGATACTGTCATGCAGCTATTGGATCCAAAAGAGTGAAACTACAAAGCTGAGCCCCTGACTTTTGGAAATCATTTTGTCCACCTTGGACATTATCTACTTTGATCTGCGTTTACTCGCTCACAATCTTCAATGCAACAAGGGAGCAACTTATGCCATGTTTGCCAGAGCTGCCAGTTGAATCTGCTTCGAAACAAATTGACCTATCAGACTCAAAGTATGTCACATTTGCTGGATTGGCTGAATTCCCATTGGTAGACTGCAGGTATGTGTCAATGAAGTCATCCTTAGATTATTTATTATCAGAAGGGATTCTACTCCAATATTACCTGTGAAACACTTTCATATATGTCTGTGCATGATTATCTAGAGGCTGCTGTGATGCCTTAATATTTGACAATCTGATGTCCCACGGGTCTTTGCACCTTCCAACAAGAGTGAGTAGATGACTCTGAAGATGTCATTGACACTGCCTGCGAGGAGGCCTGTCATTGATATAGAGGAAAGGTACAATCAGACCCTTGTGAGCACAGGGTAATTATGCAATATGTTTTGGGTCGCTGAAGATTGCAGCCACCATGCCCTTGAGTTGTCCACCAGGATTTACCAGCGAGGGTGTCTAAAATTGCACTTCCCCCTTAAACACACATTATTCATAAAGTTATAAATTCTGTTATCATATTCGTAAACTTTTGCTCATCTTCTGTTCTATGCATACTAATCCCCTGAAGACAACAATGAAGATGGCCCCGCAATAGAAACTTGAAATAAAATGCATGATTCATTGAATTATTCACATATCAAACAACATTGACATTGTTACAGACACCCAAGAGAATCCCCAGGAAAAGGTACCGACCTGAGGCTCTAAGTGATTCTCCCTTCGTAGAAGCTGTCTGACCTTCTGAGTGTTTCCAGCTATCTCTGTTTTGAATTTTGACAATATTAAGCCTTATTCAATCAGGAACAGTTGTGTTCACAACAGCATGCTAAGGCACAATTTCTGCTTAACCACTGGTCTGCTTTTAAAAATCTCATTTCACAAGATAGTTCCTATTCCCCAAGAAGAGCATTTAAAATTGCTGAACTATGTCTATATATTAAAGCTAGTGTTCTGCTATTTAAGCTTTATTCTTAATTGCATGCATTTGTGCAAACATGAATTTGTTTCTTCTACAATGATTTAAATGTGATTGAGATTCCTTGCCTTTCATCTATTTGTGAGAATTCTTCAATATAACTGGCTATTCAGCTTGCCATGCAGCTGATGCCACGGATTCTCGAAACCTTGCACTAAAATCTAACTTGTCAGTGTGGAGGATGCCTGCAGTCAAGTGGACGATAAAACTTTGTAGGCAACTTTGAGCGCAACAATATTGCCGGGGATCACAAACTCCTGGAAATCATGTTAAAGTTACAAATGAGTAAAGTTTGGGTGGACTCATCTGAGTTACTAATGAATATGGACCCTTACAACAAGTGTGTCAAAAATTTGGCATCGACTGAATTTTCAATGTTTCTCAAAGGTGCACATGAATTTTTGGGGTTCAGCAATTAAGTGTTAATCACAGAGCAGAGATGACTCCACTTTCTACTTAATCCTTAAAAAATCTGACCAGTATGATGGATACTCTGCATTGTGTTTCTAATTCCCTTTCTTTCTTCTGCAGTCTGCTTCTGTCACAATGACATTTCATTTAAGGTGATTATAGATAACTTCTGCTCACCATTGAACTTTATCATTTGGTCATGCTACAGTTATCAACTAAACAACATCCCAGATCTTCTGATCAAGATTGGAAATCTTGTATATGACACTGAAAGTACATAAAAATACATGTACTTTTGGAGGAGTTCTCCATAAGACGTTTTGGGCCCAGAGCCTTCTGAACCGATGTAGTCTAGTGTATTCTGGAATTCACACAGGCAGCAGCAGGATAGAAATGGTGTTTTTTTTTAACACTAGCTGCCTTATGTCTTAAAGGCCACATTGATAATAGCTGGGGGAAGTTACGCCTATAAGGTGAATGGGATAGGGAGTAGGGTGGCAAGGTGTGAGGTTTTGGGGTAGCATGTATTTGCCAGGTAGGAGTACAGGAGGAGTGATGGGCAAATAGACAGGAAGGTAGGTGGATGAGGGCTTAGTGTAGGCTGGGGTTTTGGAGGTGGTAGTTTGGTTTGGTGTGTGAGTCAGGTGCAGGTCAGGCTTACAGGTCCATGGGAGTCAGGTAATTTCAGATGGCTTGATGAGGATGTTGAAGCTGTGGGATGAGGTGGGAGGGGTGTCTCAGTTTGTGTCCAGAGTGTGGAGAGTCGAGAGTGCTTGGGTAAGCTTCAGTGCTCAGGTTTGGGGTGTTTGGGTTGAGTCTGATCTCTCCAAGCAAGGGGCAGCAACAGTCTGTGTCAGGGGGTCTACTTGAGTGATGAAGTGTCAGCTTTATACCTACATTAATCTTCCAGAGTATTTGCCATTTCTGACCACCTGGAAACTGGGAGATCTGGGTCATGATGTTCCATTGTGTTAGAGGTGAGGTCATAATAGTGAGAACCAAAACTTAAAACAAAAAGCATCAAACAGTTCTGAGGAAGGGTCACTGGACCCGAAATGCTAACTGTGATTTTCTTTTCACAGATGCTGCCAGATCCGCTGACCTTTCCCAGCAATTCTTTTTCCTTTGCAAATATCAAACATGCTTGAGCAGACACTTGAGATCCTGGTTATAAATCTGTTTGGAATCAGGAAGAATTACCTTCCTTTCTTCTGATTTTAACTTCCTTGCAAGATTTTAACACTTTTTTCTCCAGTACACACAGGTGCAATATTTCATTTATAGAACTTTGAAAGCTTAATTTAGACGTGTGCATTAAATGGAAAATTATAACTTACTTTCTTCATAGTAGAATCTCTTTGTTGAGAAGTACAATGTCACTGCAAATGATTAATTAGCCTTGCATTCTACTTGTTCCCACATCACTGACTCAACGCAGAATAATGCTCATTTAAAAAGGATGAGACGGGTCAAGTACTTTTATCCCCCGTTGACTGGGAAGGTTGATCACCATCTATGAAAAGCTTGACAAAACCTGGCATAAAGCCAGGTCAGCAGAACTTCCACATGGTTGTATTTTCCTTCTCCTTCAAATGTGAAAATGCTTTTAAACACAACAGTTGATAAGCGCAACACTTGGTCCAACACTTTCCGAGGGAATAAAGTAATCACACAAATGGCATTTGGTGACTGTCCAACATTTTAATTTTTGCTGGCTTTTTAACTCCCTCCCATGTTACCACTCCCCTACCACCACCACTTCACCATATTGAAACTACATTCAAAAGAACAGCTGTGCCAACAAAGATATAAATTGAATTTCAAATGTGTACTGAGCAAGCCTCTGTATAACTAGCATCATTTCATACTTTTGTATTTCAATATCTTCGTAAATTAACCGAAATTCTATTAGCTTTATCGGTTAAGTTTTATACACCTACTTTTAGCTTGTAATGATGTTATTAGATGAGAACAAAATGACTTTATACCTGCACAGCTCCCAGGGTGGAATTTAATGTTTGTTGTAGTGAGCCTATACATGGACTGCAAAGTTGATGCAAACCACACTAGAACCTTTCTAAGTCCCCACAACTCAATTTATTGCTACTGATCTGGTTGCTAATTGGAGTGTAATTAATGGTCAGGGCAAATATCCTGTTTCCAAGTGTTCCATTCAATAAGAGACCAGCAGCTCTCCGAGGACCAGCAGTGTCAATGGGAGTGTTGGCCGTTCCCCGAACTGCAATGGACCTAAGCTGAAATTTGTCATCACAACCCAGAATGAGGTAATTACCAGGACCATTTGGAGAGACTTCAATAAAGGGAATGGTGATGTCTGAGCAAATGAGTTAGGAACAAATTAGCAGTATTATTTACAACGATAGGTAGTGGTTCTTCCTTGCTTCTAGCTGGCCTTTCCATTGGTTATAGACTATCAAAGTAGGAAAAACACCCTGACCCCAGGCCACAGATATATCCACACTGGTTTAGATTAGACTAGATTCCCTACAGTGTGGAAACAGGCCCTTCGGCCCAACAAGTCCACACTTCCCCTTGCAGCATCCCACCCAGATCCACCCCCCTATAACCCACACAAACCTGAACACTATGGGCAATTTAGCATGGCCAGTCCACCTAGCCTGCACATCTTTGGACTGTGGGAGGAAACCCACGCAGACACAGGGAGAACGTGCACAGACAGTCGCCCGAAACTGGAATCGAACCCAGGTTTCTGGTGTTGTGAGGCTGCAGTGTTAACCACTGAGCCACCATGCCGCCCAACCTGATTGGTTGCCCCGGGGCATGGTCTTTATCTTGCTCTGGTTGAATGTCACGGTGAATGAATAAGACTTTTCAATGACCAGTTAAGGACCACCCTTGGCCCCTGAAATACTAGGTACCTTTCTGCCTAGCTATACAGCCAGCTTCTACCTCTGGGGAAGAAGAAATTCATTTTTCTGTTTTTCACTTCTCTGAAAACATTCTAATTTGCCTTCCTTGCCGTACCTGCAGGTTCAAAAACAGCTTCTTCTTGGTGGTAATCAGACTGATGAACAGACTGACTTCAAACAATTCTGATCTTGCTAATGTTGATCTTACCTAGCCCACACCCAGTGCGATATTACCTGTACGCCTTTGTCCAAGTTGCTTTTTCACCTAATGACCTGTATGTTCTTGCTTATTACTATCTGCCTTTACTGCTCATAAACAAATCTTTTCACTGTACTTAGGTACACGTGACAATAAATCAAATCAAATCAAATAAAACAACACACTTTAGTTTTGTCCACTTACTTAATCTATCCATGACCTTTGCAACCCCCAGAAAAAGATCATGACCTCTCAGGTGGGAGTGCTATGGCCTCCATCTGGGAGCAACCAAGAAGATTTATTATAAACTGTTATACTGCAATGCTGTTTAGCCATTATACCTCTGTGAACATATTCTTAAGATTCACGAGAACTGCACTGATTTCAGTGTTCATTCCTTCTCAACTTCTCTACACACCACGGACATTCAATGAATATTTTCCCAAAAGAGTGCAGGCCCACCAAAATCATCTCCTCCAAGTACTGAGGAACAAAAATCAGAGTCGTTAGAGGAAGCAATGGTAGAGTTTTCTCTTGCACCCTCCACCAGCTCAGATACTGACATTTCAGTGGGTGCTAAGCCGAGCAGAAGTCACGTGACACCAGGTTATAGTCTAACAAGTTTGTTGAAAATGACAGGCTTTCAGAGCATAGTCCCTTCATCGGGTGAAGTATCACTTCACTTCATCTGACAAAGGGGCTATGCTCCGAAAGCTTCTGATTTCAAACAAACCTGTTAGACTATAATGTGGCATCGTGGAAATTTGGACTCAACAGAATAGGATTATTTTAGGGAATCCACATTGAATGATAGTTGAGGTACTGAAAGTATTTCATTTAGTTATACCCTTGTTCAATCCCCCTGAAGAAAATTATTGTTCTGTTTAAAAACCGTTCATTGCAAGTTTTGTCATGCCATTTTACCCTGATTTTGGGAATGCATTGAAATAATCCAATTCTTACAATTCCAAATGCATCCTTTAGCTAAAATTGATGTTCGTTGGCAGCTAAAAATGCTCAGTTTTATTTGCAATTTAGGGAATATTTGGAAATTAAGAATTATGTTTTAAATTGCTAATGGGCTTAGACCTACTCCAGCAAATGGCGTTTAGCAGAAGAGCTATGTGTATACTTTCCACCGATTCTGCTTTCAAGCCAGGAAGATAAAGCTGTATGTACCCACTGAAACATCTGCACAGTTTTATATAACTGACCTGATTGTTGAAGACATCATTAATTCTAGAGAGCAGCTGGCCCAGAAATTTGGGTACAAAAACAGAAGTTGCTGGAAAAGTTCAGCCGATCTGGTAGCATCTGCGAAGAAGAATCAGAGTTAACATTTAACCCTTCATCAGAACTGCTGGTAGCTAGGAAATGATGGTTTATATACAGCAGAGGGGATGGAGGCAGGGGTTAGGGAGTAACAAGAGGTGAGGATAGAGCCTTAAGAGAGAGAAAAACAGGTGGACAAAGGAGTTGATAACAATCTGGCTAGGAGGGTGAAGAGCTGTTAATGGAGACTGTGAATGGCTATCAATGGGTAGTGTATGATGCAGACAATGTGGTTACAAGGCCTGGTGTGGGGGGCTAGGACATGGAAGAGTTTGGACACTAAAATTATTGAACGGAATATTGAACCTGGAGGACTGCAGGGTCATCAAGCAGAAAATAAGGCATTGTTCTTCCAGCTTGCACTGAGCTTCACTGAAACACTGCAGCAAACCTGAAACAGAGATGTTGACCAGGGAACAGGGTGGTGTATTAAAGCGGCAGTCAACTAGAGGTTCAGGATCTTTTTTGTGAGCAGAACGTAGATGTTCTGTGAAGTGGTCACCCAGTCTACGCTTTGTTTCCCCAAAGTTGAAGAGACCACACTGTGAACAGTGAATGCAGTAGACTAGATTCTGGGACGTGCAGGTGAATTATTGCTTCACCTGGAAAGTATGTTTGGACCCTTGGATGTTGGGGAGGGAGGAGGTTAATGGGCAGGTGTTGTACCTCCCCTGGTCACAGAGGAATATGCTGCAGGGCTGTGGGGTATTTGTTGGGGGTGAAGAAAAAGTGGACCAGGGTGTCCCGGAGGCAATGATCCCTGTGGAAGGTGGGCAAGGGAGGGGAGGGGAATATGTTTCTGGTGGTGGCATCTCGCTGGAGGTGGCGGAAATAGCAACTGATGATCTTCTGGTTGTCGATGCTGGTGGGATTGTTGGTAAGGACAAAGAGAACCCTATCACTGTTATGGGAGAGAAGAGGGGTGAGGGCGAAAGTATGAGAGACGGGTCAAACCAGTTGAGGGCCCTGTCAACAGCAGTGCTGGGGAATCCTTGGTTGAAGAAGAAAGTGAACGTTTCAGATGATGCCAAATCAAAGTTGGCCTCACTTGGACATCCTCAGTGTCACACTGTGGATACATAAGCTCAGCTCTCTTCTCTGCTGCTCATATCTGATATGGCCATTGTGCCATTCAATTGTTCTGTGTTTGATTCCCTGTCTGTCACAATTGATGTTCACCAAGCTCAATCAGTTAACCTTGGGTGGGAACTCAGAGAACAGCATACAAAGCTGTTGGAAAAGCTAGAAGCTTGAACTGAAACATGGAGTAGACATATTAAGGTCCTATGAATAAATTCCTGTTTCACACATAGAAACTTGTGCCACCTTTGCATAGTTCCAAAAGGTAAGGCATATAACAGCTGCCTTTTAATAATTCAGTCCATTTACAACATATTTTCAAGTTCTTTGATCATGAGCCAGGAGTTGGCAGATGACACAAGCACTAAGACATCAGCCACTCTCAGATCGATGCCCTAAAGGCACAGATTGGAAATGCTATCAATCAAACAGAAAAGATGTGTAGAAAACATCTCAATTGCAGACGCTTGATTCAGGACAAATCCCCACAGTAACTGAGGTAAAGACAAAAACAAAAGGCTATCTAAGACATGAGAATTATCATGGGGAAGGAACAGAAAAAGACAAGGAAAGATTTAGCAACCAGGAGGAAGATATAATCAGGGTGAACTAAAACTATGCAACAACATTTTTATTAAAAATGCCCTGTGTGGACAATGGACTGTGGTGGTCATGTATCCTACATACCACCTCATCGAGTACACAAGTAGATGTTTGGAAGCTTGCACGTATGATAAGTGGCAAAAGAAATCTGTGACAACTGCACTTCAGGAATTCAACTCAACAAGTGCCCCTTGAATTTAAGGAGAGGATTTGATTGCATATTATTGTTATCAACAAAATACTTACATGTTTTCAGAATTGTATTAAAATTTTGGGAGAATTATAAGTTTCTGAGTATAATTTAGTTTAATCACTGTTCTTAACGCCTTGAGGCTTACTTTTGCTGATTTGCTACTTTGTTCTGTTTTTTAAAAAAGTATTGATTTTTGCCCTCCTCAGACATTTGCGATTCATCTTGTAAAACAAAATGATATACTTCATCTATTCAAAACTTTAAGCGGTCAGGATCTTTGTACTAGTCAGTAATAGTCATATCACTTCCATCAATGAATTTCTGTAATTTAATATTTATCAAAACCATTATTTCAAAGGCTTTGAGCTATTGATAGTGAACCTGTCATGGTATAGCAATTCCTGTACTTTTCTGTGGTATGCTGCAGAAATGCTTTATTACTGAAAGTGCATTTTATAAGGAGACCATACATAATGGATTCTACATTAATAAAAATTCTGCATATTTTATATATAAATACAACGTAAACTCTATGAATCGTGATGGCTATTGTGGTACATCAGAAACATGCTTTATAAAGATTTGTTTTTCTATGAACAGTAGACATTGAATAAAGTATTTTAATTTTAAAGAATCTGACATTTGGGTTTTCACAAATCATCAGTGTTAATTTTAAAATAAACTGGTATACAAATAAGGACATCATCAACGGTGAAGTATCTTGAGACTACCAGAGTGATAGATATGAAGTCATCATGAGATCACCATGGAATCTTTTATTTCTTAGACAGGATGTCAGTTCTCTGGAAGGGTCACTGGACCCGAAACATTAACTCTGATTTCTTTCTTCAAGATGCTGACCTTTTCCAACAACTTCTGTTTGTGTTCCTGATTTATAGCATCCGTAATTCTTTTTTTTTTATTTAGCTTAGGAGTTGTCCATTGGTCTAATCACAATAAAACAAAATAATGGAAGAATACTCTCTTGGCCATATAGACTAATCGTCTTTGGCAATGCAACTTAGTAAGCTTGCAGTCTGTGTGTATGCTGCCATCTTACTTAAGGATGCTGGTATTCTCTTTCTTCAGATTCCTACTTGACTTTTCCTCCTCATGAAGCAGTAAGGTAATTCCCCTTTGTATTGAATGATTGTGATGCACAGAGAAAACTATATTACTCTGGGCTTTGGCTTTACCTGAGGTCTTCTAAAAGCTATATTTCCTTGATAAGATTACAAAGGTCTTCTTGCTAAAAAGCTTTCAGTCTCTGTTTTAATTAGGCATATCCAGTCTTTTTAAATGAAGAATTTAATTAACTTATTTTGTTGGATGTCTATTTATTCTATTGTAGCTCCATCAATATGATTAAAATTTCGGATCCAGAGTCCAAGTTAAATTCCTGATTACGTCAACACTATTGATTTGCTCCTATTTGTCTAATGGAAAGCTGTAGGCTGAGTTTGATGTAAGAAAAGCAATGGCAGTGCTGGTTGGATTCAGATATAGCGAGGCTGCTGTTAAAGAACATATTAGACAGATGGTGTTTTCAGTTGCTCACTTGCTGGTGTTATATTGAGTCTGCATGTTGACTGCTCACTGTGCTTTGAGTCAAGCTTGCAGATACAGTACAGAGAAGCAGAACTTAAACAGTAAGTATGGGAAAGCAAGTATTTTAAAAATATTGTGTGAGCAAGATTTTTATTCATAGAACTGGTGTGTGTCATCTCTAGATATCTCTGAGGCACATGCATAATAACAGGAAAGAAAGTTGTTAGCTCTAGCACCCTTCCCTTCTTTACCAATACATCAGTTCAACACATTGATATCATCAGAGATGGTAAAGCACCAGATCATTTTAAGGAATGCTCCATCAAGACTTTTCAGTATCACACTCCATCAACGTTAACGTAAATGTATCAGTATTGAGTGAGCAGCCACACCATCATTATTTTTCACAACCTTTTCTCATGCCCATGACAGGCACTGTTCAAATTTGTGATGACTCTATTATTCTAGTTTTGGGGACAACCACACTAAAATAATCAACGTAGATGAATTTGTGTTTTAAGTAGCTAAAGGATGGAGCCTTGAAGTGGCAAATCAGTTTTATTCTGGGGAAAGAGAAGATTGAGAGAAATTAGAGGCATTTGGAACCATGAAGGATCTAGAGGAGAAAAAGAAAAACTTTTGCTGTTGGTGATGGAAAACCAGAGGGCACAGGTTTTAATATGATTCGCACACTGTTGGAGAAAAGCTGCACCAAAGCCCGCACAGATTTGAGTGGCTTCCTGCATTCTAACAGTTTGATTCTCTGAAGTTATTTTGACATTTGTCAAAGCTGTCTTCAGGTACTACTAACAGAGCAAAGTCAAACCTTTCAGATTTATATGCTCATGTCCACATAATCGCCTATGGATTAAGCTCAGTACCAACACATTCCAGAAGATTGTTTCTTCTGACTTGTCACATTTTAGGGGATGCTCAACATACTTGATCCACTAAATAAAACCCAAAAGAACTGCAGTTGCTGTAAATCAGGGACAAGCTCAGAAAAGCTCAGCAGGTCTGGCAGCATCTGTGGAGAAGAAAGCAGAGTTAACGTTTCAGGCCCGATGACCGTTCCTCAGAACTGAGTCCCCAGTCATTGGGAACATCCTTCCTACATTTAGCCCTGTTAGAACTTTATAGGTTAATATGCGATTTACCCCCCTCATTCTTCTAAATTCCAGTGAATATGTATCATTTGCCAGGTAATATGTGTCAGTCCTACCAACCCAGAAATTAGCATGGTAAACTTGCATTGTACTCCTTCAATAGCTAGAATAAGGAGGCTAAAACTGTACATAATACTCCAGATATGGTCTGACCAAAGCACTGTACAATTACAGCAGGACATACCTGCTCCTGTATACATTGTCTCACTATAAAGGCCAACATGCCATTTGCCTTCTACATCACCACTTGTATGCTTAGTTTCAGTGACTAGCATACAAGGACACCCAGTTCTTGTTACCCCATGCCACATTCCCAATTCTATCACCATTCAGCTAATAATTTGCCTTCCTATTTTTGCTTCCAAAGTGGAGAACCTCACGTTGATCCACATTAAACTTCACCTGGCACTGAACATTGAAGCATTTCTGCAGTCCTCACAGCTTACCCTCAGACCTTATGATAAAACACTGAACTTTCTACTAATCACCACAGGCTGACTACATTGTTGGCAGTGTCAGGATCAGGTCATGTATATCCACAATTAGTCAAATTGTCTTCACCAGTATAATTGTCAGTTGAGTATCCTACAGATTCATACAACTGAGTAATAGGTTTGGACTTAGAATCATGACAACAAGCTATCTAATCTTAATCAGTATCATCAGAAATATCAGAACACTCTAGTAATATGAAGTCATGGATTTATTTCACATACTTAAATTTTAGATGTTGTGTATTTCTGTTTTTTTATATTTTACATCAAAAGAAAATAGAGAATAGACATGCTGCTTTTGAAACAAAATTGAATGGCCAGGTGACATTTGTCTCTCTTCTGTAAAATACATGAAACTGCACAAGACCCCCCAGGAAGCTAGCATGCCATTTAAGACATTAAAATGCTAACAACCTTTAGGAACATTTCACTGAGAAGGCATTAATATGGAACAGACCTTTTCTGTGGATTAATGGGCTGCCATTATAAAATTGTTCACAAACTAGTTCACAATATATTTACAGAATTTTGAAAATGGAGTAAAATTCAAAAGAATGAGAGTGACAAGAATACCTTTTATTTTGCACACGCAAGTAGAGATTGTGGCATAGTGGTAATGTCATTGGACTGACAATCGGGAACCACTGGCTAATGCTGACAGAGATGGGTTCAAATCCTACAATGGCAGTTTTGACAGTAGAATTCAGTAAAATCTGGAGTGTAAAGCTAGAGTAATGGTGATCATGTAATCGTGTTTGAATAAAAACCCAGCTGGTTCATTAAATTCCTTACCTGGCCTGAGAACATTTGTGACAGCAATGGAATTAGAATACAATGGATCCCTTACAGAAGCCAGATTTCGGACAAAGACACATTTTGGGAGCAGCAGGCAGGAGGAAAGAAAGAGTTCCAGAGCAATGAAAGAATAGGGTTGTACTGAAAATCCACCCAGAGGCCTTCCTTACCTATTCTTTTCCTATGTTTGAGATGCAAGGCACTCAGGGTGAGTTAACGCAGAACTCTTTTTTAAAACACATTTGTCTTTGGTCAGTTGAGAGTTGGTAAAAGTGGAATTGAGCTTATTATCTGTCTCTTCTCTCAATAACAGATGAGTACAAAATATGGAAAGTGAGATGCTTGAAAGGAAGCAAATCACGATGCTTTGAAGATTAGAATTAAGAGGAGACATTTTCTTTTCTAATGAATGACTGCAGTTTGATGCTGCCTCATCAAGAATATCGCGTGAAACTAAAATCTCGCATATGCAAATTTCAACAGTGTCGTCAGCAATCAGACTAATGTCAAACTATATGTCTATACTTGGAGGAAATGGAATTCTAGAATCTAAGAAATCACTTGATGTACATATCCTTGTTGTTTAGGATGTTTTAACTAAAATAAAGTCCTTTAGACTTACAAAGGAAGAAATAATGGTGTGTTAGTTCCATGTTTGCTTGTGTGTCTGTTGACCGCCTATTGTGATGTATGTAGGCCAGGCCTGTGCATGTAAACACAGGAAAATTAAAAGGAAGCAACAATGCTTAGATTTTTGCCATGACAGAAAACTCTCAAAACATTTTCATGCATTTAGAACTAAGAGAGGTTTGGGGAGGATTTGCTCATGCTTGGCTGATGGAGACAGCTGACTGTAGAAATCAATTCTGCCTCATCTACAGTGTGATTTTGTTAACCTTGGAATATGAAAATGAAAATGTGCAGATTAGACCTGGTATGAACAGCTCTGAATTTTGTGGATTAATTTGGACAGCAAAGGAGAGGTAACGTACCCCTTTGGATGTGATTCTGCGACACCATTGGGAGAACTAAGCTATCCATTGGTAAAGGGCAGGTGCCTTTAGGAGTGCTAAGGTAACCATTGGAATTGTTAGATGTGGTATAAATGTACATAAAATGGGCATAAACTCATTGGTAGGTGGAAGGACACGAGTTGGCATGATTTTGTACAAAGTTGGCACTGAAACTGTAGAGAGTCACAGGATGGGGGTACAACAAATGGGTTGGTGTGGAGAGCATGAGGAATCCTGGGGATGGATGTTGGGAATAGGTTGGTATTAAGCAAATGAGTTGCCATAGATGGGTGAGCTGAGGGCTAGAAGGATTTTTTTATCTTTTTTTTAAATTAAACTTCAACACAGTGTGATAAACAGAGGCAAGCACTATGTGCAGCCCACCTCCTCTCTTTCTGGAATCTCCATGTCCATCCTTCAGATGTCTGTCAGCCATTATCCATGCCACTTTTTACCAGGTTGGATTTGTGAATCCAGGAAATGTTCTATCTCCGTGCATCCTGAACCAAGTTAGAAGGGAAATCAGATAGAATGCTGAACTCTGCACCCTCACTGACAAGTCAATGCAACAGGGAACAAACCAGCAAAAGTGTTTTCTGTGGGTTGTTGAATGAAAATTGGGGATGAAGTGGCAGGCGATAGGTAACCTCATGAGCCCCATCCTCTACATTTTTCATTGCTACCCTTCCAGAAATTGACCAAGGACTCAACAGTCACAACATAGTAAAGAGGCTGAATCAAAAAACACAAAAAAATTAGGAAAATGGATAATATTTTGGCGGCCTTCTTTCTATGGTTTGTAGATTACAACACAGTTGTACATTCAGTCCAAATCTAAAACTCAATAAAATTAAACTATTCACTGGACAACATTTTGACTGAGTATAAGTTGGTGAAACAAAATCACAGGAGACAATGAGAAATGATATGCAATGCACAAATTCTTTATTGTGACAATGTTAGTATAAAGTCAATAAGGAATAACTTATACCTATCATTGAATAATTTCCAATTATGTCCAAGGCATACATTGAAATAAAAATGAAATTGATGCGTGGAGCCAAAATTTCCTGTCTCTGGATTCTCAGGGACAAATCAAATGGGGATACATGTCAGAACATTATGGATGTTCTGGCATGTAGACCTACATGGGAATTGCCCAGGAAATTTAAACTTCCATTAAGCAGTTCCCCAGCTCCTACAGCATCTGACTTAAGCTCAAGTCAGACAAACCTGTGGCATTTACTTGGATGATTACCAAGGAAATTTTCGAAAAAAATTTGGTCTATTATTCGAGTCATTCCCTCATCTCCTCTTGATCCCCTGACTATCTCTCTGACCAGCCAACCATTCCCCAAACTCAGCCTAACTACCCCTGGTTTGACTACCCCTTCTGACACAACTGACCTTTATCTCACCACAATTACACCCAGGCGGACTGACCCACTAATGATCCAATTACCCAATGACCCCCGACCAACTAACTACTCCTGACGTAACTTTACCCTCAACTATCCTCCCTGAACCAACCACTCAACTATTTATCAATTTACGCATCTACTGATCTTCACATCTCACTCCTACCCATCCTACTCAATCACCCACCTATCAGTCAATCCACATCACCCATCCACCCACTCAGCCATTCACTTACACACTCATTTATGCAGCTATTATTTCACTTATCCAGTTAATAACATTCAAAGGCTGGACCTTTAAAATTACAGCACGGCAGCTAATTACATGAAGAAAAGTGATGTATTCCATCTTCCATTGTGCTCCAAAGAAGTCAACTTCACTGTGTATTACTTTGCAACTGAATCCTCAGAGTAAAGATTGAGACCATTTGGCCTATTAAGTCTGCACCGACTTTCAAAACAGCAGCTTAGTCTATCCCCATAACCCTGATTCTACCATGGCTAATCTGCTAATCCATGTACATTATGGGACAGTTCAGCATGGCCAATTCATCCAACCTACACATCCTTGGTGTGTGGAAGGAAAGTAGGGAACTTGGCAGAAACCCATGTGGATACAGGGAGAACATGCACCCAAGGCTGGAAATGAACCCAGGTCCCTAGCACCGTGAGGCAACAGTGCCAGCCACTGGGCTTATGTATTTACTGGGGAAAAATAGTAGATGAGCTATAACTTGTCTAGGCTACTACTCGTATGGCCTACATTCATTTCTTCAATTATGCCATTATAGCAATGCTGCAGGTTCAAAATTCTTCCTTGTGAAATCTGAAGCAAAGATAGAAATGGCTGGAAATGTTCAACGGGTTAAGCAGCATCTTGGTCATTTCATTTCTGTTTCTGGGAGCTTGGTGTACATTAATTGTCTGCCAACTTTTTTTATGTTATGGCAGTGACAGTGTTCCTAACATATTTATTGTCTGTAAAGGAAGATCTGAGTTAGCGAAAGGGGCTGTATAAATTCTAACCTTTCTTTCTAAAAGGGAAATATGAACCACTAGAAAAGTGAAAGAAACAACTAGTTTGTTCGATAATTACTTTCATAAATTTTGCCAAATAACTCTGATATGGTAGTTTATCAGAAATAAGATGTGCTAAGCTCCATTTGACTCCAATTATGCTACACTATATTTAAGAAATGTCAGTTGAAGAAGGTATGTCATAGATTATTTCAGAACTATATGTAGGTACTCGCAAGGAAGCTAAGCCAGTGATAAATTGTAGTCAAAAAGCACAAGAGCATTGAACTGGCATAAACCAACAGAAATGATAATTAATTGCAGAATATGCCAAGTTATTTTAAACATATCATTGATTTTTGTTTCTCCATGATGAATTAGTTTGTCTAGAATGGATGGCATACTAATTGAGTAATGAAGAGTGAATAATTACACCCTGTATTCTTCTGAATCTTACTACCGAAAACAGAACTACATTGGGTTAGTTTTATAGCATCAGCCTCTGCATCTCGATATCAGACATTCCAGTCTGATTATCTTCTTGTTGCTTGCATTCCAAGTCTCAATATAATTTAAAAGGGAAATGCCTTCAAGAAAAAGAAATTATCAAGCATTTGTTTATAAAATAGTAACATAAATCATATTGCTGTTGGTCAATGTTAATCTTTGTAATTTGTCATACAATATTGTCCAACTATTTTGCTTGTTTCTGCTGAAGTTGCAGATATAAGTTGAACATTATTATTACCAAATATTAGCAATTTATCTATTGGTCATCTGTCTGCTATTTTACCAGTGGCTTTAATCTTTTAACTAAACAAAAGGAGAAATATCCAGCAAATGAAGTAAGCATTCATCTGCTACTTTTAGCATCCTTTCTAAATTAAAGTCTCTCTTCTTGATTACACTGATATTTTAAAAGGTTTTCCAAGCTTATGGCCTTTCAAGTACTAATACAAGTGTGAGGCTGAATGATTAATGTTCATTATCACTGTAAATGTTTACTTCTGTATAGAAAGACCTGATCTCATTTGGCAGGATGAGAAAAGGACAGACTTACAATTTCCCACATAATTTCCTGCCTTAGTGCAATTTTTCATGGAGGCAGGATTGGCGGGGTGATGAAGATGCATATGCAAACAGTGAGTAGATAGTCATTCCAATTATACAATAAATTAAACTCTACACATGTCAGCTGACTGGAGTTTGACAGTATCCCTTTGAAGCTGAAGGGTGGAGGCAGCAGATATAGATTGTTTGGAAAGTCCATATAATTTTTTGCAACAGCAGTTCAGCTTCCAACATTGTTTAAAGGCCCACACGTTTCCCACCCCATCCCACCTCCCCTGTCATTTCATGCCCCTCAGAACTCCCTGTTTGTAAGGTAGCTATGGCAAGGACAAGACTGGTCCCCAGGTGAAAGTTCTCAACTGGGGAAGGCTAATTTCAACAGTATTAGGCAGGAACTGGAGAAATTAGATTGAAGGTGGCTGAGGGTAAATCCAAATCTGACATTTAGGGCTCTTTTAAAGGCCAGTTGATTAGAATTCAGGACGGGCATGTTCCTGTGAGGATGGCAAGATTTGGGAACAGTTGATGACAAGAAATTTTGAGCATTTGGTCAGAAGGAAAAAGAAAGCCTATGTCAGGTTTGGGAAATTACAGTTAAATAGGGCCCTTGAGGAGTATAAAGAAATCAGAAAAGAATTTAAACAAGATCAGAAGAACCATGAAATGGCCTTGACAATTAGGATTAAGGAGAATCCCTAAGCATTTTATACATGTATTAGGAGCAAAAGGGTAACTAGAGAAAGGGTAGGTCCACTCAAGCGAAAAGCAGAGAATTTATGCATGAAGCCAGAGAGAGAGGTTGAGGTCTTTAATGAGTACTTCAAACAGTACCACCAAGAATCCTATTACCACATAATGGCAGAATACAGCCGACAAATGAAAATCTAGCCCACTGGTTTTGCTATGCTCTTTAGTCATGTTCGAAAACAATTCTGATGTTGCACTTGGTAACATTGCCTGGCATACTGCGCTGCTTTGCACTTACATCTTCTATTAACCTACCATTAATGATAATTCTTATCCAGCAGGCATTTGTGCATCTGTGTGATGTTATGAGATTTGTATTTGTTACTACGACAGGCAAAATATGTTTCTTTACGTACAGAATTTTTAACTGGCAGACTCTACTCTCATTTCCCATGTGCTTTGTAAATTTTGGAAGTAACTTTATATACTCAAATACCATGTCCCCTTATGAAGCAGCATTCAGCTTGCAAAAAGAAGTACATTGGATTTTCCATGAAAAAATGATTCTTCTGTGCTTCCCCAACTCTTTAAAAAACGTGCATGAGTTAGGAAAACAACATATATACAATGTATACAATGTTCTGATTTGATAGAGGTGGTCAAAATGATCAGAGGTATAGATAGAGTAGACAGCCAGAGACTTTTTTTCCTAGGGTGGAGGTATCTTTTACGAGAGGTCATAGCTTAAAAGTGAAAGGAGGTAGATATTGGGGAGAATCAGAGATAGGTTCTTTACTCAGAGAGTGGTAGGGATGTGAAATGCATTGCCGGAGAGGATCGTGGAGTCGGCCTCATTAGGGGCATTTAAGCGGCTATCAGAGAGGCATGTGGATGATAGTATAAGGTAGCGGTGGAGGTTAGGTAGACCCTAGGTTTTGGGTAAAAGTTCGGCACAACATCGTGGGCCGAAGGGCCTGTACTGTACTATGTTCTATATGCACCTTTTCCAAGGTCAGGGGTACCAATTGTGAGAACCTGCACATAAAACTGCACATTTCCCTGCTCACCATTTTCATTGCTGGTGAAGGCTTTTGAAAGGCCATGCACATGTTCCTCATTATTCATCACAACTAGAAAAGCTTGACGATGTGTGGCAAACATTTTGGCAGGTAAGTGTAAAATATTTTGATACCTTCAAATGTCACCATTAGATGCTATGTTAAAACAAAGATGAGCTTTTAATGTAACGATACAGCACAGAGCACTTGGTGTGTTCTGTAATTGATTGCATGTATTACATTCCATTTTTCATTTATGAATGCATTATTACATTTCCTCCAATGTGGAAAATGTATTGATGAATTCTCCTGGCAATCTTTTTTGTTGTCTGAATTTAAATACTCATACAGTTCAAAATTGAAAAGCAAATCCCTTGCCATTGAACATTAAAAGATACCTAAGCACCTGTGTACTCCATTTATTAATAGGCTGCTTTGAAATGGAAAATAACGCTATCTGTTCTTTAAGTCTGTTTCAGGGTCTTCTAGCTGTAACAATATGCTTTGACAGTTGTCGCTACGAGGAATATTTGGCTGAGTTCCATAAACTTGAATGGCTGGAACTGTAACCAGTAGCCTGCAGGCACAGCTGTTCAGGGAAATAACTGATAGTTTAAAGTGACTGTGATAACATTTTATACCTTTGTGGTAACTGAGCACATGGTTGTTTGTTTATACAACCTTGTGACCATGTAAAGGATAAAGCTATTTTTACAAGAGTACAGCTTGTTTTTGAAACATCACTGTCAGATTTTTGAACATGAATTATTTTGATTATAACAGGTTTGCTGTTTTTACCATTGTATTTGAAAGAGGATTGTGGAGGGAGTTTGAGATGGCATGAGGATCTGAGAGGAGATAGGATAACATGAGGGATCTGAAAGAAAGATGAGGAGGTAGTAATGGTACATAGAAGCAACATTAAGAATCTGAGGGTCTTGGGATGACATGGGAGGTGGATAGGAATAGGGGTGTCAGGGCTGGGCTTTGTGGGTCTTTTTCAATGTTGAGAGCCCAACTGTTGTTTTCAAACAATCCACATTTTGAGTCTGCTCTCTATCTTCTACATGAATCTGAAATCTAAATGATAAGACTGAAATTTCAGGCAAAACAATTCATGTGTAGGTTGTATACTTTGGAAGTCCAGAAAGGACCAGACTAATTTCCAACACAAAAATATAGTCCCACAGTTCCTGGATTCATACGATTGCAAGAATTTCGTTCATGAAACCAGTTAGCCACAGTAAAGTAATATAGACTGTATTCATAGAATCCCTACAGTGTGAAAGCAGGCTATTTGGCCCATCAAATCCACACCAATCCTTCAAAGAGTATCCCACTCTAGACACTATGGGCAATTTAGCATGGTTAATCCACCTAACATGCACATCTTTGAACTGTGGGAGGAAATCCACGCAGACATGGCAAGAATGTGCAAATTCAACACAGACAGTCACCTGGAGTTGAACCCGGGTCCCTGGAGCCATGAGACACCAGTACTAATCACTGAGCCACTGTGTCACCTATTGTTAGATTGATAACCTGGAATTGAATAAAATAAACTAGAAATACCTTGGAAATGCTGAATTAATCAAAATGAGAAATTAAACAAAAATAGAAGTTATTTTAAGCAGACATTCTGATATATGATCATGTTTGCTGTTTTACGTTCCCGTCATCAAATATTGATTTTGTACAAAACTACTGTGATATAGGACTACAGCTGTTTCTGACTTAATTGAAAAATGAACTTTCATCTGTTGTAATTCAGAAGGGCAACCTCTGAGTTTTTATGGTTAAAATTAAGCCTTTTTTTACACTCATGGGACATGAATGTCACTGGCTAGGCCACCAATATTGCCTTTCCCGAGTTGGCCTTGGAAGGATAGTGGTGGTGGTGAACTGCTTTCTTGAACCACTATAGTCCATGTCTTGTAGGAAGACCCACAATGCCATTTCAGAGGAAATTCCAGCATTTTGATCCAATGCCACTGAAAGAACAGGAATATAAATTGAAATTAGATTAGATTTGATTAGATTCCCTACAGTGTGGAAACAGGCCCTTCGGCCCAAAAAGTCCACACTGCCCCTTGAAGCATCCCACCCAGACCCATCCCCCATAACCCACACACCCCTGAACACTACGGGCAATTTAACATGGCCAATCCACCTAACCTGCACATCTTTGGACTGTGGGAGGAAACTGGAGCACCCGGAGGAAACCCACGCAGACATGGGGAGAATGTGCAAACTCCACACAGACAGTTACCCGAGGCTGGAGTCAAACCCAGGTCCCTGGCGCTGTGAGGCTGCAGTGCTAACCACTGAGCCACCGTGCCGCCCATGAGCCACCATTGGCTTGGAGTGGAACTTGCAGGTGGTGGTGTTGCCATGTTACTGCTGCACTGGTCCTTCTAGATGAAAGTGATTGTGAGTTTGGAATATGCTATCTAATGGGTCGCGGGGGATCTCTGCAGTAGACTGTCACTATAGACTGCCAACAATGGAGGGAGTGGGTGTTTGTAGATGTGGTGCCAGTCAAGTGCACTGCTTTGTCCTGGAAGGTGTCAAGCTTCTTGAGTATTGTTGGAGCTGCACCCATCCAAGCACGTAGGGTGTACTCAATCATATGTCTGACTTGTGCCTGGTAGATGGCAGACAGGCTTCAGGAGTCAACTTAGTTTACTAACTTAGAATACTAAACTTAGTTTAGTCTTCCTGGCCTCTGACCTGCTCTTCTACACATTGTATACATACGGTAAGTCCAGTTCAGTTTCTGCCCAATGGTACCCCTCAGGATGATGATAATATGGGATTCAGTGATAGCACTTCCATTGAATGTCAAGGATCATTGGTTAGATTTTCTCTTATTGGAGTTGGCCTTTGCCTGCCTTTTGGGTGGCATAAATGTTAATTGCCACTTTTCAGCCCAAGTTTGAATATTGTCTGTGTCTTGCCACATTTGAATATGCTTTAGTGTCTGAAGAGTTGCAAATCGTGCTGATTATTGTGTCGTCATCCGCGACCATTCCCACTTCAGACTTTATAAGGGAGGGAAGGTCATTGAAATTATGCTTGATGTGTAGGTACTGTTATTGGACTGAGTTGGACAAGGTCAAAAATCATACGACACCAGGTTATGCTCCAACAAGTTTACTTGAAAACACTAGCTTCAGGAGCATTGCTCCTTCCACAGGTTTAGTGAGAGAAGAGGTACACACTGATAAAGCCTTTAGTTATCTCAGGGCAGTGACTTAAAAGAAATCCAGGAATTTGCATTTTAATCAATCAAAACCTGTATCTCATTTCTAACTGATTAAAGATTTAACAGGAGGGAGTCAGCCAGCCATTTTAAGATTATTAAATATATTTGCATCAGTTGTGTGATCCTTTGATCTTTTACATATAAATTCTGTGTCTTGGTACCTCCTCTCTCACTAACACCTGAGGAAGGCCCAATGCTCTGAAAGCTTGTGTTTTCAAATAAACCTGTCGGACTATAACCTAGTGTCGTGTAATTTTTGACCTTGAAATTATGCTTGACTGATCTACTGGAATTTTTCAAGAATGTTATCAGTAGAGTTTCAGGGGAGGAGGTAAATGTAATTTATTTACTTTCGGAAGGCTTTTGACAAAGACCCACATAAGAGATTAAAGTGTAAAATTTAGCACATGGTGTTGAGGATAGTGTATTGAGGTGGATAAAAATTTGGTTAGCAGACAGGAAACAGAGAGGAGGAATAAATGGGTCTTTTTCTGAATGACAGGCAGTGATTAGCACTGCACTGTTAAGTACTAGGACCCCAGCTATTCACAGTATATATTAATGATTAACATGAGGGAGTTAAATGTATTATTTCCAAATTTGCAGATGACACAAAGTTGGGTGGATGGGTGAGCTGTGAAGAAGATGCAGAGATGTTGCAGTGTGATTTGTACAGGGCTGAATGAGTGGGCAAATGCATGGCAGATGTAGAATAATGTGGATAAGTGTGAGGTTATCCATTTTGGTAGCAAACAAAGGAAGGAAGATTATTGTTTAAATGGCTGTAAATTGAGACGGGGGAATGTTCAATGAGACCTGGGTATCCTCATGCAATCCTTGAAAGTAAGTGCACAGGTGTAGCAGACAACAAAGAAGGTAAACTGTATGTTTGCCCTAACAGCGAGGGGATTCTAGTACAGGAACAAGGATGTCTTGTTGCAATTATACAGGGCACTGGTGTGTGCAGTTTTGTTCTCCTTATCTGAGGAAAGATGTTCGTGCTATGGAGGGAGTTAAATGAAGGTTTACCAAATTGAATCCTCAGATAGTAGGACTGACATATGAGGAGAGATTGAATCAGTTAGGATTGTATTCACTTGAGTTTTAGGAGAATGAGGGGGATCCCATAGAAACCTATAAAATTCTAACCTGACTGGGTAGGTTAGCTGCAGGTAGGATGTTCCTGATGATAGGGGAGTCCAAAACAGGGGTTATTGCTTAAGGATAAGGAGTAAACCTTTTAAGACTGAGGCAAAAAGAAATTTCTTCACTTAGTTGTGAGCATGTGGTGTTCACTACTACAGAAAGTGGCTGATGCCAAAACATTGTGTTCTCAAGAAAATTGATAACAATCGTTCGTAGCTAAAGGGATCAAGTAATATGGGGGAAGGATTGGATTATGGGATTGAGCTTAATGATCAACCATGATCATATTGAATGGCAAAGCTGGCTCAAAGAGTGAAATGGCCTACTCCTGCTCCTATCTTCTATGTAACATGGTTGGCCCTAGGACATTACCATGAGGATCTCTTACAGAGATGTCTTGCAACTGAGATGACTGATCTCCAATATCCACATTTTCCAATGTCCCAGGTATGACTCCAGTCAGAGGAGAGTTATTGCCCGATTCCCATTAACTCCAGCTTTACAGGATCCCTTTAATGCCGTACTGAACATCATTGACAAGACCAGTATTTATTGCCCTTCATGACAAGGGCAGTCAGTCCTAGTTCAGCAATGGAATTTAGCTCTTTGTCTTATGGGATTGGGAGCCAAGCAGCTCTGATGGAATCCAGACTGGGCATTGTTGAGCAGGTTATTGCTGAGCAGTTGCTGCTTCACTGCACTGTTGATGATACCTTCCATAACTTTGCTGAAGATTGAGAGTAGACTAAAGGGACCGCATTTGGCTAGGTTGGATTTGTCCTGCTTTTTGTGTAAAGGACAAACTTGGGCAATTTTTGACATTGTCAGGGAGATGCCAATGCTGTAGCTATACCGGAATAGCTTGTCCATGGGGCAACAAGCTCTGGAGCCCAGGTCTTCAGCACTATTTCCAGAATGTTGTCAAGGCTCACAGCCTTTGCACTGCCTTCAGTCATTTCTTGATACAACATGGAATGAATGGAATGGGCTGAAGACTGGTATCTATAATGTGGCACACCTCTGGAGGACATCCAACTTAAATGTTTATATAACTAGATTGGTCATGCATTTTTTTTTGCCCTCCATTATAATAGTTTTTAAATGTGCAAAGTGAGACATTAACTTTACCTCTCTCTCCTGAAGCTAATTTCCAAGTTGAAACTAAATGACACCAGTTGGGAACGGTGACCTGTTTCCATGGAGTAACACTCATACTTCCTTCAGTGTAATTCAGAACTTTAATTGATCAACCTGGCATTCAGATGCTCCTACATATCAAGTGTATGAAAAGCAAATCCTGGATCTGAGAAACTGGATATTGCAAATCAAAATCAAAGGCACTGCGACTCGATTTTGATTTAATTTATTGTAGTCACATGTGCCTAACTACAGTAAAAAAATTTTGTTTTGTGAGCAGTATAGACAGATCACAGGGTGCTTAGACAGACCGAGGCGTACAAGGTTACAACTACACAAGAGGTGCACGATGCAAGATCAGCAAGGGAAAGATCAACATCATTTGAAGTTAGAAAGGTTCATTCAGCAGTCTAATAACAGCAGGGAAGAAGCTGTTCCTGAATCTGTTGGTGCATGTGTTCAAACTTTTGTATCTTTTCCCTGATGGTAGAGGTTGTAAGTGAGCATTACCAGGGTGGGAGGGGTCTGTGATGAATTTGGCAGCCCTTCCGCAACAAGAAGTGTAAATGGAGCCCATGGATGGAAGGCTGGCTTCTGTGCTGGTCTGGGCTGTGCACACAACTTTCTGCAGTTTTTAATGTCCTGGGCAGAGCAGTTGCCATATCAGGCCATTATGTACCTGAATAGAAAACAAAAACAAAGTTGCTGGAAAAACTCAGCAGGTCTGGCAGCATCTGTGGAGGAGAAAACAGTTAAGTGCTGAGGAAGGGTTTTTGGACCCAAAATGTTGACTCTGTTTTCTCCTCCACAGATGCTGCCAGACCTGCTGAGTTTTTCCAGCAACTTTGTTTTTGTTCCTGATTTACAGCATCCGCAGTCCTTTTGGTTTTGATACACCTGGCTAGAATGCTTTCTATAGTGCATCTATAAACGTTAGTGAGGGTACTTGTGGACATGCCAAATTTCCTAAGCTATCTGAGGAAAAGGAGGCGTTACTATGCCTTCTTGGCCATGCATCTACAGGAGAGGGCCAGGACGGATCAATGTGTATCGTCACTCCCAGAAATTTGATGCTCTTGACTATCTCGTGGGGAAATGAAAAGATGAGAAATGAAGAATAAATCACAAATGGAAGCTCAATGGACATAACTAATTTACAATTAAAAGAAGTTAAATATTAGCAGATTAATTAGTAACGGCAGACACCTCAATATTTAAATTAAAACTGTCAAAGATTTCATTGTCTTTTGCAGGCCCTCTTATAACTAAGGAGCTATCCATAAAACTGGCAGTTCATGCTCTTGATGTTCATATTTAGGGGAACATTTCAGTTGTGCTGCCTCTGGCCTTCCTCTGGGCATATGAAAGTTGGGAGATTGGTATTGATGGTCCGTGAAGCATGTTGTACAAAGTTTTAGTGCTTACCTTCACACAGGCCAAACTGCTGTAATGTTTCCTGAGAGAGGTTTCCCACAGAAAATGTCCTTGTGGATCCTGTATTCATCTGTGTGGGAAACATGTCCTGCCTATCTAAGTAGTATATTCTGGAGACTCATCTCCATGCTGTGGAGCCCAGAACAAATAAGGACTTCACTGTTGATGATTTTGTACAGCCAATGAATTCCAAACATCTCCTCATGTTTCTTTAGTGAAGGCATGATACAGTTTTGATGAGGTCCTCTGTCAGTCTCAGATTTACTCCAGCAAGGTAATAAGGACAATGGCCAAGTAGAGTTTGATGTCAGTCTTCCGCTAAAATGCCATTCTGCTGCCAGCTGGATCAATAACATGATAAACAAAAAACACTTATATTGAGAACCAGGATTACGCAACACATTTTATTTAACATCACCTTCACTTCCTAGAAAAATGAAATGAATAAATAAATACAAATAATGAAAAGATCTCTGGCCAGTGATGTTGGAAATGTCATACAGGATTT
The DNA here is from genome assembly GCF_030684315.1 of Stegostoma tigrinum. Classification (NCBI taxonomy): domain Eukaryota; kingdom Metazoa; phylum Chordata; class Chondrichthyes; order Orectolobiformes; family Stegostomatidae; genus Stegostoma; species Stegostoma tigrinum. The sequence goes on along the minus strand of NC_081368.1, from coordinate 41,533,664 downwards.
TCTTATTGCTTGTTCCTCAGCAAAGTTTTTTTTTCCTGTCCTGACAAGATAGGCCTCTTCATTTTTTTAATGACTAAATTGATGAATTGGCCTTTGAAACAAAAATGCGGCAGAAGAATCAATCATAATTTTGCACAAGAAATTGGATATATGCTATTTTGGAAGAAAAGAAGATTGGTTATGTGAAAAGAGTCAGAGTGAGACAAATTAGATAGCTTTTTCAAAGAAAATTTAAGAATATGATGCATGAGTCCAGACTCAATGGACTAAATGGTCCCTTTCTGTGAGGTATAACTTTATGACCCTATGGCTTAACACTTCCTCCACTCACTTATAATTGGTACATAATCCTTGATTTGCTTAACTAACCTACATTCATTGATCTCAGTCATGTCAAATTCAGTTAACCCAATTCCTTTAACACATTGGGGAAGGAAATTCTAAATATCCGTAATCTTTTTGGTGAAAAAAACCATCCTATTTCCACACCTAAATAACCATGTTCTGATTTTAAGATTACATCCTCTTATTCCTTTTGAATGCCTCAATTTTGTCTCCTGTCAATTTTCAAATAATTAATCAAATTCAGTTTATCACTACTCAGTTTCTTACCTCCCAATCAATTACCACCTCAATGTTAAAAAAATCCCTGAATTCTATGTGCCCTCATCTTTGCTCTTGCAGAAAATTTTATTAAACACCTTCTTGAAGTCCACAAAAATAACAACCATAGACACTCCCTTTTTAATCTTGATAGCACCCCCACTCCTAAAACCTACTGGTCTTTGCAGCGGCTTGAAAATAAGGCCATGTTAAAAATTACAAACTAATGTTAGATGCCACACTGAACAATGCCAGAGAAAATTGGCTAAAGATTTTTAAGTTTTCAAACATGTGTACTTTTCCTTAATCAGTACTCGATGATCAAGTTAATACAGAGGCAAATCAAGCCAAATATAATATGTTTTGCATAACAAAACTCCAAATGTGGATGATTGATCAATCACCTGGCAGTCTACGACACTAAATTGCATGATTTTGTACTTGGAACACAGAGTGGAAATTCAGTCAAGAATCTGCTGAGCTTCAGATTTGAAAATGCATTACTTGTTCCTTTTAATAGGTTGTCTTATTTTTCACTGTTGAAACACCACCATTGCTATTATCATCCATCTGCACACTTCTAACTGTTTCCAACTGCCCTACTACTGAAAACCCAAAATAACAATTTCTAGATGGACTGATTTTCACACTATCTTGGCCTCCAAACATGTTACATCTCTTTTTCCTGCATTTAGATCTTTGTGATCAACACATTCAGAGATGTTATGACACAATTCCAGAGTAGGTAGGACTTGATCCCAAGCCTTCTAAGAGAGATTTGGTAGGCTGGAATAAAAACAGAAAATGCTGGAGAAACTCAGCAGGCCTGCCAGTGATTGAGCAGAGGAAGCAGAGTTAACATTTCAGTGACCAATCCAGTGACTCTTCAGAACTGGAGTTCAGTTCAGTTCAGTTCAGTTCAGGTCACTTTCTCTCCACAGATGCTACTAGATCTGCTGAATTTTTCCAGCAATTTCTGTTGTGGATTTTGTTTTCCCTCTGGGCAGGCTAAGTCAAAAATGCTTCATTCGATTTTAGTCGAGCTCAATGTCTAAAAGCTCCAAATGTATTTATGATTAAGGGTACCTGAAGCATATATTTGAAATATTCATATTTGTAATGTTTGATTTCCTTATAGGGCATGGACACACACTCACTCCCCATATGAAATATCAGGTTTGTTTGGTGGACCCAAGATTTAGGGTCCATAAGTCCACACAAGGTCACTGCTGGAGCTTTGCCAGAACATTAAGTATTTTTGCTCAACTGTGTCCTTTAAAACAATTAAGAGCTGAATGGAAAGTAACCTTCCCCCTCATAAACAATCTACCCCTTCAGCTTCCATTTGTGTCCAGACTGGCTGGTCAATCATCAACTATTCACCAGAGTACTGTAAATCTGCTTGGTTTAGGTATTGAATTAGTCAATCACAGTGCTTGATTTGATTACAAACTTCCATTGTTAAGCATTAACCTTGGAGTTACCTTGCTCCTAAAAGGATTTAACTTCAGGATCAGCCTCCACACAGTATTGTTATCACTTAGTTTTTTTGACAGCTGCAAAAAGTGCATATGTTAAAAGCTAGTTTTTCCATTCTGCATTATAATTAATTCCCAACAGAAAGTTAAGCCACCAGACAAAAACATGTCTTAATAAGTATTTTAATTAAATGAATGAGGCAGGAATGATGTTCTTGACCTCTTCAGTTAACAGATGGTTGCAGCAACAGTAGAATGAAACACCAGTATCCCATATTTCACAGACATTTTCATATAATACAAATCAAGAATTAGGCAAGGTTTACTACTTACAAGGCAATATCAAAAATTGTAGTCATTTTACTTAACTAAATAGGACGGCATGGTGGCACTATGGTTAGCACTGCTGCCCACAACACCAGGGACCCAGATTCAATTCCACCCTCGGGCGACTGTCTGTGTGGAGTTTTCACATTCTCCCTGTATCTGCATGGGTTTCCTCCAGGTGCCTGGCTTCCTCCCACATTTCAAATATGTGCAGGTTAAATGGATTGGCCATGCTAAGTTGCCCGTAGCATCCAGGGTTATGGAAGCTAGACGGATTAGCCATGGGAAATGCAGAATTACAGGGATAGGGTGGGTCTAGATGGGATTTGATGGGCCAAATGGCCTGCTTCCACAGTGAAAGATTTTGATGCTGATTCTAATCCATAGAATTTGCACTTAAACCTCCCATGACAGTTTTTAAAGTATGAATTCAGTTAATGAAATTGGAAATTTTAAAAAGAGTAAATTAAAAACTGCCATATGATCCTATTGTTTTAAAAACCAAAAACAAATCACTAATTTCTGTTATGAAACAGAGCGTGCAAAACTTATCCATTCTGGCCTATGTGCAGGTGTCTCGTCCACTTGAATGTGGCAGGCACTTATTTGCGCTTTGCAGTGGTCTAGCCGACCATTCAGTTGTATAAAAATAGAACAAACAGTTTAGCACTTTCATCACAGACTGCAGTGAAGAAGAAAGTAATCCATAATCACCTCTTGAGAAAAGTAACAATATGCACTAAACATCAATTCTGCCAGTTACACCCACATCCTGAGATCCCTTTTCACCAAAAAAAACAGTAATTGCAGAGCCAGAATTCAATTTGAATGCTGCCAAAATCTAATCCTTGAATGTTGACCTGAGGAGAGCAGTATTGTAACAGAATCCAATCCCATACAATTAAAAAGAAAGTCTCAGCATGTCTGGAAGCTTTCAGTGATATTAAAATTTTTGGTTAAACACTGAGCTCATGCTAATTTTTGCATTCTGAGGTCTTTAAAAGCCAGCATAGCACAATATTTAGCAAAAATTATTTGCAAAGCAAATTTGGTGATTGAGTTATTGATAGAAGCACTGTGTAAAGTAATTTAGTTATGGTAATATTGTATGAACACATCCATTGAGCTATCTTAAATACAAAACTTTGGTGAAGAGACAGAAGTGATAGCCAACAAATTTGAGGAGAATGCAACACAACATACATATATTGAAGAATTAATAATGAGGAGTAACTTTAGGAACAATAGGCCATTGAAGCCCTGGAACCAATTTTACCGCTCAGTCAGCATGCCATCTCTATCTCATCTTCATTTAGCTACATCTTTTGCTATCGTTTCCTACTAATAAAAAGCAATCCAGATTTCCACACCCCAAGTTGGGGAAATAGGTCAAAATCTGAAATGATAACTGAAAAACCTTCATTTTCAAAGGATCAAGCAGCACCCGTGGAGAAAGACTGAGTTAATGAGCTGAATTGCCAAAGGAGACCTTGCAGTGTGTAGAGGTACAAGGGCAACATTTTGCTGCCAGCAGCCAATTAACTGGTCTCTATAAGGCCTCTATTCAATACATACCACCTTGTTCCCTGGCCAACGTCTCTGTCTCAGGCTTGCTTGTAGTGCCCCAGTGAAGCTCAGGGCAAGCTGGAAGAACAGCACCTCATTTTCCGTTTGAGAATTCTACAGTGTTATGGACTCAATATAGAGTTCAAATATTTCAGGGCTGGAGGCACCTTCTCTGAGAATGGAATGCGGCTTGGAGGGGAATTTGTAGTGATATTATTGTTGTCCTGCCCCCATAGGTGTTAGAGATAATAAGTTTGGAAGCTGCTGTCAAAGGAGCCTTGATAAGTTTCTGCTGTTCATCTTGTAGATGGTTCACATTGTCAATGTGCTTTGGTGGTGAAGGTGTGAATGTGGGAGATATGGTCCCAATCAAGCGGATCTCTTTGTCATGGATGTTGCCCACCTTCTTGAATGTTATTGGAGCTGCACTTATCCAAGCAATGGAGAATATTCCAATATTCTCCTGACATGTGCTTTCTAAATAATATACAGACTTTGAGGAGACCGGAGGTGAGTTATTCACTGCTGGATTCCTACTCTCTGATCTGTGCATGGAGCCGCATCTTCATATAGCTGCTCCAGTTCAGTTTCTGTCCAATGGTAACAGTGAGGATATTGATAATATTAATAATGATATCAAAAATGGTAATGCCATTGAAGGAGGTCAAAGTGTGATGGTTAGATTCTTTTGTAGGTGATGGTCATTATCTGGCACGTGTGTGGCACGAATATTTCTTGTCACTATCGACCCAAGTCTAGATGTTTTCTAGCTCTTGCAGCATGTGTCTTAGGAGTTATGAATTCTACTGAACATCATGCAATCATTAGCAAACACCCCTACTTCTGACTTTATGATAAAGGGAAGATAAAGGGAATTATGATGAAGCAGATGAAGATGGTTGGGCCTGGGACATTGGCCTGAGGAAATCCTGCAGAAACATCCTGCAGTTGAGATGACTGACCTCCAACAACCACAACCACTTTGTGCCAGGTATACTCCCAACAAAAGTGCTCCCACAGTTCCCATTGATTCCAGCTTAGCCTGATCACCCCTTAATCTTCTACATATTCAGGCAACCCGTTTATTCACCTGCCCTCATAATTTCAATGTTAAAGCACCATTGTCTTTGTTCTCTGTGTTAGTTTTAACAATACAGTAGTTGTGAGCAAGCAAAGTGCATGACTGGCAACAAACTGTAACAGCTTTTCTTGGGATCATTATGGCATATTTTGCTCCCATATTAGGTAAAAGAGAATTGTCTTTAACCATTGCTTGTTAAAATTATTCCAGAGCAAAGTCAAATTTGGACAAAAAGTCCTGAACTTTATACAAGAAAATATATCAGTCAACTAAATGAATGGAAAATCTTTAATTATTTGTTAGAATTATCCATAACCTTTTTCAAAGCATCTACATCTAATTTATGATTTTGGTTACATTGTAAGAAAATAAATTTATGTGTAAATCTGTCTTCACCTCAGTTAGCTGTGAGCATTTTCAGATTATTAAAATAAAATTGTATGATATACACATAACAGAAAAAGTGGAATTTGGACTGGTTCTTCTAGATTCAGAGTGGAGGAATTGACCTTTGCAATTTATCACAGTAGTTTGTGACAACATGAGTTGACTGGTACATAGAAATTTATTCAGAATGATTAAGAGTAGTTGGAACTGCTGATGCTGGAGAACCTGAGATAACAAGGTGCAGAACTGAATGAACACAGCAGGCCAAGCAGCATCATAAGAGCAGGAAAGCTGACGTTTCAGGCCTGGACCCTTCCCGAAACGTCAGCCTTCCTGCTCCTATGATGCTGCTTGGCCTGCTGTGTTCATCCAGCTCTATACCTTCTTGTCTCAGAATGATTAGATTGCTCAGCCAAGGATTTGTTCCTTTATGGAAGCCATGAGCTGCCTAGAAAAAAAATGGATAAATTTAAACATGCATGGAGGTAGAAAGTACCAATTTATTTTGATTTTGAAATAATTGAAGAGACAGCTGATTAGAGTGGTCAAGCTAAGTTTGAAGAATGAGAATAACAGTAACTAAATAGCTACAAGTAAATTAGGTATTTGGAATTAATATTAAAAGAAGGAAATAAACTAATGGTTCCAATTTTTATGATCATTTAGAAAAACACAATTATATCTGTTAATATAAGGCAAAGTGTTGAATTACTGGATCTGAAGGCGACACACTTAAAAAAGAATTGGAAGTACAACAACAGACTTGGGATGGGCGCTAGGTTTAGATAGCGTAGTGATCATAATGAGGTCCACCAGGTGAAAAATAAACAAGACTTTCCAAAGCTCGGCACTTACCTCACCAGGAAGAAGGCTGCATCCAGATTTGAACTTGGATCGCAGCATTTAGAAACCAGCGCGCCAAATATGAGCTCCCTGATTGGGGCTGTTAATTCAGTCTAACAGATAAGAACAGGAGTGTCAGACATCCTGTTCACTCTGAGAGCTGGCTCTGAGGGAACTGGATCGGTGTCAAGGACTCTCCAAGTGTGAATAAAGGGTGACTTGGTGAAGGGATACCAGCCTCTGTGGAGTTATTTCAGATAGTTGTCTTAAAATGTTCAGTCACGTTCACATATCACTGCCACTGCTTTGCTAAACCTGATATGCTCCAATTCCCATCTCCATGAAAAGGGTAGATTCCATGACAAGAGGCTAGACTTCTGGTTTTCAATCAAGTCCTCTATTTTGCAACAAAATTTCTACAATGAAACAACACAAATGTAAAATACTGCAACTGCCGGAAATCAGAGATAAAGACAAAACATGCTCAAAGTAGTTAGCTGATATGGGACCATCCGGAGAAAAACTGTTAAGAGTTTTAGTTCTGTGATTTATATCAGAACAGATCTAATAATCTTCTTTTACATTAATTGTTTTAATTTATTTGTGAGGGTCTGGGAGATTATGGTTTTTTTTAATCAGGGGTGGGATCATGCACTTCCTGTGCTTATTCATCAAATGTTTATTTGCATTCTGTCTCTCTCTCTCTCTCTCTCTTTCTCTCCCTCTCGCTCTTTCTCGATACATAGACATCAGGATGTGAACTTAAACTTCAGCAGCAAAACAAATGGTGCTGAAACAATAGACAGATCTACAGCCACATTATACGTTCAATTTCTCTGACTTTATCCCTAATGCCCCATGCAATGAAGCTCAATTTCAGCCTTCAGAATATAAATTGTATCATAATAAAAATGATAACTGTTGTTAGAAGCAACAACAGTGGAATGAATTACCAATTTTAATGATCAAAACATTGAAACATTTCTTTCATTCAAATTCCACACTGGAATTATCTCTAAGATATCCTCCTTCTTTCCTCCTCCTTTTCTCCCTCAGTTTCTGTGCCAAGCAGCATTCCATCCTTGCAGACACCAATCTCTACCTCGAGATAATGGGAACTGCAGATGCTGGAGAATCCAAGATAATAAAGTGTGAAGCTGGATGAACACAGCAGGCCAAGCAGCATCTTAGGAGCACAAAAGCTGACGTTTTGGGCCTAGAGCTCTCTGATGAAGAGTCTAGGCCCGAAATGTCAGTTTTTGTGCTCCTGAGATGCTGCTTGGCCTGCTGTGTTCATCCAGCTTCAGACTTTATAATCTCTACCTCAAGTTCTCTTGATCCCTTTCCTTTGAAATCATTTCCTCCTTCCTAAAATTGTCATTTCTGGTAAATTTTCCATCTTATAACCTACCATATCGTCTAGCCTCCTTCGTTGCCATTGTACTAATCCTGAATCAGGCTATCTGCAGCCACTTTCACTTACCCTTTAACACCTGTATTCCTCTACACTCTTTCAGTAACACTGCAACTCTGCCTGGGAACAACCATCCCACTAACTCAAATCCTTTACAACCATACTTATGAATTATGCTGTCTTCTTTTCACACTCTCTAGCTGTTGATCTACTCAATCCCTCTTCCACATGTACACTTAATGCCTACTCCTAACATTCAGACCATACAGCTAAATAATGAATCATATGGCAAGATCCACCTCTGATGGCTTTGATGAAAGCTCTGATGTTGCCATTCTAGCTCTATGCTCCAAAATATTCCCTGGCTTAGAAATTGTGATAGGAGTTTTGGCATCTCAACTTTCCTGAACTCTGTTTTCTTCAGAATGAAGGGAGTACTGAGGCACAACCACTAAATGACAGATGTTGTCTTCTCTCAGAAGGATTTCACTCCTGCTTGCATGCTACATGCTCAACTGCTGGCTAAACTCCAGCTGGCACTATTTGACATGGGCTCTTTCCAAATACTGCAGTATATATCCGGGCCCTTTATGACAAAAATCAACAAAAGAACATAAGAAATAAAAATAACAGTTAGCCAATCAAGCTGTTTCACCTTTCAATAAATCTATGCTGAATGTCTATAACAACTGCAGATTGAATAATAAAAGGAAAATGGAGTATACAGGGAACATAAAAATTGACTGTGAAAGTTTCTGTGCATATGTGAAGAGAAAAAGATTGATGAAAAACTCCCTTAGTGGAAAATAGACAAATTTATAATGGAGAATAAAGAAGTGGCTGACTGACTAAACACATGCTTTGCATCTGTGGACACAAATAACATACCAGAAATGATGGGGAACACAGGGTTTAGTGAGGCGGATGTGCTGAACAAAATCAGTATTAGTAGGGAAATGTGCTTAGGAAATTGATGGGATTGAAGACTAATAACTCCCCATGTACTGATAATCCATATCCCATAGTACTTAAGAAAGTGGCCTAGAAATATTGGATGCATTGATGGTTATCTTCCAAGATTCTATAGTCCCTGGAACATTCCTTCGGATTGAAGGGATGATGATTAAGGTGGGAGGCAAAGAGAAAACCAGGAATTACAGAACAGTCAGAACAGTAATGGGAAAAATGCAAGTGTGCATTGTCAAAGAATTAATAGCTGAGCAATTGGAAAACAGTGACAAGATTAGACAAACCATGGATTTACAAAAGGGACATCATGTTTGACATATCTACTGGACACCTTCAAGGATATAATTAGTTGAGTTGATGAAGGCATGTAAGTGGATATAGTTTATCTGGATGTAAGGCATTCGAAAAAATTGACACTACACAAGCATAGTGACCATCTGAAAGAGCAGATGGGCTGTACATAGCTCTTTGAGATTCAATGGCATTTCCATCACTGAATTCTCCACTATCAAAACCTTAATAGTTTCCACTGATCAGAAACTGAACTGGACAAGCCATCTAAATACTGCAGCTAAAAGAGAAGTCAGAGGCTAGGATTCTTCCAGTGAGTACATCACCACCTGACTCCCCAAAGCCTGTACAATATCTACAAAGTGCAAGTAAGGAGAGTGATGGAACACTCTCTACTTCCTTCAATGACTGTGGCTCCAATAATTTTCAAGAAGCTTGACACCATCTAGGACAAAGCAACCTGCTTGTTGGCACTATACCCACAAATATCACTCCCTCCACTACCAATGCTCAGTTATAGTAATGTATACCATCTATAAGATGCACTGCAGATATTCACCAAAGCTCCTTAGAAAGCACCTTCAAAAACCATCTAAAAGGACAAAAATGACAGAAATATCTGAACACCACTTGCAAGTTCCTTTCCAAGTCACTCATGATCCGGACTTGGAAATAAACTTGCTGTTCTTCTAATGTCACTGGTTCAAAATTCTGTAAATCCCTCTCTTCATGGCATTGTGGGTTGACATTCTCAAAGGTACCTCAGGATGGGCAATAAGTAGTGGTCAGCCAGTGTCACCTAATTAAAACTTGAATATTTTTAAAAATCGGTCTTAGCCTCTCTAGTTAGCCATGGATTTATCACATTAACAGTGGGTTTTGTCTCGATAAAATATGTATTTGAGAATTTGAAATATTATTTGTTGCTTGTCATTGCTTGTCTATTGTTATACCTCTAAATCAAATTTCCTTATCTAATCAGCCAATTTAATCAACCTCCCTCCAATTTTTGGTTTTCTTTCATTCTGTGCCCTGGTTTTGTATGTAGTCACATCAATTTCAAACTTACTTTGAAATTCTATTATGTTACAATCAGTATTTCCCAGAGGATCCTTTACTATAATATTACTAATTAACCTTGTCTCATTACACAATATTAGGTTTATAATAGCCTGCCCCTGGCTGAGTCCTTGATATTTTGTTTTAATTACTTTAATGTTGCCCAGCAAAACCATCTAAGGAGCCCTCAATAGAGGTTTCCCAGACTTGTACCTCTCCTGTAGAAGCTGTATGGGAATGCTTCAGGATAGTACCTGAAAATATAACCATGCAAGATGATCACCAGAAGCTGAATGTTCAACGAATCATGAGGTAAGTGTTTCTGTGGGCAAGAGTTCAAAATCATGGACCTGAAGACCATCTCAATATCCTGATCTCTCTGGAATAGTTCAGAATTCTCAAAGGAGTGGTGAGAGGAAGGAACAGGGAAAGCAGTTGACATCAACTAACTGCTCCTTAAAATCTTTACAAACTTGTTAAGCATCAATCTGGCATGACAATTTTCAAAGGGCTGAGCCCTGCTATTTTTTTGTCTATGTCCGAATTGTACTGAGCTGTTTACAAGATTTTCCACCATGGGGCCCAAACACATTTCTTGCCATATGTTATCAAACTTGCCTCATTCTCGACCTATCCCACTTGTATGATATCTGACACATTCAGTTCTGGTCTCATCTTACCACACGTCATTCCCAGAACAACTCATCACTCAAGTGGATATTCTAGAATTCACCAGTATTCCATAAATACAAGCCACCTTTAAAGGCCTGTGTGAACTTGGACAAGCACTGACAATGCAGAGCTGCCCCGCACAGTTCCTGACATTTGCTCCACATACGGCAAACAGGGGCATTTCAACAACACGCTTTGTGGGCAGGCACCTCAAGGTGGTTCGGTTGCTGCAGGCATGGGAGTTCCTACACTCCCAGAACTAACAGTGGAGGCTGTGGCATAAGACAGTGCCAAGAGGTTTGACGTTGCTACCTGGGTTAAAGCAGTCTCAGCTGTCTGGAGGAATGCCCAGCACTGTAGGAAGAAGGTCAATGACCAGCATAAGTGCCAATGATCTCTCTTCAATACCTCACACTCACACTATCTTGCCCCTGACTTACTATGACAAAACCCCTTGACCAAAGGCAATCTCCCTTGACATGGTTCAGGTGTAGATTTACTTTCTTTGCATCTGCACTAAATGACAAACAATACAGAAGCAATGTGAGCTTGGGATCTCTGACTGAGAAAGCAAAGTGTTCAAAGGCAAGCATGGCAATGAAAGGCAATATAGGCTCAGCATGAGTGGGCACTGTGACAGTGAGCAAGCAGCCCGCCTGGCATCACATTCACAAACATGAAATGCAGCCTCGGGCTGGATGTATGTCCCTGAGCAGATAATATCCATCCTGCAGAATTACAATAATAGTTGCTGATGCTGTCTGAGCTATAGCATTGAAGTGCAGAAGTGTTCTCTAAATGGATTGGGGATGTGACATGTGGATTCTTAGTGGCCAATTTCCATAGATGTGGGTACATGTAGCCAGTGACCATGGATCATGCCCTGAGATGTTAGTGTCTGTGGTCCACTGGATGTCCTTCAAAACAAGTGGCAAGCTGAATTTACCAGGTATCCAGTTTGGCTTCCATGTTGAGATTTCTGAACATCTTGCTTGCGTGTCAAGTTTCATAACATACACATGTAAGATAGAAAGCTGATATTTTTCTTATTCACTGATAGGTTGTAGGCATTTCGTGCTGGACCAACATTAATTGTCCATACCTAGTTGCCCTTGGGAAGATGGTGGCGAGCCATGTTTTTGAACTGCTGTAATCCACGTGTTGTAGGAAGGCTCAAAATCCATTCAGGAGAAAATTCAAAGATTGTAACTCAATGACAGTGAAGAAGCAAACATATATTTCCAAGTCAGGATGGTGAGCGACTTGGAGGGGAACTTGTAGGTAGTGGTGTCCCCATGCATCTGCTGTTTTTATCCTTGAAGTGGTTGAGAGTTTGGAAGGTGCTGTCTGAGGATTGCTGATGAGTTTCTGCAGTGCATCTTGTAGATAGTGCACACTGCTGCTATTGAACATTAATGGTGGAGTGACTGAATGTTCTTGGATATGGTGCCAGTCAGCAAGCTGCTTTGCCCTGGATGGCGCTGTGTTTCTTGAGTGTATAGTACCACATTTCTTTCTGATTTAATTGATAAATGAACTTGCATTTGTTGTGATTCAGAAGGGAGATCTCTAAGCATTTTTTGTTTATATTAAGCCATTTTATTTAACTTATGGGATGTGGGCGTCACTGACTAGGATAAAATTTATTGCCTGTCCCTAGTTGCCTTTGAGAAGCTAGAGGGAAACTGCTTTCTTAAACCATTGTAGATGGACCCACAATACTGTTAGGGAGGAAATTTCAGGATTTTGGCCCAACAGTTCTGAAAGTATGCAATATTTCCAAGTCAGGATCATTAGTGGCTTGGAGGGGAATTTGAAGGTGGTGATGTTTCCATGTATCTGCTAATCTGGTCCTTCTAGGTGGAAGTGATTGTGAGTTCAGAAGGTGCTGTTTGAGAAGTATTTGTGAATTTCTGCAGGGCATTTTTTGGATGGTACACATTGCTGCGGCAGACTGTCATGGAGGAGTGGATGTTTGTGGATGTGGTGACAATCATTATCCTGGATGGTGTCAAGCTTCTTGAGTATTGTTGAAGCTGCACTCATTCAGGCAAATGGGGAGTAATCCATCACACTTCTGACTTGTGTCTTTGGGGAGACTGGAGATGAGTTACTCACTGCAGAATTCCTAGCCTCTGACCTACTCTTGTAGCTGTAACTGTGTTTATATGGTGAGTCCAGTTCAGTTTCTAGTCAATGGTAATCCCCAGGATGCTGAAAGTAGGAGATTCAGTCATAGTAACACCATTGAATGTCAAAGGGAAATGTTTAGGTTTTCTCCTATTGGAGATTGTCATTGCCTGGCATTCCTGTGGCACAGATGTTACTTGCCCCTTTCAACCTAAGCCTATATATTGTCCAGATCTAGTTACATTTGAACATGAGCAAGGTGTAGAGCTGGATGAACACAGCAGGTCTAGCAGCATCAGAGGAGCAGGAAGGCTGACATTTTGGGCCTAGGCTCTTCTTCAGAAATGGGGGAGAGGAAGGGTGTTCTGAAATAAATAAGGAGAGAGGGGGAGGTGCATAGAAGATCAATAGAGGAGAAGATAGGTGGAGAGGAGACAGACCAGTCAAAGAGGCGAGGATGGAGCCGGTAAAGGTGAGTGTAGGTAGGGAGTTAGGGAGGAGATAGGCCAGTCTAGGGAGGACGGAACAGGTCAAGGGGGTGGGATGAGGTTAGTAGATAGGAGATTGGGGTGGGACTTGAGGTGGAAGGAGAGGATAAATGGGAGGAAGGATGGGTTAGGGAGACAGGGACTTACTGGGCTGGTTTTGGCATGCAGTTGGGGAGGGGATAGTTTGAAGCTTGTGAAGTACATATTGATACTATTGGGCTGCAAGGTTCCGAAGTGGAATATGAGGTGCTGTTCCTGCAACCTTCCGGTGGCATCGTTGAAGCACTGCAGGAGGCCAAGGATGGACATGTCGTCTGAAGAATGGGAGGGGGAGTTAAAATGGTTCGCGACTGGGAGGTGCAGTTGTTTATTGCGAACCGAGCATAGGAGCCTCCGCTTGGTTTCCCCAATGTAGAGGAGGCCACAACGGGAATAGCGGATACAGTATAACACATTGGCAGATGTTCAGGTGAACATCTGCTTGATGTGGAAAGTCTTCTTGGGGCCTGGGGTGAGGGTGAGGGAGGAGGTTTGGGGGCAAGTGTAGCACTTCCTGCAGTTGCAGGGGAAGGTGCCGGGTGAGGTGGGGCTAGAGGGGAGTGTGGAGCAGACAAAGGAGTCCTGGAGAGAATGGCCCCTCTGAAAAGCAGATAGGGGTCGGGAGGGAAAAATGTCTTTGGTGGTGGGGTCGGTTTGCAGATGGCAGAAGTGATGGAGGATGATGCATTGGATCCGGAGGTTGGTGGGGTGGTATGTGACGACTAGGGGGATTCTGTTTTGGTTATTATTGTGGGGAGCCGGTGTGAGGGATAAGTTGTGGGAAATGTGGGAGACCGTCAAGGGCGTTCTTAACCACTGAGGTGGGGATGTTGTTATCCTTGAAAAACGAGGACATCTGAGATGTATGGGAATGGAATGCCTCATCCTGGGAACAAATGCAGCGGAGGCAAAGGAATTGGGGATAGGGGATGACATTTTTGTCGGAAGGTGGGTGGGAGGATGTGTATTCTAGGTAGCTGTGGGAGTCAGTGGGCTTGAAATAGATATTCCAAGTGGTTGCCAGAGATGAAGACAGAGAGATCCAGAAAGATCCAGAAAGGAGGGAGAAGTATCAGAGATGGTCCAGGTGAACTTAAGGTTGGGGTGGAACGTATTAGTGAAGTGGATGAACTGTTTGAGCTCCTCGTGAGAGCACGAGGTGGCACCAATACAGTCATCAATATAACAGAGGAAGAGTTGGGGCTTGGGGCCAGTGTAGCTACAGAAGAGGGATTGTTCCACGTAACCTACAAAGAGGCAGGCACAGCTGGGCCCATGTGGATACCCATGGCCATACCTTTGTCTGTAGGAAGTGGGAGGAATTGAAATAGAATTTGTTGAGGGTGAGAATGCATTCAGCTAAGCGGATGAGGGTATTGGTGGAGGGGGACTGGTCGGGCCTGCGGGACAAGGAAGAAGCGGAGGGCCTTTAGGCCATCTGCATGGGGAACGCAGGTGTATAGGGACTGGACGTCCATGGTAAACTTGAGGTGTTGGGGACTGAGTAATTTGAAGTTTTGGAGGAGGTGGAGGGCGTGGGTGGTGTCAGGGAGTAGGGAGTTCCTAGACCAAGGGGGAGAAAATGTAGTAGAGATAGGTGGAGATAGGTTCGGTGGGGCAGGAGCAGGCGGAGACAATGGGTTGACCGGCGCAGTCAGGTTTGTGAATTTTGGGCAGGAGATAGAAGCAGGGAGTGCGGGGTTGGGGAACAATGAAGTTGGACGCTGTGGGTGGGAGGTCACCTGAGGTGATGAGGTTGTGGATGGTCTGGGAGATTATGTTTTATTCATCAGGAGTGGGATCATGATCAAGGGGGCGCTAGAAGGAGGTGTCGGAGAGTTGGCGGCTGGCCTCGGTGATGGAGAGGTCAGTGCGCCAGACTACAACTGTGCCTCCCTTGTCCGCGGGTTTAATGATGACGTTGGGATGGGAGTGGAGGGCTGCACGTTCTGCGGAGGAGAGGTTGGAGTGGGTGAGAGGGGTGGGGAGCTTGAGGCGATTGATGTCTCGATGGCAGTTGGAGATGAAGAGGTTGAGGGAGGATAGGAGGCCTTGGGGTGGTGTCCAGGAGGAGGGGATGTGTTGGAGGCGGGAGAAGGGGTCAGTAGGGGGAGGGCTGGCTCACTGTTGAAGAAGTCAGTGCAGAGGCGGCGGAAAAACTGCTAAACGTCCAAGCGTGAGCGGTATTCGTTGATGTGTGGGTGGAGGGGGACAAAGTTGAGCCCTTTACTGAGGACTGACCATTCGCGCTCGGCAAGGGATGGGTCTGGGTGGATGGTGAAAGCCTGGCAGGGCTGGGTGCTGCTGTTTCTACTGGAGCTGCTGGCTGTGGAGGCGATGGGCGGAGCAACATCGGCGTTGGCTGTGGGCAGAGCTGCGTCCATTTGAAAATGACTGGCTCAGTATCTGAGGAACCACATATGAACATCATGTTGTCTTTTTTGTGAATTCCCACAGTGTGGAAGCAGGCCATTCCGTCCTAAACTGCACATCTTTGAACTGTGAGAGGAAACCAGCGCACCTATAGGAAACCCACACAGACTCAGGGAGAATGTACAAGCTCCGCATGGACAGTTGCCTGAGGCTGGAATCAAATTTGGGTCCCTGGCACTGAGGCAGCAATGCTAACCACTGAGCCACCACACCACTGTCATCAGCAAGTATCCCCATTTCTGAAGTTATAATGGAGAGAAGATCATTGATGAAGCAGCTGAAGATAGCTTGGTCTCAGGACAATACCCCGAGGAACTCCTGCAGAGATATCCTGGTGCAGAGGTGACTTACCTCCAACAAGCATAACCATCTTCCTATGGCCAGGTTATGTCTCCAACCAGCAGAAAATTTCCCCCTTGATACCCATTGATTCCAGTTTTGCTAGGGCTCCTAGATGCCACACCTTGATGTCAAACGCTGTCACTCTGACCTCATTTCCAGCTCCACACTGTGTTATCTCAGACTCCAGCATCGGCAGCTCTTATTATCTCTTCTGCGTTTCAGCTTTTTTTGTCATGTTTGAACCGAGGCTGCAATGAGCTGAGGGGTACTGGCAGAACTCAAACTGGGTCTCAATGAGCACATTATTGCTGAGCAGATGCTACTCAATCGCACCTTCCATCACTTTATTGATGATTGAAAGTAGACAGATGGAGCAGTAATTGGCCAGGTTGGATTTGCCCTGCTTTTTGAGTACAGGATACACTTCGACAATTTTTCACATTAATGGAGAGATGCCAGTGATGTAGTTGTTTTGTAATGAGGTGAGTTGGCATGTCAACAAGCTGTTTACCAGACAACTCTCTTGCTTAATTATGGCTCACAAGAA
The DNA here is from genome assembly GCF_030684315.1 of Stegostoma tigrinum. NCBI lineage: Eukaryota > Metazoa > Chordata > Chondrichthyes > Orectolobiformes > Stegostomatidae > Stegostoma > Stegostoma tigrinum. The sequence goes on along the minus strand of NC_081368.1, from coordinate 41,516,995 downwards.
ACTCAGTACATTGCTTATGAAATGTCTAAAAGATGGAGCAAGGTGCTCTCTACACCAAGATGGACCTTGCCAGATTTCTTGTCCAACTTAGCAACAAATCTCACCCTGATGCACCTCACTCATCCCCTACAAGCTTTTGCCCAGTGTTTTCTCTTTTGGACAAGTCCAAACAATCTTGTACATTGAGGTTGGTTGGCTCACCGAGCTGGTTTGTTGTTTCACAGGCGTTTCGTTACCCTGCTGGGTAACATCCTCAGTGCAGCCTCCAATGAAGCATCGGTGTGTTTTCCCGCCTGGTTTTTAAACTTTGGGATCCGCTGAGCTGGAATACCTCACTTCTCGTTTTCCTTTTGTAATGGAATGTATATGGGGTCAAGTTTAATGTGTTTATTAATAGCCTGCTTCGTGGAGTGCCAGGCTTCCAGGAATTCTCGTGTGCTTGTCTCTGCCCAGCTTGTCCAATGGCACAACACCAAAATCGCGGGACGAGCTACACACAGTCAGGCACGAGAATTCCTCGAAGCATGGCACTCCACGAAGCAGGCTATTTATAAGCACATTGAACTTGACCCCATATACATTCCACTACGGAGGAAATCCGGAAGTGAGGCAATCCAGTTCAACAGACCCTAGAGTATTAAAAACCAGGCGGGAAAACACACCGACGCCTCATTGGAGGCTGTACTGAGAATGTTACCCAGCATGGTAACAAAACGCCTGCAATACCACAAACCAGCTCAGAGAGCCAACCAATCTCAACACCCACAATCCAAGCCACAAATCTACTCCAAAACCTTACAGAATCTTGTACGTGTTTGTACGCAACTGTTGACAGCTCTGGCAAACAGCAGTTGCTTTGAAGCACTAGCTTCCTGAATTCTGTCTTCCTTTTTCTTGTCAACTTTTTTTAGTGACTCTAACACATTATTCGTTTTCAAGGAAATGTACAAAATGCAGTGTATAAAACACATCTTGACATTTACTTATAGATTCTGAGGGGGCTTGAAGTGGGTATATGAAGACCATGGTTTCTCCTGAATGGAGGTTCCACAATTGGTGATCATAGTATCTGGATAAGGGATCAATAATTTAAGATTTCTTCACTTCAACGTTTGTGAATCCTCAGGAAGATTTTAACCCCAAGGGGTTTTGGAAGCTTAGTTCGTGAGTATATTTGATGCTGAGATACATAGATTTCAGATTCAGGGAAATCAAGTATTAAAGAAATTGGTAGGAAAATCGATGTCAATGATCACCCATATTCTTACTGAATGGCAGAGCAGGCTCGTAAAACAATATGGCCTATTCCTGTTTCAATTTCTTACGTTGTGGAGACATTGGAACCTTTGATTGAGAAGTATGGTGGCCTCTTTATAAGATCCTGGTTCTGCATAATTCCTGTTGTTTCGTGGTGTGAGTCTGTATCCAGGTTAATAACAGGTATCCTAGGCCAGTCATTTAAGGGAAAATTCTTGTCTACAAGCAATCAACTTGACACTTCATAGTTTGAGTAGAAGACAGAAAGTATTGATGACTGTTGAAGGACAAACGCATTGTGAGGACTGCCAGGATACCAGGTATATAATACCACATAATTTGATGTCCCCAAAATGCATACATTTAGATAGTTCAGGAATGGAATCCTTTCCTTTCGTAATGCAGGGCTTGGTCTTTTAGGGAAGCACACAGGGTAATGTAACCACAACAGGGAAGAATATTACCAAAGGTTTGAAGCGAGGCAGTTGAATCTGAAATAAGGGTATTAAATTTGAATAAGTGAAATTATGAATGCATGAGGCAGAAATCACCTGTTTTGGTAGAGGTGGAGGAAGAATTAAAAGGCTAATGGAATTTTAGCCTTTATGGCAAGAGGATTTATGTACAGAAGTTATCGTTGGCGGTCCTTCACAGACATGGATGACTCTTCCATGCTCATAAGTGGCTGTACAGACTGATGTGGTTTCCTAAGGCTCTGTTACACTTGAGGCAGAAGATGGTTGCACTAAGGGGAGGGTAGTGCTTTGGTGTGGCAGCACGCTCCTTACACTGTTTTCACCTGTCCTCTGCTTTTTCAGATGACAATTCTCGAGATGCTTGAGCATTCCCAGATGCTCCTCCTCCACTTTGTGTGGTTTTGGGCCATTGATGTAGTAGGTAGTGAAGTCTTCTTTCAACTATAGAGAATCTTGTGGAATATTGTATGTAGTTTGGCCTCTTTATCTCAGGAGAGATAATATTACCATAGACAGAGTGCAACATTGGTTCACTAGACTTGTTGCCAGGTTGGTGATATTGTCCTGTGAAGAAAAACTGGACAAACTTGGGCTTGTATTCTCTGGAGCTTGAAAGATGGGGGGCTGATCTCATTGAAACTTACAAAATACTTAAAAGGATAGATCAATTAGCTGCAAGTAAGATGTTTCCCCTGGTTGAGGAGTCAAGAACCTGGAGGCACAATTTAAAAACAAGGAGTTGCCATTTAGATCTGAGATGAAGAGAAATGTGATTACTTCGATGGTTGTGAACCTTTAGAATTCTCTACCACAGAGGGCTGTTGGAGCTCAATTGATGAGTATGAACAAAGTAAAAATTGATGGCATAATGGGCTGTGCAGATTGTATGAGTAAAAGGCATGAAGTGATTGTTCAGACATGATTTTATTAAATGGCACAGCAGGCCCGAGGGGCTAAATGGGCCTACTCCTGGTGCTGTATTTCTACGTGAGTGCAGTGGACCATCCATTGTGCCTGAGAATATATCAAGCAACTCCTCTCACCTCCTGCTGTACAGCGTCCATTGCAAAGTTGATGAATTCATGGCGCCTAGAAAATGCTGTACCTATGACATTCTTTACTGCAGTATGCAGGGCAAATGGTGATACTAATCATTTCAGACACGTGATATTGGAAGGAGCCTGATGCCTCAAAGATAATGGCCATAGTCCAACTACTGGTTACAGTGAATGCCCAGGTTCAAAGCTGAAACACTTGATTATGCAGGCCGCAGAACTCGTTGCTACCTGATTAAATTTGGGCCGACTCAAATCAATCTACTTTTAAGAAAGGAACCACGGTTATGCTTTTGAGTAGATATGTCTCAAAGCGGATCTTATTCACTTTATTCAGAAGGGTTGCTTGAGATGGGTTGACTGTTATCCAGAGCCATACCTTTCCTCCTCCTCCCTCACATTTTAAACAACTCGAATGAATACAAGCCACGCCAGCCCCTGTATTGTTTGCAAAGTGGTGAAATACAGTATAATTCCTCCCATAAAGCTATTTTATTAAAGCCTTTAAAACGTGCAAGCAACTCTACAACATTATCCAACCTCCATGCAGATAAGTCCTTACCACACCTGTTAAGTCAGATGTCAAATATTTTCAGGTACAAGGACCTGTTGGCAAACACTGGACTTAACCAACATTGGCAGTAGACCACAGAAACAATTTGTATGAATAGCAATAGCTTTTAGCAAATGAATTAATGATCCAGAAGTTTTTTTTTGTAATTTCATGCAATTGCACATCTTTATGGATGAAAAAGAATCCATTGACCTCACTTCAGTTCCCCGATAACTCACTTATCCTCATAATATCCTGCATCATATCTTGCATCAGTTCTTCCCTGCTACTGATGGACTCCAAATATTATTTTGAAGGCATTCTGCTTTTATTCAGCAGTCCTCTTTTCCATTGTGCTTGTTTCATGCATAATGAGAAGCTAACAAGCTCTAATTTTCATTTGCTTATGATATCAGCTGTTAAACAAAAGAAACTCGTAGATCTCTCTTCTACTGTTTAGCCTTAAACTTACAATCCTGTATTCTGTACACAGACTTAATACTGACTCCATCACCATGCATATCATTACATTTGTCTAAGTTAAATGCCACCTGCCTGACAAGAGCCTATTGCTTCATTATATTATGATCGCACTGTTATCCATTTTTCTTTTCTAAGCTCATGATTAAGGCTTTCACAAATATTTGTTTCCTCTTCCAATTTGCAAACAGTTTCCCAATGCCTTTGTGCAAATGATTGTCAAACGCATATCCTTTTATTCATTCATGGGATGTGGGCATCACTGGCTGGGCAAACATTTATTGCTAAATGTAATTGCCGTGTTGAAGGAGCGCTGAGCTGCTTTCTAAAACTCCTGCAGTCCACTTGCTGTTAGATATACCCACAATGCCATGAAGGAGGCAATTCCAGGATTTTGACCCAGCAACAATGAAGAAATGGGAATATAGGTGATGGTGTTCCCATATATTTGCCACTGATATCCTGTTGGACAGTAATGTTTATAGGTTTGGAAGGTGCTGCCTAAAGAGCCTTGGTGTTTTCAGCAGCACTTCTTGTAAATAGTACATACTGCTGCTACTGAGCATTGGTGGTGGAGGGAGTGAATGGTTGTGAATATGGTGCCAGTCAGGCAGAATGATATGTCCTGGGTGGTGACAAGCTTCATGAATATTATAGTAGCTGTATTCAACAGGTTAGTGGAAGTGTTCCATCAACTGTTGACATGTACCTTGTAGATGTTAGACAGGCTTTGGGTACTTAGGAGGTGAGTTACTTGTGGCAGGAATTCTAGCCTCTGACCTACTTTTGTAGGCACAGTATTTCTCTGACTGGTCCTGTTCAGTTTCTGATCGATGGAAACCTCTAGGATTTTGATCATGAAGATTTCAACAATGATCATGCCATTCAATGCCAAGAAGCTGTAGTTAGATTATCTCCTGTTTGAGATGGTCACAGCCTGATGCTTATGTGGAATGAATATTGCTTGCCACTGTCCAGCCCACTTCCTGGATATTGTACATGTCTTGCTGCATTTGGACATGGATTGTTTCGGTAGCTGAGGAATTGCGAATACTATTGAACATTGTGCAATCGTTGGGCAAACATCATCATTAATTGTGAGGGAAGGCCACTGATGAAGCTGCTGAAGATGGTTGGGTGAAAGCCAGCCTGAGGAACTCAGGCAGAGATGTAGTGGAGCTGAGATAGCTGAACTCCAACGAGCACAACCATCTTTTATTTGCACCAGGAATGCGTTCAACCAGTAGAGAGATTTTCCCCGATTTCTATTGGCTGTAACTTCAGTGGGATTCATTGATGTCACACTCATGTTACTAGTGGTCTTAATGTCAAGGGTAGTTATTCTCACCTCACTTCTGGATTTAGCTGTTTTGTGCATCTTTGATCCAAGGCTGTATTGAGGTCAGGAGCTGAGTGGTCTGACAGACCACAAACTGAGTGTCAGTGAATAGGTTATTGTTGATCATATGATGGTCAAGAATAGACTGATGGGACAGTAATTGGTTGGTATAGATTTCTCCTACCTTTCTGTGGACAGGATACATCTAGGAAAGATTTCACATTGTCGAGTGAATGCCAGTCTTGTCGTTATGCTAGAACAGCTCAACTAATCAGGTGGCAAGCTCTAAAACACAAACTCTAAATCAGTGCTATTGCAGGACTGTTTCAAGGTCCGTAGCCTTTTCAGTGTTTAGTGCCCCCAGCCATTGTTTGATATCATATTGCAGTAAATCGAATTGACTGAGAAGAGAATCTATGATGCTGGAGCCCTCTAGTGAACAAGGTCAGAAATCACACGACACTTGAAAAAGGAGCTACGCTTCAATAGCTTGTGTTTTCAAATAAACCTGATGGACTAAAAGCTGATGTCATGTGATTTCTGACCTTGCCTACCCCAGTCCGACACCGGCACCTCCACATCACCTCTTGTGGAGGCTGAGATGGATCATCCACTTCAGGCTGAAGATTGTTGCAAATGCTTCAGCCTTAACTTTTGTATTGATAAACTGGGCTCCCCAGCATTTTGAAGGGAATATTTATGGAGCCTACTCCCCCGAAATTTTTATTTAAATTACCATTGAGATCAACCATCTATCAACTGTCTTTGAGAATATTATCAATTCCTCGTCTGACACAACATGTGCCCACCAGCCGCACACAGCTCAATTTTATTACAAAGCTATTGTGCGACACCTCATCAAAGGACTTTGAATGTAAAGTTATACAGTGTCAGCCCGATTGCCAGCCCTATTATGTTTCCAAAATTCAACTCAGTGGCTGCCACTTGGCATTTTTTTTACCAGAAACTGCATGATTCTGTCCAATAATCATGGGTCTGAATCTTACTTGTTTTGGCTAAGTGTTAATTATAGAGTCATAGAGTAATACAGCATGGAAACAGGCCCTTCAGCCCAATCTGGTCCATGCCGACCATGGTGCCCACTCAGCTAGTTCCAGAATTCTGGATTTGTTCCATAACACTGCAAACCTTCCTCATTCATGTACCTATCCAATTTCTATTATTAAATGTTGCTGTTGTTCCTGCATCAACCACTTTCACCAGCAGCCCATTCCATATATGCACCTGTGTGAGGAAGTTGCCTTTCAGGTTCTTCTTAAATCTATCCACTTTCACCACTATGCCCTCTAGTTTTCAATTCTCCATGCCTGGGAAAAAGACAATATGCATTCATCCTTTCTTTGCCCCTCATGATTTTATACAACTCAGTAAGTTATCCCTTCATTCTCCTACGTCCCAAGGAATAAAATCAAATCCCTCTCCCTATAACTCAGGCATACTAATCCCGGCAACAGCCTCGTAAATCTTCTTTGCACACTTTCCAATTTAACTATGTTTTTCCTATAACAGGAAAACCAAAACTATACGCAGTACTCCAAGTGTAGCATCACTAATGATTTATACAACTGCAGCATAATGTCCCAACTCCGATACTCAGTGCCTCGAACAATGAAGGCCAGCATGCTAAATGCCCTCTTCACCGCCCTATCCACCTGTGACACTGCTTTCAACAAACTATATACTTGTACTCCTCGGCCCCTCTGCTCCCCTCTGCATAATTCCTACCTTGGTTTGACTTTCTAAAATGCAACACCTCACACTTATCCCTATTGAATTGTGTTTGCCAATCCTCAGCCCACTTCCCCATCTGATCAAGATCCCTCTGTAATTTTTGATTACTTTCCTCACTATCAACAAAACCTCCTAATTTTGTATCATTCACATCCAGATCATTTATGAAAATAACAACTAACAAAGGTACCAGCACCGACCCCTGTGACACACCACTACTCACAGGCTTCCAGTCCAAGAAACAACCTTCAACCATCACCCTCTGCTCCCTTCCGTCAAGCCAATTTTGAATCCAATTAACTAGCTCTCCCTGGATCCCATGCGACCTAACCTTCATGACTCGCCTGTCATCCAGGCCCTAGTCAAAGGCCTTATAAACTACATACAGACAATATCCACTGCCCTACTCACATTCATCATCATGGTTAACTCTTTGAAAAACTCTGAAAGATTTGTCAAACATGACTTCCCACACACAAATCCAAGGTAACTGTGCCTAATCAGACCTTGACTATCAAAAGTTGGTTGACCCTGTCTCTCAGTATCCTCTCCAATGACTCTCTTACCACTGATGTCAGGCTCAGGGGCCTGTAGTTTCCTGGCTTGTCTTTGTTACCTTTCTTAAACAATGTAACAACATTAGCCACCCTCCAGTTTTCCAGAACTTCAATTAGTTAAAGATGAAGCAAAAATCTCTGCAAGAGCCTCTACAATTTCTTCCCTAGACTCCCACAATGTCTGAGGATGGACTTGATCAGACCCAGGGGATTTACCCACCTTTAATGCGCTTTAAGGATGCAAATACCTCCTCTCTGGTAATGTGTATGCAGCCCAAAACATCCTCACTTCTTTCCTTTATTTTCTTAGCATCCATGATTCTCTCTTCAGTAAACACTGAGGAGAAACATTCATTAAAAATCTCCCCCATCTCCTGTGGCTCCACACATAGATAGCCAGCTGATCTTTAAGGGGATCTATTCTTTCTGTGGCCACCCTTTTACTCTTATTTAGCTATAAAACCTCTTGGGATTATAGAACATAGAACATAGAACATAGAACAGTACAGCACAGAACAGGCCCTTCAGCCCACAATGTTGTGCCGACCATTGATCCTCATGGATGCACCCTCAAATTTCTGTGACCATATGCATGTCCAGCAGTCTCTTAAATGACCCCAATGACCTTGCTTCCACAACTGCTGCTGGCAACGCATTCCATGCTCTCACAACTCTCTGCGTAAAGAACCTGCCTCTGACATCCCCTCTATACTTTCCACCAACCAGCTTAAAACTATGACCCCTCGTGCTAGCCATTTCTGCCCTGGGAAATAGTCTCTGGCTATCGACTCTATCTATGCCTCTCATTATCTTGTATACCTCAATTAGGTCCCCTCTCCTCCTCCTTTTCTCCAATGAAAAGAGACCGAGCTCAGTCAACCTCTCTTCATAAGATAAGCCCTCCAGTCCAGGCAGCATCCTGGTAAACCTCCTCTGAACCCTCTCCAAAGCATCCACATCTTTCCTATAATAGGGCGCCCAGAACTGGACGCAGTATTCCAAGTGCGGTCTAACCAAAGTTTTATAGAGCTGCAACAAGATCTCACGACTCTTAAACTCAATCCCCCTGTTAATGAAAGCCAAAACACCATATGCTTTCTTAACAACCCTGTCCACTTGGGTGGCCATTTTAAGGGATCTATGTATCTGCACACCAAGATCCCTCTGTTCCTCCACGCTGCCAAGAATCCTATCCTTAATCCTGTACTCAGCTTTCAAATTCGACCTTCCAAAATGCATCACCTCGCATTTATCCAGGTTGAACTCCATCTGCCACCTCTCAGCCCATCTCTGCATCCTGTCAATGTCCCGCTGCAGCCTACAACAGCCCTCTATACTGTCAACGACACCTCCGACCTTTGTGTCGTCTGCAAACTTGCTGACCCATCCTTCAATTCCCTCGTCCAAGTCATTAATAAAAATTACAAACAGTAGAGGCCCAAGGACAGAGCCCTGTGGAACCCCACTCACCACTGACTTCCAGGCAGAATATTTTCCTTCTACTACCACTAGCTGTCTTCTGTTGGCCAGCCAATTCTGTATCCAAGCAGCTAAGTTCCCCTGTATCCCATTCCTCCTGACCTTCTGAATGAGCCTTCCATGGGGAACCTTATCAAATGCCTTACTGAAGTCCATATACACCACATCCACAGCTCGACCCTCATCAACCTTACTAGTCACATCCTCAAAAAACTCGATAAGGTTTGTAAGGCATGACCTACCCCTCACAAAGCCGTGTTGACTGTATTTGATCAAGCCATGCTCTTCCAGATGGTCATAAATCTTATCCCTCAGAATCCTTTCTAACACCTTGCAGACGACAGACGTGAGACTTACCGGTCTATAATTGCCGGGGATTTCCCTATTTCCTTTCTTGAAGAGAGGAATTACATTTGCCTCTCTCCAGTCCTCAGGTACGACTCCAGTGGAGAGCGAGGATGCAAAGATCTTCGCAAGTGGCGAAGCAATTGCATTTCTCGCTTCCCAAAGCAGCCGAGGACAAATCTGATCCGGGCCTGGCGACTTGTCAATCTTAATGTTTGACAAAATTTTCAGTACATCAGCTTCCTCTATCTCTATCCATTCCAGCATGCACACCTGCTCTTCAAAGGTTTCATTCACTACACAGGTCGTTTCTTTCGTAAAGACAGAAGCAAAAAACTCATTTAGGGCTTCCCCTACCTCCTCAGGCTCCACACACAAGTTCCCTATGCTATCCCTGATCGGCCCTACTCTTTCTTTGACCATTCTCTTATTCCTCACGTAAGTGTAAAATGCCTTTGTGTTTTCCCGGATTCCTTCTGCCAAGCCTTTCTCGTGCCCCCTCCTGGCTCTCCTCAGACCATTTTTGAGCTCCTTCCTTGCCTGCATGTAATCCTCTCTAGCTGAACTTGACCCTAGCTTCCTCCACCTTATGTAAGCTACCTTCTTCCTTTTCACTAGAAGCTCCACCGCTCTCGTCATCCAAGGTTCCTTTATCTTACCCCGTCTTGCCTGTCTCAGAGGGACATATTTACTCATCACTCCCAACAACTGTTCCTTAAACCATCTCCACATGTCTATAGTTCCCTTACCATGGAACAACTGCTCCCAGTCCATGCTTCCTAACTCGTGTCTAATCTTAAATTAATCTTAATCTTAATCTTAAATTAAATTAATCTTAATTATCTTAAACTTAATCTGCCAGATTATCTGCCGTTTTAGTGTGTTGGTGGGTTTGTGGGCTACCATGATGCCAAGTGGTCCGAGTAGTCTGGCAGTCATTTCGGAAATGTCTTTGATGTAGGGGAGAGTGGTTATGGTTTCTGGGCATGTTTTGTCTGTTTGTTTGGGTTTGTTGCTGAAAGCAGCAACTAGTGAATTTAAAAGACCCTATACAGACAACAAGCAAAGCAAACATCATTTACAAAATACCTTGCAAGAACTGTGACAAACATTACATTGGACAAACAGGCAGAAAGCTAGCCACCAGGATACATGAACATCAACTAGCCGCAAAAAGACATGATCCACTATCACTCATATCCTTACATACAGAGGAAGGACACCACTTTGATTGAGACAACACATCCATCCTCGGACAAGCCAAACAGAGACACGCACGAGAATTCCTAGAAGCACGGCATTCCAACCGGAACGCCATCAACAAACACATTCATTTGGAACCCATCTACCACCCTCTGAGGAAAAAAACAGGAAATAACATCACCAACACAGGAAATGACATCAACACAGGAAATGACATCACCAACCCAAGGAAACCTAAACACATAAATAGAAAGCGGGACATTACACCAGCGCTTCACCGAAGGCTCACTGATGATGTTACCTAGAATGGTGACAAAACATCTGAAAACAAACCTTCCAGCTCAGTGAGCAAACTTACATCCAGAACCTCAACCTGAGCTACAAATCTTCTCAAAACTCACTAACTTCTTAAGGTGTAGCACCAGGAAAACTGGAAATGACCCTGATCTCTCACATCCTGCAAGAGGAGTACGCCACTGTCTTAATTCCCATCCCCACTGCCTTCAGTCGAGACAGAAAGAAAATAGAGTTAAAGAACCCTTACCTGCTCTTACTTTTATCCCTGCTCATGTCAAAACCTCTTGAGTAAAGGTCTCAGCATTTCCACTCAAACACTGGCCCACTGTCTTAATATAAGACTATGCCAGCCTGGTCTAAAATTGTGTGACATTTTTGGAGGGTTTTCACCAAGAGGCTGAGTGAGTTTTCTCACTGTACCTCACCAAACTGCCCTCATTAACTACCTACCCAACCCCTACAGCACCCCCATTGTCCAATTCCAGTCCAGCTTATCATGCGACATTCCCAGAACAGACTGCCATTTCTGGGATATCCTGGTACTTACCAGAATTCCCTGGCACCTGTGCCACCTTTAAAATTGTACAACTGAACCAACACTGGAGCTGAACAAAGCCTGGAGCTGCCCTGCATGGCTCCTGACATTTTCCCCATACCTGATAGGCAGGGGTAAATCAGCATCCCAGTGTGGGTCTTCAAGGTCCTACTGAATGGGGTGGTGCCCATGTCATGCTCGTTTTCAGAGACCCTCACGGACTTGCTGCAATAACAAGACACTGACCTGTTTAGAAAAACACAAATCCTTTTATTACCAAGCAAGTACAAGCTGTGGAGAATCACTGTAGTCAACCCGGCACAGAGTGCAGAGTCTCGCAAGCAATTCTCCCCGAGCAGCAGACAGTCCCCGCTTTTTATACTTTACAAAAGACATGATACATAAAACGATTTCACAATTTACAATGGCATGATACATAAAACAATTACTACAACAGACAAAAACAGGATACCAAACAATTATTCCACAACAACATAAAAGACCAGGATATAGTATCGATTGCTAGTGAAGTAGCTGCTAATGGCAGGAGGCGATTTTGAGTTGTTGTCCGGGTCAGATTGTGATTTCAAGTTGCCAGTGTGTCTGGCTAGAACAAAGTCAGTGCCCTGGCCCCTTTGTCAGCGACAGAAGTTACATGCTTTAGAGGTTTCACACCTTCACAAATTTTCCCCACCTAACCCTATTTGAAACAGTTTGATTCTAATTTTAATTCAGTCAGGAAGCTTAAGACAGTGTCTGCATACCGATGTGTGAGAAGATAAGGAGTTACAAAAGCTTTACACTGAATTCCTAGCTGGGCAGGAAGCTTCAGGGCAGTGCCTGCATACCTGTGTCTAGGTAGATCAGAATTTACTTCTATAAATTAAAGTCTCCGTATAGGAATCAAATGCAGATAAAAGACTTTAATTTATAGAAGTATAGAAATCAGTGGGATGTTATCACATTATAATCTCACCCAGATGGGACGTCAGCAATGGGGTCCATAATGTAAGACCGTGCCAGCCTGGTCTAAGGTTGCAACCTGGGTTGGAGCTGCCATGATTTTCTGGAAGAATGACCAGCAATGTAAGAGGAAAGTCAATGACCTCCACTCCGCTAGTCGAAGTGCCAAATCTTCTCCCTAATACCTCACACTCACTCTGCCTCTGCTACTGTATCACTTCCCACCAAGGCTCATGCTCTACCACTGTCTCTATTGCCTGCAACACCTTCCCTACTCACTCTCACCCACCCCAACCCCTGACACCACTAAACTCTGAGATCACATTGTGCTGCCTAATCGCTCACTCGGGACACCTCCACACTCACACTGAAAGTAAAATCAGTGCCACTCACTTTCATTTCCTGTGATACCTGCCTCAATTTCATTCCAGGATTAAAACAAAACCCAATGGGGCAGTCAAGAGTCAAGTGTACTGCCTGACATGTGGCTCCTCACCGCTTATTTGAAGACATTTCTGACTCTGACCACCCCAGGCAGCTCACAGACTGTTTCAAAGCCCTTCTAGGTTGCCCTAAAATTACTGTGCTAGGGCCCCTGACTGAAGCGTCTTGACTTGACTGAGGACTGCTGACAACTATGACAGGCTTCCTGCATTGAAGGCTGTGCTTCACAACCAGGTAGAAGTAATATGGGCCTAGTAGCTCTGGCTGAGGGAACAAAGTGCACAAAGACAAAGCGAGATAATGCAGGGCAGTGATACTATAGCCATCGGAGTGACTGAGCACTTATGATAGTGAGCAAATAGCCTGGCAGTGCAGCCTTGTCCTGTCCATGAATCATAGAATCCCTACAGTGTGGAAATGGGCCCTTCGGCCCCACAAGTCCTCACCGACCCTCAGAGCATCCCATCTGGAACCATCCCCCTAACCTAGGCACCCCTAAACACTATGGGCAATTTATCATGGCCAATCTACCTAGCCTGCACATTTTTGGACTGTGGGAGGAAACTGGAGCACCCGGAGGAAACCCACACAGACACAGGGAGAATGTGCAAACTCCACGCAGACAGTTGCCTGAATGTGGAATTGAACCCAGGTCCCTAGCACTGTGAGGCAGCAGTGCTAACCACTGAGCCACCGTGACACCCAGACTGGATGTGTCTTCCTGAGCTAATGCTGCAGCATTACAATGATAGTTACCGGTGCAACCCAAGGTGTAGCAATAGAGTGCAGAAATCCCCTGTAGCTGGATCTGAAATGTACCATGTGAGTTGTGGCAAGCTGGCGTATAGCAAATGCCAATATCCAAGGATGAGGGGCGAGTGTGACTGGTGTCAATGGAGGATGCCCTGAGATGTTGATGCCTAGTGTCCAATATTGAGGTCCTTCAGAGCACACAGTTTGCCAGGTTACTGCTCTGGTTTCCATGTCAACATTTCTGGTAGTTGTTTGGTAATTTTAGTAAGATAGAAAGCTGAATTTTAATGAGACGAGTTGGGGCATTTAAAAAGGAGCTTAACTAGCAGTAATCTGCCTATATTGGCAACTCGCTACCACTGCGAGAAATTCACCACATCACTTTTCAAATGCAGGAACAGATGGTGTAAGAAGCTCCCAACAGTGAGGTGGCCTTGTCAGACTTGGGCAACAAAATCACTGGTGTCACTCAGATCCCTATAAGGTTCTGCCCCAATTTTCTTGAAGGTTTACATATCTTTAACGATCCTTTCTAGAAGCCTGGCCTGGAACAGAAGCCAATGTGCTTATGATTTCTAGGTCCTGATCACTGACATTTAAAATATTGGTGCCACAAGTGTCATCCTTCAAAACAATCCAATATCTCATTGGGCTGCCAAATATTTGGGGAATGGAAGTGAGAGCGCAGCCTCGTAACTTTGAGAATCTTTGAATGATATTGACAAGAAGAATAGCTCAACCTATCTTGAAATCCTTCATTTTTGCGAGCATTATATCAGCATTTGCAGATTTAACATCAAACTCCACAATGCACTGTTAGTAACTCAGCATCTCTTCTGCAGCTGACAGTGACATGAAGCATCCATTGGCAAACTGCCATTTTTTGGATCTGTTCTAGGGACTACTCAATGATTATATACTGTCCTTGATGATGTTCTGACTCCAAACGTAGGTGACAAATACCTTTAATTGCTGCCACAGCTATCCAACACCCTGTCCAATGCCCTTTTTGATTTCTCTTAGAGCAGTTATTGTAGCCTTTAGTTGAGATCAATAAATATTCCTGTTGTCTCGAGAAATATTTTCTTTAAGCCTGTAAAATTATCTATGCATAAATGAGATTTTTGCTTCAACATTACATTGTAACTAAATTGGTTTTGTTAGACCAAATCTCCTCTTTTTAGAATGTATTTTCTGTGTGTGACATGCAGCATCTATTTTTAATGTAGGCAAAAATGACAATAATTTTCAAGCAGTAAGGCCACACAACCAAAGATGAGATGAACTACTGGCTGTGATATCAAAAGAATTCCCTCCTTTCCTTCAATTAATGTCTTGGAATAAATATTACTCACCTGAGACATTGAAACTTGCAGATAGTCTTAGAGTCATAGAGATATATAGCATGGAAACAGACCCTTCAGTCCAACTCGCCCATGCCAACCAACCATCCCAAATAAATCTAGTCCCATTTGCCAGCATTTGGCCCATATCCTTCTAAATCCTTCCTATTCATATACCAATCCAGATGCCTTCTAAATGTTGTAATTCCACCAGCCTACACAACTTTCTCTGGCAACTCATTCCTTACACATACCACCCTCTATGTAAAAAATTTGCCCCTTAGATCCCTTTTAAATCTGTCCCCTCTCACCTTAAACCTCTGCTGCCTAGTTTTGGACTCCCAATCCTGGGAAAAGATCATGTCTATTTACCCTATGCACGCACCTCATGATTTTATAAATCTTTATAAGATCACATCTCAGCCTCCGGCATTATAGTCCCAATCTATTCAGCTTCTCCCTGTAACTCAAACCCTCCAACCTTGGCAATCTTTTCTTAACCCTTTCAAGTTTCACAACATCCTTCCTATAGCAGGGAGACCAGAATTGTATGCAGTATTCCAATAGTGGCCTACCAACTCCTACATTCAATGCACTGACGAATAAAGGCAAACATACAAAAACACCTTCTTCACTATCCTGTCTATCTATGACCCCACTTTCAAAGAAATTTGAACCTGTACTCCAAGGTCTCTTTGTTCAGCAACACTCGCCAGGACCTTACTATTAAGTGTATAAGTCCTGCCCTGATTTGCCTTTCCCAGATGCAACACCTCATATTTATCTAAATGAAATTCCATCTGCCATTCCTCAGCCCATTGGCCCATCTGATCAAGATCCTGTTGTGTTCTGAAGTAACCATCTTCACTGTCCACTACACCTCCAATTTTGGTATCAGCTGCAAACTTACTAAATATACTTGCTGTGTTCACGTCCAAATCATTTATATAAATGATGTAAAGCAGTGGACCCAGCACCAATCCTTGTGGCACACCGCTGGTTACAGGCCTCTGGTCTGAAAAGCAACCTTTCACCCCTCCCCCTCTGTCTTCTACCTTTGAGCCAATTCTGTATCCCAACAGCTAGCTCTCCCTCTATTCTGTGTGATCTAACCTTGATAACCAGTCTACCATGAGGAATTTTGTTGAACGTCTTACTAAAGCTCATATCGATCACATCCAGTGCTCTGCCCCCATCAATCCTCTTTGTTACTTCTTCAAAGAACTCAATCAAGTTCGTGAGATGCAACTTTCCACACACCAACAAGTTTTGGTCTTTCATTTCGAGGCTAGAACATCTAACAACGTCACAAACGAGTGCTGCCACGGCTCTGTACTGCAGTACTATATTTTCCAATCAACCCGTTCAGTGTTGTATATTACAAACCTCTGGAGGACATGGAATTTGAACCCAGACTTTCTGGCCAGATGCAGTGATTCTACCATTGCATCACAAGATTTATTTTTTAAAATTGAAATCAAATTCTACAATCTGCCATGTTGGGATTTGACCCTGGATTCAAATCTGGGTCTTTGATTTAATTGTCCAGTGATAATGCCACTAGGTCATCACCAATCCTTGGACTCCTAGATACGTATTTCCCAATCAACCTATTCAAGGAGATGTTATGACACATCTCTGAATCAGATGGGACTTGCCTGGACTGCTATAGATTATAACTTCTAATTGTGTGCAGGCTGGTGGAATATAAGACCACAATCTTTAACTTCAGTAAGACAGGTAAATGTGAGGCAATCCGTCACTGTGTATTACAGACATTTACAGGAAAATGAACAATTTCATTTTAGCAATAAATGGAAAATGCACTTTAAAAAATCCCTAAATTTGATTTCTTGTCATATGTGCTATGTCTCTTTCCCCTTTTCTCCTTATGTTGCACCATCTCTGGTACTAAAATAGGATAGCACAACATGTACAACAGTCACTTTACAGCATCTTCATTGCAATTTAAAGTGCAACAGGAGTTCAGAACAGTTATAAAAATAGTTATAGTTGCTTTTCTACCCTCTTTGGAGAACACTTCCCATAAATTAATAAAATTTTATTTAAAAAATCAAATTAATTAAAGAACAGAAATTGACAACCAAGGTTATTATGTAATGAGACGTGTTCGCTGAGTCTGTATGATTCATGTTCAATTTGCAATCCAGCCTAACAAGCCAATATAACAACATAGAAACTCACTTGGATGTCCAGGAGGAGAAACGTTACTTGGTGACCAAAGCAAGTCCTTTGAACACTGGCCTTTCATAAAATGGATTTAAAATTGCACCTCCACTTTTGCAGTGCAAGCACAAGAGGAACAGACGGGCAGTTTAATTTTGTACCAGATTTATTAATGAAGATGTATGTAAAGAGGGTGCATGTAAGCATACCTAAATGAGGAGTGAACATTGTTGTACTGTCAACCTGACAGTTTAGTTAATATGACATACTCTGTAGTGTTTGACAAGATGTATGTTAAAAGTAATTGTTCACGACAGGTGATGCTGAATGTTGTTACACAACTGAAAGAACTGTCTCATCCAGTTTTTGTTGCACTCCAGCATATCTGGTCCACAGTGTAAGATTGCGAGCTTATGTACAAGTCTTCATTATGCAGTCTGAACCATGAGCTGCTTTCTGAAGTACGTGGCTCTCTGCTGCTCCTGTTTCTCTCTGCGTTGATGTCGATGCGAGAATAGCTTGGAAGGATTTTAGCAAGATAACGTATGGCATTGTCAGAGACAGATGAAGCTTTGAATAAAATTGTTTTTTTCAAAATGATGTAACAAAATATTTTGGCATATGCAATGTGATTCGTCAAGACTGGGAACTGGTTCATTAATGAGTGTGGAAGTACCTTGGATTGGGGCAGGAAATCTTCAGTGAAGGTCACAGAACCTGATGCTTTTGAGGTTAGTTGTTGCATTGTAACAGCCTGCATACTATTTCTCATAAATGCAATATCGTAAAATTCTTCTGTCACATTTGCTGTTATCATTTTGTAAAGTACTTAATCATTGAGATATTATACAAAATTTGAACATTGAGTGAAGTAAAATATCTTTCACTTGTATTTTACAGCACCTTGTCAGATAACCACTACCTTGTTTAAAGCTAGCCTGCTGCTGGTGCTGCTACAGCCTGTTCTCCTCTTCACTGTAATATTAACCACTTGCAGAACTCACCTATATTTTTTTCTACAAATGAATTCTGACTAACTGAGTAGCATCTAAATATATTAATAACCTAGAGTTGATAACTGTTCCCACATTAATAGCCACTCAGGATACCAGCTTGCACCATTTGAAAATAGAGCAAAATATGCACTAGATTAAATGAAATGAGTCCTCTTAGTCGCCCACCGCTTGATGTATTGTGCCATGCTTTAACTTTTCATTTCTTTCCTCCCTTTCCGGAACTCAAATGCCCGTGAACTTACATGACTCTGCCTGCACTATAGAATCATAGAATTTAAAGCTGAGAGTTCATGAGTGTGAACCAAGCAAGAACAATCCAGCGTAATCCCACTTTCCAGCTGTTAGGCTGTCATGAATGTGCAAGCACATAAATTTAACAAAAGTTCCTTCATCTACCATGTTTATCTGCAGTGAGTTCCAGGCAACCACCATCCTCAGGTACAAAATAATTCTTCCTCAACTTTCCCTCAATCTATCAACTACTTGAAATCTCTGCTAAGAAAAGTTTATCTGTCCTGCAGCTTTCATTGAACATACACACTGAGGCCCATTTATTCCTCTGCACATCGCTGTATCTTCCAATTTATTAAGTACTTGCTAACCTTGTTTGCTCTCCCCAAATGCATTACCTCACACTTCTCAGAATTCCATTTTCCACTCTTCTGCCCACCTGACTAATGCATTGATAGCTCTCTACAATGTATCACTTCTTCTTCACCATTAACCATACAGCCATTTTATACAATGGGCAAACATCTTCATTGATAGCAAGGGGTGAAAAGGTGAAAGATCGTTAACAGCCAGTAAGACTGTGCAGTAAGCAGATCAGACGTGTTCTGTGTGAATGGTACAGTAGCTCACCTCTGGTCCTCACACATGTGTTTCTATGTATGTATGCTCAGAATCATGCTTTCTAATTTCAAGTTCAAATTGCACCACAAACACCAAGGGACAGCACACTGAAGGATTCCAGTCACCAAAACACAAGTCAGCTATGATCTTTTGCTTCCCACCACTGAGGCAATTTTGGATTTATTTTTCCTTTCCCTTGCATCCAATGGGCATTTATGACCAGTCTGTCATGTGGAACCTCATCAAAAATCTTACTAAAATCCATTTATACTGCATAAAATATGCTAATTAATTTCTTCAACCCTCCAAGTTATCGTCTCAAAAGATTTTATCAAGTTAGTCACAGATGATCTTCTCTTTACAAATCCATGTTGATTATCCTTAATTAATTGTTATCCTTCTAAATGTGTAATAGCATTCCTCAGAACTTTTCCCAATGATTTGCATACCACCCAAATTATTCTAATTGTCCTACAATTACTCACACTAACCTTTTCTGTCTTAAACATTGGTATAATATTCTGCCTTTACCCAGAAAGGATGGGAAAATAAAAGTATAGTTTTCCAATATTTCTTCCCTTGTTTCTCTTAACAAACAGTGATAAATTTCACCCAGGAATGGCATTTTAACTGCACTTGAAGTTGGTAGATGCTTTAATATTTCCTCTCTCACTCTATTTCTAATATCTGATATTTCAAATTCCTCCTTCTTATCTGTAATCTCTGTGTTGCCCTATCTTCTATGAATATACACAAAAAGCCTTAACTGAGAACCATATCAATATTTTCCACTTCTATAGATGGATTTCCTTCTTAATCTTCAGTAAGTTCTAGTTCCCTTACTTATTGCCTTGCCTATTATTAATGCATAAATTATTTTTGTGTTTTACATTGTTGACATTGTGTTAAGTGTTATGGAACCTAAGCAGATTGATGTATTTAAGTTACATTATAGCCATGTTGGATTGAGTTTGAGGAGTAGAATGTCCACTCCTGTTCCTATATTCAAATGTATCTTAGGCTATTCAATACAACAAAGTAAACAAAAAAAACTAGAAGTTTGATCCGAGATAACAAGGTATGGAGATGGATGAACACAGCAGGCCAAGCAGCATCTTAGGAGCAGGAAAGCTGACGTTTCGGGCCGAGAACCTTCATCCAAAAATTCCCATTATTTCTAGAAGTTTGATCCGACCATTCTTGTGAAAACTGTCTGATACAAAATCTCTACTTAGATGGTTTTCGTTCTTAGAAGTGTTAGTCCCAGACAGTAGGATGATGTTGACAGTTCCAGCTGCAAAATTTTCAAAGTTCCAATTTGTACGATTTGAGTGTGGAGGGACAAAACCTCACTGAAGCATTCCACATGAAATATAACAGAAAAACAGTGTGAACATTGACTAGCTAGGCATTTCAGTCTCAGTGCTGTGCTTTGTATTAGCTGAATATAAATACATTACTAAGTGAAAAATCGAGGTTCTGTAAAAATGAAACATGCAAATATACATGTGGAACTATTACCTCCACTCCACAAGTTTTTTTCTTCAGGTAACAATTTTCGCAAGTGATCTGGAGGAAAATGTATCATTTAATATTCTAAAAGTAACTGATGGTTCACAATTATAACACTAGGTAACACATATGAGAAAAATAAATAGCATTCATTAAAGACCTGGACTATTTAAACGAATGGATAGATTTTAATGTGGATAATTGTAAGGTAATACATTGGAAAGCTCATAGTAGATATATATATATAATGAAGACATTTTCTTTGAAATAGTCCAGCATATAAGATCAATAAATGACCATTGACAGTTAACTGGGAATGGATATTCATTCAGTGGAAGATACCAAGAACTCTTAAGGTTTTGGAATAGATTTGTAGCTCGGGTTGTGGGTGTTGAGGTTGGTTGGCTCGCCGAGCTGGTTTGTTGTTCCACAGACATTTCGTTACCGTGCTTGGTAACATCCTCAGTGCAGTCTCTGATGGAGCGTCGGTGTGTTTTCCTGCCTGGTTTTTAAACTCTGGGGTCCGTTGCGATGGATTGCCTCACTTCCGGGTTTCCTCCCCAGTGGAATGTATATGGGGTCAAGTTCAATGTGTTTATTAATAGCCTGCTTCGTGGAGTCCCATGCTTCCAGGAATTCTCATGTGCTTGTCTCTGCCTAGCCTGTCCCAGAATCTTACTGCTGTCCCAGTCAAAGTCATGTTTCTCCTTGTCCATGTGGATGGAGATGAGTGAGTATTGGTCATGTCTTTTTGTAGCCAGTTGGTGATGTACTCTTGTTGTTAGTTTCCTTCCTGTTTGTCCTATGTAGTGTTTCTCACAGTCCCTGCAGGTGATCTTGTAGATGACATTGCCTACACTACATCGGACAAACAGGAAGGAAACTAACAACAAGAGTACATGAGCACCAACTGGCTACAAAAAGACATGACCAATATTCACTCATCTCAATCCACATGGACAAGGAGAACCACGGCTTCAACTGGGACAACACCACAATCCTGGGACAGGCTAGACAGAGACAAGCACGAGAATTCCTGGAAGCATGGCACTCCACAAAGCAGGCTATTAATAAACACATTGAACTCAACCCCATAAACATTCCACTATGGAGGAAACCTGGAAGTGAGGCAAACCATCACAATGGACCCCAGAGTTTAAAAATCAGGCAGGAAAACACACCGACGCTTCATCAGAGGCTGTACTGAGGATATTACCAAGCACGGTAACGAAACATCTGCAGAACAACAAACCAGCTCGGCAAGCCAACCAACTTCAACACCAAGAACTGTCTCAAGATTATCTGAGTAACCTCTGCACTCACATACTTACACTGCCTGATGCTGTTACAAGTGTCACTTTGCAGTGACAACTGACTCAGTGTAGTAAATCGGTTATTATCTTTTAGCACTGCACCAGGTTCTGGAGTTGACTCGATAGGTGTTAACCTGTGTTGTGACCTGTGTCTAATCTGCCTTGTTCAGGAGAGAAACCGTACGTGCGAAACAGGACCTTTTGTCTTTCCTGGTCAGCCTAGAAGAGAACCTACAGCGAGGCGTTGCTATACTCTGGCGCCACACTTTTTCTGCTCTATCGAGACATAGCTAAGGGCTGGGGGAAAATATGAAAGGTTCAACAGTAACCGTGATGCTTGCTTGGAGAGACATATGACGTTGGTTTGTAGAGAATGAATGGCAGTCTGGGTGGCTTTACAGCTGGGCACCGTTCGACCCAAGAGCTAATAGTGTCATCTTCCTGTCTGCCTGCCATATTATTCATTCTGATGCTCAACTATGCATAACTGATTAGCTGACCATCACATGGTCATGCATTGCCACCTACCACTTCCAAGCAGAAGTGTTGCACGTTTCCTATGGTAACTACTGACAACCTTACCACAACCAGAAAATTCCACACTTGGAAGGCAGACCCACACTGCTACATAGCTCCAGAAGAGAATTTTCACTGCTCACAGGGAATTGATTGAACCAGGGCATCATAATATTTCATTATTACTGTATCATTTATTAATTAAGTTATGTGTTAAATTCCATAAAATGTTTTTTTCAATATGGATTTCTTTTTATATAGTAGGGACAGGGAGATAAAAAGTCATTCAACATTGTGTTTGAAATGCTATGCACAGAAATGCAAAGATATGAATTATTGACATAATGCTAAAATTTGCAAGTACTCTGAATCCAAAGCTGTTCCAGAGAGTTATTCGTTCAAACCACACCTGTCTCTTGACTGCATGTTAATCGGGAATACAGTCTATGTGATACCTATTTCATTCAGCCTCAGGTCCATGTCTGGCAGTTGTGAGGATCTACCAAAAAATCCAAAGGACTTTTCAAACTTTCCATACTGGTGATGGCACAAGACCAAGATGGACACAAACAACAAGGCAGGTAGGATAGAAGAGTGTTCAAAGGAAAAGAACAATTAACTGAAAAAGAAATACCAGCTGATCAAAGAATGCTCATTGACATGGGAAGACTGTTTGATAAAGGAGCATTAACTGACTAAGGGTTACCAGTAATCAACACAAGCAACAAGTAGTAGGGCAATTCTAACTTATTAAGCAAAATTAACTAATAAGAGACTCTACTTAATGCGGATTAGAACAATAAACTATAGAGTGTATTAAAGTTTCATCATATAATGTCATCAAATACATATTATCTGATAAAACAGTCTCACTGATATGAGTGTCAACTTATACTTGATTTAAATGTTAAACAGTCTCAGAGATGTATAAGGAAGCCATTCAGCCCACCGTGTCAGCATTGGTTCTTTGAACATTTTAGCATGGTGCCAATCTTTCCATTTTTTTCCCTTATAATCATGCAACTTGCTTTTTATTTAAATAACCATCCAATGCCTCCTTGAATGCTTTGATTGAACCTGCCTCAGCTACATTTCCAGGCAATATATTCCAGACCCTAACTCCTTGCTGAGTCAATAAAAAAAATTCCCACTTTGCTTTTGTTTCTTTTGCAACACACTTCAAAACATATCAGTTCCCTCTCTGTTTATGCATGGGAATAGCCTCTTGCTGTCCACACTGTCTCACCCCTTCATGATTTTGAAGACTTCAATTGAATCTCCTCTTAGCCTTTTCATCTCTAAGGAAAACAATCCCGACTTCTCCAGTCTTTCCATTTAACTGAAGTGTCTCATCCCTAAAACCATTCTTACAACCGTGCACTGTCTCCAATGCATTCATCTCCTTCCTGTTCCGTTGAGCCAAGAACTGTACATAATAATCCAGCTGAGGTCTAACCAGAGTATGTGTTAATCACAACCTCCCTGCCCTTGTACTCTTTGCCTCCTATTGATAACGCCTAGAATGTAGTCTGTTTTATTATGAGTTAAATCTGTATTTCCTGCCACTTTTAATGACTTAAGTACATATACACCGGATTTCTCTAGTCCTATACACCCTTTAGAATAGTATCCCTTGCACTGTCTCTCCATGTTCTTTGTGCCAATTTGCACAACCTCAAACTTCTCTCTTTTGAACTTCATTTGTCCTCTCCACTATCCTGTCTGTTATTTTTTGGAAGGGCTACAATCTGTAGCACCTCAGTACTGTTTGAAATCTACTGCCTTCTATTTAGTATTCTTATATTAAATCAATGTCTTTCTAAATTCTGGCAAAACTCAGCATGTCTGGCAGCATCTGTGCGGGGAAACAGAGTTATACAGAAGTGCAGAAGGCAAAGTCTGCTTTCTCCTCAGATGCTGCCAGACTCGCTGAGTTTCGCTGCCAATTTCTGCTTTTGTTTCAGATCTCCAACGTCCATAGCTGTTAGCCTCGTTTTAGATTCTGCAGTCCTAAAGTCATCAGAATTTAGATTATGTTACAGCAATGCACTATGATATTCTTTCAATAAATCTTTAAATTCTATTAACTACGAATACTGTATTGTGGTACTTTTTCAGTTTAAAATTATACTAAATGGAAATACTGAATCTCTGTACCACTTGCAAAGAGCTTTCCTGAATGTTTTAATGGTCAAAACAGTGATTCCCAAACTCTAGCGGGCTTTTCTAACTTTTTGCAGTTAAGATGGAGTTTTTCTCCACTTCCAGATACAGGTCTAAGCACCAAGCACATCCTCTTGTTCAGTTTTAAAACAACGCATTTTATTTACAGTCTTGGTGAATCTTTCAACTGAAGATGAAGTCCAAGTATCCACTTCTTTTAAAAAAAAGTCTTAAAATTGACAAAACATGTTTTTTCTGTTAGATTCCTTTTTCTGGGGTGTTTTTCGCACCCTCCTATTGCTTCAACAGCTGCAGCTGACTGCCAGTTTCAGTTGCTGACTGACTGCCTGTGTGTTCTTAAAATGGGAATGTTCTTAAATTGGTAGAGTCACTTGTCTTCATTTTTCTTTTCTTCAGCATCAAATGGAATTTGAATCTGCACTGCGAGTTATCACGTCATCATTCTCTCTTTACCAGCCAATGGTGGCTTGTAGCTGAAGTCGTTTGCTGCCATCAATCTTTCTAAACAAAATATAAACTTGGGTCTGCTTTGTCCTCATCCTAACCAACTCCCTTTAACGGGGAATAAACTTCCTTTTTGTTAATTTTAAATGAACCTGTTCAGATATATGATGCTACATCTCTGGAACAGGTGCAGCATGAGCCCATACATTCTATCCCAAGGTAGGGACGCTGCCACCTGCATCACAACAAGTCCTGATCCTTCCTTATTAGATATTTCGAAACATGCTATTCAGACATGTATGACAGACCTCCAGGATAGATGTGAGTTGAATTCAGGCCTCCTGGCCTAGAGGTAGGGCTACTACCACTGCATCATAAAACTCCTAATCTTTAGTTTTTAAACGTTTTCTAATCAACATATTCAAAGATGTGATCGCACGTGTCTGGAGTGGGTGGGACTTGGACACTGGTTTTCTGGATCTGAGGTAAGGACACTGCCACTGCTCCCACTCCCATATCTTCCCTTTTTTTGATATATTGTCACCAACTTGACCAAGTGGGACAGCTGCTGAGTCTAAGATCCTGTCTAATTATCAGTGGTAGAGAATAGACCTTACAGAGTCTTAACAAAAAAAGCACTAGCCTTACACAAGGTATGGTTTGGTGCAAAATAGCAATAGGTAAAATTAGTTTTAATTAATTAGGCATAATAACGACTATCAAGAGTGAGGTATGTCATGTATGCCTCCCTTGGGGCTTCATGAAAGACTGATTTCTTTTCTTTGCCCAAAGATTGTTTGGCTCATCAGTTTGTGTGGAGCGAATGCAACTTCAATCTGAATTCTTTCAGGACATTAACTAAACAGAAGCGTTCTGAGTGTGAAGACAGGCAGCAAAGAGCTGTCTATTAAAGGGGATTATTGTTTATTAATGATCTTAGTAAATGCAAATCTGTCCCATTAATGTGTGACTTTTAATCCTACCATCTGCTGTAAGCAAACTAAGCATTGACTGTGGTCGCCATGGAAATGGGACTGGCATTTGGTGATTCCAACTTGCCACTTCCTCCAGAGGATGATCTGGTTGGATACCATGCACTAACGTCTCAAGACACGAGCCATTGGCACCAGTCTCATGCATCCATGTCCATAAGCATTGGCATCCAACATGCATCAGACTCTAAGAACCCACATGGCACATTTCCAATCTACTCACAGGGCACATCTGCACTTTGGCTCTGCACCTCAGGATTGAATTGCAAGTAACATTGAAATGCTCCTGCAAGGGGACACACCCAGCTTATGGGCTGGACCAGTCTACATCTCCAGCCTGGTCATTTGGCCTCTTGGCACTCGCTCACTTTCGGCTTACCTGGATGCTGACAGCATCCCTGCTTGCCTTGACTTGCCCTTTGCACCATGTCCATCAGCCAGTTACCAAGCTCCTAGTACAGCTGTATTTCCTTGCTGTTTAGTGCAGATGTAAAGCCAAGACGTTTGTCACCGTTATCAGAAATCCTCGTTCAACTTAAGGAGGGCAGCTTCAGTCAGGGGCTCCGAGCACAGTAAGCCAAGGAAATACAGGAATTTGACCACTGTCGCTCAGCCACTTAGGATCCTGATCCTTACAGTCCTCTCCTGTTAAGAGGTGAGTTGAATGTTGGTCAACCCACTGCTAGTCCTGACTCTGTCTGCCCTACTTTGGCACGCCTTCCTCCTGGTATGAGAGTGGTGCAGGTATGACTAAAGATGAAAGTGTTTGCCAGAGATGTTACTTGTAATGCAGGTGAGGAGGTATCCAAAAGGAGTGACTTGGCAGTGCAGAGGACATGCAGAGTTAGGGGTTGTGGATTGTGTCATTAGAGTGAGGGAAGGAGTTTCAGGCAATAGTAAGAGGGATGGAACATAAACCGTTGGTGGATACCGAGATAGAGTGTGAGGTTCCACTTAGGTTGGTGGAGTCAAGAAGGTAATTGACCTTCTTTCTTCAAAGGTGGGTATTTCTTCACTTGGCTGTGATTGCACTAACCTGGGTGCAACCTCAGACCAGTCTGCTGTTGTGGTCTGTTCTTCTGGTTATGGAGTGGATGATGTCCATCTCTGTCCTACCCTTTCCACTAGGAACCCCAGATCACTGCCTGCAAAGCTGATATTCACTCATCTTCTACATCTGAGGCAAATGTCAGGACAGCTCCACTCTGACGGTGCATGTCCAGGTGCACAATGGCCTTTTAAAGAAGGTGTTGGTGCCATGGATGCAGGTTCTTGTAGGAACATGTGGCAGTAGTGAGCTATTCTGGGTACAGTAAGTAGTAGATTGTGGCTGGAATCAGACAGAGGGGCGCCATAGGGATGGGATCAGTAGTTAATAAGATGTATTTGGTAAGATACAATAAGAAAACCCACTCAGCCTTGGGGAGAGGAACTCTTCAACAAACTCAGCAAAATTGATATTTAATCAAAACTCTTAAGGTTCAGCCCATAAAAATTTATCATTTGAGTGCATTGGAGAGGTAAAGAATGTTTTGTGTGAGAAGAAATCAGATAACATTAGGTTCCAGATAGAAGCTGCAATATAAGAGAAGAGACTGTCATTCGCACCTTCTTGGCAGGATTTCCTAAGATGCAGGATGTGATAGACTGCATATAACTGACAATCTATGTTTCCTCAGATTATCAAGGTGCATTTGTAAACATGTTGGAATTCTATTCATTCAACACCTGGCTGGCTTGTGATCAATATGAAAGGATTATTCAAGTTTGAGCTAGGAACCCGAACGCCACCATGACATTTCCATTTTAAGAGGTTCAGTTGCCCCAACACTTTAGATTAGATTAGATTAGATTCCCTACAGTGTGGAAACAGGCCCTTTGGCCCAACAAGTCCACACCGCCCCTTGAAACATCCCACCCAGACCCATTCCTTTAGTCACTTTAGCCACTGTAGATGATGTCTGACAAGGAATATCTGCTAAGCCCATGTTTAATGACATCAGTCCAGAACCCCACCCCAGAGGCACAAAAGAAATACAATCGTTGCAATTTGACTATCAGCGCCACCATGCAGTAGGCTCTGTGCCTGCTCAAAATTCATTTCTGGTGCTTTGAACGTACCGCAGTATTCTCCAATATTGTCAAGGCTCTCTTGGTCTGCTGTGCCCTACGCAACATGGTGCTTCGGAGAAGAGTGGATCTGTGATGGTGAGCACATGATTTCCTTGGTGGAGCAGAAGGGGAAAGATGCTGAGTGTCTGAAGGAGCATGTCAATGAAATAGCCTGATTGGTACAGTTTTCTACAGTCTAGCTTTGTAGAGATAGTCATCGTACTGTTATGCAGGCACATTTCTCATATAGCGGGTGCACTGTTGATGTCCAGGATCATTTTTACAGAAAGCCATATCAAGCAGCTCCAAAAGGAGAAGTCATCATGCCCTCGCACCCTAGCATGAAGAACACTGACACTAAGTGAGCTCTTTAACGTTCCCAATAGTTATTTAACATTGGATCAGAAAACACTCTTTGACAGTTCGCAGACCACAACAATAAATAATTCCATTTTTAAATTAATTCAAATTAATATTTTGTGCAAACCTTAGAGTTAAGCAAAGTGTTGGAATAAAGCATCACGCTTGGTCTGCCATCCTTTAGTGTACAGGCTGAGTTCAGTCACAAATATATACAAAACCTGTGCTTGAAAAAGCTATGGCACAGTAAGTGAATCAAAATGTAGCAATGTAGAATAATGTCTCTCATCTCTTACACTTGCAATAAAACACTTTTGTAAATTAAAAGAGATAATGGGAACTGCAGATGCTGGAGAATCTGAGATGGCAATGTGTGGAGCTAGATGAACACAGCAGGCAAAGCAGCATCTTAGGAGCACAAAAGCTGACGTTTCAGGCCTAGATCCTTCATGATGAAGGGTCTAGGCCTGAAACATCAGCTTTTGTGCTCCTAAGATGCTGCTTGGCCTGCTGTGTTCATCCAGCTCCACACTTTTTTATCTCTGTAAATTAAAAGAGAATACTTCAACTAATGTGGAATGTGACAATTAGATTTCATATCCTCCTCATTGCTTATGAATAAGTTTAACCAAAAACATTAAAAATGTGTAACTGCTAAATATCAAAACATTGATAAATGCCAGTTACAGTACAACTGGTAAATCACGACTTAAAAGTGTCTCACCAATTGTTATTTACAGACTGATCCACAAAATAATTATCAGATAAGACACATGTCAAAACTTTAATTTAGAATACAATTTGTCACACACAAATGCCTATCTGTTCCTCAATCCTTGCTGTGGAGGATTGTGTATGGACATCCATTGGATTGATTCACACTTATTAGTATGCAGGATGACTGGGAAACGCTCACACACTAGTTTATTGACATCAATCATACTGGAAACATTTACATGTTAATAATTGATCAATCTGTTTAGAAAAGTTACAAATACAGCTTCCATGGACAACAAGTCCTAGTGTGGGAGTCAAACCTAGAACTCTAGTCCAGAGATAGAGAGAATACCACTGAACTATAGCACCCCAAATAATATATGTAAGTGAGACTAATGTTCACCTATTTCTTTTTTCAGAATTACATGAAAACTCTCTGAAAGTCTGTAGATGAAACAATGGAATATAACATGGATAAAAGTCAGAATTGCAAGATTGGACAGTATTTAATGGCTTCAAAACTGCTTTATAAGCAAGTTGGTTCCCTCATCCATTCAGATCTTTGTGCCATTTATTAGCTCATAAAGTTTGTCATTCGTAGGCAACTCAGTAAGACCTTTTTTGTTAAGTCTTGCTCCATTAATCAAGGTAAAAGCAATGCATTAGTTTCCAAAAGATGAATGTCAAAAGTGTATGTTGTTAGGAAGAGAGCATTCAAAGAATGTGAGAAGCACTGACTTGAATAAAAAATACTGAACTCAACAGTATGTAATCATTCTACACTGATTGCAATGAATTATCAAAATAAAATGGAGTGATGTGCTTGGCTTTTAATCGGTTAGAATCTGCCAAAAGATGCATTACGAGTGCTGCAGTATTTCACCGGGGAAAATGAAAGTTAATTGAGAATTCCCAGCAGTGATTTAGCATTGTCGTGCTTATTTCTACTGATTAAGCTTTTCCTACTTACAAGTACTCTGTAACTTTCAAGTTATTGTTATTGCCTAAAAAATTAGTTAGACTTTTCTGAACTCAAGGCCAGAGAGGTTTCATTCTTCATGGCTTTGACCCATTCCCAGTCTATAATGGCCTGGATCTTGTAGTCCACTGATCCTCAGAGATAAATTGTATTCCACAAGAGAAACATTGGAATCCTTCAGATGTCTCCATGAAATGACTACGCAGAAAATGCCCACAAAGTTTAAACATGGGTAATTACTCAACTCTGAGTTAGAATTGAAGACTTTGGAGCTTCAAAAGGTTCTGGTTTGTTTACATGGATAGTTACCTAGGAAGCGTTGAGAAAATTAAAAACAGTTGTAACTTTTGAGTAACTATACAATTGATCTCTTCCACCTCACTGACTCCCCACTGGACCCTCTGACTCTTTACACCTCTACCATTGTCCCAATCCAAGTATTTACGCTGGTCAAACCACCCAGCTACACCCATGACCTCACCTCCCTCAATCCAACGCATTTACCCAAACTTGACCATGCATCCCAATAATACCCCCGGCCAGATTTGACTAGCCCCTAATTTACACCATGCCGTCAGCCAACTGCCATCCTATACTTTTACCTACACAACTACCCACTTAACACCTATACCAGCCTGGCACCTAACCCCTCAATCAGTTACCTGTCAACATACCTCTGACACTTACCTTTTCTCTGTAGCTTCTCAAGAAGTCTAAGGCTTTATGAAGGGGAAATTATGCATGATAAATTTATTAGAATTCTTTGATGAGGAAATAAGTATGATAGATAAAGGGAAAACAGTGGTTGCTGTACATTTGGATTTTCAGAAGGCATTTGATAAGGTACATGCATTAAGCTACTTAATAAGATAAGAACCTTTGGTGTTGGAGGTGGTATATTAACATGAATAAAGGATCGGCTAACTAATAAATGATAGAGATTTGGGAGAAAGATGACATTTTCAGAATGGCAACCTGTAATTAGTAGAGTGCTACTGTGGTCAGAATTGGAGTTACAATTATTTTCAGTGCGGGGGATTCTGTTATATCGCGATAGTTGCATTCCAGCTCAACCACATGTTATTGAAAATTATAAATAACTGGGCCGATGGGAAACACGGGGCTAGGGATATACCACCATAAAAGCAGCTTTGCAGCTCCTTCTTGGATTGGCACAACTGTCCTCACTATTTCCAAAAAGTACAGGACAGTTACCCAGCTGTCCTGGTCAATACTTATCCCTAAGTCAGCAATACAATGACAGATTGCCTGGTCATTATCTCATTGTTGTGTGGGACAGTGTTGTGTGAAAACTATCTGCTGTATTTTTTACAATGACTGCAATTCAAAAGTACATCAGTGGCTGTCAAGTTCTTTGTAACATCCTGAGGTTGTGAAATGTGTAAGTTTTTGTAAGCGAGAAGATCTAGGTTCAGGTCCTGCCTCAGAACTCAATGGCCAGGGAAGATGCGTTCACATTGTGACTAAAGAGATTGAGTATCTATTGGTAAGTTCTTCCAACACTGCCAATAGCAGACTGTAAAGTTGGGAGAGATCCTGGTCAGCCATGTGACTAAAAGAATACTGGAGACTCCACTATCACTATCCATAGTTCCAGGCTGTAACATATACATATGTGGATGTTTCCATAGCAACTGAGACTCATTCAGCTATCCTATGACCACACTATAAATATACTGTTTTTCACTCTCCCCGACACCGTACTTTTCCTGATAACAGACTTGCTGGCTTCTTTCTTGTCAGTTTTAATGAAGGTGGACAGGGAGACTTTCTCCAGGGCTGTCAGAATCACAGCACTGTACAAGTATGCTGTAGGTGTCATTAACAAAGAGCTCCTGACAGCAGAATGCCTACCCAATGGAATCACGTTATAATCAACAGAAGTTTGAACTTTAGAAATAGCATTTCTCTATTTGTCATTTGTCATTTGTATTGTAGCCAATTCACTTTGCAGAACACGCACTAGCAACAGAGCTCCCTATGCCTGTTATTTGCTGGATGAGGAAATTGAATATAGTAAGTTTGCAGATGACACAAAAATAGATGGGAATGAAAGCAGTGAAGTGAAACAAAGAGCACAGAGGAATATGGACAGTTAAAACAATTGGGCAAAAACGTGGCTGATATAATGTGGGCAAATGTGAGGTTATGGACTTTGGTAAGAGGAATAGAGGAGCAGAATATTATTTAAGTGGAGAAAGACTGCTGAAAGCTATAGAAAAGAGATTTGGGAGTCCTCGTGTATGAATCACAGGATGTTGGTGTCTGAGCTCAGCAGGCGGGCAACAGAAATGTTGACCTTTATTTCAAAGCAAGTAGAATATAAAAGTGGGGAGGTTTTGTTAAATCTGTACAAGGCAAGAGTCAGACATAGTGAATAGTTTTAGGCACCTCATCTAAGAAAAGATGGACTGATTTTGGAGGCAGTCTAGAGATGGTTCATTAGCTTGATCCTGGTTATGGAGTTATTGTCTTATGCGGAGAGATCAAGTAACGTGTGGCTGTACTCATTGGAACTTAGGAGAATGAGAGGTGAACCTACTGAAGCATGCAATATTCTTAGGGGTACTAACAGGGGTGTTGCAGAGAAGTTGTTTCCCTTTGTAAGAGAGTCTTGGACGAGAGGGTGTAATCTCAGAATAAGGGACCGCACACTTACAGCAGAGATAATGGGCATTTCTTATCTCAGAGTGAAACCAATCTGTAGAATTCCTTGCCACAGAAGGCTGCCGAAACCAGCTCATTAAAAATAGTGAGGACTGAGTAAGGGAAACAAGGACTATGGGAAAAGTGGGAGTTGAGGATTCTCAAATTAGCCATGATCTCTTTGAATGGCAGAGCAAATTTGATGGGCTGAATGACCTACTTCCATGTTTGCCTGCCAATACCAGTACAAGACACTTTGGTCATTCCTTGGAGGTGGAAGAAGTCCATTTTAACACAAACTTGAATATTATACAATGGGTAGTGCCAGTTGCTATGGCTGTTCTAACAACAGTATAGCTATATAACTGCAACTGAGACTATGCATCCAGTTTAAATAATTTTTATCAATTAGATAAGCCCTTGACTTTGCTTTTGCAGGATGCTGGTAAGTGTCTGTGTTGCATCCTGGCCTACATAGCTGTCTCTTACCTTTAGTCTTCATTTAAAAATCAAAAGTGTAGGAGCAATTTCCATTTTGAAACACATTTATTGCAAACAGAACAAAGATGGACTAAACAACTAAGTGGAGGTAGCAAATGAACAAAATAAATAGCCAAAAAATTCACAGATAGTATTAAGTTGCTCCTATGATTTTATCATGCCATTCTTAAAATCCATTTCCATTATTTGCGACCTTAATAGTTCTGCACGCTTCTGAGCAGGTGGACAAATTGAAGTAATATGAACATTGGAAAATGTTTGTATATCTGAATGGTCATCGGTTCTTAATAGGGATATAATTAGCTGCAACTAGTGGGTATTCATATCTCTGAAACAAATTTGGAAAAATTGGAGCTAGCACTAACCATAGTCACTAACCTTTCTGACAGGTACTTCCATATTCAGGTACGGCAGTTTGTAAAAATCTTGGGTATATAAGCTGCCTGTGTTACAACAGTGGTAAATATGGACTATCAATTTCCATCACCTGATTATCATGCCTACCAACTTTCATAGTCTAAAATCACTGTCAAAAAGGACATTATAACCTAAAATGACCTGACCATAGTTTGAAGCGAGTTCAAGGCACCCATGTGGAATAAACAAAAACCAGATGCACTGAAATTAGTATATCTAAGGACATTGAAATCAGTCAACATCAAGAAATTTACATCTCCAGTTTTAATTCTCATTTGAATGATAATTTTACATATTGAAAAAAGAAAAAATCTCATTGCCAGTTAATTAGTTTGGAAAAATAGTGAAGTCAGACTTAGCATTATAACCTTTATATATACATACATACTTCAGCAGCTCTTTTCATCAGCCCAGCAGAGAAATGTCAAAACAAATTAGTACTGACAAGAGCTGGACCACTCTCTCTCATTCCTCCTCCCTTTTTCCCTGTCTCCCATCCTCCCTGTTTCCTCTCTCTCCGTTTCCCTCCCTTCCTGTTTCCATCACATTAACTCAAAAACAACATTCAGCGAAAAAGCAAATTCATTGATGACTCAAAGGTATCAATAAACTTCACCACTGCTGAGGGTACCAGTCAATAATTAATCAATGACTGTCTTAATTTAAAAAATCTTAATTGAAGCAAAGTGCTGCAGATGCTGAAAATTTGCCAAGAATCCATTGTCTGCTCCTTCCAAACCCATAATCACTTCCATTTAGGACAAGGGCAGCCAATACAGAGGAACTGGTACCTGCAAGTTCTGCTCCAAGCAACTCACCAACCTGGCTTGGAAATATATCACCGTTCCTTCATTCCCTCCCTAAGGGCATTGTGGATCAACCTACAGTGCAGGGACTGCAGCAATTCAAGAAGGGAACTGACCACTATCTTCTCAAGGGTAACTAGGGATGAACAATAAATGCTGGCTCAGCCCGTGAAAGCTGCGTGCCACAAGTGAATAAAAAAAAATCTGAAATAAGAATTGAAATCCTGGAGAAACTCAACTGGTCTGGCAGCATCTGAACACATTAAAGTAGAGTTAAATGTTCAAGTTCAAAATTATTCTTCTTCAGAACTGTGATGTAGTCTTAATTCTTCCTATCTGGGCCAGTCACTCGGCCCCTTTTAAATTTATCACCTGTATTTATGTAATGTTGATGGCACATTTTTATTACCTGTTCTTGGGCCTCATAGGTAATAAAATTAATTTTACTTTCACTGCAGAAACCTTTCTAATTGGCTTCTTAATTCTTTTGTTGAAATTGAAGCATGATGACTAAATGCTTAAAAAACAAAAATATTTGTTGCAATGGAATGAAGGCGGCTTAAACTGAGGAGACCTGAATTACTTTTCTCAACTGGACATTGCAAAATATTCAATCTTTAAAGGAATCTAAAACCAATAACCTTTCATTTACAGTCATGTGATGCCAGCTGTATCCCTCAGTGACATGGAATGTGACCACTTAGCTGCCTTAGCCACCCGACAAGTAAAGATTAAACGAGACCCTGTCTACGGATTTGGATTTATCGCTGGCGGTGAGAAACCTGTGATAGTGCGAGCTGTGTCACCAGGTGAGACAATAAAAGTTTTTGAGAGTCCTTTATTATGCTCGAGTGTTTGATCCATCTTTATCTGTCCTACATTCTTAGCTAATAATGAAGATTTACTCGTTCCTCTCCTCATTCAGTTAAATGGTATTAATGACTTGAAATTATTTTTACAATGTGTCCTTCATGCTTGACTAGCTCCCCACTTCTCCCAAAAATGCTGATTCATGATTCAGTGTGATTACATAATCAATAGCTGCTCTCAAGTACTCCATTCAATTGGCAACTGCACTTGAGTGAACTCAGTGAATAATACCATGGTAGTCTATCAAGAGAAAACCACTGCCAGGGTCCAACTTGTCCTCCCCATTGTTAATAGAAACTTTGGTTTTCTATTTTCCCGAATAGTTCCATTAATGGACCTAAGTTAACATGGTTTGAGATACTTTACAGAGTATAATAGAATTTTATCAAATTTGGAAATATGATCTATTTGAAAAAGCGACTGCTCTACTCCTGCCATTCGCTGAAAAAATTGTTCCATTGATGTTTGTTGAAAGATAACTCAGATGTGAAATTAAATAATGGAACTCAAATGCTGAGTCTTCATATTTTAATGTTCATGTATTACGCTCAGTAACTTCCATCAATTTGTTTTCATCCCTGCTGACCTAATGTATTGACTCCTTGCTGAAATGCAGTGCCATAGCTGACTTATTCTGGTTTCAATGTATAACTATTAATGTGTGGACTTTGGCAGTGAATGCTGACAGGCCATTTCATCACAAAGCCCATTACAATATTGACCACCCTTATATCACAAACATCAACACTTGTGAAGTTGCAAGAGGAGTCATTGAGAGGAACGGTGTGTTATTGGACTTGTAATTCAGCCACCTGGATAAAGGCTCTAACTACATGATATTGAATATAACCATAGTAATGGCAATTTAAATTCAATTAGTTAGACAAAATCTGGAGTAAGAAGGATAAACATAGAACTACGGCAGTGTTGTATAAACACAACTGGTAAACTAGCATTGTTTAGGGAAGAAAATCAGCCTTAGGTATGACTCCAATTCCACAACAATGTGATTGACACTTCGTTCTGATAGGGCCTAGCAAACCACTTTGTGGCAGTCAAAAGAACAGCTCACTTTTCTATGTTAGGCAAGATTGTTTTTTAAATAAAGAGCAGAAGTCGCCCATGCAGCCTTTCAATCCTGATCCACCATTCAATTAGATCATGACTGATCTTTTACTTTAAAAACGTTTTCCTGCACTATCCCTGGGTCCCTTAATGTTTTTAAACTGTAGAAATTGATCTATTCAAGCCAAACTCAACAACTAAGCCTCACATCCTTAGGGGCAGAGAATCCCAGAGATTCACCACCCTCTGAATGCTCTTCATCATCTTAACTCGAAATAACCTACCTCCTATTCTGAGATGGTATCTCCTGTTCTAGATCCCCGGCCAGGGGTTCCTGCACCTACTTCTGTTGGCTCCTGTAAGATTTTTGTATCTTAGAAATAAATCAGTTCTCATTCCACCAAACTCCAGAGAATGAAGTGCTAATTTACTTAACCTTTCCTCTTAGGATAATCCCTACATCCCAGGAATAAGTTTGGTGGATGTTTGTTTCATTCCGTTTATTGTAAGGATAGCTTTGCTTAGGTAAGGAAACCAAAGTTGCACATAATGCTCCAGGTGTGATCTTGCCAAGCTCTAGTGAAGTAAAACATCTTTACTCCTAAGAGCTATTAGAAATAAACAGTAAATGTTCACTCAGTGATGCCAACGTCCTATGAATGAATAGAAAATAGAATGAGGAGCAAGGCTTATTCTTTTCTAGCCCAAGTGCGCTTAGATATCCTTATTCTTGCCAAGGCTGCAATCAACTAAATTAAGCCTGAGATCATGATAGTTCAATTAAACACTGAATAAATATATTTAGGATATTGGGAAAACTCTGGGTGGTCATTTTCAAACAACTTTAGAAAAATAGAAGAACAAAAATTAGCTGTGCTTTTTTTAAAAGTTATTAATGTGTTTCCCCAATGAATTAACTTATTAATTAAACTAACTAATCTGGAACTGGGCTATATAGGCAAGGACCGATCTGAGATTTGATCCTGTGTCCATGCTGTGATGAGAGATATTGGCTAAGGAAGTAATTAGCCTGTATAATTGCCTCAGTGGCCCTAAACAGGTAAGGGGGTGCACTCACCAAGCAGTCCTTCTGTTCATGGCTATCCAGTGACTTCATGCTGAAATATCTGTGTGATTAAATGCAGGATTTGGCTTAGATTTGTTGATCCCAATGGCAAATTAATGTGATAACTGTCCCATTAAGAAAAGCAGCTGCTTGAAAGAAGTACTGGGTAACTTCTTGTTAATGTCCTGTCATAGCTCAGGTCTCTTCAGATCGTATTATCTGACATTACCAATGCAATGGAATATTTCAAATTTGTCGTCCACAGCTTCGGGGCACTGCTTGAAATCAGAGCTCAAGCTTTTAGGACAGATATGAGGAGAAATGTTTTCGCTCAGAGAATTGTGTGACTTTGAAACTCTCTGCCTCAGAAGACGTAGAGTAATTGAATGTTTTTCGGGTGGTTGTGGATTGTTAAGCAAAGGAATTAAAGGTTGTTAGTGGTTGATAAGAATGTGGAATTCAAAACACAGAAGTATCCACCATGGTCTTCATGAATGGCCTATTTCAGCTCCTTATTCACACACTCCTATAATCCTGAAGTTCACATGAAAGTTGATCTTGTGACTTCTGATACTGAATCCTAATTCGTACCTTTCCTTGCAGTCACTCCTTAATGCATACTTTCCCTTATTTAATATAAAAAAACAAAAAGTGTCAGTTCAGCTCTCTAATAAATTAATGATTATAAAACCCTATTGCAACCAATTTCAGATCAGACAGTTTAAAGCATCAGAAAGGAATATTTTCAACAAAAAGTGAAACAAACCAGTTTTGTTCTTCTAATATAAAAACAGAAACTGCGGGAGAAACAAGGGGTGATGACGTTGTGGAGGTATTGTTGCTGGATGAATAATCCAGTGACCCAGCTAATGGCCTGGTAAGCACAGCACATCACATACCAGGATTGAATTCAATAAAATTCTAGAATTCAGCTACAAGTCTAATTATAACAAAGAAACCATGGTTGATTGTCAAGAGAAGCCATCTGGTTCACTAATGTCCTTCAGGGGCTGCCATCTCTACCTTCTGTGGCCTGTACGTGACTTGAGATCTACAGAAAAGTGATTGCCTCTGAACTGAAAGCAGCATCTCAGGAGCACAAAAGCTGACGTTTCGGGCCTAGACCCTTCATCAGAGAGGGGGATGGGGTGAGGGCTCTGGAATAAATAGGGACAGAGGGGGAGGTGGACTGAAGATGGAGAGAAAAGAAGATAGGTGGAGAGGAGAGTATAGGTGGGGAGGTAGGGAGGGGATAGGTCAGTCCAGGGAAGACAGACAGGTCAAGGAGGTGGGAAGAGGTTAGTAGGTAGGAAATGGAGGTGCGGCTTGGGGTGGGAGGAAGGGATGGGTGAGAGGAATAACAGGTTAGGGAGGCAGAGACAGGCTGGGCTGGTTTAGGATGCAGTGGGTGGAGGGGAAGAGCTGGGCTGGTTGTGTGGTGCAGTGGGGGGGAGGGGACGAACTGGGCTGGTTTTGGGATGCAGTGGGGGAAGGGGAGATTTTGAAGCTGGTGAAGTCCACATTGATACCATTGGGCTGCAGGGTTCCCAAGCGGAATATGAGTTGCTGTTCCTGCAACCTTCGAGTGGCATCATTGTGACACTGCAGGAGGCCCATGATGGACATGTCATCTAGAGAATGGGAGGGGGAGTTGAAATGGTTTGCGACTGGGAGGTGCAGTTGTTTATTGCGAACCGAGCGGAGGTGTTCTGCAAAGGGGTCCCCATGCCTCCGCTTGGTTTCCCCAATGTAGAGGAAGCCACACTGGGTACAATGGATACAGTATACCACATTGGCAGATGTGCAGGTGAACCTCTGCTTAAATGGAAAGTTATCTTGGGGCCTGGGATTGGGGTGAGGGAGGAGGTGTGGGAGCAAGTGTAGCATTTCCTGCGGTTGCAGGGGAAGGTGCCGGGTGTGGTGGGGTTGGAGGGCAGTGAGGAGAGAACAAGGGAGTCACGGAGAGAGTGGTCTCTCCGGAAAGCAGACAAGGGTGGGGATGGAAAAATGTCTTGGGTGGTGGGGTCGGATTGTAGATGGCAGAAGTGTTGGAGGATGATGCGTTGTATCCGGAGGTTGGTGGGGTGGTGTGTGAGAACGAGGGGGATCCTCTTTGGGCGGTTGTGGCAGGGGCGGGGTGTGAGGGATGTGTTTGCGGGATATGCGGGAGACGCAGTCAAGGGCGTTCTTGACCACTGTGGGGGGAAAGTTGCGGTCCTTCAAGAACGTGGACATCTGGGATGTGCGGGAGTGGAATGCCTCATCGTGGGAGCAGATGCAGCAGAGGCGGAGGAATTGGGAATAGGGGATGGAATTTTTGCAGGAGGGTGGGTGGGAGGAGGTGTATTCTAGATAGCTATGGGAGTCTGTGGGCTTGAAATGGACATCAGTAACAAGCTGGTTGCCTGAGATGGAGACTGAGACGTCCAGGAAGGTGAGGGATGTGCTGGAGATGGCCCAAGTGAACTGAAGGTTGGGTCGGAAGGTGTTGGTGATGTGGATAAACTGTTCGAGCTCCTCTGGGGAGCAAGAGGCGGCGCCGATACAGTCATCAATGTAACGGAGGAAGAGGTGGGGTTTGGTGCCTGTGTAGGTGTGGAAGAGGGACTGTTCCACGTAACCTACAAAGAGGCAGGCATAGCTGGGGCCCATGCGGGTGCCCATGGCCACCCCCTTTGTCTGTAGGAAGTGGGAGGAATCGAAAGAAAAGTTGTTGAGGGTGAGGACGAGTTCAGCTAGGCGGATGAGGGTGTCGGTGGAGGGAGACTGGTCGGGCCTGCTGGACAGGAAGAAGCGGAGTTTCTTGAGGCCATCTGCATGCGGAATACAGGTGTATAGGGACTGGACGTCCATGGTGAAAATGAGGTGTTGGAGGCCAGGAAATTGGAAGTTCTGGAGGAGGTAGAGGGCGTGGGTGGTGTCTCAGACATAGGTAGGGAGTTCCTGGACCAAAGGGGAGAAAATGGAGTCCAGATAGGTGGAGATGAGTTCGGTGGGGCAGGAAAAGGCTGAGACAATGGATCGACCAGGGCAGGCAGGTTTGAGGATTTTGGGAAGGAGATAGAAATGGGCCGTGCGGGGTTGGGGAATAATAAGGTTGGAGGCTGTGGGTGGGAGGTCCCCTGAGGTGATGAGGTCATGAATGGTGTTGGAGATGATGGTTTGGTGCTCGGGGGTGGGGTCATGATCAAGGGGGCGGTAGGAGGAGGTGTCGGAGAGTTGGCGTTTGGCCTTGGCGATGTAGAGGTCAGTGCGCCATACTCCCACTGCACCTCCCTTGTCTGTGGGTTTGATGATGAGCTTGGGGTTGGAGCGGAGGGCTGTCCATTCTGCAGGGGAGAGGTTGGAGTGGGTGAGAGGGGTGGAGAGGTTGAGGCGGTTAATGACTCGACGGCAGTTGGAGATGAAGAGGTCGTGTGAGGGTAGGAGGCCTGGGGGTGGTGTCCAGGAGGAGAACTTGTGTTGGAAGTGGGTGAAGGGGTCAGTGGAGTGAGGGGTTAGGTTCCCGGTTGAAGAAGTAAGCATGGAGGCAAAGGCGGGGGAAAAACTGCTCTATGTTCAAATGTGACTGGTATTCGTTGATGTGTGGTTGTAGGGGGACAAAGGTGAGCCCCTTGCTTAGGACTGACCATTTGTCCTCAGTCAGTGGGAGGTCTGGGGGGATGGTGAAGATTCAGCAGGGCTCAGTGTGGCTGTCTCCTCTGGGGTTGCTGACTGTAGAGGTTGTGGGCGAAGCAATGAGGTTGTCGGCTGTGGGCGGGGTTCTGTCGGCGTCGGCCGTGGGCGGGGTTCCGTCATATTCCGCTTGGGAACCCTGCAGCCCAATGGTGTCAATGTGGACTTCACCAGCTTCAAAATCTCCCCTTCCCCCACCGCATCCCAAAACCAGCCCAGTTCGTCTCCTCCCCCCACTGCACCACACAACCAGCCCAACTCATCCCCTCCCCCCACTGCATCCCAAAACCAGCCCAGCCTGTCTCTGCCTCCCTAACCTGTTCTTCCTCTCACCCATCCCTTCCTCCCACCCCAAGCCGCACCTCCATTTCCTACCTACTAACCTCATCCCACCTCCTTGACCTGTCCGTCTTCCCTGGACTGACCTATCCCCTCCCTACCTCCCCACCTATACTCTCCTCTCCACCTATCTTCTTTTCTCTCCATCTTCAGTCCGCCTCCCCCTCTCTCCCTATTTATTCCAGAACCTTCACCCCATCCCCCTCTCTGATGAAGGGTCTAGGCCCGAAACGTCAGCTTTTGTGCTCCTGAGATGCTGCTTCATCCAGCTTCACACTTTATTATCTTGGATTCTCCAGCATCTGCAGTTCCCATTATCACTGCCTCTGAAGTGAGCTGGTTAAAAAGCCTCCGATTAAGAATGAAATCAAGGGGGTGGCATGGAATCAATTCAAGCAAATCCAGTCCTGTTGACCCTACCAAAACATCCAAACAAACATCTCAGGTCTTGCACCAAAATTGAAAGAACTGTCTCACAGATCAATCAATAGGCTGACATATTCATACTCACAGAATTATACCTTAAGCATAATGTTTTATACATCATCATCCCTGGTATGTCCTGTTCCACTTTACACAGTAGTATACAGGCAAGAGCAAGTGCTCTGGAGTCTTCAACATTGACTCTTGCCCCCATGAAGTTTCAGAGCATCAGGTCAAACATGAACAAGGAAACATTCCAAATAAAAACTGAAAGAACTGTGGATCCTGTAAATCAGGAGCAAAAATAAAGTTGTTGAAGAAGCTCAGCAGGTCGAGCAGCATCTGTGAAGGAAAAAACAGTTAAAATTTCGGGTCCGGTGACCCTTCCTCAGAACCTCTGGAAACATTCTGTTGATCAACAAACCTTCTCCTCCTAATAAATCTGTACACTCCCATTTTTAAACACCAATTACGGGAAGCACTAAAGGTAGTAAGGGTACAGAATGCAGTCTTGGTGATGGACTTCAAAGTCTGACATGAAGGGTAGCTCAGCAGAACCACGGTAAATTAAGCTGGTTTAGTCCTATAGGACTGAGCTGCTAGACCGAGCCTGCAGCAGATGGAGAGGGAACCACTCAGAGAAAGAAACATATTTGACCTCATTCTCATCAATCAGCCTGCCAGAGACAATCTATCCATGACAGTATTGATACTACTGTGGCTACTGCACAATCCTTGTGAAATCAAAATCTGGTCTTCACATTGAAAATACCCTCCATCATGTTGTATGACACTCCTCCCATGTTAAATAAGATAGGCTTAGAACAGATTTCACAGCTCAAGAATGTGCAGCGTGAAAGGCCATGGGCCATCAACAGTAGCAAAATTTGCTCCAACACAATTTGTAGCTGCATGGTCTGGTTTATCCCGCTTTATCATTACCATCTAGCAAGGCAATCAACCCTGGCCCAATGATAAGCTCAGGAGGCATGCCAGGAGTAATTTACTTGAAGAGGATGCTCCAAAGATACCCCCAGCTTCAATAATGAGGGAGTCTAACACATCAGTGCAAATGATGAGACTGAAGCATTTTGACAATCTTCAGATAGAAGTGGATCATGGATGATCCACCTTGGCCTTCTCTGAAGATTCCCAGCCAGAGAGATGCCCAGTCTTGGCCAATTCTATTCACTCCATGTAATATCAGGAAACAGCTGATGATGCTTGATGCCACAAAGACTATGGGCCTTCACATTTCAGCAATAGTACTGAAGATATGTTTTCCAATATGCTGTACTTGTAGCAAAACTTTTCAGTACAGTTACAACACTGGCATCCAGCTTACAACATGGAAGATTGCCCAGGTTTGTCCTCAGAACAAGGAAGGTTCACCAGACCTGAAGCGTTAACTCTAATTTTTTCTTCAAAATGCTGACAGATTTGCTGAGCTTTCCCAGCTACTTCTGTTTTTGTTCCTGATTTACAGCATCCACAGTTATTTCAGTTTTTATTTAGACTATTCTTAATCATCAGAAAAAGTGATGGAGTTGTCTTAAAAGTGCTATCAAGCAGCACCTGCTCAGTCATGCCCAGTTTGGATTCTGACAGGGCCATTCAGTTCCTGACCTCATTGTAGCTTTGGTTCAAATATGGACAAACAGCTAAATTCCTCAGGTGAGGCAAGAGTGACGGCCCTTAATATCAAGGCTGCATTTGGCTGAGTGCGCACCAAGCAGTCCAAGCAAAACCAGAGTCAATGGGAATCAGGGGGCAAACTGTTTGCTGGTTGGAGCTATACATGGTGTAAAGGAAGATGGGTATGGTTGGTGGAGGTCAGTCATCTCTGCTCCAGGACATCGCCGCAGGAGGTCTTCAGAGTAATGTCCTGAGCCCAAACATTTTCAGCCATTTCATCAGTAAACTTCCCTCCATCATAAGGTCAAATGAGGGGACTTCAGCAGATGATTGCAAATGTTCAGCACTATTTGTGACACCTCAGATATTGAAGCAGTCTATGTCCAATTACAGCAACATGGACAAGTCAAGGCTTGGGCTGACAAGTGGCAAGTAAACTTTACACCCAACGAGTTTCAGGCAATGATCATTCACAAAGAACAAAGAACAGTACAGCATAGGACCAGGCACTTCGGCCCACAAGACTGCGTCTATACATGATTTTTTTTTAACTAAAAGCCTTTGCCTCTCTCCTGTCTGTATTCCTCTATTTTCTGCCTATTATGTATCTGTCAAAATG
This sequence comes from Stegostoma tigrinum, assembly GCF_030684315.1. Taxonomy (NCBI): domain Eukaryota; kingdom Metazoa; phylum Chordata; class Chondrichthyes; order Orectolobiformes; family Stegostomatidae; genus Stegostoma; species Stegostoma tigrinum. The sequence continues at coordinate 41,472,897 of NC_081368.1, read as the reverse complement.
CCTGTTAAACTTTGCTATTGTATCTGCCTCCACCACTTCCTCTGGCAGTGCATTCCAAGCATCGCCCACTCCCTACGTGTGGAAAAAAAAGCTTTGCCTGTCACATCTCCTTTAAATTTTCCCTCTTTCACCTTAAACCTATGTTCCCTATTAATTGACAGTTCTACTCTGGGGAAAAAAATTACTCCAACTGTCTGTTCTATCCATGCCTTTCATAATTTTGTATATTTCTATCAGGCTGTCCCTCATCCTTCAATAATCAAGTGAAAAAGAACCAAGTTTGTCCAATCTCTCCTCATAATTAACACCCTGCAAACTAGGCAGCATTCTGGTTAACCGTTTCCCTATCTTTTCCAAAGCTTCCACATCTTTCTGGTGGTATGACGACCAAAACTGAACGCATATTCCAAATTGGTCTAACAAAAGGTCTATACAGTTGTAACATGGCTTTCCAATTTTTATACTCTGCACCCTGATCAATGTAGCCAAGCTTGCCACTTGCCTCCTTTACCACCTCTTCATTTGTGTTGCCACTTTTAAGGAACTATGGACCTGTATGTCTCTAGGTTCCATTGTATGTTGATGCTACTGAGGTTTCTAAGGCAGACCATCAACTATATATTTCCATCTGTATGATATCTTCTAAAATACATCAACTCACACTTGTCCAGAATAAATTCAATCTGCCATTTCACTAACTGAGGCTCCAGCCTATCTATAACATGCTATATTCTTTGGCAATCCTACTCACTGTTCGCAGCTGTCCCAACGTTTGCGTCATCTATAATCCTACTAATCAGACAACCTGCATTCTCTGCCAAATCATAAAATATATTTTATATAATATACATATCAAATACAGGGGTTCAAGAGACAAAAATAGAAGCTACTGGATAAGCTCAATAGGTTTGGAAACATCTGTGGAGAGAAATCAGAGGTAACATTTCCAGTTGAGTGATCCTTCCTCAGAAGGAAGGGGCCCTGGCACTGATCCCTGCAGATCACCTGTCATAGATCTCCAGTCAAAAAAATACCCTTCCACTTCTTTTCTTTATCTTCAATGATCAAGCCAGTTCTGCATTCATCTTATCAGCTCAGTGCAGATCCCACATGCCATCACATTCTGCATCAGCCTACCATGACGGACCTTGTTAAAGGCTTTGCTAAAGTCAATGTAGAAAACATCCACTGTCCCACCCTCATCGATCATCAATGTCACTTCCTCAAAAAATGCAATCAAGTTTGTGAGACACAACTTTCCCCACATAAAGGCATGCTGCCTGTCGCCACTCGGAATCTTCTCCAGTAATGCCCCGACCACTGACATAAGGATTACCAGCCTGTAATTTCTAGGATTATCTCAGTTGCCCTTCTTAAACAAAGGAATAACATTGGCTATTCTCCAGTCCTCTGGGACATTATGACGAAAGAGAATACAAAGTTTCACACAAGGCCCCTTCCTTCCTCACTTCCCTCACATTCTGGGATAGATCCCATCACGTTCTGGGGACTTCTCTACCTTAATGTTTTTCAAAACACCCATCACCACCTCCTTTTTTACTTCAACATGCCCCACAATATTAATGTACCCCTTTCTGGATTCACCACCCACTTTGCTGTTCGCTTTGGTTAAAGGCCTTGCTACATTCTCTGGCTACACACATAAATTTGCTTCTTTGTCCTTGAGTGGCCCAATCCTTCCCCTAGCTACCTTCTTGCTTCTTATATACATATACAATGTCTTGGGATTGTTCTTAATCCTGTTTGCCAAAGACATTTTACAGCCCCTTTTAGCCTTCCTAATTCCTTGTTTAAGTTCTTTCCTGTTTTCCTTATATTTTTTGAGGGCTCTGTCTGTCTTTAGTTTCCTAAATCCTACATATGCCTGAGTTTTCTTTTTTAAAGGGGTGAAAGGGGGTTCAAAAGTGAGGGCAGGGTGTAGCTCTCAGTGGGCACCTCCTTCCCCTTGGTCAAATCCTTTAATCATGCACAAATAAGAGCAGGTCACAGGTTCCATTGCCACCCCTTTAAACTGACAGACTCCACTCACTGATTTATCCAGTCAGGTGGACCAGCTGGTTCTTGACTCACCAAGAGCTGATTTGCAAGCAGCATAAGGTCCTCAAGTGACTATCCATTGACCAAATAAGGGCTTTAATTAGTGGCAAGCCAGAAAAGTCAAACATGGAACTTCCCACCATAAACTTCAATGATAAGATGGCGGAGAGGGGCAAATAGCGCCAAGCACCTGATTATCTGCCCTTTCTGCTGTCTTACGCACCAAGACTCAAGGGCAATTCACAGCATATATCTTTGATTACATTGGTCCTGTGTTAGGGAGATTACATTTTTGACAGAAATTCCAGTCCTGAATGATTCTCGCTGTAAGTTTCATGTAAATAGATGTTGTGTGGCCAAAATCTGCACAAATGCAATTCATTCAAGGTCAAAGAATGAAAATTTTACCTTGCGGACATTATGAAAAGCAATACACTTCTTGGGCTGCCTATTTGCATCTGTAGCCATGTCAGACACAGCATGGACAGTAAGCTATGTTAAGAAAAACACATACAAAAGCAACTGAACGTTTGCTGTCCTGAAGTTACACAATCTTACTGGACAATATGGTGCCACTTGTCTAAATACAAACCACATAGATCTATTGTATCAGAGATGATGGGAACTGCAGATGCTGGAGATTCCAAGATAATAAAATGTGAGGCTGGACGAACACAGCAGACCAAGCAGCATCTCAGGAGCACAAAAGCTGACATTTCGGGCCTAGACCCTTCATCAGAGAAGGGTCTAGGCCCGAAATGTCAGCTTTTGTGCTCCTGAGATGCTGCTTGGCCTGCTGTGTTCGTCCAGCCTCACATTTTATTATCTTAGATCTATTGTATGATTTTTTTCCTCAATAATTAAAGATTAGACATGTAGCTGCAAAGAAGGAACAACACTAGCAGTATCTAAAAAGTCAGACCTTCTACTTGTAACTGAAGTGTATTTTTAACCATTTATGCTTTGTAAAGCATCTGGAAGATCTCTGAAGTACTTTTGGCAGTGTTGTGGTGAATTCCTAGATATGGCAGAGTATGTTTCTGCCTCCTCACCCAGAGAGCAAATCATCAGTCGCTGCTTGCCTATATGAAGGACAGACTGTCTTTAAGAAGAGCAAACTGGTTGCATTGTATACAATCTGCAGAACACTGTTTGGAATACTACTGAGATTTGAGGCAGCCAGACACATGGTAACATTTTCTCTTTGCTACACTTATGAAAATGATGTACCAGCAACAAATTTGTGTGCTGCTAACTTCAAGCAAAACTAGCACAGATTTGGTCAAGAGTCACAAGGCACACTTAGACACACACACACACACACACACACATACACACACACACACACACACACACACACACACACAATTATTGGTGCATTCTGTGGTGCATGGCTTTTTTGACAGATTCACTGAAGGGCAGTTTACCTCAACCAGACTTTTGGAAGGGGAAGAGCAGATAAAACTGTAAGTCTAATATGAGATTAATAAATTGAAAAGTTGCAGATTACAATCAAACAAAAATAGCTGAGCAAAAGTTACAATTCTGCTGTTTTGTATAATTTTTTGATACATGGGAGGTAGGCAGTAAATCACAGATTTTATTGCATCAAAGACAAACAGTGTTTGTAGGCATTCATTGTAATCTGGTAGCCTGAACAATGTTTCTACTTCTGTTGGTCAAATACTCACAACCATCATTTATTCTCTGAAACAACCTGCGGCATATTTCTTTGTGGTTATTATGATTTTGGACTTTATAAGAAGAAAGATAATTAAATATTTATTATAGTCCAGAAATTGTAGGTCATTTTTCAAAGGATTAAAGAAGCTTAGATTGATGGCATATTTGCAATCTAAGTGTAAAAATAGTTTTGCAGATCAGCACTGGTTACAGAAAATGAATGATTGATATTTTTGGTTGGAAATAAATATTGGCAAACTTTTCAATGGAAATATAGATTGTGCAGTTGCTGATTTGTAAATTAGTTTCAGACTCAAGTGATAACTTGAAATTGTATCCCAGCATTTCTTTGCAAAAATGTTCATCAAGCATTAGCATGAACTATGTAACTCGTTTTGTTAATAATCAGTTCATTTAGTCACAAGTTAGAATGAGTATAATAATGTCATGTTCCATTTTTGGATCTGTGATAATGTGTAATGAAGCAGGTTTAATAAATGATCTCAGAATAAAAAAATCCACCAGGAAACAGTGACCATAATGTAATATAATTTAGCATTCATTTTGAGGGTTTAACAAGTGAGTCACAAATAAATGTGTTAAACCCAAATAATGACAAAGGAATGAGAGCAGAGTTAGTTGGGGTGGACTGAGTTCACAGAAAAGATGCTTGAGGAACAATGGTAGATGTTTAAGAAAATAGTTCATGGCTCACAATAAGATATATCCCAATGAGAAGGATTTTTAGAAGGGGATAAATCAACCCTGTTTAACCAAGGAAGTTAACAGTAGTATCAAATTGAAAGAAAAAATATGCAATGTGGCATTGATTTGTGGTCAGCCAGAGGATTGGGAATGTTTTAAAGAACAAAAAAACCAAATAAACAAAGAAGGAGAAAGTAATCTTTGAGGATAAATTTGCAAGTAGCACTAAAAACAGATTGCAAGAGCTTGTTTAAACATATATGAAGGAAAAAGAAAGGCCAAAGTAAACATAGGCACCTTAAAGAATAAGGTTTGTGAAATAGTAATCGGAAACAAAGAAATTGAATCAATACTTTGCATCAGATTTCAGGGTAAATGACACTAATAGCATTCCAAAAATACTAATAATCAAGGGGCAAAAGGAGGAGAAAAAAATAATTATGATTACTGTCACCAAAGATAAAGTAGTAGGGAAACTAATGGTGCTAAAAACCAATATGTCCATGGACCGACGGGTTGCATCCTAGGATATTAAAGGAAGTAGGTACAGAGATAATGGATACACTTGTAGCAATCTTCCAAAAACTCTTTGATTCAGGAAAAATCACAAAGAATTGGAAAAGTGTTGATGATCCAAGAGTCTGCAGAGGATTAAAGATGGTCAAGCAACTGGGTAAAAACTCACAAAATGTGAGAAAATGTGAGGTTTTACACTTTGGTAGGAAGGAAAGAAGAGCTGAATATTATTTAAGTTTAGGAAAACTGCAGGAAGCTGCAATATAGAGGGACTTGAGAATCATTGTACAGAAACCTCATAAAGCCAGCACACATGTTCAATAGATAATAGAGGAGGCAAATGGAATATTGGCCTTTGTTTGAAAGGTGTTATTGCTGGTGTTGGACTGCAGTGAACAATGTGAAATTACAAGCTTTTGGAGCGCTGCTCCTTCATCAGCTGACATGTGATGTCTGATGATTTCAAATAAAACTGTTGGACTGTAACCTGGTGCCATGTGACTTCTGACCTTTGTTTCAAAGGAAATACAACATAAAAGTAACAATGTTTTGCAAAAAAATGATACAAGGCAAAAATTACACCATGCCTGGAATACTCTGAACAGTTTTGGTCCCTTATCTAAGGAAAAATACCGTGAAATTGGAGGCAGTCGGGAAAGGTTCACTATGTTGATCCGCTGTATGGAGAAATTTTCTGATAAGGAGAGCTCAAGCAGGCTGGGCCTGTACTCATTACAGTTTAGAAGATTGGGAGACAATCTGGTTAAAATACACATCATACTTAGGGGACTTGACAGGGTAGAAATTGAGATTGGTCCCCCTTGTGGGAGATTCTAGGACCAGACAGTATAACCTTAGAGTAACAGATTTCCCTGTTAGGACAAAGATGAGGAAGAATTTCTAAAATGAATCTAAAATGCCTTTTGCTGCAGAAAAATACTTGCTTCTAATATACAAGCTGTCACTAATCACATGTATGGATATTAACTTAATTATGTATGACATTTAGTGACCCCATTGAATCGGTTACAAATTTTATTGTTCTTTTTTGTCTAAAAGCAGAACTCCCATTCATTTACCTCATATTAAACAGTCTTCAGTCCAGAATGTGAAGTATTCTAATGGACCAAACAATTTTTCATTCATTCCCATTATTTACTGCCCCAGTGATCTAAATCCCCTCTGGTTTGCTTGTATTGTATTGAATTCCAATAAACCAAGACAATGATTCTGCAATTTAGGGTTTCCACTGACAGATGATGTATACAGGGAGCATTCCAGGCATTCAGTTTCACAAGTTGCATTCCTTGTCAACATCACTCCTCATTTGGAGCGCTCATTTTCAGTGTCAGTCCTCAAATGCCTTCTTATTGTCTCACAACTCAATTCAAGTGGGTCGTACTATTTCCTTTTCTCTTGTTTTCAATGAATTACAATGTACTTTACTATCAAACTTTTCAACATGGTTATGTTTAAATTTAAGTAGCCTTTGTAACTTTATTTTGGTGGCAGCACATTTGTTTCGGAGTCAGATGATTGTCAGTTTAAGCTCCACTCCGGAGATTTGATTAAGCACATGATCCAGGTTGACACCACAGTGCTGCATTATTGAAGAAATGTTGCATTTTAAAAAAGACTTTAAGCTAGGCATTATTTGCCCACTCAGATGGATACACAAGATCTCATGGCACTATGCAAAGAAGAGTTGCAAGGTGTCCTAGCCAATATTTATCTCTCAAACAACATGACTAGAAATGGTCACCTGGTCATGATCGCATTGCTATTTGTGGAATTTAGCATAAATTGGCAGCCACATATTCTTCATCACAACTGTGACAACACATCAAAATAAATGTCCTGAGATCATGAACTATTCTATATGCTCTTTATTTTCTTCATCCTTTGAATTTATTCGTTTTTTTGTGCAAGGGCATCATTTTCCATAAAGCTAAACATTCCATAACTTAATAGTTCAATATCACTTTCAGTATTATCCTAACTTCTTGATCAAGTGAATCACATCCCAGGTATGATTCAATCGAAATTGGAATTTATCTGCTTGATGTCATATCTTTCCAGCGAGTTCGTGTGAATCTCTCCATTCAGATTTCCCCTGTTTTCGCAGACTAAGTCACAACTGGGATCCTCTGTGACTGAAGTGGACTATCCCTCTTCGTCCTCCTTTATCCTCTCGAGCCCTTTAAATGGCCAACCAGAGTTAAAGAGTAACTGCATTTGACAGCAAGGCAGCAAGTGGACAAGTTTAACATCAAGTAGCCTTATAAAATGGAAGTCTGCATGAGGCAAATGTTTCCATTATTTAGATTGTACCTAGCACAAAGCAGAATAGTCATAGTTGTTGCAGGCCAATCAATTCAACGCCAGAATCCTGACGCAGGAGCTCTTCAGCAGCCCAACCATCATCAGCTGCTTAATCAATAACTTTACTACCATTATCAGAGAAAGGGTTATTTGCTGACCATTTGAGTACTCAGTTCCACAAGTAACTCCTCAGATAATGAAGCAATCTCTGCTTTATTACAGCAAGACAAGAACAATGTACTATTTTGAAAGATAATAAAATGTGAGGCTGGATGAACACAGCAGGCCAAGCAGCATCTCAGGAGCACAAAAGCTGACATTTCGGGCCTAGACCCTTCATCAGAGGGTCTAGGCCCGAAACGTCAGCTTTTGTGCTCCTGAGATGCTGCTTGGCCTGCTGTGTTCATCCAGCCTCACATTTTATTATCTTGGAATTCTCCAGCATCTGCAGTTCCCATTATCTCTGATACTATTTTGAAAGAAAACTTTATGCTCACACAAATACCAAGCAAGGACCACCTTAAACAACAGAGAATCTAACTGTCCCCCTTAATGTTCAACGGCATTACCATCATTGAATCCCTTACCATAAACGTCATGGAGGCTTTACCATAGTCCAGAGACCTAACTGAACAAGTCACATTAATATTGTGCCTTCAAAGGCAGGCCAAATGGTTGGAATCCTGTGGTTAGTGACTGACCTCCTGAGTTCTTAAAGCCTGCCTATTATCTACAAGGCACAAATAAAGAGTAGGATGGCATAATCACTATTTCCCTGGATGAGTGAAGCTGTGAGAACACTCCAGGATCTTTACATTTAAGTTAAAGCAATCAGCTTAACAGTCACACTTCCACCACCTCAAATATTCACTTCCTTCACTACTGGTGTGGTGTGGCACTCGCATGTAACATCTTGAAAAAGCACTGCAGCAAATTGCCTAGCACCTTCCAAACCAATGATCTCTACCACCAAGAAGAACATGAGAAAAATTGCATAGTGTAATGTAGTTGTCCCATGATTCTACTCAGTCTGTAGCAGCAACAGTTGAAGTAATTTTATATTCCACTCTCCCAGTTAACATTGTATGCATACTGTCTCATGTTCAAGTAAAGAATCCACATTTTCGTTTTAACCAACCCATGCCATATGATCAGTTATGCTGATGTGAAATGGACAAACACATCACCATTTAAATACCAGAGATAATAAAGTGTAGAGCTGGATGAACACAGTAGACCAGCCAGCATCAGAGGAGCAGGAAAGCTGAAGTTTCGTTTCTGGACCCTTCCTCAGAAGAAGAATTTTCTGAAGAAGGGTCCAGACCCAAAATTTTCAGCTTTCCTGCTCCTCTGATGCTGCCTGGTCTACCGTGTTCAAAGAGCTCTACACTTTATTATCTCAGATTCTACAGCATCAGCAGATCCTATTATCTCACCATTTAAATACCATCCTGACTTAGAAATATTATCATGATTCCTTCACTGTCGGTGGGATCAGAATTCTAGAACTCCCTCCCCAGCAACATTTTGGACTGCAGCATTTAAAATGGCAGCCCATCACCACTTTCTCCTGGATCATTAAGAATGAGCAATAAATGATGACCTTGTCAGCAACACATACAACCAATGAATATAAAAATGAAACAATTCCTGCCTTAACCACTTCATCATTCAAACCCCCTTTCACCCTTTAAAGATTTTCTTTAATACTCACCTCCAGATATCTCCATCTTTGGTTCAGTGACCATTTATTTTTGATTAGATTCCTGTGAAATGCCATGGGATGTTTTTTTCTGTTTAAGATGCTATATAAACTGAAGTTGCAGATGTTCATGTTTGACTGCACATTTATCGATTGATGAGAGTCAAGTACATACAAAGTCAAATTTAATGCTCTAGGGTATATTACCTTACACTCATTTATGTTAGTAAAAAAATTGGTACAAACGTAAAGGAGCTTCCTGGCTTTATGCTTATTATGCTCAGGTTTTGTTTTAGTTTTTCAAGAAAACAAATATATACCAAACCCTAAGGGCCTAGGCCCAAAACATCAGCTTTCCTGCTCCTAAGATGCTGCTTGGCCTGCTGTGTTCATCCAGCTCCACACTTTGTTATCTCGGATTCTCCAGCATCTGCAGTTCCCATTATCTCTGATCCCATGAGGAACCTTATTTCATTAAATCACAGTCTATCTATTCATATGAATATTCAGACATAAGAAGATAAGAAATAAGGTCAGGATTAAGCCATTAGTCCATGTAAGCCTATTCTGCCATTCAGTAAGATCATGGCTGACTTGATTATGACCTAAATTTCTCTCTCCTGCCTATTCCTCACAAACTTTGACCCCATGATAGATGAAAAGTCTGTCTAATTCAGCCTCAAATATATTCTTAACCAAGGTTCCACTGCTCTCAGGCTGCTGAATTCCAAAGTTAACAACGCTTCAAGAGAAAAAGAAACCTTCTAATCTCAGTCTTTAATGTAAAATCCCTTAATATTAAACTTTGCTCCTTGTTCTAGATTCATGCATGAGGGGAGACATTTTTTGATTGCCTACTCTGTCAAACACTCTGAGAACCCTATGTTTTTCAATAAGATCAGCTTTCATACTTCAAAACTCCAAGTAAAAACTCAACCTGCTTTACAGTTCCTCATAAGACAAACCTCTTTACCCAGGAATCGACCTGGTGAACCTTCTCTAAACTGTCTTCAGTGCAAGTATATCATATGAGACAAGGAGACCAAATTTTTATGTAGTACTCCAAGTGGGGTATCACCAATATCCTGTCAGTTTTTTCGAAGGCTCCCCTTACTTTCATCACTTATAAACGTCAAGATACTTGCAATTCCTGAATTAAGTAAACTATACATTGGTTAATCAAACATGAAAAACACATTTTTTCATTTTCAGACTCATGCAGGATAACACACCCCCTTTCTGCTTTTGTCACAAATATTTCTGCTTTCTATCTAAATTTGAATCCATTCCACAACTTCACATGTCCTTTATCTGTACTCCCTTTGCAGTTCCTTACACAATATTCCCTGAAAGTATTGTCACTGCTACGCTGAATTCCTTTTTACAAGCTAACTAAGGAGTTGCATCCGGGTCATAACCATTTAAAGAAACCAGCAAAACATTATCAAAATGCGGGGAGGCAGTAAGTGATTGTGATCTGGAAGGGAAGTAACAAAAATTGGATGGAAGTGGAATCATTAGGGGTAATTAGCATCGTTTATTTTAACTGTAGCCACACCAACAAACCACTTTTGCATTCCCCACTTCCCCCTGGCCTCCTACCCCCAAAACCCAGTTTCCACAAGCTTTTAATAGATAAAATTATGGCTGTAATCCTCCTTTCAGAAATGCATTCAATTTTTTTTTAATAATATGCTCTACCTCTAAATATTTAGTTTCCTTGTGATTTGGCAAAGATTCCAGTATCTTTCCTACCAGTGACATTAACCAACTTGCTCAAAAGTACTATGGATTAGATCTGTTCCTTTCTTGAAGAAAACAAGCATGTTGTTGTCTTCCAGTGTTTTGTCATCATTCCTTTCTCTTTTGAACTTTCAAAAATGGACACTAGTTTCTGTGCTAACTCCTTTAGTTTCCCTGAGTTTTTCTAGATTTAATATCTGAACATGAAGTTTTATCCTCCTTAGTTTATGTACAGTCTCTTTTCTTTTGATCTTAGCAGTTGTAATGTTCCCCTTGACTTTTATTATTGTAATTTCCTTTGTCAGTGAAAGTTGAGGCAAAATACCTCTTCAGCATCCATACTATTTTAACAGCATCTCTGGTGAATTTATCCTGTTCATCTTTTAGTGGCCCTATTCATTTGTTCATTTGCTTTATGTTAATGAGAAAATAGCTCTGATATATTCCTGGATTTTATAATTTCCTGTTTGATCTTTGCTTACCTAATTATCTATAATGAAAATAAAAGTCAGGCTGTCATGCTCGTTTTTGGAGACCCTCACGGACTTGCTGCAATAACAAGACACTGACCTGTTTAGAAAAACACAAATCCTTTTATTACCAAGCAAGTACAAGCTGTGGAGAATCACTGTAGTCAACCCGGCACAGAGTGCAGAGTCTCGCAAGTAATTCTCCCCGAGCAGCGGACAGTCCCCGCTTTTTATACTTTACAAAAGACATGATACATAAAACGATTTCACAATTTACAATGGCATGATACATAAAACAATTACTACAACAGACAAAAACATGATACCAAGCAATTATTACATCAACAACATAAAAGACCAGGATATAGTATCAATTGCTAGTGAAGTAGCTGCTAATGGCAGGAGGCGATTTTGAGTTATTGTCCGGGACAGATTTTGATTTCAAGTTGGCAGTGTGTCTGGCTAGAACAAAGTCAGTGCCCTGGCAACAGAAGTTACATGCTTTAGAGGTTTCACACCTTTACAAAGTTTACCCACCTAACCCTATTTGAAACAGTTTGATTCTAATTTTAATTCAGTCAGGAAGCTTAAGACAGTGTCTGCATACCGATGTGTGAGAAGATAAGGAGTTACCAAAGCTTTACACTGAATTCCTAGCTGGGCAGGAAGCTTCAGGGCATCTATAAATTAAAGTCTCTGTATAGGAATCAAATGCAGATAAAAGACTTTAATTTATAGAAGTATAGAAATCAATGGGATGTTATCACATTAACATCTCATCCCCTCCTTTTATCATTTCATGATAACCTATAATGGGGCCGAGAAGGGAGATGCCAGCCTGTCAAACACAAATCTGCAGCAAGGGTTCAGGCATGCCATAAATGTACAGCAGGCAGCAATGACAATCACTAGAACAACTAACCCATGCAGCAAATATGAGCCCCAAGAACCGCGCATAAGCCATCCCAACAAACCCTGTCCAGGCCAGGGTCCCTCACTGTACTGTTCCAACTGCCCCTGTATGGCTTGGATAACCTGGGTAATGTTATAGGACTCGTTGGTGACGTGGGTAATGCACTTGTCCCCAATAATAGTGCATACTCCTCCTTGCTGAGCCAGCTGATAGTCCACTGCATACCGGGTTTGCTGAGCATAGAGCCAAAGTTCAGCCAATTCTTGGCTGACTGCCTCCAATGCTGTCATTGTGCTGTTCCCCAGGGCGGTGAGTCCACATACAAGGTAATTTCGAATTTTCTTTTGTGGCCACCACCCCAGGGGAGCCTCCCAAGCACCAGTTCCCAGGAAGCTGTATCCCAAGGAAGAGCCCAGGGCAACTGGGTTCTGCCATGCAGCGCAAAACTCCCGGCTCAGGTAGCGTGTGACAATTCGCTGTTGAATTCGTGCTTGTTGGGGACAAGGGACCATGAGGGGCCCAATGGTCCCAACAGGAAACAGCACCGGCAGGGTAGGAGTGGCAGTACTGAAGGTCCTGTTAAGGAGGAAAACAAATCCCTTTTTAGCCCGGTAGCAGGTAACAGACTCACGTATTTCTTGATAGCTATGCCAGGAGGACTGACCCTTATGTGGATGGAAATTTGCAGAGTTAAATGGAAGTGACCCATAGTCTGTTTTTACATGAGTGCCATTGCAATCCCCACAAGCCCACTATATGCCCGGGGTCACAGTTATGGGCTTAGATTTCAAGCAGGGGCAGTTCAACAATCCGCCTCTAGTGGTGCAATTTCTCTTTACGTACCGATGGGGCCAGGAAACATTTGGGGGGTGATTAGTGACTATAGCAGGCACACAACAAGTCCCAGTTCCACTGAAGCAAAACGGATAGATATTGGGACCTGTACAGTTATCCCCTTTCTTCCCATGCCCAGGTCTAGTGTCCCCACAACCAGAAAGACCACTAACTACCAGTTTCACACATGTACCCTGTACACCCCTCGTCCAAGATCCCCCCTCCCCTCGGCAAGGCTTACCAGAATACTCTATTTCATAAAGCTGACTAGGGTGCCAGGCAGGTGTCGCCACAAATAACGCTTCTACGGACCGTACTAGTGGGTAACATGCTGTCTGATTCCCGAGCAGCTGGATGTGTGTTCTATAAAACAAATTGTCCTGCTGGCTATGCATGGGCAGAATAACACTCAGCCCAATGGTTAACTGCACGCTGATGAGGAAATCTATTGTTTACAGTCACTTAAGTGGATCCAGCGATTCTGTCCTTTAACTTTAAGGGCTGTCACAGTCTGAAGAAGCACTTGGTACGGTCCTTTCCACCTTGGTCCAAGCTTGGGGCGACCCCAGTCCCGGACAAGTACAAAATCTCCAATCTGCAGCCACGAAGATCGATCCTGAATCTCGAAGTCTTGTTCCAGTGTCTGCGGAGGTGGTCCGAAGGCGCACTTCACCTGCGAACGGAGAAACTTTAAAGATGATGTTAGTTGTCGGAAGTACCTTTGCATTTCTTCTCCCATCACACTTAGGTCAGTTTGGGTGGGTGGGCTGATATTGACATCCATGGTGTTCTGCTGGGTCGGCCATAGGCTATTTCCGCTGCTGAGAGCCCTGTAGTAAAATGGGGCGTTATTCGCATGTGATACAAGGCTAGTGGCAAAACCTTTAACCAATTAAGGCCGGTTTCTGATGTCAACTTGGTCAGTTTAGTTTTAAGTGTTCCATTAGCTCTCTCTACTATCCCTGCTGCCCGAAGGTGGTAGGCACAGTGGAATTGTTGTTGGATGTGTAATGTATCACACAGTTCCTTATTAATTTTCCCCACAAAGTAAGGGCCATTGTCCGAACTAACCTTGGTATTATTTCGGTTAATAACAGTTTTACTACTGTTGAGGCTTTGTTGTTTGTCGTTGGGAAAGCCTCTATCCACCTACTGAATACATCTACAATGACAAGACAATATTTGTAACAGTTTACGCGTGGCAGTTCAATAAAATCCAGCTGAATGCATTCAAACGGTCCACCTGGCAAGGGTGTTTTTCCTGGTGAGCATCTCACCCCCTGACCCACATTGTTTTGCTGGCATGTGAGACAAGATGCTATACGAGACTGGGCTGCCTCAGTCAGTCTGGGGTGCCACCAGGTACGGAGCATAATACCACTCATTGATGAGATGTAAAATGCGCTGCTAATTTTCCACTATTGCATAAAGTCCAGTAATTCCAATAAGGTCTTATGCTAAAAACACACAATGGAATATGTCACTTGATAATAGCAACATATTTCACTGCAAGAATTGTTAATGGATTGAGCTATCAACAGAGGAACCGACAGATTTTTTGGCTAGAAAGCAACTTTATTTATTTAACTATCTTCACCAGGGATCAACCAAATTTCTGTTTGGAGTAAATGTCTGTATTTCTCTGTTAGGCGGTCCATCGGAGGGCAGACTCATACCAGGCGATCAGATTCTAGCCATAAATGATGAGGGCGTCAGCAGTGCCCCGAGGGAAAGAGTCATAGACCTTGTAAGGTAATCTTCTGTTTGTTCAGCCAGTTAATAACAATAACTTATATTCATACAAATGGTCATTTACCTGCAATAATCAGGTCTCTGATTATTTTAGACACTTAGTTACATTGGGTGGAATCTTCCCAGCCCCTGAAAAACATGGACATTGGTGAGAAATTTGGGAGAATTGCATGAGGTCACTGGTCAGGAGTTTCTTAACATCAAGATTATAATGTTCGTTTTTCCAACTAATTGCTGAATGGCAAGACAAAATACTTGCTAGTTAGCAGCTTGAAGTCCATTTGCATTATCAAGCATTAACATCCTCAATATTACACCATCTTGCTTCTTGATATACAGTTTCCCATTCTCCCACCCACCGGACATGGATGGCAACAAATCCAAACTTGAAAGTCAAAGTGGTAATTTGGCAAACCCAGCTCACCGTTTGCTCCTCCAGACCTTCAGCCATCACTAGGATCTCAGGGCATGCTCCATGGGCCATAGCCATTTGTCAAAAGTGACACTTAGCCAATATTTGGTAAGATCCAGCCCCTAATCTCACAATATTTTATCCAATTTTTGGTAGCTTCAAACTGCATTGTTGAAGCTTTCAATGCTTCCATAGCAGGGAGTAAAGAAAATATTTCAGTAACAACAAAAGAAACTGTTTTAACCACTGGATGTTAACATTCACAACAATAGGATAGTGGATTGAATGAAATGGAAAACCACATAAAATTTAGCAGCAGAATTTATTGTTGGTAATAAAATTATCCTGAGTTTTCTGGCAATTTTGATATCATGGCTATAAATACTAATGAAAATGTAACCATTTACAATTTAAGCTTGTTTATACCGTACAACAAAGTTTTCATTCTCCTGCAGGGTAAAACAGCCATTGTTGAGTAAGAATTCACTCTCACTCTGGAATTGAATTTATTTACCCATAACGCCGAAACAACATCAGGTATCAGCGCTGGGATGATTTTCAAAAATTCTCATGGCACCCTCAATGTGACACTAGCTTGGGTAATTTGTGTTCTTTGTCATTAGCATGATGCCAAGTCTGCACTGTTCCATTGCCTAGAGCAACACGGCAGGAGGTTCTACATTGATTTCACAGAGATGCAGCGTGTGATGAAGCTCAAAGTCATGACAGAAAGATTGATTAACACATCATGTCAAACAAAGTGCCAGGATCGGGGGGGGGGATATTCAAAGAGGATAGTCACTGTTGTGTTTAGTTTCCAGGCATCTACATTTCACAAGGCATCTGCTATTCACTGATGCATGTAGAAGTAATGAACAAAAACATTCCCTCTATTAAGCACCTTTCAAGTTCAACATTTCTTCTGTTTGAAAGCCAATGTTATTTTTTAAAGTGCTGTCTTTCCCAAGAGAGCGATCAGTGATCCTATAATCTATCATCATAAAAAGGAAAGAATTGCATTTGCCAAGTGTTTTCTCAAACAGGGTGACCTGAAGTGTTTTATAGTGAAGTAAATATTTAAAAAGTGCAGCCATTGTTGTAACAAAGAAAATACAACAGCCAGGTTGCATTCAGGAAACCTGCACAATCATTCATATTTTTCTACAATGTGGCAATCTGTTTTAGTGATAGTGATTAAATATTTGCCAGTACTATTGGGATGACAACCCCACTCTTTTCGTCAGGGGTTTGTTCACACCCACCTCAGAGAACAGTCAAGGACTCAGTTCCATTTTTCATCTGAAAGACAGCACTTTCAGCATTGTAGCACTGCCTCCATACTGAACAAGATTGTTATACTCTCATCTGAAGTGAAACTGACAACAAGGCTTCCATTTTCATCCATATCTAACCAAATGGGTGACTGCCAGCAAAAGGCCATACCTACCACTCAGAATTCCCAAAGGACATGTATGATAATTATAATTAATGGCAGTTTAATATCATCAAACACTTCAAAAGATAAGGCAACTTAACAAAATTATAAAATTATAAGGCAAAGCAGGAATAATTCAAATGACTGAAAGATTGGATGAACAATTCATTAGGGAGCATTCATGGTTATTTATTAACATATTTGTATTTTTTGATGGAAATGAGAACTAAGCGCTTTGCTTAGAACATGCATCCTCTACAGAAGGTGCACCATACAAATGTAGTGAAGCATATGCGAACCAGAATTGGCTAAGCATATATTTTGAAATGCTTCAGCAATATTTCAGCTGTCAGATTGTTTAGAAAACAGCTTACAATATGCCATAAGCAAAATAGTGACCCAATACTGCAGGTGATTAGTATAGACAGAGGTATGGATTTGACTGAAGAACAAAAAGAGAAGGTGCAAACCATACAAGTGGATCGTTACAAAAGTTCATTTACAGGGTCTTACAGGATACTTCAGATTGCGACGTAAAGTTTGCATTGAATGTAATTGCATTTCACTAACAGTTTTTATAATCTCACAAGAAGTTGTTACATCCAATGAAGTAACAAGGTGTAATGCTGGATGAACACAGCAGGCCAAGCAGCTTCAGAGAAGTAGAAAGGCTGACGTTCGGGCCTAGACCCTTCTCCAGAGCCTTGGATAATTTCTGCAGTATGTCTTGGAAATTGTACACATTGCTGCTCCATTGGTAGAGGGATTGAATATTTATAGATATAGTGCTTATTAAGCAGGCCGGTTTGTCCTGGATGTTGTCAGGGTTCCTGAGTGTCATTGGAGCTGCACTCGTCCAAGCAAATGGAGAGTATTCCATTAAACTCCTGACTTGTGCTTTGTACATGGAGTTGGGGAGGCAGGACGAGAGTTACCATTGCAGGATTTCTAGCCTCTGACCTGATCTTGTAGCCACTGTATTTATGTGGCTAGTCTAGTTCAGTTTCTGGTCAATGGTAAAGCTCCGGAATATTATAGTGGGAGAATTCAGTGACAGTAATGCCATTGAATGTCAAGGGAAAGTGGTTTGATTTTCTCTCGTTGGAAATGGTCATAAGCTGGCACTCTTATGGCATGAATATTACGAGCCACTTGTCAGCCCAAACATGGATATTGTCCAAATCTTGTTACATTTGGACATGGATTGCTGAGGAGTTATGAATGGTGCTGAATATTGTGTAGTCATCAGCAAATATTGCTACTTCTGACCATATAACGGAGGGTAGGTCAGTTCCAAGGAAGGGTCACCGGACCCGAAATGTTAACTCTCACTTTTTTCTTCACAGATGTTGCCGGACCTGCTGAGCTTTTCCAGCAACTTTGTTTTTGTTCCTGATTTATAGCATCCGCAGTTCTTTCAGTTTTTACACGGCACCTCATGGTTGCCCAGTCTTGAGTGTCTAGATCTTTTCTACCTCATTTAGCATGATGATAATGCTAGAGAACACCACTGACAGTATTCTCAATGTGAAGTGGGACTTTGACACTAACGATGCCATGTAGTGGTCACTTTTATCAATATAGCCATACACAGAAGCATCTGCAACAGGGAGATTGGTGAAGATGAGGCTGGGTATGTTTTCCTTTTATTTTCTTGGCTCCTTCACTACCTACCAGAAGCCAAGGCTAGCAACAATGTCCAATAATACTTGACCAGTACTCAGTAATTAATAATGCTGTTAAGACACTCCTGCTGGCATATATTGAAGTTCTCCACCTGGACTACGTTGTGTGCCCTTGCCACCATCAGAGTTTAATCAATGTGCCATTCAACAGTAATGATCCATCTGTTGAGAGCAAGGGTGCAGGACAGTATGTGGTAATCAGCAGGACATTCCCTTGCCCATTTTGACCTGATTGCATGAGACTTCATGACGTCCTAACTCTATGTTGTGGAGTCCCAGGACAGCTCCCTCATGACAGTATGTTTCAACTCATAAGACCTCGAGACAGGTATAGAAGTAGGCCATTCAACCCAGTGAGTCTGCTCCACCATCCAGTGAGGAATCCTCAATTCCATTTTCCTGCCTTTTCTCCATAATCCTTGATTCCCCTAATGATTAAAAATCTATCTTGGCCTGGAATATTTAATGACTCTGTGCTAAAGAATTTGACAGATTCACAGCCCTCAGAAAGAAGAAATTCTTCCTCATCTCTGTTTTAAATGTGCAACACCCTTTTTTGAGATTATGCCTTCAGGTCCTAGACTCTCCCAATTTTGCCTTCCCAGTGGGGATGGTTTCAATGTTATCGAGTACATTGTCTAGAAGGAATTATTCTGTGATTCTGACTATATCAGGTTGTTTCTTGACTAATCAGTGAAACAGCTCTTCAAATTTTGGCACTAGCCCCCAGTTATTAGTAAGGAGGACGTTGCAGGGCCAACAGCTTACGGTTGCCATTTCTAGCGCCTTAGTCAATGTCATATGGTAGAACCACCTGTAATGTTGCCCATCCAGTTTCACACATTGTTGAAGTTTTCCAGTGATTTTGTAGACTGGTTAAGAGTCAACCACTTTAGGTTGGGTTTAGAGCCACATGTATGCCTGACCGGGTAAGGATGGCAGATTTCTTTCCTTAAAGACTTTAGTGTGCCAGATGGGTTTGTATGCCAATCCATAATGGTTTTACGCTTAACATTCAAATCTAATTCCAAGTTTTTTTATCAAATTCATATCCTACCATGGTCCCCAGAACATTACTGAGGTCTATGCATTTCGAGACCAATGATAATACCATCACCATCCTCAGAAAATTGTTCACAAAAATCCCTTGCAGTCCCTTGTTGACTAGATAATTTCTTCTGGGAATGTTAATGAAGGAATAAACATTAACCATGACATTTTTTTTACATCAAATCTTTTACATCCATCTGAAGGAGAAAATGGGGTATCAGTTCAATATTTTAATAAGAACAGAGCCTCGAACAATACAGCACACCTTCAGTACTGCGCTGAAGTGCCAAACTAAATTTCTGTGCTCAAGTTGGGTTATCAGTGGCAAGTAACATTCATGCCATGCAACTGCCAGGCAATAGCCATTTCCTACAAAGGAGAATCTAACCTTGTCCCTAGTCAATCAATGGCATTACTATAACTGAAACCTGTATTAGTAACGTCCTGGAAGTTACCATTGGACAGAAAATAAGGTAAAGTAGCCACGCAAATGCTGTGGCTGCAAGAGCACATCAGAGCTGTGCCATCACGAAGGATGCACTTCAGTAACTCACCCAGGCTCCACCTGCGGCACTTTTCAAACCTTGAAAGACAAGGGCAATAGATTCATAGGAACACCAGTACCTGAAAGTTTGCATCCAAGTCACTCACCATCCTGGTGCGGAACTATATTGCCATTCCTTCACTGTCACTGGATTAAACTCCTGGAACTCCCTCTAACAGCATTGTAAATGTCCCTACATCCCAAGGACTGCAGCGCTTCCAAAAGGCTGCTCATCACCACTTTCTCCAGAGCGTCTAGGGAAATGAATAAAACCCACATCTCATAAATGACTTTTTTAACAAATGCCTCTGGATTGGAATCTGAACCTACAGTCTTCTGATTCATACGGACTTGAAATGTCAACTTTCTTGCTTTCTCCACAGATGTTTCTCGACTTGCTGAGTTACACTTTATTTACAGCACTGTTAGCATTTGGCTTTTGTTACTTATTCATTCATCTTATGATATGGATATCAAATATTAAGCATCTGTCTTGACATCGACATTTCAAAGGTCTTTCTTCCTCTACACATTTTTACCAGTTGTTGGATTTTTGAAGGATACAGGAAAATGGTCAGAATATAACATTGTTATGAGCATTTCCTTGTTACATGCTTGAGATTTCTCATTGTTAACATGTCCTTTATCTTTATAAAATTATTTCTGGCCATCTCAGTTCTTCTTTGACTTTGGAATCTATCTACCATCTCCAGTTATCATTTGTTCTAAACATACAAATGTATCTACTAATTCCAATGTGGCATCTTCCATTTCAATCTTCACTCCAGTTTCTTCCAATTATTTCTTTTGGCTACCATTGTTTCTGTCTTTTCGATGTTAATACACAAACCATATTTGATTTTGAGATAACACGGTGTGAAGCTGGATGAACACAACAGGCCAAGCAGCATCAGAGGAGCAGGAAAGTTTGACTTTTCAGGTCGGGACCCCTTCTTCAGAAATCTCCAGTATCGGCAGTTCCTAGTATTTCTGTAACCATATTTGATTTTGTTTATTTTACTTCATTTACGACGCATTGTAGGAAGTCTCTTCAGGGTCAGTGCAAGGTTTTCTACTGGCACCTCGGACAAGCCTTTTGGCATTGTACATCCATACCTGCCCCTGCCGCTCCAAAATAATTTGAATAATCAATATTTAAACTGCTAAAAGAAAGCCTAGATAACTCTCACTTATTCTGCAACCTCCTGTGCTCTCAGTCCTCAGTCTCAGCCATCCCTGGTCCACCTGCTCAAGCAATTGACACCCTGTTCTGTGAGAATTTAAAACCATAAGAAACAGGAGCAGCAATAGATCATTTGGTCCCTCAAGCCTCCCCCGCCATTTTAAAGGATCAAAAATGATGGGCTCCAGGCCTCAACTCCCCTTTCATGCCACCTCTTCATAGTCCTGAACTCCCTGATATTTCAAAATTATCTCTACTGCATTTTTAAATACTTTTAGTGTTCTAGATTCCACACCTCTCTGAAGAAGAGAATTATAGACAGTGACTACCCTTTGGGAGAAGAAATTCCTTTGCTTCTCAGTTTTAAATAGGTGTCCCCTTATCCTATAAATATGTCTCCTTATTGCGAGATTCCCCAAATAGTAGAAACATCTTTACAATATCTGCTCTATCAAGCCCCCTCAGATTATTAAAAAGATCATCCCTCAATCTTCTGAACTCCAGTGAATAAAGACCTAACCTATTTATCCATTCTTAATAAGCCAGCCCCTTTATTCTATTTGCCTTCTTAATTATTGCACGTGCATGCTAACATTTTGCACAAGAGCACCTACATCTCTCTGTACTACACTTTTTTGAAGTCTCTCTATTTAAAAGTCTATATTTTGATTTTTCCTACTAAAGTGCATGACCTCATTTTATCCTGCATTAAATTTGTATGCTAAGTTTTTGCCTGCTCACTCAACCTATAAGTATACTTCCCCTTACAGGTTCATTATGTCCTTATCACATATGAGTATTTGAACAAGGCAAAACAGTGGATCACACGGCACTTCCAGCCTGCTCCACCATTCAGTAGATCATAGCTGATCTGCTTTTAACTTGAACAATTCCTACATATCCCCAGAAATTGTCCATCCCCTTCAAAATCAAGAATACATCTACTGCATCCCTAAACCAGCCCAGTTCATCCCCTCCCCCCACTGCACCACACAACCAGCCCAGCTCTTCCCCCCCACCCACTGCATCCCAAAACCAGTCCAACCTGTCTCTGCCTCCCTAACCGGTTCTTCCTCTCACCCATCCCTTCCTCCCACCCCAAGCCGCACCCCCAGCTACCTACTAACCTCATCCCACCTCCTTGACCTGTCCATCTTCCCTGGACTGACCTATCCCCTCCCTACCTCCCCACCTACACTCTCTCCACCTATCTTCTTTACTCTCCATCTTCGGTCCGCCTCCCCCTCTCTCCCTATTTATTCCAGTTCCCTCCCCCCATCCCCCTCTCTGATGAAGGGTCTAGGCCCGAAACGTCAGCTTTTGTGCTCCTGAGATGCTGCTTGGCCTGCTGTGTTCATCCAGCCTCACATTTTATTATCTTGGAATCTCCAGCATCTGCAGTTCCCATTATCTCGAATACATCTACTGTTGTTCCCTGTTCTAATGTTCATATGTGAACCATTGAAAAGTTACATGTATATTTTCATTCTGGACACAATGACTTTACCTTGATCAAGTCTATCCAGTTTTACACTTCCAGTGTCTCTTTGCCTATGTTAATTCGCAGAACTTGATAATAGATATTTAACGGGTCATTTTTTGTAACAAATCATGCGCACAAGTTTCTGATTGTAGAATCAGATGTGAAAACACCTTTGATATAGTGTTGACATTGCAGTAAACAATAACTTGCTTTTGTGATTCATTTGATCGGAGCACCATCACAATAGGTAAACTCCAGACGGTACTACCTGGTTGAATAATGCAATTGCCCACCATGTTCTTAATTTCCTCCCTCGCTTGAGTTAATTTCTCTGATTTGAGTCTGGAAGGAATGTTATTTTATTGTTAACACACTCCCTGCATTAACATCATGTACAGCAAAAGACATTTATCCTTGCCTATTCAGACATTCATTTTCCAGAAAACTGTCGAAGTCTGTTACAATTTGTATCAGATTCACGAATAGGCATTCTGGAAAATGGCATAATATTCCACCTAACATTTTGAGCACCTCCATCTTATCCAATCTCATTCATGGAGGATCAACTCTAGCATTTTCAATTTCTGATTCATTCTAAAATTGTTCTGTTACTTATGTTGCACTCCCTGTTTCTTTTACCACTGTATATATTATTTAACTCTCGACTAAACTCCTTGTCATAACTTTGCTTTAAAAATTAAAAATACACACATTGATTTTTCCCTCTGTCTGGAATATTAACTGCATAACTCATGTTTCTAATTTGATAATGACCAGTGAACCTTGACTCTAATTGTCCGCTGAAGCAAATTATAATACCTTGTCTTCAGCAACAAATTTCTGAATGTTGACCTTTTAATCAGCTCTAGCTATCATTCTGGATTACTTTTCAAATGCTTTTCAGACATGATGCTTTGAATAGTTTCTCTGTAAAACTTAATGCATAGGTTGAAAGTATCTGAACTTTGGTTTATTCATGTCTTCTTTATTATTTTAAGGGATCCAATCACCTCCTGTCTGCACATCAGGTCAAATGAACTGAATGCTGTGAATTCGTCATGGGCCTTCTGTAGTAACAAGGGAATTCTTTTATTCTCATCATTATACATGCCTGACAATGAGTTCTAGACACAGTCTTTAATGTTTGATGCCATCTTTCTAATTTTCCTTGAGATAGTAGATGATAGGCTGAAGGTTTAATTTAACTAATTTCCGAACGATTTATTATTTATTTGAATATCTGTGATATAAATTTTAAATCTTGATTTGACTGCGTTTCTTTTAAGTAATCCACACTTTGTAAAAAAAAATTGAACTGAGTTTTCCTTGTCTATTCTTGCAGCAATTTATCCCAAAAGCACTGCATTATGTAACCTTGCCATATTTGTCAAAAGATATAGGCTCTCACTCAAAGTTTTCATGAGCCATCCCAGACAGTAAATTAAGACACTGCTAAATGACTCTTTAAAAGCTGATATCAGAATTAAAGGTACATGTTTAATTTATGGTCAGGGTTTCCCCAGTACCTGATCCACATGGCACATCAGACATTTTGTCATGTCTTTATGTAATCCTGGTCAATAGAAGTTTTAGTATTTCAGCTAGTGTTTTCCCAATACTCCCCATTCCTTGTTGGCTAGTAGTTTGTTTCCATTTTCTTGTTAACATTCTAAATAATAACACTCAGGTATTGGTTTTGATTCAATTTCTGAATAAGCTGTATTTTGGATCCTGAATTGAAAGAGTACTATCTATTGCAGTTCAATCAAAAATGGGCTAAACATTCAGCCTTATTCTCTTTCCCTTCATACTTTTTATTTGATTTTCAAAAATGATGTTACATAATTGAATTTCTAAGTCATCTTTGTTTCAGGTTGCTGACTTGCTCACTGAGCTGGCTTGTTTTCATTCAGAAATTTTATCACCGTGCTCGGTGACATCATCAGTGAACTCTCCAATGAAGCTTCGTCAAAGGCCTTACTGATGATGTCACCTAGCATGGTGACAAAATCTCTGAATGAAAACAAGCCAGCTCAGCGAGCAAGTCAAAAACCTCACCCACAACCCAAGCTACAGAGCTTGTCATCTTTATTTTTCAAATATTCTCTTTACTGTTTAATTCTACAGTCCTGAAATGTAGTTAAAACCCATTCAGGAAAAAATCCACAATGTGCTTCCTTTAACATTTCCGTTTCTGTTACTTCCACTGATTGTTCGACCACCTTCAGCTATGAGGAGAAGGAAGACATAGAATGTGTTGGTTGAGGAAGTGCAAAGGAGAAAAAGATCCTGATGGGAGTTGTGTACAGTCTTCCTAGCAGTAATCAGGATGTGGAGCAGAAAATAAATCAGGAGAAAGAAAAGGCATGTACAAAAGACACTAATGCACTAATCATGGGGGAGTTCAAAATCAGGTAGACTGGGAAAATCAGGTTGGTAGCTGAACCCAGGTAAAGGAATCCATGGAATATCTACAGGATGGGTTTTTTTGGGAGCAACTTGTGGTAAAACCCACTAGGGAACAGGCAATTCTGGATTTGCCAGTGTGTAGTGAGGCAGGCTTGATTAGGGAATTGAAGGCAAAGGGACCCCTAGTAATCTGTGACCGTAATAAGGTAGAATTCACCCTGCAATGAGAGAGAGAGAAGCTGGATCACATGTAACAGTATTACAAATTAAGTAAAGATAACTGCAAAGACATGAGAGAGGATCTGGCCAAAGTTGATTGGAAAAAGAGCCTAGCAGGAAGACAGTAGAGCAGCAATGGCAGGAGGTTTTTGGGGTAATTTGAGAGGTTTAGCAGAAATTCATCCCAAGGAAGAAGAAACACAGTAAGGGGAGGACCAGGCAACCATAGCTGACAGGGGAAGTCAGAGACAACATAAAAGCAAAAGAAAAACCAGAGAATGTGGTCAAGAATATTGAGAAGCCAGAGGATTGTGAAGCCTTTAAAAACAAGCAATAAGAGTGGAGAAGATGAAATATGAGGGTATGGTAGCTAGTAATATAAAAGAAAAGAAGATTATAAGAGATTATTAAAATATATATAAAAGCTAAGAGAGAGGCAAGAGTGGACATTAGACCGCTGGAAAATTAGGCTGGACAAGTAGTAATGAAGAACAAAGAAATAGCAGAGGAACTGAATAGATTGTTTACATCAGTTTTCACAGTGGAAGACACCAGCAGCTTATGAGAACTTCAAGAAAGTCAGGGGACAGAGGTGAGTGCAGTGGCTATCACTAAGGAGAAGGTGCTGGGGAATCTGAAAGGTGTACCAGTGGATAAATCGCCCAGACCAGTTGGACTACGCCACAGAGTTCTGGAGGACCTAGCTGAGGGTATTATAAAGGCCTTATTAAGAACCAAAAGAACTGCAGATGCTGTAGATCAGGAACAAAAACAAAGTTGCTGGAAAAGCTCAGCAGGTCTGACAGCATCTGTGGAGGAGAAAACAGAGTTAACATTTTGGGTCCAGTGACCCTTCCTCAGAACCAGACCTGAAATGTTAACTCTGTTTTCTCCTCCACAGATGCTGCCAGACCTGCTGAGCTTTTCCAGTAACTTTGTTTTTGTAGAGGCCTAATTGGTGGAATCACTGGAGTTGGGGACGATCCGAGAGGATTGGAAAATTGTTAATGTAACACCCCTGTTTAAGAAGGGAGGGAGAAAGAAGACAGGAGACTAAGGGCCAGTTAGTCTGACCTCAGTCATTGATAAGATTTCAGAATTATTTATTAAGGATGAGATAGGGCTGAGTCAGCTTGGCTTCATAAACAAGAGGTTAAGCCTGAAAAATCAGTTAAAATTCTATGTGGATGTAATGAGCAAGTTAGACAAAGGAGATCCACTAAACATGATCTATTTGGACTTCCAGAAGACATTTCACAAGGTGCCACACAGGAGTCTGCTAAATAAGATAAGAGCCCATAATGTTAGGGGTAAGGAACTGGCAAAGAAAGAGGATTGGTTGACTGGCAGAAGGCAGAGAGTAACATTTTCTGGGACGGTAGCCAATGATTAATAGAGTTCAGTTGGCGGCAGTTTGGGACCACAACTATACATGTTACACAATAACCCATGGACAAAGAAACTGAGGCCATCGTTGCTAAGTTTACAGATGATGCAAAGATAGGTGGTAGGTGGAGGGACAGATAATGTTGACAAATTGGGGAGGCTGCAGAAGAACTTGTGCAGTCTAAGAGAATGGGCAAAGAAATGGCAGATGGTACACAATGTTGGAAAGTATGAGGTTATGTACTTTGGTAGGAAGAATAGAGGCATAGACTATTTTCTAAACAGGGAAAGACTTCAGAACTTTGAACACAAAGGGACTTAGGACTCCTAACTTAGGATTCTCTTAAGGTTAACATGTAGGTTCAATTGGCAGTTAGGAAGGCAAATACAACGTTAGCATTCATTTCAACAGGCTAGAATACAAATACAGTGATGTACTGCTGAAACTGTATAAGGCTTTGCTCAGACCACTTTTGGAATATTGTGAGCAGTTTTAGGCCCTGTATTTAAGGAAGAATGTGCTCGTGTTAGAAACGATCCAGAGGAGGCTTACAAGAATGATCCCAGGAATGAAGGGCTTTTCATATGAGGACTGATTGAGAACTCTAGGTCTCTAATCAACGGAATTTACAACAATAAGGAGGGGATCTTGTTGAAACTTACTGAATACTGAGAGGCCTGGATAGAGTGTGCATGGAGAAGGTGTTTCCACTAGCAGGAGAGATAGGGCACAGCCTCAGAGTGAAGGGACAACACTTTAGAACTGAGATAACAATGAATTTTTTCAGTCAGAATGTGGTTAATCAGTGTGACTCATTGCTGGAGAAGGCTCTGGATGCCTCATCATTGATAGACAGAGATAGATAGGTTCCTGTTTAGTTACAGTATCAAGGGTTATACATAAAAGGCAGGAGAATGAGTTTGAGAAATTTTTCAGCTGTGATTGAATGGCAAAGCAGATTTCATGGGCCAAAAGGCCTAAATCTGTTCCTCTAGTTTATGATCATAGCAGCCAAGATAAAAGCAATTCCTTCTATAACAATGTTTTTATCGCTCTGACTGTAATTTCTCCATTTACTAAGTAACTCGTAAATATAACTCTCTATAATGAGACAGTTCGTAACCTCCGTGTATACCTCCAAACAATATATCTTCCTTCCTGAAGCACTGAAAAACATTTTGTAATATCAAACACTTCAACAACTGATATGGTCCAGTGTCTCTCAATGTCTTTATTGATCTACCTCCTCATTAGAAGCATCTGGAACTATGTCTCCTTATGAAACATTTGAAACTTCAGCTAGTCCGGTTCTCTTTATCAATAATTAAAGAAGAATTTTCTTAACTCTCCTCAGTCATTTTTGTTCCTGTCTAACATATTCTAAAGGAACATGTTCCACTTATACTGTGGCTTTAGTTTTAATACCCATTTTCTTTCCTGATGTACCAATTTCTGAGGATTTTTAAAGTATTCCTTTTACTGCAGTTGGTTCCCCATTTAACTTCAAGCATTTGGCTTTAGTATGTCTAGTCTTTTTAAAATGAAACATATTGTTTTCTTTGTGCATCCTTTGGATTCTGGCTTTTCTCCTTACTGTTCTGGCATAATTCTGATTGTTTCTTCCAATTTCCTTGTTAATTCCCATGTGTTCATTTCCCCACAAATAATAATTTGTCTAAAATATCATAAGTGTCTGCC
This sequence comes from Stegostoma tigrinum, assembly GCF_030684315.1. NCBI lineage: Eukaryota > Metazoa > Chordata > Chondrichthyes > Orectolobiformes > Stegostomatidae > Stegostoma > Stegostoma tigrinum. The sequence goes on along the minus strand of NC_081368.1, from coordinate 41,444,694 downwards.
AGAACTGCTGTTTCTCAGCTGCCTCTTTGAAACTTGACACTCCTCTAAATAATCTTTAAATTTACTGCAATACAATTTTTGAATTTTTTCCACAATCATAATATCCTTTGCGCTCTTGAAATGTTTCTCTAACTTACAGTGATCAAACTTCTGATACCATACTATTTATCTTTTCTTTCTCTTAAAGTTACTATGTATGTCTGATTTGATTTCTTTCTCCAAATCCTGAATTTAATAGATAAATTTCAGGAACTGACTCATGAGCATTGAGTATCACTCTTTTAACAGTTATGTAATTTGCAAATTGTACTTCTGACAAACTAGTAAACACATTGATCGCTTTAATGGGTCAAAACATTCTATAACATTAAGTTCCATACACATTTTGGCGACTTCCTCTTCCCAGCCATCTTTTCAAACAAGGTGAAATGTCTTTCCAGTTCATTCTCTGTTGATTTAGGTACTAGACAGAGATGATTAATTGTATAAAATCTCTCAATGGAATCAGAATCATCCTTTGAACCTGTTCTTTCTTCCTTTATTCTAAGCTTTTCTCTTTCATTGTCATCAAGATTTTTAACTGTTTCCGTTTCCCTTTGTTTTCCTCTCTCCTCACTCTCTAATTCAAGGTTTTTATTTTCTCCTGCCTTTCACTTTGATCTTTTCTTTTCAATAAGGTTTTCTCTTTTGTTGTCTAATTAGAGGTTGTTTCTTTCATTTCTAACTGAATCTTAGCCAATTCTAGTGAAGGCATCAATTTAATGTCTCCCTCCTTTTAATTCTAAACGTTAGGTAGACACTTTCAGTGTATCATCTTTATGGGATCCTGTTTTTATTTCTGCCTTTAATTTAGCTGCTTACTTTCTCAATGTAGATGAGTCAAAGATTTCAAACAGTTCACAGTTACATCTTTACAGAACTGAAGGCAAAACCCAGCTACCTTTAGTTTTTTTAAAATCCAAGTTCCCAAATTATAATAATTGATATTAGACCGCTTTGTCACAAAGATTTTTGCTTGCTGACTGTGCCCCCGCCCACCCCCCACCCCCACCCCCGCCCCCGCCATGGGTTTTATACTCTCTTGGTTCACTGGAATGTGGAATGTCTGCATTTTCAATCTTAGAGGCTGTTTTGACTCACTGGCCTGCTGCTGTCTGAGCCCGAGCATTCCTAATTTATGCTTATCCCACAGTAAGTCTCTCTCACTCTCCTCAGTACTGTAAACTCATCATTTACACTTATGGATATGTTACTGAACACAGCTTTCTGCTACAGCAATTTTTCTCTTACTCCGTTACATGCTTCTTTCTACTTGTTTCATGCTCCAGTGATGTCAGAGTTAGTATCTTCACCTACACATCACCATTAATTTATTCATATCTCCTTCTACTACAGGATAAACTAGAACTTTTCGCATACAGTTTTAATAAAGAAGTCTCCCATTTCAAATGGAGGTGAGAAAGATTTATTTTTCTCTCAAGAGAATCATGAACTTCAGAACTCTCTTTTGACAGCAGTGGAGGCAAAATTATTAAATATGTTAACAAAAAAGTAGATTGACTCCGTTGTCAGTCAAGGATCTATAATTATTCTGGGCAGGCAGGAGAGTAGTGTTGAGGTCACAATCAGATCAGCTGTGATCATACTGAATGGCAAAGCAGACTAGAGGGGTTGAATGTCCTATTCATCTTCCTACTTTGTATGTCTATACATTCATATGTAGTTGGCAGCATGATCGGTTTTTTTTATCCTGTTGTTGGATCACATCTGAATGAGTTCATTCTTTCCCAACTTAATGTACACATTTCTCATTGTATTTTATCTTGTGAAGATGCTCATCTGTAAGTGGATCAAACAAACTAGATATTCTACAAGCCTCAAGAAGTCCGCACTACAGAAGTGTGCTTTTTTTCTAAACTCCCCAAAAGGCCAGATTTTGAAAACAAGAACTCTCATTAAAGCAATCAATTATTCTAAGATTTGTCATCAATACTTTTCTTGTTTAATGAGGTACATATTTTCTTCATGTTTTTTGTGTTGTCAATCGCAATTAAAAATTTTTCCACTTTGAAAAATTCCCCAAATCTGCAGTGCTACTCTCACTGCTGGAATTACAGTCATGCTTTTCCAATCCTTCAAATTTATATCAGATTAAAAGGATGGTGCATTACCACTGAAGAGTTTGCAATGAAGCAAAACTTGAAGCCCTTTGATCTGGATTACTGTAGCCACTGATAGTACATTTCAATTTCGTTGGCAAGAATCTCTTTGTGATGATTTGTTGAGAGTAATGTACAGGGAAACCAAACTTATTTGAATTGCTCTGCTCTGTGTTCCACCATGATCTCTCCTAAACAATCACTACATTTGGCCAAGTAGCAGGGTCACCTTCGTTTGAACTGGGCTCATTGGCAACAAACTCACATCCTTTCAAATTTTAAGACCAAAAGATAGGAGTGGAAGTAAGGCCATTCGGCCCATTAAGTCCACTCTGCCATTTAAATCATGGCGGATGGGCATTTCAACTCCACTTCCCTGCACTCTCCCCATAGCCCTTGATTCCTTGTGAGATCAAGAATTTGTCGATCTCTGCCTTGAAGGCATCTAATGTCCCGGCCTCCACTGCACTCCGTGGCAATGAATTCCACAAGCCCACCACTCTCTGGCTGAAGAAATGTCATCTCATTTCCATTTTAAATTTACACCCTCTAATTTTAAGGCTGTGCCCATGGGTCCTAGTCTCCCCGCCTAACAGAAACAACTTCCTAGCGTCCACCCCTTCTAAGCCATACATTATCTTGTAAGTTTCTATTAGATCTCCCCTCAACCTTCTAAACTCTAATGAGTACAATCCCAGGATCCTTAGCCATTCATCGTACGTTAAACCTTTTGATGTTCCTATTGGACTCTTTTATCTAATCCATCTTCTACATTTAGGTGTTCCTCAAACTCAAATTCAACTTGTGACACAGAAAGTAAAACAGTCATCTCAGTTTCAAGTCTTTGCAGGTTTATCCTCTGAGCTACAATTTACCAGGTATTGACTTTGAGCTCAATGCATGCAGCAGAGCAGGTGTGAGAGGTTTTCTCACTGCAATTAACCCAATTGCCAACAATTCTATCCTCCAGAGTGATTAGACATAAGGGTAAATGATTACGCTTGCAATGATAGGGCCCGGCAGACCACAGCAGCCAAAGTGAGATTCAAGAAGTTTAGCCAACACAACATAAAAAAGAAAGTTTTTTAACATCATGCACGTCAGAGGCAGAAAACAATTTACCGAGGAGAAATACACAAGGGCGTAGATATTGGCATTGTGATATTGCCACTGGGCTAGTAATCCCAGAACCCCAGGTTGGTGTTCTGCACACATGCATTCAAATTCTACCTTGGTGAAATTTCAGTTTAATTTTAAAAACATGAATGAAAAGCTCGCCTAATGGTGACAATGTAAAAACCCATCTGTTTCACTAATAACCTTTAGGAAGGAAATCTGCTGTCCTTGCATGATTTAGAACATAGAACATAGAACATTACAGCGCAGTACAGGCCCTTTGGCCCTCAATGTGGCACCAGCCTGTGAAAACAATCTGAAGCCCATCTAACCTACACTATTCCATTATCATCCACCTGTTTATCCAATGACCATTTAAATGCCCTTAAAGTTGGCGAGTCTATTACTGTTGCAGGCAGGGCATGTCCAGGATGGACATGGGCCTCCTGCAGTGCCACAATGATGCCACCCGAAGGTTGCAGGAACAGCAACTCATATTCCGCTTGGGAACCCTGCAGCCCAATGGTATCAATGTGGACTTCACCAGCTTCAAAATCTCCCCTTCCCCCACCGCATCTCAAAACCAGCCCAGTTCGTCCCCTCTCCCCACTGCACCACACAACCAGCCCAGCTCTTCCCCTCCACCCACTGCATCCCAAAACCAGTCCAACCTGTCTCTGCCTCCCTAACCTGTTCTTCCTCTCACCCATCCCTTCCTCCCACCCCAAGCCGCACCTCCATCTTCTACCTACTAACCTCTTCCCACCTCCTTGACCTGTCCGTCTTCCCTGGACTGACCTATCCCCTCCCTACCTCCCCACCTATACTCTCCTCTCCACCTGTCTTCTTTTCTCTCCATCTTCGGTCCGCCTCCCCCTCTCTCCCTATTTATTCCAGTTCCCTCTCCCCATCCCCCTCTCTGATGAAGGGTCTAGGCCCGAAACGTCAGCTTTTGTGCTCCTGAGATGCTGCTGGGCTTGCTGTGAGGAGAGATAGAAACCGAGGCAAACGTTACGAAGAACAAGACAGACAGGGAAATGCTGCTGAAGTGAGATGGGAAAGTGTTCTGAAATGCATGTGTTTCAATGCAAGAAGTATAGAGCTTTGATTAGTACATGGAACTCTGATATTATTCCAGTTACGGAGACTTCACTGAAAGAGGGACATGGTGGTTTGCACTGCTGCCTCCTAGCATCAGAGACCCAGGTTCAATTCCAGCCTTGAACAACTGTCTCCATGGAGTTTGCACAATCTGCATGGATTTCCCCCCAGAGGTCCGGTTTCTTCCCACAACTCAAAGATGTGAGTGACTCAGAAAAGATAGTGTGTAATGGTAGGCTATGTGGTAACAAGGCCTGGTGTGTGGGGTAGGGGGCTAGAACGAGGAAGAGTTTAGACCCTAAAATGATTGAACTCAGCTTTGAGTGCAGAGGGCTGCAAGATCCCCAAGCAGAAAATGAGCTTGTGTCGAGCTTCACTGGAACACTGCAGCAAGCCGGAAACAACCTAAACGGGAATGGGGGAAATGATTGGATGGAGCAAGAACATTTATACACACCATTAACACAAAGAACATGATTGTGAGGATGCAAATACATGTGGTGGTGTCAGGCTGGTGCCAGGGAAAATGGCTCTTATACTGACCTCATTGCTGCTGTTCACTGTTGTTGCCTGCAGTTCCATATCAAGAAGCAGGGGCTGTTATTCAGCAGAGACAGTGAAGAATCAGGAAAGGAGGATAATCTTACTGAACACTGCCCTGACTCTGTTAAGGGCAGAACTACCTAGCCAACGGTTTCATTTAAAGTTCAATATTCTACTCTTGCTGGCCATGCAGCTGTGCTGCGGCTGCTGCCTCATTCTCCTCAAGGAAGTGCCAGCCCTGTCTCTTGTGAATCTTCAAGTAGCGTATCAGCAATGTAACACAGCTCATTACATTTATGACTAATTTCTGTGACAAAAGGTACACTTAATGATTTAAATTTGAGAGCTGTGTACAGATTGAATAATTTTGCCAACAGTCCACAGCTTTGTCTTGCTCTTCTGTTCACTTCACGTGTGTCTGATTGACTCTTCACTAGGCTGATGTTCACTACTTGGTCTCAATATCAGCTCTGGACAATGTTGTCACATTTCAACCACACATCTATTCTTCAAATTTTGTTGATAAACACAATCGAATTTTTTTTCATAGCCTACCAAGCAAATGTAAATGTTCTGCTGATTTTGAAATATGAATGGATGTTTAAATTTCTTTTAGTAGTTCTGTACAGAGATCATTAACAGTAAGATCACTGCTTTTCTGACATACAACAATTACTTGAACTTGATGTAAAGGACGCAATTTAAATATTATTGATCAAATTTAGGAAGTTTAGTGACATATGAAGATGTCAGCATACAACTGGAGGAGGGCATGAATAGGCAGGTGACATTAAAAGCACTGAAGTGTAAGGTGGTGGTATATTTTCTAGGAAGCATGAATATTGGCAGTATAAATGAGAAGGTATAATGATGATGAAGAGGTACCTGTAGATTTTTGTGCAAAAATCACTGAAGGTGAGAATGTGATTAAAAGAAGCATACAAAATTCTCAGCATGAGTAGGGGCATTGAGTACAAGTGCAAAGTGGTGTGATCCTTTATGTCCCATGGGATGTTTTATCTGACACAGTAATAATGATCCGGGTGCGGATATTAATAGACAAAACTGACATTTGTAGTGTTAATAGCAATTAAAAATTTAATAATATGGTAAACAAAATGCTAAGCGGTTTCTTCCATTATTAACATAGATCTTAGTTTTGCTGACAGCTCGCTATATGTGTGAGGAAATTTGCAAACAGATAAAGAAAATTGCTTATTAAAGAAATGTTCCAACTATGAAAACAGAATCAAAAATCCATATTAAAAATCAAACAAGATCGCACAGAGAGAATGAAAATAATGGATATGCTAAATTTCCATTTTGAAAAGCAATGAGACTTATGAAAGAAGGACAAGGTCAGCACAGATAACAGTTATTGTTGAAGAGGTATCATTGCAGGATTGTGCTGGTGCAGAGTATGCAATTGCATCACCCATATTAACTTGTTCTCCCAATATGTGCCCTCTTTCCCTTGCCCAGTTCCTGTCAGTCTTCTACAAACAGCTTCACTTTTGATGTCAGCCTTATTCTACCAACTCAGAGATTGATGTCAGCTATGACACAGTGTGAAGCTGGAGCCACACAGCAGGCCAGGAGCATCAGAGGAGCAGGCAAGTTGACGTTTCGAGTTGGGATCCTGCTTCAGAAAGGGGGAGAGGTAAGGGAGCTGGGAAATAAGTAGAGAGAGGAGGGATGGGGCTAGGGAAGATAGGTGGGCTGGTGATAGATAAGTGCAGGTAGGGAATGGTGAGGATTGGTCAGTGAGGTGGGAGGGGTGGCGAGGTGAGAGGGAAGATGGACAGGTTGTGTCAGGTCAAGGAGGCGGGAATGAGAGGGAGGCTTGGACATGGGCTGAGGCCGAGGGTGGAGAGATTTTAACACTAGTGAATTCCATGTTTAGGCCACCAGGCTGTAGACTCCTGAGGCAGAATATGAGATATTGCTCCTCCAGTTTGTGCGTCTTGTATTTGTGGCACTGGAGGAGGTCCAGGATGGAGATGTCACCCAGGGGGTGGGAGGGGGAGTTAAAATAGTTGGTGACCAGAGGGAGTTGTTGTTTGTCACATACAGTGCGCAGATGCTTTACAAAACAGTCTCGGAGTCTACATTTGGTTTCATGGATGTAGAGGAGGTCACATCGGGAGCAGCGGATGCTTGAGACCAAGTTGACGGATGTACAAGTGAACTCCTGTCTGATATGAAAGGTTTGCTTTAGGCCGTGAATGGAGGTGACGTGGGATGCTGTAGGGACAGGTGTAGCACTTCCTGTGGTTGCAGGGAAAGGTGCTGGGTGTGGTGAGGTTAGTGGGGAGTATGGAGCAGACGAAGGAGCCACGCAGTGAGCGATCCCTATGAAAGGCCGATGGGGTGAAGAAGAAAATATTTCTTTGGTGGTGGGGTCAGATTGTAGGTGGTGGAACTGGCGGAGAATGATAAGCTAGATGCAGAGGCTGGTGGAGTGATATGTGAGAACAAGGGCAATACTGTCTCCCTTTCCCCTCCTCATTTTTGAAGAAGGGTCCCGATGCACAACGTCAACTTTCCTGCTTCTCCATTGCTGCCTGGGGTGCTGTGTTCCTCCAGCTCCACGCTGTGCTATCGCTGACTTCAGCTTCTGCAGTTCCTGCTATCTCTGATTGAAGTCAGCTGTCTCCATACAGTCTAACTTTCAATGGCATATCTCATCAAATGCAGTTTCCAACATCTGTCTTCTGCACATTAAAGAATTCCCCTAGTGCTCACAAATGCACCATTCATACAGTACAGTAATATAAATTTACTTTAATCCTCTTAAGCTTTCGACAAAAACATATTGGCTTTTTTTTTACCCATATGTAATCAAGCTACCCATGTTTAAGAGTAGCACACACTGTAAATTAAATGAAGGAGTTCAGTCCAGCCAGGAAGGCTGGAGGGGCACCATAATCCCTCAGTCAGTCATTGCCTGTTTACTTGGAGACCTCCTGGCATTGTAGTGCCAATAGTGCCAGCTTCATGCAGTGGCCAGTGCTAGGAACACAGGCAGTCCCCAAACAAAAGGAGGTTATGGAGCCAGACTTCAGAGATGCCCAGGATGTTGGCAGGCCCTGTTTTGCACACCATAGTGAGAGGGATGACAGATATGGCATGCAGTATTTATAAAGCTGTTGGGAATGTTATTAAAGAGGGCATATGACCTTGGGAGTTGCCTTTAATGGACACAAATGACCCCTAAGGCGGAGAAACTTTTTTTTGCCTGACATGAGCCTGTGTAAGATCTGGCAGGCTAGCCTGCCGTGGATAAAATTGTGGTCGTCGTCATCATGGTGGCCCCTCGCGGACCAGTACGACTGTATTCCATTCTCACGGTGAGTCTGTAGGTAGCTGTACCAACAGATGTGGCTTCCACAGGCTCTGTTAGACTTGGGGTAAAAGGTGGAGGCCAGTGATTCCCAGGTGCCTGTGGGAATGCTGCACTTCACCAGTGAGTATCACTGAAGAACTTTCTCTACCCACCTGGAGCTTGCCTGCTGAGAGCAGAGCACCTGCGTGTGGAGTCTCTGACATGCCCAGCCCATAGTAGCTGATCAAGGGTTGGCAATGGCTTAATGCTGGGAATGTTAGCCTGGTCAAGAACGTTGGTGTTGGTGCATCTTTCTTCCCAGGATCTTGAGCAGACAGCATTCGTGAAACTGCTCCAGCACCTTGAGGTATCTGCTGTATACAGTCCAGGAGGACTGAGATGAAACACTAATTGACCACCTAAGGGTCTCAAAAGCCTCAAGAGCAAGCTGGCCAACTGGTGCTTCCACTGCAAAATAGAAGATAGGATGGAGGTCAGCATCAAGATAGTGGATGGAACATTAGCTGAAATTTAGAAAATCCACCCACTTTCAAACATGCCGCAAAGCCATAAAATCCAGCCCCAGTAACTGGATACAGTCAGGACTGTTAATCTCAGCGGTGAGGTGAGAAAAGGTATCTGCTCAAGCAAAATCTGTTGACTGCCTTGCAATGAAGCTTTGCCTATTTAATAGCTACATAAAAGCTTTTGCCTCAGTTTTACATGCTAAGTTTCAATTTAAGTGATAGAAGATGCAAAAACAGCAACAATAGAGAGACAGGATTCTTTTTGTTGATATTGCTCTTGAAAGAATGAATTTAATGAAAATAAAATAAGTGCTGGCAGTCATTTTGATCAGCAGATATTTAAAATCTTGTCATAATCACATAAGAACCAAGGAAAGGACGAAAATATACACTCAGGTTCTGCTGAATTATATCTGTTTCTTTGGTTGGATTATATATTTAGAAGTATACAGAATCATCATATGACCTTCGCTTTTCTATTCAGTGCCTTCTGATTTGAAATGTGAGAAGGTCCTTATATTCGGTTTCTTTGCTAAAGAGTGCTTAGAATTTAACCCCACTACTTTGCAAGAAGCAAATCTACTGGGGTGGGGGGGGATTTTAAACAAAAAATATGCATTCCAGATAAAATGCACTAAAATCACTGCAAAAGATGAAAACCAGCACATTAAACCATGAGCATATGTTGTTATCATACATGACTAGATGACCTATCGCTCAGGCTGACAATTGTTTGATGTAAGAGACTGTTTTTGGATTGATGTGTGATGGCTACAAATGACCTTCAAAAATGAAAGGATTGGAGTCTTTGATGGAAAGCAATGTATTTTTATAAAGCAAATTTATGGGGCAGTCAATAATTGTTAGCAGTGCTTGTAGAGTCCCAATTATGTTGCTGGACTTGCAGTCTCACCAAGGTGACAATAAGAACTTAAATTCAGTTTTTATTTTCAGAAGACTGATTCTAATAAAAGTCACCACGAATTGTCTGAATGTTGTCAATCCAAAATCTGTTTACCACTAGATTTTTAGGATATAAACTTTCCATTGTTGCTTCATCTATCACTCCTGCCATAAACAATTATGGTGGCGCTGAAAGAATGGCTGAGCTAAAGTAAAGAAAGCCTGCCAGCTACCATTTAATATTCAATATAAACCATTCTATAGGAGAAAAAAATGCCTTTAAAATTGCACTGCACATCTTGTACATCACATCATTAAGTTATTCCTTGTTTTCCTTTATTGTTCATTTAACAACTTATTGTTATTGATAAAATATACTTACTGTTTAATTTATCTCTATGTCTAGCACTACTGCAGATCTGTGGACTGTTCATTCAAATGAAATCCTAAAAGGGTAACAATGACCTTGGAGAAAGAAACAACAGGACCTTAGCTGAGTAGTTGCCAAAAGTGTGAAGTTTGGTTAACAATCGAACATTGACGGAATATATTTCAATCTATTAAGTTATACAAGTGATGGGCCTACAAAAAATAAGAAATGAAATAGATTTGTATTTATACGCTAAAGCTCTTTGAGAAGCTAGGGACGTAATTGCTGAGCCCCTTGCTGAGATATTTGTATTTGAGATACTGGAAGATTGGAAGGTGTCATCTACTTAAGCAAGGTGGTAAAGAAAAGCCAGGGAACTATAGATGGGTGAGCCTGATATTGGTGGTGGGCAAGTTTTTGGAGGGTTTCCTGTAGAGGTAATGAAGAGGATTGATAAGGGCAGAGCAGAGGACGTGACCTAAATGGACTTCAGTAAGGCGCTCAATAAGGTTCTCCATGGTAATCTGGATAGCAAGGTCAGATCACATTGAATACAGGGAGAAGTAGCTATTTGGCTACAGAACTGGCTCAAAGGTAGAAGACAGAGGGTGGTGGTGGAGGCTTGCTTTTCAGACTAGAGACCTGTGACCAACCTGGTGTGCCACAAGGATCAGTGCTGTGTCCACTGCTTTTTGTCATTTATGTACATAATTTGGATGTGAACATAGCAGGTATGTTTAGTAAGTTTGCAATTGACGTTAAAATTGGAGGTATAGTGGACAGTAAAGAAGCTTACCTCAGAGCACACCAAGATCTTGATCAGATGGGCCAGTGAGCTAAGGATTGGCAGATGGAGTTTAATTTAAATAAATGTGAGGTGCTGCATTTTGGAAAAGCAAATCAGGGCCGGTCTCACATACTTAATAGTAAGGTCCTGGGAAATGATGCTGAACAAAGAGGCCTTGGAGTCGGGGTTCATAGTTCTTTGAAAGTGGAGTTCCAAGTAGACAGGATAGTGAAGAAGGCGTTTGGTATGCTTGCCTTTATTGGTCAGTGCATTGAGTTTTAGAGTTGCAAGGTCATGTTGCAGCAGTACAGGACATTAGTTAGGCCACTTTACAAATACTGTGTGCAATTCTGGTCTCCCTGCTGTAGGAAAAATGTTGTGAAACTTTAAAAGGTTCAGAAAAAATTTACAAGGATGTTGCCAGGGTTCGAGGCTTTGAGCTGTTGGGTGAGGCTGAATAGGCTGGGCCTATTTTCCCCAGAGAACCGGAGGCTGAGGTGTGACCTTATAGAGGTTTATAAAATCATAAGGGGCATGGATAGGGTGAATAGCCAAGGTGGGGGAGTGCAAAACTAGAAAGCATATGTAGAAGGTGAGAGGGGAAAAATTTAAAAGGGGCCTAAGGGACAACTATTACATGCAGAGGGTGATGCGTATGGAATGAGCTGCCAGAGGAAGTGGTGGAAACTAGTACAATTACATTTAAAAGGCATCTGGATAGGTATATGAATAGGAAGCGTTTAGATGGATATGAGCCAAATGCTAACAAATGGGAACTAGATTTATTTAGGATATCTGGTCAGCATGAACAAGTTGGACCAAAGGGTCTGATTCCATGCTGTACAGCTCTCTGACTATATGACCTGCCTTTCTGTGGGATGTCTCAAAGCACTTTCCTGCCAAGGAAGTACTTTTCACTGTCAGAAACACAGCACTTGAGCTCAACAAAATCCAACAAACAGTCCTGATATAATGAGTAAATCAAGTCATTGTAATGTTGTTTGAAAGATAAATATTGGTCAGGACATCAGGGATAACTCTCTTGCTCACCTTCAAAATAGTGCTCTGGGATCTTTTGCATCCATCCAAGCTGGCATTTGGAGTTTCAGTTTACATCTTATCTGAAAGAACATTAGAAATCAGAATGGGAATATGTCATTCAGCGCCTCAAACCCACTCCACCATTCACTAAGGTTGATCTGATTGTGGCCCTAACTCTAGTATTGTGCTTGTCCCCATACTTTGACTTAGTTGTGGATCCAAAATCTGTCCACTGGGCAATGAATCTTTTCAATTATGGAGACTCTGCAGTTTGCTAGGAGAGAGAATTGCAAAGATAAGAATAATGTGAGAAAAAAAATTTCAGCACATCTTCATCTAAAATGGGAAACCCCTTATTTTGAAACTTTGCCACCAAGTGCCAGACTTATCCATGAGGAAAATATCCTCTCAGCATCAACCCTGCTAAGACACCTTCAGAATCTTATATAGCCACTCCTTTTTTATACCAGTGGGTATAAGACTAACCTTGTGAATGTTTCCTTATAAGACAGTTCCTTCGTCCCAAGAATCAACTTAGTGAACCAACTGCAGGGTCGATGAAGGGTCTAGGCCCGAAACGTCAGCTTTTGTGCTCCTGAGATGCTGCTTGGCCTGCTGTGTTCGTCCAGCCTCACATTTTATTATATTAGTGAACCAATGTTGTCATGTTAAGGTTGTTCAGGAACTTGATGAGACCTCTTCTGGAATCCTGCATCCTGTTCTGGCCACCCTGTTATAGGAAGGATATTATTAAGCTGCAGAGGATTCAGAAAAGATTTACCAGGATGTTGCTGGGAATGGAAGATTTGAGTGATAAGGAGAGGCTGGATAGGCTGGACTATTTTCACTAGAGGGTAAGAAGTTGAGAGGTAACCTTACAGGCATTTATAGAATCATGACAGGTATAGAATAAGGTGAATGATAGGTGCCTTTACCCTATGGCAGGTGATTTCATGACTAGGGGCATATTTTTAAGGTGAGAGGAGAAAAATTTAGAAATCTCCTGGGAGCAATTATTTTTACACAGAAAGTGTTTCATGTACAGAATGAACTATCAGAGAAGTGGTGGATGTGGGTATAGTTACAACAGTTAAAAGACATTTGGATAAATACATGAATAAGAAATGTTTGAGAGGAAATGGGCCAACTGCAGGCAGGTGGGGCTAATTTAATTTGGAATTGGCATGGACTGATTGAACCGAAGGATCTGTTTCTGTGCATTATAACTCTATGACTCTGTGTGTGTGGCATCCGTCAGTCTCGAGAGACCATGGATCCGCGCCTGAAGTGTTTTGATTCAGCTGCTGGTGATAGCGCAGTGTCTGTTGTGGCTGTACAGGCCCACATGGGAGTGACAGTCTCGGTTGCAGCGGCTGCATTTGAAGACACTCTCCTCCAGTGTTGCCGTGTTGCTTTCTTTCCATCTATGACTCTAAAAGTTCTTAATCGTGTTGTAAAATATTGAAAATAAAAATAATTCAAAGCAATGTTGAAGCAGGAAGACTTAATAATAGAAAAAGCTATTAGATTTATCTTCTACAATTGAAATAACTCTACTCACTGCCATGAAAATTTACACAGAGCACGGAGTGATAATAAACCATTTGCACGTCTCAACAAACACTAGCTCATTGGAAGATTGGTAAAATAAAACAGTCGCTTTTTCCATCTGTTGCAGCTGAATCTCGATTCCAGCAGGGCAGTGCTTATCAAAGATGTTTCACTCTAACGCTGCCTGTAGCTGCTGCGTTGCTAGGTGATTTCAATTTTCATTTGAGGGGCTTTGCAAGCAAGCAGACTTGAGGGCAGCTTCTCCTGACTACCAGTGGAAGTAGGTCTGTTACATAAGGAACACCAAGAGGAAGCGATACAGTCAAGAGACTGAAATAGAGTGAAACAGACAGACAGTTTACAAAGAGACAGACAACATAGAAATGTAAGAAAATAAATTGAGCACTTCAACTGAAACAGGTAAAAGAAGTCATTTTCAGTTATTATTCCGTCAACCGTAATTGTTTTAACCCAAGTATATTTGTAATAACTATTCATTGTTACAGACAAATGTCATGTACTGCTTTAACTGCTGCTGTTTGTGAGACTTAAAAGTCATGCATCATCCTTTTATTTCATTTGAATCCAATATCAATCCAATGATTAAGGCCAAAGAATATGATATAATCACGATAAAAAATTTGCAATATGTGAGAATCCCAGCACTATTTTTAATTCAGTTGTATCTATTATTTTGTTACCATGTATCATTGCTTGTAATGTATGGAAAGAGAGAAATCTTCTCAATTTCTTCTCATTCTCTCAGCAGGATAACAAGTTAAGATTATTCTTTTTTCCAGAATTCTGTAATACTCTTTTGAAAGTGAAACTGTGCTGTGGACCCTATTCAGGAATATTTCTGTGAAATTTCGAAGGATATATTTTCCTGAGTGCAGGACCTAATTTGCACCCATTACTTCGGTACTGTCCCATAATGCCAATTTAGTATGCCAATATCATAGAATCATAAAGTTATACAGTATGGAGGAAGCCCTTCAGCCATTGAGTGTACTGTCAAAACTATACCAAAGCTACACACATCCTACTTTCCACACTAGGCGCTTGGCCTTGAATGATGACAATTCACGTGCTCATCCAATTACATTTTAAAAGTTTTTGGGTTACCCGTCTCAATTCCCCTCCAATCCAGTGAATTCCCGATCCCTAGCACCCACTGGGTAAGACAATATTATCTGAAGCCTCCTGTAAACCTCTTGCCTTTCACCTGAAAATTAAGCCCCCTTGATTTGTCCCTTCAACCAGGGGAGCAGTTGCTTTCTATCCACCATGTCCATGCCTCATAAGACCATAAGACACAATGTTATATATCTCTATTACATTCCCCCCCTCAACCTTGCCTGCTCCAAAGAAAACAACCCGAGCTTATCCATCCGCTTTTCATAACTAATGTGCTCCATCCCAGGCAACATCCTGGTGAAATGTGAGGCTGGATGAACACAGCAGGCCCAGCAGCATCTCAAGACCACAAAAGCTGACGTTTCGGGCCTAGACCCTTCATCAGAGAGGGGGATGGGTTGAGGGTTCTGGAATAAATAGGGACAGAGGGGGAGGCGGACCGAAGATGGAGAGAAAAGAAGATAGGTGGAGAGGACAGTATAGGTGGGGAGGTGGGGAGGGGATAGGTCAGTCCAGGGAAGACGGACAGGTCAAGGAGGTGGGATGAGGTTAGTAGGTAGGAGATGAAGGTGCGGCTTGGGGTGGGAGGAAGGGATGGGTGAGAGGAAGAACAGGTTAGGGAGGCAGAGACAGGTTGGACTGGTTTTGGGATGCAGTGGGGGGAGGAGAAGAGCTGGGCTGGTTGTGTGGTGCAGTGGGGAGAGGTGACGAACTGGACTGGTTTTGGGATGCAGTGGGGGAAGGGGAGATTTTGAAGCTGGTGAAGTCCACATTGATACCATTGGGCTGCAGGGTTCCCAAGCGGAATATGAGTTGCTGTTCCTGCAACCTTCGGGTGGCATTATTGTGGCACTGCAGGAGGCCCATGATGGACCTGACATCTAAAGAATGGGAGGGGGAGTGGAAATGGTTTGCGACTGGGAGGTGCAGTTGTTTATTGCGAACCAAGCGGAGGTGTTCAGCAAAGCGGTCCCCAAGCCTCCGCTTGGTTTCCCCAATGTAGAGGAAGCCACACCGGGTACAGTGGATGCAGCATATCACATTGGCAGATGAGCAGGTGAACCTCTGCTTGATGTGGAAAGTCATCTTGGGGCCTGGGACCAGTCCCCCTCCACCGACACCCTCATCCGCCTAGCCGAACTCGTCCTCACCCTCAACAACTTCTCTTTCGATTCCTGCCACTTCTTACAGACTAAGGGGGTGGCCATGGGCACCCGCATGGGCCCCAGCTATGCCTGCCTCTTTGTAGGTTACGCGGAACAGTCCCTCTTCCGCACCTACACAGGCCCCAAACCCCACATCTTCCTCCATTACATTGATGACTGTGTCGGCGCCGCCTCTTGCTCCCCAGAGGAGCTCGAACAGTTCATCCACTTCACCAACAACTTCCACCCCAACCTTCAGTTCACCTGGGCCATCTCCAGCACATCCCTCACCTTCCTGGATCTCTCAGTCTCCATCTCAGGCAACCAGCTTGCAACTGATGTCCATTTCAAGCCCACCGACTCCCACAGCTACCTAGAATACACCTCCTCCCACCCACCCTCCTGCAAAAATTCCATCCCCTATTCCCAATTCCCCCGCCTCCGCCGCATCTGCTCCCACGATGAGGCATTCCACTCCCGCACATCCCAGATGTCCACATTCTTCAAGGACCGCAACTTCCCCCCACAGTGGTCGAGAACGCCCTTGACCGCGTCTCCCGCATTTCCCGCAACACATCCCTCACACCCCGCCCCTGCCACAACCGCCCAAAGAGGATCCCCCTCGTTCTCACACACCACCCTACCAACCTCCGGATACAACACATCATCCTCCGACACTTCCGCCATCTACAATCCGACCCCACCACCCAAGACATTTTTCCATCCCTACCCTTGTCTGCTTTCCGGAGAGACCACTCTCTCCGTGACTCCCTTGTTCTCTCCACACTGCCCTCCAACCCCACCACACCCGATACCGTCCCCTGCAACCGCAGGAAATGCTACACTTGCCCCCACACCTCCTCCCTCACCCCAATCCCAGGCCCCAAGATGACTTTCCATTTAAGCAGAGGTTCACCTGCACATCTGCCAATGTGGTATACTGTATCCACTGTACCCAGTGTGGCTTCCTCTACATTGAGGAAACCAAGCGGAGGCTTGGGGGCTGCTTTGCTGAACACCTCCGCTCGATTCGCAATAAACAACTGCACCTCCCAGTCGCAAACCATTTCAACTCCCCCTCCCATTCTTTAGATGACATGTCCATCATGGGCCTCCTGCAGTGCCACAACGATGCCACCCGAAGGTTGCAGGAACAGCAACTCATATTCCGCTTGGGAACCCTGCAGTCCAATGGTATCAATGTGGACTTCACCAGCTTCAAAATCTCCCCTTCCCCCACTGCATCCCAAAACCAGCCCAGTTCGTCCCCTCCCCCCACTGCACCACACAACCAGCCCAGCTCTTCCCCTCCCCCCACTGCATTCCAAAACCAGTCCAACCTGTCTCTGCCTCCCTAACCTGTTCTTCCTCTCACCCATCCCTTCCTCCCATCCCAAGCCGCACCTCCATCTCCTACCTACTAACCTCATCCCACCTCCTTGACCTGTCCGTCTTCCCTGGACTGACCTTTCCCCTCCCTACCTCCCCACCTATACTGTCCTCTCCACCTATCTTCTTTTCTCTCCATCTTCGGTCCGCCTCCCTCTCTGTCCCTATTTATTTCAGAACCCTCACCCCATTCCCCTCTCTGATGAAGGGTCTAGGCCCGAAATGTCAGCTTTTGTGCTCCTGAGATGCTGCTGGGCCTGATATGTTCATCCAGCCTCACATTTCAATATCTTGGATTCTCCAGCATCTGCAGTTCCCATTATCACTGATACAACATCCTGGTGAATTTCCTTTGCACCCCCTCCAGTGTAATCACACCCTTTCCATGGGGCACTGACCAGAACTGCAAACGGTACAACAGCTGTGGCCTAGCCAAGGTCCTGCACAACTCCAATATAATCTCCTTGTTCTTATAATCTGTGTTTCAACTGATAAAGACAAGTGTCCCATATTCCTTGTTAACTACCCTATTAAGCTGTCCTGACATCTTCAGGGGTATGTGGATGAGGATTCCAAGATCCCTCTGTTCCTCCAAGATTCCTAGAGTTCTACCTTTTATTGTGTACTCCCATGCCAAAAGGTGCTTGCAAATCAACTCTTCTTCTCAAGCAACTGCTCACAATCAAGGATGACTTTCTTTCAGTCGGGTGTTGTGGATTCTATGGTCTGACTAAACAATCCAATACTAGATCCACAGACCCTGTCGGAGCTGGGCGTAGCTGGTGTTTGTTCAGGTGGTGTGGTGCGATGCTTGAGTTATTGCACACACTTTCTGTCATTTGCATTCACTTAGCCCGTCAGAGATGTCTAAAATGTTCGGGACCTCGTGTGGGTTTTTCTCCAGTTTGAGGGGACTTGGGCTAGAAATTCCCATGAATCAGTGGAGATATTGCATTATTTCTATGGGATTTTGAGAATGTTCTTGAAGCAATACCTCTACCTTCAATGACAAAGCTTAGAGTAGAGAGCTTGGTGAGGATGGTGGCCTGAGAGAACACTGATGTTGGAACACCCATCGTGCCAGTAGATTTGTGGGATTTTGTAGAAGCATCACTGGGCATATCTCTCAAGGAATTTCATTGTCCATGTTTCTGATGCATTCAGGAGGGCTGGAACAACACTGGCCTGTGGATTATAAATTTGGTGTTAGGTTTGAGAACTTTGTCATCAGGCATATACTTTCTCAGGTGGCCAAAGGTTGTGATGGCAAATGAAGGTGATGTTGAATTTCATCATCAATCTGCCAACTCTGACAGCTGCTTCTAAAGCATGGAAATGAATTCACACTGTCCAGTAGCTCATAGTGTAATATGATAGCCAGAGCACGAGGGGAGGTGCATTGTTGTGCTGTGGATCCACTACAGTCATCTGCAAACTGTAGATCATTCACATTAGTAGTGGTTAGTTTAATTTTGGAATAAAGGTGATTGACTTTTAAGAGTTTTCTACTGAGGCAGTACTTAATATTAACACCAGAAGCAGTTGATATTTGGTGAGATAAATCAATGTTATCAAATAGATTGTAAATTGTACCTTGATGAAGTGGTTTGCTACATTGAGGTCACCAGCTGGTTCACATTCCTCTAGTAGTAAAACAATGTCTATATCAAAGAACAGGATGTAATTGGCATGGTAGACATGCAGAATAGAAGGCATCACAAAAGTATTTATATAATTTTTATATAGGTCATTGATGGATAAAGTATACCAAGGACTCAAATGAAAAAGCAAATAAAATGCATCACCTGTACATAACTGAAAAAAGCAGCAACATGAAGAATGTGGTGGTCCTGATTCTTTCAAGATCACAGAGCAAGAGAAAGCATTAAAGGACCAGAAATGTGGTAAAGTGATGTGGTAAAGCAACATTACACCAGAATTCCTTAAACAACTTGATCCTTGCGTGTGCCTGTCTGACTCAATTTGACACAAGAATAATCAACTCAGCTCAACCCCAGTCCCAAAGCATTTGGCAGAAGTCATTCTGATTCTAAAATACGGAAATGATTTTGCAAGGGCAGCCAGGTAATTGACTAGTTTCCCTACTTTCTGTGTTCTACAAGATCTTTGAACATCTTATTCTGCAACACATATGTCCACATGTACAGACATTCCTTAATGCTGATCAAGTTGGTTTCCATAATGGGTATGAAACTTGTGATCAAGCTCTGACTCTCATAAAAATGGCTTTTAAAAAGTTGAAGACAGGTATAGTTCAACTAGATCTCACATCTGCCTATGGGCAGCATGGTGGCTCAGTGGTTAGCACTGCTGCCTCACATCGCCAAGGACCTGGGTTCAATTCCACCCTCAGGTGACTGTCTGTGTGGAGTTTGCACATTCTCCCCTTGTCTGCATGGGTTTCCTCCAGATGCTCCGGTTTTCTTCCACAGCCCAAAAATGTGCAGTTTAGATGAAATGGTCATGCTAAATTGCATGTAGAATGTTCATGGATATGTAAATTAGGGGAATGGATATGGTTGGGATTCTCTGAGGGTCAGTGTGGACTTGTTGGGCCAAAGATCCTGTTTCCACACTGTAAGGATTCTATGATGTAGTGTAGCTCATGTCCCTGCTGCTAAAACTATCCAAACTGCTTCTAACTTGGATCAGCACAGTTGGTGAAGCATGAAGCATTCCTTTGCAAAAGAAGGATTAGAGCCCACTTTGGACAAGGGAAATGAGCAAGAAGACTGGCCAATGGAGTATCACAGGGAACCAGGTGAGGCAATACACCTTCTAAAACTGCCATTACTGTGAAGCTCCCTGCATGTCGATCAGTATGCTGATGAATGGCTTTCACTTCCAGAAGCTGCTGTTGCATATGGACCTTGAAGGCCAACAAGCTCTAACACTGCTCAACACACATATAAATGACCTACCAACAATCATGTCTCACAAGCTCACCTAAACTGATGACAACTGTGAGACTATCCAAACTTCATCTTTCTATACCTTGGACCAGATCCTTAACAGAGACATTGAAAAGTTGTTTGAGTGTCATCATTACAGCATATGGTGTCTCACATTAATTCCTTCTCAAACCATATTCAATGTTTTCAACCTCCACAATACCCTTGCCAGAAAATATTTGCAGATCCATAAGGATGGTCAGAAACTAATGCGTGCTTCCAAATACAATTGGAAGCATGTCTCCAGAGGACTTTGTCCTTCCAGGAACATAGAATAAAAAGCAACAAAGGTCAATATCAGAATCAACTTAGTAAGCAAACTTGCTGGGTCAATGTAGGGTGCTGTTACCTCACCACTTTGCTCTAGAGCATGATAGGACAAGTGTTGTGGTCCAGAGTACTGTGCACATATCCACCATAATACCATAATACATTATACACATCAGTTGACACTCAACTGAATGCAGCAATATAAATTATAATGGAAATGCCCCAGTCAACAGCACTCACCTAGTTTGCTGTGCTTGCAAAATCACTCCCCAACGGATTAACTGGTTGACAAGAACCCACAAACTGGGGTTGGAATCACACGTGCTGAACCTTGCTTACTCTCCGTAGTGACATGT
The DNA here is from genome assembly GCF_030684315.1 of Stegostoma tigrinum. Lineage (NCBI taxonomy): Eukaryota > Metazoa > Chordata > Chondrichthyes > Orectolobiformes > Stegostomatidae > Stegostoma > Stegostoma tigrinum. The sequence goes on along the minus strand of NC_081368.1, from coordinate 41,424,002 downwards.
TCAATCAAGCTACTGCCTGCCTTCGATTTAAGCCCCATGTTGAGCAATCCACCTGAGCAAGATCAACCAGCAGACATTCTTTGGATTAACGAATGGGAAAGCAGGAAGTCATAAACAGGTTCCTTGTGATCAAGCCCACCTGTCACATGGCAGGCATTGAGCTGCTTTGGCAAGATTAATCTTTGCCAGATATGGTTAGGACAAGCTAGGGCCTCTGCGCAGCAAATTTCTGCTCTTGAGGACTCAGTACAAGCCTCTTAAGTGCTGATAGAGAGACACAAACCACACTGCACATCACTATGGAGTTCACTTCTACAGACTAGTTGGTGGACTAATCACCAAATGAGGAGGCTGTAGCTTGGCTCCAAGGATCTGGCCTCACTAAATAAAAGAAAAACAGTACAAGAGAAGGTGACACTGCAGTGATGACAAAATTGCAGCTGACTGGAGATGCAAAAGTCAAGACAGTAACATCAGTTACAGTTAATTGCATTGGAGACTGACCAGGTGCTGTCATTCATATCAAAACAATCTGGAAACTATGCATTATCTGTAGTAGAATCTCATATATTCAACCATTAGGCTCCCATAGAATTGTAGCCATGTCAGAAATGTCAGCTTCATCCCCCAAATACTATAACAGTTTATTGTTTCATCCACTTAAAAATAATGGTTCACGAACCAGGATCACATCTTCTGACACAGGGGAACCTCCCTTTGCCTAACCATCTTGTTTCCATCCACTTGATACTCTATTCTAAAAGGCCATTCACAGTTCTGTTATGAAATAGAATGCTGATGTTTTTCTCACAGGGATTAGAATATAAAGTCATAGTACAATTATTATGATAATCTGGTTACATCTTATTTAGAATGATATTTTCAGTTCTGTGCTCCACTCTTTAGGGAGAAAGGGTTGTGCGCTAGTTTTACACTTTTTGAATATGGAATATTAAGGGTTCCTCTAATTGAGGCATTAAAGACGATTAATGGATTTTATAGGGTGGGGAGCCCTGAATATAGAGGCATAGTTTTAAAATTAAAAACAGTCCATTAAAAAAAAATTAGCAAGTATCATACACAAACACAGCATCCCTCACTAGGGGAGGGTTCATGCACTTGAAAAGTTGAAAATTAAGATCAATAGAGCTTTGTTCAGAAATGAGTTTAAGTTGCACAATCAATTTAAGGAGGTGGAGTTCATGTAGAGATAAACCACAATCTAATTGAATGACAAAATAAGCTTGAGGGCCTGAGTGGCTGACTCTTGTTTCTATGTTCCTATGTTTCTGACTGATGTGATGATACTGTGCCGAATAGAGATGTGTTCTGTCCTGTTTCCCTTGCAAAGCGGTCCTGTGACAGTGGTGATAAAGTGTTTTATTCAGGCAGGCAACTGGTAAACAGCTTTGAGTTGTCCAGAAATAATAGGAACTGCAGATGCTGGAGAATCTGAGATAACAAGGTGTGGAGCAAGGTATGGATGTACATGGAATAGTGTAGGTTAGATGGGCTTGAGATCAGTATGACAGGTCGGCACAACATCGAGGGCCGAAGGGCCTGTACTGTGCTGTAATGTTCTATGTTCTATGTTCTATGGTATCTCTGGGATGGATGCATTTGAGCTGGATGCATTTAAGTCATGTGAGAGGATATAACAGAGAGAGTGATGATAAGCTTGGAAAACATGACCTTGGCAGTGTAAAGATACTTAGCAAGCAATTTGGATGATCATTTCAATAATCATTGCTGCTCTTGAGAACTAATTTTGAAAGAAACGGGATTTCATTAAGATAAAAGCAAAATATTACAGATACTGGAAACCTGAAATAAAAACAGAGAATGCTGGAGAAATTCAGAAGGTTTAGCAACATTTATAGAAAGAAAAACAGAGTTTGTTTCAAGACTCTTACTTAGAAATCAGGAATTTTCATTGTTTTTCTATTAGTTATTCAATAATTAGTTATTATTTGCACTTTTGATTCATTCAGATATTTGATCATTTGACAGCTTTATGATTATTTGAGCAGTATTTTGCACCACACATTTGGTAGTGTAAAGTGCTTGAATTTACTTTTACAGTAGTATTTTCTTTGAAAGATGTGACACAATGGTTACTGTAAATCTCCGTTGGAGGAATTTGAAAAAAAGTTTGTAAAAGGCACCCTCAAAGAGTAGAGTATGTGTCTTTTGATCAGTTGCTGAAAAATAAATATGGAGTAGAGTTTCTGCACAGTTACACCAATAATTTTAGCTCAGTCTGGGCAAAATCAGCCAAATTGGTGCAAACAGTTGCTAACCCCACCCCTGTTCACATGTTAGCTGAATGAGAGATACATCAAAGCCATTTTCATTCATGTTATCCTGCTACCAATAACGTATGTTCACCTTTTAATTCATCTGGATCAGGCTTCCTTCATAAAGGGCCACAGCCCTGATCTGAATTACAAGACTATTGATTATGCTGATTTGGAAGTACGCTTCCAAATTCTGTTTATTTTCCTAGCTGCGCAAGCATTGTAATACATATTTTAGAACCTGTTAGATTTCTTTTTTTTAAAAATTGCAAAGAAACTGACCAGTGGGCACTGACAAAACCATTAATGATTTCTTATAATTTATAAGCTGCTCTCAGAGATTATAAATCATTTTGGTCTTAAGTTGAAGGCCGGGCACAATTATTAAAGCTATTTTTCTTTGTTGATAAGACCAATTCCAGTGTGTTAGCTTAGATTAAATTTCCTGCAGTGTGGAAACAGGTCCTTCAGCCCAACAAGTCCACACCGCCCCTTGAAGCATCCAATCCAGACCCATTCCCCTATAACCCACACACCCCTAAACACTATGGGCAATTTAGCATGGCCAATCCACCTAGCCTGCACATCTTTGGACTGCGAGAGGAAACCAGAGCACCCAGAGGAAACCCATGCAGACACAGGGAGAATGTGCAAACTCTACACAGGCAGTCGCCCGACGCTGGAATTGAACCCAGGTCCCTGGTGCTGTGAGGCTGCAGTGCTAACCACTGAGCCACCATGCTGCCCTGTGTTCATAAGGCTGGTAAAAATACCACCATAAAAACATAGGAATATGTATAGCGGAAAGAAAAAAAAATTGTTCTCCTCATTTAACAAAGTCAGACAAAGAAATTCCTGCATGTAACATGAGAAAGCAGCTTTTTACCTTGTCATCTATCAGTCCACTGTTCTGTGTCAAGCGTACACCCAAAACATGTACCAGCAACCTATACAACAAATATGCTGCATGTATGCTGAAATATATAAAACTGAGAAAATATTACACTGATTTACATTATTTATTTATAAAGTAATTCTATAAACATGGTACCAAGCATTTAATTTAATAATAGATTTGCATTTGCTACTTAAATTTATCTTTTGCTTTTGGATTTTCAATGCAAAGATATGAAACTATTGTAATTACTTGGAACATAGCCTGGATTTTAATAGCTAGTTTATTTCTGATGGAATGAAACCTGTTCACATTAAAAGCGAAGCCTCAGTTAAATCTCACTGGCTGACTTCCCACCTGTTATATGTTAGATGTGACAGACACCACCCAAACAACAGCAGATGGAATGGCTGCCAGCCATTTGCTCACACAATCAGGAAGGAGAATTTTAGTGAGATTCAATTGAAAATTGAGCACTTAGTCATTTATAAACTATATAACCTATTATAGCCAGGGTCACAAGACAAAATCTTCCCAGGCCCTGAGTGACATGGACTGTGGCGAGAAATTTAGAAGAATGTTTTGAGAAGCCTTTCTTGATTCGGGAGCAACAGATTACATTTTCCAACTCAGACCTGACCATTGAGACAAGATTTTCACCAGGGAGAGGTGAGAGACCTGTTAACAGGGAATTATTGATCATTAGCATCCTCTTTCATACTTAATCACACCTCATTAATATGCTCTCTTTCACTCTACCACCCACCAGATAAAAACTAACTTCCAAGAATTCCTAAATGGGTACCTAGTGACTCCAGCTCACTGCCTGCTCGTCTGAATTTCTATCGTAGACATCCAGCACCAACATTTCTGGATGCACACCATGGGAAGCAGCCACAAGCACCCTATGTCCATGGATACTGGCATCTGACTGGTACCAGCTTCACTGCACCATCTTTGCACAAATCTGATCCACTTCTGCAGCACCATGCTGCAGGAGCAAACTAGCAACTATCTTTGGAGTGCTGCTGTAATTGTGTGTGCAGGGGCAGACATCCAGATCACAGATTGGACCAGGCTGTATCTCAGGGCTAACATCCGCAGCATCTACAGTTCTTTGGTTTTTATTTTGTATCTCAGGGCTGCTCATTTCCTCTCTTAGTGCCTAGCATTCAGCTCTTTCCTGGATACTCAGAGCATTCCTGTCAGCTGTACTTTAATGGCCCACAGTTCTTCTGCCTTGCCTGGCTGTTTAGTGCAGACACAAAGCCAGATAGTCCATCATAGTTGTCAGCAGTCATTGACCAAAGGGGTAGATATGGTGCCTTACGGCACTGTTCTGTGTCAAGCGTACACCCAAAGCATGTACCAGCAACCTATACAACAAATATGCTGCATGTACATCAACCAAGTGGACACCCCTCAAAGGTGAAGGAGAGTAGTACTCGGTCAAGTCAGAGGGGCTGCTGTTAGTCGAGCCCAGTGTAATGTTCAGTTAAGGAGCTTGGGTGTGACCAGACCTCTGCTTGCACTTATCTGGGTTAGGGGTCAATCTCACTGCAACCAAGCAATGATCACTCCTGTGGGTGCAGTGCAAACAGGCAGGAAAATAATGGACTATCAGTCATGAAGATGCACTGAGAATGGTCAATGGATTGGTCAGATATCATTCAGGGCTGTCTCTTCAAATCAGTTAGGGTGGGAGGGGCACAGGCAGTCCTAGGGACCAAGTCCTGAAGGGTCTAGATACCACTGAGTTAGCTGGTGGTGAGAGAACCAAAATGAGAGAGAACCTACTTGACATTGTCCTCACTAATTACTTTTCACAGATGGATCCCAATCATCTATGATTATGCTGATCAGAGTAACAACAATACCACACTTCTGGAGACCAAATCCCAACTTCACAATGAGCATGTTCTCCACAAAGCTGTGTGGCAGCACCTAATGGCTAAATGGGATAGATTCATAGCAAACCTAACAACAAAGTAGACATCCATAGGCCATGAGCCACAACAGAATTGTATCCTAGTATTATCTATAACCAATTATAACAGAACATACACCTCATTCTATCATTACCATTAAGACAAGGAACTAGCCCACTTCCAATAAGGAATACAGGGGACAATGCCAGGAATAGCACAAGGCATGCCCAAAGTAAAAATAGGTCAGAAATCGTACAATGCCAGGCTATAGTCCAACAGGTTTATTTGAAAACACAAATTTAGATTAACACCTGAAGAAGGAGCAAGACTCCGAAAGGTTGTGTTTTCAAACAAAGCTGTTGGACTATAACCTGATGTCGTGTGATTTCTGACTTTGTCTACCCCAGTCCAACACTGGCACCTCCACATCAAAATAAAATTGTCGACTTGGTGAAGCTACAGTACGAAACTACATATATGCTAAACTTCATGAACAACATGCTACAGACTGAACTAAGCAATCCCAAACCACTAGATCAGATCAAAGCTCTGCATTCTTGTCACATCCAATAGTGAATGGTGGTGAACAATTAAACAATTAGCAGGATGTGGAGACTCCATGAATAATCCCAACACCAGAGAGCACGAAAGAGTTAAGACTGAGACATTTTCAGCTACATACAGTTTAAAGCAAATAAATCACCTTCATCTCCTGCTAAGATCCCAATGTCATGAATAACAGTTTTTTAACTCACTAATATCTGCTGAACAAGGTAAACAATTACTCAGGAATGCCCTTTCCAAAAAAAGGACAGATTCAATCCATCTACTACCGCTCCATCAGTCCACTCGCAATCATCAGCAAAGTTATGAATGATATTGTCACCAGTGCCATCAATTAACAATTACTTGATCATAACTGATCATCAATGTTTAGTTTGGTTAAACTAGGAGCATTCAACACTGGTCTTCATTCCAGCCTTGAACAAATATGAGCAAAGGAATTGAATTCTGGAGGGGAAGTAAAACTAACTGACCTTGACATCAAAGCAACTTTTGATTGAGTATGGTATCAAGGAGTCCCAATAAAAATGAATAAGTGAAATTTGAGTGGAAAGCTCTTGTGGTGTCTAATCTAGCACAAAGGAGAATTATTGCGATGTTTGGAGACCAATCATCTCATCAGCAAGACTGCAGCAGTTCAAGAAGGCAGCTCACCACCATTTTCTCAACGCCAATTGCAGGCGTGCTAGAAATGCTGGCCTAGCCAGTGACACCACAGTCCATGAACCAAAATTAGAAAATAGACTACAACTGATAAAAACAATTATTTTCAGTGAAGTTTACTATTAATAAGTTGAAAATTCTTGCTGTATTTTGTTTTGAAATTTCATGCAAGAAATGTTCAAGAGCCCAAAAGTGATTTCATGACTGACTGATCTTGTCACTCGATGCATGAGTGAAGATAAGAAACAGCAAATCCTGACATACTCTGTGAAATGCCAGTAAGAACAGTGTGCATTGGAACATGGAACAGAAGCAGGAGATTTACCCCCTTGAGCCTATTCTGCCATTCAACAAGCTCATGGATGAATTGCTAAATCTTAGTAACCCACTTTCGCCAGCATCCTTTAATCCCGATGACTAACAAAAAGCTGATCACAGTTTTAAAGTGGGTCATTGGGCAGAGTCGTCCTGACCTCTGAATACCAAGAAATTTGGGGAAATTGAGAGAGATGTCAAGTCAGGCCCTTTTCCATGTAGACCCCAAAAAGTCACATTTTCCAACCAAGTCCTGGATATCGAGATGAGATACTTGTGATTAAGCAGGAGGAGATGAACTAGTATGGATTGCCACTCACTATCACCCACATTAATACTTAATCTAGCATCATTGATATGCAATCTCCCATTCTTCCACCTGCTGGATAGAAACTAGACTGCAATCAATCCCAACAAAAGTCAAACAGAGTACCTTGCTACTCAAGCTCACCTCTTAGTCCTCCAGAACTCCATCTTGGGCTCCAGGCACCAGTATCTCACAGAATACTCCATGGGCAGTGACTGTACCCTCTCAACCATGGATATTATCAACCATCATGCGCTACTCTCCATATTATCACAGCACATCCCTAATGTGCCTACAGTACGGCTCGGCACTTCAGTGCTGAACTTTGGAGACACCAGCACCTTTCCAGAGAATGTTGCTGCAAAGATACTTTTCATCCAGGGACTGGTGCCCAGCTCATGGACTGGACCAGGGAGCATCTCAGGGCTGTTTGCACACTTGCTTAGTGGCCACTCCCTTTGTGCCTATCTCGACGTTCAGTTACTTTGCTTTTTTTTTCCACTTTCTCCCCTTTATTTGAAAAGAGAAGGAGACAAAAACAAGGGTACTACAGGCCGGTTAACTTCACTTCTGTTATTGCGAAAATGTTTGGGTCTTTCAGAAATACATAAAATGATCAAGCAATGTTAGCATGGACTCATGAAGGGGAAATCATGCCCGGCAAATTTTTTGACGAGGTAACAAGCAGGATTAATAAAGGCAAAGCAGTGAATGTAACATATATGCATTTTCAGAAGGCTTTTAATAAAGTATTACACATAATACTACTTAATAAGGTAAGGATTCATGGTGTTGGAGGCAGTATATTAGCAAGAATAGAGGATCAGCTGAGTAATAGAAGATAGAGAGTTGAGAGTAGGGTGGCAACCTCTAACTTCTCGAGAGCCACAGGGAACAGTGTTGGGCCGAAAATTATTTGCTATACATGTTATTCATCTGGATGTGGAAGGTGAATGCACTGTCACCAAATTTGCAGATGACACAAAAGGAGTGAAAAGGCAAATAGTGAGCATCATATAAAGAGCACACAGTGATAGACTCAGGTTAAATAAATGGGCAAAACTTGACAGATGGAATTTAACGTAGGAAAGTGTGAAGTTATGCACTTTGGTAGGAAGAATAGAGGAGGTGAATATTATTTAAATGAGAAAGACTGATGAAAACCACATAAGAGAGGGATTTTAGAGTCTTCATACATGAATAACAAAAAATGAGTATCGAAGTTCAGTGGGTAATTGGGAAGGCTATTGGCAAGTTGACTTTTACTTCAAAGGGAGTGGAGTATAAAATTAGAGAGGTCTTGCTAAAGCTATACAAGACACGCTGTGAGACGACAGCTTGAATACTGTGAACGGTTTTGGACGTCTTACCGAAGAAAAGATATGCTGCTATTGGAATTAGCCCAGAGAAGGCTCACGTGTCTGATACCAAGTATGGAGGTATTGTCTTATGAGGTGAGGTTGAGCAGGTTGGGTCTGTACTCATTGGAGTTTAAAAGAGTGGGAGGTGACCTATTGAATCCTATAAGATTCTTAGGCGAAGTGACATGGTGGATGCTGAGAGGTAGAGGAGGTTAGGTCCAGAAGGCATCATCTCAGAATGAGTGGTCACACATTTGAGACAGTGCTGAGGAGGAATTTCTGCTCTCAGAGGGTAGTAAAACGGTGAAGTTCTTTACCTAGAGGCTGTTGAGTCTCGCTAAGTATATTAAGGCAGATTTTTAATCAATAACGGAATCAAAGGTTATGGAGAAGCTAAAAAAGTGAAGGTGATGGTTATCCAATCAGCCGTGGCAAGTAGACTCAATAGGCTAAATACTTCTGCACTTACATTTACGGTCCTATGATCTCAGCCACAGTTTAAATGTTCATAGTATATTTTCCTTGCTTTGTCATTTAGCACAGACAGAGAGCCAGGCCGCTTGTCGTGGTTGTCAGCAGTCATCAGTCAAGGGGATACACAGTGTGCTGTCTGGCACCTTCTTCTCAATGTCACACCTACAACATGCACCTGAAGTCTATGTGGCAAATGTACTGCAAGCACATCAAGTAAATGGATGTGACTGAAAACTGAAGAATAATAGTCTTTTGTCAAATTAAGAAGCTTGTCATCAGTCATGGTGTTCCAATACAGTCAATCAAGGACTTTGTCCATTATTAGTGCGGAGCCTTGAGCATGGTCAGTCGTGGTCAGATCCTCTCCTTGTATGGGGTGTGGAGCCAAATGTCAGGCTTCTCATCAACGGTCTTTCTCTCTTGGCCCTATCAGGGGCCAATTTCTCCTGCAATTAGATAAAGGGAGGAACTGAATGATATGACAGTGGCAGGCACGTTTGTAATAGCTGGTGCTAACTGGGAAAAAATTGTGGGCTGTCCCAAGTGAATGAATAGGAAATTCAGAGGCCACACAGGATTAGTAATCTGTGGGGATTGGCGGAAAAGAGCAAGTGATAGAACTTGCTATATGTGATAGCAAGAGGCGAAGAGAGTGAGCCTTGTTTGGAAATGGATGCAGAGGCAGAGGTGGAGTGAGTTTACGTAGCAGTGAGAAAATAGTGGCAGTTACTCTAGAGAGCAGAGAAGGATATTGACATTCTTGAGGCATTGCTGGGTATTTCTTCAGATCATTGACAGTACACTGACCTGGGTGGCAACTTCAGACCAAGTTCACAGGTTCTGGTGTCATTTCTTCTGCTACAGATTGTGGGGGAAGAGGACAGCCCTTCTCTGTACTACCCTGTCCCCCTGGACATCCAGGTCCCTGTGCACAAAATAGCATGCCCATTTCCTCTTACCTGCAATGTCTGGGGCAAATGTCACAAATCATGCAGGGCAGACCTGGAATGCCAGCACAATGCCATTTAAATATGGCGCTGGCCCCAGGAATCTTGGAGTGTCCTGGCAGTGGCAAGCACATCAGCAAGTGGGAGAATGGAGCTAATATCAGACCAGAGGGGCACTCTAAGGGCATAATCTCTAGTTAATGAGGTGAGTTTCTGACAAATGAGCAGGAAAGCCTGTGAGGTTGTACAAAGCAAATCTATAACACGCAATGAAACAACACTAAGCTACTTTCTGGGAACATTCAACACTTTATCTCACCAGTTGATATTGTAAAAGAGAGTTCCAAATTTTTGTCGCTTTTTTGTTGAGAAATCTTGCATAATTTTACTGCTGAATAGTCTGGATTTATAATCCAAGATGCATTATTGTCTAAAAATGGCCCAAATATTCTGACTTCCAGATAGTAATTCTAGATTTGTGCATTGGAACTAAGCGGAATCTTCAATAGAGCAGACACTGTGGGAGTTGTCCAGTAAACTGCGTTTTCCAATGGACAATGTTCTTCTATACTTGGAACTCTCCAAAGACAGTCCATTAAAGACCTACTGTATCTCCTGGGTAAGTATTAAGTAGACTCCATAATCTACTATTATTCCCAACTAACCCCACTCACCCCTGGGCAAATAAAACTCCCCTTAATCCTTACAACAATTGCAAACCCAACGTCCCGTGCTCCTTTGTGGTCTGATTCTCCCCCAAACAGGCTGTAACCCTTCCACACACTACCAAAGTCGATACCCTCTCCCACTCCTCAGACATGGCATACCGTGCCCTCAACTGGACTGTAGACCAATACCTAGCCAGGCCTGACGACAGCCATCCTGATTCAACACTCTGAGGAAGGTCTGACCCTGTCCCCCACCACCACCCTAGGAACTGACACGATCACCCACACCTGCTACTCCAACAGACCCCAGAGCTAACAACACCTTGGGCTGATAAGTGACAAGTAACATTCACGCTACAAAAATACAAGGTAATGACTATCACCATGTAACCAACCCCGTCGACATTCAATGGTGCTACCATCACTGAATCCCTCACTTTCAAAATCTTGGGGGTTACATTGGCAAGAAACTAAGTCGGACTCAGTGCATAAACACCATGGCTACAAGAGCAGGTCAGAAGCTAGGAAGACTGCAGTGAGTAACTCAGCTCCTGACTCCTCAAAACCTGTCCAGCATCTACAAAGCACAAATCAGGAGTGTGATGGAATACTCCTTACTTGCCTGGATGAGTGCAGCCCCAAAAACACTCAAGAAGCTTGACACCAACCAAGACAAAGCATCTGCTTGATTGGCACCATACACACAAACATTCACTCCCTCTACCACTGATACTCAGCAGCAGCAGTGTGTGCTATCGACAAGATGTACTTCAGAAATTTACCAAAGATCTTTAGATAGCACCTTGCATACCCATAACCACTTCCATCTGGAAGGACAAGTGCAGCAAATACCTGAGAACACCATCAGCTGTAAATTCCCATCCAAGCCACTCACCATTCTGACTTGGAAATATATTGTCATTCCTTCACTGTGACTGGGACAAAATCCTGGAATTCACTCCCTAATGGCATTGTGGGTCAACCTGCAGCAGGTGGACTCCAGTGGTTCAAGAAGGCAGCTCACTACCACCTTCTCAAGGGCATTAGGGATAGGCAATAAATGTTGGCCAGCCAGCAATACCCAGGTCCCATGGATGAATTTAAAAAAGCCTCCCACCTGATACTGACTCAACACAAAATCATCCAGTACAGTGAATATCTGACAATAAATGAGTAACATTTAATCCATAAATAGGGTTTCTGACCCTAATTAGAATATCTGCACCAATAATTTCTTCATCAACTCTGTTTGTTCCATTCATTATCTTGAAAACTTCAAGCAAATTGCCGCTTAACCTTCTCAAATCAGAGAGTGCAACCCTAGTTTGTGAAACTCTGCCTGTAATTTAAACTCTTGGGTCCAGATATCATGTTGGGAAATCTATACTGCACTCCTTACGAGGCCATTAATTCTTTCCTAAGATCTGGAGATCAGAGCTTTTCAAAATAATTCAAGTATGTTCCAGGGCTTTATACAACAGAAGGATAGCTTCTAGCTGTTATATTTCAGATTAAAAGGTGAGTATTCTAGTCAATTACTTCCTGTAACTGTTCATGATATCTGCATAATTTAAATGTCTAGAGTTTCTAGCTTTTTATCGAACAGAAAATGCAATTTTATCCTACTTTGTTTCATGTGAATAACCCCACATTTGCTTATATTGCTGTCCGTTTGACATGGACTTTGCCTTTTTACTTAATCATCGTCTTGTCATAATTTATGCGTCATCTGTTGTGCTCATAATACCAATGTCTCGTGTAATTGGCAAATTTAGATATGTGGTTCTCTATCATCCACCTTATTAATAAAGGCAGTGAATACTTAAGACCTCAATACAGTTCCTTCCCGAACATGACCAGTACGATACTGTCACTCACAGTAATGGCCCATTATCCCTCTTCTTTGTCTCTTGCCACTCAGCCAATTTATTACAGAGATCAATAGTTGGTCTTCAATTTTAGCTTCAGCTTTCACTTACAGTCTCATATGAGGTGCTTTCCCTTTGCCTCTAGAAATCCATTTAATTAACATGCATGGAATTCTCTTGTCCACTACCTTACCTATCTCTTCAAAATATGTAGTCAGATTTGTTAGGCATAACCAATCTTTTAAAGATCAATGATAATGGGAACTGCGGATGCTGGAGAATCCAAGATAACAAAGTGTGAAGCTGGATGAACACAGCAGGCCAAACAGCATCTCAGGAGCACAAAAACTGACGTTTTGGGCCTAGACCCTTCATCAGAGAGCTCTCTGATGAAGGGTCTAGGCCCAAAATGTCAGCTTTTGTACTCCTGAGATGCTGCTTGGCCTGCTGTGTTCATCCAGCTTCACACTTTGTTACCTTTAAAGATCAGTGTTGTTTTCTCTGAGCAGCTGAACATTTTCAAGGGGCCCAGTCATCCTATTCTCAACTGTAGATTCTAGCAATTTCCCAACAGTAGATAAAAGGCTAACTAATCCATAATTTCCTCATTTTAAGACCACAAGACATAAGAGTGGAAATTAGGCCATTCAGCCCATCGAGTCTGCTCTGCCATTCAATCATGGCTAATAAGTTCCTTAACCCGATTCTCCTGCTTTCTCCCCATAACCCTTAATCCCCTTGATAATCAAGAACCTATCTATCTCAGTCTTAAATGTATTCAATAACCTGGCCTCCACAGCCTTCTGTGGCAATGAATTCCAGAGATTTACCACTCTCTGGCTGAAGAAATTTCTCCTTCTCTCTGTTCGAAAATGCCTTCCCTTTACTTTAACCTTTTTCTTACCATTCTTGAGTAGCACAGTAATACAATTTTTCAGTCTGAAGAAATGGTTCCCAAATCAGAGAATTTGTAAATGCTAAGTTATCAATCATGTTCTCATCTCATTGCATTAAAAACCCTTAGAGAGAAATTGTCTGGTCCTGGAGATTTGATATCATTTAGTGCCATTATTTTCTTCATTACTGCTATGTTAGTGATATTATTTTTATTGAGTCTCTGATTCAGATTCAATATTTGTTGCTTTTAGGATTTCTGACTTAGATATATTGTCATCCAGCACATTCTTGTCCATGTCAACTAGATTTCCCAAACTGAACTAGCTCCACTTGCCTGCATTTGGGCCGTATCACTCTAAACCTCTCCTAGTCACGTACCTATCTAAATGTCTTTTAAATGTTGTGACTATACCTGCAAATACCACTTCCTCTCACAATTCATTCCACGTATGAAACATCCTCTGTGTGAAAAATCTACCCCTCAGGTCCCTTTTAAATCTTTCTCCTCTTGCCTTAAAAATATGCACACTAGTTTTAAACACACCCACCCGAGGGAGAAGACCTTTGTTATTCATCTTATCCATACTCTTCATGATTTTATAAATCTCTATAAAGTCACCCCTCAATCTCCTTGTGCTCCAGTGAAAATAGTCCAGCCTAGCCAGCCTCTCCTTATCACTCGAACCCTCCAGTCCCAGTAACATCCTGGTGAATCTTTTCTGAATTCCCTCCAGTTTAATAATATCCTACCCATAGCAGTGTGACCAAAATTAAGTGGCCTCACCAAAGTCCTATAAAACCTCAACATGGCCCAACTCCTATAGTTAATGGTCTGAGTGATAAAGATAAGCAACTACATACATGAACCCTTAGATCTCTTTGTTCAACAACACTACCCACAACCCTACCACTGCCATTATATGTTTTATGAAAGTGTAATACCTTGCATTTTTACAAATGAAACTCCATCCACCTCTCCTCAGCCCATTGGCCCTGTTGATCAAGATCCCTATATAATCTTAGATAACCTTCTTCACTGTTGGCTATACCACCAATTTGGTGTCATCTGCAAACTTATTGACTGTGCTTCCTATATTCTCGTCTAAATCATTTATATAAATGATAAACAGAAGTGGACAAAGCACTGATCCTTGCAGAACACCACCTATCGCAGGTCTCCAGTCCAAAAAACAATCGTCCACCACCTCCCTCAGAGATAGTAAGGACTGCAGATGCTGGAGTCAGAGGTAACACAGTGTGGAGTTGGAGGTACACAGCAGTCCAGGCAGCATCAGAGGAACAGAAAAGCTGACATTTTGGGTCAGGATCCTTCAGGTCCTGTTCCTCTGACACTGCCTGTCCTGCTGTGAACCTCCAGCACCACACTGTTTTGCCTCCTACAATCAAGACAATTTTGTATCCAATTGGCGATCCAATCACTGAATCCAATGCAATCAAATTTTACTAATTACTGTACCATGCAGAACTTTGTCAAAGGTTTTACTAATGTCCACGTAAACAATCTCTACTGCTCTGCCCTCAACAATATTTTTGGTTACATCTTCAGAAAACTGAATCAAGTTTGTGAGACATAATCCCCCATGCACAAAGCCATGCTGACTATCTCTAATCAGTCTTTGCCTCTCCAAAAGCATGTAAATACTATCTCTCAGAATCCTCTCCAAGAACTTATACTCCACTGATGTCAGACTCATTGGTATATAGTTCCCAGGCTTCTTCTTACAATCTTTCTTAAAGGCACAACATTGGCCACCCTCCAGTCCTCTGGTACCTCAACCATGGCTTTGGATGATACAAATATCTCTGCTGGGTGTCCTGCATTATCTTCCCTAACCTCCCACAATGTTCTGGGATACACTTCTCAGGACTCGGAGATTTATCCACTTTAATGTTTTTTTTAAAGGCTCCAGTATTTCCCTTTCTGTAATGTGGACTGTTTTCAAGACATCAATATTTATTTCTCCAAGTTTTCTAATCTCTTTCTTTCTTCATAGTAAAAATTGATACAAAATATTTATTTATTATTTCTCCTATCTCCTGTGGTTCCACATGTAGATGACCTCTTTGATCTTAGAGGGCTCTACTCTCTCTCTAGTTGCTCTCTTGCTCTTGATGTACTTGTTTACTCTCTATGAATTATTCTTAACCTTATCTGCGAAGACTGTCTCATATCCCCATTTCACCCTCCCGTTTTCCCTCTTAAGCATACTCATACACTCCTTATACTCTTCAAGAGATTCACTTGATCCCAATTGTCCATACCTGATATACAATTCTTTCTTATTCTTGACCAGAGCTTCAAAATCTTTATTCATCCATTGTTCCCTTCTCTAACCAGCCTTATCCTTCACTCTAAAAGGAACATAATGTCACTGAACTCTCATTATCTCACTTTTGAAAGCCCGTTGTCCCTTTACCTGCAATGGTCTATTCCAATCAACCTTTGAAAGTTCTTGATTCATACTGTCAAAATTTGCCTGACCCCAATAAAGAACTTTAACTTTTTTTTATAAGGCCTGTCCTTTTCCATAGCTATTTTGAAAGTAATAGAATTGTGATCACTAGTCCCAAAGTGCTCTCCAACTAACACTTAGGTCACTTGCCCTGCCTTATTTCCCAAGAGAATATTAATTGGGAAGATTTGAGAGAAAGGGGTCATCAGAGATATTTTGTAAATCTGAGGAGAGGCCACGTAGAAAAGTCTATTTTTGAGTCATCAAAGACAGACAATGTCCTGCACTGAAATGAGCTGGACATTGTCACACAGTTCTGTCTGTCCCTGTAACCCTTAGAGAGAGGAGTTATCTGGAAGAAAGAGAGGAATATACGAGAGCTCAGGCTGAACAAGGGAGGGACACTTAATGATTCAAAGCCTAGTTATAAGCAGCTGCTGCAGAATGGAAAAGGGGCAGCCTGATACTGTATTATTATGAATTCAGGACATCCTGTTCAGTCTGTGGGCTGGCTGTGATCCCATTTGCGCTGTTGCACACACAGTCTGTACTCTAACCATCTCCTAGGCTGGAGGTCAGTCCACACAACAGACAGCATGAATAATGAAGAAACTTGGGATGGGAATTAGATTGTCCCCTACCTGCCAGATCCATGTTGGTGGTTTCTGGGTCAAGGCAAATGGCCCCTGTATGTGGCTGATCTCATATCCAGCTGATCTCCAAACATTCAGTATCAGGACCCAGTCTAACAACCCTTTCCTGAGGCACAGTGGCTCAGTGCTTAGCACTGCTGCCTCACAGTGCAAGGGAGCTTGGTTTCATTCCAGCCTTGGGTGACTGCGTGGAGTTTGCATAGTCTCCCCGTGTCTGTGTGTGTGTTTCCTCCAGGTGCTCTGGATTCCTCCCACAGTCCAGAGATGTGCAGGTGCCTCGATTAGCTATGGGAAATGCAGAGTAATGAATGGAATGGAGTGGGTCTCTGTGGGATGTCCTTGGAGGGTGAGTGAGACTCGATGGGGTGGATGGCATGTATAGGGATTCTATATGATTCTTCACAGTCAATTCTGATGTCATGTAATTATTTGACCCATCCGCCATTTATCTTATTTCCAATGATAGTATCACCTCAAATACTTTCCAGAAATTCACATTGCTCATCACCTTTTAATTTTTCTTAACTTAAGTGCAATTATTGATATTTTGATTTTGATAGTTATCTTTTACCTTGACATCTGCCAAGAGATTGAAGAACATGTTACAATTGTTTATTCGAGTGAATACAAGGAGAGTCAGCCTTATCAGTCTAATACTAAACTCTGCAAAGTCCTGTAGATTCCCAGCTTTTATGACAACAGGTCGTGTGTTAAGTTCTTTATTTGATCAATTCACAGATGTCCCAGTGTTAGTTTACTCATTTCCCACAATACACACAACAGGCAATATTTGTATTTGACCAAGGTCTTCTTTATCTTCACTGATTGTGTGGCCTACCTGACCCATACTGCCTGCATTCCTGACCTTGCTGTTTTGTTTTTGTGTTCCCATCCCTTACTCTATATCTGCACAGCTGTGATCCTTCAGCTTTGTTCCATTTACTTTTTACCATAAACACTTTTAACTAAAATATTAACCCTTAACTAATCTTCAATAGCCTTTGTAAATTGTTTGCATACGTACTTTTTTGACTCTTACCATGTATTTTATCACTTTTTTTGCTGTTTGGATTAATCCTGTTTAATCTTTGTCATTTCTTGCATTTTAAAGTGGTATCAGTTTGACAGTCCACAAACTATTGTATGAGTTCAGAGCTGGCTGTGGAGAGGGATTGTGTACAGGAGTTATTTGAGGGGCAGAATATCAACTGATTTAACTGTCCAGTGGAATCAGAAGGTCAAAGGGAAGGAAACCTTGATCCTGGGGTCAGGTGGAGTATCCACTGCCCTGTGCTCAGCACTGTGTATCAATGTCTCCATTTGACCAAGAGGAAGGCAAGGAGTGGCCAAAGTCAAAATGAAGTTCTAATAGCAATGTATGAAGATGACAGATAAATCCCTGAAATCAACGCAGATGAGGAGTTTGTCTCAGTTAAATTGGCAGGGCAGCAAGGATCTCACAGACTCAGGAACATGGGAAACAGAGAAAATAACAGGAGTCAGCTATCCAGTCCTTCAAGCCTGCTCCATCATTCAGCATAATGGTAACTGATCAATCAACTCTGTAACCTGCTCTTATACCAGAAGATTGATGATTCTGATCAAGTGAATCCAGTGAAGGAGGTCAAAAGAATAAATAAGGCAGATCACAGATTGTGATTCTAGAAAGTAAGCAATCAGCAGGAATGCAGAGATCAGTGAGCGTGGAAGTAGCATCCTAATTATGATGGGAGCCTATAGGGGCAATCAGAGTCACACCAATGTGAATCAGGTATGTCAAAACTGGAGCAGAAACTAAGCTCACAGAAGGATGCCAGGTCTGCAGTAGAATTAGTCCAGCAAAGAACATAAACTCTCACTCCTGAAGTGAAAATCAATACATAGGCAAAGTAAGATAAATGTTCTAAGAAACAAATGGTTTCTTGAATGTAACATCAACCTGAAGAATATTACTGAGCTACTCATTATGCCATTTTACAGTGTTGGTATTTAACTTGGATCAGGGTTTGGGCAAAACCAATCGAGCTGAATGCTTGACAATACCCACTTTATTCAATTTAAATATAAGACCTTACTGGGGACAAATACATTTTCTTCAGGACAAATCTGGTGCAGCATTGTGCCAGTGGATAATGCTGCCCCATTTTACTGTGATTGGCAACACAAAAGCACCCGAAAACATGCAGTGAATGAAAAGAGCAACTAGTTCTTGGAATCCAGAAAATGAATGAGATATACAGCCGTAAAGACCACAAGTGAAAGCAGAGAACAAATATGGATTGGGGTCTGGACAAATATTTTTAATCTGCAGTTTAAATTTGGCAATTGAGTTAATATATGTCTGCTAAAGAAAATGGGGATTTTAGGATTTTAAGGGGTTGGAGAAATGGTGGCCATGAATGGAGTTGTAAAGGGGAGGAATTCAATGTAAAGCTGCTGGACTGAGTGCCATTGTCCTTCTGTCAGCTTTGCCATCAAAATTATCGTAGTTGTAGGCATAATTGAAAATTATGGTTTGTAACTCATTTGTCTTCTTATACCAATAAAGCTTTGGGATGCCAGCCACATGAAATCAAGCTGTAGGTTTTTCAGAAGTTCAGGAGCCATGGAGAATTTTGTTTAACATATTCTAAACACAGGAGGTAATGTTGTAAAATGTCAAGACTTTTTTATTCTTCCGTATTTTTGAATGTAAATATGGGAAAGGAACAACTTTAAAAAACAAGAAATCATAGAAACCCTACAGTGTGGAAGCAGACCATTTGGTCTATCAAGCCCATACTGAGCTTTCCAGCCAGACTTAACCCCTACCCTATCCCTGTGTTGGAAGGGATTGCTTCACTTTCTAAAAGCTAACTGCTGGCACTTATTGTAAGTGTTGTTCATCCTTTTGCTTGTTCAACCACGGAGGCAGATGAACTAGAGCCAGATAGCTCATAAAAGGATAGATGCACCCAGCAGCAAGCAAATGATTGGTCTGGGGAATTCTGACTAGTTGTCAATGACAAAGGCCTTCTGCCTGCTAACAACTATATGCTGGCTCCCAGGTAGCTGAACAGTTTGTTATCAAGAACCAGAAACATTTGGACCTTTGGACCTTAGAAAAGAAGGTGCTACCTTTACCTTTTCAGTAAAAGAAGACCTAAAGCTTAAAGAAAACCAGTACATTTTTCCTCGACAATTGCTGTAAGTTGTGGATTTTAACCAATACGTAATAAGTTGGAAACCAATTGCTCTGTGTTTCATGCAAAGGAGAGAAAAACGCCTGGAGAAAAAGAAAGAGAAATCAATCAACAGCAAGTCTTGACAGGCCAAAAATCATCATCTAAGTGAACCCTGTGAACAGAGATGATTGATCTGCCTTTCTCGTTTTTCCTTTGACCTTAACAGCAATTTTGTTTTAAATCTGCAAGGGGAATTATTTGTGTTTAGGGGGAGTTTTATGAGTTTTATCTTGTGGACATAAATGTTTGCAATGCATAACTGTTTACCTGTAGCTAGAAACTATTTGTAATGAATAGCCAATCTTGTTAAGTACAAAGATGTGGTCCATGCTTTCTGTCAACCAAGGTCTGAAAATGCAAGCACCTTGGGAAATTTTGGGTATTTACATAAAATACTTTAACTATAGTGATTACTTCAGGAAAAGCAGAACTTCATTTCCAGCACACTACCCCAATGAAACATAATAAAAATTACATTTATTTATATTTTGGTAAGTTTCACCTTATGCCTTTATTAGGTACAAATCTTGTTTAGTTTTAACTTATTCATTTTGGCAAGAGTTGAAATTGGTGATTGAAATAATTTTTGAAAATATTTGGTAGGTTTTTGTTGATTTGTATTTGTTAAATGTTCTTTGTAATTATTTGTGTTCATACAAGGTGATGTATCTAACAGAATGAGTACCAGACACAAGAATGCTAGTGAAGCTACTTCCATGGTATTGTTGATAGTTAAAAGACATTCTTTTAGCTGTGTGATCAAATTTCACTTCTTAACTTTCTTCTGAGCATAAAATACATGGCAAGGTGGTGAGCAAACTGAACCAGATTGAGTTCTGAGGAAGGGTCACTGGACCCAAAGCGTTAACTCTGTTTTCTCCTTCACAGATTCTGCCAGACTTGCTGAGCTTTTCCAGCAACTTTGTTTTTGAACCAGATTGAGATATTGTTTTTCAGAGTTTGAAGGGACCTTGTGAAGGATCTATTATTTAACAGGAATATGGAAAGATTACAAGTGTCAACTGCATTGAACAACCAGTCCTGCTGAGATTAAGTGACACATGGATGATAGTTACTTGATTTGAAAGCTGTAATCTTTTTAAATGTTCAAGGACATTTTTGGTGTTTTGCAGCATCATGAGTGGTGAAGTTCAACTTTAGAAAAATTGTGAGGGTATTGCATATGTACTTCATTTAGTCTTATGTCATGAGCCCAAAGTTTTCCAACAGGCCTGTTGTGAAGTATCTTACTATGCAGCTGATTACTCTTACGCATTTTTGTCTAGCCCATTCCCTTATTTTCAACTATCAGATTACAGCATATTAGTTGATCTTTGAAAATTCCAAAAATCCTTCCCAAACCAGGTTCCACTTATATACAGAGTATAAAATATAAATCTGTAAATTGTTTTCATTTTGAAATGTGGGGAAAAGAAAGCATAACACCAGTCATTCATAATAAAATCATGTGGCAGGGTTTACTGAATGAAATAACTGCACAAGTCACATTCAGCACAGTCAAAGCAAAGTGAAACTGTATCTAATGCAAAGAGTTTATCAAATTTATTGAGTCACTTTAGTTATGGCATCATCAAAAGAATCCGACTCTGGATCAGATGTGGCATTTTTGCTTTCAGCAGAATCCCTCCTCATCTTCCTCTCCATCAACTGACTAAGATATTCCATATTTCTTGCACGATCTGATAACATTTGATGCACTGGTAGCATTCCACAATTTGAAAATTAATCCACACAAAATGTCAAACAGGAGAGGATGTATATTGTTGCCTTTTTTTGAAGTTTTCTTTTTCCATCAACAAGCCATTTATTGTTTTGTGTATAAATATGATTCTTGAATGGCTTGGGGAGACATGAATTCAAAGATAGAATTATGTACATTAAATCTCTAAACATAGAATCTATAAAGTGTGGAGACAGGCCATTCGGCCCAACAAATCCACACCAACCGTTCAAAGACCACCCCACCCTGACCCATCCCCCTACCCTACCTCTGCAACCCTGCATTTCCCATAGCTAACACAGCTAACCTACACATCCTGGAACACTATGGGTAATTTAGCACAGCCAATCCACCTACCCTGCACATCTTTGGAATGTGGGAGAAAGTCACAGCACCTGGCAGAAACCCATACAGACACAGAGAAAATGTGCAAACTCCACACAGACAGTTGCCCGAGGTTGGAATTGAACCCGAGTGCCTGGCACTGAAGCAGCAGTGCTAACCACTGAGCCACCGTGCCACCCCTAGGTGCTGTATTCTTTATATCGGATTCTATCGGATCACACTCCCATCCTTCTAAATTCCATTCAGTACTGACCCAGAGTCCTCAGCCACTTCTCATATGATAAGCCCTTCATCCCTGGGATCATTCTTGTAAAAATCCTCTGGACCCCATCCAACGCCAACACATGCTTTCTTAGATATGATGCTCAAAATTGCTCATAATATTCAAACTACACCCTAACCAGACCCTTATGTAGCCTTAGCAGTATACCTCTTCTCTTGAATTCTAACCCTCTTGAAATGAACGTCACCATTGCATTTGCCTTCCTAACAGACAATTGAATCTGCATGATAACCTTAAGAAAATCCTGAGCTAGGACTCCCAAGTTCCTTTGTGCCTCAGATTTCCAAAGTCTTTTCCTGTTCAGAAAATAGACTACGCCTCTACTCTTCCTACCAAAATGCAAAACCTCGTACTTTGCCTCACTGTATTCCATCTGCCCATTCTCTTGGCCTGTCCAAGTCCTTCTGCAGCATCCCTGTTTCCACAACACTATGCGTCCCTCCACCTATCTTTGTGTCATCTGTAAACTTCGCAACAATGGTTTCTAGTTCCTTCATTCAGATTGTTAATGTATAATGTGAATAGTTGTGGTACCAACATGAGCCTCTGTGGAACTCCACTAGTCACTGACTACCACCTGAAAAAGACCCTTTTATCCTCACTCTCTGCTTCTGCCAATCAGTCAAACTCTATCCATGCCAGCACCTTGCCCATAACACAATGAGCTGTAATCTTATTTAGCAGCCTGCTGTGTGGCACCTTGTCAAAGGCCTTCTGGAGATCCAAATAGGCCATATCTAATTGTCCTCCCTGGTCTAACTTGTTCATTACCTCCTCAGATTTGTCAGGCATGAATTCCCCTTGATGAAGGCATGCTGACACAGCCCTATTTTACCATACACTTCTAAGTACTCTGCAACCTCGCCCTTAATGATGGACTCTAACATCTTACTAATAACCAGGATCAGACTAACAGGCCTATAGCTTCCTGTCTTCTGGTTCCCTCCCTTCTTAAATACGAGTGTTACATTAGCCATTTTCCAGTCCTCTGGAACCCTCCCTGACTCTAGTGATTCCTGAAATGTCACAACCAATGCCTCCACACTCTTCTCAGCAACCTCCTTCAGAATGCTGGGGTCTGGTCCACCTGATCTGATCGATTTATCCACCTTAAAACTTCTCAGCTTCCCCAGCACCATCTCCTTACTGACAGATTGTCTTGATATTGTGGGACGCTGCTGGTATCTTCCACTGTGAAAATTGATGCCAACTCCCTATTGAGTTCCTCCATAATTTCACTGCATCCATAACCATCCAGCCATTGTTACGGACAGGCATAAAAACTGGCAGGGAAGTTGATGCTCTGCACGGTTTTGCATTTGAAAATTAATTTCGTTTCCTCAGCCATGCAGGCTAGTACCCATGAATCTTGCTTTCTCAAACTAATTAATTCAAAATGAGTTCGATGTGGGTTTAGCTATTTACCAGAATTTATTTAATTATATAAACTGTATTCAGCTCAGAGAAAATTTGTGTAACACAGTAAGGGATGTAAAATGTTGATTCTCAAATGCTATCAGTAGATAAATTTCCGAACTTTGAAATCTGTACCCAGTAATAACTGGTAATTTATCTTTTTTTTGTAGGAATGGCAAGGATTCCATTATTCTAACTGTCCTTCAGCCTCATCAAGTGAGTGTGTTTCTTAATTCTGTCATGTATAATCTGCACATGATCTAATGAGGGATGGTTTAAAATCGATTGGGCATCAGTTGGTAAATGCTCCTCATAGATTGGAGAAATATTCCAGGTCTGATTCCAGATTTTAAACTGAATTTGTCCACTTCATATTTACCAAGGGCAAACTCCGGAGTTTTACTGACATAAGGTAGAGTTGCGTGTCTATTGATAGCATCACTAATTTAAAAATAACACTCATTACTAAAAGAAAGCTGTGCATTGAAATATTTTTAAGCTAAATTCTTATGAAAACAAGTATTTACATTCTAAGTTGTTTGAAATTTTGACAGCTCTGGTAGTTTTATGTACTTTTTCATTATATTCTTGTCTACCTTTCATAATCCAGAGCACATGACCAACCCTCTATAGGTATCTGATTGCCCACACGTTGTCCTGTCATCAAAGCCGCAGGGTAACTCACTTCTCCAAAGTCGTGTCCTGACTATGTAAAAATAAATTCATTGAAGCAGGGCTACTTTGAACTAGTCTGCTCAGTGCACTCCAAGTGTTTGACAACCATGAAACCAAAATTCAATCTAAATTAAGACCGATGGTCATTTAAATGGCATATTCTCAGGGATTGTTGGCATTTTTGTCAGCACAGCTAAAATCTCGCCTATTTTTCTACGCTCACATTGGATAGGAGCTGCTTAGATCGAGTGATGAATGTATCTTTAGGTTTCTAAACTTTGTTACACAACATGGGTCTTCTAAAATAATTTGTTAATTTTATGTACTTGAAATTTCGAGGATGATTATAGATATTTTCTGTTACTTTGCAAAAATATTTTCATAAACCAAGAGTTTGTTTTTCACTTTGGAGATGGAAAACCAGACCGGGGTCTTCTTTTTCTGCCTCTAATATGAAAGTGGCTGAATTTTATATGTTCCAAAGTGTGAGATCTTAAATGAAATGCAGGCAGGTGTCCTGCAGGAGCAGGAATGAATGCGAGTTTTAGTTATCCAAGGCAGCCATCTCTGAAGCTGCTGATTGCCCTTAGGGAGAGAGTTTGTGCCATAGCCTGCCACTGCAGCAAAGACAATGAGGTGGCACATTGAATCTAGCAGTCTCGCACCCACGTGGGGAAGGAAAAAAGCCCCCTCATCCTCAAAGGTGTAAGAGGAGATCTACTCATCCAGAAACTGGGGCACCTTTTCCTTCAGCGCCATCTCCCTTTGGCAATTACAATTCCTCTTCACTTGTCTCCTGCTCTCTCCCAATGAGCTAACCTTTTCCGGAACCACATTGTCTTCAGGATCTACATCAAACATAACTTTATCAGTCTAGCATCACAATTTTAGGTATGGCTAGCCCTGCTCCTGTTGGTTGTCATGCATTCCTCATTAAACAACAGTGTGATGGTAATTGTGGTGTGAGAAATACACTGGACTTGAGATTATAGATTGTGGTTAAATGTAATTTTTCTACTATTGATAGCCCATAGCACCTCATAGATGCATAGTGTTGAGCTGCTAGATCTCCTCTGAATTGATCCCATGTCCTACAGTGTTAGTCCCAAACAATCGAATGGAGAGTGTCATCCATGTAAAGACAAGACATGATTTTCACATAAATTGTACGAACGTTGTGTTGAATGTATTATATACAACAGACATTATATACATCAGACTGATGAAGACAAGATCAAATAGATTTTCCCTCTTGGTAGTTGGCTCCCTGCTTGCCACAGGCCTAATCTGGCAGCCGAGCCCTTAAGGACTCTGTTAATAGATCAGTTGTGAATTAGTCTTTACGATGGATATTGAATTCCTTCAGGCAAACTGCATTGTTTGCTACCCTCAGTACTTCTTCCTCATGGTGTTGATACAGGAGATCACTGATTTATCAGTTGAGGGAGCCCAGTAAGGGATAGTAAGAAAGAGGCCTTGTTGCCCTTGTCTGACCTGATGCCGTAAAACTTAATCAGGTCTCGAGTTAGTGTTGAAGACTCCCTGGATCATTCCTTCCTCAAATCCTCAGCTGGGTCTAACCTTTCCAGATATATCCAGGGATGGTGGATGCTGATGGTGGCTGCTGGAATTTTAACTGTAAACTGTGATTCAATGATTTACAAGTCCCTAAATGTTAGTGAGAAGAATTTTGCATCATTGACAGGGCAGGGTGTATTTGTGCCCACTTCCAATGCCTTGAATCATTACCAGCACAAAAGAAGGCCATTTAACTCTTCATGTTGGTGCTGGCCATCAGTAGGAGAAAATTACATTCTGCCAATTTGCAGTCCTCTCCTCACATCTCTGAATACTTTGAATATTTAGAAGGGTACAGCAGGAAATGGCGCTGTGTCGGCCTTCTGAGAAACAAGATATGCAGGCTAATCACATTTTCCAACGATTGGTCCAGATCCCTAGTAGTTAAGGAGCTTCAGGTACATAATCACTGTAATTTTGAAGACTAAGCTGCTTGAACCTACCTGACAATTGGCCACTTGAACACTAATTCTAAATAGTTATTAATTGTCATTCCAACTTTCTGGGTTTCTCTTTTTTGTTTTTGTTATTAGTCTCTAGCACCTGCAGTTCTCTGTTTTATTTTACTATAACACAGGTAGTTGGAAGGAAGTGCTTAGGTTGTTCACAGACTCCCATCATAAAATCATTATGCATGCATCTATTACACGCTTCTCAATTATTCAGTCCAGTAATAATATAATCTTGAACATTTACAGCACCAAAACAGGCCATTTGGTACACCATGAGCTACCCACTTTATTGCCATTTTCCAGCTTTTTGTTCATAGCCCTTCAGGTTACAGCACTTGAACATCAGGTGGATCATCCAGTTTTAATCTCAGTCAGCTCTGCTGCAGTGGATTAATTCAATTAAGAAGCAAGCGCATTGCTCTGGGTTTGAAATCACATACAGGTCGAACCAGACATGTGTAAAACAACTTAGTCAAACAAAATTGAAGTAATCCTGACAAATCACCACTGAATAGGAATAGATATTCAATGTACGAACCAATTTTAAGACTTCCTAGCCAGGCACAGTATCAAAGTCTCAAAAAGTTGAAGAAGTTATAGAACTTAGAACATTTTCCCATAATAGCTGATGTTCTCAATGCCAAAATATGATGGTTCTTCACAGGCATAGCTAACTGTCCCATAACTAGTTGCTGACACTTGATTACTAGCTCCCACTCTACATGGTGGTTCTGATGCATCATGTTTTGTGTAATGAGACAGGGTACAGTTTAGGTAAATCAACAGAGTTCACATTATGAGATGAGGGCAGTTCATTTATGTACAAGTGAGGTCAGACTGTCAGGAGCATTAGACCTAATAATGGACTTCACAAACCATTTTGTTATCATTATATAGCCTATGTCCTGCATTATAAAACATTTACATGGTCAAAATTGCAAAAATCACTAAATTATGTTATTATTAATCTAATAACAAACAATATAGATAATTTTATCTAATTTTTCTTTCAACTATCTATTTGCATTCTCTAATCTTCACCCTATTCCTCTTATTCAGTATGCTTTTTAGCCTTATCTACATTTGTGTTACAATATTCAGTATGTGGTCTGTTCAACCATGAGTCAGCTTTCTGGCTTGAAGATCAAAGATTGCCAAGTACTGAACCAAAAATCCCTGATTAGTATCTCCCAATTAGAGTAACGATTAATTAAGGTTTGTGAGGCATAAGGTATCTATAATTAGCACCCAGCAGGCACCAGTGAGTGAATAAAGGTATACAAGTTTGCATCTCTAAGAGCTTTTACTTTCATGATTTATATCTGGCTTATTTCAACTAAGCTAGGAATAAACATTTCCATTATTTCATGTTGTTGTCATTTCTCTGATATTTTCCTAAGTACTCTAATTTAAGAATAAGTTGCAACTTGGAAAACAAAATGATTGTCATTCGTAAATAAGTTGGAAATACATTGACGAAGAACTCATGTAAGATTTTTCTATAAAATCAGAGAAGAAATTTTCCCCTTCTCCAAACCTTCTGGGTTTCTCTTTTTTTGTTTTTGTTACTGGTCTCTAGCACCTGCAGTTCTTTGTTTTATATTACTATTACACAGGTAGTTGGAAGGAAGTGCTTAGGTTGTTCACAGACTCCCATCATAAAATCACTATGCAGGCATCCATTAAAATTCCTATCACCTTGGAGTTTTAAATTGAAAGAGCATTTTCTTGCCAAATCTGCAGAAAAGATGAGATGAATAGTTATAGATGAAGATTTTGAAATGAAGAATGGAAAATAAAATGTTAAGTGGCAGAAGTGAATTCCGAACACCTTTTAAGAATGTCTGTGTCTATTGGACTTTCAGATTGATGGCCGCAAATGAAGCATAAATGTGCTGCTAACAGCAAAAGGCCAACTTAATGAACACTATTGGACAGATACAAAACATTGCCTCTTAATAGTTTGAGCTCACTTTGCCTAGTACTAACTTGCTGCAGTCAATTCATTGGGGAGTTTAGAAGCAATCTCAATTAATATTTTGAGGTTTCTTTTAATTTTCTGGCACCAAAGATAAATAATGATGCATCTCTCAGTAGTCATTGGCCAGGAATGCAAAGTGAGCAAAATGCAAGATAAAACATTTTATAGTGAACATAAGTTATGACATAAAAACTTATGTTCTGCACGCACACAGGGAAAAAAGCAAAATGTACCCATCGACGGACATTAAACTTTCTAGGAACAATGATCCTACTAATAACATTATATTCTACATTACCTTATATACCCATCATAATTATTTTAAAATATTGCAGCTAATGTCAGTTCCAATCTCCTTTGTAGGGTATCTGAAATGACATCATGTGACTGAAGCAGCACAGCTATCCCGAAATATGTTTATAAAGTGAATTGCCTTACTATCACTACTGAAGGCAGCAGAGTCAGTGTTGAAACGTCAATTATTTTCTGAGCAAGAGTCAGTTAATTGTTAGCCTTGACTTTGTGGAGAACAGTACGGTTTTGTGAGACAGCTGTATCATCCACTGGCGAAGACACCACAAAGACACATGGAAAGTATCTGTTATTTCTTTGTTACAACATTCTAAGCGTTTCTCTCGAGAAGATTCTCCCAAATCTCTCTAACCCACAGTAAACAGCCTTATTTGAAACTTAACTGCAGATTTGTAGCCTGTTATCATAATTGGGACTAGAGTGTATCACAGGGATATTAATGAAAATTTCAAAATCTGGTTAGACAGGTAAAAAAAATTAAAGAAAAAATGAAGTCCAGGTTAGAAAATAGACTTGAGTAAAACAGATGAGACTGTGGTTACACTTGTATAGTATTTCCTTTTATAAAGTACACATTGTTACCATTTCAAAAAGACAAGAAACAACGCGTTTGTTACTGTTTATTTGACAAGGTATTGGGTTACAGCTAGGATATTGCCATGTTAACATAACCCAGGAAATATTCCTACTTTTTCAGTCTCCAAAATCTGCCTTTATTAGTGCAGCGAAGAAAGAACAGCTTCGGACGAATCCTGTCAAAGTACGATTTTCTGAAGAGGTCACGATCAATGGAAACGGTTCTGTGAGTCTTTACAATTTCTGTTTCAGTCTGAAAAGATGAATTTTAATGCTTGCACCCTACCCAGTGGTAGCAGTGCAGGAGTAAAGATAATAGAAAGACATCATGCTGCAACCCCATACCCTCCATCATAACCAGCCCAAGATTAGGCACAGGAATACTCTTTCAAACTGGGTGATACAGGAATTGCTGGTCTAGACTCAAAAGAATATTTCAGACTGCCATTAGTCCTGGCTTCCACCACAGTTAATCTACTTGTGGACATACCTGATGCCTCTCAGTAACTCTTCCCATCCTTTTCTTGAATGACCTTTCCATGGACATTTGTATAGTATTATTGTGGCAGTCAGAGAACTCCTCCCACTGCCATGTGGACCCACAAACAATGCTCAGTGACGTTATTTGGGCTGAACCTGGAAAATTCACAGAACTGGAGCATTCATATCAATTTCTACTCCCAAATCTCCAGCCTATCTATATCCTGCTGTATCCTCTGGCAATCCTCCTCACTATCTGCAGCTCCTCCAATCTTTATGTCTTCACAAATTTACCAATCAGACTACCTCCCTTCTCCTCCAAATCATTTACATATATTACAAATAGCAGAGGTCCCAGCACTGATCCCTATGGAATACCACTGCTCACAGATCTCCAGTCAGTAAAACACCCTTCCACCACTACTATCTGATTTCTATCACTCTATGACAAAGCCAGTTCTGTATCTGTCTTACCAGCTCACTGCGAATTCCATGTGACTTTACCTTTTGTATCAGCCTGCCATGAGAAATCTTGTCAAACACTTTGCTAAAGTCCATGTAGACAACACCAACTGCCCTGCCCTCATCAATCATCTTTGTCACTTGTCACTTCCCCACACAAAACCATGCTGCCTATCACTAATAAGTCCATATTTTTCCAAATGTGATAAATCCTATCATAAGCATCTTCTTCATTAATTCCCTACCACTGATGTAAGGCTTACTGGCTGTAATTTCCCAGATTATCCCTTGCTGTTCTTAGACAAAGGAACAAAGTTGGCTATTTCCAGTTCTCTGGGACATTGCCTGTGACTATGGATAAGGGGAGCAGTTTAGAGCTGCAGGGTTACAGAGCCAAAAAGGATCAGCAGTCAGAAAGAAGCTTGGCAGTGAATGGGACGTTTAAGGAGTGGAAAAGGCCAGTCCAGAATAACACTGATCAGAAACACACCTCTGCATTAGACCTGGCATAAAATGATGTTAAAATGAAACCTCCAACACAAAATATCCTTATTAACTGAACAATGTTAAACCAGACAATTTACCATGAAGCTAATTAACATAAGTCCTTACTATGTGTGCTTTAGGACTTGAACAGATCATCAGTACTCTTGCACCATTCTGGTTATAGACATTAGGTCTCCCACCCAGAATAAATTTTGTACTCCTTCTATCTTTACTGACTGATCAGCTGAGGAAGGCAATTTATGATACTCAAAAGGATACCTTCTTGCCCATGTTTGACCTAATAGCAGAGCCCTCATGGGGTCTCGAGTACTTGCTAACAACTTCCAGAACCACTGTCTCCCTACTGTATATCATTATGTTGCTGCCTGTGGTATATTCTGCTCGTGAGACAGAACATATCCAAGTACAGTGATGGAGAATTCTGGGACATTGGCTCAAACATGTGTTTTCATGAGTATGCCTATGCCTATACTAGTCTGTGGAAATGCAATTCCAATTTTAACTCACGCAATATGTTAGTGAGAAAGAATTTGCAGGTTTGACACAACAAGGCTTGTGTATCTCTTTTCCATTGCCTCAATGAATGAAGGTCAGTCTGCTAAATTTTAATCTGAACTACGTAATGGTTTCAAACATCAAAATGGCATACGACACTATTTCAGAGGGCAGTTAACTGTCATTTGCTATGAATCTTGAAAAACGTGTATTCTGAATTGGATTCTAAATCAAAACTGAAAGAACTGCAGATGCTTTAAATCAGAAACAAAACCAGAAGTTGCTGGAAGTTCAGCAGGTCTGGCAGCATCTGTGAAGAAAAAACCAGAGTTAATGTTTCGGGTCCAGTTCTGCGGAAGGGTCACTGGACCTGAAACATTAACTCTATTTTTTTCTTCATAGATGATGCCAGACCTGCTGAACTTCCAGCAACTTCGGTTTTTATTTTGGATTGGGTATGGATGCAGCTTTCAGCCCATGGATGACAATGAGACTTATGGAACTGTTGTCGTTCCATGACCATTATAAACAAGGTTAGGATTTTATTTCAGAATTATTAATTGATAAAGTTCCTGAGCTGCCACAATGGGGTTTGAATTCTGTCTCCAGAATATTCGCCTGTATTGCTGTAATACAATGTCATGACCATGCCCCATAATTCTCACAATAGACAATAGTCAACAGACAATAGGTGCTGGAGTAGGCCATTCGGCCCTTCGAGCCAGCACCACCATTCATTATGATCATGGCTGATCATCCACAATCAGTATCCTGTTCCTGCCCTATCCTCATAGCCCTTGATTCCACAAAGTCTTCTGCTGTTCTACCTGTGAACTCTTACCGCCACCCCCCCCGCCCCCGCCTCCCCAGACCTTCAGGCTCTATGACTTTTTTTAAAAATAACATCTGAAAACTCGTTCCTCACCTATCCAGACTCAGCTTGTGTTCTGACTTTCTATTTTCACTGAAGCTATGCTATCAGCTGATCTCAGACCACTACTTTGCCCTGAACTTTCAAGCAGGACTTCAATTTAAGCTTTCATTCAAAAGATACCACTTTGAAAATGTTCATTTCATCCTGGATTACAGAATTATACAGAATTGTGATTTAAAGCCACAAACTTCTAGTATGTGCTAAACAATTAGAACAGCGACAGAGTCATAAATATGAAAAGTAATTGTAGTGCAATAAACGTTATGCTATTTCTTGGACAAAATCTATAAGATATTACAGAAGTTATTCAAATAAATGCAACTATTTTCTGTTCCTGTTAGGACCCTATGAAAGAGGAAACTCTGATGTTGATCTCGAACATATTGAATGTGTACCTGGAAAACGGTCAGATGAAATCGTTCACCTTTGACAGCAGAACAACCGTAAGGGTAAGGCCATCTCAGAAGAAAAAGGAAGCTTAAACCCACAATTTATTTTTAACCAGCAAATACAGAATTATCTTTATTGCCTGACAGGCAAATCCCACCTCTGCTAAATCAGATGTGGGCAGCTTCAAGACGGGTTGGATTAGGTTTGCATTTTTTTAAAAATATTTTTATATCCCAACCAAACCCAACCCACCCATTTTTGAACGTTATATTTAACTCCTAACATGATATAAAATGCACCAAGTCATGTTGCAAAATGAAATCTTTCTGCAGAGAGGCACTCCTCCCGCTTTCCATGTCTACCTTCAACTTTCGTACTCAGAAAGTGCAAAGCTGCAAGTGTCATATTCTAAAGTAGATACAATTGTATCATCATGTATCTCAGTTCCATTCTTTAACTGCTACGAGTCATATAATGTTCGGTATAATTACATCAGTCCTGCTACCCTTTCATATAGTTACTTTTTTTATAACAGGATCTTTCGCGTGCAAAAGCCTCAGAAAAGTTAAATGTTATATTGTAAAGTGTAGTACATTCATGTGTGTTAAAACGTGCTGCAAAATAGGTAATGAAGACGCTAAAGAAGTCGCTGTTATTTTTCCATAGACTGTAAAAATAAACAATTTATTAACCTGCCTTGGAAATCAAATACAACTCATAACATGGTGAGAGATAGTCTTTAATGGTTTTCTAGTCATAAAAAAATGACGAAAAATGCTCAAAGGGATGAATCTTGAATTTTGTGATGATGTAAAATGTATGATAGCAATTATCACCTATCAATGAAAATAAAAACTGGGGAGAGGTGTAAAATGAGCTGCCAACTCATTGTTAGCATTATTTCAAAACGTCAGGGTATACTCTAAAGGCAGACAAGTAGACATTCAGGTTCTTTTTAAGTAGAAAGCTATATTGAGATTCATGATGTTGCAATTCTGATGTACCATTGGAAGTAATCTTATTTAAGTCAAATGTCACAAGTGACATGGCGAAATGTGGCATGTCCTATATATTTTGTATGATTGCACAAAGACAATTTGTCCTAATTGAATTAAATTAAATATTCTGTGTATAACCACTTTACCATGAAATAAAGCTCTTATCTTTTTTGTATCTGACTTTGTCTCACCAATTGCTTGCTTGGTTTCCCTTTGGAGAGTTTAAAGAAGTGTATGTGCAAAAGGTATAAATATCATCACTTATATAGAAGTACAAGGGCAATGTTAGTACATCTCCATACAGATGATACTTGGACCATAAATGGGATCAATAGATGCTGATGAACCCAAGGAACTATCCATAGAAATCCTGAATTTGCAATATTAGCTTTTATTATAACTGCCACATTTTGCTATCTCCCTAAGTTTCGGTGTTTGAAAATATGTTGTAAGATAACATAGGCTGTTTATATGTTTAAGCTTCACCATACTTATGATAATTCTATACGGAATATGGGTATTTTAAATCAATCATTTCTGTGGCAGTCGATTTCTCTTGAATCTTCTATTGCTGTACAAGTGTCCAAATAAGAAAGTAAATATAATATGGCATACATAACTTAAAATTACAGATACCATACCTGTTGATGCCTACTTAACACCAGTGCCTATGATGATAGTGACAATTTGTTCTGTGCATTAGTATAAATGATTTCAGTATTCAGTCATTGCAAAACAAGAATCTTGTACTATGCTCATATCTATACATTTGATTCCGTGAGTAAAAGTACTGACAAAGGGAGATGAAAGAATTACAATGGAAACTTATACTCAAGTGGAGTCCATACCTGACTCTGTACTATATAAAACATGGTAGTTAAGTAATTTACACAGTTCTTCAAAGTTGTTAAAATGATACAATTAAATGTGGAAAGTTGTCAATGGAATGAATATTGTAAGATTTATCTAGGGTTTCCATGGGTCTTCCACTAATGTTACAGTATACAACTCCAAATGGAAATTCGATACCATATCTTTTTACAACAGTGTAACACTCACATTGTATAATAGTGTTGGTTGTTTCACCCCTGAGAACTCTTTATCAGAGGTTTGCCGCTTCTGATTTACATAGTGTTATGTATTTGTAGGACGTGATTCTTACGCTGCAGGATAAGCTGTGTCTCAGGTGCATAGAACACTTTGCCCTAGTACTGGAGGTAGGCAATGAAGGGCCAGAGAAGAAACTTCTTCTGCTTCATGAGGCAGAGACTCTGATACAGGTCAGTACAAGCTGCTTCTAATACTATTCTCACATTCATGTCTCAGCATCTATTTTGTTTTGTCTTTTTGTCAAGGTTTCTCTTTTCTGTATATAGTAGCAACACATCTGAGGATATGATTCTCTGCCCTTCTGATCTTAAAGAAGTACTTTTGTATTATTATTGAGTGGGCCATGGTACCATCTGTCCATTCATGTTTGACACTCCCCTCACTTGATTGATACTCACTTCTGGCACAACTATTAGATAATGAATGGATGCAGTGATCCTAAATCTTTTGTCTTTCTGTATGATACAGAGATTGGGGAGTGGAGGCTAGATGTGTTGAGGGGAGACAGTTGGTAGCTTGTAAACACAAGAGAAGTGGTTTTGGATGCATACATGGAATAAATACCTTAAAGTCAACATCATCCTGTCACTTTTTTGTTTCACCTAGATGTATTTGAAAGAAGTGGGAATCCCTGTGAAATTTGTTAATCAAAAGGCTATTAAGGCATTGGGAAAACAACAGCCAAAAGGGGAAGAGGGCTTCTCTTGCTTCTTGAGCATGTTTTGGTGGGAAATCTCCACATTAGTGCCAACCCTGCTAGTGAGCAATGCTTAATGCCACACACCATGCAAAAATAGGCCAATTTAAGGTTGTTTGCCAAAACAACAATGAGAGGTTTCAGCCTGCAGCAAGGAGGTTTCAAAACACACCAGCTCTGACTAAAACTGTCCAAGATGTAGACGCTACCATGAACTCATAGATATTCTTCTTGGGAGAAGTGGCAGTTCAACAATGGTAAGAGTGCAAGGAAAAGGACACATTTGGATTCAAGTCAGTTCAGGCCAATACATTCACAAGTTGTTACTGTACAGAAAAGTCCAACTAAAGACTATATTTCAGCAACCTTTGAAAGCATTCAGGAATTCTATAGTATTTCCAGAGATGCAGAATGCTGTGATGATATTTAATGCCCAGCATCAAAAGGTGTTCAACCAGACCAAATTCAACAAGAATTGGACCAGTCTAACTAATCGAACAGACCAGTGACCCAAAATCCCAATAATTAGCAGTCACACAATACAATCATTCCTTTGAGACTTAAAAATGAAATGGCCAATGTCTTCACACATTTAATACAGAGAGTGGAAAGCCTATCTTTCACAGAAATACTCCAGAGATCTCAGATCATTGTGAAATATTACTTAAGGAAAACCTTCTGCTACAATTAATGAGTGATGATCTTTTGTTTGAAAAATATACCTTGTAGGTGTAACAATCTCAACTGATATTACTACCGGACAAATCAGATCCAAAATGAAATCTGGCTGAAGGATTTTATTTATTTTATTTAACTTAGTGGTCTTCCTCTGAAACATAAGCACAGTCACAAATGTCAGGATTGGTATGATTTTCAATTTTGTCACCGAAGCAAAAGATCAAATTTAGGAAGGTGTGGTAAATCAAAGTATAGACAAAACACACAAGAGAAAGGTATGAGTATGGAATTATAAATAGATTATGACAGGGAGCAAAAGAGAATTCAAATCAAACAGATAAGATTAAAGATTACAAAAAGAATAAAAGGATAAAACAATAGACACTGCAACTGAATGTAGTAGCACTTAAACAAATGGATGAATTGAAAATACAAGTAGAAAGAAATAAGTGGAATCTGATAGCCATTACCGAGACATGGGTGCAGGTTGAAATGGATTGAGACCTGAATCTTGAAAGGCTCAAAATATTTAGGAAGGATGGGCAGTTAAAAAAAGGTTGCAGGGTGGCTCTGATGGTTAATAATGATAATAACACAACGGTGAGGGACCTAAGTTCAGGAAATCAGGGATCAGTTTGAGTAGAGATGAGAAATGATAAAAGCAAGGAGTCACCTGTGGGAGGACTGTATTGTCCTGCCTAAAGGGGAGCATAGAAGAAATAGTGGGAATTTGACAGAAAGGCATGGCAATAAACATGGGAAATTTAAATCTTCATATCACCTGGAAAACCCCAAATAACAAAGGTAGTCCAGATGAGAGTTCATAAAATGTTTCGAGCAACAGTTAGAGCAGCATGTTTTGTAGCCAG
The DNA here is from genome assembly GCF_030684315.1 of Stegostoma tigrinum. Taxonomy (NCBI): domain Eukaryota; kingdom Metazoa; phylum Chordata; class Chondrichthyes; order Orectolobiformes; family Stegostomatidae; genus Stegostoma; species Stegostoma tigrinum. The sequence continues at coordinate 41,387,488 of NC_081368.1, read as the reverse complement.
AGAGCAGGCTATTCTAGATATGACACTATGCAATGTGATAGGATCCATAAATGTTCTCGTAACGAACGCGGACCTGGGTAACAGGGGCCATAAACATGATTGAATTTTACATGCAGTTTGAGGGATGGCGGAGTGGATCTGAGACTGTTTATGTTTTAAACTGAAATAAGTGCAATTATTAGGATGTGAAAGCAGAACTGGTGATGGTGACAAGTTGGATTGAAGTTTAAGTCAATAGAGATACAGTGGCAAATATTTAAGGGGAAATTTCAGAATTCACAGAAAAGATAAATTCTGAGTAGAAAGAAAAATTCCAAATGGATGGTTAACTAGAAAGGTTAAAGGTAGTATCAAACTTAAAGAAAAAGCAAAATACTTATCGAAATCACCTTTAAACTGAAGGGGATTGACCTACAAACTATTTGCAATTGTGCAAAGAAAGGTGATAGGTCAAATGATTGTAAAAAAAACTTTTACCAAATGTAAAAAACAGCAAAGATTGATTAAAGGAGAAGGAAACGTTGGGAAACAAGTAAAAGCCAGCCACAAATATAAAAATAAATACCAGGTATTTCTATAAATAATTAAAAAGGAAAACTGTTGACAGTGTGAGAATTAGACTTATAATAAGTGAATCTGGAGGACTGATAATGGAAACTAAGGAGATGACAGATGAATTGCAGAGATATATTTCTTCAGTGTTCAATATAAAGAATGCAAGGAGCATCCTAGAAGCAGTTATATAAAAGGATGGAAGAATGAGCTCAGGAAAATTATACTCACAAGAGAAGTGGTACTGAATAAATTGTTGGGGCTGAAGGCTGGCAAGTGCTTACGTCCTAATAGATTTCAGTCTAAAAGAAGTGACAAGTGAGATAGTTGATGCATTCTTTTTAATTTTTCAAAATATTGTAGACTGTGGAAAAGATGAATGGCAAGTGTTTCTTCCCTTGGATGGAGGATTTCAAGATTAGCGGGTATATTTTTAAGGTGAGAGGAGAAAGTTTTAAAAAAGGCATACGGGCAGCTTCTTTACACAGAGACTGCTTCATGTGTGAAGTGAACGTCCGGAGGAAGTGGTGGATGTGGGTACAGTTACAACATTTAAAAGACATTTGGATACGTAAGTGAATAATAAATGTTTGGAAGCGTAATGACCAAGTGAAGGCTGGTGGGGATTGGTTTATTTTGGGATTGTGGTTGGCATGGGCTGGTTGAACTGAAGGGTCTGTTTCCATGCTGTATGACTCTGTAATCCGGTGACCAAGGTAGGTAGGAAAGTAAGTTGTGAAAAAACAAGAAGGCTACAAGAGATAAAGATAAATTAAATGAGTGAGCAAAGATCTGACGAACAGAGAAGGCTATGCAAAAATATAATATTTTCCATTTCAGAAGAAGAATAAAAATATAAGCTTATTGTCTAAATACTGAAAGATTGTGGAGTTTTGAGATTCAGAGCAATCTAAGTGTTGTCCAGCATGAAACACAAATGCTAATGTGCAAAATCAAGAAGCAATTAGGAAAGCTTAAATAATATTATTATTTATGATGAAGAGAATTAAATTCAAAAATAGGGAGGTTGTGCTTCAGTTATCCAAAACATTGGAGAGACACATCTGTGGTATTTTGCACAGTATTGGTCAGCTTGTTTAATAATGATGGATGCAAATGCCTTGGAAGCAATTTAGAGAAGTTTATCAGATTAATACATGAAATGGACAGATTGTTTTGTTAAGAAAGTTTGCAGGTTAGGTTTGTATTTGCTGGAGTCTAGGAGAGTAAGACGTGACCTGATTGAAACATGTAAGATCCTGAGGGGTCTTGACAGTGTAGATGTGGAGATGATGTTCCCTTTGTCGGGAGAATCTAAAACTAGCGGTCACCAGTTAACCTAAAAGTTTGCCTATTTAAAGTAGAGATGAGATGTATTTTTTCTCACATATGGCCATTAGTCTTTGGAACTCTCTTCCTGAAAAGACAGTGGGAGCAGAGTTTTTGAATGTTTTTAGAATAGTGATGGATAGATTCCTGATTAGCAAGGGATAGATGGATTCTGTAGGATAGGAGGGAATGTGTCTTGCGATTACAATTGATCAGCCATGATCTTACAAAGTAAACATGAGAGAGCAAATGGCCCACTCCTGCTCTTAAGTGATTTATTTGTGTGCATTCGAAAATCTATTGTGTGGGATTAGCTGTGCTGGTTTGCAGAAAAATTAAAATCTTCACTCATTGATATCAAGCCTGATATCTAATATTCATATGAAGCACTCCCAGTTCAGTAGTTTTCTGATTAAAATACAGAGTAAAGCTTTCCCTATACTATTCTTCAGATATTTGTAGTGGTGCAGAGTAATGCTACGCTACTTGTCTCAGAAATATACCTTACCTATAAGAAAGTACTCCTCATTTTGCACTTCTGTGATATTTCCCTTTCTTACTTTAGCTACCATTATAATTCTTCTATGCATAGTTGTCCTAACCTTATGCAAATTTGGCTAAGTTATGAGTAAGCTTCTGGTCAATTGATATCAGTTGAACATACAGCATTTGCTGTAGGATGCTTACAGTTAGCAGTTGAACAGTTAAACTATCAGCAGCAAGGATTCTATGTGATAGTGGTGAAAATGCAATGTGTATATAATAAAATCACCAAACATCCTACAAATATCTAGTCTAACGTGAATGCCAAAATACGACATGTATGTTATTATACATTTGCAGGGCATAAACAAACTAAATTGACATGTAATACAAACTACATTCTTTGAATTTATGTATAATTTTTAAATAGCAATCTTATGTATCGGCTAATTAGCTTTTATTATAAAGTGTGAATTGTTTGACTTTAACATTTCTATTGAGACTCAAGTGCATTCATCAGTTTTTGTTGTGACTCTCATTTAGGTTGTGCAGCGCAGTCACTTTCACACCATGAAATGTATCCTGAGAATTACCTTCTTTCCAAAGGATCCAGTGGACCTGTTGAGGAGAGATCCTGTGGCATTTGACTATCTCTATGCTCAGGTAAGCACAGTTAGGGAATGGGAGTTCAGAGATTACAGGGAGAACGGATCAGTGAAATTGTAGACAGCAGGCACGCATCCATTAGTAAGAAAGTTTCAGTGAGAAAAATCATCTTGATTAATGTATTAAGTCCTTCTATAACCCTTACCTATTAAAGAACAAATCTAGCCATTTAATTTCCCAAAGAAAAGTTTCTACTGTTTCCACCTCTATCTCAATGATAAATTTGGTAAGATTTTTGAGAACCTATTTTATATTATTTCATGTGCATGGGAATAGACAAAATGAAAGTAATGCAGAGATAGTAAGATCTGCAGATGCTGGAGTCAGTGATAACATAGTGTGGAGCTGGAGGAACACAGTAGGCCAGGCAGTATCAGGGAAGCAGAAAAGTTGATGTTTCAGGCCAGGACCCTTATTGAAGAATAATAGAACTGAAACAAATAGATGTGCAAAAGTATGATGAAAGAGTTCTGTCAAAGCATCAGAACACAAATATATTTTATTTGATTGCACAAAGAATGATCCACATTGATAAAATTAAGGAAAATGAAGCAAAATGATAAAATTCACACAGGTCCTTTACAAATGACAAATTGGAATGAAATAGAGATGAATATGCATAAAGATTTAAGAAAAGCAGAACTAGAATAGTGAATTATTTTAGAAAGCTGTGGCAAAAATAAAGAACCACAATATTCTGTTAACATTCATTTTACTCACTCTAAATTTAAGTATAAATATTATGGCAAGTGGAAATGGGTAGTTATATGTGGAAATCCAAAAGTTGTTCTCTGAGGCGTGCTATTGCAGCTCTAACTTTGTTAAAATGACAGCAAAATCTTTTTAAAGATAACAAGGTGTAAAGCTGGATGAACACAGCAGGCCAGCATCAGATGAGCAGGAAAGATAATGTTTCGGGTCTGGACCCTTCTTCAGAAATCTTTTTGGCACTTCAGTAGTAGGCTGGAAGACAGATAGGCTGGCAAAATGGCATAAGAAGGTAATTGACTGACATCCTTCTGCTATTATCCATTTTGCAAAGGTGAGAAAGTTGGAGATGGGCTACTCCTAGGGATCCAGTTGAGATTTTTAAGTGGCCAATTAAGGATCACTTCCGAACTCTATAGGCATTTTATCTTACCTCTTAAATGGGGAGACTTCTCATTTAAAGCTGGCAACCTTTCAGCTGTTTCCTGGGGTGTGGTTGCGCTCCCCTGTCAGTACACAATTGCCCACAAAGGAGTTCCATGTGGCAATAGCCCTGCTGGTACTTCACAACCTTTCTCCCTCTGTCACACCCCCTGTCAATTGCAGGAGCATGCATGCCTGGCTCCAGCATTCCTTGATCGTACTTAGCTTACATCAAGGCTGGCAGACTCTGGAGCAGCTTCCCACTGGAGCTGGAGTCACAGCAATAGCCATCATTGTCATGGATAGTTGCCATACTTAATTTCAAGGTGGATCCACTGGCAGTTCCCCAAACCCCTTTCTGACTAAAGTGCGATCACTGCCACTTTTGGTTCCAATGATGGAACTTCTTACTGTGCATCGTTCCTCAGAACAACTGACTTAGCACCTATCTTCCAAAAGACCATCAGCCCTTGCACCCAAGCCATCTCTGAATGACTACTGTGCACCCAGACAAGCTTCAGCAATCCAGTGTTGCCACTCACTGCCACCCTCCTAAATGATCAGCAGACACATCTTTGCAGCTCCTTGACTGAGAATTCTTACCTGATTCTGACACAAATCTCGCCATAGCCTATGTCATTCAGAGCCCAAATAATATTCTTAGACCCAGAACTTTCCCTGGCACTGTTTGCCATGAGCAGCCGCTTCTCTCTCATTACCTTCTGTGCTTGAATGTCCCATTCATTTTATACTGACCAACTTATTGCTGATGCAGCAGTCCGATAAAATTCCGAGCATTCTTTCTGTACCACACCACAGGAGTCACACTAACTGTCCATGGGACTTTAGAATCCTGATCATCCGTTCCACACCTGCTATGCCCAAGGGCCCATTGAGCAATTCTACAGTCTCTCTCCCTGGTTTCCAAAATCAAAAATGAAACCAATGTAGCATCACTATCACTTTGCCTTTCTGAGCTCTGTAGATAAGTTGAATTGCCTGAGAATAAGCATACTGGGGCTACTTCTAAGGTAGTTTATATTAAGAGACAGATTGAAATGGCCTGCATATTTCAATACCTGAACATTCAGGGAATGAAACCAATCCACAGATGAAGTTTATAAGGCATTAAAATGAGCCATTATATCCTCAGATTTAACACAAATAGCAACCCACACTTGAGGGAATACAACCACTGAGGAGAAGGTGAATGTTCTTTCTTTCAGTGAATTCTTCAAAATTGGCAGAAGGTTGTAGATGTTCTCCCAACTAAAACAGCATTGCTGAATTGCACAGTGTTCACCTCCCTAAATTCTCTCTTCAGGGAAGCATTATACAGACTCAGATTCACTAACTTTATTCTAACAATAATTTTATGATGCGGTAAGTGAATATAAATGTAAGGAAATCTCAAGGACACTTGGCTGCACTTTCCTATTTTGTTTAAGTACAGCATCTAGCAGGCAGTTCAGTGAGATTTAAGAGGCAAGTTATGTAATTATTTTTGGGATAGAATTTTGATGGTTGACCTCCTGTTTTACTTACAAGACCATCACTTCACTGCTTAAAAGGTGAAGGATTGATGGATGTTTGAAGTTAAGCTAAAAGTTAACACTCATTTAAAAACAGAAAATGTGAGCAAATTTCAAATTGAGACACAAAGCAAATAAACAAAAAGAATCTACAAATGCTTAAGGTCTGAAATAAAAATAGAAAATCCTGGTTAAAAACTTAACAGGTTTGTCAACTCTGTAAATAGAGAAATATTGTGAAGATTTGAGTCCCATTCTATTTCTTACTTCTATAACACATTAATATGGGTACCCTAGAACATCTGTATGTGTTTGCACTGTGATAAAACGCCTTACTGATACTGATAACTCATTACTCTTTTTCACCCTTTTTCCCAAATGTTACTGTTTGCTTTGAATAATGTCAGCTAATGCATATTGCAGGTATGAATTTCTGCTTTGGCATGAATTCTACCTACAGTACAAAATATTTGCAGCAGAATTTAAAGAAGCATTGCTAGAGAGAGGTTCTGGTCTGCATTTAGTTTTAATAATAAATTCTGACATATAGTCTTAGGCACTAAAACAGTGACAGCTAGAAACTAATGTAGCTCACTTGTATGACATTCTGATCTGAATGGGCACATTTATTTGCTTGAATATTGACTTGAAGGAGATCTTACTTTCTTCTTCAGGTAATGACGACTGTATTTAATAGGTACTTGGAGATAGTTTTACAAAGAGAAGAAATCCTTTTTCCTAAACATTTCACACTTTAGTGATAAAAAGCAGATAGTCACAATGAGGCTGCATGAGAGCTGCATTTTTGAGTTATCTGTTCATGCTCCATTGATCAGGGTTACTGCACTCGAATACATAATATTTTTACAGCGCATATTGAATTTGTGAATAATCAATGCATTTACTGCCACACTCAGCTCCTATATTGAGTAACTACCTTTCCAATTTTACATGAATATAACATCCTGTTTTACAATTCCTTACAGTAAAACACTAAACAGGTAAACTACATTGATAGGTTCACTCATTTTCATTGCATCAGTATCTCTTGCCCTCTAATAAAGCAATTCCTTCTCAAGTGCCTCAAAAAGTAGTTATCTAAATTAACTAATTATCGACCATAGCAAAGACCATTCTACCTTTTATTACAGAAATGACAATTACATCAATATCATGATGCATCTCTTCCCAGCCTGAATAATACAACTTATACAATAAGAAGAATTTCTAGGAGATTGGTCTACATTGGCAGTATATATGTGTGGTCTGTCCAAAAGCAGGTCCTTGGCACTTTATCTTGTATCACATTGTGGCAGTGGTAGTTTTTTTAATTTGTAATGGTTTGCCGCTTCCTTCATTCTCAAGAAGGGGGCAAGGAGGTAGACCCTATGACTACAGCAGCTGGACCAGGAATTGAACTCACATTCTTGACATTTCTTTAAATAATCTTGCCAACTGAGTGAACTGCCTCCATATTTACAACATACCATTCTTTAAATTTTGGAAATGCTACAATTTATCGATATTTGATTGGTAGAGTAAATTTTGTGGATGAATTGTAAATCTTTATTTTTCTTGGAAATCTCTTGAAATCAATGTTGTATTGTATTAACATCTGAAAGCTAATATATTAATATAGTTTTATTTGCTATCTTAATGATTAAGATTTCTTAAAATAATGATTCTAGGATAATACTTGCATGTCTGCTTGAGAGTAAATAGCTTTCTGTTTTCCCAATTAAATGCTAAAACATAAAACTTCTGAAATTGCTCCACAGAAACAAATAGTAATTGACTATTTTTAACCTAAAACAATTTTCTAACCCAAAGTCATTCATTCATGTCCTGAAATGTGCTCAACAGTAGCTATGCGCCCAAATCAAATTTTCACTTCTTTAAGGAAGTGAGTCATGCAGAGGTAACTCCTCCACAGGTAGGACCATAAGACATAGGAGCAAAAATTAGGCCATGTGACCCATCGATTCTGCTCCATCATTCAATCATGACTGATAAGTTTCTCAACCCCATTCTCCCGCTTTCTCCCCATAGCCTTTGCTCTCTTTAACAATCAAGAGCCTTTCTCTCTTTGTCTTAAACATACTCAATGACCTAGTCTGCACAGCCCTAAATAGCAATGAATTCCATAGATTCACCACTCTCTGACTGAAGAAATTTCTCCTTATCTCCTTTCTAAAATGTCTTCCCTTCACTCTAAGGCTGTGCCCTCAGTTCCTAGTCTCGCCGACTAACATCCACTCTATCAAGGCCTTTCAATATTCTGTAAGTTTCAATTAGCTCTCCCTCATCTTTCGAGATGAAATTGTGTATAGACCCAGAGTCCTCAAACATTCCTTATATATGTTAAGCCTTTCACTCCTGGGATCAATCTCATGAACCTCCTTTGGACCTATTCCAGGGCCAGTATATCCTTCCTAAGATACGGGGCCCAAACACGCTCACAGTATTTTAAATGTGGTCTGATCAGACCCTCACAAAGCCTTGGAAGTACATCCCTGATTTTATATTCTAGTCCTCTCAAACTAAATGCCAACATTGTATTTGTCTTTCTAACAACCAACTCAACCTGCAGGTTTACCTTAAGAGAATCCTTGACTAGGACTCACACTTTGCATTGCCTTTGCACTTCACATTTCTGAATTTTCTCCCCATTTAGAAAGTAGTCTACGTCTCTATTCTTCTCAGCAAAGTGCATTATCTCACAATTTCCCACATTGTGTTTCATTCTAAATGTGATCTGACCAGAGCCTTATAAAGCCTCAGAAGTATATCCTTGCTTTTATATTCTAGTCCTCTCGAAATAAATAGCAACCATCCAACATGTGGCAGCGTTCATTGTGACCTTACACATTGGTATCTGGAAACTTAAGCATAGGCAAAAACAGACATATAGGAATGATCCCTGTGCCTTGGGTAGCACCAATATGCATGCGATATTAGGAGTTGAGCTTTATTTTCATCAAGTCAGCAAGCTGTGAACAACTACTGGCCATTTCCAGACAGCTCATTGGAAAGGAAGACTCAAAGAATACCTCTCACGATGTTTAGATAGATCATTAAAGGGAACCAGGAGGTGCTTTCCTCTAGAATTTGGCTACAGTGGGCATGAAGAAAGAAGCATCTCAGTGACTGTATGACAAATAGCATATATAGCATGATGTTTATGGCACCAAATGTAGTCATACAGCTGAACATGTTCTGAAAAGCGATGATGTCAAATGATTGGTATAAAAGGCTCATTGCAATGGTCCTTCAATGACGTGAATGGGGAAAAGCACACTTTGCAAATCAGGAAATCTCCCATGTTTAAACTGTACGGTGCTGAGTTGGGCAACTTCAGCTGCATCAGTGATATAATTTGCTGTGGCTCACTTCAACATCACAGATTAGTGATAGAAAAAAAAGCTCAAGTTCCTGCCCCTATTTATTGTTCATTTACAGCTGGTGTGCATTTGTGAACCCTGATATGACTGAAATGCCTTCCCCGGCAGGTAGCCAGGCAAGACTCACTATCTGGATTTATATTTGAGAAATGCCTACTTGGGAAAGGTACCATAATGCAACCATATCCAGAAGACTCAATATTTTCATAAAGAGGAACAAGAATAACCATACAAGCATGCAATTTAGGAGCAAGAGTAGGCCGATTGCCCCTCAGCCCACAACTAAATTAAATAAGATCATGACTGTTCTGATTGTGGCTTCAACTTGACACATCACCAAAACTGGGAACCTGATGAATGTGTAAATCTATGAAGCTCCACTCTGCTTAATAATTACTGTTTTATCTCAAGAATCATTGTTTTCCTTCCGTAGAGCTGCAGCGATGTGATGAAAGAACGATTCAGTGGTGATCTATCAGATGATGTAATGCTCCAACTGACTGCACTGCATATCTACATCACCGTCTCCAATGCAAGGACCAATCAGAAAATAAATCTGCGAAATGTTGAGTAAGTGATCTGATTGACAGTTTAGTCGGTAAAATTTATGTCGCTGAGCATGGGACAACTGAGGAATCTAATAAGATAAATCCTTTAGCTTAAATTGGCTTTGGACATTTTGATTATTGTTTATCAAAGGTTTATTTTAACATCTTGAAGATGACCAAGATTTTACAATAACATCTTCTAGAATTTGCAGGAAGCAGAATATTCAATATAATTCGTAATAAAGACATAAAAGGCAAGTTTCTTTTCTAAGCTTCACAGTGCAACATTGGGTGATAGGGCATTGAAATAAGATACTTTTCTAATGCAGGACAAGCAAAAGAACCCAAAAGTCAAATATCTATATATGAATGAAACAAATCCACAGATCCTCAAAAAAATTCGATGAGAAAGCACTCAGTCTGAGGGTTAAAGTTGTCATTAACACGTTGTAAGGAGTTAGATCACAAAGTGTAGCCTGCTCAAAATCCAGAGGGCAAGGGAAAGTGGTCAAGGTAGTGTTTGACCCAAAAGGAACCCCTGGTGACAGTCAGTTGTTTCTGTGTTGGAAAATTCTACGAGTAACATGGAGTAGCTGGATACAAACTGGTTCATGGAGATTTTTGCCAAGGCAACTTGCCTTCAGCAGTCGTAGACAAAAAAATGAAAAGTTTATCTGAGATTTTCCATATATAATTGCATATCTAACATATCAGAATTGTTAGCAAGAAGGGAGGAGATAGCCTGAATGAGAAATCAGCACATTGTGGCTATCATTTCTTTATCTGTGTTCAGGAACAAACATCAATCTTATTTCTAGTAATCACTCTGCGTCACATTGCCTTCGGCCCTGCCCCTCAATTTACCTCCCAGCTCCTCTGTGCTGCTGATCTAGGTGTGTGAACCTGGTCACTATGGCAGAATTCCTTGCATGGTTTGGCAAAATCAAAAACTTCCAGTGATACCATTAAACTCCTCAAAATAACATCAGATTGGAGGTAGAAGTGGCACCAAAGCAGAAGAGAGTAACAGCTTTAATTAAATGGACACAGAAAGAAACATGTCAATATGAAACACAGAATAGGAGAATGATTCTATCATGAAGTGACAGTAAAGGGGAAACTGTACTGCTTTCAACAGATAGGTAAACAGATTAGTATGCATTGATGGAGGAGAAAAAGCACTCCATAACAATCTTGTAAACTACTAGGGCAGTGTTGCACTCAAACAAAAAGGAGATCCACTCCTCCTAGTACCCTCTCAGAAATACACATGCTGCCCCTTCTGTGCCAACCCCACTTCCAGTAAAGGACCAATCAGAAAATAAATCTGCGAAATGTTGAGTAAGTGATCTGATTGACAGTTTAGTCGGTAAAATTTATGTCGCTGAGCATGGGACAACTGAGGAATCTAATAAGATAAATCCTTTAGCTTGCTGTGAAAAGTAGTTTGCACTGAAGGCTGAGTAAGGAGTAAGAAGAGTGCCTGTGGCCCAGAATTTTGCGACAAGGTTGTGTTAGGAAATTTTCCAGCTTTCCCGACTTGCCTTAGTGGAAGGTTACTACATGCCAGTTACCAAAACAGAACCTCCTGCTGTCATAATTCTCAGCCATCCAGTTTCCTGACCCATGAAATGAGCACACGGCCGAAAGTTGACATTGTGAATTGAAGGGAAGGGATAGTGGGGCACAGCAATATGGAAATGCAAGACTAACAACAGTCCATTCTTGGGAATCCTGGAGGAACACAAAACCAACAAAATCATTTAGATCAATTCTCTTCCTTGTGACCACCAGGATAAACTGAAAAGAAATCTGCAGATAAAACTTCACCCAGTAGGACCCCTGGTTGCATTGATCGATGGGTCATGCTGGCTTATAAAAACACCAACATATCAAAAAATATGATAAGAAGTTCAACAACTTTCTAATTCCGGCAGGCTGAGTGTTAAAGTCAACGCTTCTCTCTCTTCAGCGGAAGCATTATAATTTCAATGTTCACTTGTTGGAAAGTATGAGTATATCCTGAATGAGTATTTTACAGGTGGAAATATATTTGCAGTGATTGTCTCCAATCTACCCAGAGTTATCAGGTCTGCGACTTGTCCTCTCTCGTAAGAAACATGTTTCTGAAATTAACTTTATTGGGATCAACAATTCTATTTGTTATGAATCTTAATAAAAAGCTTTGTTTCTAAATGTAGTGTAATGTATTTTAGACGTATCAACTATGTACTTTCAAACTTTGAAGAATTTCATCAGACAACAGAATATGCCTTAATCATCACTAAATGATCAGTCTCAAGCTATTTCAAAGCACATGGAGATATTAAACAGTAATCTAATGGAACTTGCATGTTTTTCATTACAACAGCAGCATCATGTGGTCAAAATTCCATTAATGACACTTGCGGTTGTTTCTGAAATGGAACCAAATACCCACTTTGCCGAATGTGGATCAATTTGTTTGCATAGGTCAGGTGCATATCTGCACCATTAGCACTGTGACTAGAGCACATGGTTTAAGTTGCAGGATGAAAAGCTGTAACAGTCCTTACCATATTGTCATTGTAATCGACGAAATATATTTAAACAAATAGTAATTAAAGCAGAAACTGCTGGAGAAATCAGCAACTCTGGCAGCATTTTTGGAGAGAGAAGGAGAGTTAATGTTTCTATGGCAGAATATAACTCTTCTTAAGAACTGAAGAGAAAGGTGAAGAAGTGATGGATTTTATACAGTGGATAAAGATAAAGAGGAGAAAGTCAGAGAAAGATCTCGTGGGTGAGTGAGATTAGAGATCACAGATGTTACAAGGCAAAAGCAAAAGGGCAGTAATGGTTGGGGAGAAGTAACGTAGGCATTGATACTAGGTATTAATGACAGAAAATAGGTCAGCTCTGCTGGAACGAAAACCAAATAAAAAATAGACATGGTGAGCATGGGTGGTGAGTTAGGGGAATCAAAATAGAGGGAAAAATTCATGGTCTGACTTTGTTGAACTTAAAGTTGTGTCCTAAATGCATGAATGTGCCTTAACTTTGTGTTAGGCTTCATTCTGCTGAACACTGCAACAGACCTGAGAGAGAAATGTTAGCATGAATGGTACATTAAAATGGCACTGGAAGGTCAAGGCATTTTTTGTTTTGAGTTTCTGAAAAATCAGAGTTACGCTTGTGGACTGAGTGAAGGTGTTCCACAAAGCAGTCACCGGTCTGTATTGGACTCCCAAGTATAGAGAAGACTACAATGAGAACAGCAAATGCAATAGAATAGATTGAAAGATGTACGATTAAATCACTGAGGTCTTGAAGAATGAGGAGGGAGGATGTGAAAGGGTAAACGTTACACTTGATGCAATTGTATGAGAAGATACCATGGGCAATACTTCCCTATTTTTCTTTCGGTGCACTGAACATGTCCACTTAGTCTACTACCTTCCAGTCACTTGCCATTTTAATACACAAGCTTGCTCTGTTAATACTCAGGAAGAGGGTAATTCGAATGTTTTTTAAATTATCTTGTTCAAATGATCACTTTGCTGGGCTAACAACATGGTTATCATTAATCACATGATGCCGGTTGACCCCAATTTCTGGAAAGTTCTTATCTGTAGTTACAAGGAGACAAAAGCTTTCATTATCCTCCTGGAATGTCACAGACCTTGCATTGTATAGACATTTCAGCCAAGCCAATACATAGAAAACATAGATATTTACACCAGCCAGCCTCAGAACAAATAAAATAAATTGAAACACATTGTGTTAGAGATGGTGATAACAACGAGACAACATAATAGGTTTTGATGATGATTTTTTATATCAAATCCACATTGTTAACCAAAGTGGCTCAACATGACATGCCAGTCCTCATCGAAAATGCTGGGTTTTAAACAGCTTTAATTACACATCTTTGACTTCTTTCATCAATCTGATTGTAACACCAGAACAGAGCATATCATAAACAGGTCAAATCTTAGCTACTGTCTGCCTCTGATCTCAGTCATTCTTAAAGGCCTGATTTCTGAATGGAACTCTTTTGTTTTCACCTGCAAAGTGAACCACTTCCCAGTTTACAACAATTGCATCTTCACCTGCAGTTTGACTACATCTGAGCTCCAGGAACTTCTGCACACAGCCAAGTAAAACTAATAAAATTTCTGGCTGCTATTTCACATACATTAATGCCAGCATCTTTGATTTTAAATAATTTGTAACTTCTTTCCTTTCTCTTGCTTTCATCTTTGGACACGAGTTTATGTGAATACCTGTTGCAAATGGTTCAAGTATTCATCAACCCACTTTGTTTTAACGTTAAAAAAATTGATGTGAACTCTTTTTAAACTGGATTTGGTGAACAAGGTTTGGGAAAAGCACAGCATCACCTATTTTTAAATGGGAAAAGAAAATAAGAAAGGAAATTAAAAACCCGTATCTATTATGGACATGACATAAAAGAATAGTAAAATAATTAAAATCACTCCTTCCTCTTTTCTGCGGCACACTCATGCTCACATTTCTCTCCGAAGTCTGATATAATGCTTCAGTCAAGTCCAATGCAAACTGTAAGAACAGCACATCATTTTCTGTTTGGACACTTTACAGCCTCTGTACTGAACATTAAGTTCAACAGCTTCAATCCTTGGAATCTGTTCTCCATATTGCTTCCCTTGTCTTTACCCCCTCCCATCCTCCAGCAGTGTCTTGTTTCTTTGTTGTTTTGTTCCACTTCTCCTGACCATTTTATCTACAAAGGAAAACACATTATTTTGCCACCTCTCTCCTCAGTTCCAAAGAAGAGTCATATTGGACTCAAAATATTAACTCCATACATGCTGCCAGACCTTCTGAATTTCACCAGTACTTTGTTCTTATTTCAGATTTCCATCATTCACAATATTTTACTTTTGCTTTAAAAATGGTGTTTATTTTACTTTGCAATCAATTGTAATATTAAAACTCAAGCCTATTCATTTTTGATTGCTTCTGGTCTTAATGACGTTGAGCTCACAAAACCCAATGATATCCTTTGCAGTTGGTTTTGCTAATTATGTTAGTGCTGTAAATAAGCCATAAAGAATCACTTTTGTGTTTGCAAGTGGGCAAATTATCTGTTGGCAACAACATGGGTCAAAAGTTGTAATGAGCAGCAAGAAGAACAGGGAATGGATTTTTTGAATTCTATCTAAACACTCTCTGCACCCACCCAAATAACATTCCAGAAAGACTAAGAATGTCATTTTATTTTCATGTCCCAAGACATGAGAGAAAGGAAGACTTTACAAACAAAGCAGTTAAGATGTTCCCAATGGTGGGTGTGTCCAGAACCGGGGGTCACAGTATGAGGATTCAGAGTAGACGATTTAGGACGGAGATGAGGAGACATTTCTTCACCAGAAGAGTGCTGAGCCTGTGGAATTCATTACCATTAGAAGTAACTGATGCCAAAACATTGAATGTATTCAAGAGGTGACTTGGGGAAAATGGGATCAAAGGTTATTTGGAGAAAGCAGGATTAGGCTATTGAGTTGAACAATCAGGCGTGATCGTGAAGAATGGCAGAGTAGAATTGAAGGGCCGAATGGCCTCCTACTGCTCCTGTCTTCTGTGTTTCTGTATATTAGCTCTGTATTTTTTATTCCTTTGTACTGATTTGCTGTGAACAGCCCTAAGCATGTCCTCACAATCGTGCTCCGCCAACGATGGAAAGCGACAATTTTCAAAATACATGAACGGAATAATATGAAGGCACAAAGTCTTGGTATACAAAAACTTGTGTTTTTGTTCACACCACTCCATTGTTGCCCCTGTAGAAAAAAGTTGCTTGCCATTTTTTAGATCCTATTTCTTTATTTCTTCACCTATGACGAATGCAAAACTTCAGTATTTTTCTTGTTAAATCTTTTAGGAAGGAATGGGGCCTAGAGATGTTCTTACCATCATCTCTTCTGCTGTACATAAAAGAAAAGCACAAACGGAAAATCCTTGCGCATCATCTCAAAGCAACTCAAGCCCCAGGTCCTTCAGGCAAAAAGGTAAAACAAATAAAAGCTATACCTTAGCAGGATTCTCAAAAGAAGACAATATGTTATGTTAGCTTTATTGGATGTTTGCATTCAAAATCAAAGGGTCTACCCAGGATTCCTGTGTGGCAGGAGAATAGGTGTGCAATGGATGCATAGAAATGCTAACTTGGGAGAGCAGACTGGGCAAAAGTTTCTCTCTGAATTGCTGTTCAATCAACTATGTCTTCTACATCGACTGAGTGGAAGTACTTTGGTCCATTGTGACTTGACTTGCCATCTTTACTCAACAAAAATCTATCATGCCCAACTTTGAATGTGTTATTTAGAGTAGATTAGATTTCCTGCAGTGTGGAAACAGGCCCTTCAGCCCAACAAGTCCACACCGCCCCTTGGAGCAACCCACCCAGACCCATCCCCCTATAACCCACACACCCCTGAACACTACGGGCAATTTAGCATAGCCAGTCCACCTAACCTGCACATCTTTGGGGACTGTGGGAGGAAACTGGAGCACCCAGAGGAAACCCACGCAGACACGGTGAGAATGTGCAAACTCCACACAGACAGTTACCGGAGGCTGGAATCGAGCCCAGGTCCCTGGCGCTGTGAGGCTTCAGTGCTAACCACTGAGCCACTGTGCCACCCTATTAATTGACCCGAAACCAAAGATAGCTTTGTATTTTGCATTTTGATTTCATTCCCAATTGATTTGTCTCTAACTTCCAGATTATAGACTTTTAATGTATATTCCCTGACCAGGAAGAAACAGTTTTAATGCATCGAATCTTACCAAATCCCAGCAAATATTTTGATTAGATAATCCTTCTAAATTCATGAGAATACTTCATTTCTAATGTAATGATTTACACTGCTCCATAATTCTGGAACATCTGTGCTGCACCCCATACAATGGCACATCTTCTTTCCTAAGAATCAGCAGCAAAAATTGGATATTTTAATTCTAATGAGAATTAGTCAAATTTAGATACTGTGTGTTGATAAAGCCCACTCGTGCTGACAAACATATGGCAGAAAATAGTTAATCAAAACCAAAAGAACTGCAGATGCTGTAAATCAGGAACAAAAACAAAGTTGCTGGAAAATCTCAGCAGATCTGGCAGCATCTTTGAAGGAGAAAACAGAGTTAATGTTTTGGGTCTGAAGTTCTGAGGAAGGATCACCGGACTCAAAACGTTAACTCTGTCTTCTCCTTCACAGATGCTGCCAGACCTGCTGTGCTTTTCCAGCAACTTTGTTTTTGTGACCGAAAATAGATGTCCATCATGCAGTAAGGCTGCCTTACATAATTAACTGTGTAAAATTTAATGGACTCCTACTTTAATGTGTATCCGGTTCCAGAGTGAGATATACGGATAAAATTTAATTTTGTTGTCAAGGGTCTCAGCAACTGGAAAATTTGGTGTTGCCTCCAATGTGAAACCCCACTATATTAAATGACATTTTGTCATTTTTATCCAGAACTAAAGACCATGTGAGTGGGAATGCTACCCACTTAAGAGGTCCTACCCAATCAGTCCTTAACTTCATGCAGTGCCATCAGGAAGGGAATGGTAGCTGCTGGTCAAATGGCTATCAGCCACCAGAATCAGGACTCATGCGAGACTGTTTATTGAATGGGGTTGTGGGGTTGAACAAAGGCAAGGGGGAGACAGAGGTTGATGGTTACATTCCCTCTAATTTTTGCTGCCTCCAAAATCTGTGTGCGGCAGTGACTCCAGAACCAGATGTCAATTTGTCTTTGCGTACAGAGAACCTCTAAGTGGCAGTGCGGCCATGCAGCTTAATGAGGTCATTATTTGAAGGTGAGAGCAAAGGGGTGACTCCCCACAGTACATTCCTTTCTCAATGCTGGGGATTTGTTCATTTATAACTAGTATCTTTGAATCATTGTCTTTCTTAACTGCTCCCAATTAATGTTGGCAGCAAAAACGTATTTACTTGTTTAGAGGAGATAATGGGAACAGCAGATGCTGGAGAATCCAAGATAACAAAGTGTGGAGCAGGATGAACACTGCAGGCCAAGCAGCATCTCAGGAGCACAAAAGCTGACGTTTCGGGCCTAGACATCTGATGAAGGGTCTAGGCCCAAAATGTCAGCTTTTGTGCTCCTGAGATGCTGCTTGGCCTGCTGCGTTCATCCAGCTCCACATTTTGTTATCTTTACTTGTTTATAGCTTGTTTCCCAGCAGCTTTACACATATTGTAACAGCTTTTGTTTAGTGGCAGTAGACTCCTGCCTCCGACTTAAAAGATTTGTGTTCCAGCACCAATCTGATGCTGAGTTGGTCATTGAACAAACATTTTTCGGTGGTGCAGTGGCTCAGCGGTTAGCACTGCATCAGGGCCACGGGTTCAACTCCAGTCTTGGACAACTGTCTGTGTAGAGTTTGCACATTCTCCCCATATATGCATAAGTTTCCTCCAAGTGCTCCATTATCATCTCGCAGTCTAAAGATATGCAGGGTAGATGAATAGGCTGTGCTAAATTGCTCATAGTGTGCAGGCTAGGTGGATTAGCCAGAGTAAATGTGGGGTTACGTTGCTGGTGGGAGAATCTGAGCGGGATACTCGTGAGGGGGGATTCAGTGCAGACTCAAAAGGCCAAATAGCCTCTTTCTGCATTTGTAGGCATTCTATAATTTCAGTGCAGTTTGGAGGGATTGCTGTGTTTAGGAGACGCTGTTTTGGATGAGGAGCTAAATTGAGATTCTGCTTTCTATCTCTTAGATCAATCTAAGTCTGAAGTAAAGCAGGAAAGTTCTCCTGGTTTCCTGGCAGTATTTAGAAGCCAACATCAGCAAAAAAGATAATCTAGTCATCTGTCCAGATTGTGTCTATCATACTTGTGACCTTGCCGTGAGCATTTCAGTATTAAGTATGTCACTGAGTGCGTGTTGCCACTTTAAGAGATACAGGTCAGGTGACCCAGAGGAGAGAGCTTGGGACTGATCGTGGAGCTGACAGGATGCACAACAAAATATTCAAGTTTAACCTCCATCCACCTCATGTGTTGTGGTTCACTACAACCAGAAATAGAACAACTGGCAACGAGGACTCGATTCGGGCCGCAAACTGTATGAGGGGAGAAAGGATGTTGCCAGACTCTGAAAATAGCGCAGAATTCTGGAGGTGACGTTAAGGGAAGCAGTCATGAGGGGTCTCGGGCTGCAGGTGATATTGGTGAAGAACAGTATGGGAGCAGGCCGAGAGTGGTGGTTATGAGGGGTCCAGGGTAGCAGCTGAAGGCTGACACAGTCGGTGAGCGGGCAGCTAGCTCAAAGAACATTCACCCAGGGGAGAGATAATGGGAACTGCAGACGCTGGAGAATTCCAAGATAACAAAATGTGAGGCTGGATGAACACAGCAGGCCAAGCAGCATCTCAGGAGCACAAAAGCTGACGTTTCGGGCCTAGAACCTTCATCAGAGAGGGGGATGGGGTGAGGGTTCTGAAATAAATAGGGAGAGAGGGGGAGGCGGACCGAAGATGGAGAGTAAAGAAGATAGGTGGAGAGAGTGTAGGTGGGGAGGTAGGGAGGGGATAGGTCAGTCCAGGGAAGACAGACAGGTCAAGGAGGTGGGATGAGGTTAGTAGGTAGATGGGGGTGCGGCTTGGGGTGGGAGGAAGGGATGGGTGAGAGGAAGAACAGGTTAGGGAGGCAGAGACAGGCTGGGCTGGTTTTGGGATGCAGTGGTTGGGGGGAAAGAGCTGGGCTGGTTGTGTGGTGCAGTGGGACAAACTGGGCTGGTTTGGGGATGCAGTTGGGGAAGGGGAGATTTTGAAACTGGTGAAGTCCACATTGATACCATTAGGCTGCAGGGTTCCCAGGCGGAATATGAGTTGCTGTTCCTGCAACCTTCGGGTGGCATCATTGTGGCACTGCAGGAGGCCCATGATGGACATGTCATCTAAAGAATGGGAGGGGGAGTGGAAATGGTTTGCGACTGGGAAGTGCAGTTGTTTGTTGCGAACTGAGCGGAGGTGTTCTGCAAAGCGGTCTCCAAGCCTCCGCTTGGTTTCCCCAATGTAGAGGAAGCCACACCGGGTACAGTGGATGCAGTATACCACATTGGTAGATGTGCAGGTGAACCTCTGCTTAATGTGGAATGTCATCTTGGGGCCTGGGATAGGGGTGAGAGAGGAAGTGTGGGGGCAAGTGTAGCATTTCCTGCGGTTGCAGGGGAACGTGACGGGTGTGTTGGGGTTACACCACCCTACCAAACTCCGGATACAACGCATCATCCTCCGACACTTCCGCCATTTACAATCCGACCCCACCACCCAAGACATTTTTCTGTCCCCACCCCTGTCTGCTTTCCAGAGAGACCACTCTCTCCGTGACTCCCTTGTTTGCTCCACACTGCCCTCCAACCCCACCACACCCGGCACCTTCCCCTGCAACCGCAGGAAATGCTACACTTGCCCCCACACCTCCTCCCTCACCCCTATCCCAGGCCCCAAGATGACATTCCACATTAAGCAGAGGTTCACCTGCACATCTGCCAATGTGGTATACTGCGTCCACTGTACCCGTTGTGGCTGCCTCTACATTGGGGAAACCAAGCGGAGGCTTGGAGACCGCTTTGCAGAACACCTCCGCTCAGTTCGCAACAAACAACTGCACCTCCCAGTCGCAAACCATTTCCACTCCCCCTCCCATTCTTTAGATGACACGTCCATCATGGGCCTCCTGCAGTGCCACAATGATGCCACCCGAAGGTTGCAGGAACAACAACTCATATTCCGCATGGGAACCCTGCAGCCTAATGGTATCAATGTGGACTTCACCAGTTTCAAAATCTCCCCTTCCCCAACTGCATCCCTAAACCAGACCAGTTCGTCCCCTTCCCCCACTGCACCACACAACCAGCCCAGCTCTTCCCACCCACCCACTGCATCCCAAAACCACTCCAACCTGTCTCTGCCTCCCTAACCTGTTCTTCCTCTCACCCATCCCTTCCTCCCACCCCAAGCCGCACCCCCATCTACCTACTAACCTCATCCCACCTCCTTGACCTGTCCGTCTTCCCTGGACTGACCTATCCCCTCCCTACCTCCCCACCTATACTCTCCTCTCCACCTATCTTCTTTACTCTCCATCTTCGGTCCGCCTCCCCCTCTGTCCCTATTTATTCCAGAGCCCTCACCCCATCCCCCTCTCTGATGAAGGTTCTAGGCCCGAAATGTCAGCTTTTGTGCTCCTGAGATGCTGCTTGGCCTGCTGTGTTCATCCAGCCTCACATTTTGTTATCTTGGAATTCACCCAGGGGACTCGGGCTGTGAGCAGCCACTAAACTCAAGTGGCAGAAAAGTTCCTGCTGGTGGGAGAACAAAATGGTGGGCCAGTTTGGAGCAGTGGAACCATTTGATGGAACCGTTTGGAGCGAAGGAAGCAATAGAATGTTGGACGCTGTATGTCAAATGTTTTGCTGTGTATTTAAAGACAAACAAGGTGGCTGAACATATAATGGTACCAGTTTTCTTCAGTACCGTTAGGAGCAAAACCTTCATGTTTCTAAGGAGTCTGGCAGAACCAGAGAAATCCACAGAGAAGACATACTAAGAATGATGTGAAGTGTTGAGAGGTACTTTGTACCAAAGCCACAGATGATCGCAAAACATTTCCATTTTGATAAACAGGTACAGCACAAAGGAGAGTCCATTGCCAAATTTGTGAACACCTTAAAGAGGTTAGTGGAATATTACAAATTCAAAGGGTTTCTCCAAGTTGCCTTGTGGGGTAGTTTGGTTTATAGCCTCTGACATGAAGCAATTCAACAGAAGCTACTAACAAGGAGAGGCCTAGACTTCAAGGCAGCTTTCAAAATTGCTACCTTGATGGAGTTTGCCACCAGCAAAACCACACAGTTGAGTGACAACACCCAGGTACAAAAGCTCAGGGAATCTCAGCAGAGCACAGTACCAAATGTAGAATGTCACTGATATGGCAGGAGAGGCCACTAGGAGACAATGTTTTGGACACGAGAAGCCCAGTGCCACAGGAGTAAGCAAGTGGACCATATTGCCCGAAATTGCTGGGTCCAACTCAAACAGGAGAAAGGATGTCTAAAGGAGACAAGTGAGAGGACAAGACGTAAGGCACATGCCAACAGCTAGAGAGTGGACTGGGGGTCAGCTGGGTCTGTGGGAGAAGCAGAAGGCCCAGTTACAGCAGAGTTTGAGTTAAACATTCTGTCGGAACAGGGTGAAGCTGATCAATTCTGGGTGCTACCCAAGTTAGAGAGGAAGACAGCGAAGACAGAAGAGACTGAGGGTGCAGCAGTGTCTCTGTTTCCCAGATCAGTACACAGGGAAAAGGTAAAGGCACTGCCATTGAGGCCTGCCAGGATTATACTGCACATACCTACATGGAACAAGTGTATACTGGTAAAAGTAAAGCTAAGAGACTGGTATGCCAAAACTGCATCTGTATGTAGTGAAAAGTGACAACCCTGCGTTATTCAGATGCTCTGGTTACAGAAATTAGTTTAATTAGGGATAGAGATAACAAAGTGTGGGGCCAAGCAGCATCTTAGGAGCACAAAAGCTGACGTTTCGGGCCTAGACCCATTGGGACATGGTTAATATGCTGGTAGTCTTAGAAATTAGTTTGGAAGAGATTTTGGACCGGTATAAGGATGCTACTAAGGGAAATGAAAGGAGTAAAAATTAAACTTCAGTTGAAGCAGGAGGCTGCTCCAAGGAGCCTGAGGGCATGTCTGTTACCATGCACCATCCGGCCTAAAGCGGAGGCCGAACTGGAATGGCTGCTGAACCTGGGAGCTTTGGGACCAGTAACCACTAGTGAATCAGCCACTCTAATTGTCCCAGTTTTAAAAAGGGATGGTGTGATGAGAATTTGTGGTGACTTTAAGACCACAGTCAACCCAGCCCTGAATGCAGATCAATACCCACTTCCACACATTGAGGACTTGTCCAGGGGAATATGACCCTTAAAAATGAATCTGTCACAGGCTTATTGGCAGATGGGAGTTGTGAAGGAATCCCAGCCTCCCCTGACAATAGTGACACACAGGACTGTGTCACTACAAGCAACTGCCTTTTGGCATCACATCAGCGCTAATCCCAGAGGGCCATGGACCCAAATGTTGAATGGATCACCAGGTGCCCAGTGTTAACTGAACCCTCCAAAGAGGATCATTTTAAAAATCTAAAAGACACCCTGAACAAGTTACAAGAACACTGCCTCAAGTAAAAAGGGAGAAATACGAGTTTTTTAAAAACTTCATAGAAAACAGGGGCCATATATTCAATGTTGAGGGACTACACAAGGCACCCAAGATCGTGGAGGCCTTCATGAAGGCCCCCACATCAGACAATGTGTCTCAACTGAGATCATTTTTGGGACTTGTAAATTACAATGGCAAGAACATGTTTGACCAGGCAACTGTGCGAAAAACTCCTGCATCTCTTTCTGAGAAAAAGGCAACTGGGGAAATGGGCCCAAGAATGTAAGGAGACTTATTAGGAGGTGAAGCAAGTTGCGCAAAGGTTGGAAGTGTTGGCTCATTTTGATCTAAAGTTGCTATGCAGTTGACATGCGATGCCTCGCTTTACGAGGTTGATGCTGTACTGTCACATATCTTGCCTAATGGAAAGGAAAGGTCCATTGAGTTCATATCGCGGTCACTCACAAAGTTAAAGGAGAAGTTTGCCCAAGTGGAAAAGGAAGGATTGGGCATCATGTCCGGTGTTAAGAAGTTCACCCTTCCCTTTACAGCGGGCACTTAGTGCTGCTGAGAGACCACAGGCAGCTAACCTCCAGTTTTGCCTGTGTACAGGAATTCCATCGATGGTGGCAGCATGCCTGTAGAAATGGGCACTGGCTCTGTTAGACTGATACAGATAGCCGGAGAAGCACAGTAATTGTCAAATTTACTACTACCGGGAGATAACGATGTTCCCAACTGGAACCTGAAAATGATCTGCCTTTCCTAGGGTACCAGTGTCAGCAAGTCAGGTGTGGAATGCCACCTGGAATGACCTGCTTTTGAGCCTAGAGGTGGAATCCCGAGAGGAAAGGATTTGTCATGGAAACTGCCCAGAATTGCATACTTACCTGTCGAAGAGGTGGGAGTTATCTATATCAGACAGGTGTTTAATATGGGGAATGAGAGTTATTATTCCTTCCCCATTAAGAGGAAAGGTGATGGAGTAAGTATACCAAGGAAACCTTGGTGTTATGCGAAGAAATAGCCAGGCGCCCTTTTTGCTGGCTGAATGTGGAGTCCCAAATTGAGGAGAAAGAGGGATCACATGAATCCTGCCCATTAGTAAGGAAGGTGCCACTGTTGTCACCCCTTCGCCCATAGGAATCACCTCAGCAGATTCACATCGATTTTGTGGGAGAAGCAGAGGGACAGATGTTACTTGTGATTGTGGATAGCCACTCCAACTGGCCCGAGGTGGCGGTCATGAAGTCAGTATCAGTAGCAGCAATGATGACAAAGGTCCACAGTTTGTGGCACAGGAGTTTGAGTACCACCTGAATAATGGGCAGTCCAGTGGCTCGGTAGTTAGTGCTGCTGCCTCACAGCACCAGGGATCAGGGGTTGATTCTACGCTGGAGCAGCTGTCTATGTGGAGTTTGCACAAACTGTCCATGTGTACGTGGGTTTCCTCCCACAGACCAAAGGTATACAGGCTAGGTAGACTGGCCATGGGAAATGCAGGGTTACAGGAATACCAGGAGGGGTGTGGGTTTGGGTGGGATGCTCTTCAGAGGTTTGGTGCCAGATGACCTGCTTCCACACTGTATGGATTCTATGATCATGGAGTCAAACGTGTGAGATCACTCTGTATCATCCTGTGGCAAACAATCAGACAGGGAGATTCATACAAACCCTGAAGCGGGCCTTACAAGGTCTCTCAAGGGGAGGGGTCACTAAGATGGCAAGTCAACACATTCCTCAGCATAAACAGGAACATGCCACACCCTTGCCACCTCGTCCTTAATGTTCAACCAGCAGTTGAAAACCATGTTTGTCTTACTGCGGGCGAAAGAGACCAGAGAGGTGGTAGAGTGAAATCAAGAAAGACAGATAGTCAGAAGAGCAGGAACCATGAGGTCAAGTGTATTCCAAAAAAGGACAGACTGTATTGGCCCAGATTTACTCATCTGGGGAGAAATGGATCCCAGCGGTAGTGGTGGCTCCAACAGGACCATTGTCATATACAGTCCATACTAGGGATGAACTGGTCTGTAGGAGACACGCGGTCCATCTTGTTGCCACACCTCACCAAGGCAGGCAAGAGGTTCCTCAGAACACCAAACCAGTCCAGATAGGATCCGTGGTATCAACTGAGCCATGTGTCTCTGAGCCAGGGCTGTTCAATCCCAGGGAGAAGACGATGGCAGTGTCACAGGACAACAATGGCCATCCAATCAGATATGTACCTGTGAAACAACTGGAGCTGCTAGAAGCACAGGTGACTATACTGGAAAATGTTCCAGAGATGAGACAGTTTCCTAGTAATCACCATTCCACCAAGAGACTGACCATGTCAATGTAGATGCAGAAGGGTCATTTTCTTTTGCCATGTTTCTTTTTGTATATATTACTGACTATATATATTAGCTACAATGCTTGTATAACAGTCATAATTGTTATATATGTGTGTGAAAGGGGCAGGGATGTTATGTATGTAGTTGGGTGAGTATTGCTGCTTTAAGAGTGTGGGTCAGGTGACCTGGAGCTGAATGCTAAAGGGTCCGTTTAAGACTGACTGTGAAGCTGAGAGGATGCACAATAAAATATTGCCTGTTCTAATTTTCCTTCAGTCTAATTTGTGGTTCTAGTGAGCCACAAACACAACAATCAGATGTTGTGTTTGCCAAATACAGTGCATCAAAAGTACATTATCAGCTATAAAATGCTCTGTGATGTTTTACGGTTGTAAAATCTGTTCTATCATTGTAATTCTTTCCTAAAGGAATGGAAAAAGAAACCACTTCCATTAAGCATAAAACATAAAGATGTCGAGAAATGATAACATGTCTCTCCCCTTAATATTGCAATAAAACACCCTCTTTGGAAGACCCCAGTCCCTGTTTTCTTCCCTGGAAACTCATTGAACAAAGAGGGAAGAGTTTTAATGCAATATATTATGACCCTAGTTGATGTTCTTATTGGTCCAGTCAGATCCCATACTGAAATCTGACTTGATTGATCATATTTCTCTCACTGAAACATAGGCACACAAGGCTGCAGATTTGGCATTAACAATAAAGTTGGAAATGAAGATAAAATAGAATAAACCAAACTATTTATATAACACACAATTAAACATTTCAACAAATATATAAAATATAATTTCATTAATTCCAAAGGAGCTCTTTCACAGTATTCATACAGAGAGAATTCCCTTTTCCATCACCCCATGGGCTTTCATTTAAATGTGGTTTAAACTCCCAACTTTGAGAATCTGATAGCCTCTTCCTCAAGCCTTCATACAAGTGAGCTTCAATTTTCTCAGCTTCAAATAACCCCTTTAGGTTTTTAACCAAACACTTCTGGCCTGGACCAGAGATAATGGGAACTGTAGATGCTGGAAAATCCAAGATAACAAAGTGTGGGGCTGGATGAACACAGCAGGTCAAGCATAAAATTTAGGAGCACACTTCTGGTCTGGATATTTTTCAAAACTCCTTACACTGAAGTAACCAATTTTTAACAATTCTAAGCAATATTGCCCTTGCTTAGAAGCATTGCTTCACACACCCAACTCAGCCAAGCACACTGTAAAACTGCCCAAACTGAAATGTTATAATAATCTCGTGCTTTTAAACAATGGGTGGCCCCCAATCAAAAAGATATCAATCCCTGACCTTCTAAACTAACATCTACTGCAATAAGCTGAGAATTAGGTCCAGACCATTCAGGTGAGATTTTTAGAAGTACTTCTACACAGAAAGGGTGGCAGAATTTGGAACTCATTTTCACAATTGGCAGTGGATGTTAGATCAGTTGCTAATTTTAAATGAGATAGATATATTTTTATTACCCAAAGATATTAAGGCATATGGGACAAATGGTATATGGAGTTAGATCACATGTCAGCCATGATTTCATTAAATGATGTAAAAAGATTCAGCGGCTGAATGGTCTAGTTCCTACATTCCTGTAGTCGTTTATTCTGTTCACTCCTAAAGTTGTCCCAATGTAAATAAACATCCATTTCTCTCCAGGAAGCCTTCCCCTTCATCTGTGTTTTTGTTTAAAGAATCACTATGGCTACAAAAATACTTAAAAGTTACTCATGAACCCTTCATACACACAAAACCCATATATCACAAATTCAAATTCAAACTCGGAGCTAAATAACTTAGATATGTGTGTGTGTTTATCATTCATTCATCTTGCATCACAAACAGGTCTTCAAATTGGGCGCTAGCAATCAGAAAACCATAATTAGAACTCAAGCCATGATCCAGCCACTTTAACATCACTCTACTATACTATATTTATTTTGCACTTGTCAAAAGGAGCTGTATACCAAGAGTGGCAAAGAGCCCAAGCAAAATAGGAGTTTAATTATCCAAATGTAGACTGAGAAAGTGGTAGCGCAAGGGATAGTGATGTTCCTCGGTTGTGTGCAGGAGATTTTTCTTAAACAGCTGTATGTGTCCAGTCCAGTGAGAAAGGAGGCACTGCTACTCCTGGTTCTTGAGAATGATTGGGCCATGTTAATTAAGTATCAGTGAGGGAACATTTAGTATACAATGATCAATGTGTCATATGGTTTAGGATGATGGTGGAAAGAGCACTGAAAAAACCAAAGTAAGAATAATTGATGAGGCAAGAGCTATCTTCAATGGGCCAAGACTAGAACAAGACAAGATAGACTGGAGCCAAAGATTGGTGCAAAAACCCATAGCTGAACAAGGGGATACCTTCAAAGAAGAGCTAGTTCAAGTGCAGTCAAGGTATATTCCCTCAGAAAGGAAAAAGGTAGGTCAAACAAACAGTGATAGAAATTAAGGTAAAGGTAAAAGGAAGTGAGTTTCTAGCAGGTTACAGGTAGGAAATATCATTGAAACCTGAGCTAAATATATAGCATTTAGAACAAAGAGGAAAGAAACAAATAACAGAAGCAAGGAGAGATTGGTAGCTCATTAAAAAGGAAATGGCAAAATCAATATTTGATTATAGTAGCCAAATAAATATTAGAAGGATTATAAAAGGGCAGCTAGTGGCTTAGTGGTAACATTACTGGTAACATCATCCGTGCACTGGACACACCGGATTTGATGAATAAATCTCAAATGTAAAGTTAGTCTCAGTAATGATGACCATGACAAATATCAACAATTAGGGCAAAAAAAACCCATCCTAATCGCCAGCGTACTTTAGACAGGAAAATATACTGTCTTTGAAAAGAAGTGTTTGCATCTTAACTGCTCTCAGAAATGGCCTAGGAAGCCATCCAGTTTGAGAAGAATTTGGGATGATCATCAAATGCTGACCTTGCCAGTGACACCCACATCCCATGAAATAACGGAAAAAGAGGTGTAGGGTTGATAATGGACCAGAATGAGGATTTGACATGAAAGCAGGGACATGACTGAGGTATTGTACTGTCACTTCATGACCGTTTTTACCAAGAAAACAGATGATACCCAGTCTTGATGACAGTGGAGAAAATTTCAAACACTTGATTAGAGGGAGGTTTTGGGTAAACTGTCAGTACAGGCTTGCAAACAATGATAGATTTCCTTCTTAAAAGGACATGAGTGGGTTTTGACAACAATTAATGATAATTTCATGTTCATGATTACTGAAACTAGCTTTATATTCTTGATTTTTTTGACTTGAAATTTCTCCAGCTGTCAAATTGCAATTTGAACCCAATTCCTTACAGCCTCTAAAAACTGAAAGAACTGCAGATGCTGTAAATCAGGAACAAAAACAAAGTTGCTGGAAAAGCTCAACAGGTCTGGCAGCATCTGTGGAGGAAAAAACAGAGTCAACATTTGGGTCCAGTGACCCTTCCTCAGAACACCGAACCCGAAACGTTAGCTCTGTGCTTTCCTTCACAGATGCTGCCAGACCTGCTGAGCTTTTCCAGCAACTTTGTCTTTGTTCCTCACACCCTTTGCCAGAACGTCTGGATTACTACTCCAGTGATACTGCCTTTACACAACCAGATTCCACAGAGGTTAAAGGAAGTGAGAGAAGTAATTGGGAATTGTGGAAAAACTGGTCATAATTTTTCAAGATAATAAAGTGTGAAGCTGGATGAACACAGCAGGCCAAGCAGCATCTCAGGAGCACAAAAGCTGACATTTCGGGCTTTTGTGCTCCTGAGATGCTGTATGGCCTGCTGTGTTCATCCAGCTTCACACTTTATTATCTTGGATTCTCCAGTATCTGCAGTTCCCATTATCACTCATAAATTTTCAATTCTGATGATCACTGGGCTTGAAAGGTTAACTTTGTTTCTCACTCTACAGACACTGTCAACATTCTCCAGCATTTTCTACCTTTGTTTCAGATTTCCAGCATCCAAGATTCTTTGTTTTATTATAACCTTTCGGTCTTTCTTAAGATTCTGTGTTGGTGTCAGAGGACAAAAAAATCGCAAGTGTAATACCCTTGCTCAAAAAAAGCTTGTAAGAATGAGCCTCTCAACTACAAGCTACTCAGTTTAACATCTGTGGTGGAGAAGCTTCCAAAACTATAATCTAGGTTAGAATTAAAGGGTCACATGGACAAATGTGGGTTAATCAAGGAGAGCCTGAATTGAGTACTTAAGAAGAAAGTTTAATGAGCTTGCTAGGGTTTTTTGAAGGTGCTACAGAACAGGTTGATAAGGATAATACTGTTTCAGTGGTGGACATGAATTTCCAAAAGGCATTTTATTCAGGGCCACGCAGCAGACTTGTAAACAAAGTTAGACCTCATGGAACAAAACGGATAGTGACAATACAGATACAAAATTGGCTGAGTGATAGGAAATGGAGACTAATGGCTAATGCATATTTTTCAGGGTTGAAGATACATAGTGGTGTTCCCCATGGGTTGGTATTCACAACCTTACTTTTCCTGGTACATAACGATCTCAACCTTAGTGAAAAGGTGAACATTTCAAAGTTTGAGGACAATACAAAACTTGGAAGCATTGTAAGCTGTGAGAATGACAGTGTACAACTTCAAAAGGATATTCAAGTTGGTGTATAGGTACCAGATGACGTTCAGCACAGATAAGTGTGGTAAGATGATACACTTTGGAAGAAAGAACATGAGGACACAGTATGAAATATGGGTCAAATAAAAAGCTAGCAATCTGAAAAAAAAGGAAAATGCTGGAGAAACTCAGCAGGTCAGACAGCATCTGTGGACAGAGAAACAGAATTGAGATTATACACCTGATATGGCTTTTCTTCAGAATGCTGACAAAGGTCAAATTGAATTTGAAACCCTTACTCGGATTTTCTCTCCACCGATGCTGCCAGACCTCTTGGCTATCTCCGGTGCTTTCTGTTTCTATTGTGAGATAAAGAGTACTACTCTAAAAGGGAGTGTTCAAGAGCAGAGAAACTTGGGTGTATATGTACATAAGTTATTAAGGGTGGCAGATGAAGAGAGTAGTTAATAAAGTATACGGTATTCTCGGTTTTATTCAAAGGGGCATAGAGTACAAGAGCAAAGAGATTATGCTAAATTTGCATAAAACACTAGTTAGACTATGAGATAACAAGGTGTAGCGTTGGATGAACACAGCAGGCCAAGCACCATCACAGGAACAGGAAAGCTGACGTTTCGGGACCCTTCTTCAGAAAGGCCTGGCCTGCTGTGTTCCTCCAGCTCCACACTGTGTTATTTGAGATTGAGAAGGCAGTTTTAAAATAACTTGCAGAAGAAACTGACGCAGTGTGAGAAAAATCTTTTTACACAGTGAGTAGTTAGGGTCTGGAATGCCACAGTCTGGAATTCCAGTGGTGACAGGCTTAAAAAAGGCATTGAATAGCAATAGATGAATAGAAGCAATGTGCAAGGTTAATGGGAAAAGGCAAGAAATTGGAAGTTAGTCATCTTGCATATTTGAAGAACCAATGAAGACATAATGGGCTGAATAGCCTCCTTCTGCACTGCAACAGTTCAGAGATTCTGCGAGATGAATGGAAATTTCAGGAAAACACTCCACTGATCATAGTCATACCTAGTTCAAAGTGGTTACTAGTGTTCAACCATCTCAGCTGCAGGGCATTGCTGTAAGTGTACCTGAGGCTAGACAATACCCTGGCTTGGACCAACTAGTGACTGGTAACATTCCGACTGAACAAGTGCCAGGCAGTGGTCATCTCCAACATAACACAACCCAACCATCACTCTAGATATTCAAAGGCTCTAATATTTCTGCATTCCCCCATTATCAACATCCTAGAGATTACTATTGACCAAAAAATAAACAGGACCAATCACATAAATACCATGGTTACAAAATAAGGCCAGAGTCTAGGAATTCCACAATGAATAACTCACCTCCTGACTCCTCGAAACCTATCCACCATCTACAAGGCACAAGTCAAGAGTGTGGTGGAATACTTTCAACATGCTTTGAGGAGTATAGATTCAACAACACTCCAGGAGCACAACACCATCCAGGAAAAGCAACCTGCTAAATTGACAAAATACAAACTGAAAGAACTGTGGTTGCTGTAAATCAGGGGTGAAAACAAGTTGCTGGAAAAGCTCAGCAGATCTGGCAGCATCTGTGAAGAAAATGTCAGAATTAACGAAGGGTCAGTGACCCTTCCTCAGAACACTGGACCCAAAACATAAACTCTGATTTTTTCTTCACAGATGCTGCCAGACCTGCTGAGCTTTTCCATCAACTTCAATTTTTGTTCCTGCTTGATTGACACCCTATCTAACAATTTCAACATGCACTCCCATCACCACCAACACACAATGGCAGTAATGTATATCACCTGCAAGAGACATGGCAGAAATTCAACAAATTTGATGCTAGCTTCCAAATCCACAACGTCTACCATCCAAAAGGACAAGGGCTGCTGATGTATAGAAATACCACCAACTGCAAAATCCCCACTAAACCATAAACCAATCTGGCATGGAATTATTTTGTCATTGTTTTGCCATCATTGTGTCAAAATCCTGGAACTCTCTCTCTCAAAGCACAATAGATTCATCTGCACAACATGGAATGCAATGGTTCAAGAAGACAGTTCATTGCCACCATCTCCAGGGTAATTGAACATGGGCAGTAAATGCTCACGGAGGCAGTGACACCCACATTTGGAAAATAAATTGTTAAAATGTTAAATGTCTGCTATCTAATTTTGTTTAAAGATAATGCTGCATGAGGAAGAATAATCTTTTGCAAACATTTTCCTGGAGTACTTCTTTGTGAACTAAACGTGAAAACATTTTGTATTCAATTTAAGTTAGTTTGCAGAATGATTGTTATAAAGTTTAGAGATTTTTAAACTTAATATTTGTTTTAGTGTTGATAAAAAGACTCATTCCATCATAAGTGACTCTGTAAATTTCTTAGCATGGGTTTCCTTATATTGTTACATATTCTGACATGTTACAATTTCCTGAAAGCCACAATGATGTATTTTACGTTTCATACAGATCTCTGCAACCCAAGCCAAACTGCAGTACCTACGAATCCTGAATGAACTCCCATTGTATCCAGGAGGACTCTTTAACTCTGTTGTACTGGTAATGTTACCAATATGTCATCTACTTATTTGTTAATTCCTGACAGCTAGCAACATAATAGTAGAAGCCTACTCCAGTTCAGTTCTTGATAGCTCAATCTGGTTGAGCCAGCTTAGCTTTACAGAAGAAGAAGCTTGTTCAAATATTTTGCTGAGTTCTCAGTTGAAAATTTTGTAGAGCTCATGGGGCACAGATGGATGACAGTATTTCTGAATATTGTATCATGATAGGAACAGATTCAGGGGTGATTTCCCCATTGCTAAATACCCAGTCAACACTGTGGGCCTGGACCTACAAATGAATTAAGGGAAAGTCATACTACAGTGATTCATATCCAGTCACTGCAAGCCAAGCAGTCCAATGTCAATGATGGAGATGTTTGAAGACACATTAAATATTTTCGAAAAAGCACATAGTAAATATAATAATGGCCAATCACAAATTTGGTAAATTCAAGCTACATCCGTCCAGTTTGCTTTCATGCTTCAAGATGATAGTTGACAATGGTGGTTGACTTGTTTATGGACATTCAAAAGCATTTGATAAAGTGCTCCATAGTAGACTTGTTAGCTGAATTGGAGCCCCTGGGATTAAATTGCCAGTTTTAGCACAGATGCAAAACCAACTAAGTTACAAGTTTATTTTTAAAATTGTGGTGCATTACGACTGCTTTTTTGGCTTTTTACTGACCTGGACTTGTATATAGGAAGTGCAACTTAGAAGATTGCAGAAGAAACAAATCTTGGAACTGTGAGGAAAATAGTAGAAATCGTAAGAAAGGACATAGAATGGCAAAATGGAAAAATACATAGCAAATGAGGCATAAAGCAAAGAAATATGAAGCAGTGCATTTGGTACAAAAAAATTAAGGAGAGAGAAAATAAACAAAGTTGTGCAATTTTAAAGGGATTGAAGGAACACAGACCCTAGCATTCAATGAGCGTGTCTTTGAATGTGACAAGACAAGTTTATCAATGCAGTTTAACAATAACAGCAACTGATATTTATGTAGTGCCTTGAATGAAATAAAACGTCCTAAAGCATTTCACAGAATCACTTTAAATCAAGGAATGACACGTGCACACATGGACGCTAGTCAGATGGTCCAAAAGTACGATTTATAAAGAAGCTGAAAAGGGGGAAATTGAAGTAAAAGGATGGCGGGATATGCAGGTGGAATCTCAGTTTTGGGGCCTAGGCAACTAAAGGAATGGTTGTCAACGGTGAAGCAAATACACTCAGGAGAGCACAAGAAGCCAGAATTAGACAAGTGCAGATATGTTGGAGGGTTGAGGGAAAGGCAGAGATTGCATAAATAGGGAGTGGCAAAGCCACTGAGGCAAATGTTCTCCTGAAGGCTGAGTAGTCTGCTGAGAATGATGGCCTGTTTGAGGTTTGGCAGTTGTTTGAAGGCAAGAGGTAGAGGTGTAGGGATGACCTTGGAAGATGTTTGTCGTCATCGATGACAAGTTGAAGGCTGCAAAGAGCATGGCATAATTTCTCCGCTCCAGGGAAGTACTGGATGATGAATGATACTCCATCAGTTGTGTCCTGTGTCTGTCTTCTGAGGAGGTTGTTGTGGTTTTTTTTGCTGTGACACATCAGAACTGGTGATCGATGAGTTAAGCATCGTATCCTGTTCTTATGAAGGCGTCTTTCAGCATTTGTAGGTCTCTGTCACGTTACTCCTTATCTGAGAAGATCCTGTGTACACCCAGTGCTTGAAGTAGGGGGTGGCTTCTTTACCATGTTTAGGATGGAAGCTAGAGAAGTGAAGCATCGTGAGGTTATCTGTGAACTTGTGGTAGAGTGAAGCACTGAGGTGTCCAACCTTGACAGAGATGCACGTGTCCTAGAATGAGACTGATTCTGAAGAGTAGTCCATGGTAAGTATGATGGTGAGATGAAACTAGTTGATATGGTCATGTAGTCATTTCAGTAATATCTCACCATGAGTCCAAAGGAAGAAAATGTCATTGATTTATCTGGTGTATAGCATTGGTCGGAGGTTCTATTCAGCAAAAAAGTCTTGCACAAACTTGTGCGTGAAACTGTTGGCTTATTGGGATGCAAGTTCAGTCTCTATGAGTATCTCATGAGGCTAGATAAAGAACTGGTTATTGAAGATGAAGATGCTGTGATTGAGGATGAAGCAGATGAGTTGTATGATGGGGTCTGGAAATTTGCAGTTATTGGTATTGAGTACTGAGGCTGTTGCAGTGATGCCATCGATCGGGGGATGGTGGTGTAAAGTGCCAAAATGTCCATTGTGATAAGGAATGTTCCTGATTCAACTGCTCCATGGGTGCTGAGTTTCTGTAAACTCTCCAGTGCATCTTGTAGATAGTACACACTGCTGCTACTGAGCATTGGTGGTAGAGGGAGTGGATGCTTGTGGATGTGGTGCTAATCAAGCGAGCTGATTTGTCCTGGAGTATTGTTGGGGCTGCACTTAGCCAGGCAAGTGGGGGAGTATTCCATCACACTCTTGACTTATGCCTTGAAGAAGGTTGACAGCCTTTGGGAGTCAGGAGGTGAGTTACTCACTGCAGTATTCCTAGCATCTGACCTACTCTTGTAGCCATTGTATTTATGTGGCAAGTCCAGTTGAGATGCTGGTTAACAGTAACCCCAAGAGCGTTGATCCAGGGGATTCAGTGATGGTAACACCATTGAATGTCAAGGGGCAATGGTTAGAATGTCTCTTATTGGTGATGGCTGTGCCTTGAATTTGATTGGCATCAGTGTTACTTCTCACTTGTCAACCCCAGCCTGAATATTGTCCGGGTTTTGTTGCAATTTCACATGAACTGTTAAGTATCTGAGGTGTTGTGAATGGCGCTGAATATTGCGCAGTTTTCGGCAAACATCCCCGCTTCTGACCTTATGATGGAGGGAACGTCATTGATGAAGCAGCTGAAGATTGTTGGGCCTAAGACACTACACTGAGGAACTCCTGCAGAGATATCCTGGAGCTGAGATGACTGACCTGTAAAAACCACAACCATCTATGTGCCAGCTATGACTGCAACTAGCAGAGAGTCTGCCCCTTGAGATCCATTGAATCCAGTTTTACTAGGGCTTCTTAATGTCACACTCAGTTGAATGTGGCCTGGATATCAAGGGCTGTTGCTCTTACCGCACCTCAAGTTGCAAACAGACTGACCACATCTCAGACCATTACCAAGCAGAGGGATGGAGTTGACAGTGATGGAATGCAGTTTGGAGCAGAAACCAAAAACAATGACTTCCACTTTCACCATATTA
Source organism: Stegostoma tigrinum (assembly GCF_030684315.1). Lineage (NCBI taxonomy): Eukaryota > Metazoa > Chordata > Chondrichthyes > Orectolobiformes > Stegostomatidae > Stegostoma > Stegostoma tigrinum. Next base: position 41,351,820 of record NC_081368.1, on the reverse strand, counting down.
AAGTGGAAGAAATATCTGCACCCACATTATTGGATATCATACAAGCTGCCTGATAATTTTGCAACAGTGGAGTTGAGAAAGGTGCAGGTGAGATACATAAGAAAATTACTACTGTAACCAAGCATATTTGATCATGACTTTATACTAAAGGCACAAAAAAAGCAAGAAAAGTGTAAAGTGCCGGCTGAACTTAGACAGAAATGTAACCAATTCTAGGCACTATACTGTAAGAAAGATATTAAGGCTTGGAAAGGCTACAGAGGAGATGTACAGGGCTGAGAGACATAAGTTATGCAGAGAGAATACATTGTGCTATTTTTTCCTTTGAGCACAGTAGATAATGCAAGATCGAAGAAAACAATTCAAAATTATCAAGAAGCCTAGCAGCATCCTCCAGTTCCACACTGTTATCTTTGACTCTAGCATTGGCAGTTCTTACTATCGTAAAATTATCAGGAATTTTGAGATACTGGATTGAAGATAATTAAGAACCAGAAGGAAAAAAAATTTAAATTAATCTGACGTGTGCTCTCTAAAATGGTGGGGAATCAAATTCAATATTAACTTTCAAGATGAAATTGAAAAAGAAAACAATGTAGCTATGGGAACCTTATCAGGAGTAGTGCAGATGTTTCAAAAATCTAACACACATGTCTGATCTGAATGATCGGAGTCATTGGTTTAGGTACTTGTGTCAGTTATAAGATTCTGTAAAAGAATGTTATTTTGTTTCTCATTGCTCATTAAATGATGTAGATATTTTACCACCTGTCTGCACAAGGTAGTTCACAGCTGAACCACGCCTCAGAATTTAAATGAAAACAAATATTTTGTGTCCGTCTTCACCATCAAGGATACCGAAAGTATTCCAGAAATAGCTGTAAATCAAGAAGTGGAAGGGAGAGAGGAAGTTAGTGAAATTACAATCATTAGGGAAGTATTTAGCAAACCGATTGTGCTGCAAGTTATCAATCGCTGTGCACAGAACATCGGAACAACTGCACGTACAAGCCGTCACGCAGATTAGAAGGAGCTTTGCGTTAGAGGAAAGCAGGTATCTTGGGGCATTGAATTGATGATGGATGTTACAGTCAGAGAGGGGATAAGGTCAAAGAGGGATCTGAACACAGTTTGAGAATTTAAAACTTGAGGCATTGCTTAAAGTCGAGAGCATAGGGATGATTGTGGAATGGGATTGGCTGTAGGTGAATGCACAGTGTCACACATCTTGGACAACCTCAAGTTTACAGATAATAGAATGTGAGAGATGTATTGGAATAGTTGGATCTAGAGGTAATAAAGTCAAGGTGAGGATTTCAGCAGAAGATGAGCTGACTCAGGGCAAACTCAAGAAATATTACAAACGTAGAAATGGGCAGCCTTGATGATGGCACAAATGTGAGATGAGAGAGCTCATTTTGAAGTCTGATGTACCAAGGTTGCAGAGACTGGATAGTTTTGGATCACAACCTGGAGTTGTCTGGGAACTCAGACTAACACATCTGGAATGGCCAAACTGCTGTTGAGGCTATTTTGAGCAGGATCGTTGTCTATAGACACAGGAAGTATTCCCAAAACACCTTGAATACTTCCAGGAAAAGAGATAGAGACAAATTTTGAAGGATGACTACTACATAATAACTTCCTGGCTATCTATCACAGATCTGTTACCTGGATGCTTGTTGAGGAATCAGGGTTTTGTGTACCAGCTGGACAGACATTGAATGACTCATGCTGTCTCTTCAAGGGAACACCCAGCAAATTACTTGACAGTCTGGGAGTGATGATCATCAATTCATTAATTAGTTCATGCTATTCACAAAGACCATTTGAGAAAGAAAAAACAAAGGCAGTCATAGAATTAATCAGTCTGTATTTTCCATTGAGGTAACATCGAATGAGAGGCATCCTCTTCAAATGCTGCAGATTCTGCTTTGTTCCATGCTGCTAAGAGGTGACTGCTTTAAGGGTGTGGCCATCAGAGATGCCACACCTTCCCCTGGGTTAAACTGATAGTGAATGCAAGATCAAAAATGGTAGTAGCGCTGCTCAAAATAGACATATGCAGTAGGCAAATTTGACCCAAAGCTTCCAAATCTTCTGAGAAAAATGAATCATTGGAGCGATCAAAGACTGAAAAGTACGTGAAACTGAGAAATCTTGAATCGCTGCTTATTATTTACATGTATGGATGATGGGCTCATTCACGCTAGAAATGACAACACAGGCAATATCTATGGAGAAAAAAAGTTGCAGGCTAGGGATCTCTTGACAGAATGAGAAAAGGGTGGAAAGGTAACAAGTTTTAAGCAAGTGCATAGATACAGAAAAGAGGGTTGAGAGAAAAGAATGGAAGGAAAGGTCTGTGATTGTGAGGAAGGCAGAGTGCCATTGAGAGGGTTTATCCTATTCCAAGACAAAAATAGTCACGCTCACTGTAAACTGGCTGGACATATTTGAATACAAACTCCATGTCATAAAACTCTGCACTAAGTAAGTCCAATACATTAGTTTGCATCTAATTTCCAAAATAGAAATCTCTGGAAGCTGCAATAGGAATGAACTGGAAGATTCAAATGTTCTTTCCCCCACTCTCTCTTTGTAGGGAGTTAATGGCGAACTGTTGCTTTATATGGGTTCTAATTCTGAGATTTTAGCCCAAAATTTCCTCCGAACCAATCCAGCTCTATAGCAAGCTGATAAAAGCTCCTTTTGTTTGTACTTCCATACACTAAAAAAAAGATTAAACTTCAAATGTACCTATCGGCCATAAAGTGATTTGCCAAACTCTGAAGCTCGGCAACGTGGTTCCACAAATACAACTTCTTCCTGTGTTTAAATAGGATCTATGGAAGCTGCAATTGGAATGCACTGGAGGGTCCAAATGCCCAAAGTTACAGAAAGTGAAGTGGCGCAGCTGAAAATAATTTCCTATTCTTTGTTTTTAATGTCTTTATGGTTTCTTCACACAACACTTGCAAGAGACATTTAAGAATCCAGAAATGATTGTCGATTCTATAAGTGGACAAGCACAGGATTTATTATCACTTTGGATCCTGGGGAGAAAATTGACCATTTTGGAACGATATTGCAGTCAGTGGAAAGTGAAATTGGATAAGATTTTTAACAGGCAGTCAATCAATAATGATCAATTTCACACCTGCGTCCAAACTGAAAATGACCTTCTTAATGTTAGCATTTGATATTCTGGCATGTTATTTCAACAATAGCATTAAGCAATTTAAAATAAATTAGTTCATGGCTAAGTTGACAGAGCAGAGAATTTCATTCAAAACCTTTATGCATTTGTGTGTTGATATTACTAACAGTATATATCAAGTTAATGTCATCAACACTAAAGTGAAAAATCCCATGAGATTGTTTACTGAAAGCTTTTAACATTATACTGTAACATGAATACTTGTGGTGTACTTATTCAGCAAAGTGACATGTGTAATTTACTGCCTTACAGGATGCAAAACAATCAGAAATGACGCTGTTAGTTGGTCCACAACACGGCATCAGCCATGTTATAGACCTGAAAACGAATCTCACCACCATTCTGGCAGAATTTGGTCGCGTGAGCCGTATACAGTTGTTCAGAGAGAAAGAGAATGTAGCTCGGGTTGAGCTAACCATATCAGAAGCTAAGGTATGAGACTACGTAATTTTGTTTTACTTTAAAATCATAGCCAGAAAGTCAAATTTGTATGTGAATAAGGGGCCTTCTATTCTATGCGAGATAACGAGGTGTAGGGCTGGATGAGCACAGCAGGCCAAACAGCATTAGAAGAGCAGGAAAGCTGATGTTTTGGGCCTAGACCCTTTCTGAAGAAGGGTTTAGGCCCAAAATGTCAGCTTTCTTGCTCCTCTGATGCTGCTTGGCCTGCTGTGTTCATCCCGCTCTACATCTTATTATCTCAGATTCTCCGGCATCTGCAGTTCCGACAATCTCTTCTATTTTATGCACTAGGAATGCAATGAGCTGGCTTCACATAATGATATGGGATTCTTTGTTTTTGCAAAAACCATGGAACTCTCAGCAATCATAATTTATAAATGACTGTCATCAGCATATAAATATGATGTATTTTTAAAGGGAAAATTCCTGCAGCAATATAAATGTGACAATTAATAATCTTTTAGGAGGTAGGTTTGGATGTCCTGCAGAAAGTGCAGAAAAGAATGTTTTTAAGACAAGAACACACATCTCTGAAGGGCAACACAAAGACTACTAAAGCAGTCTAGATGTAGTTATCAAAAAGAGTAAAGACTATTCAGCAGTGTTCCCTGGGAGTAGATGAGAAAGAAATTTATATGGTTCAGAAATGTTGCCAAGATACACTTTCGCCCAATTTTAAATGCTGTTTTTACTGTGCTCAATTTCGCAATATTTCCTTTAAAAATATACCAAACACATTTCATTGTAAACTCGGTAGTGTGCATTCAGAACATTTATTCTTATACTTTCCAAATTACAAATATTCCCATATCCCAGTATTCTGTATTGCTGCTGTGCTAATGCATTTCTACTGTGCTTCTATTACTAGATGCATTTAGGGAAATGGGAACCAGGTGAAGCAGTGGAGTTGAGATAGAGGATGAACTGCGATCTTATTAAATGACACAACAGACTCAAGGTCTTTTATGAGCCCACTTGTACTTATTTCAAATGTTCTTATATTGCTATCATTCTTGAAATATGATGAAGAAAAAACAGTCCTGTGGACAAAATATGATACCTGCTTGCTGCAAGTTTACAGACACACAAAAGGTGGCTGGTCATCTTCTGTCACTGGGTTGAGGTTTGTTCTTTTTTTCATTCCGCGATGATTGCCCTTTGAAGGTGAGATTGCAAGCCACATCGAATCACAATCATTTTGAATAGCTAAACCCAGGTCATAGCCTCCATTGCCTCTTATTGTCCTGAGAAAGAATAGCTGGCAAGATATTGTTCCTATTTAGTCTACCAACAATTATAGTTCCATTGACAAACACCTTCAGAATACAATAAAATAGAAAGTGGTGATATACTCAGCATGTCTGGAGAAAGGAACAGTTACTATTTTAGATCGTGACATTTTATCAGAACTGCAGAATGTAGATGGGCTTATGTGAATATCTGCAATGCCTAAATGCAAAAGCAGTATGAGATAATTCTAATGAAATTATTGGATCAAAATATGTAATCTCTATTAATAAACAGGGACCAATAGGGCAGATAGGCCTAAATTCAGTTTAAATAGGAATTCAACTCTCATGATTCAAATGCTGAAACCTAATTAATTTTCTTTTGAAACCTTAATAAGCTGAGCACAGGCATAATAAACAGCTGCTCATTGATGCAGGAACTTTCCCTGTCTTCCTGGGGTAACTTGGGAGGCACAGTGCAAACTAATCAGAAGGAAAAGGGCACATGCTAAGTGGAGGTTGAGGCAACTATGGTTCACAAGAGAAGTCAGGGACAGCTTGAAAGCATAAGAAAAATCATGCAATGTGGTCAAGATTAGTGGGAAGCCAGAGAATTGGAAAGCCTTTAAAAATCAGCACAGGATAACAAAAAAGGCAATTCTGGAAGGAGAAGATGGCTAAGTAAGCTAGTAGCTAGCAATATTTCAAGAGCTTTTTTACATAAGTAAAAGGTAAGAGAGAGGCAAGAGTGAATATGGAGCTGGAAAGTGTGGCTGGAGAAATAGTAATGGGGAACATAAAAAAAGGCAGGGGAATTGAACAAGTACTTTGCATCAGTGTTCATGTGGAATATAGAAGGAACATACTAGAACTTCAAGAAGGTCAGGACAGAAGTGAGTATAGCTACCATCACAAAGGAGAAGGAGCTGGAAAGGCTGAAGGTTCTGAAGGTCAATAAATCAGCCGGACCATAGGGACTATAGTGGCATCAGTGGTGATCTTTCAGGAATTACTGGAGTCAGAGACGGTGCCAGAGGACTGCGAAATTGCCACCTATTTAGGAAGTGAGAGATGCAGAAGACAGGAAATTACAGGCCTGTTAGTCAGATCTCAGTCATTGTAATTTCTTACAGCCTGTTATTAAGGATGAGATTGTGGAGTATCTGGAAGTACGCAGTAAAATAGGGCTAAGTCAGGACAGCTTTGTCAAGGGTAGGTTATACCTAACAAATCTGTTAGAATTCTTTGAGGAGGTAATGAGCAAATTGGAAATAGGAGAGCCAGTAGATGTGATCTATTTGGATTTCCAGAAGATCTTTGACAAAGTGCCGCACAAGAGGCTGCTAAATAAGAGCCCATGGTGTTAGGGGCATGGTACTGGTACTGACAGAGGATTGGATGACTGGCAGAAGGAAGAAAGCAGACATAAAGGAATATTTTTCAGGATGACAACCGGCGACTAATGGAATACTGCAGGGATCAGTTTTGGTACCAAAACTGTTCACATTATACACTAACAACCTGGACAAAGAAACTGAGAGCATTGTTGTGAAGTTTGTAGAGGACACATAGATAGGTGAAGGGACACGTGGCGTTCAGGAAGCCAGAACATGCAGGAGGACTTGGACAGCCTAGGAGAGTGGGCAAAGGAATTAGCAGATGAATATAATGTGGAAAAGTGTGAAGTTATGCATTTTGGCAGGAAGAATAGAGGAATGCGCTATTTTCTAAAGGAGGAAAGGCTTTCAATATCTGAATATTAGCGTCCATTTCAAGAAGACTAAAATAAAGGAGCGGAGATATACTGCTCAAGCTGTATAAGACACTGGTCAGACCACATTTGGAATATTGTGAGCAGTTTTGGTTACCATCTCTAAATAAGGATGTGCTGGAGTTGGAGGAGGAGGTTTACAAGAATAATCCCAGAGATGAAGGGCTTGTCATGTCAGGGGCAGTTGAGGACTCTGGGTCATTACTCAAAGGAATTTAGAAAGATGAGAGGGTTTCTCTTTGAGACGTACAGATTACTAGATAGAATAGATGTGGAGAAAATGTTTCTACTAGTAGGAAAGACCAGGACCCTAGGGCACAGCCGCAGAGTTAAGGGATGACCTCTTAGAACACAGAAGACGAGGAATTTCTTCAGCCACAAAGTAGTTCATCTGTGGAACTCATTGTCACAGAAGTCATCGAATGTCCTCAAGACAGAGATAGATAGACTCTTGATTAGTAATGGAATCAAGGGGAGAAGGCAGGAGAATGGTTTGAAAAACATATCAGCCATGATTGATTGGCAAAGCAGACTCCATGGGTTCAATAGACTAATTCTGCTTCTAGATCTTATGGCCTTGCAATCTATGTATTATGCATTGAGGGTAAGTCTCAAGTCTAGTATATAACCACAGGTTGTGGCTAAAATTCTTAGCTTCCCCAGACCTCAGAGTTTTGCAGGTACAAAATGTAATAGTTCAACCAAATCCATTGCTGTTGTCAAATTCTGACAACAGATTCTTTGTCTGACATCCAATATTGGAACAGTCACAGTTTTCTGCAGTTAAATAATGGAAAGAGCAAAGATATTGCTTTGAGCTGCCATGACAAATTGCATATACCTTCCACAGATTCTCAATCTCTTCACCAGCCACTATCTCAGATTGAACCCCATTATTCGATGTGACACAGAGTCAGCTTGCAGCTTTATATTCACGTAAGAACTACCTCAATTCACTTCCATATTACAATCCATCTCTGGCCCTATCTCAGCACTCCTAAACATGCTCAAACCGTGATAACTGCATTTGTCAGTCCTATGTGCGCATATTGCACTATTCTCCTGACTCACCTCCTAATCTTCTCCTCTATATATATTTCATCTCATCTAACACCAATGTATCATTCTGCATCAAATTTGCATCACCCATTATCCCTTTGATAAGACTCAATTAAGTAGTGTACCAATAAGTACTGGTTACGACTTGGCCAACATATTGAGATGACCTTCAACACAAGGAATGTGTTGGTGAATAAAGGCAGTGGAGGTCATCACTGATTTCAATAAACATATAAAAAGCTGAATGGAACACTAGCTAGGGAAGATTCAGTCACTGTGGAAATTCAAGACACCACAGACAGTTTACTTATCATTTTCATGGGTAGAACTCCAAATGCTGATGTTATACTGGCCAATCTCACCAAACTTAACAAACTGGTGTTTCTGCTGTATCTGCACAACTTGCCTTTCACTAGCAGGAGGTGTATCTGCCCAAGGATATGTATGTATCAGTCAAAGATTATGACCCCGTGCAAGAACCATGCTGACCACAGTGATTGTAATAATTCTCATGGCAGACTAATCTGGACAAGTGTGGGGTGATGCATTTTGCGAAATCAAACACAACATGAAAGTATATGGTAAATAAAAGAACTTATTAGGAGCATTGATATACAAAGGGATCTTGGAGTCCAAATCCAAAGCTTCCAAAAGTGGCAACACAAGTCAATAAGGCATATGGCATGCTTGAGTTCAAAGATCATGACCCTGTGCAAGAACAATGCTGACCACAGTGATGGTAGCAATTATCATGGCACCTCCCTGCATACTAGTGTCACCCTTGTCAGTGTGCAAATCCTAGCTGAGCGCACCAATGGATATCTCAATATGGGATATTGAGAATAAAAATGGGAAGGGCATGTTGCAGCTGTTTAAACTTTAGTTAGGCCACATTTGGAATATCATGTGCCGATCTGGTTGCCACACTATAGGACGGGAATCGAGGCTTTGGAGAAAGTGCAAGAAGAGGTTTACCAGGAAGTTGCCTGGATTGGAGTGTACTCGACTTGAGGAAAGACTGGACAAACTTGGATTGTTTTCACTTGAGTATCGGAGGCTGAGGGGAAACTTGATAGAAGTATATAAAATTAAGAGAGGCATGGATGAGTGGATGGATTGAGTCTCTTGCCAGAGCGGAAAGTAGAATATAAGGAGGCTTAAGTTTAAGGTGAGAGGGGAAAAATTAAAGAAAGATGTGGGAGGACAATGGTAGATGCCTAGAACAGACTGCCAGCGCAGATGTGAGAAGAAGATATGTTAGCAATGTTTAAGAGGCATTTAGGCAGATACATGAACAGACAGGGCACAAAGGGATATGAAACATGTACGGCTAGATTAGTTAATAGTGGCGGCGTGTTCGGCACAGCCACGGTAGGCCAAAGGGCCGATTCTGTGCTGTACTGTTCTACGGTTTGTGTTCTATGTTCTAACTTCTAAGCTATCTTACATCTGAAGAAGACAGCTGCCTAGCAACCACTGCCATCTGACAAGGACTGGCCCTGTACCTGAAAGCTTGTTGAAAAATCTTATTTCCAGGGCTGGTAACTTACCCTATATCAACCAACCATTTGAATACTGCTAGCCAATAAAAACAGGACAATTATTAAGAATAATGTCACTCCCTTGCCCACTCCCAGCACTCCTAAAAAACTTGGAGCACCAGCATCAGTAATCTTCGTAAACTTTACCTTTAACTTGCTTTTGTTCTTATCTGTTAGAGGTTACTTATGTTTGAATATGGAGTAATACACATAGAATCAGGCCCTTCAGCCCACCATGTCCATACCAACCATCAAACACCAATCTACACTAACCCCATATGTCTGCACTTGATTCATAGCCTACGATGCCTCGGTATTTTAAGCACGCAACAAGGTATTTCTCAAATGTTGCAAAAGTATTTGCCTCCATCACTCCTTCAGGCAACACATTCCATATTTCTGCCACTGTCTGGGGGAAAAATCACTTTCTCATATCCTCTCTAAACCAGTTGCTCCTCACCTCAAACTTCTGCCCTCTGGTCTTAGACACATCTTTCATGAGGAAAACATTCTCAAAACCTTCTCTGTCTATGCCTTTCATAATCAACATTCAGATTCCCCCTCAGCCTCCACTGCTCCAAAGAAAACAAATGCAGCTTACCCAGTCTGTCTTCATGACGGAGATTTTCATCTCAGGCAATATTCTGGTAAATCTCCTCTGCATTCTATTCTTCCGACAGTGTGATGATTAGAACTGCACATAGTATTCTATCTGTGGCCGAACCAATGTTTTATCAACTGGTAACATGACTTCCTTGCTGATATATTCTACGTCCTGGCTAATGAAGGCAAGCTGCCCACATGCCTTTTTCACCACCCGGTCTACCTGTACCAACACATTCAGGGATCAGTGGACTTGTCCACCGAGGTCCCTTTGTTCCTCAGTATTCTCTAGGGATCTACCATTGACTGTGTATATCCTTCCTTTATTAGATCTCACAAAGTACATCTCCCTGTACGTCCTGGGATTAAATTCGAAAAATCTTTGCTCTGCCCAATTTACCAGCTGATGAATATCAGACTGTAGCCTCAGACCATCCTCCTCAGTATCAATGATACTACCAATTCTTATATTAACTGCAGACATACTAATTTTATCTTCTGCATTCACATCCAAGTCATTAATAAAGATAACAAATAGCCAGGGTCCCAGCATCAAACTTTATGGTACATTGCTAGTCACGGGCTTCCTATTATGTTTATGAACATTATTTATGAACTATTTTTGGATCCATGTTGCTAACTTCTCTTGGATCCCATAGACTCTTCACTTTCCCTTCAGCCTTTTGTGTGGAACATTGTCAAAAGCTTTACTGAAGTCCATATAAACCATATGTATTCACTATGACATGTCGAGAGAGTTTCATAGCTCCCCCAGCTAAATTTATGAAAAGTTTAAAACTTGAATAATAAAAATAGAAAAGTTACGGTACTACTTTCTGAAAACTATGAGGGGGAACATTGGAACACTTCGAGATCCTAGTGGAGTCAAGTGCTTGCATCTGATATCGACAATCCACATTGCTGCTGTTGAATGTCTTCAGAAGCTTGACCAGGAGCTAATGTAGGTCAGTGAACACAATGGATAGGGGATGGGGCTTGTTTCAAATTAAGACATGGAAAGCAGCATTCTACATGTTTTAAATATATGAAGGATAGAAGTGTGTGGTGGAGTTGTAACAGGTAGGAGGAAACAAACGATGAGGGTTCCAGCAGCAGATGTCATGGCAAAAATGTTTAGGGTGGCACGTTGGCTCACTGGTTGGCGCTGCTGCCTCACAATGCCAGGGACCCAGATTCGATTCCATCCTTGGCCTGTGTGGAGTTTGCACATTCTCCCTGTGACTGCATGGGTTTCCTTCAGGTGCTGCTGTTTCCACCCACAGTCCAAAGATGTACAGGTTAGATGGACTGGCCACGCTAAATTGCCCGTAGCATCTCGGGTGTATAAGTTAGGTGGATTAGACATGGGAAACACCGGGTTACAGGGAAAGTGTCGGGGCATGGGTCGGGGTGGGATGCTGTTTGGAGGGGTGATGTAGACAAGTTGGGCCGAATGGCCTGTTTCCACACTGTAGGGATTCTGAGATTCTATAAGTTGAAATGAGAGAGGTCAGAAATCATTACTTTGGTGAAATAGGCAGACTTTATGACAGTATGAATGTGAGAAGGAAGCTCATCTCAGGATCAAATGTAATAACAAACAACTATGCTGACTTAATATAAGACTGTTGCCAGGGAGACAATCAGCATGCCATTAAATTAAAGTAAGATGCATTCACGATGAGATGTCTACTAAATTAAATCTAGATAATTGTAGGAATACATTTATGGAAATGTAATGTTCTATCCTCTCTCCAGTATCTAAAATGCTCCTAAATTCTATCCACTGTAATAATTCAGTAATAGCATTTCCAAGCAATGCTATTAAGCCTCCTTGTTGATAACTGTAGTATTGTCCTTGTTTTGAGTTACTGTGGTACTACAGCCTTTCAGGCAACTTCAGTAAAATTTAATATATATTGGAAGGGGAAAGGAAAACTGTATTGTGCAGAAGGTTGTCTTTTTGCATATTGCTGAGCCAATACCAAGAGCAGCTTGGAGCAAAAAAAGAAGAGCTTCTAAGATTTTCCGTGGAATGCCAAACTTTTACAAGCTGCATAACATTGAATTAGAGATGGAAATGTCTTGGATCTATCACTTTAGCAAGCTGCTAAATACCTAACTCCTAACTATACTTGTCAACATCCACAAAAAGCTCCTAATGCACACGTGTGGTGACAAGAAAATTGACCTCTGCTATATGTGAAAAGCTAATACTCTGAACAATACAATTTTCCTGTCCCCCTTAAATCAATAGAATGGTGAATAAAATAACAAGGGCTGTTGAGATGGCTTTAACTAATTAGTAGGGAATGAGAAAGCAAGAGGATAAGACAGTATTACAGGACAACTGTTTGGATAATGATACACAGAGTGGTTCAGGAAGGAACAAAATGTACAATCATAGAAAAATTGCAGTAAATAAGGACAAGGGGTGGGAGTGGGAGGAACAGTAAAAAGGCAAAATTCAGGCTCTTTATTCATTTACGCATAGTGTTCAAAAGAAAATTAAATTAATTGATGACACAATTACAGGTAAGTTGTTATGAACTAATAGCCATTATGGAGGCATGGTTAGAAGGACGTCAAAGCTGGGAACTAAGTATTCAAGCTAACTGACTTTTCAAAAGGACATACAGGAAGGAAGGGGGTAGTGGAATAGCCTAGTTAGCACAGGATGGAATAGGTATTAGTGCAAAATATGATCTTACATCTGAAGATGTAGAATCCATCTGGATCTAATTATGAAATTACAAGGAAAAGACGACGCTCATAGGAGTAGTCTACAATCCCCCCGACAGGGTCTATTTGGTAGTGTTGATATAAATCAGGAGGTAGTGAGAGAATGTGAAAAGGACAGTCCATGAATTTAGGGTGACTTTAATCTTCATATTAATTGGGTTAGCCAGTTTGTCAGAGTAGCCACAGGAAAAATTAATATTCAGGAAAGTTACGAGAACAATTTTGTGGATCTAACCAGGGATCAAGCTATTTTGGATTTAGTAATGTGAAATTAGACAAATTTATGAAGTTATGTCAGAGTAAAAGATCCCTACAAACAGTAGCCATAATATGGTAGAATTTTGCATTCAATTTGAGAGGGAGGAACTTGGGTCAGAATTGTGCTAAGCTCAAATGAAGGTAGTTACAAAGGTCTGAAGGTAATTACAAAGGTTTGAAGATAGAGCTGGCTGGAGTGGACTGGGAAAGAAGTTTAGCAGCAACTTAGTTGTGGAAGAATCAGAGAAATTTAAGAAAATAGTCATGATTCACAGAAAAGGTACACCCCAGTGAGGATAAAGGATCCTAGGAAGGAGATAAGCAAACTATGGATAACCATGGAATTTAAGGTAAGCATCAAATTGAAAGAAAAGATATACAGTATGGCAAATATTAGGAGTGAAATAACTCCACAGAAGCCAGTATCCTATCACCGAGTCACCCTTTATTTACACATGGAAAGCCCTTGACACTGATCCAGCTCCCTCCGAGTTCTCAGAAGTCAGGATGTCTGACATTCCTGTTTATATCTGTCAGCCAAGGCTCCCTGATTGGACCAGATTAACAGCTCTAATCAGGGACCACATATTCTATGATGTCCACCTGGCGGACCTCATTGCAATCACTACAAAGAGTAAGCCAGTGAGTTGGGAAAGTTTTAAATACCAACAAAAGACAACTAACAAAAAAGAGAATATAAACTTTGAGGGCAAACCTGCAAGTAAAGTCAACAAGAACAGCCACAGCTTATTTAAATATATAAAAAGGAAGAGAGAGGCCAAAGTTAAAAAAAAGCTGGGAAATAACAATGGGGAGCCAGAAAATGGCAGAGGACTTGAATAAACAGCTTGCATCAGTCTTCACATTAGGAGACATCTAGTAGCATTCCAAAAATATTAAATAATCAAGGGAAAAGGGAGGAGAGGAAATAAATATACTAAATACCACTCAAGAAAAAGTTCAAAGGAAACTAACGGGGCTAAAGACTGATAGGTCCCCTGAACAAGCTGGGATGCATCCAAAGATCTTAAAGGAAGTAAGTCAAGAGACAATTTAAGCACTAATAGTAATCTTCCAACAATCCTTAGGTGCTGGAAAAATTCCGGTGGAGTGGGAAACTGCCAATATCTTTATTTAAAAAGGGAAGGAGACAAAAAAGCAACAGATTAGGCTAGCTTAACATCTGTTTTGGGAAAATGTTAAGGATGTAACAGCAGTGGATTGAGAAGTATAAAATTTAATCAAGCATATATTCTGCATGGCTTCCTGAAGGTGAAATCATGTCTGACAAATTTATTAGAATTTTTGAGGAAATAACAAGCAGGTTAGATAAAGGAAAAGTAATGTATGTAATTTACATTTTCAGAAGACTTTTGATAAGGTCTCACATGCTAGGCAACTAAATAAAATAAAATCCTGTGGTGTTGGAGGTAGTATAGAATTCCCACTGTGCAGAAGGTGGTCATTCGGCCCATCAAGTCCACACCAACCCTCCAAGGAGCATCCCACCCAGACCCACCCTGACCCCATAAACCTGCATTTACCATGCAAATCCACCAAGACTACGCATCTTTAGACACCCAGAGGAAACCAGAGCACCCAGAGGAAACCAACGTAGACACAGGGAGAATGTGCAAACAGACATTCACCTGAGGGTAAAAATGAGCCCGTGTGCTTGGTGCTGTGAAGCAACAATGCTAATCACCTTGCTGATTCTTTAGCATGAATACAGAATATGGTAATCTAATAGAAAACAAGAGATTTGGGATAAGGGGAGCATTTTCAAGATAGCAACCTGTATCGAGTGGAGTACCACAAGCGTTAGTGCTGTTCTGCAGTTATTTACAATATAATGTATTGACTTGAATGAGGAAAGTGAATTTATTATTGTCAAGTTTGTGGATGACACAAAAGTAGAGGGGGAAGACAAGAGGTAACTTTGACATGGGGAGTCTGCAGATGGATGTAAATAGGTTAAATAAGGAGACAATAAAACTTGGCAGATGGATTATAAATGTGGAAAATGTGAGATTATGCACTTTGGCATGAAGAATATTATTTGAATGGAGAAACACTGCAAAAAGCTACAGCAGGAAGAAACTGTAAGTCCTCATTCATAAGTCTCAGTTAGCTAGCAGACAAGCAATTGGGAAAGTAAATAGAATATTGGCCTTCATTTCAAACAGAATAGTGCATAATAATAGGAAAGTCTTACCAAGACCATACAAGATACTAGTCAGATGACAGCTGAAATACTGTGAATAGTTTTGGGCTCTTTATCAAGGAAAGATCTCCTGCCATTGGAAGCAATCCAGAGCAGGTTTGCTGGGCTGATACTGGATATGGATTGCCTTATGAAAAGCGATTGAATAGGTTGAGCCTGTACTCAGGGTTTAAAAGAATGAGAGGAGATTTATTGAAATATGAAAGACTCTTCAGGACTTCACTGGTTAGATGCAGAAATGTTGTTTTTCTTTTGTGGGAGAATCTAGGACCAGAGGGAATAATCTCAGAATTAAGTGTTGCCCTTTTAAGTCAGTGATGAGAAGGAATTTCCTCTTTCAGAGGATAGTGGCATTCTATTCCAAAGAGAGTTCTGGAGACTGGGTTGTTAAGTATAATCAACACGAAGATGGATGTTTAATCCATAAGGGAATCTGGGGAAACAGCAAGAAAATGGAGTTGAGGGTTATCAGATCAGCAATGATTTCATTAAATGCTGGAACAGACTCAACGGATTGACTGGCCTGTTTCTGTTCCTCTGTCTTATGGTCCAAAGACTGTAAGTTCAATTGTCTAAATGCTTACTGCATTAAAACAAAAGGGCTAATGCCTATCCAAGTTGAATAATTGTAAGGCTGTGAAATTCTACTCCAGACTGAGTGATGAATGTAGAAACTATACGCCCCTGAATTTCCACAGAATTTCTGTCACTATAGCTCAGCCAGAACTGTGGCAGCATCATTCAAGATCAGGTTAGGTGGATGTAAGAAAAGGTGAAGAAAGGACATAGACAATGAGTTGTTCATAGAGTCAGAGGGCTACAGCACAGAAAAAGGTTCTTCAGCCCATCCAGTCTATACCAGTCAAAAACAACCACCTAACTATTTTAAGACAATAAAATGTGAGGCTGGATGAACACAGCAGGCCCAGCAGCATCTCAGGAGCATCAAAGCTGACGTTTCGGGCCTAGACCCTTCATCAGAGAGGGGGATGGGGTGAGGGTTCTGGAATAAATAGGGAGAGAGAGGGAGGCGGACCGAAGATGGAGAGAAAAGAAGATAGGTGGAGAGGAGAGTATAGGTGGGGAGGTAGGGAGGGGATAGGGCAGTCCAGGGAAGACGGACAGGTCAAGGAGGTGGGATGAGGTTGGTAGGTAGGAGATGGAGGTGCAGCTTGGGGTGGGAGGAAGGGATGGGTGAGAGGAAAAACAGGTTAGGGAGGCAGAGACAGGTTGGAGTGGTTTTGGGATGCAGTGGGTGGAGGGGAAGAGCTGGGCTGGTTGTGTGGTGCAGTGGGGGGAGGGGACGAACTGGGCTGGTTTTGGGATGCAGTGGGAGAAGAGGAGATTTTGAAGCTTGTGAAGTCCACATTGATACCATTGGGCTTCAGGGCTCCCAAGCGGAATGTGAGTTGCTGTTCCTGCAGCCTTCGGGTGGCATCATTGTGGCACTGCAGGAGGCCCATGATGGACATGTCATCTAAAGAATGGGAGGGGGAGTGGAAATGGTTTGCGACTGGGAGGTGCAGTTGTTTATTGCGAACTGAGCGGAGGTGTTCTGCAAAGCAGTCCCCAAGCCTCCGCTTGGTTTCCCCAATGTAGAGGAAGCCACACCGGGTACAGTTGGTGCAGTATACCACATTGGCAGATGTGCAGGTGAACCTCTGCTTAATGTGGAAAGTCATCTTGGGGCCTGGGATAGGGGTGAGGGAGGAGGTGTGGGGGCAAGTGTAGCATTTCCTGCAGTTGCAGGGGAAGGTGCCTCCGCTCGGTTCGCAATAAACAACTGCACCTCCCAGTCGCAAACCATTTCCACTCCCCCTCCCATTCTTTAGATGACATGTCCATCATGGGCCTCTTGCAGTGCCACAATGATGCCACCCGAAGGCTGCAGGAACAGCAACTCATATTCCGCTTGGGAACCCGGCAGCCCAATGGTATCAATGTGGACTTCACCAGCTTCAAAATCTCCCCTTCCCCCACCGCATCCCAAAACCAGCCCAGTTCGTCCCCTCCCCCCCACTGCACCACACAACCAGCCCAGCTCTTCCCCTCCACCCACTGCATCCCAAAACCAGTCCAACCTGTCTCTGCCTCCCTAACCTGTTCTTCCTCTCACCCATCCCTTCCTCCCACCCAAGCCGCACCTCCATCTCCTACCTACTAACCTCATCCCACCTCCTTGACCTGTCCGTCTTCCCTGGACTGACCTATCCCCTCCCTACCTCCCCACCTATACTCTCCTCTCCACCTATCTTCTTTTCTCTCCATCTTCGGTCCGCCTCCCCCTCTCTCCCTATTTATTCCAGAACCCTCACCCCATCCCCCTCTCTGATGAAGGGTCTAGGCCCGAAACGTCAGCTTTGGTGCTCCTGAGATGCTGCTTGGCCTGCTGTGTTCATCCAGCCTCACATTTTATTATCTTGGATTCTCCAGCATCTGCAGTTCCCATTATCACCTAACTATTTTAATCCCATTTTCCAGCTCTTGGCCTATAGCCTATATGCCTTCCTATTGCAAGTGTATATCTAAATACTTTATAATTGTCTTGGGAGTTTCTGTCTCTGCCACCCTTACAGGCAGCAAATTCCAGATTCCCACCGCCTTGTGGCTGAAAAAAACAATTCCCCACATTCCCTCTAAACCTCTTGCCCCTTACTTTAAATCTATGCCTCATTTCATTGATCCCTCAACTAAGTGGAAAAGTTCTTGCCTGTCTACCCTGTCTAGGCCCCTCATAAGTTATATATCTCACTCATTGTCCCCCTCAATCCAATCTCACTTCATAACTAAAACTCTCCAGCCCAAGCAACGTTCTTGCAAATCACCTATGCACCCTCTCCGGTGCTACACATCCCT
The DNA here is from genome assembly GCF_030684315.1 of Stegostoma tigrinum. Lineage (NCBI taxonomy): Eukaryota > Metazoa > Chordata > Chondrichthyes > Orectolobiformes > Stegostomatidae > Stegostoma > Stegostoma tigrinum. Next base: position 41,333,855 of record NC_081368.1, on the reverse strand, counting down.
CCCATTACATGGATTCCAGAACTGCACACATAGTCTAGCTGTGAACAAACCAACATTTAATACAGTATAAGCATCACCTCCGTGCTCTTAAACTCTATGCCTCAGCTAATAAAGACAAATATCCCATACGCCTTCTGATTAGAACGCTTTACTTACTGCAGAATATATGGACTTCGTTAGACTAAATGATTTGTTTCTGTGCTGTGACATTTTTTCTCTGTTTGGATCAGAATTTCATCTGTGACATTTTATAACCAGGAACACCGACCAGGCTCCTGAAAGGCAGAAATGGATGTTAGCCAGAGTCCAGGTCAGGATTATGGTTGGGCCTCTGAAGAAAATAATAACTAAAAAAGAACAATTGTGATCTAGTTATAGAGGAGCAATTGCCAAGATATTTCTGTGGTGGATGCCTGTATCCCTTGAACTGGCAATTTGTTTCCTGGAAGTGGAAACAAAATCTTTTGTTGTGCCCCAAGTGGTATAGCCAGTTCCACCAGTATTTCAGTAAAGCAGCACAATCTGACAAGATTGAAGGCAGGTGGGGAGTTTTACAAGTTGTTTTGCCATCTTACAACCTGGCTGAATGAGATAGACTTGACAAACTATCTGTCCTTATCAATCTACTGTTATCATATTCCTTGATCCATCAATATTGATGAAGCAGCTAAGATCTCAGATAACTCCATATATATCTTTAGTTCCTTGGTCTCAGTATATCAGTCAAAAATGAGCCATTATGTGCCCACCACCATGTAAAATGTTTTACTTCTATTTTTCTTCATCATACCATTCAACACTGCTTCCATGCAGCCATTGGTTATGTATGAATACAGTCAATAGCTAAGGCTTAAGCATTCTCTCATACATTGTCCACACGCACATACATGCACGCGCGCGCGCGCACACACACACACACACACACACACACACACACACACACACACACACACACTTTGCATTTGTTATTACTCAAAAGCCCTCAATTTTAATAACAATGACCAGTGTATTTCCGTGTTTACTCTGACAATGCGATCAATTGTATAATTTACATTGAAGCTTGGTTTCAATTTCCATCTTCTCCAAAGGAGTGTAATAACATCTCTAACTGGTCGATTCAGAAATATTTAGGAATCCTACTGCTGCACTCCTGGATTGATTGAACCCAGTCAAAATCAGTAATTAAATCTCAGACTTTATTAACTCAATATCACTTGGTGTTACGCAATTATCCATGCAGCACTCAGAAGCTGGCTAAAATACCATCCAATGCTGTGCTGACAACATGGCCATTTTTATTAAGTCCATCCTAATCGCTCTTGACAACTTGCAATGTTAATCTTGACACTTTCTTTTTCAGCCTATCGTGTTGCTGATGGAATCAACAGAAGCTGTAAACTTCGCTTGTTTGATAGCCGGTTATTACCGGTTATTCATTGATGCAAAGAAGATGATATTCTGTAGTGCCAAAGTTCAACCACAAGTGAATAAGGCAGGTATGGTTGGTACATTAACAGTTTCAATACTGAAGTTACTTTACAGACTAGTCCCACCTACCGATAAAGTTTTTGTAAGCATGATTTCTGTGGTTATTTATCACAATGATTTAAATAAATGAAACTAATAATCCAAACTCTGTCCTCTTAAATTCAAATATAATCACACAAACTGAGATTTTTATTATTTATCCCTTTTATGTATCTATTTGATTTAATTGTTCCATGAGACTGAGTTATCATCAGTTACACCCGCAAATGCTTAAATCATCTTGTCAATCACAGTTGAGGCTTGCAATACTTGTAGCTGTTGACTCATTCATCCATGTTCCTTGTCAAGATTGCCGAAAACAATTGATTCAGTTGACAATTCAGCAGTAGATCGAGCCACAGAATAAATGCAATATGTCTGCAAAGATTAAATCATTAATGTGTTTAGGTCTGAAGCAGTTGAGTAACCCAAAATATGAGTGCAAGTTGTCTACACCATACAAGATAATAGATCCTTAAAGGACTTTGATCTATATTGTAGACATTTTTGTACTGTACAAGTGCGACAGTGTTAAATGATGATACAAGAAAGATATGGTAGAGTGAAATACCCTGAATCCCGTTCCTCCAGAATATTTAATGATTTTTGAAGGGTTAATGTTGGAGTTTACATTAAGCCCCACCCAATCTGACAATATCATGCAGTTTGTGTGGGGTAAAGAGGAGCCAAGGTCAAAATCCTGATGGAAACATTTGTCATCCTTGTCTCCTGATAGTCTTAGTTATTACATCTAAATAAGCAACCAATGCAGTTATCCATAGCTTTTAACTTTTAAACTTAGATCAGGAGGATTACCTGAAGCATTCTGCATTAACTATTAGGAGGTTGTGGTTGGTTCCAAAGTACATACACACAGTGAAAGTGGTGGCATCATTGTTTAAACATGGCAAGGTAACAATATTGGAAAATCTGTTGGACCTAGGAGGATAAAGAAAGTGCCGGAGGGCAAATGCATTTAAGCTTTATAAATGTTACTGCTTTAGAAATACTCAGTCAGCAGTTGCAAGGGAAGGGCTTACACAAACGAACAATCAGCAGAACTCATGATGATGAACATATAAATGTTAGAGACTGCATTAAGCTTCTCTAACCAGATGTCTTATATTCTTGAGAGGCAAAAAGAGAATTTTAGCACAAGATCCTAATGGTGACAGACGTGTCATCATTATCTTTTATAGTCTTAGCTATTAGGTCCTATTAGCCAATCTAAATTGTACCTGTTCTATCGTGCAGTAAACCACATCTCGGTAAGACAAGTACCTCTTTTCATTAACACTTACTAGTGGTTCATCATCTATAATTGTTAACCAAATAGGCCCATTAACCCAAAATAGAAAACAGGATTAAATTAGTTTCAGTGATGGTGATCATGAAACTATTATTGATTGCCTTAATCATGAGGAAGGTAATAGTAGGCCCTCTTGTGGTGAAGTGATCATGTCCCTACCCTTAAACCGAGACATCTGGGTTCCAGTCCCACCTGCTCCAGAGGTGTGTAACAGCATCTCAGAACTTTTAGGAAAATGAGGTGCTAGATGATAGTGATATCACCAGATTACTCAACAAGAACCCTACATTTGATTTTTCTGAGTACATGGGCTTGCATCCCACCATAGCAGATGCTGAAATTTAAACCAAATTAAGAAATATAGAGAGAATGATTGCTTGTGGTTACATCTGCACTTGGCTGTTCATTGAAGAGAAGCACATGATGTGCAACAGCACCACAGATATTGTTATTTTCGTTCAATAATTTTATGCTCATTTTTTAAAAGTTTCTGTCAACTGTTTGATCATGTTTTTGTTCCAAAGGGCCTGTCTAACTACTTGTTATTATAAAAGAGTAGAAAAGAGAATTGAAAGGGGTTTTGTGGTACAGTGTTATGTCCCTGCCAGGAGGCCCAGGTTCAAATACCACCTGCTTCAGAGTGTAATAACATCACTGAACAGGTCAAATGGAAAATATCTAATATGGTAGAATTAGAGCTTACGACCTTCAAGTTGGCAGTGTAGTACCATTGATACCATTGTGTCTGTCTGTTGAGGTGTTTCAGCTTGTCTGGAGTGTCAGACATAATTATTCTGAGGGCTGGTCATAAAATTGGTGACCTCCATGCTGCAGCTTATCCCATTTGGCACCTCTCCAGTTTTTTATTGAGCATCTAGAGGGCGTAGGTCAACTTCTTCTAGGGCAAGATGATGAATTAGGTTATCGCAGAGATTCTAAGTCTCCCCATTAAGGAGGGATGTCTGTTACTGACATGCCTCTGCACCCAGGTGGCAAATTCCCCCTTCCTGACCCTACAACAATGCACTTACATCAAACCTCCTCGCACATTGTGAGTCCTGGTGACAGATTTCTTCTGCCAGGTAACAACCGTAATTATGACATACAGATCCTATGTATAACCATGTGGGTCTGTCCCTCAGGACACTTGCTGTCTTTTACAAAGGACCCGATCAAGGTCTAAAACATAGGTCGATTCATATCGCAACTTCCTGCTGCTGGGATTAATGTACAGGAATCCACACCTTCATTAGAGTTTGAAGTGATGACAGAGATGGGGACGTGCTGGCTTGTGGAGGCCTGGGGCTGGATGTTGCCACAGGAGTCAGCAAGTGCAGCACCAGGAGAATGTCCAGCTCATGGCCAACACCATTCATTACTTGAAAATGGTGATACTCAGACCAGATATCATGCACTGGTAGAGGACATTCAGGTATGTGCTGTTCTTCTGCCTGTGCACACAGAATGCAAGTTCAGTCTCAGGATCCAGAGCCTCCCACCACCTAAGCCACCGCAGAGATGCCTTCTGCCTGGTTCAGAGGGTTCTCCTGTACGGGCTGCTCCTTTACACCATCCATTTCTCACCTAAACCTTCTTTTAGTAACATTTTAACCTAAACTGCCACTTCAACCCATTATTCTAAATCCTTTTTGGTTGTCCCCACCCTTAATTATTTAATCTCATCCAAATTTGTGACTTAACTATTACTACTGTATCTAATTCCAAAGATCTGTAGAGATTTGTAGTCTATGGAACATAATCTTATCATATTTTAAAACATTAGTCAAACATTTCTGTTTGACTCATGCACACCATATTCAGTTTGTTCTTTTGCTAAAATTACCCACTTGATAACTGTTCCCAGTTATTTGATATATCCCTATGTAAATTTGTCCGCACTTAATATTCTGTTTACTCCCTTAAAATTACTAATTATTTTTATACTCATTGAAATTGCTGAGACTGTCTGCATGGTCTTTATCATTTCTCAAAATATCTTTAAGTTTTCAGGTAACTATTCCATTTAAATATTTTAGAATACTGGGGAGTGTGAGTTTTAATATAATTTTTATCATGATATGCTTAAGTGTTTCCCAGGTTGGTGATTTTGAGATTCTTGGCTATAGTTAATATTTCCACAGTACTTCCCTATCACTGAAATGTGTTATTGATGAATGGCTTGATGGGTTGAGGGTGCCTCATCCATCACTGTGTTGCAACATTGAAATTCTGCAAATGGGTTCAGTCTTCAGTGTCTCCAATTTCTAAAAAAAAACAAACATGCTCTGTGCATTCCATATCAAGCAGAATGGGCTAATTAGTATTAATCCACTTTGGATTCAAAAGGAGGATGGGACATAAACTCCTGCACATTATTACATAATCCATCTCTCCTCCTCCTTGAAGGAAAGAAAAGCCCATCCATTGTTACAGTTGCCTTTCCTAAACTCCTTGTTCATAGGGAGTTGCATTTTCAATGCTTCAAAGTCCCCATCACTTGGACATTAACAATGAGTCAATTTAATCATCCAGCATTAAAGATTCATTCATGTTCAAACAATATTTGGAAGTTCTCTCTGGCCAGAAAATGAAATTCCAAACATGGTAATTTCTGGAATTAAAGTTTACCCAAGCCTAAACACAACACACAGCCAATTCCAAAAGGTTTTTTTTACCAAGGTTTACAAAACAAATTTTTGAATCAACATTTTGCAAATTTTGTTTTTACTTTACACAACCACTGATAGTTTCTTGAAAGGTCATTACAGTAACCATACATGTCTCCCACTGATGCAGGCACACAAAACACTTTCAAATTACCAGACATTCCCAAAATGCAAACTAAGACTTCAGAGTATCCCCAGCTACTTTGGGAACAAAAAGACACAAATTGTATAGGATGACATTGAGCAACCAACAGAGGTGCATTCAAACCAGACCATGAAGAGTTAACACTTCTACAGGGCTCAGTGCACTTGCACAGTGCAGAAACTTGACCTCCAGTTCTCTCTTTTTCCAGTTATAACTGCCTTCCATCCTTTTGGGGTTCTAATTGTGCTAACATATTAGCTACAGACCCAAATTCAGAGTCTGCTACATTCCACCCTGGAATACAGAAGGTCTCTGGAGCATCAGTTTGTTTTACCTGTCACTTACACATTTTCCCAAATCACATCCTTGTCGCCCAAAGTATCTTGGATCACAGTGCACCCGCGTGGTTCTTTTCAGATTCTGTGAAATGCAGTTGAGAGAAGGTTTGACAACAGCAATGTGCTTAAATGCACACGTTTATTAAGTAATAATAAAAGATGAAAAAGGAAGGAAAAGAAAGCACAAGCCTCATGCCCTCCTGCACGTCGGGGACCACGCGATCGAAGACTGGTCTGGAGGCTTAAGTTGTTCCTGGCACCGTTTGTGATCCCAGTCCAAGGTGAAGTCTGATGACTTGGAACAAAATTCTGTCTCTTATATGGTGTAACAAACAACCAGGCACAGAAGAAACCACAACTGAAAAGCATGTTGTTTACACTGGCTTCAGCACATACAGGAATGTTTACAGGACGCATTCAAGGTCATGCAGCTGTCAAATATCCTCAACAAGTTTAGCCCTTCAGCCCATCCTATATATCCACTTTTCCTCACCTTTGTTGAAGGGCAGGGCTGGTAATGTTTTTCTTTGTTTAATTAAAAACACGGGTGATTTAGTGATGGGGATATAAGTAAAGTAACATAGGTGATTTGATAGTTTATAATAAGTTCAGAGGTGCATAGAAACATGCCTCGATAAAAAGAAGAAAACAAGAGGATTATTCATGGTTACACCCACACTTGGGCATCCATTGAGAGGGAGCATGTGGTGTCCACCAGCACAATAGAGGCCACTAGAGACCAGTGGGCACCACAGGGTCTGGGGTGCATTATCACTCCAGACAATGTTACTTTGGTTTAATAAATTTCCATTCCTTTTCTATATGTTTCTGTCAACTGTTTGACTGCATTTTTGTTGTAGTGCCTCATTATGGACTGTCTAACCATTTGTTGTTTTAAGAGAGTAGAAAAAAACAATTGAAAGGGCTCTTCTGGTGCAGTGATTATGTTCCTACCTTTGATCCTGGAGACTTGGGTTACAGTCCATTTGCTTCAGAGCTAATCATCATGGAATCATAGTGACTATATCTCTGAAAATTTTGATATAAGAACTATCTATAAAAGAGGATTCGTGACAGGATTGTACCAAAGCTATTAGTTGGTAATGGTTGGTTCCACAATACATACAACACTAAACTCTGTTATAATTAATAGTAGTTGTTTGTTCTGATGAACTTTGTGGTACAATGGGTAGCATCCTGCCTCGAACTAAGACCACTAACCACAAGTTCCATTTCTTGCTGGACTTGTTGGCCAGAGAAGGTGTGTTCATAATGGAGCCAAACAGCAAAATCTTCCAAAACTTGCCAACGACCGGTGGTAAGAAAAGGAGAGATTCCTGGTTTAATACATTATGGAAACAAAGTTGGAGCTTCTATTATCAGAATCCATTGTTCTAGATTATAACAAGAATGCATGAAGCACTTCCATCGCAGCAACCTGCAATCCCTGTGGGAGCTGGAACACACCAAATTATTATCATCTTAGAAACCTGGCTAGGTATTATTTTGGATTGACATCGATAGTCAATGGTCATAGAAAAATGTTGCTACATGTTTTCATTTTAGGACATAGAGCATAGAATAGTACAGCACAGTACAGGACCTTTGGCCCATGATGTTGCGCCAACTTATTATCCTACTGTAAGATCAAACTACCCTGCAATCAGTACATTTTACTATCATCCATGTGCCTGTCCAAGAGTCGCTTAACTGTCCCTAATGTATCTGACTACACTGCCACTACCGGCAGCCCTTTCCACATACCCACCACTCTCTGTGTAAAGAATCTACGTCAGACATCTCCCTTCTACATTCCTCCAATCACCTTAACATTATGCCCCCTCATAATAGTCATTTCCACCTGCTTTTTCGTGGTTTTGGTGTTACTCTCTCTCCTCTCTCAAAAACAGTGTTGATATTCTAGTAAGCTATCAACAGTTGCTCAGTTTAAAGCAACTGTACCCCTTGACTGTAATTTGTGCGTTCAGACACCACACTGGAACCGTCAGTACAAATCTAAACTGACAATCCACTGCTATATTGTGAGTGTGGTATACCATTTGAGGTGCTGTCCTCCAACTGAGTGTGAAACCATGCCTGATTTGCCAGTTCAGATGAATGTAAAACTCCTTGAGCATTGGTGAGGTCCTGGAGGACTGGAGAATGTAGTCATTTTGTTTAAGAAGGGTAGCAAGGATAATCCAGGTAATTATAGACCAGTAAGCCTGATGTCAGTGGTGGGCAAGCTGCTGGAGAAGGTACATTTGGGAGAATACAGGCTTATTAGTGACAGGCAGCATGGTTTTGTGCAGGGAAGGTCATGTCTTATCAAATTAATAGAATTCTTTGAAGAAGAAACAAAGTTGATAGATGAGGAAAGAGCTGTAGATGTCATATACATGGACTTCAGTAAGGCGTTTGATAAGGTTCCCCATGGTAGGCTGATGGAGAAAGTGAAGGCACATGGGATCCAGGGTATACTAGCTATATGGATAGAGAACTGGCTGGGCAACAGGAGACAGAGAGTTGTAGTGGAAGGGAGTTTCTCAAAATGGAGAACTGTGACCAGTGGTATTCCACAGGGATCCGTGCTGGGACCACTGTTGTTTGTGATATACATAAATGATCTGGAGGAAGGTATAGATGGTCTGATTAGCAAGTTTGCAGATGACAGTAAGGTTGGTGGAGTAGCAGATAGTGAAGGGGACTGTCGGAGAATGCAACAGAATAGAGATACATTGGAGAGTTAGGCGGAGAAATGACAGATGAAGTTCAATCCAGGCAAATGTGAAGAGATGCATTTTGGAAGATCCAATTCAAGAGCAAACTATATGGTAATTGGAAAAGTCCTGGGGAAAACTGATACACAGAGAGACCTGAGTGTTCAGGCCCATTTTACCCTGACGGTGGCAACACAGGTTGATAGAGTGATCAAGAATGCATACGGCATGTTTTCAATCATCAGCCAGGATATTGAGTACAAGAGTTGGCAGGTCATGTTACAGTTGTACAGGACTTTGGTTCGACCACATTTGGAATACGACGTACAGTTCTGATTGTCACATTACCAAAAGGATGTGGATGCTTTGGAGAGGGTGCAGAGGATGTTACCTGGTATGGAAGGTACTAGCTATGAAGAGAGGTTGAGTAGATTAGTATTATTTACATTAGAAAGACAGAGGTTGAGGAAGGACCTGATTGAGGTCTACAAAATCATGAGAGGTGTAGACAGTTTGGATAGCAAGAAGCTTTTTCCCAGAGTGGTGTCTTAATTATTAGGCGTCACAATTTCAAGGTGACAGGGGAAAAGTTTAAGGGAGATATGCATGGAAAGTTCTTTACACAGAGGGCGGTGGTTGCCTGGAACACATTGTCAGCGGAGGTGGTAGAGGCAGGCACGATAGCGACATTTAAGATGTATCTAGACAGATAAAAATGAATGGGCAGGGAACAGAGGGATACAGATCCTTGTGAAATAGGTGACAGGTTTAGATAGAGGATCTAGATCAGCTCAGACTTGGAGGGCTGAAAGGCCCGTTCTTGTGCTGTAATTTTCTTTGTTCTTTGTTCTTTTTAAAAGATCAGATGCCACTATTTTGAAGGAGAGCAGTTCTGCTTCATGTCCTGTTCAATCACCCAATCCACATCACTAAAAATGATTACCTGACTATGAGCAAATTGCTGTTTATAGGACCTTGTTGACTAAACATTGGCTACTCTGTAAATTATCCAAGTACAATGACTACTCTTAAAAAGTACTTCTTTAGCTATTAAGTATTTTCAATGTCCTGACGTATTGGAAGGTGAGATGTGGGTCGAGGCATTTCATTCATTTATTTCCACCAATGAGATGCAGTGAGCATAACACTGCCATGTAACTGCAATACATTCCCAAATTACTGTTTGAAGCTAACCAACTTAAGCAGCTGTTCTATCTCCACCACCACCCCACTGCCCACATTGTCAAAACTCTGCAACTCTGACCCCGTTTTCTGTCAATGCTGGCAAACTTGAAGCCTTAACATGTTGACATTGCTTCACTAGTATTTACATTTAGCTAGTTTCTGAGGAAACAATTTTGGTGAGACAGATAAATTCAGTTTTTGGAACAGAAAGGAAGTATACTGAAAGATTATGCTGAGGTCTTAGCATTTGACTGATTCACTCTCCCCACCCCTCAAGAAAATACGGAATCACTCGCTGATATATCTTGCAAAGTGGCTATTCTTTAAGTGAACCTGACAGTAAACATTGTCAGGCTACTTACAGTTGGGTGCTTCATAGCTGAGCCTAGCGCAGTACTCATTGCTATTCATACATGCACCCTTCCAGCAGGGAACACAGAATAATAGCCAAGCTGGATGCTCTTCACTGACTTTTTCTTCTCTAATCAAATGTAGTGTTTTCCCATTGTCCTGCTAACCCGTCACAGTATAAATCAGCAATTGAGCCACAAGCCATGTTCTTTGTAAGGTGCTAAATTACATGGGTTGGTACATTTAATTCTGGCAAACTGTTCCTTTTCCTTAATTTTTACTGCAAGTGATAACTTATTACTTAGCAATCGCAAACTGTGATAGAATAAAGCAATTTCTGCATTGATCTATTTATTGCATCCACTTTATTACACAATCTTAAAATAATACCTCCTGTCAACACCTTGCAAGTTATTTTTGTATTTAGGAAAGTGTAATTGGATCATAGTATACATGCTTTGAAAGGCTTAAAGTTGCTCAAGCAAGTTGATCATGCAGTTTATAAATTTGGAACCTCACTATTGTTCAGCCAAAAAGACTGAATGGCACAAATGGCTGCCTATTCTAAACAGTCATTCAAATCAAGTCTCACTTCAAAAATTGAATTTCCAATCAAAGATAAACCTCTTTTCAGTACTGACATGGGCGAGAAAGTTTCCTGCTGGTTTCCACCGATTGCCCTCCCTCAATGAATGATTCAGTAGTCATTCGTGATGAGCATCACTTGGAAGTAACATTGAGGATAACAAGGGCACAAAAAGAACTCTGGATGGAGGACTTCACAATCTACCACCAGGAGCTCCTCAGTAACGCTACTATTGGCCAAACCCTGAAGTATCTATCAGTTGGAATGCATCAGCAGTTGAACCAGCAGGGAGGAAAAGTTGACTGGACCTCTGCCTGACTGTAATAGGTGCCTCTGTCCATGACAGTATTAGTGAGAATTGTAAAGATAAAGTCCCTTCTTCACACTGAGAGTACTATTTCATCATGTTGTGAAACAGTTGGTTTCTCTCTTCACAGCTGCTGCTCGACCTTCTGAGTACTTCCAGAATGGGATTATTTTACTTTTCCTCATTGTTCTTGCCTCCTAGAATTTTAGTACTGCTTAACAAAAATACAAGACAGATAGCCTATCACTCAAGAATGTTCCCATGAAGCATGGATAGATATGGCACTTTATGATCATCTTGGATTTTCTGGTCAGAAAGTAGATGCATGAGCCATTAAAATTATCCAGAAAATTTACCTATCAATGTTCTATTTCTGCAGCCTTCAACTGAAGCTCTCTTCTGAGCCATGGCAGTTTCCCTCAGGAACATTTCATTCAAATGGCAGTTAATGCTGCTATGAAGTTTCAAAGTCTAGGAACTATAAAACAATGTTATCCTAAAACAGAAACAATGCCAGCACCTAAGATAACACGGTGTGAAGCTGGATGAACGCAGCGGGCCAAGCAGCATCAGAGGAGCAGCAAAGCTTGATGTTTCGGGTCAGGATCCTGCTGTTCTGATGCTGTTTGGCCTGCTGTGTTCATCCAGCTTCACACCGTATTATCTCAGATTGTCCAGCATCGGCAGTTTCTACTATCTCTGTAACAATGCCAGCACCTATCCTGTATTCACCAACATACAGGTCCCTGAAAGGGAAATGAGATAGCTCCATGCAGCAAATCACAGCTTGATGTGAAGTCTCCTGATGCTATTTGTGGTTTACTATATGTTACAGCATGTAACATACATCATAGATTGCTGGGCTCAGTTGAATCAAGATATCTTGCAGTTTATTTACAACACTAATAATTTACAAGAATATGATACCACAGATTTAAACACAGCTTGGATTTTGCACTTAGATATTAGTGTACATTTCACACAATTGACTCACTCCATCGCACAGACAAAGTGACTGAAAATAAGACGGGAATCTTTATACCAAAAGCTTAGATGTTGTGACGTCGTGTAGCTGTCTCTCAGATACACAGGCCTGTCTGGCCTGGGAGCTATGCGGTGAAACATTTATGTACAAGGATAAATATTCCCAGTTGCCTCTATACATTCAGATTGCACTTTGGCAGACATAAAACATGACCAGATGTGTTCCTTATACAAGTATGATGACATGGTAAAGTAGTTTCACTCTGTGACATGCTCTGTTGCCTCTGCAAATGAATATGTATCACTTACCATACGTGAATGGATTTTGCCTGGCATGATACCTTCAGCATCCAAGTAGTGATCCTGTGTGGTGGGTAGTTAACAATATGCAGTTTGAATATGTTGTTTATTTTCTCACAAGCCTTGACCATTTCTCATGACAAAGTCATTTGATCTAGGCTGGACACAATGATCTGGTAGCTTTCTATGAATCAATTTGTTTGTGTGAAACATGTATGCCTTGTTCTTCTCTGGGTTGAATGACTGGCTGTATGTTCTTGTACTATTTTCTCCCCTCTTTCCAACCATGAGCTGTGCACATGTTGTTTGGTAGTGAGAGTCAAAAAAGAGTCTGCAGATCTGTTTCTCAAACAGAAGTTCTGCTGGATATAGTAAATTATTGCCTAGAGGGGTAACACAAATTTAACATAACTATCCAAAAATCTTGGCAAGTCACTTTACATTTAACGATAATGGATTTTTTGGTATGAACAATATATTCTGCAAGACCATTCTTTTGAGAGTAATGAAGGAATGGGATACAGGGGAACTTAGCTGCTTGGATACAGAATTGGCTGGCCAACAGAAGACAGCGAGTGGTAGTAGAAGGAAAATATTCTGCCTGGAAGTCAGTGGTGAGTGGGGTTCCACAGGGCTCTGTCCTTGGGCCTCTACTGTTTGTAATTTTTATTAATGACTTGGACGAGGGAATTGAAGGATGGGTCAGCAAGTTTGCAGACGACACAAAGGTCGGAGGTGTCGTTGACAGTGTAGAGGGCTGTTGTAGGCTGCAGCGGGACATTGACAGGATGCAGAGATGGGCTGAGAGGTGGCAGATGGAGTTCAACCTGGATAAATGTGAGGTGATGCATTTTGGAAGGTCGAATTTGAAAGCTGAGTACAGGATTAAGGATAGGATTCTTGGCAGCGTGGAGGAACAGAGGGATCTTGGTGTGCAGATACATAGATCCCTTAAAATGGCCACCCAAGTGGACAGGGTTGTTAAGAAAGCATATGGTGTTTTGGCTTTCATTAACAGGGGGATTGAGTTTAAGAGTCGTGAGATCTTGTTGCAGCTCTATAAAACTTTGGTTAGACCGCACTTGGAATACTGCGTCCAGTTCTGGGCGCCCTATTATAGGAAAGATGTGGATGCTTTGGAGAGGGTTCAGAGGAGGTTTACCAGGATGCTGCCTGGACTGGAGGGCTTATCTTATGAAGAGAGGTTGACTGAGCTCGGTCTCTTTTCATTGGAGAAAAGGAGGAGGAGAGGGGACCTAATTGAGGTATACAAGATAATGAGAGGCATAGATAGAGTCGATAGCCAGAGACTATTTCCCAGGGCAGAAATGGCTAGCACGAGGGGTCATAGTTTTAAGCTGGTTGGTGGAAAGTATAGAGGGGATGTCAGAGGCAGGTTCTTTACGCAGAGAGTTGTGAGAGCATGGAATGCGTTGCCAGCAGCAGTTGTGGAAGCAAGGTCATTGGGGTCATTTAAGAGACTGCTGGACATGCATATGGTCACAGAAATTTGAGGGTGCATCCATGAGGATCAATGGTCGGCACAACATTGTGGGCTGAAGGGCCTGTTCTGTGCTGTACTGTTCTATGTTCTATGTTCTATGTTCTAATGAGAAGAAGAGGCAATGCGTTGAACATTCCACCTCTTGTACATGTTTTGGAAGGACTCACTGGTGTAATATATGTCATTGCCAGACATAAAATTTGTTGAGGGACACCGTAGTAACGAATATGAGAGTCGGTGTTTCAACAACTATTGTGCTATTGGTATTTTTGATTTATCATGCTAAAGGCAACTTAGTTAAGTAGTCAGTCACCAGAATGTAATTGTATCCTTGAACATGGAAAATATTCAACACAATCATGCACCATGATTCAGAACGAATCCCGGATAGATGGTGAGGTTCTTTTGATTTTTGAGGTTGATGGAATTAATATGTTTCTCACAACTTGATTTGTGCAATGATGGCTTTATTAATGCTGGACCAACATATGACGTCATGCACTGGCCTCTTCATTTTTGTTTGCATCCATATCACCTATGGTCCAGCATGTCTCAATGTTAATGTTAACAGAATTATGAATTGTTTGCTGTTGAAGATTTTGTTTTTTGGACAGTCACAAGCTTGTTTCTATATGACTAGAATGAGCATACCAACTTAGGGTCTTGTTGGATGCCTTCTGGCTGATGATGACTTTTTTTGAGCTGCGGCACCTAATCCAACTTGCTTGCTGCTGCAACAAATGTGTAAGAGATTGATGTTAACATTTGGAATCTTTGGAGTTGTACCTGTTGGATTTGTAATAATATGTAGATCCATGCATGTCAGTCGACTGATGATTAAAGCCTTAGAGAATCAACCATGAAAGAGTTTCAGATGACCGTCCCAGTGATCCATATTGGCATTTAAGATGGATAGTGATCGTAACATGATGGCATATACTTGAAAACAGTTAACTTACTTTGTGTGGACTGCATGATATTATGCTGGTTTCCTGAGTACATCTTATGTAAGATGCAGTGGCACCACTGTCAATCTTGGCAGCTGGTGTGTATTGTTCATTTCTTTTTGGAGAGATCACTTGAATGGAGGTCAAGGCTTCAAATTTTTGGATGATTCTATGTGGTGTCAGATTTACTATGTGTACTGTCTGACTGGCGTCTGCAAGGGTACTGTTGCACTTACTTCTAGTACTTTCAAGTTTGTGTGCCATGGTCAGAACTGTGGAAGCTTATATGCATTGTTGTTTGGTTATCAGTTCTTCACATTCAGTTATGGAACTTTTGTGTTGTTCTTCATGTTTCTCTGGAATATGCCTACACATTTTTAGCTCAATGACTTCTTGAAAAACATAACTTCCATATGTTATAAAACAACTGGACATTTCCTCCAAGTGAGCAAAGGTCATTTGATGCAAGATTTTGATGTTTCTCTGTACCTGTTAATGGCTGGAATAGATGTTCTAGACCAAAGCACTTGCCAATGCCACTGGCCTCCTTCAATTGTTTTGAATTTGCATTGTTTTTCTAGTAGGGTATCAAAGGGATATCCTTTAGGTTTATCCAGAATGTTTTTGTGAATGAGTCAATGGGCGTAAAGGCAATGATCTCTTCCAGAAGCATTCCATAAGCTAGCTTTGGTGAAATCACGCTCTGTATCTTTGTATCAACATCTAAAAATTGGTTGATTGCCATTCTGACAATAGCCAGATAAAACATGAACTCAAGCCTGTGTATCCTGGAATTAACTCAGTTTATGTTAATTCTGTAAAATCTGAAAAGCCTGATCAATATCTTTGCAGTCGTCATCAGAAATACCAGTGGATTTTATTCATCTGAACCGTCTGGTGCTCAAAGCAAGAACACATTTGATTGCCTATTGTTCTTTGACAGTGATCGTGTTTCATAAAGATTCATTTTTCATTTAAGTAAGTGAAGTTCGAGCAGTATGTGAAAATATGACAGCCCATGGTTAGATGGTTGCTTTCTATCATTCTTTTGTTTCGCTTTATGCTCACTAAAATGCTAGTCTAAGAATCAGTATTGCTGTGTAGAGCTTTTATTTGTTTGTTTGTTGGCTTATCATGGTATTTTTCTTGTACATTACTGTCCCTTGTAAAAATTGCAGACTTGTAGAGGTAGGTTTTACCTGTAGATGATGTTTTCACCAAAAAAAGGAGGGATGACAATCTATGGACTTGTTTTTAATTTTTATGCTGATTTGGAAAAAGAAAATGGCCGACTAGATTAATGTTTGTATACATAAGCCTTTTCAATGTAGAAAAATAGTTTTTTAAGTGTTTATAAGCTGTACTTTCTTCTAGAAACACTTTGGAGCTGTCCTATCAGGACCATTTAAAATTACCTTTTTGAAAAAATTGGATCAGCAGTTACTTCCCTTTTAAAAGAGTGAGACGGAAAGGCAGAGATCTTGCTGTGCTTCTGTACAGGTTGTAGCCTTTAGCTTTGGTTATCATTGTAACTTCAGCTCTGAATTTAAACAGATTGATGGCTGGCTGTTAGGAAGAAAACACTGTCACCTTTTCAGCCTTTGGCATCCTGCCACTGCCACAACCGACCTGTCACAACTGGCTTTTGTGGCCATTTGCTGCCATCATGATGCTTTTTGTGGTTTATTAAATATCAAAAAAGAGATAGTTTTTCTGTTGAGTCATATTTTGAAGATTATTTGAAACGCTAGCTACCTGCAAAGCTACAATATCACAGTTTTACGTCCTTGCGTACAGCTGCTACTGTGCATTACATACATAAACCGACAGATTGCACTCACTCTATTAGGTAGAGAGAGGGGACTGAGGATGATGCTGGTACCTCTATACCAGAATATCACACGTTGTGAATATCATGCAATTGCCTTAAGTTTACAGGCCAGTCTAGTCTAGAACCTCTGCCATAATAAATTTTCCACCAAGAAGGATAGGAAACCCTGAATCATGTGAATATCATAACTATAATTGTCTGACTGTAGAGTGATACAACATGCAAAGATTCACAAACTGACTTCCAAATAAAAAAAAGCAACTTCTAACAAAAAGTAAGTCAGTTGCAAAACTCTATTCTAACAAGTTTAATTGTTTACTTTAAACTAACAACAACTTGACCAGACATTAATCTAGGTTAAAACCATACAACTATGGAAAGGATACAAAATCACAGATTGCAACAATATTTCCAAAGTATCTAACAATATGTATCTACACACATTCTTTAGCTTATGTTATTCTGTATAAGTGTTATACTGTAATCATATCTTTCTGCCAGTCTTTTAGAGAAGCAATGTCCAATATTAACTTTAATCATAGATTTTAAAAAGTTAGATGATTTTCATTTGATGTGTTTTGAGGGACTCAGTTGGTCTTCTTTTGTTCAATGAAAACAAGGTAGAAAAATTTTACACATTACAGGTTAGACATGTAAATATTTGATGAGACTAAGTGAATCCCAGTATTTTAAGAACAATTAATCTTCAATCTACGTAGATGATTCAAATTGTTTTAAGTAGTTGACTGCTATAAAGTGCGGCTTTTAATGATTCCTTGTCATTAACATAATTAAGGTTCAATCAATAACTTAACAGTGTTGTCAATTGTGTACAAGTCAAGAATCTCAAAAATTAACTGCACCTTTAGGGCAGCACGGTGGCTCAGTGGTTAGCACTGCTGCCTCACAGCGCCAGGGACCGGGGTTCAATCCCACCCTCAGTTGTCTGCCTGTGTGGAGTTTGCACACTCTCCCCATGTGTGCGTGGATTTCTTCTGGGTGCTCTGGTTTCCTCCCACAGTCCAAAGATGTACAGGCTAGGTGGATTGGCCATGCTAAATTTCCCGTAGTGTACATACATTAGGTGGGTTGTAGGGGGATGGGCTTGGGTGGGTGCTCCGACGGTCTGTGTGGACTTGTTCAGGCAAAGGGCCTGTTTCCACACTGTAGGAATTCTATGATCAAATTTAAATTAAAAGAAGTAAAAAGGAATAAAACTTGTAAAAGGTTAGCCCCCTAATGAACAAAATAATCTTATATTATAATTCCTCAGCTCAAGTGTGCCCAAACTTCAGGTTCAAGAGTGCCTAGTGAAAGTTAAAATGTAGCGTGATAGTTAATTGGCATTTGACATGAGGTTTGTTTGAAGTTCTACCCCTGACATAGTTTCTCCTTTGTTTGGAAAAGGCTATTTTCATCAGGTGATTGTCGTACCCATCAATATCAAACTGTGGCATAATGCCACCTCACATTCATCCAATTTAAATTATGCTTCTAGATTAAAAATAGCTGGGCTAGTGTTTTGGCTTTCCAGTCAATCTGGTTTCTACATGAATTTGAACCATCCAATTTCTATGCAATTCCAAGTACTTGCAATAAAACTGTCATAATATTCCTTGGCATGGGGTAGTGGTAAAGTGGAAGATAAGAGATGTGGGGAGATTGACAAAACATCTAATTCTTCTGTTAATGACGTGATTCTGATCCAGACTTCTCTCCCATATAAGACCTGTCAGCTAATTGATTCATCAAAAAGTTGATACCCAATGCTCTGTCTGATTCTAGACCAGAGCATGATAAATGAACATATGTTGCTGCTACTGTAATCTTTTAATATGCTTCATGTTGATATTTAGACTATATTAAATAATGACCCTGGTTTCTATGAAAATACAAATGTTGTAGGGAATAAAGGAGAAATATTAAAATACTTGGCAATTGTTTAACCAAATTATTGATTGAAACTGAAATTAAATTTTAACAATGGTTACAGATAAAGTATTAGACAATGATATGTATGATGACTGTGAACTACATTTATTTTGCCTCCAAGTTTTATGTGACCATTGAAGTAAAAAGTTTATTTTTCTAATTTCTGTCCTGAATGGCTTCATTACCATCAATATTAACTTCTGAAATCCACATCGAATGTATAAGAATGCTAACATTTGTAAACTTATTTACATTCATTCACTTTGTTGTTTTTCTCTTTTTTTTAAGTCCTGCCTCTTTAATTTAATCATGTCGCAAATATTTGGATATGAGCTATTAGTGGTTGATAAGTCATTCACAGAAATATTGAGCAGACATCCATATTTATTGCAGTTCATAAAAATAAAGCAAAATGAAGTGAGTTTGCTACACACATTGCACTGCTTATCAATATGAACATGTAATACCTTCACATGCATTAGTATGCTGTACAAATTGGTGTTTTCACATGTAAAACTGCCACTTGATTAGTTTTAGTTTGAACACATAGCTGAGGTTCAGTTCGGGTTGACATTCTGATAATGGTGAAATATGTCACATTGTATTTGGAAATATTGGGCATGGATACATTGATGTACTTTAAGATACATTTTTATATGAATTATATAGTATTAGTATTCCTCCTAAATTATGTTTCTTCTTAATCCAGCTATGTATATTAGGAAAATGCACATCATCCTCAGTAGAACAATGCGCCATAAAAAATGCAATCCCAGAGATTTATAGAAACCTGTGTACAGCAGACAAAATCCCAAAATGTTCAAGATTTAATCTAAAAAGTTATGCTAGCATCATACCCCTGGCATTGGCCTCACCAATGTTTGCAGGATAATGAAAGAACAATTCATTTGCATGGGGCCAACATGCACCCAAGTGCAATAGACTCAATTGGTCACCCTCTGCCTAAAACTTTTATTTGAAAGTGAGGTTTTGCAATTCAATCCAACTCTATATTTCACCATCTTTTGACTCCCAATGTACAAAACATCATAAATTCAAAAAGAAATTGTCCTTTGCTTGGTTGTCTAGGTCACTTCCCTCTTCTGGACATGCCTTCCCTCTTCACAAGGCCAACTTCAAACCTCATTTCACATATTGTATCAATCTCCAATCTAACACCAAGCTCTTAATGATTTGTAACATCATTTCTAACCCCATACTACCCCTGTGTCCTAGCAAGGGAAAGGAAAACCTCCACTAATCGGGATTTCCCGACTCAGGTGAGAACCAGTGGTAAGGCTAGGATCTGAACACGTGTATTCAGGTCTTAGCCCTTATTGAAATAGTTCAGCAAATCTCCTGCCAAAGTTACAACAAGAATGCAATGAAGTTGCCATGGAAAGTCATTCAATTGATTTCTGCTGCCTACCTGCTCAGATTCTGCCAGGTGGAATAGAGGTTAAATTCTCATCTCTTCTTCTTTCTCAAACAGAAGGATGTGTCAAATATTTTTCAAACAGACAAGGAAGGCAGAATTTATTATTGAAGATGATGATATTTTTCCTTTTCATTAACAGACCACAGAAATATACAAAACATTCTGCAACCAGAATGGGCTATTTCGTCATCAGGTCCTGTACTAAAAACCGAGGGAAGAGGTATGAGTTGTCCTCACAAACTCTCACACAACAATGAGTCTCAGACTCCATGCAACCTGATGGTAAGCACCCCAGAGTCCAATCTGTTAAGATTTCACATTTTACAAATGCAAGAAAAAAGAAAGGAACTTGAAAATCAAATTGATATTAATGAAAACCTCATCTTCTTTGAGGAGTCAAGACCAAGAACAAAGTCTGACCCTACACCGAAAACGTCAAAAACTGGACAAAGCAACTTTGACAAGAATGGTTCTGGGTTGCAAGGATTTCTGAGCAGGGGAAGAGCCAATACATTAGACAGCCAAATGAAAATGGCAATTGCTTACACCACTGATCACCATAATTGTATGTGTCCGAAAATCCCAATGCAACTATCCAAAGTGAATAGTGCTAAGATTGTTCCCATAGTAATCAAGGAAAATGATGACTTGCTTTGTGATGCCTGTAAAGTCAAAAAGAAAAGCAATGTTATTCCCAAAGGAAACAGTACGGAGAAATATTTAAACTCTTGCAATTATCGGGATGACATTGTCGACCTGACAACTCTCCCTCTGCCTGGAAGCGATGAGGAACAAGAAGGAGATGAATGCTGTTTTCTACTTCCTATATTGGCTGCTCCTCCACCAGGATTCAGGGATAATAGTTCAGATGAAGATGATTCTAAGCGAAGGACCGATCAAAGTCTCACATCTGGTCCACAGCCTTGTGAGATACACTTCAATGACATTCCAGTGTCACTAATTGATGGTGTTCAAACAAGGACTGTCAGGCATCGGGCCCAGGAACTGGATGATGCTCTGGTTTCTACACTACAAGCCCTGGAAGCTTTAGCTGCAGCTGAAGAGTGTCCTCATAGTCAACCACAAGAAGGTTCAGGTAACACAATTATCAGATTTTAGCTAAATTTCAAAGCTTTCAAGTTTCAAAATTGCATTTCATTCAGATAACAATTTACTATTTAACAATATGTTTAACAAAATTGGCAATAGGTAATCAAACTCTTCTTATGCTTTGTCAAGCATCAGCTCCAATGCACCAAGCTGTTAATGTATTTTGGGATTTGGTTACAAACATTCTTACAAAATGTATTTACATGTGACATTTACAAGGAAAATAGATGTTGACGAAGAGTTTTTTTCCCCAAAATATCCTCTTTGCCCATCTGAGGGAATGACCATGAATTTCTTTACCCTTGAAAAATATCAGTGTCATCACTAGCTCATTGGGTTTTCCCCTCAATGAGGACATTCTGTTGAAATCCATTACAGACAGCATTTTCACTGGCAAATCTTATTTCATACAGTGGAAGTTGCAATTTCAAATGGCCACAGATGCAATGAAGTTTGCATGATCTCAGGAAACAATGCTGCAAGTAATATTTGGCATCTGGGTTTTAATAACATTCATCACATCAGTTTAACATCATTCTCTTTGCAAAACCTTTCTGCTTAATTTGCTAATAGTTTATATGAAAGTCTTTTAGACTGCAGCTTTGTTTCTTTCTTCTGTAAATTACAGTGCAATTTGTCTGATATTCATCAAAGCTATCCATTGGGGTTTCCTTGGATCTGGGATAAATCTTCTGTATGTCAGCTCGCTTCTGTCAAGGAATTTTGGTCAGCGCTATACAGGACGAAAGCATCTTTTGCTTAGCTATATATATAGTAATAGTGTGTAATTAGAATTTAAATGATAGGCACATTTTGATGCCTACAAAGGAATACGAGATATGCGATATGGGTAGACCATATAGCCTGACAGGCCTGCTCCTCCATTCAAAACAATCATGGCTAATCTTCACCTTCAACACTAATTTCCCACCCACTCTCCATATCCCTTGATTCCTTGAGGGATCAAACTTCTAGCTATCCCTGGTTCGAAACACATTCAAAGTTGCAGCATTCACAACTTTTCAAAGTAGGAAATTCTGAACATTCCCAAACCTTTAAGTGAAATAATTTCTCCACATTTCGGTCCTAAATGATCAACCTTTAATGCTGAGACACTGCCCTTCTGTTCTAGATACCCTGATCAAGCAGAAACAATCTCTCAGCATCCACACTGTCAATGCCTTTCACAGTCTTGGGTGTGTCAATAAGATTGTCATTCATTCTTCTAAATTCCAGAGAATATAAACACAATTTACTCAGGCTTTCATCACAGGACAACCCTTTCACTCAAGGACAAATGTAATGAACTTTCGCTAACCATTGTACTACACAAGTATGACCAACCTTTGATATGGAGATCAAAGCTGTATGCAGTATTCCAAATGTGGTCTCAACAAAACCTTGCACCGCTGTAGCATTTATTCCTTGTTTATTCCTGAGGGTCATTTATTCCTGTGGTCCAATCCCCTTACAATAAAAGCTGGAATGGATGATTTTACTGGATGTACTAGAAGGAAGTCCTAAATATATAGCTAATTCAGAATAATCTGGAGAATGCACCTGCATCAATTAACTGAACAGCCAACATTTTCTTTTAATTTATAGACAAGTAGCATGCTATGGGCTGTTCTGGTTGGATTGTTCAATTTCCAAAGATGAGAAAGGAACAAATTAAACATTAGAAAGTTAGATATTTTGAAGGTATACTACTAATAGTTAATATTGTTGAACAATAATCATACAGAAAGCCAGACCATTACTAATCAAAGGGTCAAACAAACATTGATAGTCATTGCACTGGCAATGAACAGAGTTAATCATCGTAGAACTATGAATGGGTTGTTTGAGGAAGTTGTGAAGCTTGAAGAAAAATACTGCTTTGAAGAATGAGAATGGCTATGAAGAAAACAGCTTACTTGTGCCCTTTTACAGTTTTGTACCAGCTACTCTTTGAACTCTAGGACCTGATCAGTGCTGGAAGCAGATGTGTTCCCTTATGATAAGGAGTAAACTTTTACTTCCCAATCTCAAGATAAAGGTTAGCATTAACTGATAATTGTAACACGAAAATCCTACTATTACAGTAATCTTATATACATAATTTCCAGTCTTCATGGAAGATAGATTGAAAAATATGCGACCAATATAAGATACCAGGTAAACTAATGTGAAATAGATGAATGAACAAATGGAGTTTTAATAATGAAATATCATTGTTTCTAGTCATTCCTTGTTTAGTGAAGTTGATATTATAACTTTGTCACAATTCTATATGAAAACACAAGGTAGTTGACTCAAAAGGTTAGATTACAAAAAGTGAGCTTGATTGGCACTATACCCATCAGTTCAACATTCATTCCCTCCACCATGAAGGCACAACAGCAACCATACAAATGAAGATTTGTACTACAGTGCAACAGGAGGGCTTTTTTGTCAGAAACTTCCAAATGCATGACCTCTCCATCTAGAAGGACAAGACCAGCAGATACACGGGAACACCAACATGTGAAATTTTCCCTTCAAAACACACACTAGTCTGACTTAGAACAATGTTTCTATTCCTTTGGTGTGTCAAAATCCTGGAACTCCCTTCAAACAGCATTCTGGGTGCAAACACACCACATGGATTCAAGAAAGTAACTGTTCACTTCTTTCTCATTGATATCAAGGAATGAGCAATCAATTCTGGCCTAGCCAGCAGTGCCTTGGTCCCAAGAAGGAATAAAAAATTTGTGTTCGCTCTGCTATTTGGGTATTTGCGAATCTTGGGAAGCAGAGCTGTAGAAGAAGACCAAGAAAAACAATTGGGCAATACTTTGCACTCAGCAGTAATGCATCAAATGACTAATCAAAGTTTCAGCTCTCTGCATGTTGTTTTCCTTTGAATTGAAATCCTCTAGCATCTTACGTCTGTGTGTAGACAAATGTGATTTCAGATATAATTACCTCACATTGAATAATTCACACTTTTTGTGTCCTATTACTAAGTGCTTAGATGAGGTGCTAATAGCTGAAAACAATGTTGTTGTCACTTCCTGGATGGAAGCCTGAAAGAGCAACTTTAGCACTAGCAGCTTCAGGTAGGAGGTCACTTGGAATAAATTAATGGCATTACACTCAGATATTACTGGCATTCAGTTTTTGTTTCTTTACTTGTCTCATTAATGCTAACTTCTGTTTTCCATCATCATCCCTTTTCTCATTGATGATTTGAAATTAATCTGCCTTATTTTTAGCAGTTTGTAACCTGCCTTTGCTGGTTCACAAAATTAGTCCTCCAACATTATTTACCTGATTGTAGCATGAGAGTGAGTGGGTTCCTGGCTACTGCATCCTTTATGCACTATCTCTGCATTTAGCAGAGACTGCACAGTAATGTGCTGACAGAATGTATTTAAGCAAGAGTTAGCAAGAATTGCAGATGCTGGAGTCAGAGACAATACAATATGGAGCTGGAGGAACACAGCAGGCCAGGCAGCATCAGAGGAGCAGGAAAGTTGACGTTTTGGGTCAGGACCCTTCTTCAGAAATGGACTGTACGAATAAGATAACTGCTTTTCTTATGGTTACAGTGAGTTACCAGAACTGAAACTATGGAAAACAAAATACCAGGAAAAAAAATATATATATATATATACACACATATATACACATATATATAATTTCATAGGATGCAGGTTCTGCTGGCTAGGCCAGCATTCATTGCCCACCCCTAGTTGCCTACAGCGTGGTTAAGAGTTAACCATATTGTTGTGGGTCTGGAGTCACATGTAGGCTAAATGAGTTAAGGATGGCAGTTTCCTTTCCGAAAGGACGTTAGTGAGCCAGATGGGGTTTTCCTCACAACAATAATCAATGATTCATAATCAAAATTAGACTATCAATTCCAGATTTTTATTGAGTTCAAATTCCACCATCTGCTCTGAAGGGATTTGAACCTGGAACCCCAGAATGTCACCCGGGTATCTGAATTAATAGTCCAGCAATAATACTTCTAAGCCCTACTTTCCCTTGGTAAATGAGTTGTGCACAATGAAAGACACCTTTGTTCCATGACAGGCTAAGGAGCCCTGAGGGATCTGGAAGGAAGTAAGAACATCAGTCAATCCCCAGAGATTGGTCCAAAGAACCCGATAATAGTGCAACAAGATGTCTAATGATCTCACAAAGGTTGTCAATGTCAATAAATGCATCTCCACCTGTTAGTTTGAATGTATTATTCCACCAGCCCCTCATACAGCTTAAGGCACCACATATCCATCTCACCCAACCAGCAACATTCCCGGTACTTGAAATCTAATAACCAGATGCTTTGCGTCAGCCTTACTCACCCACCAGGCCCACCTCGCTTTCCCTGCACATCTCCAGCTATTCAGCAGTGGCAAGGAAATCATACACAGTGCTGCACAACATTCTGCCCAGTCTTTCACAGAACAAGGTGGTACATTGTAGCAGAGAGCAGAATGAAACCATTGGTGACCAAGATTATTTGCACTTCTTGCAGAAGTGGTTTTCTGCAACAATGGATCGAATATTATGGAGCCAAGAATTACTGAGAGCATAAATTATTTTGATGTGTTTCCCCCTAATGCCTTTACTCAACTCCCAGCTCACCTTCATTCTGTAATCAGACATACTGCAAAAGCTGATGGTGTGGCATGAACTTCTTATTTCCTAATCTATCTCTGACTCTCATAGCCACATTCCACTCCTGCTTTCAGGCATCTTTCTGCTCAGCGACAGCAGCCCAAGAAGCAAGAAAGTGAGAGCAACAGCATCACACTGTTGAAAACATCTAACACTTGATCTAATACTTGAGCATTTCAGATGAGGTATTGTGCAAATCTTGAAGGCAAATTCATGTTTGAAATAGAAGGTGGTGAGTCATCGGACATAAGTAGGCCGCAGCTAAGCCAGGAGCAAAGGACAGTTTTCTTGCCAGCTGAGCAGTGGGTGCGATCACAGTGCAGATTTTCAGAGTACTCCAATAAGCATCTTGATTGGGTGGTTTACAACATAACTCTGGTGGGTTAACACATTAAGATGCTGAATGTATTTACAGATCTTCCAGACAGCCTCCATGCCACTGTCAAGAAGCATGGAAATTTGTGACTCCACATTTGCAGAGAAAATTGTGCAGAGTTCAACCTCTCCACAGTCTGTTCCACCTTCCGGTTGTACTGCAGACCAAGAGGCTCTGCCATAGCTGTGCCCTCCTGTTGCAGGCTTTGTGTTGACTATTAATACACTTCTCTTCTGTCCCCATGAGAATATAACAACATATTTTGGCGAATCAGAAGCTCACTACAACTCCAGGGCATTTCAGACACTCTACAGTAACAGATGTTATTAAACATTGACCTTCCCTGCAGTTTATGTGCCTGGTACCTTATCCAGCTCAAGGTCTGTAGAGATTTTAATGGGGTCATCCAGGTAGATCTCATAGAATATGAGTTTCCTGATTGGGGCTGTTAATCTGGTCCAAGAGGGAGCCCTGGCTGACAAATGTCAACAGGAGTATCAGCAGTTCTGCTCATGCTGAGAAAGCCAGACCACTACCAAGCACTGTGCATATGTAAATAAAAGGCACTAGGTACAGGTCTCTAAGGAGTTATTTCAGTAGCAATTAAAAAAAAGATACACTCCTGAAGAAATTTGCTTGCGAGAGTAATCTTTGAGTTGAGGTAAACATTTCTGGTGTCATGCCCATTATTTGGGTAGCTTGACTAGTTTGATACTGCCATCAAAGATTGGACCTAGTGTGTCAAAAAAATGTGTTATTTTTATGGGCAAGCAATGTTAGGGCAGATGAAAAGCAATGAATAATTCTCCTGACAGCTTGTGAACCTGCAGCTTTTTCAGTTATTAGGAGCCTAATTACTAAGGCACAAGATACTAGAACCTTTCAAGAATTGATGGACATAGAATTAGTGGAGGCTTGGGGTCATAATATTCCTTAATTGAGATGCTATCAGTTTTACTTGACAGTTCAAGAACCAGGGGAATCTGTGACAGAATTTTTAATGAAGTTAAGATGACTGGCAAAGGCATGTGACTTTGGTTTAAACCTTTATGAGATGTGGAAACACTATTTAGTATGTGGGATTAATGATGTAACCATGCAAAAGCAGCTAACTAGCTGAAGCCCAACTGGACTTCAAACAAGCACTGCAACTGGTTTTGTCGTTAGAAAATGCAACAAGTAAAGCATATGAGTTACAAGGTAAGCCAATGGAAGTGGACATCCTCATAACTGAGTAAAGAAAACTGCAAGGCTTCACTCAGGATATATCTTGAACTGAGGCACTCTAGGACAGCTCACGGCAAAACCCCAAAACAAAGCCAAGCCTCAGCTAATATTTTCTTCAGGATCTGGGCCAGCAAGCTATTGTAATAGCTATTAGTACATCGACTTGAGACAGCAAAAAAGAGTCAAACTAACTGGAATATGCAGTACAAAATGCCCATTCAATATAAAATCTTTATTGTCCATATAGAAAAGATTCAACATACAACTTGAGCACAGAGTACAGATAGTTGGAGGGTCTCAGCAATCCTATCTGCTCACTCCATCATGAAGACAATAATACAACACATAAGTTGGAAGTCAGTTTAGAGCACTGGTGACATGAAAATTGCAAAAATGAATGCACTTCCTGATTTGTGCAACTGAAATTATATCTTAACTGTGCAATTATTTCAAATGAATCAATGAATGCTGTCTGCTGAAAAATGTGCCACCTATTGCCTTGCAAGGACATCACGACAGTGGTCTGTTGATGCACTTGTATCCCCTTTCTTCCTCTTACCAGTATGGTGTAAAAGCAGCAAGACAGGTCACTCAGCAACATCCTCACAACACTGCACCATCCTCCCTACAAGTGTGCAACAGTCAGAGATACATAAAGTATGTGGGGTATTACAGAATTACAGCAAGACTGAAAGTGTGCATAACTTTGCAAAAATATTAAAGGAGCCACATTGAAGACTAAAGAAGGCCACATAACAAAAAATCCTTTAAGGAATCTGATCAGTCACTTTGTGTTTCAGACCAGCTAGCTGTGCAGCAACAGGAACTACAGTATCCTATGAATACACAATCCACTTAGCTCGTTACAGAACACAGTACAGGGTTGGCTAACTTTTAGGCCACAAAGCTTTTTGCTGTGCAGACAATTTTTAAAATCTTTTATTGGATACGGACATGGCTGATTAGACCTGCATTTATTACCCATTCTTTATTACCCCTTCAAAAGGTGGTGGTGAAGAGTCATATGAACTATATGTGGTGAGGATTTTCACACTGTACATTTATGGAGTAAATTCCAGAAATTGCCCCCTGCAACAATGAAGGAATGTTAATATATTTCCAAATCAAAATGGTATAAGACCTGGAGGAGAACTTGGAGGCAGAAGTGTTCCGATGCACCAGCTGCCCTTTTCTTTCTAGAAGGCAGAGCTCATAGATTTGAATTTTGTTCAGAGCTTGTAGCATCTGCAACGTAACAAAGCTGTAATATCTTCAAAATGCCAAAGTACTATGATCAACAGAATAAAATTCATTTTGACAGATCTAGTAATCAAATAGTGAGGAATTAGTTTGCATATCTTGGCTGGATTTTCTTGGTCCTATATAGATGGGATTAGAGATGGGGAGGCTGTCAAAATAGGAAGATGACACTTTTGGACAGCATCAAATACATTTTCTGCCACCCAGCCCTCACCAAGACCAGACTGGGAACCAATTCAGCTACCTGCTCCAAAAGGTGGGCAACCACTAGGCCAACTGAAATCCCAGTAAGAGGTAAATTTGTCTAAATTGTCATCTGCCCTGTACAAAGGCTATTGAATCAATCAAGGCAGCCTTCCAGTACCAGACCAAGTTGTCAATGGTTCCAGAGGCTCCATGCCCCAACGATGGAGAAAGACAATGAGCCACAGCTCTACTTATGAATAGGTCTGTGAAGGTGTTTCCCCTCCAACTTTTAATTTCTAACTTGAATGCATGGAACAGGGTGCCTCTGTTTGGGAGCTAACATCCTGGTATTGTTACTTGCTTTCCAGTTGGATCGGTGTCATTGAGACCCCATCTGACACCCTTAACTGGCCCTTCTGTGTTTCTTATCCTATTACAAGGCCTCATGCCAGAAGGTTTCGCCAGAGGATGTGATAAAAACGTGGGCAGTTAAAGACCCTGAATGGTCCAAAATTAGGGTTATGACATCCCCAGGAAAATGCAGACCTTCAGAAGTCATTTTCACTCAGTGGTCAACATATATACTGCAACACCTAGGCAGTGCACAGGTCAGACAGTGTGTCTCAAGTTGTTGCCAGTGCTCTGTCTGCACTTGTCTCTGAACAAATACTAAGTCAAAAAATTGACAGCAAATAGTCCACCTGACCACCTGATCCCCACAGCTAAAATTGGATAGATTATTTCCTGCATAGACTGAACTGTCAGGATTGACAACATGTAGATAGATGGTCAACTAAAGAGTTTTGCATTTAGAACTTGCCCATCACATCATGGTTAAATACTTATGAGAAAGCATTATATTTCAGGTGTCACTGCACGCAGCATTATACGAGAGGAAATCTGAGTGGCTGAAATTAGGACATGTCTGTACCAATAATGGAAAGATGCACCAATCAAAGCGGTTCAATTCAGTTAAAAAAAAGTAGAAATGAGGAATGAGTGAATTTTAGAAAACAAGGTACACCTCAAGTTATGTAAAAATACATTTTTCTTTCCATGGCCCCAAGAAGTCCAAAAGAGCTTTCCAACCAACTAGGGACTACTACAGTGTAAATCACTGTCATAACACAGGAAACACAGCAGTTAACAAGTGCACAGCACCTGCCACAAGTAGTAGATGACAATGATCAGACAATGTGTGTGTTTGGGCTAAACACCAGAAAAAATTCTCTTGCTTTTCAACATTGTTTCATGGGATTGTTTCCATCATCTGTAAAGGACTCAAGGACCCCAATTTTACATTTTCATCTTAAAGATGGCATGTGATGATACTGTACTTCCTCACTACTGCACTCTAGGGTCAATCTTGATTTTGTGCTCAAGGATCTGGAGTAAGACATTAATATACAACTTACAGTTGTTTTCTCTTATGCGCCTAATACTGAGTCACGGAGAGCACCTGCTATAAATGATGTTGAAACATAAAAATACCTAGGAATATGTAAAAAAAAATGTGAAGTGCACCTTACCCCAAAGAATTACTGCACCTGAGTATCATGATTTCCAATGTTTTCATACATTATCAGCCACATATCTCCAGGAAGAGGTGGGAATATACATTAATAAAGACAGGTTAATTCAAATGAAAGCATAGTTGTCATGATTTCTTTCTGACTTTGAAAGATGATCAAAACAAGTTCTGGAAAATGAGTGATTATGAGGCATTTCACCCAGTAGCCCTGCCCTTTGTAGGTGATGATATCAGTCTCCATTAGGAACTCATCAAGGCATTATCAACAATTCACCAACATTGGTAGCGCCCTTATCACACACACCAGCAACTTGTTCCAGTGGCCAATGACTCTCATATGAAAAGAAAACCTGTTGACATCTAACCGTAGTAAAATGTATGAATACATGGCCTTATCAAGAATGTCCCATGAAACAATTAACAAAAATGCATGTAATCTGCTCACTTGAACCAATCTAATTCTCATAACATATAACATAAAATAAAGGAGGAACTGGAATGTATCCTAAGTACCTCACTCAATTTTCTAAAGAGGTTGAAGCTACTTTCAATAAAGAATATAATGACGATAATTAGTATTCCTTCAGATAATACACTTGCTATCCGGTGTACAGAGTATATATAAAGCTCAACACTTGCTATTTGATTATTGTAAAATACTTCTCTTTTCTATGTGATCCACAGGTTTGATTGTATTGGCAGCTATGACCCCAGAATCATCACTGGATTCTGGTCATGAAACAAATTCTTCAGAAATGACAGACATCTCTGAAATGGTTTCAGCAATTAAACAGCACCATTTACTTACTTATCAGGGGAACAGAACTGGTCTAATTGTTAAAAAGGATATGCCCCTGACTGCTGTTAGATGCTGTGCCCACCCTTCCTCCAGAGGAGTTCCTTGTCCAAAGAAACATTGTGAAGGAACAAATACTTTAAGTGCACCTGCTTTGACAAAACAGAGTCCCTTGCCTGGGTCCATGCAGTTCAAACCTGGGCAAGTGACAGGATATTGTAAAGTTCACATGAGACCTCAGGTATTCACTCATTGTAATGAAATCATAAACAGGCCAGGTAATGGTATTTTGAAGACTATTTTACAAAAGAACTGTCCTCATTGTACAAAAATAGTCGAAGAAAAGACGTCTAAACCACAAACCGTTCAATCCAAGGAAGATTCTTCCAAGAAA
This sequence comes from Stegostoma tigrinum, assembly GCF_030684315.1. Lineage (NCBI taxonomy): Eukaryota > Metazoa > Chordata > Chondrichthyes > Orectolobiformes > Stegostomatidae > Stegostoma > Stegostoma tigrinum. Next base: position 41,302,258 of record NC_081368.1, on the reverse strand, counting down.
CCAACTTGTCCTGAAGAGGTAACAATTCAGAGTGCAGACAGATCATTTACTCAAGAAGAACATGACCGATCATGTATCAAAAAGTTGTTGAATGGCAGAAACTCCGATAATAGTTCCAGAACCCAACAAGAAAATTCATTAATTTATGGTTCAACAGATAACTCTCCTCCCACAATTTCTGGGCATTCAGATATCTGTGCTGAGTGTGATTCTTTAAAAAATGAGTATTGGAAATATGAAAGAAGCATGCAAAGCAACTCCAGACCATGTGAATGTCATTTGCTGAAGGCTGCACAAAAGCAAATAGATTCTCATGGCCACAGGACAACTGTCTTCCATACTTGCACACCAAAGAACAATGAAGTGACATACATGAAAGTAAACAATAGGAAGTATCAGCCAGCAACAGGTAAGGAAATCTCAGCATTATTCAATAATAATCTTATAGATTTGGTGGATATACCAGCTGGTCAAATTATTGATCACGTGGAAACAGACAACGAAACTCAATCCAAAAGAACCGGCTCCCCAAATCAAGAATATTATCTCAGTCCTTACAGGTGCCCTATTGGCACATCACGATTAGATAACAATGCAGCACAGCAAGATACAGTTGAAAAGGTGAAGCGTCAGGGTCACATATGTTCTTGTAAAACCAGCATTAGCTCAGAAAAAACTACTAGCATCCCAATGTATTCCAAGCCTTCCAGTCTGAGTGGTGTCACCTTGACACATGTTACATCATCTCCAGAAAATGTCTTTGATGCTAAACAACACGCGTCACTTATCCATGATAAAGCTAAGTCACAGAAAGGTTCCTTGCTGAATTTTAAAAACCTTTTCTCAGCTACTTTCCCAGCACGATATAAGAAAGAGAGTGATGAGAGACAGGAGCAACTACAAAAAGTGAAACAATATGAACTCGAGTTTCTTGAAGAATTACTAAAGCCCAAAACCAAAGTTGATGTATTTGCAGAGGATTACTTATATCGCGTAGCATCTGGGCATTGCCCTTGTCAAATCAAAAGCAGTCCAGTAGGAAACATTCCAGGACTGTCCCGAGAACAACGTCGTAGCTGTGACTGTAAACGTCGAGGATTGGCTTGTAACTCAATGTGTTTTCCATCAATTCCTAGCTCTTTAGAATCACAAAGATCAGAGACAGCCAAAGGGCCTTGTGTTCACAAGCAACCCAAAACCAGCGTTGACCCTGCTGCACCCGATATCAATACCAAACAAAAGGCCATTCGGCGGCGGACCTCAAGTTTGGAGTCCAGTGACTATAAAGCTGAACAGCAGCCTGGTGTATTTTGCATGATAGCGCAAGGTGAGTGCCTGAAAATGCCCCAAGGCAGGAAACTGGAGCGGCACCACAGTGTCACCAACATAATCTCTGAGGCAGAAGTAAGTGAAATAATACCAGAATGTTCAGAAAACGGCACAAATATGGCGATATCTGAGACAGAAAAATCCAAGAATTTGGATAAAGAGAGTGAATTTATAAGACAAGTCCTTAAAAACCAGTCTCAGGAGGCAGCCCAGTTTGATGTCCCATCTCACATAAGCATTTCCAGTGTAGACAAGAAACAAAGATCTCCAGCAATTTTCTCTATTCAGGGGGATTTCAAACCTTCAAAGTCAGTACCACTTCTCAAAGGAGACATAACAGACAATAACAGATGCTGCTCCTTTAGGTACTGTTTTTATTATAGAAATTGTGACGTGGCTGATGACAGCAGTGATAAGGATGAACTTTCATATTCAGTACCAATGCAGCTTCTTCCAGATCTGCGGACTGACAGTTCTGTGACACTCAGTGAAACATTAGCTCAACCTTCTCAAATGTCAGACAAAAATGTTTCCAACAGCACTGGGGACAATGCACAACCGGAGACAGTACTGAGTGATGCTGATAGTAACATAAACAAAATTAATGCTTTGCGGAACAGAGCTTATGTGTTACCTGCTGGTTTTATTGATGCCCAGGAAGATACTAGTGAACTGCTATCCATCTTAAGGCAGTGTACAGTGAACCGTGGAAACTATGGTCCTAAACTTTATATGTCTCACCTGGATGAGTACAAGCAAATGCTCACACAGAAGTTTAAAGATTTGCGAACTGCATGTAGGAGAGTTGCAGCAGTAGATAAAAGTCCAACACGCATGCTTGCAGCTATCTCAACTAGCTTTCAAGTGCTGTGTGGTCTCATTGAGACCTTTGTGCACTTGATTTCCATTGTGCGATCGGAAAGGCAGTGCAGAGAGCTCCTCTCAAAAGTGGAGGAAGTTGTAGTAAACTACACATTTTTACTCCGAGCAGCAGAGGAATCGTCAAATAAGACAGCTGCACATAATTTAACAAAGCAATCAGCATCGGTGACTACAGTGGTGAGCACATTCACTCACTCAATTAAAACATTAATGAACAAATAACTTCATAAATCTATGCACCCATTGTTTGTGTACAAGTTACTAAAGCTGTCTAAATACACTCCAGTGTTCTGTGCTTAGCAGTTATTCATGTGTCTAGTATCTTACCACTTCCCTCTTGCTTTATTCTCACATTATCTGTCTTTGTTACCTTGAATGTATGTGCTAAGTCTTTCTCCTAAACACACTTAACCTGTCTATCCTATTCTATCTTACTACTTAGAGGCCAACTTTGTCTTTCATTTTTAACCTGCAGTAATTCATCCCCATTCTTATGTCAAAGTTATTGATAAATTCAGATGTTTCAACAAAAGAAGGAAACCATTCAGTTCCAGGCATAAGTAGAGAGAAAGATTGACAAAAGAGAGAAAAAAAAGTGACCAAGTGTATAAGGGGGCTGTTGGCTGTTGCAGGGCTACAAAAGCCCAAAGGACTGCCTAAACCAGAGTGACTAATCTAAATATTTTCATTTCCTTGTAACTTGTGGTTTCTGACTTTATTTCCATTATAATTTACTTTATTATAATAAACTATGTGGAATAAAATGATGCATACAAGTTAGAATGTTCACATTCTACGTTGACACATAGTTAAGAGATTCTGTTGTTTGAATATTGAGGCTTTCATGTGAAAAATTTGCAGTTTGCTCAAGTCTTATTAAGTAAAGGATTACAGAATTATTTCCTCATCAAAATAATGAGAAATATCTGAAGCAATTTATTTAAGAGAATATTGGGAATTGAAATGTTCTGTGCATTTGTTTAATTTCACGCAATATTTAGTAGTAGAAACTCATAGGCCAATTTTTTACCACAATCACATGATAGAGCAATGCATATTTCCTGAGGGTTTAAATGACATTGTTACAATATTTTGAATGAAAAGTCATAACTCATTATTATTGATTAAAGTTTGCAGTTTTAATTACAATTTTGAGAGCATGAATGTTCAACAGAAAATAAAAGAAAGGCCAAAATAAAAGCCAGAATGAAGACATTTGTTTTGGTCTCAAGCAAAGTCACTTCGTACAGGTTATAGAATATTTTACATGTACAAAATTAAAGAAGTTATGTCAAAAGAACTAAAAGTTACTATGGTACCCTATAGCCAAAACAGGAATTGCTATTATTTTAGCTGATTAGTTGCTACTATGAAACTCTTTTTTTAATCTGCTAAAGTGCTGGCACTTCTCCATTGTTTAGTTGATGCCAAATAAACATACAACTGAGCCAAGCATAATTTTGTTCCTGTCAGCAGAGCCATTCGGTCGTTTTGTATGAAATTTTGATAACTCAGAATTCTTTCCAGTTCATGATCTGTGTCTTAAATTCCAATGAGCCTCTACTTTCACTCTACTGTACATACAAAAGTATGAAACTTCTCCCCATTCATTCCTCTTGTATAGAATTCAGTTAAGCTTCCATTTTTGCACAAAATGTCATCAATGAATATGTTTTAAAAATGGTTAACCTATGGTTCACTTGATTAATGATATAAAAATTTGTCTTGCACAAGAACTGAAAATAAGCAGGATCCCACTATTTGCCTGATTATATGCATGAGCAAGTTTTACCTCCAATGTAGTCAATGGAATTAAATGGCAAGTGAAACTTAAACAAACTGCCAACATGAGTTGCCTGGTTTGTGCAATTACCAAGATGTGAATTAACTCGATTTTCTTGGCTTAAAACTTCTAATGCACTTGGAGTAAGGTAGCTGTCAGTAACAAGAGGTGAGGCACAGACGAGGCTGGGGATCTTTGAGTACTGATTTCTGAAGCTGGAAACACTTCTTCAACTATTTGTTCATGCTGTTATTTTGATTACAAAATCTACACTGATATTGTTGAAATTCAGCGCCTCACATGCCAACCACTGAAACTTTATTTACAGTTAGGATTCCTAATGGTATAATCGTTAATACCATCGTGTAAGGGGAGGAGCAACATTGCATAAATAAAGGAAATTCAGACATTCACTATAAGAGATATCATGGTGGACCCATTGGAATATTATATGACCAAAACAGGGATATTAACTCCTTCCACGCAGCCCAGTGAATGGGCATTAAAAACTGCACCTGTGTGTTAGCAGCCATCATCGTGCAAGTAGATTATGCTGTCATGAATTGATGTGAAAAGCTGTCAGGAACACTTGAAAGTGTACCATATCGTAAGGTATATGTATGAATCAAAATGACAGCAATATAGTTGTGTGAAGTTGACATATTAATATTAATCATGAAATAGGTTTAAAAGTAAAACATGTTGGCATGGAATTTTAATACCAATACCTAGTATATGCATTAAGCGATCTTACTCAGTCAGGTCCCTTCAAATTATCTATCCTCACCTCTACTTGTTTCCATGTGAAACAGGTACTGTAGAAACATAGAGTCTCACTGTCACTTCTTCCTAGACATACAAGAGTGAAGCTCCTGCTCCTCAAATGTGTCAAATATGACAAACTACCTCACATCCACCTTTACTTTCATTATAAGCCTCAGAGGTGAGAGCTGTGCCACCTTACCTTTATGGAAGCTCCATTTAGTTGCAATACATTGAAAGTTCTGTCCTTAACTTTGCTACCATAACCCTTCATCTTTTGAAAACCTTTGAAATGGCTGAACAAGTGCCAGAGGCTTCCAGCCTTCAAAGGGATCCCACAAACAACTATTCATTTCTAAGGGATTTGATCAGTTTTATTTTAATTAACAGCTTTTTAACCACTGCCTGATTACAGAATTTCCTGTCTACTCCATACAAATTCACTACCTCTGCAAGGCACAAGTAGTGCAAAGTTTTAATTAAAAATATTCATGAGCTCAGATTTTAAAATATACATCTTCACACCGCATAAACACCATGCAGGAAAACCCCATCTATGAGAAACTAAATGTATCTGCACCAGGAACACAATACAATCTACTTAACATTGGCTAGACCAAACACAGATTGATCACTTTGCATTATGCCTCCACTCTGTCCATAGGAATGACTTTGATGATCTGGTTGCTTGCCATTTCAATGCATCACCTTGCTCCCTTGCTAACATGTCCATCCTGGGTGTGCTACAGCCTGCCTATGAAGCTGAAGGCAATCTGGATGAACAACATCTCATTTTCTACTTAGGAACTTTACAGCCTCTAGAATTCACTATTGAATTCCACAACTTCATAAAATGACTTCTGTACTCTATTTCTTCTTACATCCTCCTCTGACCACTGGCTGTATCTTGTTGGCTTTGCTTTCAGCAGAATGGACCAATTCTCTCCTTTTCATTTCATTGAACATTTGCAACTAGTTTATACATCTATTACTTCTTTACTACTATTATCGCTATGTCTTTTTCTTAGAGCACCCTCACAATCTGTTTCACTAGCTCTTCTGTCACCAGCATATAATTCCATCTGCTTTCAGTTCCAAAAGAGTCATATTGGACTCAAAATTATAACTCTGTTTCTCTTTCCACAGGTGCTGTTAGACCTGCTAAGTTGCCAGTGCTTTCTGTTTTAATTTCATATTTTCAGTATCTGCAGTATTTTACTTTTATTTGACCTACCTCTGCTGCTATGTTCCCATGTTCATAACAAAACGTAATGAACCAATATACAGAAACAGGTTCCACAACAGTCAACCACTAAGCCAAAAAATACACAACTCTGTTCGAATTGTCAGACACTGAGTCAGGCAGAAGGGCAGGCAGAAGTTGAGTTTGATGTATGAAACATGGCTTGGTATCACATTAATCTATTTCAAAGTACACTTAATGAGCTCCCAAAGCATTACAAATGAGAACTAAAAACAAATGTACTCTTCAAGTGAAGTTGAATTAGGCACCAGAGAATAACTGGCAAGGGCACGCTAATCCATGATTTTTAATTATTATTTACTGAATCTAACTCATTTATGTGTATGTGTTTCTAAATAAAAACTTTATTTGATACCATTTAGTTAAATAGATATAAGGCAATTTGGGAAGTGGAGAAGTGGAGCCAGAACATAACTATCTCTCTTCAATACATGCTGAGGAGGTGAGAGACACAAAACTAAGGCATCACATCACTACAATCAATAAGGAGATTACAACATTACAAGTTGACATAAGAAGTTTCCAACATTGAACCACATATCGAAATAAAAGTGGAAATTACTGATGCAAATACACGTTAGAACATGATTGTATATTATGCAAATGCATGCAGTCAGAAATATTTTAAAGATGTGTACAAATGTTATAATTGACCAAGTTTCATTGTAGTCGTGTTAAGAGAAGTAGAATTCCAACATAATTATCAATGACTTTGTGAAAAGAGAAATGTGCTGTCCCGTCATTAGTGCACCAGCTTTTCAACTGGATGAAGTCAACCAGACAGGGCGAGTTTGCCCTTTCTGTGGGATGACTTATGTTATGTTTACCCGCAAATTTCCCAAATCTATAAAGCTAGAGGTTTTGTTTGTATTGTCGATTGCATATGCTTTCATCATACAAATCCCCACTTCTTTAAATCCAGACCATACAGTATGACTGCAGGAACCTAAATAACTATAATGTCCTGCCTTAAAATCAGGGTGTTGCTTTGCAGAATAATCTACACTACAAACTTCAGCTATCAGATACAGTCACTTATTCAGCAAGAGGGATAATTCCAAGATAGTCATTTGAAAACTGCTAGGAGAGAATTACCAATGCAGTCCAATAATAGAACAAATGGTAAAACCTGCCATAAAACGTAAAAAGGTTTAGTGTTAAAAATCCAAGTTATGAAGCATCTCTTTATTGATTGTTCAAAATCACATCAATTTTATAAGAAAAATCAAGCTATTTAGCATAATGTGTCTTTTCCAATGTTTACGGTCTATCCACATTACTGCATTTGGCGCAGTATATTCATTTATTCCTTTTACCCCTCTGTACTTGTCTAATTTTTCCTTAAATGCATCCAAGCTACTTGCCTCAACCAATCCAATGGTAGTGAATTTCATATTCTCACCGCCCTCTAAGCAGATTTGTGAAATTATGTAGTTGTCTTGATGAAAAATCAAAATACATTGACATGTAAAGCTGTGAAGAGTTAAAATGTGTTTCTTTTCAATTAAAATTTTATATATTTTGTAAATATACACACTACTCAATAATATAAAAATGAATACTCTTGAGCAAGCTGATATTATCCATGGTTTGGAAAGTTCTCTGTTTGGGCATCCCTGCAAATACTGGCACACACATAGGAACTTTGTCCAAAGGGCAATACCAGCGACTCGAAATAATGCAGATCAGTTAGTGCACAAAACAGTTTATTGTTTAAACTCGGCAGAGAGAGACAGACAGTCAAAAAATAAGGTTAAACATTTGTGACACCAGTGTTTTAAAAATATAACCTCAATCCCTACCAATATTTAAATAGGACATAAAACATAGAACAAAAACAAAGTTGCTGGAAAAGCTCAGCAGGTCTGGCAGCATCTGCGAAGAAAAGAAGAGTTAACATTTTGGGTCCAGTGTCCCTTCCTCAGAACCTGAGGAATTTGAACCAGTGATTTTGAAAATTGTTTATGGACTCTTGTGACAAAGTTCTTGCAGAGGGCTTGCTGCCACTGGCAAGTTTTATCTTACAATGGCTTTGCAAGCTTGTTTGTTTTCTAGTTAATTGATAAAAGCTTATGGTACAACAAAGGAAAGCTCAAAAGTTATACAGTAATTCTAAATAAAAAATTACTCAAGGTAGTGGCCAGAAATTCCACATTTAAATTTTATAAGTTTTGAGGTTGCAGCAGGCAGGACAGATTCAGGGATTAAGGAGCCTATACTATTGAAGAATAAAAGCCACCTAAATTTAAACAGTGGTAATGTAGGGACAAACAAGTGTGTTAAATGGCATTTCCGAAGCTGAGAAGTAAGGAAATAATTTAGAGCTATATTCACTAACATGAGTAAAATAATGACACCAGGTACTCACATACATAGATCACAATTAGTACTAGCATTCCTGACATATTCAAGTTTTTTAACGACAATTTCAAGGGTTTGCAACTTACCACTGTCTTGAGGAATCTTTGATCCTTCTCATACAAGAGTTTTAGAGCATTCCTAACTAACATCACATTTAACAACAACCTAGTTACCAACCAAGCTAACTTGCACCAATATTTTATAAGATCATTACCCAATCCAATATCTAACAAGCCACAATTAAACCGCTATCTCTTTAGGAGATTTAGATAAACTAACAAACTTGTTACGAATTTAAACTGTTCAAAATGGTGCATAAATGACCACAGTTGACACTGGATAAGCACATGGTCTCCTCATTTTATTTTGATTCCTTAGAATTATTATTATTCTTGAAAAGACAAATTTAAGAATTGATAATCAATATTTAACTATATTTTGAAAATACTCAAACATTGTACATTAAGTTACCAATTTACATAGTTTTTGTATGTTTTTAAACATATTTATAGGAAGATGCATAGCTAACATATTTGTGTATAATGGTGCAGTAATTTTATAATTCTCAGACTTTGGATAACCGTAAGTAGATAAACAGTATGCACAGCATTCAATCCAGGATTCACATTTGCACAGGAAGTTCCTGTCAAATAAAAAAAAATGAAGTACACCACCCAACCCAACAACATACCAAAATCCCATGACTGCCCACTTCTAATTGTACCTGTCTATAATTACCCAGATCTTGAAACACATGGAACTGCTGTATTGTAGTTTATGCAGATGAAATAAATTCCCATTTATTCACATTGCAAATCATTCCATTACCTGCTGTTCTAATATTGTGCATAGTGCAAACAGAATTAAAATTCCAAAATGCAGTCATGCTTTGCTGTGAGGAGTTGTTTCCATGTTATAACGCTGCAATACAACAGCATACTATTGTCTTATGCACTGTATTTATTCACTACCATGAAGACCTGTAGCTTTGCTGATTCTAGTATGTTTTTCCTTGCTTTTTATCTCCATAGTGTGATAAAGCATGTGAGGATCCTGAACCATACCATACAATGCATGGTATGAGTCTATATGGAGATCTGGCTTTCTACAAGGGGTGTTCAAGGTTGATTACACAAGAACCCTGATTTTAACCTAAGGTGTAAATCAAAGTTCAAAGCAAGAGGTGATCCATCTGCCCCATTAGAATAAGAAGCCTCATTTTAATACTCTGATATTAATACTCACCTGGCCAGTCGAAATGACATCAATGTCAATGGGAGAAGTTGAAGTTTGTGTGGGGTGAGTCAGGCGTTCTTTGAAGCACTAAAGAGGTAAATGTGAGTGAGGCTGTGTTGTTCGGTTAATTCAATGATCAGGGATGTTGCAATCCGGGGTAGGCCAAGTACTAGCTATTAATATACAGTCAAGGGGGGTACTTTGATTTTCCTGACTCCCAAGCAACCTTCAAAATAAAAACAAGAAGTACTGAATTTTACCTGGCCCTGAGAAGCCAGAATCATTGCTGCTATTGGCTTTTACCAGTGGATTCAAGACTTTGCTGTAGTTAGTCATGCCAGCATCTAAAGTAGGGTTTGTATAGTTGCCATTATTGGGGTGTGAGTTCACTATTTAAATTTGGTCCCATTCTGCTTGGGTGGTTAACCATCAAACGCCTGAATTGAAGCAATCTCCCACAACACCTTAGGAAGTCTTGCTTCAAGATTGCAGGTCCCATGAATAATATCCAAAAGCATAGCAACAATGGGATTCAGTGAATGATACCATTACATAAACTTTGGCTTTAATTAATCTTGTGCAGTATGAGAATACAGTGAACTCTGTCCCTCATCATCTTGTCTTTTTCAAAGCCATTATACATTATTAAATCTTTGTGTAACATCCAGAAATCTTGAGAACTACTTTGGCAAAATTGTCAATTTGATTAATAATTAAAGGACTTGAGTGGAGGAATCATAAAAAATCTTGATTGAAAATCAAGAAATTTCCTCTTTTTAAGATACTATTGCAATTTTTTTACAGTTGATTGTTTAACCACTAGCCACCTGATAGTCAGAAATGGGGCTGTTCACCTTGGCCATCCCATTAACACACAAACCATACTGCTTAAATTTTCAAGTGGCCTGTAAATGATGTGTTAGTCTGCCTCATTGAATCAGGAAAGCAATGTTTAAAATTATAAACCAGGGTCCTATGCTGATTGTAGGACCCTGCTTGCAATATTCTGATACAATAAGGACAGCAAGAACCACCTTCGCTCAGTCCATTTGTACTTGGTAACGGCAACTTACCCAGTGATTCTTGATGGATGGCCATTCAAAAAAATGTCCACAAAATGTTGTTTTTTTCTGTAGTAAATTCACATCCCCGCATCTCTGTTTTTCTACATTACTGATGGACTGTTAACAAAATTACTTCTTCAGAAACAGGTGTTTCAAAGTAACACATTTCTGTGACAGCAGATCATTGACTACAAATAGGTATTAGTGAGTTTTGAGAAGATTTGTAGCTCAGGTTGAGGTTCTGGATGTGAGTTTGCTCGCTGAGCTGGAAGGTTAGTTTTCAGACGTTTCGTCACCATTCTAGGTAACATCATCAGTGAGCCTCCGATGGAGCGCTGGTGTTATGTCCCGCTTTCTATTTATCTGTTTAGGTTTCCTTGGGTTGGTGATGTCATTTCCTGCATTGGTGATGTCATTTTCTGTTCTTTTTCTCAGAGGATGGTAGATTGGCTCCAAATCAATGTGTTTGTTGATGGAGTTCCAGTTGGAATGCCATGCTTCTAGGAATTCTCCTAGGAATTAAAAAGACCCTATACAGACAACAAGCAAAATGAACGTCATCTACAAAATACCTTGCAAGAACTGTGACAAACAGGCAGAAAGCTAGCCACCAGGATACATGAACATCAGCTAGCCACAAAACGACATGACCCACTATCACTCGTATCCTTACATACACATGAGGAAGGACACCACTTTGATTGAGACAACACATCCATCCTAGGACAAGCCAAACAGAGACACGCACGAGAATTCCTAGAAGCATGGCATTCCAACTGGAACTCCATCAACAAACACATTGATTTGGAGCCAATCTACCATCCTCTGAGAAAAAGAACAGAAAATGACATCACCAATGCAGGAAATGACATCACCAACCCAAGGAAACCTAAACAGATAAATTGAAAGCGGGACATAACACCAGCACTTCGTCGGAGGCTCACTGATGATGTTACCTAGAATGGTGACGAAACGTCTGAAAACTAACCTTCCAGCTCAGCGAGCAAACTCACATCCACAAATAGGTACGCTGCATTTTTTTTTGGTAAAAGGTGAACTGCAGGTCAATCTGCAATGTACATCTGAGCATCCAGAGACCTTTGCAGCTACTGTCTGATTTCTACTCTATCATAGACACCACTTCTACATTGCAGTTAATGTACTACTGCCAAGGCTCATAACATGTCTTGTGTCAATTCAGGCTGGTTCAGCCCCAGCAAGGACCATCCCATAAATAGAGTACTTGGGAAAGTGGAAATTTCAAATTCCCCTTCTTTGTTTGATATCAGCTGTAATGTATAATATGTAACGAGAAGCTGATACAGAAATGTATTCACGTACTAATGTAACAGAATTTTCTGTAAATAAAAGACAAAAGATGTGTATTAAATATATCTTTATTTCAACTACAAAGTAGTGGTCTCTAATCTTTGCTGTACATCACTGCAAGAAACAAATCACTAAGAAAAGTTGCCTTACATATTTCTGGAAAGAAAACCCACTTTAAAAGGTCCATCATCGATCTAGTGGAAGATGTAGACAGCTTTAGATCTTCTTGAAGTAACATGTTTTCCAACACAAATTATGGATCAGTTATATTAATGTGAGGAACGTTTGTGCACAGCTGCAATGAATGCTTACAATATGGTGAACTTATACAATAGGATTTCTACTGGGTATTGATAATTATTCATTTGTTTGTTATTCTGGGATGCAAATCATGCTGCAGCACAAATGATACAATTTAGATTGTGTAATAGTGCTGCTTTAACAAATATCATCTGCAGTTGTGAAACTAAGTTCAAAGCCTCCAGATTGTGCATAATAATAAAATGTGAGGCTGGATGAACACAGCAGGCCCAGCAGCATCTCAGGAGCACAAAAGCTGACGTTTCGGGCCTAGACCCTTCATCAGAGAGGGGGAGGGGGTGAGGGTTTTGGAATAAATAGGGAGAGAGGGGGAGGCGGACCGAAGATGGAGAGAAAAGAAGATAGGTGGAGAGGAGAGTATAGGTGGGGAGGTAGGGAGGGGATAGGTCAGTCCAGGGAAGACAGACAGGTCAAGGAGGTGGGATGAGGTTAGTAGGTAGGAGATGGAGGTGCAGCTTGGGGTGGGAGGAAGGGATGGGTGAGAGGAAGAACAGGTTAGGGAGGCAGAGACAGGTTGGACTGGTTTTGGGATGCAGTGGGTGGAGGGGAAGAGCTGGGCTGGTTGTGTGGTGCAGTGGGGGGAGGGGACGAACTGGGCTGGCTTTGGGATGCGGTGGGGGAAGGGGAGATTTTGAAGCTGGTGAAGTCCACATTGATACCATTGGACTGCAGGGTTCCCAAGCGGGATATGAGTTGCTGTTCCTGCAACCTTCGGGTGGCATCATTGTGGCACTGCAGGAGGCCCATGATGGACATGTCATCTAAAGGATGGGAGGGGGAGTGGAAATGGTTTGTGACTGGGAGGTGCAGTTGTTTATTGCGAACCGAGTGGAGGTGTTCTGCAAAGTGGTCCCCAAGCCTCCGCTTGGTTTCCCCAATGTAGAGGAAGCCACACCGGGTACAGTGGAAGCAGTATACCACATTGGCAGATGTGCAGGTGAACCTCTGCTTAATGTGGAAAGTCATCTTGGGGCCTGGGATAGGGGTGAGAGAGGAGGTGTGTTGCTCATAATTCCATGTATCCATGTAAAAAGAGAAAAGGTAAAGGTTTAGGATCCTTTTATCTAATCTGATACCTAACCTTTCCCGAATCGAGATAAATAATTCCATGTTTAGTCATTACCAAATTATATAATACCATTACACTGCTGGACTCAATCATGTTATGCTTAATGTTACAGTAATTCAGCTAGGTTCAACTTGAAACAGACAACGTTCAGCAGTTTTCCGGAAGTCTCACTTCAACAGTCATCTCAAGACAATAGAGATGTACAGCATGGAAACAGAACCTATGAATGAACTCGTCCATACCAAGCAGCTATCCTAAATTAATCTCATCTCATTTTCCAGCATTTGGCCCCTATACCTGTCAACTCTTCCTATTCCATATTCACATCCAGATGCCTTTTCAATATTATACTTGCACCAGCCTCCACTACTTCTCTGGCAATTCATTCCATACATGCACCACGCTCTGTGTGACAAAGTTGCCCCTTAGGTCCCTTTTAAATTTTTCCCCTCTCACCTTAAACCTATGCCTTCTGGTCTTGGGGGAAAGACTTCAACTATTCACCCTATCCATGCCTCTCATGATTTTGTAAATCTCTATAAGGTTTGCCTCAGATGCTCCAGAAAAAATAGCTCCAGCCTATCCAACCTCTCACTACAGCTCAAACCCTCCAATGCTGGCAACATCCTTGTAAATCTTTTTGGAACTCTTTCCTTTAGCAAGTATTCCAAAAGTAGCCTAACCGATGGTAGAGGGTGACTTGAAGGTGCTTCATTCCCTGCTAGAAGTTAAATTATTTATTTAGAATCCCTACAATGTGGAAACAGGTCCTTCGGCCCAACAAGCCCATACCAACCCTTGGAGCATCCCACCCAGACCAATCCCCATGAACACTACGAGCAATTTAGCATGGCCAATCCGCCTAGCCTACACATCTTTGGACTGTGGGAGGAAACCAGAGCACCCGGAGGAAAGCCATGCAGACACGGGGAGAATATGCAAACTCCACAGAGACAGTCACCTGAGGCTCGAATCGAACCCGGGTCCCTGGTGCTGTGAGGCAGCAATGCTAACCACTGAGCCACCGTACCACTTTGTCTCCATGATGTCTAGCAAGATTTCCCATGCTTCCATGCCAAACCCACTTCATTAACTACGTACCATACCTCCACGGCACCCAACATACTATTCTTGGAAGCACTCGCTACTGCCGGAACATCTCCTGAGATTCCTGGCATCAGCAGATATGCACTTGATCAAGCACTGGCAGTCTGGAGTTGCCCTACATCATAAATGAAAATCCATCCTGTTAAAAATGACACAAAACCATTTTTTCCTTGTCTGATATACCATGTAAGTAAATTACATTTGATTACCCATTTTACATCTATAATGTGACTATTACTTGAGAAATATTTCATGGTTCAATAATAGAATTTTATCTACAGCTATGATACTGAAATTGCAACCTGTAAAGCTTTCATAGCCTGTTTGCTACTCTCCCTGGAACCTCTGGGTCACCACCATTGCCCAACTTACCTAAGCAGGTAATAACAACTGTCCTCTCTCCCATTGTAGCTTGTCGCCAAAATAATGCAACAAAATATATTAAGAGCCACGATAATTCAAACTTCAGTATAAAGAAGAAAACTTTCATTTCTGTTGCCTGGCATTAATGGGGCAAATGGCCTCAAATTGAGTTTTTAATATTACCTCTCAAGTAAAAATGAGACTTTGATAAGTTTCTTCTATGTGTCCATGACCATCTCATGTCAGGAAATTTCTGCTTCAGATCAAGGTGCATTCTGTCAGTCAATCAGCCAAACGCCAAATTTTACCCCAGAGAGTCAAACAACATATAGTAACAGATAGATTTGCCCATTAGCTTTTACCTTCCTTAACTGATGACAACATAGGAAGTGAGGAGTTATGCATTCAACCCCTCAAGCCTGTTCTGCTGTTCAATGCAATTATGGCTGATCTTTGACATCCACTCCCTTTTGCATCCACTCCCATACCATTTCATAGATTTTTGGTTTCTCAGTCTATCTATCTCAGCTCTAAATATATTCATTGGTGAAGCAGATAATTCCAAATAGTCTCAATCAAATTTCTCATTTCAGTCCTGAATGATTAGTTCTTAATTTTGACACATTGACTCTATTTTCTAGATTGTCCAATCAAGAGAAGCAATCTCTCAGTGCATAATATTACAGAATCTTGTAAGATTCAATGAGATCACTTCTTTTTGTTCTAAACTTCACACAGCTTTATGATCATGGAACTGGTGCAGATTTATTGTTATGATTTATTGAAGATCTATAGTTTTGATTTTTAAAGTAGAGAAGAATTGAAATCCAAGGATTACCTAAGAGGATAAAACTACATGATTCTATGATTTTGAACAAACAATGATATTTTACAATAGACAGGTAATACAACCTACAGGTAGAACTTATTTCAAATCCCTCAATATAGCAGTTATTCTCGATACAATTCTACATTTTCTATATTTCTGATGGCTCGGCAGGCACCTGAAAAATAAAAATGAATAAAACAAAATTTACTGCCTAAATTACATGTAAGATACAGAAATTTAGAATTTTGAATTTGCATTTAGTATACTAGATAGTATGGATCTATTTTATCCCATCTTTCAGAATAGTAATCGTGCCATTTAATTTTTAATATTCATTTAATCTGGCAGACAGGATCTCAGTTTCACACATCATCTTAAGGACATCTTCCACAATGTACCAATTCCTAGTAGCACAGCTCCACTGGCAGCCCATGTTATCTTTTGGAGTAGGGTTTAAACACGTGTACAGTAATTCAGCAAAAACAGTGGCAATAGCTGTAAGCCAAACTAACATTCAGTAAAGTAAGGAATGGACTGTGATCTGAAGCTATCCATTTTCAACGGATGCTTTTCCAGGACTAATGAGAAGACTTACAGAGTCACCAGGTGAGTCAATCTGTGCTTCATTTTGACAAATCTTGACTTCCAACATGTTGTTTACATCTTTCAATAAAGCTTTTATTGCACTTTTGAACCTGAATAGTGTGCATATTTTGTGGCTATGTTGTAATCACTCAATTAGGATATTAAAAATATTGGGAGATTGCAATTTCAGTTGAATTGAACTAAACTATTTTTTGTCATGAATCTACATGTGGCTGAGCAGGCTGATTCCCGACTAACAGATATATGGGCTCATGGTGGAGAAAGGCCTCTGTGATAGTGGAATCTGGAGTGCTGGATTTCGTGTCCTCTGCCACTGCTCTGCCTTTTCGTTAAGGTGTTGGGACACCAAGCACAATGCTGCTTGTGGAACAACTCATCGCCATTCTTGTGATAATGGGAACCGCAGATGCTGGAAAATCCAAGATAACAAAGTGTGGAGCTGTATGAACACAGCAGGCCAAGCAGCATCTCAAGAGCACAAAAGCTGACGTTTCAGGCCTAGACCCTTCATCACCATTCTTAACAGTGGGTAGAAAACATCTCCTGTCATTTAGTTCAACTTCCAGGGAAGTCTCAGAGTGCCTTGTTGCAAAAATGTCTAATTTCAGGATTCATGTAATAACTTCTAGTTTAAAAATTAAAACTTAAATGACCACAAATGTAAACAGTTGAGTTGAGAAACTGGTAAACAGACCTGAGATAATTACATTTCAAAGGGTAGACTGTTTTTAGTTAAGGTCATGGTTGCAACTAAGAACGTTTAAACAATGGATAACCAATTTCTAAACTTGCTGTGAACGGGAGATCGAGAGTTACTTTAATAAGGTAATCATTCCAGTAGTTCCCAGATAAAAGAAACTAAAATCATCTTTGTAAACAATGGGAGTTTTCTTGGCTGAGCTAGTTGGACAAGCAAAAGAGCAGAATCACAAAGTAGTCATATGCATCACAGAGTTAATATGCTTTATTGATGATATATGGAAAATAGTTCAAATTTCTCTTAGAAACATCCCAGATATATTATGGTGCCCTGGAGGTAGGTTTTAGGGAATGTCCCCTTGATGTGGGCTTTTCCTATGTGTTCTAGCTCATATAATCAACGTTGGAGAAGACTGATTGTCAAGGGAGTAAAAGAGTTGAAATGCTAACGAGGTCTACACACTTAGTGCGGAAAATTTTACTTTATCATTCATCATATGGAACATGGGGGACTTACAGTTGGGAAATTCTGTGAGGGGTGAAAAGTCTGAAAGATATGCCTAAGTTGGAACTAGGAAAAAGAAATTTACAGCAACTCTCATAGTGAAGAACGGTTTAACATGCAGAAGGCAGAGGAAAGGAATTTGTCAACAGCTATGGCAAAGCTGTAGACAGTGCACGAGAACTGTTATAAGTCAGAAATGTTCATGATTTTCTGTTTAAGTGACTGCGCCGCAATTGCAAGTGAACTTAGGCTTGATCTTACAAAGAAGTTATGGAAAAGGCAGAAGTTCCCCTCACAAAATTGAATAATTTTCAAGAACATGAGGAGTAGCCAAAGACATACATATAAATATATATAGAAGCATACAAGTTAGGAGCAAGAGCAGGCCATTTGCTTGGCTATTTAATATGAATGAGTTAGACATTTGAGAGGCAACCTTATTAAAATATCGGATTCTTAGAGTAGTGGGCAGAATTGATGCTGAGAAGTTATCTCTTCTCATTGAGAATCTAGGAGCAGAGGGCACAATCTCAGAGCAAGGATTTGCTCTTTAAGGCAGAGATGAGCATTTTTTTTCACCACTCTGAGGAATCTGTGGAGCTCCTTAACCCAGGGATATTTAGTCTGGATCACGAAGTATTTTCAGGACTGAGATAGACTGATTTTAATCACTTAGGGAATCAAGGGGTTATGGGGATAAGGTAGGAAGGTGGAGTTGCGGATTACCTGATCAGCCATGATCTCATTGAAGGTCAGAATGGACTCCATCAGCCAAGTTGTCTACTTCTGCTCTTACATCTTTTGGTCCTGAATCCTCGTCATAAGTCACTTATCTTTGTGTTATCGTGCAGGACATTATCATGGAAAAGGAAAGAATGAGTTGACGATGATAGTCGATAGTAAACTTCACATACTTTCAACCATGGAGTCATTTGGCTGCATTCTTTCAGTAGATAACAGAGATGTCGAATTCTTCTTTGAATGTTAAACGTCTTTGAACAATTTGCTTTGTTGTCCACTGGTACATCAGCAATTTGACACTTGAAAGGTCAGACCCGAACAGTGGGGATGGATTTTAGCCATGTGGACAGTCACCAGTCTGTGAGGAGATGCCAAAGTGTAGGGCTAGATGAACACAGCAGGCCAAGCATCTTAGGTGCAGAAAAGCTGATGTGTTGGGCCTAGGCCCTTCATCAGAAAAGAGGGAGGGGTTCTGAAATAAATAAGGAGAGAGGGGAAGGCGGATCGAAGATGGATAGAGGAGAAGATAGGTGGAGAGGAGACAGACAAGTTAAAGGGGCTGGGATGGAACCAATAGAGGTGAGTGTAGGTGGGGAGGTAGGGAGGGAATAGGTCCGTCCGGGGAGGACGGACAGGTCAAGGGCGCAGATGAGGTTAGTAGGAAGGAAATGGAGATGTGGCTTGAGGTGGGAGAAGGAGACAGGTGAGAGGAAGAACAGGTTAGGGAGGTGGGAAGGAGCTGGGCTGGTTTTGGGATGCAGTAGGGGGAGGGGAGATTTTGAAGCGTGTGAAATCCACATTGATACCATTGGGCTGCAGGGTTACCAAGCAGAATATGAGTTGCTGTTCCTGCAACCTTCGGATGGCATCATTGTGGCACTGCAGGAGGCCCAGGATGGACATACTGTCTAAGAAATGGGAGGGGGAGTTGAAATGGTTTGCGACTGGGAGGTGCAGTTGTTTATTGCAACCCGAGCATAGGTGTTCTGCAAAGCACACCCCAAGCCTCCGCTTGGTTTCCCCAATGTAGAGGAGGCCACAACAGATACAGCGGATGCAGTATATCACATTGGCAGATGTGCGGGCGAACATCTGCTTGATGTGGAAAGTCTTCTTGGGGCCTGGGATGGGGGTGAGGGAGGAGGTTTGGGGGCAGGTGTAGCACTTCCTGCAGTTGCAGGGTAAAGTGCCGGGTCTGGTGGGGTTGGAGGGGAGTGTGGAGCGGACAAGGCAGTCGCGGAGAGAGTGGTCTCTCCGGAAGGCAGACAAGGGTGGGGAGGGAAAATGTCTTTGGTGGTGGGGTCAGATTGAGAATGGCAGAAGTGTTGGAGGATGATGCGTTGGATCTGGAGGTTGGTGGGGTGGTACGTGAAGATGAGGGGATTTCTCTTTTGGTGGTTATTGCTAGGATAGGGTGTGAGGGATGAGTTGCAGGAAATGCGGGAGACACGGTCAATGGCATTCTCGACCACTGCAGGGGGAAGTTGTGATCCTTGAAAAACGAGGACATTTGAGATGTACGGGAGTGGAATGCCTCATCCTGGGAGCAGATGCAGCGGAGGCGAAGGAATTGGGAATAGGAGATGGCATTTTTGCAGGAGGGTGGGTGGCAGGAGGTGTATTCTAGGTAACTGTGGGAGTCAGTGGGCTTGAAATGGACATCAGTTACTAGCTGGTTGCCTGAGATGGAGACCGAGGTGTCCAGGAAGGTGAGGGATGTGTTGCAGATGGCCCAGGTGAACTTGAGGTTGGGGTGACAGGTGTTGGTGAAGTAGATGAACTGTTCGAGTTCCTCATGGGAGCATGAGGCGGCGCCGATACAGTCATCAATGTAACGGAGCCAGTGTAGGTACAGAACAGGGATTGTTCCACGTAACCTACAAAGAGGCAGGCATAGCTTGGGCCCATGTGAGCACGCATGGCCACCCCCTTTGTATGTAGGAAGTGGGAGGAATCAAAAGAGAAGTTGTTGAGGGTGAGGATGAGTTCGGCTAAGCGGATGAGGGTGTTGGTGGAGGGGGACTGGTCGGGCCTGCGGGACAGGAAGAAGCGGAGGGCCTTTAGGCCATCTGCATGGGAAATGCAGGTGTATAGGGACTGGACGTCCATGGTGAAAATAGGTGTTGGGGGCCAGGGAATTGGAAGTTCTGGAGGAGGTGGAGGGCGTGAGTGGTGTCACTGATACAGGTTGGGAGTTCCTGGACCAAGGGGGAGAAAATAGAGTCCAGATAGGTGGAGATGAGTTCAGTGGGGCAGGAGCAGGTGGAGACAATGGGTCGACCAGGGCAGGCAGGTTTGTGGATTTTGGGAAGGAGATAGAAGCGGGCAGTGTGGGGTTGGGGAACAATGAGGTTGGAGGCTGTGGGTGGGAGGTCACCTGAGGTGATGAGGTTGTGGACGGTTTGGGAGATGATGGTTTGGTGCTCGGGGGAGGGGTCGTGATCCGGGGGCGGTAGGAGGTGTCGGAGAGTTGGCGTCTGGCCTCAGTGATGCGCCATACTACAACTGTGCCTCCCTTGACCTCGGGTTTTATGGTGAGGTTGGGATTGGAGTGGAGGGCTGCACGTTCTGCGGGGGAGATTATGATTTTGCAGTTTTGCCTGAATGCCTGTGTATCTGGCTTAAGAAAGACACAAACAAATCAAAAGGACACTGCAAAGGCATTACTGACAAAATTATTCCAGCACTCTGCGGAATTGCACAGTCCAAGACTTGCTGCAGGACAGCAATGTGCTGATAACTGCTGCTCTGCATACTAGGACTGCTACTGATTTGCGGAGATCATTGTTGTCAAACGCTTCCTGCTATGGGAAGGATGAATTAATATGATTTCAGTGCGCCTCATCAATGGTGGTCTTTTGAACATTCACCTGAGCTTGCCTCTTTACTAAGAGCAAGGTTCACTCAACAGCATTGTTTAATATAGCATCAGAACACCAAAACCTCTCTACTACATCCTGGTGAAGATCCACAAAAAGTTATTCACATCCAGGTTTTAATTTTCGCATAAGCCATGCTAAATTGCCCGTAGTGGTCAGGGATGTTAGGGTTAGGTGGGTTAGACATGGGAAATGCAGGGGTACGGGAATGGGTCTGAGTGGGATACTCTTCGGAGAGATGGTGTGAACTTGTTAGGCTGAATGGCCTATTTCTACACTGTAGGGACCCTATATTTCTATTTTTAATCTTTACCCTCCCTCCCAGAACTATGATAAATTATTAAGGGATTAAAGGTATTGTAATATCTCCAAGTTTGCAGATGATACAAAATGGGGTGGAAGTGAAAGTTGTGAAAATGTAAAGATACTTCAGGTGGATTTGGAGATGCTAAGTGAGTGGGCAAAGCTATGGCAGATTGTATGCAATGTGGAAAATGGCAGATGATTGACTTTGGTGTGTAAAGCAGAAATAAAAACTACTTATCATTGTCCTTTTGGAGTTCTGCACTGTCCCTTTCACAATTTAAAATTCTTCCAAGTTTCATCTACATGTACATATTTCAAAGTTTGTAAATGACATCACATCAACACCATTACTTTCAGTGAGCCTGTTATCTCTTCAAAAAATTCTATTGTTAAACAGTTTCCCCTTTACAACCCCATGTTGACTCTCCCTAATCAACCCACCCTTTTTCATGTGACTACTAATTCTATCCTCAATAATTATTTTTAGAAGCTTCTTCTCCACTCAATTTTCCAATATTCTGGCATCTCCCCTAGTCCAGGGAAGACTGGAAAATTGTGGCCAGTGTTCCTGCAATTTCCATTCTCACTTCCCTCAAATGCATCACATCTGGTCCTAGTGTCTTATCAACTTTAATATCAAAAGTCTATTCATCACTTCTTCCTTATCAATTTTGAACCCTTCTAGTGACAGTTTATCATACTTTCACCATGGCCTGCGTAGCATCTCTCACTTTGGTAAAGTCAGATGCAAAGTATTTATTTCACACTTAACCATGTTGGCTGACTCTACACGTAAATCCCCCTTCTGGTCCCTCACTAGTCTGTTTCTTTTACCATTCTTTTATTATTCATACACCTGTAGAACACTTTGGTACATCCCTTTACATCGGTGTCCAGTCACTGGTACAGAATCCCTTGAGGATTTATGATGAGACAATAATGGAGACTGTGCTGATGGAAGCGAGGTCTGGATGTTAAATACTTACCGTTACACAATCTATAGAAGAGACTGAAAAGGAAGAAAAGGTTGCAGGGTGGCATTTTTGCTTGAAGAGGGGATGGCAGTACTGGGGAAAGAGGATGTTCCAGGGTTCAAGGACAAAATCAATATGGCCAGAGCTAAGGAACAATCAAACCAATCTCTGAAGATGGGTAATACCCGAAACGTTGACCTGCAGATACTGCCTGGCTTGCTGTTTTGTTCCAGTCTCCTGTTTGTCGATCTTGGATTCTAGCATCCGCAGTTTTTTTGTCTCTCTCCTGATGCAAACCTGCCACCCCAGGCATCAGCCTGGTGAACATTTGTTGAATTCAGTCCAAAGAAAATATTTTCTTTTTTGGGTAAGGAGGTCGAAACTGCAGGAACACTCTAGGTGTGACCCTGAACAACTGCAGTGACCACTTCCCTAAGAAACTCTTGAATTCTCCCAAATATTGATGTTAAGCTAACCAGTCTGAGATTCCTGGTTTTGTTCCTTTCTCCTCACTTGTAAACCTCCAATCTGCTGGGACTGTTCTAGAATCTACTGAATTCTTAAATTTGGAATTTATCAAAAAATAATACAAATAACATAGTAATCAGGATATCTTCATAAGTGAATTAATATTTACAATTTTCCACAGCTTTAGTAAGGACATTCTCACTGAAATTGTTCATTACTGCAAGCTCACCTGCACCCTCAGGGATTGCAGAACTGTGGTGGTGACTGGCAATTGATTTTTTGTACCTGGCTTCTTCCAGGCTGCAGCTGGAGATATTGTATAAAGGACATCAGTCATTATTCAAAGGGAGATTGGTACATTTCATTCTTTCTGCACCAGAAAGAAGCAAGCTGAGTGAGCACGTAGCTTTACCACAAACAGACATTGCGGGTGAAATTCAGCAGATCTAACAGCATCAGTGGGAAGAAAACATAGCTAACATTTTAATGTCTCAAAGCGAATTTCTGCTTTTGTTTCAGATTTTTAGTATTAGCAGCTCTTTGTTTTATTTTCTACTTGGTTTTTCTAAGTTTGCAGACTTTGCCTGAACCACTATGGAGCAACTGTTAGAAGAAAGGGTATTTTGGGTCATGACCCAAGTTCTTATAAACAGTCACAATCTGAAAAATGAGTTTTGCTCTTTCTTCACTGATGCTGTCCAACCACTGAATACTTCCAGCATTTTCATTTCTTTATTCCAGATCTACTCTGCTTCTACACAGTATATGCTTTTTCCTTATTTATTCATTCACAGGATGTAGGCATCACTGGCTACGCCAGCCCAACGGGGGGTGGGAGAGGGAATTAAGTGTAAACCAAGTGTTGTGGGCCTGGTGTCACACGCAGGCTACGCCAGGTATAGGCGACAGTTTCCTTCCATAAAGGACACTAGTGAACCAGATGGGTTTTTCTGACAATCGACAATGGTTTCACAGTCACTATTAGAGTCTTAACTCCAGATTTTTATTGATTTCAAATTCTTCCATCTGCTGTGGCAGGATTCAAACCTGAGTCTCCACAACATTACCTCTATCTCTGAATGAACAGTCCAGCTGAAAATCATGCCACAAGGTCATCACCATTGCAGTCTTTATAAATGGAATCAGTTCAAAGTTATTGATTACACGTAAACTTAATCTAAATTTACTTCCTGTACAATAATTTAAACATCCTGATTTTACTGTTCAGTCTAATTGGTTGATCAGACTGCTAGCCCTATACACAACGCTAACCACCCACTAAACCTTCAGGGTCAATTTTCAAGGTAACAGAAAGTCTTGTTCCTTTGCAACTGACCATATTATTTGAAACTGTAATGTTATTGCTTTAATTTTTACACTGCTTGCTCCCTTCTAAAATAGGGACATTTTGTGCCTGATTTTTGTTTGAATAGACCGGAGCAAACTAGAGTCCCTTTAGGGTTGCTTATTTTTAAGTCCCAATTACCATTACTGTCAGCTTGGAATCAACTGATTTTATTTATTTCCAAAAATATATACTTTACCCATAAAATTTTCAAAGGAACATTACATAATTGTTCGAATTTGAACGTTAAATGAAGTGTGACATACATCATTGTTTTCCAAATACAGTTCATCCGATGCCTCACTAAACTGGCTCATGTAGTATTGATATTTTAAACATTCACATCAAACGTTATCTATTGTGTACAGCCTGACGCGTTTGCCTTCCACGCGATTTTGAATGAGTCGTTGCTTTCTGCAAGCCGAAGGGGAAAAAGTTACCAGTTTGGTCCTGACCTGACCAACCAGTGCTACGATCCACTCGCTGTGTAAGCCATCCATTGATTGTCAGGGAACCAGGACCAATCCCATAAACAGCCTGCACAGATGGCCAACCAAGGGGCGGGGATGTGTGATTGACAGATTTGTACACCTATCAACAGGCCGCTAACGGGGGGCCCGCCAGGAGGCGCTGAGGAAATCACGCGCACCACTAAGCCGCTCTCCAAAGATGGTGGCGTAGGCTTCAATTGCAACTGTATAACTGCTGCAATTTGGCATTACGGTCTTTTTTTAAAAAAAGTATTAATTCGTTGTAATTTACGTTTTATAAGAAAAATTGAAAGTATGCCTAACATCAAGATATTTAGCGGCAGTTCTCACCAGGATTTATCACAGAAGATCGCTGATCGCCTGGGGCTCGAGCTTGGTAAAGTGGTCACCAAGAAATTCAGTAATCAGGAGACTTGGTGAGTGCATGAGGAGGGAGCGAGTACGTCGTGGATAATATATTTTTAATTGTGGGAGTAGCTTCCTTCTGGGTCTGAATGAAGGAGGGAGCAACACGGTTGTTGAAGTCGTTTGCTTGCTGCGGCCTTGCGGTGCAGGTGTGTGAGAGCGCGCTAGCTCTGCACGGGTGCTGCCGGGATTTGTAGTCCCTCCTGCTACGTCTTTTCATACTGAGGAGCGCGCCGCTCACCATCGAAAAACTACAACCCCCATATGGCCACACCCTGGCGGCAATGGAACACGTTGCCACAGGCAGTTTGTAGGAAATAACTATCAGCATTAAGAGGCCCGTTGTAATAATTGAGATTCTGGAACTGAACTCGCGGGCAACCTCACTTACCTAGTAACACTTTTCGTGGAACGTGGAATGTTTCCATGTCTTCATTGTCTCTTACTGGGAAATATATAGTCTTGCCAACGGTTTCAGTAGTGTAACCTTATCAACACTGGATAATTTATTGTAGCCCATAAGCTATGCTCAGTGATGTTTGATTTTCCTTCGTGAATTAAACCTTTTAGTATAATTAAAAAATGTCAGAGTGCACTAGCTCTGAACGTTGTGGTTTCAAAGTCCCGCTCAACACTGCAGGACACAATCGTTGCTCTATCATCGCGCGAAGTGGGAGGAGATGGCATAGCGATAATGTAACTGGATGAGTGATCCAAAGGAGATAACCAGGTGTGGAGCTGGATGAACACAGCAGGCCAAGCTGCATCTTAGGAGCAGGAAAGCTGTGTTCATCCAGCTCCAAAGCTTTCCTGCGCCTCAGATGCTGGATGGCCTGCTGTGTTCATCCAGCTCCACACTTTGTTATCTCGGATTCTCCAGCATCTGCAGTTCCTATTATCTCTGATACACTCTAGTTATGTGATGTGGTTAAATCCCACCTTGGCAGATGGTGAAATTTGAATTTAATTAATAAAATCTTGGAGAAACCTGATTGAGGTCTACAAAATCATGAGAGGTATAGACAGGGTGGATAGCAAGAAGGTTCCCACCCCCACCCCCAAGAGTGGGTGACTCAATTACGAGGGGTCACGTTTTCAAGGCAAGGGGGGGAAAGTTTAAGGGAGATATGCGTGGAAAGTTCTTTACGCAGAGAGTGCTGGGTGCCTGGAATGCTTTGCCAGCGGAGCTAGTAGAAGTAGAGGTATCTTAGCAACTATTATGGTCAAATGTCATTTTTCTAAAAAACCTTGTTCACTCATGTCCTTTTGGGTAAAAAAATCTGCCTGATCTGGCCTGTATGTGACTAAAGACACATTGTACTGTGGTTGACTCTGAAATGGCTTAACAAGTCACTTCAAATTGCTACAAGTCTAAAGAAACGATTGAAACTGGATAGACCACCTGATATCAACCTAGTCAGCAGAATTGATAACAATAAATCCAGCCCTGTCAACCCTGCAAGGTCCTCTGTACTTACAGCTGAGGGCTTATGTTAAAGTTAAAGAGCTGTACAACAGATAAATGTGACACAGTAATTATCTGGGAATCATATCTTGCAGATAATATCCAGATGCCACTATCACTGTCCCTGACACTGGAGGTGGCACTTCAGTGGTGCACAGTTCAGATGTAGTTGCCCTGGGAGCCCTCAACATTGACTCGAGCTCATCAGGTTAAATACGGACAAACATAATTATCATCTACTACACCTCCACATTTCAGCTGATGAACCTGTACCCCTCATATTTAACATCACTTGAAGAAATTTGATAGTGGCAAGGGCACAAAGTATTCTGGGCAGGAGCCTTCATTGCCCATTACCAAGAAGGGTTCAGTAGTACTGCTGCTGACAGAGTTGGCTGAGTCCTAAAGGCTATAGCTGCCAGACTGTCTGCAGCATTTGGTGAGGAAATGAATAAGAGGCTTCAAAGAACAAAGAAAATTACAGCACAGAAACAGGTCCTTCGGCCCTCCAAGCCTGTGTCGATCCAGATCCTCTATCTAAACCTGTCACCTATTTTCCAAGGATCTGTATCCCTCTGCTCCCTACCCATTCATCTATCTGTCTAGAAAGATCTTAAATGACGTTATCGTGCCTACCTCTACTAGCTCCGCTGGCAAAGCATTCCAGGCACCCAGCACACTCTGCGTAAAGAACTTGCCACGCATATCTCCCTTAAACTCTCCCCCCCCCCCACCTTGCCTTGAAATCGTGACCCCTCGTAATTGAGTCACCCACTCTTGGGGGTGGGGGTGGGAACCTTCTTGCTATCCACCCTGTCTATACCTCTCATGATTTTGTAGACCTCAATCAGGTTTCTCCCCCCCCCCCCCCACCCTTCATCTTTCCAATGTAAATAATCATAATCTACTCAGCCTCTCTTCATATCTAGCGCCCTCCCTACCAGGTGACATCCTGGTGAAAATCCTCTGCAGCTCTGCAAAGCATCCACATCCTTTTGGTAACGTGGCAACCAGAACTGTATGCAGTATTCCAAATGTGGTCGAACCAAAGTCCTATACAACTGTAACATGACCTGCCAACTCTTGTACTCGGTACCCCGGCTGCTGAATGAAAACATGCCATATGCCTTCTTGACCACTCTATCCACCTGTGTTGCCACCTTCAGGGTACAATGGACCTGAACACCCAGGTCTCTGTGTGCATCAGTTTTCCCCAGGTCTTTTCCAATTACCATATAGTTCGCTCTTGAATTGGATCTTCCGAAATGCATCACCTCGCATTTGTCTGGCTTGAACTCCATCTGCCGTTTCTCCGCCCAACGCTCCAATTTATCAATATTCTGCATTCTCTGACAGCCCCCTTCACCATCTGCTACTCCACCAACCTTAGTGTCAGACTTGTTAATCAGACCATCTGTACCTTCCTCCAGATCATTTATGTACGTTACAAACAACAGTGGTCCCAACACAGATCCCTGTGGAACACCACTGATCACAGCTCTCCATTTTGAGAAACTCCGTTCCACTACAACTCTCTGTCTCTTATCGCCCAGTCAGTTCTCTATCCATCCAGCTAGTACACCCTGGACCCCATGCGACTTCAATTTCTCCATCAGCCTACCTTGAGGAACCTTATCAGATGCCTTAATGAAGTCCATGTACATGTCATCTACAGTCCTTCCCTCGTCTATCAACTTTGTTGCTTCCTCAAAGAATTCTATCAAGTTGGTGAGATCTGACCTTCCCTGCACAAAACCATGCTGCCTATCACTAATAAGCCCATTTTCTTCCAAATGTAAATAGATTCTATCCCTCAGCATCTTCTCTAGCAGCTTCCCCACCACTGACATCAGGCTCACTGGTCTGTAATCTCCTGGATTATCCTTGCTACACTTCTTAAACAAGGGAACAACATTAGCAATTCTCCAGTCCTCCAAGACCTCACCCATGCTCAAGGATGCTGCAAAGATAT
This sequence comes from Stegostoma tigrinum, assembly GCF_030684315.1. Classification (NCBI taxonomy): domain Eukaryota; kingdom Metazoa; phylum Chordata; class Chondrichthyes; order Orectolobiformes; family Stegostomatidae; genus Stegostoma; species Stegostoma tigrinum. The sequence continues at coordinate 41,273,703 of NC_081368.1, read as the reverse complement.
CTGTTAAGGCCCCAGCTATTTCCCCTCTTGCTTCTCTCAGTATTCTCGAATAGATCCCATCCGGACCTGAGGATTTGTCCACCCTAATGCCTTTTAGGATATCTAACACTTCCCCCTCCTTATGCTTACTTGACCTAGAGTAAGCAAACATCTATCCCTAACCTCAGCATCTGTCTTGTCCCTCTCCTCAGTGAATACCGACACAATGTACTCATTAAGAATCTCACTCATTTTCTCTGACTCCTCGCATAACTTCCTTCTTTTCTCCTTGATTGGGCAAACCCTTTCTTGAGTTACCCTGCTGCTCCTTATGTATGAATAAAAGGCTTTGGGATTTTCCTTAACCCTGTTTGCTAAAGATATTTTGTGACCCATTTTTGCCCTCTTAATTCCTCGTTTCAGATTGGTCCTACTTTTCCGATATTCTTCCAAAGCTTCGTCTGTTTTCTATCGCATAGACCTTATGTATGCTTCCTTTTTCCTCTTTACTAGTCTCTCACTTTCACCTGTCATCCATGGTTTCCCTAATCTTGCCATTTCTATCCCTCGTTTTCACAGGGACATGTCTGTCCTGCACTCTAATCAACCTCTCTTTAAAAGCCTCCTACATATCAAATATGGATTTACCTTCAAACAGTTGCTCCCAATCCACATTCCCCAGCTTCTGTCGAATTTTGCTATAGTTGGCCTTACCCCAATTCGGCACTCTTCCTTTAGGACCACTCTCAATTTTGTCCATCAGTATTCTAAGACTTATGGAATTGTATCACTATTCCCAAAGTAATCCCCTACTTCAGCCCCCTGGCCGCGCTCGTTCCCCAACACCAGGTTCAGTGTGGCCCTTCCTGAGTTGGACTATTTACATACTACTCGAGAAAACCCTCCTGGATACTCCTTACAAATGCTGCTCCATCTAAATCCCTAACACTAAGTGAATCCCAGTCAGTGTTGGAAAAATTAAAATCTCCCATCACAACTACCCTGTTGTTCCTACATCTTTCCATAATCTGTCTACATATGTGCGCGTCTCTCATGCCCACTGTTGGGAGGCCTGTAGTACAGCCCCAACTTGTAACCGTACCCTTTCTATTTCTGAGCTCTGCCCATATTGCCTCACTGCTGGTGTTCTCCATAGTGCCCTCCTTCAGCACTTCTCTGATATCCACTTTGACCCGTAATGCAACTCCTCCACCCCTTTTACCTCCCTCTCTATCCCGCCTGAAGCATCTATATCCTGGGATATAGAGTTGCCAATTTTGCCCTTCCCTCAACCAAATCTCAGTAATATACTCCCAGGTACTAATCCAAGCCTTAAGTTCATCTGCCTTACCCACTACACTTCTCGCATTAAAACAAATGCACCTCAGACCACCTGTCCCTTTGCAGGCATCATCTGCTCTTTGCCTACTGTTCCCCTTAGTCACACTGACTTCATTATCTAATTCCTTACAGGCTTTAGTTACTGCTTCCTTACTGTCCACTAACCTCATTTGGTTCCCACCCCCTGCCCCATTAGTTTAAACCCTCCCCAAAAGCAGTAGCAAAAGCAACCCCTAGTACGTTGGTTCCAGGCCTGTCCAGGTGTAGACTGTCCGATTTGTAATAGTCCGGCCTCCCCCAAAACCAGTCCCAATGTCCCAAAAGTCTGAACCCTTCCCTCCTGCACCATCTCTCAAACCACTCATTGTTCCTGCATATATTTTCATTTCTACTCTGACTAGCATGTGGCACTGGTAGCAATCCTGAGATTACTACCTCTGATGTCCTGCTTTTTAACTTGGCTCCTAACTCCCTCATCCTGGCAAATTCTTTATGTCATGAATACAGTCATCCTTGACAGCATTGCTGGGAGTAACCATTAAACAATTTTTGTGGAGATGAAGTCTCATCTTCGCATTGAGGGTACCCTCTACTGAGTTGTCTGGCACTCCTACTGTGATGATTATGAAAAAGATCCAACAACTCAAAATAATGTATTATTGAGTTGGTGTGAACAGTTGTAGAATTGTATTGAGCCACAATCTGTAACTGCCATGCTTGTCCAACCATTGCCATCAAGCTGGTAGATCAACCTCAGTTTACTGAAGATTGCAAAAAGCAGCATCAGGCATATTTAAACATGGTGTCAGCCCAGTGAAACAACAACACAGAACTACTTACATGTCAAATAGCTGAATTAGCATCTGATAGAGCTAAATTAATCCCACAACCAAAAATCAAATCTAACCTTTGCAGTCCTGCCATATCACTTTGAGAATGGTGGCGGAAAATTAAACAACCAACAAGAGGAAGAGTGATACCCAGCATATCCGTGCAAAAGACAAAGTTGAAGCCTTTACATCAAAGACTTAAGCGTGTCAAGGGGGGAACTGTAGTGTAAATAAAACTAATTTATAGTTGACAAGTCATGTCAGGGGGTGGAGGGGGAGATGCAGTGTTGAAGGAAGGGAGCTAAACATTTTAGGAACGAAGTGTGAATCCTGTATACAACGCAGTAACATTTTAGAACTTTGTTCTGCAAGCAACAGTTGTTGCTATTTCAGTTACTGGTATTAAATTTTCACCTGACATTAACAAACTTTTTTGTTTTATGAGAAAGGTAATGGATGTGGGGAATTGATGGGTATGTGGAACTAGGTCACAAATCAGCTATGATCTTGCTGGGTTGTGGAAGAGATTTCAGATACAGTGATCTATTGGATAAGTGCAAGCAGAGTGGCACAGCAGGAGTGTGCTAGGCCCGTACCCCAGGGTTGATGGATTGAAACCACCCTCCACTATTTAAGGAGCAGCATGGTGGCTCAGCAGTTAACACTGCTAACTTTCAGCACCAGGGACTGAGGTTTGATTCCAACCTGAGGAACTTTCTATGTAGAATTTGCACATTCTCCTTGTGTCAGTGTGGGTTTTCTTTGCATGCTGTGTTTTCCTCCCATAGTCCAAAGATGTGCAGGTTAGGTAGATTGGTCACGGGAAATGTAGAGTTATAGTAAGGTGATGGGTCTGGGTGGGATGCAATTTGGAGGGGTGTTGTGGACCCAATGGGCCGAATGGCCTGCTTCCACACTAAGATTTCTTTGATTCGAAGTACAGCCAGTACTCTGTTTATTGTGTATAGCTGAAGAGATGTGCTGTTTGATACCATCCATCAGTCATTTGAAGTTACAGCCTGTCTTCCTGACATCGCACTGACACAAAAATTCATAGACCACATTATTCATTTGTTCGGTGGGCAAAACATCCCTTTGACTTGACAGCAGGGTTCTATTAATGGAAAATACCTTTCCTAACTACTGAAAATAGCAGGATGAAATGATACTTTCAGCTGTTGCTCATTTTGTTTGAGGTACTTTGCCTTAACGATCCAGTGTAATTTGAAGTAGGCTGGGTGCTTTTCGAGAGAGAGAGTGCTTTAGGACTCTTTTTAGGTGTGTGTGATACAATGTGAGTAAATAATCAGTGTAGCCATTACTGTTGGATTCTGTTAAGCAGGGCAGTGTACTGAACAAATTCCATTACCTCAGTGTTGCAAATTCAGAACATTATGTTTCACTGAGTTAGTCATACAGTGTAACAAAGGCCCTTCAGCCCATTGAATCTGCACCAACAATAACTCTAATGCTATCACATCCTTCCTTTAGTGAGGTGACCAGAGCTGCGCGCACTACTCCACTTGTGGCCTAACCAACACTGCACAACTTCAATATCACTTCACTACTCTTATACTCTATGCCCATGACTGATGAAAGCAGGTGTCCCATATACCACCTTAACTAGGCCAGGTGATATCCGAGGAGCAGGAAAGTCAACGTTTCAATCTTGAGGGGTTTTGGCCTGAAACATTGACTTTCCTGCTCCACTGATGCTGTGTGACCTGCTGTGTTTGTCCGGCTCCATGTTTATTGACTATGGTTTCCAGCATCCACCGTCCTTACTGTCTCCTACCACCTTAACTATCCTGTTCCTGTGCTCTGACTTCAGGGATCTGTGACTACTTACACAAAGATCCCTCTGTTCGTCTGAACTAACCAGTGTCCTGCGTTTGTTAAATACTTTCCTGTCTTATTTCTTCTTCCAGAGTGCATCACCTTGCACTCATCAGGGTTAAGTACCATCTTCCACTGCTCAGCCCATCTGACCAACCCACCTATACCTTCCTGTAATCTACAACCATCTTCTTCGTTATTAGCGAGTTTTGAGAAGATTTGTAGCTCAGGTTGAGGTTCTGGATGTGAGTTTGCTCACTGAGCTGGAAGGTTAGTTTTCAGACGTTTCGTCACCATTCTAAGTAACATCATCAGTGAGCCTCTGATGAAGCTTCAGTATTAACCTCCCTGCCAATCTTGATTAATTTAACATACCCCCAACATTTTAATCTATATCACTTATGTTTATAGCAAACAGTAAGGGTCCCAGTACTGATCCTTCTTGTGACATTGCTGGACACCAGCCTCCAGTCACTCGACCGGCCTTCTACCGCTACCCTTTGTGTCCTACTACAAAGCCAGTTTCTGTTCCATCTCATCAGGCTTCCCTGAATTCCACATGCTTTAACCTTCTCAATCAGTATCCCATATGCTACCTTGTCAAAAACTTTGCTAAAGTCCACTTAAACAACATCAACTGAACTTCCTTCATCCACACACGATCACATTTTTTAAAAAATTCTAACAAATTTGTTAGGCATGACCTCCCTCTGATAGATCCATTCTGATCATCCCTAATTAACCTGTGCTTTTCCAAATTGGTATTAATTCTCTCTGTCATAATTTTTTACAGTTTAGAATTTCCTGGACCATCACTATTGCCCTTCTTGAAAAGTGGAACTACATCAGCCGTCCTCCAGACCTCTGGCACTTATCCTTTAAGAACCTCCAATTCCTCCCCATTTCCTGTTTCAAACTGCAAGCTCCTCATGGTCTCCCATTCCGGAATGAAGACCAAAAAGAAGTATTCATTTAACACCCTTCCAATGAACCGCAGCTTCACATACAGATTGCCCCCTTCGACCCTAATGGCCCCTACTCGTTCCCTGGTTAATCTTTTCCCTTTAATGCATTCACAAAATATCTTGGGATTCCCCTTTTAATCCTGTTCATAAGTCCTTTCTCTTGCCCCGTTTTTGCTGATCTTATTGCTTTCCTAAGTTCCCTCTTGCACTTCTGATATTCCTTTAGGGCAGCAGCTGAATTGCTCCCTTTGGATTGCTAAAAGCTATTCTATTTGTCATCCAGTCCTGAATTGTCTTAGATACCCGAGGGTCACCAGACCCAAAACGTTAACTCTGATTTTCTCTGCACAGATGATGCCAGACCTGCTGAGCTTTTCCAGCAACTTCTGTCTTTGTTCCCTGAACATGTTGCTGTTATAATTTCCCCCTAGAAGTTACGTGTTGGACTCGTACTCTCCCCAGACCCTGTTTTGTTTTATTAAAAATCTGTCTTCCTGCCTCCCCACAATCCAAAACCAACTTTTGCAGGGCTTCTTTCACCTTGTCTGTAACAAATTTGAACTGTACCATGTTATGGCTGCTATCACAGAAATGTACCCCCACTGCCACATTGAACAACTGTCTGGTTTTGATCCCCAGAACCAGATCTAGCACTGCATCATCCCTTGTTGGGTCTTCCACATATTGATACAAAAAATTCCCTGGATATATTTAAGGAAATCCACCCCTCTAAATCCTAAACACTGTGACAATCCCAATTTATGTTGGGAAAGTTAGAATTACCTGATTATTACTCTTGCACACCCTGTGGACTGACTATGTATTTGCTCCTCTATTTCCTGCTGACTCTTTGGGTGCTTCTAATACCACCTACCCCTTCCCTTCCCTTCCCCCCCCCCAAAAAAAAACACTACAAACATTTATTTCATGATCAGGTACGATGGGCTGTATGTTTCATTGACATGCTAATGATTTTGCATAGAAATTCAGTGTCATTCTATCTTTAAATTGCAGCGACAGTTCTTCATAATAAATTAACTGTTCTGAATAAGTAGTTAATGCAAATCTGTGGATAATTTCTACATGATTAGTCGTGGAATATTTCATCTTTACTGGTGTACTTGATATTATTGCAGTCATCCAGGAGTGAATATTTAGTTGGGCAGATGCATCTGGAAATTAGTGATGTAACGTATTCAAATAAATTACAAAACTCACTTGACCTTGAGTGATGCAGAAATTCGTTAAAAATGTTTGTGCTTCGGACTATGTAAATTGAGTGTACAGCTGATTCATTTCTAAGTGTCCATGTTCCATATGCTATATGCATTAGGAATAAACTACTTACAGCATACTGAATTAATGTAGAACTTGCACGAGTCATCCTGCAGTTGAACTTTGTGCCAAAAAAAAGTTGCTATGGTGCAGATTGCTTCATTCATTTTGGTTTGCAATTGATGACTAGGCTACAAAGGGAAACATCAATGTCTTTGACAAATTTACTGCACCCAGTCCCTTCCTGTTATCCATTTCATACTTGGCACTTCTTCTCATGGATTTAGATATTTCAAAGATTGAGAGTGTCTGCGTGCCAACCCAGATAATTTCACTGTTGTGAAACAAAGCTTGTATCCATCCTGATCCTAATTTTTTGCCATTCCCAGGGACTTTGCTGTTTTTCTATAACCTTTCCCTAATCCATTCAAGCACAGTTGGACCATTTTCTAACTCCTCGTGATCCGTTTCATTTTCAACACCTAACTACTAATTGTAACATTGCTGACTTTCTGGTCTGACTATGTGTGAAACGCTGTGTACATGTCATGGTAATATGACCTATACCATATTGTACAAGAAATTTGAATCCACCTTATATTGTGCAATTTGAAACTTTCAGAAAGGAATTGCGTATAATCTAGAGATTTGAACATGTACTGTTTGACTGGTTTATTTCATGATCAGGTACGATGGGCTGTATGACTTTCTGTATGATGCTATACAATGGTGCTCTTAAAAGCACATTACAAACGCACAGTTGCTGTCCAAATGATTTGTATTTATAGACAAAATGGATTGATAATTCAGAGAGACCAGATAAACCATCATGACTGCAGAGATCAGCTTTGAAGCTATTTGTTTCGTGTCAGCCAACCAGATTTCTATCCATCTCAATTCCATGCACTAAACGCCCAATACCGCGTGCTTTTGTATTACAACTAATTTCTTATAGGACTTTCGTTTAATAGTTTTCTGAAAGTCCAAATTATTAAAAAAAATCCCCTGGCTCCCCCTCATCAACACTACAAGATACAACCTCAAAGAATTCCAGTAGATTTCTCAAGCATGATTTTCCTTTCATAAATCTGTACAGTCTTTGTCTGACTCCGCCACTTTTTTCTAAATTAAACAAAATACTACAGATTCCGCAAATCTGGTGAAAAACAAAAATGCTAGAAACAAGTCAGGCACGAGCACAAAACAACAGTTAATGGACCAGTTCTTGGAGCAGAGCCCTATTTCTGATCCTCATTGGATAAAATATACACACCCGTCTTTTAGAAGAGTTCTCCAGACAAACCTCTGGGCTAGGAGCCTTCTTAGCACAGCCCAAGAATCCACACAGTCAGCAGCAAATTGGATGGGTGTTGAAACCGTTTTCTTTGACATTTCCTATTGTATTTAGGGATTTAAAGGCCTTGAAGCCATTTTCACAACTTCTGAAGAAAGATAAGTGAGGTGGTATGGTTTTGGTGAGTGAATGGACCAGGATGCTTGTTGCATGAGTGAACTAGGCACGGCTAGTGGATAAGGGTACATTATGACAAGTAAGTGGGTGAGTACTTCCAGTAGCTACGGTCTTCGAGACAGGTTGTGGCAGGGGTGCAGGGTTTCAGTCTGAGAGAAGTCAGGGCACTTAGGCTGCGTTGAAGGTCAAGTGGGGGGTCAGGTTGTTGTAGGAGTGATTGGGAAATAGGTCAGCCCAAGAGAGCTGGGGGGAAAAGATCAGGTGGCGGGTTGGGTTTGTGTGGAACAGGTAGGATGGTTTTGGGCCTGAGGGAGGTGTGGGGGTTCTGGGGTGAGGCTGCAGGTGAAGATTAGGGTATAGTCCAAGATAGATATGAAACTTGGGATCTGAGTCAGGCCTGGGATGGGGGGAGAAGTTGTAGGCCAGGTCATTCTGGGATGGGTGTTTAGCAGAAACAGTCAGCAGTGAGTTGGGGATGCAGGGAAGGTTGGTTTAATAGTTAACCAGGAGTTAGAACAGATTTTAATTTTCCTAACTTTATCCAAGTAAAAAGATAACGTTGCCATAGTCCAATCAGACCACAAGTCTGCGCACTTATGAGAGTTGACCTGATGGTCATCGTGCCTCAGGCAAGGAGAGAGTTTGCGAAGGCAAGTCCCTTGTGGTTACCTCAGCCAGTGCAGGAATTCAACCCATGCTGTTGGTGCTACTCTGCATCACAAACCAAATGTCTGGCCATGTGAGCTCACTGGCCTCGTTTTTTATTTGAGTAATTATTAAGCTAAATGAGTTTGCACTCTGACTTTAATTCAGAGTTGGGGGACTTTTTTCCGGTATTAAAACCACCAGCTAATTTCCCCATTGGGAATTGCCTCAGAAGTAGTAATCTCCAGGCAGTCAGCTGCAGTTGGACCTCTATACAGCGCCTGTGCGTGCTGCTGCAATTATTTCCTTGTTGGATGATCTTGGTCAATGGTCAGTGACGTTCCATATGAACTGGCACAAGGTTTAAGCAACTGATGGCATAGAAACTGGGGTGGGAGCAACAGAATTGACAAAAGGGCGAGTGTTTGATTGTAAAGGAAGAGGTGATCATTTATGCAAAAACAGAAGGCCACTTCACCTTGCCTCACTTAATCTTCTGCAAATGACCCAAGTAATAACTTACAGAACAGACAGGAAGCTGTTAAACCTACATTGCCTTCAATCCAAACCACTTCAGCCTCTGTCTTGGTACTCTAGTATGCTTGTGTGTGCACTTGCTAAGAGACAAGGCAACTTGGATGCTAAGAGCTTCCAAATATACATGAAGTGGATGCACACTAAGAAGGTGAACTGTTTAGATGCACAAAATATCTGCATACTGAATGATCTGGTGGAGACATTGCAATTTAGGCTGTATGTGACATCCAAAGTATGGTAGTGAATTGCTGAAGTGTATTATGAGTTAGTCTGAGGTCACCCACAATGATGTAGTTAGGCTGACGTGTTGCGAATGCTAACTTCATGGACAAAGGATGGAGGCAATTGCTGCTCATGGAGCACATGAAGGGATTTTGGTGAATGGACCTTAAGGTGAAGGTTTAGAGAAACAAGGAGCAAGCTTTGTGGCAGGTAATTGTTACCAACTTTTATTTAAGAATTAGCTCCATCTAGTTCCTCGGCACTGTGTGGGAGAATTGCAAACTGCGAAAAAGTGAGACAAGCTTTGATATTAATCGTATGCGAGTACATGAAAATAAGGTAGTCGCCACTTATTAGTGTGATTTAGAACTTGCTGTTTTAATCTTTGAGAAAATCAGATTTTGTACTGTCGTGAATTAGATTTTTCTCATTCTCGGTGTATTTTCCCACACTTCTCATCAATAACTGTTGCATTTGAAGGGTGTGAAAATTCTCCTGTGCACTCTGAAAGCAGATTAAGGTCATCTTCTGAAATTATGCTAGTACTTGAACATTTTTTCAGAGTCGAAACCACTTTGCACGGATTGCTTGTTTACGTAAATTAATCTGATATGCGCTTTAGTTTACTGGGATTTTAGTTTAACTACTAATTACTTAGTTTATGAGGCATTTAGTATTCTGAACCTGAAAGAACAACAGTTGAGTTTTGTAAACAGGAATAAAGTCATATTGCTGAACTATGCATGAGATGGTGAGTTCAAAGTGGTTATAGGGAAATCAGCATTAACACTTAACGAATGCATTAATGCTAGGATATTCCCAGACAGTTGAGTGCTCATTTGCATACGGTGAGATCTGGCATAGGAAATAAATTGAAATGCTGAATATTAGATGAAAGCAGTATGGCTTTTGGAACCGAAATGATGTTTAAAAAAAAAAATTTTGTTTAAAATGTAGTTCGTTCTATCTCCATCCTCAGAAGATTTCCATATCCTGTAACAAATTTTCTTTCTGTTATAGATTTTGTTAATCGTTCACTGGCTAGGCTTTGACTATTTCAGTTGAACAGTTGCAACTGAAAGCTACAAACATTGGCACCCCTTAATTTGTTCTCGTATTCTGCAATGAATGCAGCTTAAATAAAATTTTAAATTAGAGATAAGATTTTGACATAATGAAACTTCTTGTGCCCATTGTAACAGCCTAAACATCAACAAAATGAAATTAGCTAATTTGAGGTTTAATTCTGATTTCAACGGCCATTAATGCATAAATTTGAAAGCAGATACCATTGTCAATGTTTGAAGTTGCAAGTGATTTTCATTCAAGTGTGCTGACCCTGGCTGTTTTTAATTGGCTTGTTGTACTGTTGCTAGCTCTTTTTATCTCCAAAAGCCATATTTCAAACTGCCTTGATTGAATATTGGTTTTCGTCAAATCTTTGAAGTTTTGAGGACTGACGGAACAAAGAGTGATAAATCAGTTTCTACTTTTAAAACCAGAAGTTCAAGGAGACTCTCTTGTTTGTTCCATTATAAGGGATACTTCTTGGTGTATAACTTCCCATTGATTTTTCTCCTTTTCTTCAAATACTCAGAAATAAGGGCTGAAAACTCCCTTTCAGGGTCATTTTTAAAGTTAGTAGTAATACTAACTGCTCTTAGGCAAAGGGAGTGTTTAATTTACACTTCAGTGGATGGAGGCAATTGCTGCTCATGGAGCACACACCATAGGGAAAACTCATTAAAATAACCAAATTCTGCCCTCACCAGAAATTTAAATCTAATTTAAAATTTTAATTAAGCTGCATTCGTTGCAGAATACAGGAACAAATTATCAAGATAATGGCATTTTTATAACATTTAAAACAAACCTTTGGAGCCGTTGTAGATTTAACAATGGAATTTCCGGCCAATTAAACTTTAAAGAAGGTAATCTTCACTTTTTAAATAGTTGCTACGACAAAGAAGAGATCTCTGTAACTACAGACATTTTCCTTTAGCATATATGACACTATCTAGCAACCCGGTTCTGTAAAAACCTTTTTTAAATGCAGGATAGGTTAGGAGCATTTATATCAGAGATAATGGGAACTGCAAATGCTGGAGAATCCGAGATAACAAAATGTGGAGCTGGATGAACACAGCAGACCAAGCAGCACCTTAGGAGCACTAAAGCTGACGTTTCGGATTCTGATGAAGGGTCTAGACCCGAAACGTCAGCTTTTGTGCTCCTAAGATGCTGCTTGGCCTACTGTGTTCATCCAGCTCCACACTTTGTTATCTAGGTTAGGAGCATTTTTTTAAAAACATTACATCAAACCTCAAGTGGGCATTCAGTCCGAAGACCAAAAGCTTAGTGAAAGTGGTAGCTTTTGAGGTGTGTCTTTGAGGAGCACGAAGTGTAGTAGTGTGATTAGAGGATTTCCTTGAGTTTAGGGCCTGGGCAACAGAAGTCACAGCCACCAACATGAACTGCCTAAAATCCGGAAGCTCAGAAGGCCAGAATGTGATGAGTGTAGATGTTTTGAAGGGTTGTGGGACTGTAGAACATTACAGAAATCTGGATGAGGCCAAGGAAAATTTTTGGCAACTAGGACAACAATTTTAAAATTAAGATATTGCTTGATTGTGTGCCAGTGTAGACCTGCAAATATAGGGATGACAATAAATAGGAGTGAGCAGCTTGAGAGTTGAATATTTGTGGGTGATTTAAACTTTACAGAGAACGGAATGTGGGAGACTAGCCAGGACTCTTGAAATTGTCAAATCTCAAGATGATAAAGGCATGATTTTGGCTTTCTGCAGCAGACAAGCTGAAATGGTATCAGTTTTGATTGTTACAAAGGAAAAATGGGCAGTCTTATTAGTTTTATATGTGTTGTTGCAATTTACTGCAGCTCAGAGGATGTGAATTTCCTAGTTCAATCTCTAGTTGTTGTCAGGAATGTAGATGAAATTGATGGTGCAATGGCATCAGCCTTCCCAATTAATCGAAGGAAATGTCTGCTCCAACAGGACTGGACACTTGATAAGCAGTCTGATAAGTTTGCTCACCCTCTCTGTTATATGTGGCAATGAGGTACGGTTGGGTTTTTTCAAAATATGTAAATATTAACACTTGTTGGATAATGTGGAGATGCATCAAGTCAATAAGACGTGGCAGGGGCATCAGAGATCAATATATAATAAAAACTATAGTTAATGGGGCACAGCATAGGGAAGGAAAATCATTTCAGTGATATTTTCGTGAAAATACATGAATGAAACCATACAAAAGCAGTCACACACAGCTGGACAACAGGGGAGATCTGGGAATAAGATAGTCTAGTAATTGTTTGAGGTTGAAAGCAGATCACAAGTGACAAGAGTGTGTGGTTTTTATCTTTGGCACAGTCCCATGGAATATCATTTGTGACTGTGAGTGCTATTTTGTTACTGCAGTGAGGTGGAATTCTGATCAAAGGAATTCATATTTAGTTCAGGGAATGGTGATTTTGGAGGTGACAACACCTTCAAGGTCTTTGACAATGAATTAATAGGTGGAGATGGAGGTGATTAATTCACAAAGGTCTGTATTTTGGGTGGAAGGGAGTGTTAGTAGCAGACCTGCAGGAGAGAGAGACAAAATCTGAAGACGGAAAGCAGTTAATATTATAGGCCAGGATAACAAAGTATAGAGCTGGATGAACACAGCAGGCCGAGCAGGAAAGCTGATGTTTCGGGATTAGACCCTTCAGAAGTGGGTGAGGGGAAGAGGGTTCTGAAATAAATAGGGAGAGGGGGAAGGCAGATAGAAGATGGATAAAGGAGAACATAGGTGGAGAGGAGACAAACAGGTCAAAGAGGCGGGGGTGGAGCCATTTAAAGGTGACTGTAGGTGGGGAGTTAGGGAGGAGATAGGTCAGTCTCGGGAGGATGGACAGATCGAAGGGGTGGCATGAGGCTAGTGGGTAGGAGATGGGTGGGGCTTGAGGTGGGAGGAGGGACAGGTTAGGGAGGTGCAGACTAGCTGGGCTCGTTTTGGGATGCAGTAGGGGGAGGGAAGATTTTGAAGCTTGTGAAATCCACATTGATACTATTGGGCTGCAGAGTTCCCAAGCGGAATATGAGGTGCAGTTCCTGCAACCTTCGGGTGGCATTGTTGTGGCACTGCAGGATGCACAGGATGGACATGTCATCTAAGGAATGGGAGGGGGGAGTTAAAATGGTTTGCAACTGGGAGGTGTAGTTGTTTAGTGCGAACTTAGTGTAGGTGTTCAGCATAGCGGTCCCCAAGCCTCCTTTTGGTTTCCCTGATGTGGTGGAGGCCACATCTGGAACAGTGGATAGAGTATACCACGTTAGCAGATATGCAGGTGAACATCTGCTTATATGTGGACGGTCTTCTTGGGGCTAGTTCTGATGGTCATAAATTTAGTAGTAATAGGCCATTGTAGAAAAGTGAGAAGCAGAGCTTGGATATGATTACTTAATATGATTTCTGGGGGAAAAAAATCTACAAATTATTATTGCACAAGTATGCCTCCTTTGGGTTTAAGGGGAACCAAGAAAACATTAGTATGCTTTTAGTGCTCTCGAAGCCACAGTTCCCTGGTTTGTTTGAAGTTAGCCTTATGGCCTCTTCTGAATACTCTTAGCAAACCTTTTGGTTTTCCTGAGGCAGCTTATTAGTTGTTCTTGTTAACCAAGCCACTAATATTGGCCATCTTTTGTTCCTGGGAAGGAGCACAGACCCATAATGATACGATGTCTGGAGGAACATTCAAATTTCAGACTGATTTGAAGATGTGCCCTTATATGTCACTTCCCCCACCCCTCATTGAAAATGTAAGGGCCTAACATCTGTGCGGCAAGAATATTTGAATGTCATGCAAAGAATATATATTCAGATAATCACATATGCCATGAATTGAGTGTTGTTTGTCTAAGAAATAAGCTATGGGATGTCTAATTTTCCCTGTTTATCTCGTCATGAATACTTTGTGTTGCTGAAAACTGAATAAGACAGTTGCAAATTATTATAATTGCATGCAAAGCACTGTGTTAAGTTACACACGGGATTTAAAATTCAGAGTTTAAGCATTTATGGTCATACAATGGGAGCAACTTCTCAGCTGGAGTGGCTAAGGGCCCTGTTTTGCTGTTATGTTGACAATGTTTTGTGCAATTTGCATTTGTTAGTTCACACTTGGAAAATTGCAGCAGGGAATGGGGCAATTTGTAATGCAATTGATTCTCATTCCAGAAAATTTTAGGCCTACTTCCACCTTCTGCATTGAGCCATTTGCTACTGAAACACTCATGCACTGCTTTGTTACCTCTAAATTTGACCTTTTCCAAGGCTGACTACGTCATTCCTTCATCTTCCATAAACATCACGTCATCTGATACTGCAACTCCATATACAGGTTGCTCACCCCCAACACTTCTTTCTTCCCTGACCCCACATTGGTTCCTGGACCACTAACATGGCTGACTCTAAAAATCATTGTCTTTGCTTTGTCCGTTTGTATAGCCACCTCCCAACCCTGCAGCCACTACCCCATGTCCTGTTTTCTTACTTTCTTTAACTCTGTTAATTTCCAGTGCTACTTTCCTGGCATCTAAAACGTTCACCCACCTTTGATCACCACTCGTCATGTTTCTTTTTCTCGTCTCTGCCCATTTATTGTTTGATTACAAATCTCTGCACCCTTTTTCTGTACTAGTGCAATTTTAATGTTCAGGTCAGAATATTAGTTTCAAAAATAGAATTGGAGAGAGTTTTGTGGTGGAAAGGTACAGTACCTGGGAGCAGGGGAGACATTAAAATTTTGAGATGTAAAAACATAGAAAACAAGAGCAGGAGTAGTCCATTTAGAGCTGTTGAGTGGCAGACTAGGCTCAGTGATCATGGTTTATTATCCAACTTAGTACTCTTTCCACTTTCTCCCCATATCATTTGATCACTTTAGCCCTAAGAACTGTATCTATCTTCTCAAAAACATTCTTTGTTTTGGCCTGAACTGCTTTCTGTGGCAGAGAATTCCAGACTCGCCACTCTCTGGGTGAAGAAATTTCTACTCATCTCAGTCCTAAATGGCTACCCCATATCCTTTAGCTGTGACCTTGGTTCTGGACACCCCGGTCATCAGGAACATCCTGCGTTTACCCCATCTAGACCTGTCAGAATTTTAGATTTCTATGACACCCCCCCCCCCCCCCCCCCCCCCCCCCCCCACCTCCCAAGAAGGATAGCTAGCTGTTTAAAGAAATGGGATTGACAGATTAGGCAAGCCTCATGGATACAGAGCACACAGGACTTTGGTAGAGAAACTCGAGTAGGTGAGAGTTCAGAGCTAGGGTTGCAGTTATGGACTATTATCAGAGCAGAGTGTGAGAATTTGATCTGCTCCAGCTGAATATGGTGATGGATTGCTTTTCTATTTTGTGTGAGAGATGAGTGCTCAAGATCACATCCCTTGGATATGTAATCAGAGATGGTTTGGGAGCTTGCAGTTGGACACTGTTGACTTGGTTATTTTTAAAATTTATTTTTTTCCCTTGTCTATCCAGACTCCTTTCAGGTGTGCCAGTAATAAGTCAAGTGTTTCATGTATGCTGTTTACAGTTTGTGATGCACTGTCCTTTGCATAATCAAAAGAAAAGTTAATGGATTTCTTATCTTTGCCCAACAGCGTGGAGATTGGCGAGAGCGTACGGGGTGAAGATGTTTACATTGTACAGAGTGGTTGCGGAGAAATAAATGATAATTTGATGGAGTTACTCATCATGATTAATGCCTGCAAAATTGCCTCAGCCTGCCGTGTCACTGCAGTCATACCCTGCTTTCCTTATGCCAGGCAAGACAAGAAGGACAAGGTAAGATTTATACTCTGAATTAGAAGTACTTTCAGTTCATGTTAAGCGATTATTTAGGGTTAGCATGAAATTAGCATGAGAATTATAAATAGGAGCTGATGAGGGAAAAAGGAGTAATGTGAGTTAAAAAGTACAAGTATGAATGGATGACTAAAACGTGGTGTAGCATACTGCCAGCAGAATTCAGGCTGGATTGGTTTTGGGGGAACAGCAAGTGCAGTTTGACCAACTGCTACCTGTTATTAGCATGCATGGGGAATCTGACAAATGTAGCATATATAAATGAGGAAGATACAAAGAGTAAAAGAGTGATATGCCTGGGACCAGATGGATTCCAACCTAGGCTTTAAAAAGAAATAGGGAAGATCATCATAGAAATCCTAAATATATTCTTCAAAACTTCTTGATTTGGGAACTGTTCCTTCACACTGCACAGTTTTACAACCTCCAATATTTAAGAAAGGCGTTAGGAAAACTATGGAATTTTAGACCTATTAGCTTAAAATCCTGTGTCAGGAAGTTACAAGCCTATAGTTCAGAATATAATGAATCAGATTGAATATTTAGAAGAGTTGATTGAAATATTAGAAAGGGAATGTCTGTGGATGTTCACTGAGAGCTTGCGGGAGCCATTTGTTAAAGATCAGCACATGTGATTGTTAGCCAAATGTTGAAGCAAGTTTAAAATAAATTATTAACCTGCTTGGAAACTTAATGAAAGACTGGAGAAG
Source organism: Stegostoma tigrinum (assembly GCF_030684315.1). Taxonomy (NCBI): domain Eukaryota; kingdom Metazoa; phylum Chordata; class Chondrichthyes; order Orectolobiformes; family Stegostomatidae; genus Stegostoma; species Stegostoma tigrinum. Next base: position 41,257,008 of record NC_081368.1, on the reverse strand, counting down.
GAAATGGAAATAATGGGCAAGTACAACAATTTGCAAGATGCAACTGTTGGTGTCTTTTCAAGGATCTGTACAGGAAATATAACTATTTCCTGTGGTCACTATTTGGTTAAACAATGGGTGGAATGCCCCTTACACAGATTTTCAATGACACAATGATGGCTGATCTGGATTCAGGTACTAAAAACATTTAGATATCGTGAACAAGTACAGAAAACAATTTTAAAAGTTCATGAATGCAGACTTTTAATCTTAATCTGATTTCTAAAATGCTACAGCACTGTACAGATCTTTGTCAAAACTTTGGCTAAGCGGCGGCTTGGGGACCGCTTTGCAGAACACCTATGCTCGGTTAGCACTAAACAGCTACACCTCCCAGTTGCGAACCACTTCAACACCCTCTCCCATTCCTTAGACGACATGTCCATTCTGGGCCTCCTGCAGTGCCACAACGATGCTACCCAAAGGTTGCAGGAACAGCAACTCATATTCCACTTGGGAACCCTGCAACCCAATGGTATCAAAGTAGATTTCACAAGCTTCAAAACCTCCCCTCCCCTTGCCACATGCCAAAACCAGCCCAGCTAGTCCCCACCTCCCGAACCTGTCCTTCCTCCCACCTCAAGCGCCACCCCCATCTCCTACCTACTAACCTCATCCCACCCCCCGACCTGTCCGTCCTCCCTGGACTGAGCCATGTCCTCCCTATCTCCCCACCTACACTCACCTTTACTGGCTCCGTCCCCGCTTCTTTGATCTGTCTGTCTCCTCTCCACCTATCTTCTCCTTTATCCATCTTCGATCTGCCTCCCCCTCTCTCCCTATTTATTTCAGAACCCCCTTCCTCTCCCCCATTTCTGAAGAAGCATCTAGGCCTGAAACGTCAGCCTTCCTGCTCTTCTGATGCTGCTTGGCCTGCTGTCTTCATCTAGCTCTACACCTTGTTATCTCAGATTGCCCAGCATCTGCAGTTCCTACTACCTCTGAATGCTACAGTACTGTTGGGTAGAAATCCTCTTTTTTTTAGCTATGGACAGTACTCTCAGAAATTACCAGGAGCGAGCAGGTCTGAGCATCAGATGTTAAGAAAGCGGTGTTGACCTTCAATTGAGAGCACTGTAGATTTACCAGAATGACACTCGTACTGAAGGGTTAAGATACAAGGTGAAGTTAAAACAAGCTAGAATTGTATTCCTTGATTTGATTGAAGTATTCACAGTAGAACGGGAACAGATTGCTTGGATTGTGAGAAACAACTTCTGGTCACTGGTGAATCTAACACAAAGGACCATAATTATTCAAACCGTTCAGGAGTGGAATAGGAAACAGTTTTCCACATAAAGTTAGTAGAATTTTGAAACGTTGCTTTTCAAAAAGAACTTTTGTAGCCAAATATCATAAGGCGTATGGTTGTTGGTCAGTAATCAGCCTTATTTCCATTAAATGATGAGGCATAAGGGTCTTGAACTCCAAAAGTAATCACATAAGGTGAAGAAAAGCCTCTGATGATGCTCTTGTCTACAGTTAGATAGCTAAACGTGGAATGCAACATTGTTTGTCCCATTTGAGCTGCAGACTGGAAGACAGGCTTTGTGGGGGAGAATAGCTATCATGTAAAAACAAGTGCGTGGGGTGAGCGGTGAAGTAGCTTTTTCCATTTCACAGCAATATACTGCTAAGGTTTTAACTATTTTTCTCAGTCATGATAAAACTTTGAGTTCTAATAATGGTGCTTACAGTTGAACAGGAAACTAAAATAAACTTTCTTTATAATTTCTTGACAATGTTGTTATGAAATATCTAAAACATACACTTTATGAAATAAATAGCAAAAATACTTTTGGATAGGATGTTTAAAACATATCAAAATTGTTTTTGCAATTTGTATACCAGTGCCTGAGATTTGATTATTATACTCAATTGGTCTTGCTTTCAGAGTCGAGCTCCTATTTCAGCAAAATTGGTTGCTAACATGCTGTCTGTGGCCGGGGCAGATCACATTATCACCATGGATCTGCATGCATCTCAAATACAGGTGAGAAGCTCTGCTATACTTGGATAGATGGGTACGTTTTTTTTTATTGGGACAATATGGGTATAAAACGCATTGAGTTTTCTAGAACTATTCAATTTTGTTGCAATTTTCCTTTCACAGCAATAAACTAATGTCATAGCTCAATGTGCTTATCAGTGAGTACAACATTGTATTACTAACGACGTTTCAGGAGCAAAGCAGAGAGTTAAAATTAATGATTTAAAATCTTGCACAAAGTCCTGAGACCCGCTGAAGCAAATCCTATTTTACTTTCCAATTAAAGGTAATCATACAGAAATAAATATTAAACTACCTATATAAAACCTGTAAATTACCAACAGACTTTGAGTACAAAATAATTGCTACAATTCTGCATAACCTCATTTAGTAGAGTTAAAGGGGACAGTGACCAGGTTCTTTTACGTTGAGTCTGTCCATAAATAATTTTTATAAACGTCAGTGGTAACAGGCCAATGTTTCTCCATTTGAAAACATAAGACATAAGAGGGGTAAACAGTTTGGTCCCTCAAGCCTGCACCATGAACCTAAAGCATTTAATGTTGGCCTCAGATAATAGGAACTGCAGATGCTGGAGAATCCGAGATAACAAAGTGTAGAGCTGGATGAACACAACAGGCCAAGCAACATCTTAGAAGCAGAAAAGCTGACGTTTTGGGCCTAGACCCTTCTTCAGAAATGGGGAAGGGGAAGAGGGTTCTGAAATAAATAGAAATGGCGGGAGGCACTTGGAAGATAGATAGACAAGTGGAGAGGAGACAGACAAGCTAAAGGGGCAGGGATGGAGCGAGTAGAGGTGAGTGTAGGTGGGGAGGTAGGGAGGGGATAGGGGAGGATGGACAGGTCAAAGGGAAGGATGAGGTTAGTAGGTAGGAAATGGGGGTGCCGTTTGAGGAGGAGGGGATGAGCCGGGCTGGTTTTGGGATGCAGTAGGGGGAGGGGAGATTTTGAAGCTTGTGAAATCCATGTTGATACCATTGGACTGCGCAGATCCCAAGCAGAAGATGAGTTGCTGTTCATGCAGCCTTCAGGTGGCTTTGTTGGGGCACTGCAGGAGGCCTAGGATGGACATATCATCTAAGGAACAGGAGGGGGAGTTGAAATGGTTCACGAGTGGGAGGTGCAAACCGAGCATATGTGTTCTGCAAAGCGGTCCCCAAGCCTCCGCTTGGTTTCCTGATGTAGAGGAGGTCACAACGAGTGCAGTGGATGCACTATACCACATTGGCAGCTGTGCAGGTGAACATCTGCTTGATGTGGAAAGTCATTTTGGGGCCTGGGATGGGGGTGAGGGAGGTGGTGTGGGGTCAGGTGTAGTACTTCCTGCGGTTGCAGAGGAAAGTGCCAGGTGTGGTGGGGCTGGAGGGGAGTGTGGAGCGGACAAGGGAGTCACAGAGAGTGGTTTCTCTGGAAGGCAGACAGTGGTGGGGAGGAAAAAATGTCTTTGGTGAGGTTGGATTGTTGATGGTACAAGTGTCAGAGGATGATGCGTTGGATCCAGAGGTTGGTGGGGTGGTACGTGAGGACGAGGGGGATTCTCTTTTGGTGGTTATCGCGGGGTGTGAGGGATGAGTTGCGGGAAATGCGGGAGACTTGGCTGAGAGCGTTCTCGACTGCTGTGGCGACAAAGCTGCAGTCCTTGAAAAACAAGGACATCTAAGATGTATGGGAGTGGCATGCCTCATCCTGGGACCAGATGCGGTGAAGGCAAAGGAATTGGGAATAGGGGATGGCATATTTTTTTTGCAGGAAGGTGGGTGGGAGGAGGTAGCTGTGGGAATCAGTGGGCTTGAAATGGATATCGGTTTCTAGGTGGTTGCCTGAGATGAAGACAGAGGTCCAGGAAGTGAGGGATGTGTTAGAAATAGTCCAGGTGAACTTGAGGTTGGGGTGAAAGGTGTTGAAGTGGATGAACTGCTTGACCTCCTTGTGGGAGCACGCGGCAGCGCCAATACAGACATCAATGTAATGGAGGAAGAGGTGGGGTTTAGGGCCAGAGTGGGTATAGAAGAGGGATTGTTCCACGTAACCTATAAAGAGGCAGGCCCATGCGGGTACCCATGGCCACTCACTTTGTCTGTAGGAAGTGGGAGGAATCAGAAGTTGTTGAGGGCGAGGACAGATTTGGCTAGGTGGATGAGTGTGTCGGTGGAGGGGGACTGGTCGGGCCTGCGAGACAAGAAGAAGCAGAGGGCATTTAGGCCATCTGCATGGGAAATGCAGGTGTATAGGGACTGGACGTCGATAGTAAAAATGAGGTGTTGGGAACCAAGGAATTGGAAGTTCTGGAGGAGGTGGAGGACATGGGTGGTGTTACGGACGTAGGTAGGGAGTTCCTGAACCGCGGGGGAGAAAATGGAGTCCAGATAGGTGGGGATGAGTTTGGTGGGGCAGGAGAAGGCGAAGACAATGGATCAACCAGGGCAGGCAGGTTTGTGGATTTTGGGAAGGAGTTAGAAGCGGGCAGAGTGGAGTTGGGGAACAGTGAGGTTGGAGGCTGTGGGTGGGAGGTCATCTGAGGTGATGAAGTTGTGGATGGTTTGGGAGATGGTGGTTTGGTGCTTGAGGGTGGGGTCATGATCCAGGGGGCTGCAGGAGGAGGTGTTGGAGGGTTGGCATCCGGCCTCAGTGACGTAGAGGTCAGTGTGCCATACTACCACTGTGTCTCCCTTGTCCACGGGTTTTATGCTGAGATTGGGATTGGAGCGTTGGGCTGTACGTTCTGCGGGTGAGAGGGGTGGAGAGGTTGAGGCGGTTAATGTCTCAACGGCAGTTGGAGATGAACAGCTCGAGGGTGGGTTGGAGGCCATGGGATGATGTCCAGGAAGAGGGCATGTGTTGGAGGTGGGTGAAGGGGTCAGTAGAAGGAGGGTTAGGCTCATGGTTAAAGAATTAAGCGTGGAGGCGAAGGCGGCAGTAAAACTGCTCAATGTCCAAATGTGACTGGTATTCATTGATGTGTGGGGAGGGCGACACAGGTGAGCCCCTTGCTGAGGACTGACCGTTCGTCCTCAGTAAGGGGGAGGTTTGGGGGGTTGGTGAAGATTCAGCAGGGCTCAGTGTTACTGTCTCCTCTGCAGCTGCCGGATGTGGAGGCCGAGGGCAGAGCAATGTTGGTGTCGGCTATGGGCGGAGGCCTCAACCTCTCTGCCACTGAATTTTGACAAACATCAATTTTCCTTTCACAAAAAAGAGTGACTCTGTTTCATTAAGTTATGATTTTCTACATGCTTTGCTATTGTTTGCTTAATGTCATCACAAAATTGCTGAAATTTGCGTCAGAATGATTGACATCTCTTTCCCTGCTTCATGTTTCCTTCTCGTTATGATTAAGAGCATTACGCTTGCATTTTACCAATCTAATAGGATCTTTCCAGAATCTAGAGAATGTTCAAAGCATTACTAGCTGTGCTTCCAACATATTTCTCTGCAGCCAGTTCTTTTAAGACTAGTATATTGGTTATCTGATCCATGGAACTGGATGGCCTTTGGTCCCATTAATTAACCTAGCTTTTCTCTTGTACAGGTAAAATAATTACTGTCTTATTTCCTTTTGTCCTTCGATATTCCACTATATTTGAAAAGCTGTTAGTGTCTTCAAAGTTACTTTCTCTTTCAGTGCATCCTCTTAGTACCATTTGGTTTTGTATTTCTTGTAACTTTATGTTCTAATTGTTATTTCTGTAAAATTTGGAAACCATAGATTTTTTTGGTTTAATACAAACCCTTGCAACATTATATGCTTTTTTTTGTTCAATTTTGTCTTTGTTCAGCAGTAGAACCATGAATACTTACCATGGTTTTCTTCTGTATTACCTTATTAACACTTTTCCAGCAACTTCTGTTTTTGTTTAAAGTTCAGCAGTATCTGACAGAACCTATCAGGGTTAATGTTTCAGGCCTGGTGACTCTTCCTCAGAACTCTGCCGAAAGGCAAGATTAGTTTGACCTTGGCCTGGAATATTAATATATATTCAAAATCAGCCTGCGTGAAAATTAGAAATAACAGAGAGAAGTATACAGAGGGACCTAGTGTGTAGGCCCCCTAACGATAGCTACATTATAGGACAGAGTATAAATCAAGAAACACTAGGAGCTTATACATCTGTATAGAAAAATAATGAACAATTTCATATAGAGTGACTTAATAAAGCTGATAAAGTCAGTCCGCAGGGAGAGCTTAGACAATGCGTTAGAGAAAATTTCCTGAGTAACGTGTTATGGAACAAATTATGACACAGCATATTTAAGAGCTGATTAGGCGTAATAAAACAAGATCAGTTCTGTTCTGAGAAAGGGTTACCAGACCCAAAACGTGAACCCTGATTTTTTTTTTCTTCACATGCTGCCAGATTTGCTGAGCTTTTCCAGCAACTTCTGTTCTTTGTTCCTGATTTACAGCGTCTGCAGTTATTTTTTTTATTAACATATTTTCACAGCCTAATTTAACCAACTCATTCCCTTTTTAATTGCCTTTGAGTTTTTAAGACTTTGATGTTAGACCCAGATTTCTCACTCTTGCACTGATTGTGAAATTTAACATGTTATGGTCACTTTTGCCTGGAGAATCCTTTGAGAATATTAATTGTTCTTGGTTCATTACAGCTATTCAGATCTTAAATATACTGTGCCATAGTTTGTTTAGTAAGACGTTACTCAGGATATTTTCTCTAACACATTTTCTAAGTTCTCCGTCAAGGCTGACGGATTGATTAAGCCGCTGTATGTGGAATTGTCTAATATTTTTCTGTACAGCTGAGTAAGCCTCTAGCATTTCTTAGTCGTATAATGTAGCTATAATTAGGAGACCTACACACTAGGTCCCTCCTTATACTTCTCTCCCATGTTATTTCTAATTTTCACTCAAGCTAATCTTAGATATCTATTAATCTTCCAGACCAAGGTCAAATTTAATCTTGTCCTTTTGGCAATTAAGCTGACTAGCTACTCTTCCAAAATGTCAAATATCATTGAGCATTGGTAACTTTTCAACCCCAGCAATGTAATTGTTATCTAACCATCCCCATCTAATTGTGCCATCAGTTTACCTAGTCACAAACACTGTGTTATAAATATGAAAGCACAGTAAAAACAGTGTGTTCTGTTCCTTTCTGTCAGATTCTTGGTTATCATCATCCATATCATTTCCCTGCCCTATTACCTTGCCTTTATCTTTACATTTTGTAACTTTTCTTCACCTAAGCCCAACAAAAGTGCAACTGTCCCCATCTCTCACTTCTCCACCCTGTTAGCTTTAAATTGATTCGTGTGTTGTCCATCTCAGTGATATCTCTCACTGTTTCCCCAGACAGGTGCCAGTGCCCCATGAATTTAAATCCTTTACCCCCACAGAAATCTTTGAGCCACGCATTCAACTTTGACCTTATTTGCCCTATACCTAGTTGCTGTTTTCTCAGATTTGTTTATCTTGGGGACTAAGTCCAAAAAAACATTCACCACTGTCTTTCTTACTTCTGTCTGTGGCCTTGGTACCCATGTGGACCATGACGTTGAAGTCTTTCCTTTTACCTCAAGTTCTTTTCTGACCCCATGGAGATGACGCTAACCTTGCAGTGGGCACGCAGTTTGGTTTTCAGGACTCATCCTTCTCTGAAGCTGAGAAGAATATCTGTTCCCCCCTAATATGTCCCCGAGCTCAGCTGCATACTTTGTCATTGCCACTTCAATAGCTTCTTGTATCACATTGCTGTTGGGTAATTAATTACTAGGTTGAGGCTCCGCCAGTGTTAAATTCTGCATCCTCATATCTACCTCGTTCTTCAATACCTTCCTGTCTCTGATTAGGGGTTACATCTCGAGTGCTGAACCTAAAGGGGCTGGAGCAAAGCATCAAGATAACATTCTCACATGCCTGAAGCTTGAACTTAAATTTATCCACTCTGAACTATATCATCTTCACCTGCAAACGTTTGCTATAGATGTTGTGAATCACTGGTGTCCATCATCTCACTCATTCTCCGGCTGCAATAATCTGTCCTGCCATCTCAATTATATTTCGTTTAAACTTGAAAGCCGAATTAGTTTGAAGTATCACTATGATCCATATTAAAAATAAATAAAAATTTGTTTTAACAAATTTAGCTAAATGCCTTGGCCTATAGTCTTAATTAATGCTTTTGATTTTTGTTTTTTTTTGTGTTCAAACGATGTGGGCTTTGCTGGTTGGGCCAGTATTTATTATGCATCCCTATCTGCCATTGGGAAAGTGGCATTGAGCCGCTGCCTTGAATCACTGCGGTCAATTTGGTGTCTGTAGACTCAAAATGATGTTAAGGGAGGGAGTTCCACGATTTCAATCCATCAAGGAAGTAGGGATATATTTCAAGTCAGGATGGTGAGTGGCTTGGAGGAGAATTTCTATATAATGTATTCCTATGTAACAGATTACAAGAGATAATCCTCAGTTTAGGACAGGACATATCAGTACTGTCATGGACAGATTGCATCTGCAGCAGGTGGACTGGTAAGCATGCTGTTCATGTTCTTGTTTGCTACCTCAACAGCGATGTCTTTTATGTGTGATTTGAATGTGATTGGAGTGCCAGTTTAGAGCAGGTTTTAGGGTGTCAGGAGGTGACTATTTGCTTCATGATTCTTACCCTTTGATCTGTTGTTGTGGCCAATGTTTTACTAAACAATGGTCTACTTTAGTGTCAATGGTAGTTCCCAAGCAGTTGATAATGAGGACTTCAGCAATGGTAATGCCATTGAATGTCATGGGGTAATGGTTGGCTTTTTTTAAATAGAGATGGTCATTACCTGACGCTTGTGCAATGTGAATGTTACTTGTCAGCACAAATCTGGATATTGTCCAGGTCTTGCTGCATATGGACATGGACTGTTTTAGTATCTGAGGATTCCTGAACATTGTGTAGCCATCAGCAAACAATGCAATTTCTGACCTCATGATAGAAGGAAGGTCATATGAAGTGGCTAAAGATGGTTGGGCCAAGGACACTAGCCTCAGGAACTCCAACAGTGTTTTAGAGCTGACATGACTGGCTTCCAGTAATCGTGGCAATCATCTTTTGTGCTATGTACGAATCCAGTCAGTGGAGAGATTCCCATTGGCGGTGGTTCTACTAAAATTCCTTGATGCTCAACACAGTAAAATGGTGTCTTAATGCTGAATTCAATCACGCTTGCCTCATTTTTAGGAATTCAGCACTTTGCAACCTTGAACAAACATGGATTAATGACATCAGGAGCTGTGAGGCTCTGGCTGAACCCAAACTTAAATGTAAGGTTATTGGATAAGCATATGGATGATGATGGGATAGTGTAGGGTGATGGGCTTAGATTAGTTCACAGGTTGGCACAACATCAAGGGCCAAAGGGCCTGTTCTGGGCTGTATTGTTCTATGTTCTAAGCAAATGCCGGTTGATGGTAGTCTTGATGACACCATCTATTGTTTAACTGATGATGGAAGCTATTGGGGTTTGTCCTTTTTGTATACAAGATGAACCTGGGCAGTTGTCTACGTTGCTGGATAAACGTTGTAGCTGTAATGCTTGGCCAAGAATGCAGCTAGTCCTGGAGCAGAAGTCTTCAGTGCTATTTCTGAAATATTATCAGTCCCCAAACCTCTGCAGTATTGAGTGCTTGCAACTGCTTCTTGATATCAATGGACTAATTGAATTAGCTGAAGAGAAGCTGGCATGTGTGATGCTCGGGAGCTTTGATATTTTTTGCACTGATATGTTGCATTGTCCCACCATTTTGAACATGTGGATATTCAGGAAGCAGTCACTGACAGTGCTTTGTGGATGCCCAGACTTGAATTATTGGATGTTTTTGTGAAGTCTACCCAATTTAGCATGGTGGTGGTATAACAGATTACAAGACATAATCCTCAATTTAGGACAGGGCATACCAATACAGTCATGGACAGATAGCATCTGCAGCAGACAGTTTGGTAAACAGGCTGTTCACGTTCTTGTTTGCTACCTTAACAGTCACACCTTTTATGACTTGACCAGTTCAATGAGTAGTGGTGCTGTCAAGCCACTGTTAGTGGTGAATATGATACTCTGGGTGGGACATTTTACATCCTGAGCTTTGCCGTTGTCGACGCTTCCAAGAAGTACTCAAGCATTGAATACTGAGGGTATGCAGTAGGTGGTAATTGGCAGAAGATTACCTTTCCCATGTTTGACTTACTGGTCTATAGTCAACATTGAGAATTCCCAGTGCACTCGCTAATGAATGCGATGTTTTATTTCTAGTACCTAGATTAATGTTGGGTGATCTGTTCATTTTTGTTCCTTTTGAGGAACAAAAACAGAAGTTGCTGGAAAAGCTCAGTGGGTCTGGCAGCAACTGTAAAGAATAAAAATCAAAGTTAACATTTTGGGTCCAGTGACCCTTCCTCAAAATTGATGGTGGCTGGGAAAATATCTGAATATGTACAGAAGATAGGGAGGGGCATAGAGAAGGAAGTAAATGGTAGGATAAAGGACAGAGCCCAAAGCAAGAGAAGAGCAGTTGAATAAGCAAAGGAGTTGATAATGATCTGGCTGGGAGGGTGAATAGCTGTTAATGGGGACTGTTAGTGACTAACAATAGGTAGTGCGTAATGGCAGGCTATGTGACAACAAGGCCTGGTGTATGGGGTAGGAAACTAGGACATGGGAGAGTTTAGGCACTAAAATCATTGAACTCAATATAGAGTCCAAAAGGCTGCAGAGTCCCCAAGTGGAAAATGAGGAATTGCTCATCTAGGATAACAAAGTGTAGAGCTGGATGAACACAGCAGGCCAAGCAACATCTTAGGAGCACAAAAGCTGACGTTTCGGGCCTTGACCCTTCACTGAGGTTTGCAGCAAGCCTGAGATAGAGATGTTGGCCAGGGAACAGGGTCGTGTGTTAAAGTGGCAGGCAACTGGAAGCTCAGGGTCTATTTTGCAAGCAGAGCTTAGAAGTTCTGCAAAGTGTCACCCAGTCAATGCTTCGTTTTCCCTAATGTAGAGGAGACCACATTATGAGCAGCAAAAGCAGTAGTCTAGTTTCTGGGAAGTGCAGCTGAACCGTTGCTTCACATGGAAGGTATGTTTGGGCCCTTGGATAGTGGGGAGGGAGGAGGTAAATGGGCAGGTGTTACACCTTTGCCCATTGCAGGGGAAAGTGCTGTGAGTGTTGTTGGTGAGGAAAGAGTGGGCCAGGGTGTCCCGGAGGCAATGGTTTCTGTCGAAAGCAGACTAGCGAGTGGAGGGGAATACATGCCTTGTAGGGGCATCTCGCTGGAGGTGGCAGAAATGCTGTCTGATGATCTTTTGTATGTGGATGCTGATGGGATAGTAAGTAAGGACATGGGTGAATCCTATCACTGTTGCAGGAGAGAAGAGGGGTTTGAGGGCAGAAATGCAGGAGATGGTCAGACCTGGTTTTGGGCCCTGTCGACAACGGTGCTGGGGAATCCTTGGTTGAGGAAGAAGGTGGACATTTTGAGGCTCCTTTGAGACCTTTGTAACTCTTTAATGTAACTGAGTGGCTTATTAAGCTGTTTGAGGTCACTTGAGTGTCAACCAAGCTGATGTGGCTCTGGAGTCACGCAGACCAGATCATATAACAAATTACCTTTCCTTAAGCAAGTGAACAAGATGAATTTTTGAGTTCTGGAACAAAAACAAAGTTCCCGGAAAAGTGCAGCAGGTCTGGCAGCATCTGTAGAAGAGAAAACAGAGTTAACGTTTCCGGTCCAGTGCCCCTGCCTCAGAACAGTTCTGAGGAAGGGCCACGGGACCCAAAACATTAACTCTGTTTTCTCCTCCACAGATGCAGCCAAACCTGCTGAGCTTTTCTGCCAACTTTGTTTTTGTTCCTGACTTACAGCATCCGCAGTTCTTTTGGTTTGAATTTTTGAGATGATTGTTGATGGTTTCACAGTGATCAGTAGATATTTTAATTCCATCATCTTTTTAATTGAGCTCTAATTACACCATCTACTGAGATGGGATTTTTAACTGAGGCCCAAAAGCACTACCTGCATGTCTGGATCTCCGGTAGAGCAGCAATGCCCCACTACACCATTGATTCCGATGATAAAATCAAGCACACCTCACCAACTTGCTAACTTGTCAAACTCCAGAGCAATCTAATAAAACCTGCGATTGGTTTGTGTGCTTACTGTTTTAATTATTCTGATTTGTAGTTTGTAACCTTCTGTCAACTGTTCCTGGGTCTTGTAGTCTTCTAAGTCAGTGTGCTGTTTTGAGAAGAAAATAAAATCTCACAAAAGAATTGCTTACTTTCTTTCCTGTGATGTCACACATGGAATATATTCCCCTTTCTTTTGAACTGCTTTTAAGTGCTCTACTTTCCCAATGTGTTCCGCTGATCTGCCATTGCTGGTTGTTCCTGCACAAGTTTTATATATTCTAAACTTCTAGTGATCAGGACTAGAAAGTGTACATAAGCCTTGGGAATTGAATGCCCCAGACAGTTAACACAAAGTGGAAGAGGAGCGACCAACGGCCATAACCCAGTGTGGATCTGTGCTTTTTTAGAACTGGAGAAATTTGCAACATTTTATGTAGAATGACAACTGTGTGTCATTATGATATTTTTGTCAATTTATTGTTAAGTCATGCTATTTAACACTTTTTATGAAAATATCTTGCATGTTTTCTCAAATTACAGTATTAAAAACTTCCTAGTCCCTGTTGTTTATGCTTATATTACCCCAAGTTTCATTAACTCTTGTCCCACAGGGTTTCTTTGATATCCCAGTAGATAACTTGTATGCTGAACCAGCAGTGCTAAAGTGGATTAAGGAGAATATTCCAGAATGGAAAAATGGCATCATAGTGTCTCCAGATGCTGGTGGAGCCAAAAGGTAGGTGGCCAGAAGATTGCAAAAGATAAAATTACAGGTCAAACGTTCAATTTTGAGGAGTGTAAAATTCTCAGTATCAGTATAGTGATTAATTATACATCCCTTTGTGGTTTCCTTGCCACTGTGGGAAGGATTCTCTTTGACATTAAGTATCAAACAACAACAGAACATGTTGGAGAAACTTGGGTGGTCTGGCAGCATCGACGGGAAGAAAGAAAGTTAATATTTCAAGTCCGATGGCGCATCATCAGAATGCATGTGCACCCCTTTGTTTTATGTTAACACTGACCGATCCCTGTTTTAATTCAATACTGTTTTTCATCAAACTTATATTGAATGTAACTGTTTGCAGCTTTATCCTGTTTTAAAGGAATCTTGAACTAAGGTGGCTCAGTTTTAAGAGCTTTTGAACTAGTTTTGAAATTAATTAAATAGAAAGGTTAAATTCATGTTTTGTTGTAATTGTAGTCTTGGTGCCCTTTTAAACTTTTCTTAGAAAGATATCTGGTCAACACAAGTCTGGAAACGTGCCGATGTTCCACCAGAATTGAATTGCAGGACCATTTTCGGGTTACAATAATAATTCTCTCCTGATTCAGAAAAGCTACTGACCAATCACAATAGATTTGCATTTCAGTTGTATGATGTGAATACTTCAAGCAAATGTGGTCATATGCTTATTTAGGCTGGGAAACATATTGGTCATTCTGTAATATCTTTATATTTTAGAAAGGCAGTCTGATGGAGCCATTAGACAATAAGAAATAGGAACAGGAGTTAGGCCATTTACCCATCTAACCTGCTCCATCATTCAGTAGGGTCATTGCTGATCTTGACATTTCTCACATCCACTTTCCTTCTTCAAAAAAAATTCATGTGCAGCTCTTTGTTTTATGTTAGCACTAACCAACCCTTGTTTTAATTTAATATTGCTGTTCATTAACTTTTATATTGAATGTAACTGTTTGCAGCTTTATCCTGTTTTAAAGGAATCTTGAACTAACTTAAAATTCAATCAAGTAAGAGAGATGCTTTTCCATGCACAAAGCCATGTTGACTATCCATAAACAGTCCTTGCCCTTCCGCATGCATGTAAATCCTGTCCCTCAGACAAAATTTGCAGACGACACAAAAATAGGTGACAAGGCTGGTTGCAAAAATACAAACAGTTTATACAGAGATACTGAGTGGTTATGTGGAAGGGTCTAGGCCCGAAAAGTCAGCTTCCCTGCTCCTAAGATGCTGCTTCGCCTGCTGTGTTCATCTAGCTCTACACCTTGTTATTTCGGATTCTCCAGCATCTGCACCTCCTGTTATCATCCTAGGCAGCTTTTTCTGAAGCGTCTGCAATGAAATCATTCCTTTCATTAAGTAAAGGAACCAAAACTGTTCACAGTACTCCAAATGTGGCCTCACGAGCATCTTCTACAATTGCTGTAAGACTTACCTACTCTTATACTGTCCACCCCCACGCCCCCAAATTAACAGCCAGCATTCCATGAGCTGCTTTGAATACCCTGCTGCACGCATATGCTAGCTTTCTGTGTTTCATGATAAATACCCCCAAGTGCTCTGCCTTTCAAAATGCTTCACATTTCCTCACATTATATTCCATTTACCAACTTGTGCCCACATAACCACTCAGTATCTCTGTATAAACTGTTTGAATTCTCGCAACCAGCCTTGGTTGGACAGGATTTACATGCATTCAGAAGGTCAAGGACTGATTATGGATAGTCAACATGGCTTTGGGCATGGAAAATCATCTCTCTTGATTTTTTTTTTTGTTTTTTTTCTTTTTATTTAGTTCAAGATTCCTTTAAAACAGGATAAAGCTGCAAACCGTTACATTCGATATAAAATTTAATGAACAGCAATATTAAATTAAAACAAGGGTTGGTTAGTGTTAACATAAAACAAAGAGCTGCACATACATTTTTTTAAAGAAATGACAGAAGGTTAATTAAAAGTAAAGCAGTAGACATTGTATTTTTGAACTTCAGCAAGGTGTTTGACAGGGTTCTGCATGATAGGTTTTAGCAAGGTTACACCACATAGAGTCCAGGGCGAGTTAACCAATCGTTTACAAAATTGGCTTGAAGGTAGGAGACAGAGGATGGTGGTGGAGTATTGTTTATCAGACTGGAGCTCTATGACCAGTAGTGTACCACAAAGATTGGTGCTCGTTCCACTAGTTTTTTGTCATTTTATGTAAATTATTTGGATGTGAGCATAAGAGGTATGGTTCATAAGTTTTCAGATGACACCAAAATTTGTGGTGTAGTGGACAGTGAAGAAGGCTATCTCGGAATAAAACAAGATCTTGATCAGATGAGCCAATGGGCTGAGGAGTAACAAGTGGAGTTTAATTTAAATCAACGTGATGTGTTGCATTTTGGTAAGGCAAACTAGGGCAAGACTTTACACTGGGGCATGTGGCCGAACAAAGAAAGAGACCTAAGGATGCAGGTGAGTAGTTGTTGAAAGTGGAATTGCAGGTTGACGGGGTCATGAAGAAGGCATTTGGTACGCTTGCCTTCATTGATCAGAACAGTGAATATAGGAGTTAGGATGTCATGTGGCTTGCAGGATGTTGATTAGGCCACTTGTAGGATACTGCGTTCTGGCCTCCCTTCTATGAGCAAAGATGTTGTGAAACTTGGAATGGTTCGGAAAAGAATAACAAGGATGTTACCAGGATTGGAGGGTTTGAGCTATGAGGAGCGGCTGAATAGGCTGCTTGCGCACGCGCGCACACACACACACACACGTTGGAGACTGAGGAGACCTTAGAGGTTGATAAAATCATGAGGGCCATGCAAACAGTGAATAGCCAAGGGCCTTTTACCAGGGTAGGGGAATCCAAAACGAATGGGCATAGATTTAAGGTGAAAGGAAAAAGATTTCAAATGGACCTGAGGGGCTGCTTTTTCACACAGATGGTGGTGTATGTATGGAACAGGCTAGCAGATGAAGTGGTGGAGGCTTGCAACATTTAAAAAGCATCTGGATAGTTACAAGAATGGGAAGGGTTTAGAGGCATATGGGCCAAATGCTAGCGAATGAGACTTGATCAGTTTAAGATAGCCGATTGACATGGACAAGTTGGACCGAGAGGTATGTTTCTGTGGTGTCTAGTTCTGACTGTATAAGTCATTAATTATGTATTGTAAAGAGTTGCAGTCCCAGCAATTATCCCTGTGGAACTCTATTGTCAACCTGAAGAAGAATCCCTTATCCCCGCTGGCCGTTTTCATTACTCTAAAATGTTTATTGAGCTGTAAGCTGAATGTAAAAGAGCAGTTCAGGATCATGATTTTCCAGATTATTAGTGAAAGATCCTTTCATCTTTTGATCTTCAATGTTTCAAGACCCAATTATTGACTCAATTACCTCTCTTTCATCCAAACTCCTCATTTATTCAACAGACAATAATTATAAGATCATGAGAAATAGGAGCAGGAGAAGGCCATTTGGTCCATTGACACTGCTCTGCCATTTAGTAAAATCAGAGCTAATCTGGTTGTAGCCTTAACGCCACTTTACTGCCTGATTTCTTCATATCCCTCGAGTTCCTCAGGAGTCAAAAATCTGTCTGACTTAACCTTGTATATATTCAATCAGCTAGACTGCAATAGAAGAGAATTCCACTGATTTAATGTGCTTGGAGAGAATATTCAGCAGGCATGGCAGCACATATGCAGGGAAATCCGAGCTAGCATTTTGCTTCAAGTGGCCCTTCCTCGGAACAGGAAGGTTCCCGATTGCGCAATCTTCTACCCATTCTACCTTGCTTGTTGAAAGAGATACGATGTTGAATAGTACATTTGTTGGATAATCCTGAGTGCTCATACAAATACACCAACAAATAATGGGAGTATGCAGCGGAGAGTTGTGCCATCCCTGCCACAGTCTGTCACACAAACCAGCCTTACATAATCCAGCTATACTTCCTAATCATCATCATCATCATCAAAGGCCCCCTCCCACCCAGGTTATACTCTCTTCCAACCTCTTCTGTCAGGCAGAAAATATAAAATTTTGCATACATGTACAAACTCATTCAAGAACAGCTTCTTCCCCACTCTCATCAGACTTTTAAACAGGCCCCTCAAATGTTAATTTTGATTTCTCTGTCTGCACCTTCTCTGCAGTTGTATTCTGCACTCTGCTTTGCTACCCTGATGCATTTTGTATGGTATAGCGCAGGAAGCAACACTTTTCACTGTATCGCAGTACATTTGACGACAATAAATCAAACTCAATATCAAACTCAAAAGCTGAAGTTTCTGTGGGGTGCTCTTGTGTGTACCAGAAGTTATATATGTTTATACATAGGGCCTTATCTTCGTCAACACATAAGACCACGTACAGACTGCACCTGTTTCAAATCAGCAAAGTGGATAATCGCCATTCACTGGTTTATTTCTCAGGCAGTGTCCTGATAAGTCGTTATTAATTGGTACATTCGCCACAGCAATGCCTTTACAAATCAGACTTCACTGGCCAGCCAGTCACCACTCTCCTCATGTAGTGCAAGTTTTGGTTTTCCCCTTAAGTTAGTATTTTGCAAACTATCCTGATGGGTGTATGACAAAAAGCTTGGACAAAATGTCTTTTTCAGAAATGCTCAACCACTGTACAAGCAGACCGTTATTTATATATCCCTTTAGTAATGTATCATAGCACTTTCCCAATGGTAGACGTTAGACTGTCTAACCCATAGTTTTCTGTATTCTTCCTTTCTTGAAGTTAGGTGGTAAATTTGCAATTTTCAAATTAGCCAGGGCTGTGGCCTTTTCATTTTAACCATGACAAGCCTGTGTTTTTAAATTCTAACTGCTAACTGAATTTGTTTTCTCACATTGTAACATCACTGCTCATTTTCTCTACATTAAATAATAAACAAATTTTGGCATTCTTGTTTCAGTTTTTTTTTGAATAGCGTGAAGTCAGCCCAAATTTTGAACATAGCAGAGTCATCAAGCCTAACTTGAATAGGGATATTCGAATAAATTGATTAGGGATAGTCAGCACGGTTTTGTGAAGGGAAGGCCGTGCCTCACAAACCTTATTGAGTTCTTTGAGAAGGTGACCACACAGGTAGATGAGATGTGGTGTATATGGATTTCAGCAAGGCGTTCGATAAGGTTCCCCACAATAGGCTATTGTACAAAATGCGGAGGAATGGAATTGTGGGAGATATAGCAGTTTGGATCGGAAATTGGCTTGCTGAAAGAAGACAGAGGGTGGTAGTTGATGGGAAATGTTCATCCAGGAGACCAGTTACTAGTGGTGTACCGCAAGGGTCGGTGTTGGGTCCACTGCTGTTTGTCATTTTTATAAGTGACCTGGATGAGGGCGTAGAAGGATGGGTTAGTAAATTTGCAGACGACACTAAGGTCGGTGGAGTTGTGGTTAGTGACGAAGGATGCTGTAGGTTGCAGAGAGACATAGATAAGCTGCAGAGCTGGGCTGAGAGGTGGCAAATGGAGTTTAATGCAGACAAGTGTGAGGTGATGCACTTTGGTAGGAGTAACCGGAATGCAAAGTACAGGGCTAAAGGTAAGATTCTTAGTGTAGATGAGCCGAGAGATCTTGGTGTCCCTGTACGTAGATCCTTGAAAGTTGCCACCCAGGTTGACAGGGCTGTTAAGAAGGCATACAGTGTTTTAGCTTTTATTAATAGAGGGATCGAGTTCCAGAACCAAGAGGTTATGGTGAAGCTGTACAAAACTCTGGTACGGCTGCACTTGGAGTATTGTGTACAGTTCTGGTCACTGCATTTATAAGAAGGATGTGGAAGCTTTGGAAAGGGTGCAGAGGAGATTTGCTAGGATGTTGCCTGGTCTGGAGGGAAGGTCTTACGAGGAAAGGCTGAGGCACTTGAGGCTGTTTTCATTAGAGAGAAGAAGGTTGAGAGGTGACTTAATTGAAACATATAAAATAATCAGAGGGTTAGATAGGGTGGATAGGGAGAGCCTTTTTCCTAGGATGGTGACGGCGAGCACAAGGGGGCATAGCTTTAAATTGAGGGGTGAAAGATATAGGACAGATGTCAGAGGTAGTTTCTTTACTCAGAGAGTAGCAAGGGAATAGAACGCTTTGCCTGCAACGGTAGTAGATTCGCCAACTTTAGGTACATTTAAGCCGTCATTGGATAAGCATATGGACGTACATGGAATAGTGGAGGTTAGATGGGCTTGAGATCGGTATGACAGGTCGGCACAACATCGAGGGCCAAAGGGCCTGTACTGTGCTATAATGTTCTATGTTAGTGAGGGTCTCTGTATTAAATTTAAGCCCAGTTGCATGACTTCTGCTTTCCCAGTGCTTATTCTTTCCAAGCCATTCCTAAATTATGCCAACATTTGTATCCAATTACTATGATAACTAGGAATTCGAAGGCTGGATGAGGGGGAAAAAAGCCATAAAGATGTAGTGTTCATAGTTTGTACATGTTCTGTCATTTTAAGTAAGGCAGAGCGCATGCACATCAAATGTATTCTGTTTTCTCCTTTTTTGCTTTTAGAGTTACATCTATTGCTGATCGGCTGAATGTAGATTTCGCACTGATTCATAAAGAGCGTAAAAAAGCCAATGAAGTTGACCGAATGGTTCTGGTTGGTGATGTGAAGGACCGCGTGGCAATCCTTGTTGATGATATGGCCGATACTTGTGGTACAATTTGCCATGCTGCAGACAAGTGAGTTGCTGAATTGCAGAACCTAAAAGTACACTTCTTATATCAACCTCACCTTCAAAGGAAACAAACTCCCCTTTTTTTTAAATGCGCTTGTTGCACTAACAATATTAATCTCGTCTTTGATCAGTTTCTGTTTTGTAGCAATGTTCACAAAGACAGCCTTTAAACAAAAGATCTCCATTCCAACACTTCTGTTGTGATTTATTAATGAGACAAATTTTCTGCCAGTTGCCACTTTGGCCCATTTTTATGAAATTTCTGGGAGAAGATTCTGATCAGGTTTCCTTCAAAACTGTGGACCCATATTTCAGTTCTGACAGATGTCAGGGGAAGGCAAACCATGCCTCCTTTTCACAAGACTCAGCTGTCATTTTCTGAAATGTAAAGGTCTTGACAGCTGCTGTCAAATAGCAATTACCTAAGGTAACTGATATTATGGTGCCAGCTGCCAAGTGGGGAGTGGGCAGGATGCAGTTTGCAGGGGCTAAGCAAGTGATGCATTGTTTAACGTCAATCTGGGTAGGGTAGGAGAATTCAGGTCCAGGGCAGGGTAGGCACTGGGGCCAGGTTGGGTCCAGCAGAGTGCTGGGGCAGTTGGGTTGGATCTAATTTGGCCATTGGAATGTTCCAGGGGCAGGGAGGTGATCTTTGGTCTGGCCCAGTACAGTCTGGTGGTGAGGTCCAATGTTGTGGATGAGTAGAGTGTTTGTTCTAGCCCAGAGGCGAAGGGAGGGCTTGTTGGGTCAGAGTTTGGAGGAGATGCACTTGCGGGTCTGAGAGGTAAGTATGAAGTCTGCTGACTAGCATCTTAATAGCAAATAGTAACTATTTGCTTAATTTTGTCAAAACTATTTGAATTACCTGCTTTTAAATGGTGACGTCCAGAGGGTTTGGGAACTCCCAATGGAGTCCTCAATTTCCCAGGCAATTCCTTCCAAGTATGCTGCAATGGGAATTCACAGGGGCACCGTGCACAACTCTCGTTTATGCTGGAATAATGATTGTCTGGCTGTCAGAAGATTAGGCCAATATTTGAAGATGTGCTTGCAGTGGGCAACTTCCTTTGACAGAAATAAAGGAGGTATATCGTAACAGCACTGCAAATATTATAGCAATAGTTTTGCAAATAATATACTGTAGGTAGGTGAGCCTACACCTTCCCTTTTAACTTGAAGGTCTGATCTGAGCTTTAAGTGGAGAAAATGGTCAAGGTTTGCATATCTCCATGTATTTTTTAAAGTTTTCTTGTGCTACTGCTAACTTGGTAACATTAGAATCCTATTCCCTTCAAGTAAAATCAATATGTATAATTATTATTCCTTTGACTTCCAATCTCCACCCATCATGTTGATTTTTCAGGAGAACATTCCTGTGAATCCAATGATCAATTCCTCCTGCAGTTGACTTCTTAAGTTGCCGTCCTGTTTGCCAATTCCTCCTACGTATGATGCAACACATAACATAAAATGGTCCATTGAGAAATATTCTATTTTACCACCATCATCGAGAATGGGCCTTCACTATAATTAAACTATTCTTAGAATTAGTATTTCCAGGGTTCACACCCACACATCCTAGAATTTGCAGTTTGTTTGTTTTCACATGCTGTTTACAAATCTACAGTGTGGCCAAAACAAATAATTTAAGTCTTAGGTTGATATGCACCCATTGTGTAGTCTGATTTGCCTTTAATATATTCGAGTGCCTTCACTGCATTGTTTCATTTTGAAGTTTTTTTAAAGTTAGTTCCAAAATCCTATAAAATGCTGGGAAGCAAACTATGACCAGTTTCTAACAAATTTCCTTAATAAACAGCCTCTTCTTTTTGTTCCCAATACTATCAGTTGAACTTAATTTCAGTATTCTTCTCAAGACTGACTAAAGTGCTGATCTGTAAAACTCAGTAATTTGAGTTGCTTTGGTTTGAGAAGTAGGAGAGAAGCATAGACCACTGATTTAGCTTGTTTAAAAGTATTGAGTAACTTAATTGAACTCTCCAACGTTCTGTTTAATTTGTAATTGTGCATGTTTTTCCAAGCAGTTACTGACACATCAAAAATTAGAAATGAAATGCTGCAGTTGGTGAGAGGAAAGGAGCTTAGTTTTTGGTTTGATTTATCTGTGCATCATAGGCTACTTTCTGCTGGAGCAACCAAAGTCTATGCAATCCTCACACACGGAATCTTTTCTGGTCCTGCTATCTCCCGTATCAACAATGCCTGTTTTGAAGCAGTGGTGGTCACCAACACGATACCTCAAGAGGATAAGATGAAACATTGTCCCAAGATACAGGTATGTTAAGAATGAGCTTTTCTGCACCAGGGAGGAACTCTGATGCAGTATCAAGAGATAATTCCCTTAGTACTTCCTTTAGAACTGTTTTGGAATAAAGTTTGAAGCTTATTTTCCAGTCGTTCTTTGTCTGATTTTTGGCCAATAGTAGCGTTTATCTATGGAAGTATTCTAGTGTACATGGCTGAGGATTTTCCTCTATTTGCTGCAGGAGGGTGGTCATCAACTATTGTATTAACCTTTTGAAATAAAGGAAGAACTGCTTAGGATAAGCAAATATTTATAGAGTCCTCTCAAAGTGAGAACACAACTGCTGGAACAACTTGTATTTTTAACTCTAATGTTTTCTAAATTTGTAGGTAGTATTAAATTAGGAGGATTAAGTAACACTGAGAAGAACTAGAGTGAATGACAAGATCATACCGAGACTGAGAGCCGCAGAAGAACCAGAACTGGGAACTAAACATTGCAAAAGAGTAGGAGAACTGGAAAGTGGCATATCTCTACTTGGTTGGAATAACATGTTGCCACAAACAAGACTAAAATACAATTTATGGATATAGATAACGAATTAATAACAACAATATTGGAAGTGAGGTTGAGGAATAAATATGCAGACAAATTAGGGAATAGAGTAAAGAAATATTAAATAATCTTAGTGGATTCTGGCTACCTCTTGTATCGATGGACAGAGGAAATGGATTTCCTACTATGTGCACAGGTCTTCTTTCTAGCTGAATGGTTTGAAGCATTTGCCATCATCTTCAGCCAGATGTGCCTGGTGAATGATCCATTTCAGCCTCCTGCTGAGGTCTCCAGAAACACTGAAGCCAGTCTTCAGCCAAACCATCTGTTGCACGTAGTATCAAGAAACAGCTGTAGTCACTTGATACTGCAAAGGCTATGAGCCTTGACAATGTTAGGACTGTAGTATTGAAGCATTGTGCTCCCAGACAAGCTACAAACTTGGCCAAGCTGTTCTAATATAGCTACAGTATTGGTATCTGGTGATAATGTAGAAGACTGTCATGGTTGTCCTGATCCTACAGCACGGCAGGTATAGTATGACCCTTCAGCACCTAATCAGTCCACTGTTTGTTATTAGCAAGGTGCTTTTAAGGTGTTGTCGATCAAGTGCTAGATCTGCTCAGCAAAAACCAGTGCTCTGTTTTGGTTCTGCCACAGCCATTCAGCTCCTGATTTAAATGCAACCTTGGATCAAAAATTGACAAAAGAACTAAATTTGAGAACTGAAATCAGTGACTGCCATTTCAGATTAACAATGTGTCATGTGTCGTTAAGGAATTCTCACAAAATTGGAGCCAACGGAGAATTGGGGGGTGCTTTTACCTGACTGCGGTCAATACTGCTGTCTGGGTCTTAAAAAGATAATATGAAGGGGTTGACCCAGTAGTAGTAGCTTTTAAAAATTACCAAAGATTTTATTGGAATAAATGCAGGCCCTGATTTTCTTTCTCAAGTCAGGTACACAAAAGTGAGAGTGAACTTGACCTTCAAAAGACTTTCCATCTGCAGTTTGGTGGGTGTGATGTAGTGGCAGTGTGTGGATTTGAATTCTGGCAAGGTGCCCTGTGAAGAGGGACCCTCTCCATGGCAAAAATAAAATCTACAGAGATTTTATTTAAGGGGAAGAGCAAAACTAGAGGCTGTTAGTAGAAATCGCCAAGAAAATGTACACTAAATTCATAAGCATTTTTGTATGCAATCGTGAATGTGGATCCTGCTCCTATTGAAATGGTCGAAGTAAATGCATTTAAGGCGAGGCTAGGTACTCCTGGGAGGAAGGATTAGAGAGAGATACTGATAAATGAGAAAGAACGGGAAGAACCTTGACCGAACATAACTAATGACGTGGTCAGTTTCTGTGCTGTTCGTTCTATATATCATATGCTTCCTAATCTGCTTCAACCTAATTTTTAATGGTTGGCAGCCAAGGTTTAAGCTTTATGTCACATTGGCTACGGCAGTTGTCTTGAAACAGATCCCAAAGTGAAATATCACTTGGTGTCTATGTGCCCTTCGTTCACAAGATTGAGCCTCTGTGTTCAGGATCTGACTTTATGCAGTTGCTTCATCCAGAATCAGGCCCTAATGTAATCCCATGCTAAGTATTGCAGAAGTGTGAATTTCCTTTTTAAGTAATTCATTGAAGTATTCCATAATTTTAAAGGAAATGGTCCAAAGGAATATGTTGGAAGAGAAAATGTTGGGGAGGAAATTCCAGACCATGGCACTCAGCAATTAGAGATATTGCCATCAATTTCTGCTCAGTTTGCTTCACGCCTAGCCTTTCACTTCTTTCTGCCTATTCCTCCTTCTGTTACCCTACATTTCAAGTTCCACAACAGCTTGTAAAAGCAGCAGGTAACTGCTTGGGGAAAAATAATGTAAGAGAAAGGGCATTGAATAGTATTACATGGACGGCAGTTTGAGAGCTCGCATGGGTGTCATGGGCCAAATGACTCAACTGGCCTGTAAAATTTCAATTTACTTTATTATTATGAGGATAAGTTACTAGCTACAATGAGTGCAGTGTAAATTTCATGATGTAAATGCCATCAAATTGTAATGTAAAGCTTAATGTTGTATATTTACCCCCCCCGACTCTCTCTTTCTCAAGATTGTCAAACTAGTGTAGTTGGTCTGAGTTGTATTTCAATTAACATACTGCCTGTTACTGGTTTCTCGTATAGTTTGTAGTATGACTAAATTAAAAACTGATCCATCTGTATTCCAATACACAACACATTGAATTATCATTTTGTTTCTTTCTTCTAGGTTATTGATATCTCCATGATCCTTGCTGAGGCAATTCGAAGAACCCACAATGGAGAATCTGTCTCTTATCTGTTCAGCCATGTTCCATTGTAATACCTGTGCAGTCCATGCTATTTTACCAAAATTGTTTTTTTTCCCCCCTCTAGTCCTTCTGTTGCACCTGCCAGACCAAAAAGTTAAAAAGTATTCTTTTGCTTCTGCTTCACATTGTGGTACACTTCTATCTGAACTGAAATTGAGTAGACATTTCAGTATGTTAGATGTTTCCAATTAAAAGCAGCAGCTATAATTGGGTTTAATATGTATGAAACTTAACTTTTTTTGATATATAGGGCTATATATATCTGGTATTTACCTTAAAACAAAATCATGCCTAACTTTTTTTTTCCCCCCATATTCTGTGTTGCAATATTGATTGCTCCATGTCTGCCACAGTGTAAGCTTGCCGCTGTTTTACATGGAGCAGGTTGTTACTAGGTGCTTACAAATATTTTGGCAAAACTGGAATAGAGCTGGTGTGTTAGGGAAAAATTAATGTATTAAATCATTTTTATTCCCTGCTTTTTCATGTTGTAAAATTTGTTTCTATCAATGCAATAGTACATTTAATCAAGTTCTGTATATTTTCCACCTGAAACAGCTCAACAGTATACTGTTAGAGAAAGAACAGATGATTTTTGTCTTGGTTTTATGTTGTTTTATGCCTTACTAACTGTACAGTAATTTAATAGTTATGAATAATTTCATTAATGCATCATACCAGTATATTCCTTCTGAGTTGTAATTGGTTTGGATTGAGCTCTTTTCAGTCAGCAAGATGATGATTCAGCTGACTTTCCAAGAAACTTTAAATTAATTGGAACCTTACTGAATATAACTCTTTGAGGCAGTCTATCTGCCCTTAAACCTGGATCTAAAACACTTTCATTGAAAACCAAATGAACTGCTTTCTTATGGGAAATGAGAAGAGAATTGTACTTTATTTCCATCATATTCAAATAACCTGGATAAACCAATACAAATTTAATCAGTGTTGCAATTTGATTTATTTGACACATTTCTTAATCTGCATACACATATATGAGCCATATATTTAAGAACAACAGTTGTGACCTCATGTAGTTGAGTTGCAACTCTTGTAGTTTTGTTCTCACTCTTGTGGGTGGATAGAAAGACACTAAATCTGTCCAGTTTCTTGCACATAATCCAGAAGAGTAGTAAATTGATTTTGCCCCTAGATTGATGGTTAACTATAGTGCTGGTGTATACTACTACTTAGTAGTAATGCAACTTGGAAGAACTCATTTGAGTGAAATCTTGTTGAGAATATCTTGGAATATTTTTAAAGGAGACTTGAAAAGTCATTTCTTAATATGGACATGTGCAGAATTTTGAAGACTGCAACTGTGGTAATTATTCTGCAACTCCCCTTCCAAAGTTAGAAACCTGAAGAGATTATGTCATCCTGAAATGAACATCTTTTTCCTTAATCTGTTAAATATAGTGGAAATCTATAGGTATTGAAGCTGTAGAATGAACTTAACTTAGGTTTCCAGGTGTCTTTGCTCAAAAAGGCCAGGCATAATCGGTACATTGAAGCTTTACAAAAAGAATTTCCAGACATTGTCTCTGTTGGAATGCTGGTTCTGTTCTGGATGTTGCTGTTTGTTCAACAGCATCAAATGACATAAAGTTGTAGATGCTATTTCATAAATGTTGCATGATTGAAAATGTTTTTTGGGAGTGTTAAAATGCTGGCTTACACACTTGGGGACTAGCTTCCAACCAAGGATATAAACATTTTCATTTACCTACTGTTTGACTGTAATGTGAAACGAGATTCCTTTAAGCCACTTCTCAGTTGCCCAGAGCATACACAATGGAATTATTTTAGCCAGCTGGCACTCAGGCAGGTCATGGGAAAAACATGGGAAATCTCAGCTTTGTCCACGTGCAAATTTATGTTGTGACATTGTGGAGTTGGGATTGCTGAATAAAATTCTATAAAAATTGCATTTCTAAAACTTGTTGAAACTTCTGTCTACTGTTTTAGATGAAATTGCACAGCATTCCCCTACTGTGAATGTAAGCAAGAAATTGAAATATTTTCTATATTTGTGCACACAGTTCATATTCATTGTTTATGTACTCCTTTATTAAAACAATATTGAATCACAGGGAGGGATAGGGAAGGGTTGTCCTGTGCATTCATCAATATCCTGGATGATGCTGTTGCTCATTCTGGGCTTTGCTTCCAGCTGACCCCAGTGTTTTGTATGTTTTGGACTAGCTAATGCTATTCTGAACTGTCTGTCTGGATTGAGCAGTGGTAATGCATGGAAAATCTGATTTAGTGCCGTATAGAGCTACATTACCTCAAATAAGCGAAATGTAGCCTTTGGGTTCTTTGGTTAAACATTGGATTGGAGTTCCCGTATATACACATACAGTTCAAACATATGTTACAATCTGAGCATAAAAATGATTTTTTTAAGGCTATCTTGATAAATTTGGTGTTGAACCCTGTACAGTTATATTGGGACAATTTCTACAAATTCAAGTCTGCAATTGTTACTCCGTTTTTAGCTTGTTTTCTACAATATGGAGAAAAGCTGAAGAGCTTATGTTTGTTCAATCATGTGCTGCAATAAATGTGTGATGTTGTTTGTCATGCAAGTGTTCTAATTTTCACTTTTACTGTGTTCATTGTCATAATGTAAAAAAGCTACAATTTGATTTACCTTTTTAAAATTTTCTATTCTGTCTTGTTCGTGTGACATTTTGAGACATAATATCCTGAGCAGCAGTTCCCATTCAGTACCTTGTCCAAGTTCTCATTTAGTAGCTTGAGCTTTCATAGTAAGTCTTGCCACATTACCGTTCATGGAAGATTTTTTGTGCCTTCAACCAATTCCTTGGATAAGAGTTCACGTGTCCTGAGTTTTTACAATTCAGTTAGTTACTATATATTCCATTAATTATAGAATCCCTACAGTGTGAAAACAGACCATTCAGCACAACAAGTTGACACTGACCCTCTGAATATCCCACCAAGAGTCATCTTGCATAACCCACCTAATCTACACCTCCCTGAACACGGGCAATTTAGCACGGCCAGTCCACCTAGCCCGCACATCTTTAGACTGAGGGAGGAAACCCACGCAGACACGGGGAGAATGTGCAAACTGTACACGGTCATTTGCCCAAGGATGGAATCGAGCCTGGGCCCCAACTGCTGTGTTGCTTATTTTGGATGACAGAGCAAAAAGTATTATTTAAACTGAGAACACTAACACAAAGGAACTTGGGGCATGAAGCAGAAAGCTAGTACACAAGTGCAGTAGGTGATTTTTTTTTTGTTCGTGGGATGTGTGTGTGCCTGGCTATACCAGCATTCTAAATGGGTTTTATCAGGAAGACAATTGGAATGCTAGCCCTTCTTTCTACGGGGTTGGAGGAGAGGAGGGAAGACTTGCAACTATACAAGGTGCTGAAGACACCACACCTGGAATATGTAAAGCAGGTTTGGTCATCTTTCTTAAAATATTTCATTAGTGGCAGATTGGAGAAGTTCACTAGGACAATCCCAGAATGGAGGGATTGTCTTATGATGAAAGGTTTAACAGGTTGAGACTCACTGGAATTCAGAAGAATGAGAGGTGATCTGATTGAAATAAGTAGGATTCTTAATGGGCTTGATAGGGTAAATGCAGAGATGGGTTTCCCCTCCTAGGAGAAATTAAGACCAGAGGGCATAGTCTCTGAATTAAGGAATGCCAATTTAAGACGGAGCTGAGGGATTTCTTTTCAGAGGCTTAAATTTTTGAACACATTTTCTCACCATTCCTGTCAGACCCCAGTCCAACAACCATCCCTACCTCAAGCCCACTCCACATTGGCTGTCAGCTGCTCCAAAGTAGGTTTTCTTCAGGACTGCTTCCCCCATGTCAGCCTTCACCCCAGGATTTTCTTCCAGGGCTTGCTAGCTCCTCTGTTCTGCTTCAGTTAATTCCAAGTCATTATTTATTGAAAAACATTCAAAAAGAAGAGAGAAAAAAGAAAAAGCAGAGGAGCTCCTGCTGGAATATTTTGTGGGGGGTGATGGCCTCATGGTATTATTGCTGTACTAGTAAGCCAGAGACACAGATAATGTTCTGGGGACCTGGATTCAAATCCAACCAGGCCAGATGGTGGAATTTGAATTCAAGTTCTAAAAATCTGTAGTTAAGAGTTTAATGACTCGGAAAAATCCATCTGGTTCACTAAGAATCTTTAGGGAAAGAAACTACCATCCTTAATTGATCTGGCCTACGTGTGTTTCCAGACCCACAGCAATGTGGTTGATTCCTCCGGGCAATTAGGGGTGCACAATAAATCCTAAATAAAAACCAAAAGAACTGCAGCTGCTGTAAGTCAGAAACAAAAACGAAGTTGCTGCCAGACCTGCTGAACTTATCCAGCATCTGTGAAGAAAAAGTCGAGTTAACATTTCATGTCCGATGACCCTCAGAACTGATAACAGCTGGGAAAATGTCAGTTTAAATGCAGAAAAAAGGGAGGGGGTGGGGTAGCAGTGAATGATAGGATAGATCCTAGAGAGAGAGAAGAGCAGTTGGGCATAGAGTTGACAATGATCAGGCTGGGAGGGTGAATAGTTGTTAATGGGGACTATTAGTGACTAATAACAGGTAGTGTATAATGGAAGGCTATGTGGTAACAAGGCCTGGTGTGTGGGGTGGGGGTGCTGGGACATGGGAGAGTTTAGGTCCTAAAATTATTCAATTCAGTATTGAGTCTGGAGGGCTGCAGGGTCCCCAAGTGGAAAATGAGGTGTCGTTCTTCCAGTGATAATGGGAACTGCAGATGCTGGAGAATCCAAGACAATAAAATGTGAGGCTGGATGAACACAGCAGGCCCAGCAGCATCTCAGGAGCACAAAAGCTGACGTTTCGGGCCTAGACCCTTCATCAGAGAGGGGGATGGGGTGAGGGTTCTGGAATAAATAGGGAGAGGTGGGGAGGCAGACCGAAGATGGAGAGAAAAGAAGAGTATAGGTGGGGAGGGGATAGGTCAGTCCAGGGAAGACGGACAGGTCAAGGAGGTGGGATGAGGTTAGTAGGTAAGAGATGGAGGTGCGGCTTGGGGTGGGAGGAAGGGATGGGTGAGAGGAAGAACAGGTTAGGGAGGCAGAGACAGGTTGGACTGGTTTTGGGATGCAGTGGGTGGAGGGGAAGAGCTGGGCTGGTTGTGTGGTGCAGTGGGGGGAGGGGACGAACCGGGCTGGTTTTGGGATGCGGTGGGGGAAGAGGAGATTTTGAAGCTGGTGAAGTCCACATTGATACCATTGGGCTGCAGGGTTCCCAAGCGGAATATGAGTTGATGTTCCTGCAACCTTCGGGTGGCATCATTGTGGCATTGCAGGAGGCCCATGATGGGCATGTCATCTAAAGAATGGGAGGGGGAGTGGAAATGGTTTGCGACTGGGAGGTGCAGTTGTTTATTGCGAACCGAGCAGAGGTGTTCAGCAAAGCGGTCCCCAAGCCTCCGCTTGGTTTCCCCAATATAGAGGAAGCCACACCGGGTACAGTGGATGCAGTATACCACATTGGCAGATGTGCAGTCGTTCTTCCAGCTTGCATTGAGCTTTGCTAGAACACTGCAGCTAGCCAGAGACACAGATGTTGGCCAGGGAGCAGGGTGGCATGTTTAAGTGGTAGGCAACAGGTAGTTCTGTTCGCAAAAAATCCCTGAACTACCTGTTCAGAAATAGCAAGAATTTTTTTTTCTGAAGAAGTGTCCCAACCCGAAACACCAGCTTTCCTGCTCCTCTGATGCTGCCTGTCCTGTGTTCCTCGAGCTCCACACTGTTATCTCTGATCTACCTGTTGCTTCTTTGTCTGTACAATTACTCCTCTCTCTCTCTTTAGGCTGTATCCTGTTGTTTACGCCATGTCCTACTCCCCCTCCCTTTTTTTCTGCTTGCAAACTGACATTTTCCCAGCCACCGTCAGTTCCGAGGGTCACCAGACCCCAAACGTTAATCGATCTTTTCTTCACAGATGCTGCCAGGGCCAGGCCTGCTGAGCATTTCCAGCAATTTCTGTCTCTGTGGTAATAAATGCCTTCATCCCGTGAATGAATTTTTAAAAATTTACTCTGTCACCATCTTGCTAAAAATCATATTGTCTGTATTTGGAATGTCTTGGGGCAACATATGATGCTAGTGGTCATTTTGACTTGTTACCCTGTACCTTGCATGGGTAGGAACAGTTGTAATGTAATTTATAGTATTCCAAGAATTGTTGAATAGGGGTGTGCCTTATTTGAGATCATCCACAAAAATTAGGTAGTTGGATTTTCATCTTAGTAAACTAGAATTCAATTATTTGTATGCAGTTGGACAATCCAGATCATTGTGGAAATTCCAAAGCAAAGCAATATTTGCAGCAGTCTGCTGCAAGTTTCTGTAAAAGGAAAATATTGTCAAAAATGTCAGTTATCAAAATTCAGGAATAGATAGTCACAATCTGTATAAGAAATTTACAAGGATAAATGGGCAGAACGCAGCATTGGAGTTTAAACGGTTTAATTTTTTTAAAAAGTTCATTATTCTTTCTGCTGAGTAATGTGATACCACTGAATATTCAGGTTTTAAGATAAAGCAAAAACACAGGTCACAGTCACGTGCATAAACTATTCAAGCTAAAAAATAAAAAAAGAATAATTGACTTAAGGGTCACCGGACTTGAAATGTTCACTCTGATTTTTTTTCTTCACAGATACTGCTAGGCCTGCTGAGCTTTTCCAGCAACTTCTGTTTTTGTTGTGAATAATGTCATTTTAATATTAGAGTTAAAGGAAACTAACCATATCAAAGTAAATGTTTAACTCTGACATTGGTTAAAGCCAGACAACTGAAATGCTTATCTAGAAAGGCTAACACTTCCTCTGGCATAATGGAAAGTACCCCAGCAAAGAAATAGGTAAGGCATCATTTCCATACTGCAGAACATTACACAGCTAGTTTCTACTACATTTTCAAACAAGGGGATCATCACACACTGATCAAAATGGGAATGTTATAAGTAACTGATAATGCTTAGTGTATCACGATGGTGTGTGGGCAGTTTGAACTCAAGACATTGGAAATCAAGCCATAAAATAAGACTTTGAGAATTATCCAACGAGCTGTCTATGTGTAAGTATGCAAATATGTTCCACTTCTGATATGACCAAACACACGGGGCAAGATAAACCACATATTTCCTGAAGTTGCTTAAACTAGACTTTTACACTTAAGATGCATTATAGCAGCAAGCCCTTGCAGCTGTGGCTAATATCACAGCGTTTTGCACTAATGCAAACCTGCCTCTGCCACCACCTCCATGAATCTGCGTTGGATGCAGATGCCATCAGGAACCCAAATCCTCTTCTGCTGCAGTAACTATGGTCAATGCCAGGACCATCTCAACCATTATGCACATAGATGTGCCAAATATATGTTCTCACTAGAACTCTCTTGGTGTTACTTTGTCTTTTCTACCTCATACTAATGTGCCTTTCCTAAACTGCTTATGCTTGTACTACTTGTTTTCATCCATGTTTTGAAGCTACATGATGGTACTTGTTGTCCCCTAGGGCTAGAACAGACAATTTAAATAGCCCAGGCTTTCTTCAGAGATGGTACCTACAATTTAATTTCTTTGTCCTTTGCTGTTTCACTCAAGAATGTGCATGTATTGCTTGAGCATCTAAATACCAAACTGAAAAAAATTGAGAACCTGCAAACACAAATCAGAAATTAACCAAAATGATGGAATGTGTGAAGTTTCTAAAACCAGTAGCCAGATCGGAGTTGGAATTCCCAAGGGTAAAAGTAAAAATTGCACGACTGCAGCAGCTTACGCGAGGATAAAACAGCTAAGAACAATGGGAATAAACAATGCACCACAAATGGTAACTCGTAGGAAATTCAAAGCTGTACTTCAGCAGTGCTGCAGTGTCCTAAATCTTTTGTTTCTACAATATAGATCAGATAAAGCTATGAGCACGTTTCCCCTGGCCTTTCCAACCTTTAAGTATAAATAACCCATGATTTTCATTTGCGTTATAGTTGTGTTTTGGCTTTTTGATTAGATTCCCTACAGTGTGGGGAACAGGTCCTTCGGCCCAACAAGTCCACACTGCCCCCTGAAGCATCCCACCCAGACCCATCCCCCTATAACCGACACACCCCTGAACACTGCGGGCAATTTTAGCATGGCCGATCCAGCTAACCTGCACATCTTTGGACTGTGGGACGCAGACACAGGGAGAATGTGCCGACTCCGCACAGACAGTTACCCGAGGCTGGAATCGAACCCGGGTCTCTAGAGCTGTGAGGCTGCAGTGCTAACCACTGAGCCACCGTGCCGCCCTAGGGCAGAACGAGATGAATGGCTTCACTCCCCCGCCTGTGGGATGGTTTCCTTCGTTTCGAGCCTGGTTGTATATGAACGCAATTTGATGGTGGTTTGAACAGTGTTCTTCATTTCGTCTGGTTGTCACATCCCAACTAGAATAGAAGGTACAACGACGAGGAAAAACAAATACAATTTATTAATTAAGCTCCAGTTGCTTTCGGGAGGCGCACTTGAAACAACACCTCAAACTATTTTTTAAAACCTTCCGAAGAGGAATAATCTCCCAACGCAATCTTACACGTATTATCTCATGCTCTCCGGCCCGATTGTCGTTCAATCAGAGCATGAGCCTGCCTGTCACTCCACAGAATAGCCCAATCAAAATTGGAGGGAATGGACCTGTCCTCTGAGTTGGTACTGCGCTCATCATGTAAAGATTGACTGTGAAGGTTAATAGGAAAACCAGGGGGAATCGAAAATACTCATCATAGCAGCTGTCAACGATTTTAGACCAACATCCTCAAACATTAAATGCCGAATTCAAGCAAGGTATAGTTCAGAACATTAGCTCCATCTTTGGAAAATTGAGTTTGGGCGAATTTGTTCTTTGTTGTCCATCGAAAATATTTGATCAATCCTTTGTCTCCTACAGGTTGTAACATCCACTTAATTTAAGGATACTTGGGTCCAATTCTACAACAGTGGCTCTCGATTTATTTTAAAAAGAAACTGGTGGATTAGGATTGTTTTTAATTTTTTTTCTAACTACATCATTTGAATCTTAGCGAATTTTCTTCTCCGTTTTGTGGGAATTGGTAGCATAAAAAGTATAATGCGTTTAGTTAAACGTGCAGCATCGATTTTCTTCTTAATGGGTCTGAAGACATACCGCCCCACCTACTCGAAAACGTGTATCCAGGCTGAACCACAGGCTTCGTACCAGTCGTTATCTTAAAATCCTTAGCGTGAGGAAGCAGGCCATTCGGCACATCGACCCTCCGAAGAGCATCCCTTCCAGACCACCGCCCCCACCCCGTATTTCCCATAGCTAACCCACACATCTTTGGACTGCGGGAGATAACTTAAGATGCTGCTTGGCCTGCTGTGTTCCTCCAGCTGTACATTTTGTTATTTCCGTACAGACAGTCGTCCGAGGGTGAAATTGAACACCGCCCCCACATCCTCTGTACCATAGCTTCCCTCCGTCTTATCAGTGTCAGTGATCTCTGCAAATATGTAACATCATAATAATAATCTTGTGTTATTTAAATCTAACACGCGACGTTCTTTTAAGGATCTCTGATGGGTTTATTTTCAGTGAGATATAATGTACAAGGTGAAATGCAGACAGCCTATGCCTCCAGTATCACCGTGCAGAGCCACTTAAAAACATCTGCGTATTGGCCATATTAGCATTTGAGCTGTCTAAATGATATCACTCTAAAGGTGATAACACTAAGCTTGGTGCTTTCAATTCAGACATAACTGCTCCCAACACTCATTAGGAACTTGCCTTTTTCTAGTCACCACGACCTGCAATTCATGAAAATCGCATGTCACAGAATAAGTCCTGTTCATTTCCTCAGATAGCTGCAGAGTCATGGGGGTCTACAGCACTGAAAAGTGACCTTTGACCCATTGAGTGCACCAGTGAATAGCAATTACCTAAAACTATTTTCCAGAACTTAGTGCATAGCTTTGTATGCCTTCGCACCTCAAGTGCATGTCTAAATATTTCTTAAATGTTTTGAGGGTATCTGCTTCCATCACCCTTACAGAGAGTGAGTTCCAGATTCCCACCACCGTTTGGGTGAAAAAGCTTTTCCTCATCTCCTCTAAACCTCTGCTCATTACCTTAGATCTACGTCTGTGGTCAGTGATCCCTCCATCAAGGGGAAAGTTACCTTCTTGTCTACCCTGTTTAGGCCCTTCATTATTTTATACATTTCACTCACGTAAGCATAGTGGCTCTGTAGTTAACACTACCACCTCACAGCACCAGGGACTCTGGTTCACTTTCACCTCTTCAGTGACTGTCTGGATGGAGATTGGACATTCTCCCTGTCTCTGCAGAGGTTTGCTCCAAGTTCTCTCTCACAGTCCGAAGATGTGCAGGTTGGGTGGGTTGGCTGTGCTAAATTGCCATCGTGTCCAGGGATGAGCAGAATACAGGGTCGGGGTACTGGGTCTGGGTGTGGATGCTGTTCAGAGGGGCAGTGTGGACTCATTGGGTTGAAGGGTCAGCTTCCACCTATATGGATTCTATGATTCATATTCTACTCTCCAGCCCCTACCCCACCCCCTGAGTCTTCTCTCCTCCAAGGCAATCTCTCTTCTAACTAAAAGGCTCCAGATTTACTCTCTGGTAAGTCTCCTCTCCAATGCAATCATATCCCTGCTAAAACATGGATTTCAGAACTATCCACAATATTCTAGCTGTGACCTTTATCCTGTTCCAGAATAACCTCCCTACTCTTAAACTTTAACCTTAATAAAGGCAAGTATCCTGTAGATCTCATAGGCTCTCACCTTTGCTCCCAGTCCAGGGTGGCACAATGGCTCAGTAGTTAGCATTGCTGCCTCACAGTGTCAGCGATCTAGGTTCAATTCCAGCCTTGGGTGACTGTGTGAAGTTTGCGCATTCGGTGGCTTGGCCATTCTAAAATTGCCCATAGAGTCCAGGGATGTGCTGGTTACGTGGATTAGCCCTGGGAAATGCAGGAGTCAGGGATAGTGGGTCTGAGTGGGATGCTGTTCAGAAAGGTGGTGTGGACTCAACGGGGTCTGTTTCCACACAGTAGGGATTCTGTGACATCCCCCAAGCAGGGCTCTATCAAAGGCCTTGCTGAAGTTCAAGAAGACTACATCAAATGATTAAGTTCTGCCTCTCCAAGTGGAAATGAACTCCGACCCTCAGAATTATTCCTAATAGTTACCCCTGATTTCTATACCCACATCATCCCTCCAATTAGTGACCACCAACACAAAATTTTACTTTAGAACCATACCTATGTCCTCTGGCTCCACACACAAACTACTATTGTGGTTCTCAATGGGCCCTACTCTTTCTCTAGTTATCATTCTACCATTACTAGACTTGTAAAATAACATAGGAGTTTCATTTATTTTACCTGTCAGTATCCATCAGTATTCGTTTTTAGCTAAGTTAATATACCTTTCAAGTTTCATCTTGCACATTCTACGCTCCTCCTGGCCTTCTGCTGTTTTCAGCCCCGGGTATCTGCTGGAAACCTCCCTTCTTCTCTTTATCCAATCCTGTATATCCTTGATTGCCAATAATTTCAGTTCTTGTTGCTTAGTTTACCTAGATGCAAAGAGCATTAGGAGGAGGAATACAGAATGGACATTACAAATAGAACAGGCAAGAACTAATAGAACAGGTGACTTGTTAATAAAATTCGGATGGTTGAGATTAAGAATAGGCACTGTGCAAGATGACAGAGGAGGGCTGAGGTGATAGAGATGTCAATAATGTTTATGATTCAACATTTGGAGTTTGGAACTTGAGTCACACTCACCTGTTTATTTTGTTAATGGTATATGATGGCCTCGACCTGTGTGCTTGATCTTGATCATTTTTCATTGTGGCTATAGTGCCCTGAGTGGTTTGGAGAAAATAGGTGTGTTTTAATATTTTTATGCACACTGAAGGTGAAGCTGAAGTCAGGACGAGAGATCAAGTAGGAGCTTCATCTAACTAGCTGATAAGCTGTGAAACTTCAAAGTAGAAGGTGAAATTGTAGCTGGAGAGCTCCATCAGCCAATGCAAATTGGGATAGGTAGAGTCATGTGTGGGAGATAGTCGACTGGGGACCATTGGCTGTCTATAATGTAAAGTTGATTATGAAGCAAGAATGAAACAGATGTCGGCCTGGATGGGAGTTCGAGAATGTGATAAATTAGAATGTTTGTGTATGAAATAAAAATAAAGGCACTTGCTTTTGCTATATATTTACAAACCTGAGTTTACCAAACCTATTGTGTGATGGTGCCTGTTGATAATAAAAAAATTACATTTACAACAAACAAACTTCACTTAATTTGATTGTGATAATAAATTTATCCAGGATTATGATTAAGTTCATCTAACGAACAGAGAACGTTATTATGCAATATGCGATATATGTACCAATGTGTATTATCAAACAACGTTTTCTTCTTGTTTTGAGTGAAAATAGTATGTGACGAAGACAGTTATGCAGTGAATATCGATACTTTTTTAATATATTACACAGAAAAATTGAAAATGCAGCAGGATTCTGAAGACTCAGTGGCAGACTCACTGAAGAACTGTGGAATTGGAGCTATCTCTAGCTGTCTTGCGACATTTCTGACGTTTCCAATTCACAAGACAATTTTCCGACAGCAAATCCATGGTTTTGTTATCCGAAAAGCTGTCACTCAACTCTGTCAAGAAGGCCTTATCAAGTTTTACAGAGGAATTCTTCCTCCACTCCTAGCCAAGACCATCCAAGGTACCTTGCTGTTTGGTGTTTACGATAGCCTCATTAGAAATATCTCAACAGAGGATACATATTTGTACCATCGCTGCATTGCAGGATCCCTATCTGGAATCATCGAAGCATTGGCCTTGACCCCATTTGAACGTGTCCAAAATGTCCTTCAGGACCACAGGAAAGATGTCAAGTTTCCCAATACCCATAGTATCCTAAAGGAGTTTAATTCTTACAGCTTTAAAAATAAGTTACAACTTGGGTACTATCGAGGCTTCCTCTCCATTCTCCTGAGGAATGGAACAGGCAGTGCCCTTTATTTTTCTTTCAAAGACCCAGTTAAGGATTTATTCTTGGAGCGAGGCATACCTAGTGGCATTTCTGCTTTTGTTTCTGGGAGTTTCAATGGAATGATGGTGTGTTTCATCCTCTATCCACTTAGTGCAGTGATTGCAAACGTGCAGTCTCACATTGGAGAAAAGAAAATGAGCCTTTGGAATTTCATTGCAAAATTCTGGGTATCTCGTGCCCGAAGCTTGTTGTACATATACAGAGGTGGTTCCCTGGTCATACTGAGGTCCTGCATAACCTGGGGAATAACCACAACTATTTATGAATTTTTAAAGGCATCACATTTTTCTGAAAATTAGTGCTATTTAGAATAATTTAAGATTTCTTTTTCTGGACAAACTGAGTAACCCATACATTTTTCAGGCTATTTAGAATAACTTTGATGAACATATACGGAATTGTATAACAACATTTGGAAATGACAGAGTTATAAAGTGTTGTAATTTGGTAGAGAGAGCAAGACATTCTGAGTCTTTAATTCTGAACAAGATTCTTATTAGAATCAAAATGTTAGCTTGATCCATAGAGAAAAATCAGAGTTAACATTTTGGGCCCAGTGACCCTTCCTCAGAACTGATGGTAGCTAGGAAAATGTTTGTTTTTATGCAGAAGATAGGATGGGGATAAGGATTAAATGATGGGTAGAGATAGAGTCCAAGGAGAAAGGTGAACAGTTGGACAGACAAAGGAGTGATTAGCCTAGGAGAATGAATAGCTACTAATGGGTTCTACTAATGGCTAACAATGGGTCATGTATAATAGTGCACCATGTGACAACAAGGCCAGGTATGTGCGAGTTGGTGTATGGACATGGAAGAAGGTGCCTCAAGCTATAAAATTGTTGAATTGTTGAAAATTTGATACTGTGAGTGGAAAAAGAATATCATGCAAAGACTTTGCAAAGGAAGAAACTTTCCAACTCAAACCGAGACCTAGGTCCAAAGGATTAACTGAATTGAGGATCTTCGCAGTTGACAACAGCTTGATAGCATCACCAAAAATAAAAGACCCGTGGGGAAGTCACTTAATTCTGCCTCTTTTGAGTTGAATCTCTCAACCACAGACTTTGTTCCTTTTTGCCAATATTTTGCACCCTCAATTTTCCTGAAAGAACTCTCACCTCTCCTGCCTGACTTTTTTGTGAATGGATGTGTGCATTGTTGGATTTAAAGGGGTATAATTGAAGTTTGCGTATTCATAATTAAAAATACATTTTGCTATGTTAGAGGCTAAATTTGTAACAATGAATAAGTTTCTGTTTTCTTGTTCTTTGATGAAACCCAGGATAAGTTTCATTCATCTTGAATAGTGGTACACTCAGATTAAATTGCTCAGAATTCTCACTCATGATTCATGGAACAATAGGGTTTGATTTCCAGCACATTCTTCCCATTACGTCATGACACACTATTCTCCTGCTGTGATCCCATTTTTCATCTCCAATAACATGAACTCATCCAAATTATGCTATCCAGTGTCTGTAACTTGCACCGAGTTTCATTCACACATTATTGCTGTGCTTACTGACCTAATAGTCTGGAACCCCTTAGTTTTCAATTTTTTATCCTTTGTTTCACCCATATACCTGTAATATCGTCTGGTCCCACAATTTTCCTATCCCACACTGACCTATCTGAGCTCATACAATCCTGGCCACTTGCACATTCTTGATTTTAATTGATCCAGCATTGGCAGCCATGTCTTTGACTGCCTAGGCCTTGAAACCCAGAATTCTTTCCAATTCTTGACTCATGCACAACTTTCTTTAGAACCTACCTCTTTGTTCAAGCTATAGAGATAACAAAGTGTGAAGGTGGATGAACACAGCAGACCAAGCAGCATCTTAGGAGCACAAAAGCTGACATTTTGGGCCTATGAAGGGTCTAGGCCCGATAATATTGATAATATTGCATAAAATACCTTAGGATGTTTGGTATAAGTTATCACTTTTTAGTTATTTAGTCTTCAGATGTGGGCAACACTGGAAAGAGAATAAAATCGCCTATCTACAATTGCCTTAAGATGACAGTGCTAGACCTTCTTGCTGCGCTGCAGTCTTGACGGTGATAGCACTTCGCCGATGATGTTAGCAGAGAATTCCAGGATTTTGATCAACCGGACATTAATGAGCAACAATATAGGCTTTTTTTCAGGACAGTGTTTGACTTGGAGGGGAATTTACAGGAGTGGGTGCCTGTGTGGTGTTAATGCACACTGCTTTGCAATGTGATTCGGACAAGCTAGGAGAGTGGGCAAATGCATGGCAGATGCAGTGTAATGTAGTTAAATGTGAAATTATCCATTTTTGTAGCAAAAAATAGGCAAAATTATTAGAATGGCTATAAACTGAGAGTGAAAAATGTTGAACGAGACCTGGATGTCCTGTGCTCCTGTCACTGAATCTAAGTGTGTAGTTGCAGCAGGCAGTAAAGAATGCCGACTGTATGTTGTCCTTCATAGCAAAACGATTCAATACAGGAACAGGGATCTCTTGCTGCAATTACACAGGGCATTAATGAGCCCACACCTGGAATATTGACTGCAGTTTTGGTTTCCCTGTCTGAGGACAGATGTTTTTGTTATGGAGGGAGTGCAGCAACAGTTTACCAAGTTGATTCCTGGGATGGTAGGAATGGACATATGAGGAGAGACTGAGTTGAGTAGTTAAATGCATGAAAGATATTCCTGATGATGGGGGAGTGCAGAACCAGAGGTCAGAGCTGAAGCATAAGGCGTAAACGTTTTACGGCTGAGATGAGGAGAAATTTCTTCAACCAGAGTGTGGTGAGTCTATGGAATTTGCTACCACAGAGTGTAGTTGAGGTCAAAACATTGTGTTTTCAAGAAAGAAATAGATTCTGCTCCTGTGGCTAAAGAGATACAGCGGAGTGCAGGATTAGGGTATTGAGCTCAATGATCAGCCATGATCAAATTGAATGGTCACACAAATTTGAGGAGTTGAATAGCTGAATCCTGCCCCTGCCTTCTATGATTCTATGCTTCTGTTTTTCTATGCGATTGCCATTCTTAATAGTAGAAGACATAGATTCACCTTGCATATTTGAATTAGACTTAAATGAGTTATGTCAACGCATCCGATAATCCATAGAGCAGCCAATGTGACAGTTGTAGAGAGCATGGATACTGAGGTCAGCGGTAGCAGCTCAAATCTGTTCTGTCTTAGATGCTATTGAGCATCCTGAATTTTGCTTCCATTGTGTAATGAAAATGTGGGCCTAACAGATGATTCAGCGGGATTGTGAGGTCAGAGCACAGAGTGCACAGCTTCTTTTCTACTCATTGCCAGTACTCATAGGGCTGATCTAGTTAACCTTATAATCAATTTGATCCTTCTCCCAACATAGTGATGTGCAAAACTCAGTGCTGATGGCAATGTTCAAGTCAGGAGTTGACAATTAAGAGTTTTCTTGGAGATGCATATGACAACAATAACCTAGGGTACGTTCATCATGTCTGGCTTAAATAGCTGTAACAGTGCCTGCCGTGATCCCAACACAATTTAGTGCAAACCATTTTCCTCACACTACATAGACACCTTATAGTTCCCATTTAGAAATACACAGACGAGCAGCAGCTTTTGTATGTATGTAAAGCAGTCAGCATAGATGTTAATCTCTGTTTATATATAAATGTCAATAAAGCTAGCCCCAGATATCACTGTCCAGAAATTGCCCGCCCATATTTGATAATAAGTCAGTAGAAGGAGCGAGAAGGGAAACGGTGCATTGCCATTTTCTGAGATCCTACCTCATTCATATATGAAAATCAATCCCACTGTGCCTAACTAGACTACTGACTCTTAGATGCACTATATCTCAGCCTCCTCCCAAGGGCCCCACAAGTACAAGTGCCAGCCTTCAGCTAACTCAGCTCATTCCATGTGCTATCAAGAAACAGTTGAAGGTATTGGATATTGCAGAGCCTATGAGCCCTTGATAACATTTTGACAAAAGTCTGAAGACTTGTTCTCCGGAACTTGCTGTAACTTTACCAAGCTATTCCAGAACAGTATTAGCATCCACTTGACCATATGAAAAATTATCCAGGTATGTCTAGCCCAAAAAAAAGTAGGGCTTCCTAATCCAGCAAATTACTGTTTTGTCAGTTTACTCCTGATCATTAGCAAACAGATGGATGGTACCATCAACAATACTACTAAGCTACACTTACACATCAATGATCTGCTCACTGATAGCCCAGAGTCCAGCAGGGCCACTTGGCTCCTGACCTTATAGCCTCGGTCTAAATGTGGAAAAAAAAACTGAACTCCAGAGGTGAGGTGAGAGTAATTGCCTTTTATTATCAAGGCAGCCTTTGATTACATTTGACAAGAAGGATCCTGAACAAGACTGGATTCAGCTGGAGTTAAGAACAAAACTCTCCTCTAATTGGAGTCATATCTAACACAAAAGAGGGTGGTTGTGGTGGCTGAATGCCAATCATCTCAGTCACTGGATTTTGCTACACTAAATCCTCCCAGCTGTGTCTTTGGACCAACCATCTTCAACTGCATCTGCAAGGATTTGCACTCCAGAGACAGAATTGGTGATGCTTTCTGCTGATTGTGCAACATTCAGCACCAGTCATGGAGTACTTCAGTATCCAAGGAGTTGTGTCCATTTGCAGGAAGACCTGGATAGTATTTGTGATGTGCAAGAACAAGGCAACGACCATCTTTAACAAGGTTGAATTTAACCATAAGTCCTTTATATTCAGTGGTGTTACCGTCACTGAATCCCTAATTCTTAGAGGTTACCTTTGACCAGAAACATAGAGATTTTGTGATTCTGCAGTAAGTAACACACCTCCTGACTTTTAAATGTCTGTCTGTCCACTTCTACAAAAGACACATATTAGGAGTATGATGTAATAGCCCCCCCGCCCCCAATTTTCCTAAATTAGTACAGTTCCCAACAAGCTTGACACTATCCAGGACAAAGCAGCCTGCTTGATTGGCATCCCTAAGATAACCACTTACCAATGAACTGCTTCAACAGTATGTACTGTAGTGATTGTAATGAGGCACCTAGCTAGACTTCATAGAATATGAGTTCTCTGATTGGACCAGGTTAACAGCCCCAATTAGGGAGTCCTGGCTGACATAAAAATAAGGGGACCACCGTAGATATTGCCAGTCTGAGAGCTAACCCTGAAGAGACAGGAGTAAAGTCAAGGACTGTTCATATGTAAATAAAGGGTGGCTTGGTGATGGAATACCAGCCCCTGTGGAGCTATTTCAGTGACAATGAGAGTAAAGAACAATCCCGAAGAAACTCGTTCGCAACAGTTGAGTTTGAGTTGGGGTAACCATTTCTCATATCATGGCTTTGTTTAGGAATCTTGACTCATTCGACCCTGATGTCAAGGATTGGGCCCAGTATAATGGAAAGAATGTGTTATTTTTTTCCAGGCAAATGACATTGTGGCAGATGAAAAACAAATGAATAATTATCCTGATAGCCTGTGGAGCTGTAGTCTTTTATTTAGGAGCCTAACTTTCCCTGAGGCACCAGATATTAAAACCTTTCAAGAATTGATGGACATAGTTAAAGAATATTATGACACCAAGTCTCCTCTAAGTCTGAAACCCTGTTGTTTTTACTTGGCAATGGGAGAACCAGGGAATCTGTATCAGGATTTTTGACTACATTAAGATAATTGGCAGAAGCCTATGACTTTGGTTTAACCCTTAATGCGATGCTTTGATATGTGGAATTAATGATGTAGCTTTGCAAAAAATCCTACTAGCTGAAAGCCATACTGGACTTCAAACAGATGCTACAACTGGCTTTATCATTGGAAAATGCGACAAGTGGAGCATATGAGTATTCCGATGGAAATAGACACTCACGCCAGTCCAACTGATGTTGAGGAATACCATTGGCCAGATGGTTGAAGTTTTCTTTGGGATCCTGGCTGGCCTCTCATTCCAACCTATCTCCCCGTGAACGGATTGCACTCCATGC
Source organism: Stegostoma tigrinum (assembly GCF_030684315.1). NCBI lineage: Eukaryota > Metazoa > Chordata > Chondrichthyes > Orectolobiformes > Stegostomatidae > Stegostoma > Stegostoma tigrinum. Next base: position 41,213,090 of record NC_081368.1, on the reverse strand, counting down.
TCTCAGATCCAGCTCTGACCCTATAATTAAACCTGTTGTCAAGGGTAGTGCTGTTATTATCTGACATACTGACCTCTACAGTGCAGAGGCTGAGTGCCAGCTCTCAGCTACCTCCTCCTATCTCCCCACCAGACCATCACCCCACCATGGAACATCAGGCCATTGTGTCCACTATGATCACTAACCTCATCTCATCTGGTGATCACCCCCACAAACCCCCCAACCTCCAAGCTCACAGTCTCCCAACCCCACTCAGCTTGCTTCTGCCTCCTTCCTAAAATCCATAAACAGTCCTGTACCTTCTCACTTACATCCTCAATTCCTCTATGGATTTACTTTGGTTTCAGAATTTCCAGTTTATGGGCTCCACCCACCTCCACTTTACCATGGATATACAATCCCTTTACATGTCAATCCCTCATCAGAATGGTCTCAGAACTCTCCACATCTTCCTGGAAAATGGGCCTGAATTGTCCCCTTCCACCACCATCCCCCTCCATCTGGCCGAGCTCATCCTTATCCTGAGAAATTTATCTTTTAACCCCTCTTGCTTTCTTCAGGTGGGTACCCATGGTCACCCCTCTGACAAGTGCCCCAGTTATATCTGTCTCTTTTAGGGGTACATGGAACATTCCTTGTTCCAGTCCTAATCCGGCCCCCACACACAACTTTTTCTCCAGTATTTCCATGATATCATCGGTGCTGCTTCCCTCTTTCATCCGGAATTGGAAAAGTTTATCAATTTCACTTCCAACTTCCCCCTGTTCTCATCGTGACCTTGTCCATCTCTGTCTCCTCCCTTCCTTTCCTCAACATCTCTGTTTACATTTCTGGGGATAAGCTAGCCACCAAATCCATTACAAAGCAAATGACTCCTGCAGTTACCCTGACTATACATCTTCACACCCTGCTTTCTGTACAGACTCTATTACATTCTCCCAATTCCTCCACCTCCGTTGTATCTCTTCGGATGATTCCCCAGCACCGTTGTCAACGGGGCCCTCAGCCAGGTCCAACCCATTTCCCGCACTTCGGCCCTCACCCCCTTCCTTCCCACAACAGCGATATGGTCTCCTTGTCTTCACCCACCATCCCACCAGCATCCACATCCAGAGCATCATTAGTCACCAATTCCCCAATGTCCAGAGGGGTTCCATCACCAGTCACATATTCCCCTTCTCTCCCAGACAGCCTTCCCCAAGGACCATTCCCTCTGGGACACCCTTACAACCATAGGTGAGACAGCTCCCTGTTCACTTTCTCCCTCCTTGGGCCCCAAAAATACCTTCGAGGTGAAGCATGGCCTTACCTGCACTTCAGCCACTGGATCTGAAATATTAACTCTGATTTTTCTCTCCAGGACCTGCTGAGCCTTTCCAGCGATTTGTTTTGGTTTCTCATTCTGATTCCAACATCCACACATCTTTCGGTTTTTATTCAGCCATTGCACTTCCTGCAGGTATGCAGACTCAAGACAGCCAAAGGATCCTACTAAATTGGGTAAGATAGGTCATAGGCCAGGATCTCGGAATGTGCCCATGAGAGTTCATACCCTGGAATGTCCACCTACATCTGGACTGGAACAGTTAAATTGCTTAGCAACATCCAAATCAGACCAAATCAAAATAAACACTTGGTTACATGGTCTTCATGTTCTAATGGAGGTCGATACTGGCACAACTGTATCAGTGATCACAGAACCAGTCTTTAACAAAATTTGCTTTGGACTCCAGCCCTTAAGTTTGTGTCAGACCTCGGCCAGACTGAGAGCATAAATCGGGGAACCTTTACACATAAAAGGGTACAACTTTGGTTCTAGTCTCTCACGAAAAGCGGCTAGTTCAGTTACCAATGATTGTAGTAAAAGGCTGGAGCCCATGCCTGATTGGGTGAAATTGAATGTGAAAAACTCACCTAGATTGGCTCAACATTTTTCAATTAGAAAATGGCTGCCTGAGTGAAGTCTAATCAAATGCCCAAAGACTTCCAGGAAGGTGTAGGGACCATCAGTGGCATCAAGGCCACCTTGCATTTTGGCCAGAAAGCAATTCCACAGTTTTGCAAGGCCTGCCCAGTGTCATTTGCCTTATGGGCAAAAGTAGGGGTGAGATCAAGAGGCTGGAAAGTGGAGGAATCATCAAACCAGTCAAATTTTCAGAATCCAGTCATACCAATTGTGAAGCGTGACCGGTCAGTTCACTTTTGCAGGGATTTTAAACAAATGGTCAACCACTTCTCACAGCTGGATAAATCCTCCATCCAAGGATTTTGAGTATTTATGTGCAAAGTTGGCAGGGATCTGTCCTTCACTAAGATGGACATGAACCATGCTTACTTGCAATTGCATTTAAACAAAGAATTCCCAGAAGAATGCTATAATTAATATGCAGGAGGGCTCGTACCAAAATACAAGACTGCCATTTGGGATATTGTCAGCCTGTTCAATTTTTCAGCAGACAATGGAGACTATTTTGCGAGGTCTACCTCAGGTCACCATTAACCTAGATGATGTTCTAATAACAGAGAAAACAAACACCCAACATTTAGGGAACGTGAATATAGCCCTAAGGCATTTTCCAAGGTGGGTGTACATCTATGAAGGGAAAATGTGAACGCTCCGGGTCCTCCAAGTGACCTACTTGGGCTACAGAGTTGATAAGACCAGGTTACACCCACTGGAAGATTAAGTGAGGGTGATCAAAGGTGCCCTAGCTGCTTCATGTGCCCAATAGCTTAAGTCATTTCTTGAGCTGGTAAATTATGGAAAGTTCATAAATAAACTGGACCTCCATCCTGGCACTTTCGATAAAAAAAGGGCCATCCTTGGAAATAGTCACATACACAAGCCCTAGTTTTCACAGAATCCCCACAGTGCGGAAGCACGTCATTCAGCCCACTGAACATCCACACCAACCCTCCGAACAGCATTCCACCCAGGCCCACCCTGACTCACCCCCTATACTATCCCTGCACATCCCACCCCAGACACTGTGGGCAATTTAGCATGGCCAATCCAGCTAAACTGCACATCTTTGGACTGAGAGACGAAACTGGAGCACCAGGAGGAAATCCATGCAGACACAGAATGTGCAAACTCCACACAGACAGTCACCAGATGGTGGAATCGAACCCAGGTCCCTGTGCTATGTGTCTGCAGTGCTAACCACCGTAAGAAATAGCTATCATGTTGTAACAAGTTGGTGCACTATGATCGCAACAAAGATCTGGTATTGACTTGCAATGCCTCCCCGTACAGCTTTGGGACGGCATTACTCTTAGGTAGCCCAGTGGAGAGGAGCATCCATGACTTGGCCTAATGCAGAGCATAAATACATCTAGAAAGGGAAGGATTTGGAGTCAGGATCACCAATACCTTTATGGACGAAAATTTGTGTTAATAACAGACCACAAATCCCTACTGGTCTGCTTAATGAAGACAAGGCTGTGCTGCCCAGTGCTTTAGGCCACATACAGCAGTGGGCTCTAACACTAAGTGCTTATAATCACATGTGAGAACATTGTCTGGGAGGCTGAGTAGCGAATAGGGATGCAAGTAGCCACCTCCCATTAGCAGGCACACCACCAGTGGTACCCACAATGGAAGAGTCAGTAAGGGTATTAAGTTTTCTGAACACATTCCCAGTCATAGCTGACAATTTCAGTCTTTGGACACAGAAAGATCTGGTCCTTTAAAAACAGAAACAGCAGGTGGTGATGGGGGAAACCGAATTTGAAACCTGTTTGGACCTGGAGAGAGCAGCTCACAGTCAAGGGTGGCATATTATAATTGAGAGCAAGAGTGACTTTCATGAGCAAATGTCACAGCCAAACACTGGCTGAACTCCAACAGGGCCATCCAGGGGTGACCAAACTGAAGTTATGGATGAGAAGTTACTTCTGGTGACCAGGATTGGATACAGACAATGCTGTGATGGTGGGGGCAGTGCCCAGAGTGCCAACAAGGATAAAGATTACCACCAGTGTTCCACATTTATGGAAACAGCTGGTAAACTTTGGATTTGATTATGCGTCAACTACTTATGGGTCAATTGCCTTAGTGTTCTTAGTCATTGCAGACACACACAAAGTGATCGGACATGCATAGGGTCCATTCATGAAACATAGGGACAACAAAAGAAAATCTGCTCACATCTTTTTCAATACACAAAGTCCTGCAAGTGTTAGTCACAGCTAATGGGCCATTATTTGCAGCAGGGAATTGGGGTATTTCCTAAAGTCAAATAGGGTTCGACATATAAGGACAGCTCTGTACCACGCATCAGCCAATGGCCTGGCAGAAAGAGCAGTCCGAACTTTGACGGCAGTTTTAAAGAAACAGCCTACAGCTTCATTGGATATCATCATATCCTAGTTCATTTCACTCGACCACTCCATACAACACCAAGTGAAGAGAGACAGTTTACTACAGGGGACAAAGTTCTATATAAGATTCATGGAAATAGCCCTACATGGTTAAGAGGCATGGTTTACATGAGGTCAGGACTAGTTACGTATAAAGTTCAGATAGGTGCAATGGTGCTGAACAAGCATGTGGTCCACACGAAAGCTGAAAATTCGCAAGTTACGCAGGAGTAAAACATGCCCTGCCCCTCTGAGCAGTCAGAAAGGCTGTATGGAACCCTGAGTTCACCATCTCTGTTGAGCATTGATGAGTCCTCAAGATCAGACATGACAGATATAACCATCTAGATGCCTTTGCTGCTGGAAGACATGAGTGAAATTCCTCTGAGGCACGCCTGGTGCAAGAGGCGAACTTCAGTGGGTTATATACTGCCCGCATCAGATGCCAAGTCAGAAGAACCTGATCCAGTGCTGAAATGCCCTAGGAGGCCCCCCCAGAAAAGGAACTGGCCAACATTCTGGGACTCAGAGAGAGAGAGCTGCAGTGATTGTAACACGGTCAGGCAGCTGGACCTCAGAATATAAATTTCCTGTTTGGGGATGTTAATCCAGCCCAATCAGGGAGCTCTGGCTGACTGATAATAAAAAAGTGTTTGTGATACTGCCACTCTGAGAGCTGGCTCTGAAGAGGCAGCGCTAAAGTTAAGGACTGTTCATGTGTAAATAAAGGGTGACTTTGTGACAGAATACTGGCCTGTGTGGTGTTACTTCACATACTATCTACAAGATGCACTGCAACAATTCACTAATGTTTCTTCAACAGTACCTTGCGAACCTAAGACCTCAACTATGAAGGAGGCCAAAGACAAATGCATGAAAGCACTACCCTCTAAAAGCTCCCTTCCAAGTCACATGCTGTCCTGCCTTGAACTATATTCCCTTAATGTCATTGGGTCAAAATCCTGGAACTTCGTTCTAAACAGGGTGTACTTGACATCACGTGAACTGCAGTGGTTATGAATATTTGAACAAGGAGCAAGAGTAATCTATTCAGTCACTCAGACCTACTCCAGAACTAAATAAAATCATGGCTGATCTGACTGTAAGCCCAAGTCCACATTCCCATCTACCACTTTCGCCCTTTTGTTTACCAAGAATCTATCCACCTTTAACTTAAAACTGACCAGTTCCAAAGACTTGCAATACTGGGAGAAAAATCTGTTTTACTGCATTGCCCCTTATGTTTAAACAGTGACACCCTATTTCTAAATTGTCCCATTAGATGAAATATCATTTCCACATGTACTTTGTCAAGATTTCTCAAGTTCTTATATATCTCAAGCAAATCACCTCATACCCTTCTATGCTCCAGTCAACACAAGCCTAAGTTGTCCAACCTTTCTTTATAAGTCAACGTGTCCATTCCAACTATTTTTCTAGGAAATCTTCTCTGAACTGCTTCCGACACATTTGTACAAACAAGGAAACAGAAATAGGCCATTTGGTCTACCGAGGCTACTCTGCCATTCAATATGATCAAGGCTGATCCTCTCTCTACACAACTCTTCTATGTCTCCCACAATCCTTGATACCTTTGCGTTCTTCTTTAAACAAAGTGACCTATACTGCACCCTACACTCCAGATATGGTATAAGCACAACTTCCCTATTTATGTATTCACAATAATACCCTCACACTAAATAACATTCTATGAACTTAGTTAATCACTTGCTGTACCTGCATACTAACCTTTTGTGCTTCAGGCGTCAGGACACTCAGTTGCTTCTGGATCTCAGACCACTGTAATCACTCACCATTTAGACAAATCACATCTTATTCTTCTTTCCAAAATGGAGGAATTCACATTTTTACTCCACTTTCATCTTTTGTAGCCCAAGAAGTGTGTTCTTTACAACTTACTTTCCTCCCCATCTTTGTCTCATCAACAAATTCTGCATTCATACTTTCTGTCCCTTCATCCAGAATGAATTCCAAATGGTTGAGGTTCCAGTTCTGATTCCTGTAGCATTCAACTCATTACAACTTGCAAACTTACAAAACACCATTTACACATACTCCCTATCAGTCGGCTGATCGTCTACCCGTGCCAATATGTTACCCCTTATACCAAATGCTTTTATTTTCTGCTGTAGCCTTTGGTGCGACACTGTACCAAATGCCTTCTAGAAATCTAATACAGTCCATCCAACGGTTACTCTTTGTTCACAACACTTTACTTCCTCAAATAACTCAAGTAAACTGGTCAAACATGATTTCCCTTGTTGTCTCTGCCCTGAGTACCTTGCACTTAAGTCCCAGCTATACCTTTTATAGCTTCTAACATTTTCCAAAGGTTAGGCTAACCAGCCTGCTGTTTCCTGATCTCTCTCTCTCTCTCCCTTTTTGAACAAAGGAGTTACATTTATTGTCTTCTAATTGGAAGATACTTACCCTACACCTAGGGAGCTTGAAAAATTGAAAGCAATGCATCAACCATCTGACTAGCCACTTCATTTAATACTCTAGGAAGAAATGCATCAGGACTCGATTGTTTCTCAGCCTGCAACTTGCACAGGGTAATCAGTACTATTTCTTTGTTCATTATACTTCTCTCCAAGTTCTTCCCTCACTCCCATTTCCTGGAATTCCTGCCAATTGCCACACACCCACTTCTCAAAGGGATGCTGAGGACAAAATCAATTCTTCTGATACTGCTCCCAGCTATGTTAAGTCTTCAAACTGAAATTGGTGACAGAGATAGTTTTAACAGATTTTAAAGAAGTTTTTATCCCCAATGGCTTCTTTTAATGGGATTGGAGTTATTTAAACTGAAGTCAGGGTACATGGCCTCGGAAAGAGTTTAAGACAGAGAGATGAGGATTTTTTTCTTTGAGGGTGGTGAACTTTTCAAATTCTGAACCTCTAGGAACCATGGAATCTCAATCACGGCCCAGGAGCAGGCAGGTGGGACTAGTTTTGGATTATGTTTGGGATGAACTGTTTGGACCAGGGGGTCTGTTTCCACATTGTGTAACTATGATTCTGTGAGCTGCTTGCAATCCACTTTAGCTCAATGTATTCTCAGTTTGTAAAATTAACTTTCTGAAATAGAGTAAGAATTCAGTTCTCCATCTTTGTCCTTTTCCATTAGTATCCTATAAATAACATCCTGCTTTCCACCAGAGATCCGTTCCAAGCTTCATTCTTTAAAACCATGTCCTAACATCTCCTTTCTTGTTGGGCTTGCTATGTGTAGATTTTTTAGCATATTCAGGATATTTTTTATTTTATGTTGGAATTTCCAGTTTTCAAACATTGTTGCCTGTCACAAGCCTCAGGCGTTACCTAAACACTGCTTCGTCAGCCACACTGGCCTTGCTCCAATCTGATGCTATCTCACTCTGATTTTGCCTTGATCTTACCTTGTTTCTGCTGTTCCAATCATGGGCAACTTCCTTCCTCATTGAAGTGAGAGATTAAACTATAACGGATTAGACAGGGATTTCTATGTTCACAGTAAAAGTAAAATAGCAGACGCTGCCAGATAAACGTTATATACCATAATGGTTGAGATCATCCTTCCCTACAAAACCTCAAGAACCAAAGGATTAATGGTTTATGAGACTGAGTGGGGAGGGGGAGAGAATAGAATAAACAGATAAGGATTGAAGCAAACAGTACCAGACTAGGACAGAATTAGTCATCCCTGCCGAGATGGATCAAGATTTGTACCTAGGTCTGGAAACATTGTTTATTGAATCATTAAGAACAGACAAGGTTGAAATTTGTGAATGTGATTACAGATGTATAACATGATGAAGTTCCTGCATCAGAGTTTGCATTCCACCTGGTCTGGATTGGCCTCCCTCCCTGAGGACGTTTAAATTAAAATAGACAAAAACCTATTCTCAAGTTTCCGGAGGTCGATCATTAAGAATTAGCCAGCCCAGAAGCCACTCCTCTATCCTGGCTGCCACTCGGAATTCCCTTTGAAGGGCTCCACCTGGTGGCGAATGTTGGTCAGTGCAAGTGGCGCTAAAACGCATCAAATCCCCTGCACCAATGATTTCTGCCACTAGATCGAGCCTGATAAATCTAAGAGTTATGCACAATATGGTGTATTGTTAGAAAACTTATGGTAAGGGGCTATAGTGTTGTTTTATATTTATTATTTTATGTTTTTTGATGCATTTTATTTTGCATGATATTTCAGTTGGGAATGCACGGTGCTAAACATGTGAGATACTACGTTTCAACTTGTACGTTGGATATTTTCTTGCCTGGATAACGCAAAGGAACCGGGGATTAATGTGGAATCCTGTGATTTCCGTGATTTGCTTCACGTTGCCAAAGTGGGAGCTACCTAGTTAGATGATAAATATTATTGAAAGCATGCAACAAGTTATTTTGGCTATAGATGAGAGTTGACATAGCCGACTGATTGAAAAGGTAAGCATTCATTATTTGCAGGACGTCTTTTCTAAAAAGTTATAGCAGAAGGCAGAGCTTGTGACAAATTGATAGCGTTGAATGTTTTACCAGTTGGAATCGATGAGAGTGCAGGAAATCATACAAGTTTTGCTTCCAAAATCCATACAGTGTGAAAGCAGGCCATTCGGCCCATTGAGTCCGAACCAGCCGCCCAAAAAGATCCCACCCAAGATTCTAAAGGGGCTTGATTGTGCAAACAATGTGTCCATCCAATGCGGGATTCTAAAATATGGAGCATGATTTTAAGATAAGCCAATCATTCAGGATTAAGATGAGTAATTACTTCACTTAGAAGGTTATGAATCTCTGGGATTCTCTATTCAAGCATGTTCTGTGATGTACTATTGAATGCTTTCAAGACCAGGATAGATATATTTTTGATCACTCGGGAGATCACAGGATATGGGAAGCAGGCAAGGAGGTGGGAGTTGAAGCCTAACATCAGCTGCAACTGTATTAAATGGTTGAGCAGGCTTGATGGGTGATAGGTGCATGAGTAGGCATATTCTAATGATCATGTATATTGTGCTCAAGTTACCTACTAAAGATTTTGAATTTCTGTTGAACTAGAAATAAGATGTTGCCATCTCCAGTTATTTCAGGCAAGCTAGTGTAGCTGTTGGAAAGGAATATATTTAATGGAAATCACTTGACGTGCAAAAATCTGAGACTTGCTGTAACCCTGCTACAGAAATTAATCTTTCAACTAAAAAAAAGTGTCTGCAGAATCAAAAGCTTAAACTTTTAAAGAGCATTGGTTATCAAACTGACCCCAAAAGCATTAATGGTAGTTGGAAAGGAGGCAAGGCTATTTGAAATAAACATGTACAGGAAGTACAAAGGTATGAAAAACCAGATACTGGCATACTTCAAGTTATGACAAAACAAGAGAAAACCATGCTTTAATACAAAATGGCTCCACTGCAATCCTGATATTATACAGCATTCAAGTATAAATTAAAACTTCAGAATGACAAAATTGTCTCTCCTGCTGGAAAGAAATTGACCAAGGCCTGTGCGGAATGGGAAGTTGAAAAACAAAATGAATTTGTGAACAAACTAGAAAAATAGATCTCAACCAGATTTTTCAAACACATGTATGGTAATATCTGCAGACTCTTGCTGGAAATTATGCATTTGGTAAAAGAAAGATGTAGGCCAAACGTAATGTTCTTTGCAAAACAACTTCACAAACATAATGTTGTGATTAGATAAAGCAGTCACAGAGGTGTCAGCCTTAGTGGTATTATCACTGAACTGTTAATCCAGAGACCCAGGTAATTTACTGGGCACCCGAGTTCAAATCCTGCCTCGGCAGATGGTGGAATTTGTATTCAATAAAAAAAATCAAAAACTGGAATTAAGAGTCTAATGATTACCATAAAAGCATTGCTAATTGTTGGATAAACCCACCAGGTTCACTAATGCCTCTTAGGGAAGGAAATTTGCCATCCTTCCCTGGTCTGGCCTACGTGTGTTTCCAGACTCATGGCAATGGGATTGACTCTTAACTGCCCTCTCAACCATACCTGCCCCCGCCCCAAAAATTTATCCATTTCTCTTTTAGAAGTTACTATTAAGATTAAGATATCCACCACTGGTTCAGGTTGGAGAATTCTCCGCATAAAGAAATTTGTTATCCTCTCTTGAGGAAGGGTATTAAAACAGAATTTGGGTGACTGAGCTGTAAGAAAATTCAATAAGAAAATGTAACACCTGTGAGTTTAACAGATGAGAAAACATGTACTAGTTGCAATTACATATAACAAGACCAATAAAAAAGCTTCAGAAAGTGTGGCAACCACAAGCATTTGACAATTAGAATAGTTTTCAACAGAAGCATTTTGTAGATAATAATTCACAAATTATTTCCAAAACTTGAATGCATGAACATTGTGGCACCTATTTATTACCTCAACCAAAAACAGAATCACCATTTGCAAACCTTAGCAGGATGTTTTAAAAAAAAATCCCAAGGTTCTTCAGAGATGCCATAACAAGCATTTCAAATCCTCCAAATTTTGTGTGCATTTTTCCACAGCAGTTAAGGGATAGTGAACTAGAAAAGAAATGCTGGGTGATTTACATCTTCACCAGTGTAATGACATTATTTGTTTAAGACACCGGATAACCAGCAATTCGGGATGGGCAATAAATGATGGCCTAGCCAGAGCCATCCACATCCCTTGACTGAATGAAAGAAGCTCGATAATACCCATATATATCAGAATGCAAAATCAGTCCGTATCTAAGAAAGGAAGACAGAATTTGTGGAAAATGAATGAAGAAGAATTTGACAATAAATGAAAACATAAACCACCTTTACCACCATAAATCACAAATTCACATTAAGTTAAATAACTCTGAGACTTTAAGAAAAGTCACATTTTAAAGCTAATTATGAGGCTACCACACAGAAATCAAAAAAGTTCACTCAGGAGGTGAAGGAAAAACTCAATGCAAAATAAAACAAACAAACAAACATTCATTAAATACAAATATCGTTGTCTGACATGGATCCAGCTTTGATATCCCAAAATGTTAACCAGATCCAAGGTATTTTCGTCGTTAATGGAAGCATCTGTTGTCCAGGGCTTTCTGGAGGATGACTATCCCAGAAATATTGCAACTCCTTTGGCTGCCAGTTTTCACATAAAAGAAAGCTACAAATCACCTTTACCTTCTTGTGATGAGCACATGTAGAAGGCAGCATTCCGGGCACTGTTCCAGATTACAGAGTAGAATGCTTTGATCTCCAAGGTCACACTGGTCTCTTCATTGTTCATCATTCATGCTCCTGTGAAATTCACCAGCTTGCTAAACCTTTCAATACCTATGGGAAGGGTGATGTGGAAAAAAAAACAAAATCACATGTTTTCACTGCAGCTATCTCCTGTTGTAACATAGCTGAATTATGGATCCTCAACTGTAGACTCAAAACAAGGTCCCTTCCAACAGGAGCACTGGAGACAGTCTGCAACGTTGTGTGTGAAAAGCAACCTACATGGATGGCAGTACTGGTAGAAGAGGAGCATGAAGATGATGGCTAGGCTGTAGCAAATAATTAACTGAACTACCAGCAGGGGGGAGCAGAAGTATTCATACACTTCTGTTTTGAAAAAGTACCAAATAATTAGAAGCACTGCATTTTCAACAAATCGCAATATATAGTAGACAGACAACCTAACCCAGTTCTGATTCTTGCTAATCAAGTCACGATTACTGAGCAGAAGCTGGACTGCTGACCAGCAGAACACATTAATTCCAGCATAGAGAGTGGTTACAAGCAACAGTACAACAGCAGTCCCAAACTGTTTGTAGTTCTTTTCAATGTTTTCAGGGAATGGTGAGCGGTTATACCAGAATTCCGCCCACGGTAGGAAAAAGCAGACCAGAAAGTCAATTGAGACCACAGCGAAGATCCACTGCTTCAACACTGTGCTGAACAGCACCAACACAGTAACTCGTGTAGCAATTTCCAAGCTGCGCCACAGGATGATGCATACGTAAGCAGCTGGTCTCAGCTGAATCTTGTAGTCATCATACTTGATCTGGATGGAAAGAATGTTACACACCAGGGCTCCATAGGTCACTGACAGCAATGACATCACCATGAGAGCAACTGAACAAAAAGAGACATGACTCAGTGGATACATATAAAAAAAACTAAGTCTAGAAAGTCCAGTGATAATTAATTGCTGGCTAAAAATGTTAGTACAAATCATACAAAATAAAAAGAGAGTCCCAAGGTCATGAACTGTGTTCTAGTAACTGATCCCAGTTAGGAATAGCTACAGGAAAGGTACTCAACAATTCACGTCAATACCCTGACTCACTACACATTTAAACCGTTGTAAATGAGCGAGAGAACAAGAGATAGAAAAGCAAGTTGAGAGGAGATTTGTAGCTCAGGTTGAGGTTCTGGATGTGAGTTTGCTCGCTGAGCTGGAAGGTTAGTTTTCAGACGTTTCGTCACCATTCTAGGTAACATCATCGGTGAGCCTCCAATGAAGTGCTGGTGTTATGTCCCGCTTTCTATTTATCTGGTTAGGGTTCCTTGGGTTGGTGATGTCATTTCCTGTTCTTTTTCTCAGGGGATGGTAGATTGGCTCCAAGTCAATGTGTTTGTTGATGGAATTCCGGTTGGAATGCCATGCTTCTAGGAATTCTCGTGCATGTCTCTGTTTGGCTTGTCCTAGGATGGATGTGTAGTCCCAATCAAAGTGGTGTCCTTCCTTATCTGTATGTAAGGATACGAGTGATAGTGGGTCAAGCCAAACAGAGACATGCACGAGAATTCCTAGAAGCATGGCATTCCAACCGGAACTCCATTAACAAACACATTGACTTGGAGCCAATCTACCATCGCCTGAGAAAAAGAACAGGAAATGACATCACCAACCCAAGGAAACCTAACCAGATAAATGGAAAGCGGGACATAACACCAGCGCTTCGTCGGAGGCTCACTGATGAAGTTACCTAGAATGGTGATGAAACGTCTGAAAACTAACCTTCCAGCTCAGCGAGCAAACTCACATCCAGAGATAGAAAAGATAAGGTTTCCAGTTTTGACATTTAGGGAAGGAAATCTGCCACCCACATCTCATCTGGCCCACATGTGACTCCAGACCCACAGCAATGTAGTTGACTCTCAAATGTTCTCTGAAATGGCTTCCCAAGCCACTCAGTTCAAGGGCAATAAGATTTTAGCAATAAATTCCTGAACAAATAAAGAACACGGAATTGCTTATATGGCATACTCCTGGCTCAGATTACACCAACTAGAGGCCGGAAGCATCACAACTTTGAGGTCAGCAGGAACCTGAAGAAATGTCACAGTGATGAAATGAGACAGCATCTCAAAAATTAGGAACATCAGCACAAGGCCTCACTCTTCGTCTGACTTCAGCTACAACTGGTTTTGAAGCGTAGTGCATAAAGTACAAGAAAAAAGGTTCAGAGATAGCAGGAACTGCAGATGCTGGAGAATCTAAGCGTGGAGCTGGATGAACACAGCAGGCCAAGCAGCATCTAAGGAGCAGGAAAGCTGATGTTTCGGACCCAGATCCTTCTAGGCCCGAATCATCAGCTTTCCTGATCCTAAGATGCTGCTTGGCCTGCTCTGTTCATCCAGCTCCACACTTTGTTATCTCTTTGTAAAAAAAAATCATCTAATTTTGGTAATGCATTTCTTCAAAAGGTCTTGAAAGAGAACAAAATCTCAGCTTTGCTAAATTTATCTTGGAGACTCACACCACGACTTGACAATTCTAACGCTATGTTTAGGAGCAAATGTTGCGGGTTGCAGTGATAAATGTCATTAGGCCAGTAATCCAGATGCCCAGGCCAACGCTCTGAGAACATGGGTTCAAGTCTCAACACAACAGATGGTGAAAGTTGGAGGTTGCAGAAAACACATCACTGGGGTGTAAAGGGTAAACAGCAAGGACAATGCAGAAAGTCTTCAGTGTGATTTGGACAAGTTGCTTGCGTGGGCAAATACATGGCAGGGAGTATGAAAGATACAATACAATGAAGCAAATTTTCCATGGAGGTGATTAAGATTGTTATATTTGTAAACAGTCAAGGTAAATTAGATCAGTGAGTACTCTTGCTTGGTATTTTCAAACAATTTTGCAAAATCTACACAGTTGTTTTCTCCAGGATTTGGCAGGCAATATCACTAGAAGCGCTACAGAGTCCCTGTTTAGACGTTAGACAGCAAGAGCAAACACATTACCTCGTGCTGGTGGAATGTATTTTTCCACTATACTTATATACAGCTGGAGGGTTAGCTGTGGGGTGGAGCCCAGAAAGGCTTGAATTACAGACGCCCGCTGAAATGCATTACGGTGGATAGTCAACTTTCTTGTTGAATGGCCCACTTCTTTCTCAAATTCATTTGATTGGCCATGATGGAGTCTTTTCTTGCGGGTAATACTGACATAAGGCTCTTCATGTTTCCCAGACTTGCAGAACACAATTATAGCTTCCACACACCTGACAAAAACAGAAAGAATGTTTTTCTAAAATGCAGCGTCTAATCTGAGCTTTAATGAAATATCATGGAGGAGGGATTACCTGCATTCATTCAAAAGAAAATAATCAGCAACAGAATGAAGAAAGACATTTCCCCCCCATAGATATATTATCTAGCCCATTGTGAGCTGAACTTCCTCTGTGAAAATTCTTCATAAATGCTTTTGATTTTGAATGTTTGTAAGTCTTAGCTTCAGAATATAAATCCATTCCCAGAACCACCATTACTCCACTGCCTATCGTCAGTTTAAACAAAGCATAATGCAAGCTGAAGACATGGTTGTCAGTGCTAAAAGTGGTAAGAATGGTGGGAGTAAAAAGAGGGCAAACCATCATATTTGACCTTTGTTTGAGAAGGAAGGAATCAATCTAGTTGTTGAATGATTTTCAGTCCCTTCAGTCCTATGAGAGAATGTAATCTTACCTAAGGCTTTCCAATCCTTTGTTTTCATACAATTCCATCTTCTTTAGTGTTCTTGACTTTACTTGTTTCACCAAATAATCACTGCCAATCTTGCCTTCTGCTGCCAAGCCCTTAAGCTCTGGAATTCCCTCTCTAAACTCTTCAAACCTCCTTCTTTTACTAATCCTTTGGTCATTCACTCTAATGTGGTGTTAAACTACGTTTGACAATGCTTCGATGAAGGACTTTTGAAAACTTTACCATAGTAAAGGGTCTACAGACGTGCATGTCATTGTTGGTATATTTGAGGTCTAAGGAAGGCCAAATGGCTCCTTAATTTTAATACCTTAAACTACATTGTGCTGAAAAAGCCCAGCAAGATAATGAAAACAAAAGCAGTAATACTGTGGATTGTGGAAATCTAAAGTCTGATAAAAGACCATTGACCTGAAACATTAACTTAATTTCTCCAGTATTTTCTGTATGTTGTCTAGTAATGGCACTGCCCATTAACGTGGACCACATAATTCTGTTAATCCGGGAGGTCAGAGTTTCACCATTTCCTTTGGGATTTTGTTTATGATTAGGACCCAATTTCATTGTAATATTTATAGTAAGTACAAAGGAATTTCAGTTCTACACTTATGTTAAACTGGTTAAAATGTAAATCTGTGAAAAGCTGCACCTTCATATGGATACTTTTGCCATTCAGTAAACGTTTTCTGACTGATTGTGGTAATGATATTTTAAATTTCATTCATCAGTTAGAGTGTTGCTTGTCGTTAAGTCCAAAGCCCAATACGATATTGATTACACTTCTGAAATCAGAAATCACAAGAGACTAGTATCTGCTGTATCCTTTTGCAGCAAAGATGTATGTTCAACACTTTAGAGGGTAGCGCTTTCAGATATCATGCATCGAGATTAACAGTCTGATCCTTTAGGGATGAAAGATCACATTTGGAATAACTCTGTTAGGCTTAAAATAATTTGATTACGCGAATGTAACAGTTTCACTAATTCCACTTTGATCTAGGTCAAGTTTCTATCACTTTCAACATTCCTGCTTCTTCCAATGGCATTACTAAGTTTTGGATGAATTAACTGGACGGTCACTGTCAAAAATTGTGTGTCATAAAAAACACATTGCTTGTATGATTTCTCCTTTGGATGGATCATGTCTCAGGAGATAGCTGGTGTTAAGGAAGTAAAGGGATGCTGGGGACCAAGAAGCAATTGAAATGTTACAACACGATTATTTTAATGTAATAGGATCAGTTTCAAATGGGAAACATGTTGTGACTTTTAGAATTCATAAGTTTACAAATGTAATATTATTCTTGATAATTAACACTTGCTTTTAATTTTTAAAAAATCGTTCCACAGCAGTTGATTGGGAATGTATTTAATACGTTCAGATAAAAGGTCAATGCAAGTAGCACACTCCACCTAATAACACTGTCAAATAACTTAACCATGCCGTCTAAAGTTATTCAGTCAAATCAAATAAGAAGCTCTGAAAGAGAATATAGCAAGATCTTCAATTCCAAATGACACACAGCAAATACAGATTTAGGAAAAGATGGACAAGGAAAGCCATGTGCAACCAAGCTGACTCAGTCATAGTTAGGATTTGGTACAAGTCACGTTATGAAACTTTTAAAATAGGGAGGAATTTGGCCCAAGAAACCAGTGCTAGCTCCATAAATGCACTATTTACAGTTCCGTTCCTCTGCCCTTCCCGATTTCCCCCATTCCACTCTCAGCTCCCCCCCCACCCCAAAAATTTATCTATTTCTCTTTTGGAAGCTACTATTAAGAATAAGACATCTACTACTGGTTCAGGTTGGAGAATTCTCCACATAAAGAAATTTCTTATCCTTTTTTGAGAAAGGGTATTAAAACAGAATTTGGGTGAATGAGCTGCAAGAAAATTCAATAAAAAAAGTAACACCTAGAGTTTAACAGATGAGAAAACATGTACTAGTTGCATTTACGTACACAAGACCAAAAAAAGTTATGCTTCAGAAAGCGTGGCAACTACAGGCATTTGACAATTAAGAATAGTTTTCAAAAAAAAACCATTTTGTAGATTATAATTTGCAAATTATTTCCAAAACTTGAATACATGAACTCATTGTTGCACCCATTTATTACCTCAACCAAAATTGAATCACCATATGCAGACGTTGGCAGAATATTAAAATAAATCCCAAGGTTCTTAAGAGATACCATTAAAAAAAATTTCAAAACCTCCAAATTTCACGTACATTTTAACAGCAGTTAAGGGATAGTGAGTTAGAGCAGAAATGCTGGTTGATTTACATCTCCACTAGTCTAATAGCATTATACATGTAGGAGGCCAAATAACCAGAAAATTCCAAAAAAACTTGTAGCCTCCTTAGTTTTGTGGCCATAGTGCAGGAGCTGAGCATCCATTGGGAAAGTATTTTAGGAACAGGTCTTTTGGAAGTTGGTGCGATGATCAAAAAAGAAACAGCAAAGGCATAGAAAATAAGCAACAAGGAGGCAAAAAAAGGTAATATGACAAAAGGAAATCATGAATATCAATGCAAATAAGAAACGTTTTAATATTAAAAGATAAAAACATGGTAAAGGGGAGTATGGGTTCAATTAAAGTAATGATAGTGAGTATCAGTTTTCACAGTAGAGGAGAAGGATTACCAGAATAAGGCAATGCAAATTAACTCCAGTGAAGGATCTTGATGAATTTCATATGCAAGGAAGGCATTGTTAGTAAGCTGGCAGATGACACCAAAATTGGAGGTGCAGTGAACAGAGGCTGATTACCTTAGACTACAATGGGACCTTGAACAGATGGACCAGTGGGCCAGGGAGTGACAGACAGAGTTTAATTTAGATAAAGGTGAGGTGCTGCATTTTGGAAAGGCAAATCAGGGCAAGACTTAGACACTTAACGGTAAGGTCCTGGGAGTGTTGCTGAACAAAGAAACCTTTGTGTGCAGGTTCACAGTTCCTTTCAAAGTGGAGTCACAGGTAAATAGGATAGTAAAGGCAGAGATAATGGGAACTGCAGATGCTGGAGAATTCCAAGATAAAATGTGAGGCTGGATGAACACAGGAGGCCAAGCAGCATCTCAGGAGCACAAAAGCTGACATTTCGGGCCTAGACCCTTCATCAGAGAGGGGGATGGGGAGAGGGAACTGGAATAAATAGGGAGAGAGGGGGAGGCGGACCGAAGATGGAGAGTAAAGAAGATAGGTGGAGAGAGTATAGGTGGGGAGGTAGGGAGGGGATAGGTCAGTCCAGGGAAGACGGACAGGTCAAGGAGGTGGGATGAGGTTAGTAGGTAGATGGGGGTGCGGCTTGGGGTGGGAGGAAGGGATGGGTGAGAGGAAGAACCGGTTAGGGAGGCAGAGACAGGTTGGACTGGTTTTGGGATGCAGTGGGTGGCGTGGGCGGGGGGGGGGGGGGGGGAGAGCTGGGCTGGTTGTGTGGTGCAGTGGGGGGAGGGGGCGAACTGGGCTGGTTTTGGGATGCGGTGGGAGAAGGGGAGATTTTGAAACTGGTGAAGTCCACATTGATACCATTAGGCTGCAGGGTTCCCAGGCGGAATATGAGTTGCTGTTCCTGCAACCTTCGGGTGGCATCATTGTGGCAGTGCAGGAGGCCCATGATGGACATGTCATCTAGAGAATGGGAGGGGGAGTGGAAATGGTTTGCGACTGGGAGGTGCAGTTGTTTGTTGCGAACTGAGCGGAGGTGTTCTGCAAAGCGGTCTCCAAGCCTCCGCTTGGTTTCCCTAATGTAGAGGAAGCCACACCGGGTACAGTGGATGCAGTATACCACATTGGCAGATGTGCAGGTGAACCTCTGCTTAATGTGGAATGTCGTCTTGGGGCCTGGGATAGGGGTGAGGGAGGAGGTGTGGGGGCAAGTGTAGCATTTCCTGCGGTTGCAGGGGAAGGTGCCGGGTGTGGTGGGGTTGGAGGGCAGTGTGGAGCGAACAAGGGAGTCACGGAGAGAGTGGTCACTCCGGAAAGCAGACAGGGGTGGGGATGGAAAAATGTCTTGGGTGGTGGGGTCGGATTGTAGATGGCGGAAGTGTCGGAGGATGATGTGTTGTATCCGGAGGTTGGTAGGGTGGTGTGTGAGAACGAGGGGGATCCTCTTAGGGCGGTTGTGGCGGGGGCGGGTTGTGAGGGATGTGTAGCGGGAAATACGGGAGACGCGGTCAAGGGCGTTCTCGATCACTGTGGAGGGAAAGTTGCGGTCCTTGAAGAACTTGGACATCTGGGATGTGCAGGAGTGGAATGTCTTATCGTGGGAGCAGATGCGGCAGAGGAATTGGGAATAGGGGATGAAATTTTTGCAGGAGGGTGGGTGGGAGGAGGTGTATTCTAGGTAGCTGTGGGAGTCGGTGGGCTTAAAATGGACATCCGTTACAAACTGGTTGCCTGAGATGGAGACTGAGAGGTCCAGGAAGGTGAGGGATGTGCTGGAGATGGCCCAGGTGAACTGAAGGTTGGAGTGGAAGGTGTTGGTGAAGTGGATGAACTGTTCGAGCTCCTCTGGGGAGCAAGAGGCATCGCCGATACAGTCATCAATGTACCGGAGGAAGAGGTGGGGTTTGGGGCCTGTGTAGGTGCGGAAGAGGGACTGTTCACGTAACCTACAAAGAGGCAGGCATAGCTGGGGCAGAGTTTGGTAGGCTTGTCTTTTTTGGACAGTGCATTGAGTAAGGAGTCGAGGGGTCATGTTGTAACTGTACAGGACATCAGTTAGGCCACATTTGAAGTATTGCCTGCAATTCTGGTCTCCCTCCTTTAGGAAAGGGATTGCGAAACTAGAAAAGGATTCAGAAAAGATTTATCAGGATGTTGCCGGGGCTGGAGGGTTTGAGCTATAAGAAGAGGCTGAATAGGCTGGGGCTATTTTCCCTGGAGCATTGGAGGCTGAGGGAGGAACTTATAAAGGTTTATAAAATCAGGAGGGCTGTGGATAGGGTAAATATACAAGGTCTTTTCCCCAGGGCTGGAGAGTCCAAAACTAGAGGGTATAGGTTTAGAGATAATGGGAACTGCAGATGCTGGAGAATCCAAGACAACAAAATGTGAGGCTAGATGAACACAGCAGGCCAAGCAGCATCTCAGGAGCACAAAAGCTGACGTTTCGGGCCTAGACCCTTCATCAGAGAGGGTCTGATGAAGGTTCTAGGCCCGAAACGTCAGCTTTTGTGCTCCTGAGATGCTGCTTGGTCTGCTGCGTTCATCCAGCCTCACATTTTGTTGTCAGGGTATAGGTTTAAGTGAGAGGGGGACAGCACAAAACTGACCTAAGGAGCAACAGTTTCCTCTGAGTGTGGTGCATGTGAGGAATGAGCTGCCAGAGGAAGTGGAGGAGGCTACAATTACATTTAAAAGGCTTCTGGATGGGTTTACGAATTGGAAGAGTTGAGGGGGATTTGGGCCAAATGCTGGCAAATGGGATTAAATTTATGTAGATTTATGTATATTTGGTCAAGTTGGACTGAAGGGTCTGTTTCTGAACTGCATGTTTCTATGACTCGAAATGGTAACTAACAAAATATTCAGACTAATGGTTAGTAAGTTTCCAGTACCTGGTAGTTTACATCCCAAATGATGGGTCATATTTTTCAAATTTCTGCAGCTTCTATTCTAACATGGTCTAAATTAATTTCCAGTTCAAACTGACTAGCAAAGTATGTTGACCAACTATTGTCACCACTTGGGCTTGTGTTCCAACTCTAGACAAGGGGACTGAAACTTTGAGGACTTTTAAGGTGCAGCTTGTTTCAAGCGTAGTCTTAACTTTCAATCTTGATGTGTGTAAATACATTACACAAAAAAACTACCCTTGATATATCTATGGAAATGGAAAATTATAAAAATGCAATACAGTTTACCTTTTTGAAGTCAAGACTGACCACATGGTCGAAATAATTGTTAAGAGTACTGATAAGCACAAAATCTTGCCAAAATATTTTAGTAGTGCTACTACCAAGTTGCAAACATTATATTTTATTTACTTTGACTGATAATGAATGTTGTTATATGAGTTGCACTCATTGCTAACCTGATGATGGGTCCCATCTGCAGAAGATGAAGCAGCAATATGAAAGGCCTGTTCATGCCCAGTTCACGATGGATTAAGATCAACGTAAACTGTACCAGTACAGATGGTACTAACATGAAGGAGATAGTTAGTCCTAACCAATATGAATCACCCCAATAACTGTACACTGCACATAGAAAGCCACCAGCTACAGCTTCTGCAATGAACAGAACCGTGGAGATGATAATGCTGGCTGGCATCTTTGCCCGGTGCAGTACAAGAGTTGCTGTGTTGTGATGAGCTTCATTGCCGTTACTTGTCTCTATCTTCTCCATTCCAATTTAGAGTTGAAGACTCATCTAGAAACACAAAAGGTTACATTATTTCCAAACATAGTATGGTCTAAAGACTAATAAATGGTTTGGACTATGTTAAGCTACAATCTTATACAGTGGATATCCTGTGACATTATGTCCTTTGACTTATCATTACTAATATTTTATAAGAACAGAACTCCTGTTCAAAGGTTTCATTTCTGCATGAGATTTTCTCTCAGATTCAACATCATCACCTTCTCCCATAAGCAGAATGCACATCTCTTATACTTAAGAATTTATCATTATCGCCCAGTATCAAGTCAAATATGCAGGAAAATGCCTTAATGTCCAGAGATATATTAAAGTGGTGTTTGCAACAAACCTGCTGTGCATGGGAGAGAAAGAGGTAAAAATCATTTTACTATGAAGACAAAGGGTCTTTTCATTGTTGGTCCAAATTAGAGTCAAGAGCTAGAAACATCCATATTTAACAAGGCTTAGCTTTTTTGCTAAGCGTTCAGAATGATCAAAGCAAAGTCATCCTTAATTTTCAAAAGTAAAGAAATTCTCACAATTAAACCAATGAATCGTAGAATCCCTACAGTGTGGAAACAGGCCCTTCGGTCCCACAAGTCCACACCGACACACAGCATCCAACCCAGACCCACCCCCCTGTAACCCACCTAATCTACATACCCCTCAACACTATGGGCACTTTTCCACCTAGCCTGCACATTTTTTGGACTGTGGGAGGAAACTGGAGCACCCAGAGGAAGCCCATGCAGACACGGGGTGGGGTGGAAATGTGCAATATCTACGTGGACAGTAGCCCAAGAGTGGAATCGAAACTGGGTCCCTGGTGCTGTGAGGCAGCAGTGCTAACCACTGAACCACTGTGCTGTGGAATGTTTTGTGGAATGATAATTAAAAGTTAACCACAGAAAAATGGCTGTTATGCTATGATAATATGGTGTTTTACAGCCTGACTTATCAGAATTCCAAAAACAACTCTGACAGACATAATCAGACAGATAACAGGTCTCAACAGGATGGGAAAATGCAAACCATTTAAAGGATTGCTTTGCTCAACCAGGCTACCAAACACTACAACCTGCAGGTCATTAATAAATGCTAAAAAGAACAGTGCTTCTCATACCGACCTTTGGAGAATTCCCATTCATAGGGCCTGCAGCCGTGGAAACAATTAGCCATTATTACTCTGTTCTCCGCTCCCTAGCCATTTTGTATCCATATTGCCATGTCACATTAAATCTTATAACAAATTGATTTTTTTAGTACTTTTGACAATACTATTTGAAAGTTCATATTTAAAGAACTGTTACTTTAGTCATTATTCCATTTAAGAATATGATTAAGTTTAATCAAACACAGCCAGCCTTGAACAAATCTGTGTTTTCATTTATTAGTCCACAACTTTTCAAGTATCAATTAATTTTTTTCCTGTAGTTTCCAAAATCTTCCACAGATAATAGGGCCATTGGCCTCTGATTACCAAATTTATTCTACTCATCTTTTCTGAACAGGGTGCGATTCTCAATTCTCTGGAATAATCTCCATACTTAAAGTGAAACTGAAAGCATGTGGAAATAGCCTCAGAATTTCCATCCTTTCTCAATAACTTGGAATGCATTCCATCCAGATCAGGTTACATTTCTCTTTTGAGGATTGCCAACCTTTTAAGGACCCCTTCTTTATTTTTATCCCGTCCAGTATAATTAGTCTCTCATTCTTTACTGCCGCGTTTGCAGCATTGATTTCTGGTGAAACAGATGGAAATCATTCATTTACTTCTTCATCTACATCCTCAGCCTCATCATCTGGTGTCTTTCTGTAAGAATACTTTATTTTTGGTCCCTAAAGAGTCACAGCTTTCCTCAGGCACTCATGTTCATTGATTACAGATCATTTCACAAGAAACAGAAAATAAAACTTCACTTACCATTCTACATGTACTTACACTCAACTTATTTTTCTAATCAACCTGTTCAGAGATGTTAGTACACACCTCTGGAGCAGGTGCGACTTGAAGTTGGGCCTCGCGGTCAAGGGTAAGGTCACGCCCACAACATCAATCCAAAACATATCTTGACCTGTTTCACATTTTTCCTTTGACTGGTTCCTTTATACTTTTGAATGATCTTGACTCTCATGCTATTTGCCTCTCAAGTCCTCTAAGTGCACATTGACTTGGTTAATGTTTCACCTTAATAAAATGTGAGGCTGGATGAACACAGCAGGCCAAGCAGCATCTCAGGAGCACAAAAGCTGACGTTTCGGGCCTAGACCCTTCATCAGAGAGGGGGATGGGGAGAGGGATCTGGAATAAATAGGGAGAGAGGGGGAGGCGGACCGAAGGTGGAGAGAGTATAGGTGGGGAGGTAGGGAGGGGATAGGTCAGTCCAGGGAAGACGGACAGGTCAAGGAGGTGGGATGAGGTTAGTAGGTAGATGGGGGTGCAGCTTGGGGTGGGAGGAAGGGATGGGTGAGAGGAAGAACCGGTTAGGGAGGCAGAGACAGGTTGGACTGGTTTTGGGATGCAGTGGGTGGGGGGGGGGGGGGAAGAGCTGGGCTGGTTGTGTGGTGCAGTGGGGGGAGGGGATGAACTGGGCTGGTTTAGGGATGCAGTAGGGGAAGGGGAGATTTTGAAACTGGTGAAGTCCACATTGATACCATTAGACTGCAGAGTTCCCAGGCGGAATATGAGTTGCTGTTCCTGCAACCTTCGGGTGGCATCATTGTGGCAGTGCAGGAGGCCCATGATGGACATGTCATCTAGAGAATGGGAGGGGGAGTGGAAATGGTTTGCGACTGGGAAGTGCAGTTGTTTGTTGCGAACTGAGCGGAGGTGTTCTGCAAAGCGGTCTCCAAGCCTCCGCTTGGTTTCCCCAATGTAGAGGAAGCCGCACCGGGTACAGTGGATGCAGTATACCACATTGGCAGATGTGCAGGTGAACCTCTGCTTAATGTGGAATGTCATCTTGGGGCCTGGGATAGGGGTGAGGGAGGAGGTGTGGGGGCAAGTGTAGCATTTCCTGCGGTTGCAGGGGAAGGTGCCGGGTGTGGTGGGGTTGGAGGGCAGTGTGGAGCGAACAAAGGACTCAAGGAGAGAGTAGTCTCTCCGGAAAGCAGACAGGGGTGGGGATGGAAAAATGTCTTGGGTGCTGGGGTCGGATTGTAAATGGCGAAAGTGTCGGAGGATGATGCGTTGTATCCGGAGGTTGGTAGGGTGGTGTGTGAGAACGAGGGGGATCCTCTTAGGGCGGTTGTGGCAGGGGCGGGGTGTGAGGGATGTGTTGCGGGAAATACGGGAGACGCGGTCAAGGGCGTTCTCTATCACTGTGGGGGGAATGTTGCGGTCCTTAAAGAACTTGGACATCTGGGCTGTGCGGGAGTGGAATGTCTTATCGTGGGAGCAGATGCGGCGGAGGCGGAGGAATTTCCGCAGGAAATACCGCAGGAAATGCTACACTTGCCCCCACACCTCCTCCCTCACCCCTATCCCAGGCCCCAAGATGACACTCCACATTAAGCAGAGGTTCACCTGCACATCTGCCAATGTGGTATACTACATCCACTGTACCCGGTGTGGCTTCCTCTACATTGGGGAAACCAAGCGGAGGCTTGGAGACCGCTTTGCAGAACACCTCCGCTCAGTTCGCATCAAACAACTGCACCTCCCAGTCGCAAACCATTTCCACTCCCCCTCCCATTCTCTAGATGACATGTCCATCATGGGCCTCCTGCAGTGCCACAATGATGCCACCCAAAGTTTGCAGGAACAGCAACTCATTCCGCCTGGGACCCCTGCAGCCTAATGGTATCAATGTGGACTTCACCAGTTTCAAAATCTCCCCTTCCCCCTACTGCATCCCTAAACCAGCCCAGTTCGTCCCCTCCCCCCACTGCACCACACAACCAGCCCAGCTCTTCCCCTCCACCCACTGCATCCCAAAACCAGTCCAACTTGTCTCTGCCTCCCTAACCAGTTCTTCCTCTCACCCATCCCTTCCTCCCACCCCAAGCCGCACCTCCATCTACCTACTAACCTCATCCCACCTCCTTGACCTGTCCGTCTTCCCTGGACTGACCTATCCCCTCC
This sequence comes from Stegostoma tigrinum, assembly GCF_030684315.1. NCBI lineage: Eukaryota > Metazoa > Chordata > Chondrichthyes > Orectolobiformes > Stegostomatidae > Stegostoma > Stegostoma tigrinum. Next base: position 41,187,300 of record NC_081368.1, on the reverse strand, counting down.
CTACCTCCCCACCTATACTCTCTCCACCTATCTTCTTTACTCTCCATCTTCGGTCCGCCTCCCCCTCTCTCCCTATTTATTCCAGTTCCCTCTCCCAATCCCCCTCTCTGATGAAGGGTCTAGGCCCGAAACGTCAGCTTTTGTGCTCCTGAGATGCTGCTTGGCCTGCTGTGTTCATCCAGCCTCACATTTTATTATCTTGGAATTCTCCAGCATCTGCAGTTCCCAATTTCTCTAATATTTCACCTTGATGGCTGTCTCCCAATCAAGTTAAACTCTCCTTTGACAAAGCTAAAAAGCTTCCCACAAGCTTCAGCTGTATTGAGGAACAAGTAGCCTACCCATCCTGCCTCCTCTGATAGATATATACACGTGTATATGGGCATACACAGCTGTGTTGTTTTGCATTGTTTAATTGTCTTGCACCAAAACTAAGTTTTCTCGGCAAAAATCAGTAATTTATTCTGGAGGATTATACCTAATAATGGCGATAATTTCAAAAAATTAGTGGCTGTTTGTAGTATCTTATAATTCAACTGAATTATGCTGACTACTAAATTAGTTCAGAGGAGGTAAAGTGAAGCTATTCAATCCTTTGGATACAAGGCACTGAATTAGAGCTTGAAGTAATTGATGGGCATTCAACTTTACACCTAACACCACATATTGCATTTCATAAACACGCCACATCCTCCCTGATCAGAATATTGTTATTTTTACATGTAGACGCTAGGTAAGGTTTCCCAATTCATTACAGTTTCAGGTTGGATACCCAGAAGTGTTAAGATCCTAGCCAAGGAGGAATGAACTGGCCTCCCCTTCTTAATTTATCCATCTTTTCAGAGTTTGGAAAAAGATTTGCCGTTGTGGCTACCTTTCTCCCTGATCCAAATGAACTGACATTTTTAAAGGAACCAGGTCTGTGGTCTGAGGAAGGGTCACCAGACCAAAAATGTTAACTTTTTTTCTTCCTCCAAAGATGCTGCCAGACCCGCTGAGCTTTTCCAGCAACTTTGTTTTTGTTCCTGATTTACAGCATCCACAGTTCTTTTGGTTTTTATATGTTGGATACACGTTGAGTAAACAGATTTAAGAACGGTTTCTTCTCTTATCAGACTTTTGAAGAAATCTCTTGAAATGTTAATTCTGATCTCGCTCTCTATGCACCTTTTCTGTGGCTACAACACTATTCTGCTACTCTGATACACTTTGTATGGTATGATCTGCCTATTTAGCATGCAAAACAACACTTTTCATTGTATCTTAGTACATGTGACAACAATAAATCTATTAATCATATATAGTGATCAGGGGCTCTTGTGGTGCAACAGTAGTGACCTTCCCTCTGGGCCAGAAGGCACAGATTCAAGGCGCAGCTGCTCCATTGGGGTGACGTAACTTGTAGATGGATTTAAAATATCCAAATGTCGATCGGTCTTTAAATTGCTTGCAAAGAGCAATTGAACTTTGTGGCTTTGTTACTAGTAATTTTACCGTGGGTAATTGAATCTTCTTGATTCTTCATTTTGCATGCTGCTTTGTCCCGATTCCTATTTCAACTGGTTTGCGGTACTGAGTGAGAGAGGATCTTCCTGTTGTTGGTCTGCTAGCTAGCTGACTTCTAGTTCTCAGAATGGGAGAATGTCTTTGCCAGCAACACAAGCGCAACTTGGGTGTAGTTCTTCAACCATGACCTTCACAATACATTATCACTCAAACACAGGCTGAAGCACGCATGAACATTCAGTCCCTCCAGTAAAACTGAAACTCACTTCTTATTCATTGTCATTGTGCAGTTTTCATGGCAGGGGGGGAAAAACACACACATAATATGTCTGTAGCTTCGGACACAGGGCTAATTTGCTGTTGAACAGAGGTTTCAATCCATCGCTAAGTTTGTCGTCGTAAGAAATCATAAGAAATCTTTTTGGGTTTTCTTTGACACCTTTAGGTATTACATTCCATTGGTACCACAGAATTCTTCCATATCTGTAGTCATTTTGACCTTGTACCAGTCATCTTTGAAAAACACATTTTGAAATTAAAAGCTAAAAACATCCAGAAGTTAATTTTGCAGGTTCTGACTCATGGTCATAGCATTATGCAAATCTGTAAAGCTTCGTAATGCTTTTCAAAGTAGTTTAGTTTCCACTGAAAAATATGCCTGTCATTTAGTTTCTTTTAAAAATTTTGTTCACAGCGTGCAAGCACAGCTCTCGTGACTGGCCTTTATTGACCATCCTCTAATGGGCAATAATAAATGGGAATGAGCCCTGGGAGCATGGTAGCATCCTGAGGCTGCAATTCATGGAGGGGAAAAAAGGCCACAATTTGGAGGGTCCAGTAGGAGGGAAAGTCTACAATGACCAGGGCATCGAGAAGCAGGAGTTTTGGGGAGCAGGATCACTGGTAAGGAAGAGGAACTGTAAATAGCACGTTATGTTTTACTTTCAGATATTTAATCTTATTTCATTTTGAAAGCTATTTCATTGGCTAATGTAGTAAGTTAGGGTATAAATTTTTAATATTTGTTTCTTTCTGGTAAGAAAGTTCCTACAAAATCTAACTACAATTTTAACATAAGTGAACCATTGTTTCATTTCAAGTGTTTTTTTTTTAAAAAAAAGACATTTTAGGAACACAGCCACAATTTTAAGTGAGGACCTACAGGACTAGCCAATTTTTTCCTCAGAAATAACAGGCTGAATTCCCCCACTCCAATGATATTAACTCCAAGCTATATAGTCTCCTAGTTTCTCTAACTAAAAATAAACAATATAGTCTGAGATATTCAGGACAAAATCAGAAGGTCAGATCAGAATGCTTTATTTACATAATCTCAAAATAACGCGATATCTATCATCACTAACATAAATCATTTATTTTAGCTATGATGTGAAGTTTATACATCAAATGACATAGTCAACAGTTTTTACTGTCTTAAGCTCAACACTTACCAAGAAACAGAAATTCACCGTGAGTGTTGTGATTCCAGGGGGCGTTATAGTTCTGCTTTGAGGTTCAACGTAGGGTGAAGAAAATGAAAATGTCACCTCTGCAAAAGACAAACTTAATGATCAAGATAGGTTTCCAAGCCACACAAACTCCCCAACATGTTTTCTGATGGCATGTTTACACCACCTCCTGACTTGCACTTCTACCACCACCCGCTCCCAAGACTACTACCTCTCCCAAAACCCCAAAACCTCTCCACCCATTGAGCTACTCAGCACTAAGAGCAACATACATCCATGATTTCTCAATCGCAATTCAATCCAGAAGACTACCTCCAATTCCTCAATTCTAAGTAACACAGTTTTAAAAAAAGCTCCCAGCCTGAGGTCATAGAAAACAAATTAAACAGGTTTCAATGCTGACATCACTGTACGATCAATAGTCCACTAGTTAAACAAGTTATAGCTTTGATCTATTATGGAAAGATTGTGACTCCAGAGATCCTAGGATTTTTTTTTAGCATCTTGCACATAGAAGGAGAAAGAGTAAAGTCCAGCATATATTGCATTTTTGAATTCCTTCACACTACATTCTAACGTTATCATTTTTTGTGCTAGAGTTTCAGTTGTCAATCTCTTGGATGGTATCTCCATTAGTCTTAATAGTTTAGGTGAGCTTTAGGAAACATGCCTAGGACAACAAACCGGAAACCATACAAGTAACCAATTGAACTACTTTGTGCCCTTACATAATTCCCCCCCATCTTCAATAATCAAGATGGTAATACAACAGATATCATTTAAATTATTAAACAGAACTTACTGCAAAAGAAGTGAGGCATATAAACAGCTACTGTAACAATACATTTGAAAAGAGAACAAACTCAGCATAGTGAACATTTTTTTTGTGCCTAAACAACCATTGCTGTAAATTGACAGTGGCTTTGTATTTTTCTTACCATCATGGAAATTGAACCAAAACTCCTAAAACAAAGTTTCTCAACTCATTTGCACACAGTTGAATTCAGACACATACATTACAGAATTAAATAAATACTATCTGGATTCAAAAGAAAACAACCATTAAACCTGAACAAGTATATGCTTGTTTGAACATGGCGGCCTCTCCCTTAAAACCTGAAATTCATTGAAACAATCCAGGTATGAGTGTGAGATTTCACCTTTTACCTACTTTATGTATTATGAATTGATTTAAAACGGATAGCCACCAAACCAAAATAAAACTACTTCAGAGATAATGGGAACTGCAGATGCTGGAGAATCCGAGATAACAAAGTGTGGAACTGGATTAACACAGCAGGCCAAGCAGCATCTTAGGAGCACAAAAGCTGACATTTTGGGCCTAGACCCTTCATCAGAGAGTCTAGGCCCAAAATGTCAGCTTTTGTGCTCCTAAGATGCTGCTTGGCCTGCTGTGTTCATCCAGCTCCACACTTTGTTATAAAACTACTTCCCTTTTGTTACGTTAACCTATTACTGCCCCATCCAATTAGGATGTTACCAATCTAACACTTAAAAGAACCAAAACTGGAGTGCATTTATTTCTTAAGTGAAAATGTCTTCATATTTCTAGTTGGAAACAAAGCAACAGGGGATTATGTTGTACTTTGTTGTTAGAAGTATTTTTGTCAAACTGATTTAAGTTATTCCCAATGTCAGAATATGCAGTAAATCATGTTGAAAACAATATCCTTAGAGATATAGTCACACCTAGATTACGTTAAATATTTTTTTCAGTTGAGGAATAACCATCATTCTTTATGGCTCCTTGAAACTTCAGGAAATAACAGCATCTGCCCTCCCCACACCCAAGAAGAACTCTATTCTTCTGATGTGTTTCAACATAATGTGAATGTAAACATCTTGTTTAGAACTGTTATACCACTTACTTCCTGCAAAAAAAAACCTTGCTCATAAACGTACTAGCCGTATGTGATTTGCACTCCTTCAAATTCTTCGAAAACGGGTCAGGATTTAGGGGAGACAGTTTTTTTTTCCCCCAGAACTCCATCCAGATGTTTGTCCTGCCATTAATATTGTCTTGCTTTCTGTTTTGCACAGCCTTTTCACTTAAGGGCGCAGGACTTTAAAATACTTTGAGGCTTGCACATACACAGGAACTTAAATAGGGAGTGGTAATGTGTGCTTAGTCTTTTTTAAATTCATTCATGGAATGTGGGTGTTGCTGGCTGGCCAGCATTTTATTGCCCACCCTAGTTGCTAGAAACTCGACTGGACTCACCACATAAACAGTGACTACGACAGCAAGTCAGAGGCTCGGAATACTGCAGCAAGTAACTCACCACCTGACTCCCAGAGCCTGTCTGTCATTTATAAGGCACAAGTCAGGAGTGTGATGGAATTTTCCACCTATCTTCTTTTCTCTCCATCTTCGGTCCGCCTCCCCCTCTCTCCCTATTTATTCCAGAACCCTCACCCTGCCCCCTCTCTGATGAAGGGTCTAGTCCCGAAACGTCAGCTTTTGTGCTCCTGAGATGCTGCTTGGCCTGCTGTGTTCATCCAGCCTCACATTTTATTATCTTGGATTCTCTACCATCTGCAGTTCCCGTTATCACTGTGATGGAATACCCCTCACTTGCCTGAACGGGTGCAGTTCCAATAACACAAGTTTGACGCCACCTAGGACAAAGCAGCTGTTTCCTCCACCACCGATGCTCAGTAGCAGCAGTGTGCACGATCTATAAGATGCACTGCAGATATCTACCACAGATCCTCAGACAGCTAAGCAGGTTATTGCTGAGCAGTTGCTCACATCTGGAACTAGCCACTAGATGCGAGGAAGACTTTGCAGGTCAACAGAGCTGTTTCTACCATTGTATTTTTCATTGCCTAGGTCAATGCCTGTTGGTCCATCCAGTTTCAATTCTTTGTTCAGGCTGCGTACTGATTGATGCAACTGAGTGCCTTGATGGGCCACTCAGAGGGCAATTGAGAGTCAACCACATTGCTGTTCATCCGGAGTCACATGTAGACCAGATGAGAATAGCAGATTTCCTTCTCTGAAGGACATTACTGAACCAGATGGGTCTTTCTGACAATTGACAACGGTTTCATGGTAATCAGTAAATTCTTACTTCCAGATATTTTTCTGCTGAATTCAAATTCTGCCATCTGCTGTGGTGGGATTCAAATCCAGGTCTCCAAAACATTAGCTGAATTTGTGGATTAATAGTCCAGTGATAATACTGCTATGCAACTGCCTTCCTCAAGTCTGCATGGAAATTTCCATGTGCAAGCAACATTACTTACCACAACACTAAAACCACTTTTATCAGTGCTGCAACAACATCCTGTAACTGTGGTATACTCTCATTCCTCATCTTTCTTAATATTGTTATGAATAGATGAGAAGATTAATTTTTGTTTAATCATGCCAATCAGAAAAAATATCTTGCGTATTTGTTCCTCTTTAACGCATTTAATCACACTTCAATTAAACTTAGTTAACCAGATCAAGAATGAAGGTGAGCCAATTCCATGGTTTTCATGAGTGAAAAAGAGTGGAATTTTATTACCCCTCAAAAGTGTTACAACAAACACACGTAGAACACGGGGTGTTCTGACAAACTAACAAAGATGATGGGAAAGGAGCTGTATTTTGCACAGCCAGCAACATGAAAACAATTGCAGTTTACAATTTTTGAACAATCTTTCAGTCCTCGGAGCGAAACCCAAGTCCCCACTATTTAGCAATTTCCTCAGAAGAGGCGAGATTTACAAATATCCTTGATTTCTTAGTCAATGGATGTTTTTTCAAGTTGAATTCCCCCCCCCCCCCCCCCAACCAGCAATGGCTTACTGAGATCAAAGGGAAAGGAGAAAGAAGCTTTATGTATCCTCCACTATTTTGTTCATGTTGTTTTCCCACTGTTTTCTTGCTCAAAGTAAGCAACCAAAATATGGTTTCAGAGATAGTAGGAATTGCATATGCCGGAGAATCTGAGGTAACAAGGTGTAGCGCTGGATGAACACAGCAGGCCAAGCAGCATCAGAGGAGCAGGAAAGCTGACGTTTCGGGCCTAGACCCTTCTTCAGAAGTGGGGAGAGGGGAGGGGGTTCTGAAATAAATAGGGAGAGAGGGGGAGGCGGATCAAAGATAGACAGAGGAGAAGATAGGTGGAAAGGAGACAGACTGGTCAAAGAGGCGGGGATGGAGCCAGTAAAAGGTGAGTGTAGGTGGGGAGGTAGGGAGGAGATAGGTCGGACAGGATGAGGTTAGTATTCAGGGTAGGCATCCTCTCCACCTATCGCCTGAACCGTCAGCTTTCCTGCTCGGCCTGCTGTATTCATCCAGCTCTACACCTTTTAACCGAAAAATGGTTTGTTTGTGTATTTCAAGTCTAGCTAGATCTAGATCTTTGTACTTTTTAAACGGAGCACTTTTCAGGTAACGCTTCATCTGCAGTACATGAAGTTATCATGCAATAATCCTTCATGTGAATAAAACAAGAAATGCAAGTTTTTTTAACATATCACTGAGTTTCAATGTTACTTGATTAAAATGGTAATTTTAACAGCTAATTTCATATCTTCTATATCTTTAGGGGCCTTGCAGACTAAGGGTTTTTCAAATCTCACCATGGCAACTTGTGGAATTTAAATTGAATTCATTGAAATTTAGTTTTAAAAATCTAGAACTGTAAACTAGCCTCAGGAATGATATCCATGAAACTATCATCAATTGATATAAAATATACATGGTTCTCTACTGTCCTTCAGGGAGGAAATCTGCCATTTCTACCTGGTCTGGCCTACAGATCACTCCAGATCCATAACAAAGCAGTTAACAATTAAATTCTGTCAAGGGTCTGTGCCCAGCAGTGTTCCACAAGGATTGCTGCAGGATCCACTTTTGTTTGTCATTTATAGAAATGATTTAGAAGAGAATTATAGAAGGCATGGTTAGTAAGTTTGCAGATGACACCAAAATTGGTGGTATAGTAGACAGTCAAGAAGGTTATCTAAGATTACAAAGAGATCTTGATCAATTGAGTTAATGGACTGAAGAGTGGCAGATGGAGTTTAATTTGGATAAACGTGATGTATGGCATTTTGGTAAAACAAACAAGGGCTGGATTTTGCACCATAAATGGAGAGGGTGGTTAACACAGCATTTGGCATGCTTGCCTTCATCGTTCAGACTATTGAATATGGAAGTTAGGACATAACATTGAGGGGCTAAAAGACATTGGTAACACCTCTTCTAGAGCACTGTGTCCAGATATGGTGAGCCTGTTCTAGGAAGGCTGCAGATGGTTCCGAAGACATTTACCAGAGTTTTGCCAGGAAGGGAGGGTTTTAGATATAAAGCAAGGTGGTATTTTTTTTCACTGGAGTGTAGGAGGTTGAGGGGTGGCGTTTGTAGAGTTTATTAAATCATAGAGGGTATCGATAAAGTGAATGGCAGGTGTCTTTTCCATTGGGTAGGAGACTTCAAGAGTAGGAAGCAAATGTTTAAGGTGAGAGGAGACAGATTTTAAAAAGACATAGGGGCTTTTGTTTTTTTTTTGAAAACACGGAGTGTTTGGAACAAACTTTCTGTCCATCCACACCCCTAACACTATGGCAGTCCCAGTCGATATTAGGAAGGCTAAGACCCCCTACTATTAGAACCCTTCCTCAAAACATCTAATTAATGCGAACGAAGGGGAACCTGTTGTGCTGTACTTAGATTTCTAGACGGCCTAACTAATTTCAAGTGACAAGGATTAAGGAACCAAATGTATGATTATTAAATTAAATTTGCTGATGACACAAAGTTAGTTAGGAAAGTAAGTTGTGAAGAGTACATAACCTCTTGATATGCCTTTGCAGACACTTTTAGTGAGTGGGTAAGCATTTAGCAGATATAGTATAATGTGGAAAATTGTGAACCTGTCCACCTTGACTGGAAAAATAGAAAAGCAGTATGCTATTTAAATTGAGAGATTGCAGAGGTATGGAGAGATCTGGATTTTCCGATTGTTAAATCACTATGTCAATAGTACAGCAAGTGATTAGGAAGACAGGTAAACTTACTGTTTTGTGCAAGGGAATTGAAATAAATAAGTCCAAGGATTATTTCTTACAATTATGGAGGACATTGGTGAGGCCACCTCGGGGAGCATGGTGTACATTTTCTGCTTCATTCAGGAAAGGATGTAAAATGCACAAAAACACTATTTGGAGATGGAAAAATGGCTCACTTCGTTGTTAACTAGAATTTGAGGGATGAGTGCAAGCACTTGGGTTTATCTTGTGACAAATGATTGGACAGACTGGGCCTGCAACCACTGAAGTTTAGAAGAAAAATAAGAGGTTTTCTCATTAAGACTCACTGGATCCTGAGGGGATTTAACAGTGCAGATTCTGAAAGGTTGTGACTGCTATGAGAGCTGCGAGAACTCAGGAACTGCGTATTAAATGGAAGATGTCTTATTTTTACCAATGGGAGTTTTTTTTCCCCCCCTCTTGTAAAGTTGAGTGCTTTTGCACAGAAATTTGATGAGTCCACACTTGGTGTTTGTGTCTGAGGAAGAATGAATTCACCTTGGAGGTGAATTCGATGAAAGCTCACTAGGTTGACTCCTGGAAACGAAAGGGTTGTCCTCGGAGGACTGATTCAATAAAATAATCTCCTGGGGGGTTTGAATCAAAAAAGTGATCTAATTGAAACAAACCTGACAGCCTATTTCTCAACCTGTCTCTGCCTCCCTAACTGGTTCTTCCTCTCACCCATCCCTTCCTTCCACCCCAAGCCGCACCCCCATCTACCTACTAAACTCATCCCACCTCCTTGACCTGTCCGTCTTCCCTGGACTGACCTATCCCCTCCCTACCTCCCCACCTATCTTCTTTACTCTCCATCTTCGGTCCGCCTCCCCCTCTCTCCCCATCCCCCTCTCTGATGAAGGGTCTAGGCCCGAAACGTCAGCTTTTGTGCTCCTGAGATGCTGCTTGGCCTGCTGTGTTCATCCAGCCTCACATTTTATTATCTTAGCCTATTTCTCCAGCTGGAATATCTAAAACAGAGGATGTAATTACAAGGTAATGGGACTATTACTTTGGGCTACATGAGAACAATTCCCTACGCCTGAAGGCTACTGATTCTCACTCATAAAGCACATTCAAAGCCGAGATTCCGACTTAGAATCAAGGTATTTTAAAGTGTCAGGAAACATTCTGTTTGGGATCAGTGTAAATTGGTAATTCATTTATAAGGACTGGTGATAATGTTTTTCATGTGTGTTTATTTCACAGCTATCATTCGAGTTAGAAATAAACTCCATCTAGAATTTCATATGAATTCTGCAAATGATTTTCACCCATGTTGTGTTTTTTGCATAAATATAAAAATGCATTGTTTTGCCTGAAGCTAATTTAGCCTCCAAACTCACTTTTGAAAAAAAATCTGCCAACTGTAAAAAGTACAAACAAGAATATACACTTCTGAAATTCCGAATTTCAGCAGGTGGCAGCGCAGTGGAAAATGTTAGTCACGATTTACATAAAATGGCAGGCATTTTCCAATAAGAAACAATCTATCCACCACTCTTTGACATTCAATGGTGTTACTATCACTGAATCCCCCACTATCAACATCACTGGGATTAGCATTGACCAGAAACTCAGCTGGACTTGCCACGTAAACTCAGTCACCCCAAGAGCTGGTCAGAGCTGAAGGGGCAGCATTTAAGGAATGCCAGCAGACTGATAAAACTATTGTTTGTCCCACACCCATTTAGACAAGCCACGTGCAACTTGAGTCCAGTGGTAATGAAACAGTTAACTACTTTGCAGGAAAGAACTCAAGCAGGGAATTAGGAGAGCAAGAAGGGGCCATGAAATGACCTTGGCAAGTAGGCTCAAAGAGAATCTCAAGGCATTCTACAAATACATTAAAAAATAAGAGGATAGCTAGGGAGAAGGTAGGACCACTCCAGGATAAAGGAGGGAAACTTATGCTAGCAGAGAGAGGATGTGGATGAGATCCTAAATGAGTACTTTGCCTCAGTATTCCCCCAGCAGAAAGAAATGGAAGGTTAGGGCATTTTGAGATCAAGGAAGACGTGGTGTTGGATCTCATGAAGACCATTAAGTTGGATAAGTCCCCAGGATCCTAAGGTATCTATCTCAGGTTATTTACAGAGGCCAGACAGGAGATTGCTGAGGCCTTGGCAAAGTATCCTCACTAGCCACTGGAGAGGTCTCTATAGATTGGTAAGGTAACTAACAAAAACAAAGTTGCTGGAAAACCTCAGCAGATTTGGCAGCATCTGTGGAGGAGAAAACAGAGATAACATTTTTGGGTTCAGTGACCCTTCCTCAGAACTGATGATGGCTGGGAAAAAGTCAGTTTATATGTAGAAAATAGGGAGGTGGGTGGGGTAGGGAGTAAACGATAGGATGGAGCCCAAAGAGAGAGAAAGACAGTTGGACAGACAGAGGAGTTGCTAATGATCAGGCTGGGAGGGTGAATAGTTGTTAATGGGGACTGTTAGTGACTAACAACAGGGAGTGTGTAGTGGCAGGCTATGTGGTAACAAGGCCTGGTTTTTTTGGGTTGGGGTCTGGGACATGGGGGAGTTTAGGCCCTAAAATTATTGAACTCAATATTGAGTCCGGAAGGCTGTAGGATCCCCAAGCAGAAAATGAGGTGTTGTTCCTCCAGCTTGCGTTGGGCTTCTCTGGAACACTGTAGCAAGCTGGAGACAGAGATGTTGGCCAGGGAGCAAGGTGGTACATTGAAGTGGCAGGCAACAGGTAGTTCAGGGTCATTTTTGCGAGCAGAATGTAGATGTTCTGCAAAGCGGTCGCCAAGTCGATGCTTCGTTTCCTCAATGTAGAGGAGACCACATTGTGAGCAGCGAATGCAGCAGACTTGATTCTGGGAAGTGCAGGTGAAGTGGAAACTCCACCATACCCGGCACCTTCCCCTGCAACCGCAGGAAGTGCTACACTTGCCCCCAAACCTCCTCCCTCGCCCCCATCCCAGGCCCCAAGATGACTTTCCATATTAAGCAGATGTTCATCTGCACATCTGCCAATGTGGTATACTGTATCCACTGTACCCGGTGTGGCTTCCTCTACATAGGGGAAACCAAGCGGAGGTTTGGGGACTGCTTTGCAGAACACCTCCGCTCGGTTCGCAACAAACAACTGCACCTCCCAGTCGCAAACCATTTTAACGCCCCCTCCCATTCTTCAGACGACATGTCCATCATGGGCCTCCTGCATTGCCACAATGATGCCACCCGAAGGTTGCAGGAACAGCAACTCATATTCCACTTGGGAACCCTGCAGCCCAATGGTATCAATGTGGACTTCACAAGCTTCAAAATCTCCCCCTCCCCCACTACATTCCAAAACCAGCCCAGCTCGTGCCCTCCCCCCACTGCATCCCAAAACCAGCCCAGATCGTCCCCGCCGCCCTAACCTGTTCTTCCTCTCACCTATCCCCTCTTCCCACCTCAAGCTACACCTCCATTTCCCACCCACTAACTTCATCCCGCCTCCTTGACCTGTCCGTCCTCCCCGGACTGACCTATCCCCTCCCCACCTATACTCTCCTCTCCACCTATCTTCTCCTTTATCCATCTTAGGTCCGCCTCCCCCTCTCTCCCTGTTTATTTCAGAACCCTCTCCCTATCCCCCTCTCTGAAGGGTCTAGGCCCGAAATGTCAGCTTTTGTGCTCCTGAGATGCTGCTTGGCCTGCTGTGTTCATCCAGCTTCACACTTTGTCTGTCTTCACCTGGAAGGTATGTTTGGGCCCGTGGATACTGGGGAGTGAGGAGGTAAAGGCGCAGGTGTTGCACCTTCGCCAGTTACAGGGGAACATGCCGTAGGGCTGTGGGGGGTGTTGAGGTTGAAGGAGGCATGGGCCAGGGTGTCCCAGAGGGAACGGTCCCTGCGGAAGGCGGACAAGGGAGAGGAGGGGAATGTGTGTCTGATGGTGGTATCTTGCTGGAGGTGGCGGAAATGGCATCTGATGATCTTCTGTGTGTGGTGGGTAACAAATGTTGTTCCTCTGTTCAAGAAGGGAAATAAGGATAATCCAGGAAACTACTGACCGGTGAGTCTCATGTCAGTGGATGGGAAGTTATTGGAGAGAATTCTTAGGGAAAGGATTTGTGCACATTTGGAAAAGTATGACCTATATAGGACAGTCAGCACGGCTTTGGGCAGGGCAGGTCATGTCTTACTAACTTGTTCGGAGCGGAGATGCTGCTTGGCCTGCTGTGTTCATCCAGCTTCACACTTTATTATCTGGGATCATGATGACTTGGCCATGCGGATTCAGAATTGACATTCCCATAGAGCATAGAAGGTAATGATAGAAGGGTGTTTTTCAGGTTGGAAGTCCGTGACTAGTGGTGTTCTGTAGGGCTCTGTACTGGAACCTCTGCTAATTTTGATATATCTTAATGACTTGGAAGAAAATGTGGACGGGTGGGTTGGTGAGTGATAATGGGAACTGCAGATGCTGGAGAATCCAAGATAATAAAATGTAAGGCTGGATGAACACAGCAGGTCAAGCAGCATCTCAGGAGCACAAAAGCTGACGTTTCGGGCCTAGACCCTTCATCAGAGAGGGGGATGGGGTGAGGGTTCTGGAATAAATAGGGGGAGGGGGGAGGGGGGAGGCAGACCGAAGATGGAGAAAAGAAGATAGGTGGAGAGGCCAGTATAGATGGGGAGATAGGGAGGGGATAGGTCAGTCCAGGGAAGATGGACAGGTCAAGGAGGTGGGATGAGGTTAGTAGGTAGGAGATGGAGATGCGGCTTGGGGTGGGAGGAAGGGATGGGTGAGAGGAAGAACAGGGTAGGGAGGCAAAGACAGGTTGGACTGGTTTTGGGATGCAGTGGGTGGAGGGGGAAGAGCTGGGCTGGCTGTGTGGTGCAGTGGGGGGAGGGGACGAACTGGGCTGGTTTTGGGATGCAGTGGGGGAAGGGGAGATTTTGAAGCTGGTGAAGTCCACATTGATACCATTGGGCTGCAGGGTTCCCAAGCGGAATATGAGTTGCTGTTCCTGCAACCTTCGGGTGGCATCATTGTGGCACTGCAGGAGGCCCATGATGGACATGTCATCTAAAGAATGGGAGGGGGAGTGGAAATGGTTCGCGACTGGGAGGTGCAGTTGTTTATTGCGAACCGAGCGGAGGTGTTCTGCAAAGCGGTCCCCAAGCATCCGCTTGGTTTCCCCAATGTAGAGGGAGCCACACCGGGTACAATGGATGCAGTATACTACGTTGGCAGATGTGCAGGTGAACCTCTGCTTAATATGGAAAGTCATCTTGGGGCCTTGGGTAGGGGTGAGGGAGGAAGTGTGGGGGCAAGTGTAGCATTTCCTGCAGTTGCAGTGGAAGGTGCCGGGTGTGGTGGGGTTGGAGAGCAGTGTGGAGCGCACAAGGGAGTCACACAGAGAGTGGTCTCTCCGGAAAGCAGACAAGGGTGGGGATGGAAAAATGTCTTGGGTGGCGGGGTCGGATTGTAGATGGCGGAAGTGTCGGAGGATGATGCGTTGTATCCGGAGGTTGGTGGGGTGGTGTCAGAGAACGAGGGGGATCCTCTTTGGCCGGGGCGGGGTGTGAGAGATGTGTTGCAGGAAATGCGGGAGACACGGTCAAGAGCGTTCTCGACCACTGTGGGGGGAAAGTTGCGGTCCTTGAAGAACTTGGACATCCGGGATGTGCGGGAGTGGAATGCCTCATCGTGGGAGCAGATGCGGCAGACGCGGAGGAATTGGGAATAGGGGATGGAATTTTTGTAGGAGGGTGGGTGGGAGGAGGTGTATTCTAGGTAGCTGTGGGAGTCGGTGGGCTTGAAATGGAAATCAGTTACAAGCTGGTTGTCTGAGATGGAGACTGAGAGGTCCAGGAAGGTGAGGGATGTGCTGGAGATGGCCCAGGTGAACTGAAGGTTGGGGTGGAAGGTGTTGGTGAAGTGGATGAACTGTTCGAGCTCCTCTGGGGAGCAAGAGGCAGCGCCAATACAGTCATCAATGTACCGGAGAAAGAGGTGGGGTTTGGGGCCTGTGTAGGTGCGGAAGAGGGACTGTTCCACGTAACATGATGGGTGGGTTAGTGTGTTTACAGGCAATACAAAGATCACTTGAGTCGTGGATAGTGTAGAAGGTTGTCAAAGGAAACAGCGAGATGTAAATCAGCTGCAGATATGGGAGGAGAAATGGCAGATGGAATTTAATCTGGCAAAGTTGGAGGTGCTGCACTTTGGTAGATCAAATGTTAAGGAAAAGTATAAGTTAATGGCTGGACCCGAAACAGCACTGATTATACAGGGATCTTGGGGTTCAAGTCCATAGCTCCCCCTAAGTGGCCATCCAAGTTGATCAGATGGTAAAGAAATCACCTGGTTGGGAACTGAGCACAAGAGTCAGGTTGTCATGTTGCAGGTTAAGACTTTGGTTAGACCACACAGACTATTGCTTTCAATTCTAGTCACCACATTACAGGAAGGATGTGGAGGCTTTGGACAGAGTGCAGAAGAGGTTTACCAGGATGCTGCCTGGATTAGGCAGTTTGACCTATAAGGAGAGGTTAGAAACACTTGGTTTTTTTTTTCTTCGGAGTAGCAGAGGCTGAGGGCTTGATTTAGAAGTCTATATAAAATTATAAGATGCATCTTATAGGAAAGTGATTTTGAGAAAGATACACAAGTTATATTTAACTGTAACTGGTGTACCTTTCTCAAAATCCCTTTTAGCAGAATAATCAAAGAATCAAGGCAGCTATAAAAACATTAAGGAACATTCTTGGCAGGATGATGTCTGGAATTGGAGAAGTAACACACACGGCCACATGGGTTCATATTATTTCACACCTTTTTGTTACTGTGACTCTGTGTACTTGGGTCTATCTTGTTTCCATTACTAGCGCTTTTTGCTATTAGCATCAGCAACAAATACATCAGTTGAAAAGAATATTAGTTTCATTAAGAAGTAAGAATCTTAAAACTACAATGGGTATTGCATTGTGGTATTTCACAATAATAGTTAATGTCTTTACTGGCATGTTTCTGATTTATTTATTAATCATTATTCTGTGCTTCAAATATTCATTTATTGGTTTGCATATATCTATACTGCATAATGAAATGGTGCATTTTTAAGTTGCACATGGTGTAGAAATCCACCTTGGATACAAACCGATCAGGTGGAAAATGATCAATTGTACTAGTGTTTGTTCATCATATTAAAAAATAACTAAAAAAAGAGAAGGGCCTATGATAGTACACTTCAGACTTTTCGTAACTGTTCATGGATTGAAAGAATCAAAGATAAACTGTTACACGCAAAGGAATCAGCAATAACTGTGTCTGGCATAAACGATTAAAGGACAAGGACAAACTTTTAGAGGAACTGAAAGCAATTAGCCATGCCTGGGAGATGAAGGAGTCAAAGCTACATGAACAAAACTGTTTTGACACCTGCTTGACAACTGGCTGATTTTGTGCCACAAGGTCAAATGACTGTCCTGCAGAAGAATTTAAGGTGTTAATCAAAGGAAAGCTGTGTCTTCAAACAGACGGTCAATGCTAAATGTAACAAAAAAAACAGGGAAACTACTTCTGATAAGATGGCAAACTGCAGAATTGATGTTTTCAGAGAGGTAGTCAATGCTTTGGATATAAGAAACTAAAAGATTATGAATAATATCACTCCATAGACGTGAAGGGCAAGAAAAACTTTATAAGAATCCTACTGCAGAATCTTTCATGAGCAGAACTTTGAAGAACAACACTGCACGAGGATCAAACCCTGAACACTTCCACAGACTCAGTGTTGGTTGGAATCATGATTAAATTCCACCATTAATCAGGTAATAGTCAAGTTGCGTTGAGAGGCTGAGCTTCAAGTGTCTTATTTTGGTTGCTACATGCAATGAAGTTTAAATCATTGCTTTAGTACATAATTTTATAAGAGATTCTTTAATAAGTAGACAAATTAAAGGTAACTGAGGTGATTTACCCACAACACCACTGACTAGAAACTCAACTGATCTTGCTGCATAAAGACAATGGTTGAGAGCAGGTTAGAGACTAGGAATACTGCAGCCAGTATCTCATCTCCTCACTCCCCAAAGCTTATCTACAAATATAAATCAGGAATGTGATGGACTATGTGATGCAGACTATTTGCCTGGATGGTTAAGTCCAATAACACTCAAGAGGCTTGACACTCAGGACAAAGCAGCACTGATGAGTGCCCCATCCACAAGCATCCACTCCCTCCACGACCCACGCTCAGCAGCAGCAATGTGTGCTATCCACAAGATGCACTGCAGAAATTCACCAAATATCCTTTCAAAGCACATTCCAAACCCACGACCACTTCCATTTAGAAGGACAGAGGTAGCAGGGAACATCACCGCCTTCACGTTCCTTTCCAAGTCACTCACCAGCCAGACGTGGAAGTATGTCGTGGCTCCTTGGATGTTGCTGGTAAAACCCTGGAATTCCCTCCCTAAAGGCCAACCTACAGCATTGGGAGTTCAAGAAGGCAACTCACCGCCACTGCCTCAAGTGGACTGGAGACAAACAAATATCGACCAGCCAGCGACAGCCACGTCCCAAGCGTAATTTTTAAAAAAACCTTCCAACTTAAGCACCAGCACTGGGAACACTTTCATACTGGAATGGTTTTTCTCAGGTTTTGCCTCCACACTGAGACCGCCAAAAGCAATCCCAGACATTACTTACACACCTTGTTTGTTCCAGGACTCTGCTGACAGTGTTGCACACCGACACAACGAATAATATATTGAAGGCGCCAATCAGAGGGTGACCAGAACAAGTAAATTTGCCTAAGACACCAACCCCCATTGGCGCTTGAACATGATCCGAACCAATCCGGTAAAAGGCTGCATTTACATCGCAGTTTCGGACTAACAGCTCTGAATCGAGCTCCCTCTCTAATTGGAAAGTAAGTCTCGCGTTCTGCCACTTACCCGGTTGCCTGAGCTTGCTCTCAGCCGGTATCCCTTTCCCCACCCCCTGGAGAGTCACTTCAAAGCTCACTCAGGCAAAACCCGCACCTAAGCGAAACGAACACCTCCCAGTGAGCCCAGCACACTCACCCCCTCTCCCCGCCACCAGGAACACTTTGTGTGAAAAGAGGAAGAAATAGAGTAGATAAACACCAACCTCGTGACCCCTACCCCCTGCTGTTTGTTTATTTGCTTTCACAACTTTCTTTTGACACGGTATGAACTTCGAAAAACTCCGCCGTATTACCGTAGGAACGTTCGAACTCGAAAGTCCGGAAAGGTTGTTCAAACGATGTTCCGGTTGCCTCATTGTGAGCCGGGGACTATCAAACACAGGAGAGTCTGTTCATGTCGACAGAGAGAACCCACATTGCATGAACTTGGCGTGGTGCAGCCTCGGCATTTTATTACAGCACTGAGGCTAGTGTCATTGGCTTCGATGTTGGGTCTTGTAACGCAGTTACACCCAGTTACTCTGAGTCAGCAGGCTCGGGCTCCAGTCTCACCTGTTCCAGGGGTGGCTAAAAAAATGGCATTGCTGGACAAGTTGGTTAGAAAAAGCATAGACCATTCTATTTGTTTCCTCCAAAGATGTTACCAGACCTGTGGAGTATGTTTTTATTTCAGTCACACGGACATAGAGACACTGATAGATTCCCCTCTGACGCATTAAATGTAACTTCTATTTTTGGACAGGCTTTGCCAGCTTCTGGGGAGGCACGTCACCTGTCTTAGAATTTCACGTCCCATGTGGATCTATACGGGACAAAATCTATTTCTTAATCTTGAACGCATTATGGTCATATAATTATTTAACGAGAGGCAGCTGAAATCTCTGACTTGCAGTTTTCATTAGATTCTCAATCGCTAAAACTTACATTTTATGAAAGGATAACGGATGGAAGACGACCAAAGAATACAGCCCCCACCATCTGCAAACGGACAGATGTTCATGTTTCTTTTGGCTAATGTGTAAAGGAGGGAAGGGCCCCACTTTGTGGCAGTTTAGTGAGGCATGGGTGCGACTTGGCAGAGTTTGTGTTCTCAATCGTATTCAGCAAACTAACTTATCAATTTTTAGGAGAGTCACATGGGTTTGGTATTTTCTCATCGGATATTACTACTCTTCTGTATTTGAGGCTTTACTGCTTTAATTCAGTGATGTTCTGCCTGTTATTCAGTCGTTGCTTCCTACATGGATCGTTTGTAATAAGATATACAGAGTAATGCACAAACATATTGTGACCAACAGCAAATTTATGAAACGTAATGCCGATGTGTCATGTACCCTGTGGAAGCTGATGTCAACGACCAGACATAATGTTATATGGTGGAGCAGTATCAGCTATTTTATTGGTTGCTGAGCTTTTGCAGTTTTACTGTGGTTCTGTTAGCCAATACTTCTGACCAGAAAGTGGAAGTTACACAATCTACTAGGAACGGGTCAAAAATCACACGACATCAGGTTATAGTCTAAAAGATTTATGTGAAAAAAAACTAGTTTTTGGAAGGTTGCTCCTTCCTCAGCTGTTGTGAGAGAAGAGGCATCAGGACACAATTTATAAAGTAAAAGATCATACAACTGATGAGAATGTATTGAATAAACCTAACGTGGCTAGCTGACAACCTCACGTTAGATCTTTAACGAGTTCTGAAGGAGATGCTGGTTTCGATTCATTAAAATGCAAATCCCAGAATTTCTTTCAAGTCACTGCACCGAGATAACTAAAGGTTTTGTCAATTTATACAAGAGGTGACATCTCAGGTCAGATAATGCATTTTCGGTGTAAGGCATCGTTTAGAATCTGTCTTTTAACCTGGAGTAAGAATGGTTTTATTTCCAGAGCAGGAATTTATAAAATGCTTTATTGACAGTGCCTATAAATTGTGTGCTTTTTGAACAAATGCATCTACAAATACAAATTCACCCCATAGCTTTAAGTGAGAGAGAGACGGAGAGAGAGATTGTGGTGTGTGTGTGTGTGTGGGTGTGTGTATATGTGTGTGTGTATATGTGTGTGTGTGTATATGTGTGTGTGTGTGTATATGTGTGTGTGTGTGTATATGTGTGTGTGTGTGTATATATGTGTGTGTGTGTATATATGTGTGTGTGTGTATATATGTGTGTGTGTGTGTGTGTGTGTGTATATGTGTGTGTGTGTGTGTGTGTGTGTGTATATGTGTGTGTGTGTGTGTGTGTGTGTGTATATGTGTGTGTGTGTGTGTGTGTGTGTATATGTGTGTGTGTGTGTGTATGTGTGTGTATATGTGTGTGTATATGTGTGTGTATATGTGTGTGTATATGTGTGTGTATATGTGTGTGTTTGAGAATGTAGGGTGTGGTGGTGTCACCTGTAGTGCGACATGAACCCAAGATCAGGGTTGAGGCCATCTTTGTAGGTATCGAACTTGGCTATCAGTCTCTGCTTCGTGACTCTGCATTGTTGTGTATCCCAAATCTGCTTTGGAGGACATTTACTGGAAATTCTGAGGCAAAATAGGGTGGCACAGTTGCTAACGCTGCTGCCTCACAACATCAGGGACCCGGGTTCAATTCCACAGTCGGGTGACAGTCTATGTGGAGTTTGCACATTCTGCCTGAGTCTACGTGGGTTTCTTCCAGGTGCTCCGGTTTCCTTCCACAGTCCAAAGATGTGCAGGTTAAGTGGACTGGCCGGACTAAATTTCCGGTGGTGTTCAGGGATGTGTAGCTTAGGTGTGTTATGAGGAAATGGGTCTGAGTGGGATGCTGGAAGGGTCTGTATGGACTTGTTGGTCTGGAGGGTCTGCTTCCATACTGTAGGGATTCTATGATCAAATGCCCTTGATCACTGACGTGTTCCCCCATGGGAAGGGAACATCCCTGTCTGGCGATTGTTGCGTGGCGTCCATTCACCTGTTGTCATAGCATCTGCTTTCACCAATATACCATGCCCCAGCACATCCTTGGCTGCAGCATATTAGTTAGACAACATTCCCTGAGTCACATGAGTAACTGTTGTGCATGTGGTGGATGGTGTTCTCACATGTGATGGTAGTGTCCAAGTCGAAGATCTGACATGTCTTGCAGTGGTTACCATGACAGGGTTGTATAGTGTTGTGATCAATGCTGTCCTGAAGGCTGGGTAGTTTGCTGTTTAAGGTTTGGCAATCATTTGAAAGCGAGAGTGGAGGCAGAGGGAAGATCATAGCCAGGTGCTCATTGTCATTGATAATATCTTGAAGGCTGCAAGGAACATGATGTTAGTTTATCTGCTCCAGGGAAGTACTGGACAATGATGGGTACCCTATTGTTTGTATTCAGTGCCTATCTTCTGTGGAGGTCATTACAGTTTTTCACTGTGGCATGTTGGAACTGGTGATCGATGAGTTGAGCGTCATATCCTGTTCTTATGACGGTGTCCTTCAACACCTTCAGGTGCCTGTCGCATTCCTCCTCATCTGCACAAATCCTGTATATGCATAGGGCTTGTCTGAAGGGGATGGCTTTCTTTAACATGTGGGTGGAAGCTAGAGAAGTGCAGCATCATGAGGTTATCCATGGGCTTGTAGTAGAGGGAGGTATTGAGGTGCCCGTCCCTGATGAAGATGCGTGTCCAAGAATGAGACTGATGCCAAAGAGTAGTCCATGGAAAGTCTGATAGTGATGTCGACAAGTTTCATCCTACAATGTAGTTGTTTCAGTGATTCCTCACCACGAGTCCAAAGGAAGAAAATGTCAGTGTATCTGGTGGAGAGCGTTGGCCAGAGGTCCTATGCAGCAAAGAAGTCTTGTTCAACTTATGCATGAAAATGTTGGCATATTGGGGTACACATCTGGTCCCCATGGCTGTTCCGTGTGTTTAGATGAAGAACTTGTTGTTGAAGGTGAAGACAATGTGCTCGAGGAAGAAATGGATGAGTTGTGGGATGGTGTCTAGAAATTGGCAGTTGGTGGTATTGAATACTGAGGCTGTTGCAGCGATGCCATCGTCATGAGGGATGCCGGTGTAGAGCGCCAAAACATCCATTGTAACGAGGAATGTTCCTTCTTTGACTGGTCCAGAGGTCTGATGAAGGGTCTAGGCCCGAAACGTCAGCTTTTGTGCTCCTGAGATGCTGCTGGGCCTGTTGTGTTCATCCAGCCTCACATTTTATTATTAAGGTGTAATGGGGAAGTCGTTGAGGGATTTTAAAGTCAATGATAGGCTGGAGGGCTCCAGACCAACATAGGTCAATGAGATCAGGAGTCGTGGATGAATTAGAACAGTATTGCAGAGTATTTGGGCAGCAGTGCAAAAGTTTACCAAATATTGACTATGTTAGCATGATGATCATTTGCATAAACAGCATAGTAAAAAAAATTAACAGCAAATGGTCTGCTGTAGAGACACTCTCCCAAATGTTCCAGTAGTGGATCGTTGGAGAATGGACATGTGAACAAAGATGTGAATCAAAACTGCATGGAAATTCCAGACCTCCGTGGGAATTATCAAGAAGCGAGATAAATACATATTAAAACTGTTGTATTACAAACCGAATATACAAAAATTAGTTCGTTCTGTACTTGAGGAATTTCATAAACAATCGATTTATATAGAAATATGCAACAAACAAAATTGCTTTGATTGTATTGTTTTCAGGACACGTTGGCTCAATGATTAAACGGTCTTGAACCCGGGTTTGTGAGAATCCCCTGCTTCCGAACATTTATGCGCAGCATTGCCCAAAGTTATCAGACAGCATAGTAACAGATCTCTAGAATCTGACAGTAATGATTTCTTTAAAAAAAAACAAGAACTTATGAAATCTTCACTTACATATAACTAAAATGCAACTTGGTTTCGAGATCAATGTCGATTGAGGTGATGTCTACGGAAAGTTAATATAGGAAACGCCAACTAATAACTTCATGGCACTGGGACCCAGAAGACACACTGTGGTGCGGCGTCAGAACGCATTGTAAAAATACCTCAAAGATTACTTCCAAAATAGGAAAATACCAGATCAGATGGGTGTCAACATTGCTATTCCAAAAAAATGTTCACCGAGTTCACTTTCCTTAAAATTATCGGTATAATAGATTTTCTTTTAGTCAAGTGGAACGCAATTTGATTGAATCTTTAAATACTGTTTGCAGATTTAAATTAGAAGTCAGGCTGAAATGTTCTCAGGTCTTCCGAGACTGGGGTATCGGATCTTGTGGAGCCAGTATACTATTAATATTCTTCATTATTCTTGTTCAATGGGTGAAGACAAGATCCTATAGATTACCTTTAATACCTTGAAAATACTGTTTCCAGTTACTCAGTATATTGTTATAAACTTCCAAGCTTTAAAAATTGTTGATCTGTGCGGATTTATCAGATTTCAGCTGGGAAGGCAGCTGAGCAGCTAAATTTGGCTCCGATGCCGTAGGGGCAGAGGAAGTGACAGGTCTGTCATTTGCGAATTCCAACTAGGATTCCCATGTTGGAATTCGCTGGAAAGATAACGCGAAAACTGTGGATGTTGTTCTTATTTATTAGCCGTGGATAACAAATGTTCACTAGTCATTGTGAATAATAATCAGTAACTGTTTTAGGTACACACAAAGTGGTCACATGCAGGTATAATCGAAATTTTTCGACAAGTGACCACGATCCGGAGACGATTTTGTAATGTGAAATTGAGATTTCACGTCTTCGGTGCAATAATAACATTTCGACCGAAAACAAGGAAAATTTGGGATGTTGCTGGGAAGAAGCATAAGAGGCTAACAGCATACGAGAACCACTGTAGCGGGGAGAAATAAAGGTCATAAACAGCTCAATGCAGCACACGGGCAGGGCTGGAAGTGGGTGAAGACAAATTGTTTTTGAGCTATTATGTATTGAAATACATAGAGCATGTTGTTGAGTGGAAGTACGCGAGTCCATTTTAAAAGATAAAATTATTTGACATCGCGTAGACAGGAAAATGTGTTAACGCTTCGTTTACTTTGTTACCATTACTGATGTGAATCGTTTGCATTCACTGCTGTTACTATGGCTTTCATCCTACCGCTAGCACCAACAACCGAATGTAATGTTGTTGGATTACGTAGATGCAAAGTGAGTAAAAAGGCGGCAGTAGTTCTCTACAAACTATTTTCCAATGTGACTCAATTTTAGCTCACCACCTTCTCAAGGGACAGGGAATAAATGTTGAGTCAATCTGTAACACACACCACTAAAAATAATCTCAATGTTCAACTGACGCCTATATTTAAAAAAAATTCCAGCCTGCCATTCCTCAACCCTTCTGTCAGAGCTGCCCATGTTTGAAAGACACAAAATAGCTGACAAGGGATAAACAGAATTAAAGTAGCCTGCTGTAGCATTTATGTGAAACATAATGGTACTTTCCAATAAGGCTACTTCAAGATGAACAGGAGGTCATACAAGCAAGCATCCAAGACAGTTTGATAAGAGGATATCAAAGGATGCACACATGTTCATTAAAACACTGCGTCTGATTTCAGCCTCATTAATGAAAGGATGTCATCCAATTAGGTGAACACTGCCAGTCAGAACAAGTGCTGTAAATCTCAGTCCATGAGCCAGTCAGCCTAAGTCACTAAAACAGCAATGAAAACAAAAGCTAAAGTTATTTTGCAGTAATCAGTTGTATCTTTGAAATAATTCACAATATTAAGAAATAGGTTCTAGTTGAAGATCCTTCTGACAATCATAGGGATAGACGTCAATGTAATTGTATATACATGTATAACTTTGGTCTAACTTTCACATCTAGGTTTTAAATGTGGGAAAAAAACATTTAAAACCTAGATGTGAAAGTTAGTTAATCTCGGAAAACACTTGTCTCTTAAACTGGTATGCCCTGAATGAAAAATGTTGTTTGCAACTGAAAAGTTAAAAAGTACAATTAATTTTATAATGGGAAACAAATGCCAAAAATCTTAAACCAGTCAGTTAAAAACAACAGATTTTTGTATTTATTATATATATTTTATATAATTGGCACAGTGGAAAATATATGAGTAATAACTGAATTTCATTGAGATAGCTCATGGAATACAAGGAATGACAAGATTCAAGCAATCTTGACAGATAAGCGAGCCTGGGACAGACCAGAAGTAGTATAGCCAGTAATGAAGGAATGTGAATTAATAGGATGCATAGAAAGATCCCAAGGCCTGGAGATTACACATGTTAAACACTACAAAATCATGTGAACTTGGGGCTATCCATTGAAATGCCCGTTGTTGATAAGGTGTTTCACAGGATTGGGTGTATGGAATAAAGGGGAAGGACAGTGTCCACACTGTATGTAATTATTGTAACACAATGTATAAAAATGCTGTATTTCACTGTAAAAATCAGAGTGTGTCATCGATCTCTTTGCTGATGTGAGTCATAGATTAAGAGAATGGTTCAGTTCTCACATCGAGGCCAGATTCGGGGAAGATCTATGATCCTCTCCCTGCATTAACCAGTTGTTGCTTGAATAAAAATCTGCCATTGCCTGAATCCTGCCTGCCTCCTGAGTCTTTGTCCCTGGTCGCTGGGAGAGTGTGGAGGGGGGTGTGTGGGTAATGTTCCTACACCTTCTATTAGACATTTTATCGCCATTATTCTATATTCAAATTAGTTGAGTCCTCAACTAAGTCCCCGCTATAGCTTATTACCATGGATCTATTCTTTGCATAAAATCATCCAAACCCCTTGATTGAATTGCCGTTAACTTTCACTTCACAGAAGCAGCTCTGAAGGTATGAACACACACACAAAAAAAGAGAAATATGCCATTTTTCCTCACAAGCTCACTCAATAATTCAAGATGATCACGGCTGATTTGTGTTCCAGATTTCACATTCCAATCCAACCCTGATAATTTTTGATTCCCTCGCCTAACAAGAATCAAATCATTCTTCCTTAAAAATATTCAGTGACCATGCCTCCACTGCCTTCTGAAATAGAGTTTGGTATATAATGTGCAGTTTAGTCACATTAACCCAGTTGATATTCGTGTCACTGTAAACTTGTCCAATCACAAGTCAATTTGTACACGAGACAGAACACAATGCAGGATAATATAAAGTAGCCATTCACAAGTACAGGAAATGTTTGTATGTCAGATCTTTAAAATTATGCCCCTATATAGGATCATGTACATTGGCATGAGCATTCATAAGTCAGGTATTTGTAAGCTGCTGGCACCCCTTTACTTGACATTGCAAGTTCAGATGATTCCTGAAGAAAAACAATTACTTAATTTCTTCCTCTTAAGTCAACTTCCTCCAATAAATATCAATACCATTTCCCATTGTTTATCATGGACAAACACTTCTGATTTGGAAATTAACACATTTGTCATCAGCATAGGCATAAATGCAAAGGCAACCATCAAAATGTAAAACTGCTGAAACTCTGAAAAAATGACATTAACATTACTGTGAGCAACAGAATCCTGCAAAAAATCTTTTAGTTCAAGTGTGTACACACAGCTGTTTAGATTCTACATCTCCCATATTTGGAACTGAGGAAAAAGAAAATGTAAGGTATTCTTTCAATAATAAATAACACTCCTTAAATTTTGCTTCCAAAGTCCTGGATGGTTGTAACCCTACTATTTTCAGCTGTCAGGTTCCATTTCAGAGATTAGCTCGAACAACTATTAGAAATATATTTATCTTGAATCTGTAACACTTTGGGAAGAAAATGCCATTGACAACTAAAATTTTGGGCATCACTATAAAAATGTAATTTCATCTTTTGTTCTTCAAATACCTGAGGCATCAACAAGTTACATTTTACAATTATGATTTTTGTTTTAAAAAGACACTCGATCAATTGTGGCAACATTAAATCGTGAGCACTGTAATAACAACTTACTCAAATAATCAATACATTCACCAACCTAACAATACTTTAAAAAGCAAAATGCTCAGCAAGATACTTTGTCCATCCACTGGGACATCTACAAAGTACAATTGTGCATTCCAAAAGTTTACAGTGGAGTAAGAGGTGATTTCAGAAAGATCTTGCAATGGTCCACCTTGCTAGTGGAAAACAATATAGTGCTAATCCATAAAAAATAACACTAAATGCAAAGATAACATTTTACTGATAAGTCAGCAATCAAATTATTTATAAACACAATTTCACAAAATGTAAAAGCCCTCTCACAGTAACTGTCTAATACCATTCTCAATCATTTTATGCTCTGTCAGTATTCACTATTTTTTATGTACTATACACGACTGATATTTCGATAAAATCATATCTGTAGCGTGAAAACTTCCACATAATCTGGTGTTTTGTGCCATCCTTCTTAGCTATCCTGGATCATTAATAATATAGTTCAATGCAACATTGCATTTTACTTCTTACACATTGTGTGTTCTGCAGGTTCCTGAACAGTGCAAGATCAGACATGATGTGTTTGGATCAACAGGTGTACCAGTTTGTCTTTGTTTAATATCAATCCTCCATTTACTGTCCAGACAATTATTCAGGAAGCAGCTGGGTATCTTGTGCATTTAGCAAAAGCAGATGGATGCTGTGGAATCTATCAATTATTCAATAGTACAGTTCAGTAGTGCAATATCTCATCATTTAATGTTCTGAACTGGACACTGTGTGGATGCAAGATTCAAGGAAATGTTTAAGTCCATCAAGTCCTTGGTTGTATAAGTACTCAACATACCAGTTCCAAATCTTTCCCTAGCCAAAAACAAAAAAAGTACAAATTGTTAAAAACAAATTCACAGAATATAACCATCACAGGAGAAATAAACATAATAGTAACATTATTTTATGATTCAGCCAGTAATAAGATACTTATTATAGATACACTCATACACACATACTAAAGTCAAAATGGTTAATTGTAAAATGTAACTAAGTACACATCAATCATAGATTTCTAAGATCGAATGAGTAAGTTTCCAGCCATATTGAGATAGGTCCTAGAGATAGAAAACATTATAATATTAAACAAACAAAAAATGCTGAAATGCTTAGCAACATCTACAATATTTTGTTATAACAATATGCACCACTTCAGTATTAAAAATAAACAAAGACAAAGACAAAGACAAAGGCAGACAAAACAGACTGAGGAAAGGAACTGAGACCAGGGTAATAAACAAATAGCATGCAGGATTGACAGTAGGAGCAAAAATTTGAGATGGAGGATTTGGAAGAATGACAAGGAGAGAGAGAGAAAAACAAAGCATGTGAGAGAGAAACAAAGCATGTGAGAGAAAATAAATCAAGTTTACATTTATACTGCCTCACTCAGATTAACCAAATGACAAGCAACAAAGGTACTTTTGAAGTGTGCTTATTGTTATAACATGTGCAAAGAAAAGCCCCAGAGTAAGACAATAGCTTTTCATAGTGTTAATGGAAACATGTGTATCCGCTAAGAGATGAAGAGAACTTTCCTGCTCTTTCCTTGGAAAAAACTTGTGCATGGAAAATAGGCAGTGGAGAACAACCCACTTGAATCATTGCAATCCACAAGGAAAAATTTTTTGTTTGTGGCAAGGAACACAAAGATGTGTGAATTGCAAACAAACTTGGAGTTGATATTGCTTCCTGGGATGTGTGGGTACAAATGTTATGATCGGCTAAATTTTGAAATAATTTGGTACTATAAGAATTTTATAACTTGATGCTGGGCAAAAGTCTTGGCCCATTGTTGCAATGTATCTTTAAATATTACTCACAGAGCTAGTGGTAAAGAGTGAATGTTTAAGACAGCTGGGCTGCCAATCAAGTCAGTTACTTTATCCGGCACAGTATTCGGTGAGTGTATTGTCGGAGCTACACTCATCTAGTAGGTGAAAGGTATTCCATCATAACCCTGCCTTGTGCTTTGAAGTTGATAGAAAAGCTACAGGGAGTCCGATGAGTTTCTTGCTATAAAATATAAAATGGTAATCAGATGGTGGGCAAATTCATTTATGGTACTGTCAAGGCAACTGGTTAGACTTTGTTGTCGGACAAAGTCATTGCCAGATATAGTGCAATTATCATTTCCACATAGGTGTTACATGCACCTAACAGGACAGGTAGTTTGATTATTTAATATCTGATCTTAAAGACTGTGAATTGTTTGGACCCCCAAACCTCCGATTCAAAGGCTGGAGAGCTTACTATTAAGCGAAGGTGTACAGGGGGAGAGTGAAAATATATAACTTCTACAGAGGAATGGAAATCAAGAGAATGACAGTGAGAAAATAGGTTGTAGGTTGTAACAAGTGACAGCAGTCAGAAAGAGCTGTCATAAAAGGTAGTGGTGATGGCTGAAATAAGACCGTGGTAGAAAGGAAGCGGTGGGAACTGGCAAAACAGTGGGATAGGAGAGATGAAAATAGGGAGAGAGAAGAGTTCAAGAAAGGAATGCAGCAAAAGTGAGGAGTTTTAAAATCCAAAGTAGAAATGATGAATAAACTACCAAATTATTTCAAAATGTAACAGATCGTAACATTTGCACGCACGAGGCCCCAGTCAAATTATATACCCTCATCTGTATTCTTGAAAATAATTTGTTTAGCATACCTGTATTGCATGTAATTGCTTCTTTCCATTGGGCCATCCCTGCAAAAAAAAAACTGGGATTATTATGGTAAAACTGTATCTGATTTGGAAGTTTGATTCACTGTCTTAATATCCAAGTGTAAAAAATCATAATGACTTTGCAGAGGGCATGTTAGCCAAAATATGGATTCAGTATTGATCCATGGAAAATCATGCACAAAAAGCATTCAAGAGATTAAGATTCAACCATGGGTTTAAAAGATGACTGAAATTATGTTTTGTATGCACAATTTCTGTGTAAGCCATAATCAAAGATATGTTTAAACTCTGCTCCCATTGAACCATCAAATTACAATGTACGGCAAACCGATTCAGATGACAATCAGACAAAATTTACAAACAAATGCATGTCATTAAAATCAACCTGACCTATTAAAATTGCCCTGAGAAATGAACAAACAGACCAGTGCTAAAGTGCCAGGATTAAAATTTGATTGGCACTTAACTATATTCTCAATGGAACATCTCTGCTAATCAGTGTCCACTTGCCAACCAATCAACACTCTCCTCAAAAACAACATTTTTGCTTCCACCCTTTAATATGGTATCACTTATGAATTGCCTGTACTTTGGTATCTCTTGTGAATTGTCCTGAACAGCATAAGGTGAAAAGTACTCAAGATTTGTATGATCAAACAACAATTCACATATAATTTTTTGATATTACTATGGTTGGGCAAATCTGCACCAGTGTTGTTATATGCCTCCTTTATCAGCTGCTCTATCATGGATTTCTCTCTTGCTCTTGAGTAACCACCATTTTGTATTAATATTAAAGGAATTGGCTTTTGCTCTATAGTTTGGAAAGCACATCAAAACATGAAATATGATAAAAAGTAGCATGCCAGAAATTGAAGTTCATAGACTCAAGCCCAATTTCAGATCATTGTAGATCTGAATGCACAGCTAAGATAACTGTACAATTTTGTCTTTCAACAATGATATTCCCAGAAAAGTACAGGGTTCCCGCGGCAGAAGCAGAATAAAATTAACTGGCACACAGCAGTTCATTAATGTACCAGTATCATAATTTTTGCACTTGGGTCTTACCTTCTGGGTAAAATTTATGGCATGTCCCATCAGTGCTGGATGATTAACAAGAGTAAAACTGCTCACAGAGTCTGGAACCTTGGTCTGTGCTAGCAGATTATATTCAATTCCAATACCCATCGGACGAATATCTTGTTCAAAGTTTCTTGTTGTCCACAAGCAGCTGACTGCAGCTTTCATAAATGCATTATATTGTTGAAATGTTTTTCTGTTCACCTTCAAACCTATTTGCGCCTGAAAAACATGAAGAATAGGTACATTTAGAATGTTGCAATTGATCAAATTCTTTATCCAGAACCAATCCCATAAAAATTTTGAATTTCTTTCTGTAAAATTGTGCAGGTAAATCAAAAGTATAGAAAATGCTGTATCTTATAATTAAAATAAGAAAGCTAGTATTTAAATGAACATGATCCGTCCATGCAAGTTAAAGGCCATTCTCTTTGGTAGCAAATGTTTCATTGCACTAGTAACAAATATCTAGACATATTCTTAAACAAAATACATGAAATATTCATAACAGGCAAGTCAGATAATGGTTTTAAATGGTAAACAACTAATCTGGTGATCATTTTAAAGAAACTGTTGGGCAAAAGATTTTGTTAAATCCACAATGTAAATATTAATACAAAAGCAAAGAAAATGTACAGGTTGGAAAACTCATGCTGTCTGACTACTCAGTATTTCCAATATTTTGGTGACACAAAACTGAAGTAACTAAAGTTTGAAAGACAAGCAGCTTAGAAACAGTCAATTACAGCAAAGTCACACCATTTCGAGGGATGCACTTTAGAGGATGTTGTAAATGGTGAAATTGCGAATATGATTTTGAATAGGAGTCAATGGGATAGTTTCCAGCAGAAAGCTTCCATTCCCTTTTTTTGGGAGAAGCATTTCAGTAGCATGTAATTACTGACAATAGAACAGCAACCACTGTGACCTATTTAGTCAGTAAAGCAGTGTATATCAGTGAACAATTTTTTTCCATCTCTAGCACCAGGTGTCTAGTGTTATTGCTATTTGTACTTTAAAGCAGAAAAATTATAATATGCAACAATGTGAATCATAGATCTACGGCACAGAAAAACCTGCTTCTGCCTATTGTCTGTACTGGTCACAAACAATCACCCAACCAATTCTGTCAGAGATAATGGGAACTGCAGATGCTGGAGAATCCAAGATGATAAAGTGTGAAGCTGGATGAACACAGCAGGCCAAGCAGCTGAGATGCTGCTTGGCCTGCTGTGTTCATCCAGCTTCACACTTTATTAACCCAACCAATTCTAACCCAGTTTTCAGCACTTGGCTACAGCTTTGTATGCCTTGGCCTTGTAATTGCACATCCACAGGGGCAGCATGGTGGCTCAGTGCTTAGCACTGCTGCCTCACAGTGCCAGGGAGCCAGGTTCGATTCCAGCCTTGTTTGCACATTCTCCCCGTGTCTGCGTGGGTTTTCTCCGAGTGCTCCGGTCTCCTCCAACAGTCCAAAGATGTGCAGGATACATGGACTGGTCATGCTAAATTGCCCGTAGTGTTCAGGGGTGTGTGGGTTCTAGGGGGATGGGTCTGGGTGGGATGTTCCAAGGGGCGGTGTGGACTTGTTGGGCCGAAGGGCCTGTTTCCACACTGTAGGAAATCTAATCGAAATACTTCTTAAATGTCATTAACAGTATATTGGTTGTCCTCAAGTCCTCTGCAATTTTCCTGTAGCCTGAGAGGAAACATTGTCCATATCCCTTTAACCTTTTACTGATTTAAAGATCCACCAATTCCTCCTTAAATTTACTCAATGTCCCGGCATTTGCCATGCTCTGGGGTAGTGAGTTACACAAATTCTCAACCATTTGAAAGAAGTAATTTCTCCCAATCTCTATTTTAAATCTGCTTGCCCTACCCATAAAGCTATGACTTCTCCTTCTCAATTGCCCCACAAGAGGAAATCCCTTTGCATCTTGCATGTCTCAATTAAATCTTCTTTCATTCTTCTAAACTCCAGACCGCATTGGCCTACGCTGCTTAATCTCTCTTCATTAGACAAACCCCTCTCTCCAATCTCCTCTGAACTGTCAACAATGCAGCTACAGGCCTCAAGTACGGAGATCAAAATTGTATGCAATCCTCCAGGTGCAGTGTCACAAATGCTTCATTAGTTACAAAAACATTCTCCTCCTTTTAAACTCTATTCATTTCAGAATCAATGTCAATGAGGAATGATCTTATTGAAACATACTAAATTCTGTAGGATTTAATAAAGGTAGATGTTGAAAAGGTGTTTCCACTAGTGGGGTATTTCAAATTAAGAGGTTACAAAATATGAGGACACTCATTTAAAATGGCAAATTGGAGGAATTTCATCTTCCAGAGGCTAGAAGTTGGAATCTCCTAGCCTAGAGAGTTGTAGGGGCTAGATCACAGAGTATTTAAAGAAGACGTTGCTATAGATTATTAAAATATCACAGTTGATGGCTATCCTGAGTTGGCACAAACCAGAACTTGAGACCTGGGGCAGATTAGCCATAATCTTGTTGAACGGCAAGGAAGGCTTGAGGGTCAAAGTGGCCTTCTCCTGCTCTTGTTCCTTATATTTATGTAAAAATTTATCAAAAGGAAAATATTTTGAGATGCGGTCAGATTTTGACAATAGCTCCATAGAAGAGTACATAACTGAATACCAACAGTTGCACTAGTAAGTATGCCCCATGAAGGACTGATCAGTTCCGAAGTTCCAAATGTGGCTCAAACGCAAAGACAATTATCGAAACTGGTAATTAAAATAAAATATTTACCAAGAAGGTGCTGGGAAAAGAAGCAGTGGAACTACTATTTATAGACCAAGGGAAGCAACTGGAAATTATAATAATTGGTTGAATGTACAAGTTGAGGGCCAAGAGGTTAGTGTGGTTAGGAGGGTGATCATGAACTTAAAAAATGGAAGGTAAGATAACACAATGTATTCTTGGACACTGATACTGGAAGTGAACTTACCCCAAGCATGAGATCACAAACTGCTGAAAGGAATGCTTTTAATAGGAAAGGGATATCAAACAGATGGCCCAGATCAGAAGCCATTGTGATGGGCAAGAGTTAGTGGCTACAAACAAATCAGAAGACAGAATAATAAAAAGGTATTAAACAGGGAAAAAATACAAAGCTGCAGAGAATTTGAGTGGATACAGAAGTACAGGATACAGAACAGCCAGTACTATCTAATGAGTGAATATGCACAGAAATGATGTTCCTTGATGGGAAGCATTCCCCCTTTTTTTATTCATTGTGCAGATCTCCAAGGTCTGTTTACATCAGTGACTTCTGAAATTGGAAGTCAATGCTGCACTTGCATCAGAGTGCTTTTTGTGTAATGTTGGAGCTGCTGCGCACGTGTGCAATGATTACTGATTGGACTAAAAGGGTAGTTTCACAAATGGCAGGAAAAGCAATTTTAAACATTTTCTTGGCATTACTAGCTTGGGAAAGTAGATCATTTGATTAAAGATGCCAACCTTAAGGGAGGTCAGCTCTAATCAAAAGGGAAATGTTTCTTTGCTCTCAAAGTTGCCAAATACAGTGGGGATACTCTGGAAGTTAAATAAATTCATAAATGGCTGAAATAATGCCTCAAGGGTTTGATATTTCTCAGTAAGATCCATCTCATTAAAGTTTGAAACTGATTTTACAATATTTTACTGAACCAATGTGGGGAGCAGCTTTCAGGCAACTCTATCTTGCACATGGTTTTTTTTTAGGCAGCATGGAAGCAGTGGATTGGAAACTACTTCTTAAATCAATTTCAGAATTCAAAATCTAAGTCAGGTTCTGGGGCTTCTAAATACATTGGAATGGAAGTCCAGCAGAATCGATAGACTGTTGATTTGCATCAGCAATCTTATTTGGAAAATAATACAATAGCCTTATTACAGTTTGTCAAAGTACAGATTCACAAAAAGATACAGCCACTTCCAAAACTGAAATGGAAAAATTGCAAAGTCTAGATAGACAAGTGGGCAACCAAATGAGATCAGAGATAATGGGAAATGCAGATGCTGGAGAATCCAAGATAATAAAATGTGAGGCTGGATGAACACAGCAGGCCAAGCAGCATCTCAGGAGCACAAAAGCTGACGTTTCGGGCCTAGACCCTTCATCAGAGAGGGGGATGGGGTGAGGGTTCTGGAATAAATAGGGAGAGAGGGGGAGGTGGACCGAAGATGGAGAGAAAAGAAGATAGGTGGAGAGAGTATAGGTGGGGAGGTAGGGAGGGGATAGGTCAGTCCAGGGAAGACGGACGGGTCAAGGAGGTGGGATGAGGTTAGTAGGTAGGAGATGGAGGTGCGGCTTGGGGTGGGAGGAAGGGATGGGTGAGAGG
The DNA here is from genome assembly GCF_030684315.1 of Stegostoma tigrinum. Lineage (NCBI taxonomy): Eukaryota > Metazoa > Chordata > Chondrichthyes > Orectolobiformes > Stegostomatidae > Stegostoma > Stegostoma tigrinum. The sequence continues at coordinate 41,152,335 of NC_081368.1, read as the reverse complement.
AAGAACAGGTTAGGGAGGCAGAGACAGGTTGGACTGGTTTTGGGATGCAGTGGGTGGAGGGGAAGAGCTGGGCTGGTTGTGTGGTGCAGTGGGGGGAGGGGACGAACTGGGCTGGTTTTGGGATGCGGTGGGGGAAGGGGAGATTTTGAAGCTGGTGAAGTCCACATTGATACCATTGGGCTTCAGGGTTCCCAAGTGGAATATGAGTTGCTGTTCCTGCAACCTTCAGGTGGCATCATTGTGGCACTGCAGGAGGCCCATGATGGACATGTCATCTAAAGAATGGGAGGGGGAGTTGAAATGGTTTGTGACTGGGAGGTGCAGTTGTTTATTGCAAACCGAGCAGAGGCGTTCTGCAAAGCGGTCCCCAAGCCTCCGCTTGGTTTCCCCAATGTAGAGGGAGCCACACCGGGTACAATGGATGCAGTATACCACATTGTCAGATGTGCAGGTGAACCTCTGCTTAATATGGAAAGTCATCTTGGGGCCTGGGATAGGGGTGAGGGAGGAGGTGTGGGGGCAAGTGTAGCATTTCCTGCGGTTGCAGGGGAAGGTGCCGGGTGTGGTGGGGTTGGAGGGCAGTGTGGAACGCACAAGGGAGTCACAGAGAGAGTGGTCTCTCCGGAAAGCAGACAAGGGTGGGGATGGAAAAATGTCTTGGGTGGTGGGGTCGGATTGTAGATGGCTGAAGTGTCGGAGGATGATGCGTTGTATCCGGAGGTTGGTGGGGTGGTGTGTGAGAACAAGGGGGATCCTCTTTGGGCGATTGTGGCGGGGGCGGGGTGTGAGGGATGTGTTGCGGGAAATGCGGGAGACGCGGTCAAGGGCATTCTCGACCACTGTGGGGGGAAAGTTGCGGTCCTTGAAGAACTTGGACATCCGGGATGTGCGGGAGTGGAATGCCTCATCGTGGGAGCAGATGCGGCAGATGCGGAGGAATTGGCAATAGGGGATGGAATTTTTGCAGGAGGGTGGGTGGGAAGAGGTGTATTCTAGGTAGCTGTGGGAGTCGGTGGGCTTGAAATGGACATCAGTTACAAGCTGGTTGCCTGAGATGGAGACTGAGAGGTCCAGGAAGGTGTGGGATGTGCTGGAGATGGCCCAGGTGAACTGAAAGTTGGGGTGGAAGGTGTTGATGAAGTGGATGAACTGTTCGAGCTCCTCTGGGGAGCAAGAGGCGGCGCCGATACAGTCATCAATGTAACGGAGGAAGAGGTGGGGTTTGGGGCCTGTGTAGGTGCGGTAGAGGGACAGTTCCACGTAACCTACAAAGAGGCAGGCATAGCTGGGGCCCATGCGGGTGCCCATGGCCAACACCCTTTGTCTGTAGGAAGTGGGAAGAATCGAAAGAGAAGTTGTTGAGGGTGAGGACGAGTTCGGCTAGACGAATGAGGGTGTCAGTGGAGGGGGACTGGTCGGGCCTGCGGGACAGGAAGAAGCGGAGGGCCTTGAGGCCATCTGAGATCAGATGCCAGTTTTGAGGCCTAGGAAAAACCCAAAATTGAAAATATTAATTGGGCAAATAAAACAATAAAAAAAACAAAATGGGGCATTTATTTTGAAATTTCCATCGTTGGGAGATGCCAGGGACATGGGATGTTGGGACATGAAACTTATTATTTTTAATATACTTCCATAAATCTCCAAGATGAGTTCTCACATGCAGGAGGATTTATAAATTTTCTTTTGGGAGAGGGAGATATATGTTATTCTTCAGTTTGAAACTAAAAATATCAAAACAGCAGCAACACCCACAGTGCGATGTTAGAATTAGTTAATCTTGTATTTTAACAATGTTTTACAAATGTATGTATTATGCTAGTCTAACAAGGGAATTAGGCTATTTTCCATATTAATACATGGTCTTTGAATGAAACCAGTTTATGTTGCCATATAACCACACAGCCATCTCAAACGCATTGATAAACTAGAATTGAGTAGCAGTTAGCAACAAATAATTAAACACTAGTTACAATGTAACTGAAAATAAATTATCAATACTGAATAAAAGCAGCTTAACTTTTTTCCCCCTCGATATATCTTAATAGCTGTAAATATTTTAAAATTCTAAGAAACAAACTGTCCGTGGAAGGAATCAAAGTGAATAAGATAACTCCAGGTTCTTAGCAATTTAGCATGCTTGCCTTCATTGCTCAGTCCTTTGAGTTGAAGAGTTGGGAAGTCATGTCGAGGTTGTACAAGTCATTGGTGAGGCCTCTTCGGGAATACTGTGTCCAGTTCTGCTTGCCCAGGTATAGAAAGATTATTATTAAGCTGAAGAGGATTCAGAAGAGATTTACCAGGATGTTGCCAGGCATGGAAGGTTTGAGTTATAAAGAAAGGCTGGATAGTCTGGGACTTTTCTCACTGCAGCATAGGATGTTGAAAAGTGACCTCATAGAGGCTTATAACATCGAGGGGAATAGATGGTGTTAATAATAGATGTTTTTCTCCCTCGGATGGGGAATTTTAAGACTAGGGGACACATTTTTAAGGTGAGAGGAGAAAGATTTAAAGAAGACACAACGGCAATTGTTTTTAAAGCACAGACAGTGGTTCACGTGTGGAATGAACATCCTGAAAAAGCAGTGAATGTGGGCACAATTACAATGTTTAAAAGATACTGGGATAACTACATGAGTAGGAGATATGGGCCAGAAGCAGGCAGGTGGGACTAGTTTATTTTGGGATTATGTTCAGTGTGGACTGGTTGGACCGAAGGGTCTGCTTTCATGCCACATGACTCTATAACATCATCCTTACACTGAAATATTGGCAAACATGTTCATTCTAAGAGATAAGGCAGTCAGACGTGGTTCAGACTTCAGTTATCTTAGATACTTTCAGTCAACTTGTTCAGCTGTGTTATTACGTACCCTGTTCAGCTGAAACTTGAACCAGATCCCTGTCCAGATGTAGGGACACTACCAATGCAACACAAAAAGCCCTTTAGTCATCTTGTATCTGTCCAGCTGAAGGTGAAGAAGTATATTTTGAAAAGCTCAAGATTGAGCACCTTCAAGATTTAAGCAGACTACCAAACCTCCAACAATGACTCCACCAAAATCTCCGAAGAAATCATTTTAATGGAGTGGAAGAAATCTGGAAAGTTGTGAAGACAGCTAAGGTCTCATGAATAAACCACCGGCTGCAAAACCATGAAACACCAAGACTGGTTTGACAAAAATAACCACATCATCCAAAAGACCCCGCTAATACAAAGAGGAAAGCTCTCCATGACTGGCAAAATGACATCTGCAGTGAGACAAAGATAGAGTTACAAATAACAACAAGGGAAATCAAGTGCCAATGGTGTATCAAGAAAGCTAAGGATCTGCAAGTCTGTTTCAAGAAGTATGACACCAAAGGCCTCTTCAGTGCCACAAATCCAACATCCTTGGCCTCAAACTAGTGCACAATAAGGATGGGACCCTTACGGAGATAGAGAAAACACCACTCTCCAATGGAGAGAACACTACAAAGAACCTCAAAAACATTATACAGTTGTAAATGAGGACACATTTGAGAAAAGCCCCTAATTCTTGGATTCTTATCTAATGTGACAGAAATGAATCCATCATTAGATATATGACAAATGGATGGGATGCCAGTGGAGATTTAACTTTGGAGGAGCACAGCTTACCCATCATCTTCAACTGTTTCTGAAAATCTGGGACAAAAAAGAAATCACTGCCTATCTCAGGCATGCTTCCATTACCACTGTCTTCAAGAAAGGAGACAAAATTGGAAGTACCAAGAGAATCATCAACTCTCCATTACTAGGAAGATCATCGTCTGAATCCTCAGTACGTACCTTCTCTCAGTCTCTGAGGACATTCTTCCTGAGATCTAGTATAACTTCTAACCAAACCATGGAACTAGGAATATGATTTCACTGTTCAGCAACTTCAAGAGAAATGCCAAGAATAACATCAACCACTCTATATGACCTTTAGTGACTGAGTCTAAAGTCTTGGTCAGACCAATCTGGAAGTGGAAGACCCTGTCGAAGGCTGGTTGTCCAGAAAACTTCATTAACATTCCCCCAGTACCAATGTCTTGTCATGGAGGAAATATCCTCACCAATAACAACCTGACATAACTGACATCTTTAAGGTCAAGACAGGAGTCAAGCAGGGATGAATCTTTGTGCCCCCCTCACCCCCACTTTTCTCCATCACCTTCATTATTCATTTTATCAAGGACAAGGTTCCCAATAGTGTGGACATCACCTACAGGACAGACAGAAAAATTTGCAAACTCATCACAATGGCTCAGTCGTTAACACTGCTGCCTCACAGCACCAGGGACCCATGTTCAATTCAACCCTTGGGTAACTGTTCTTGTTGAGTTTGCACATTCTCCCCATGTCTGCGTGGGTTTCTGCCAGGTGCTCCGGTTTCCTCCCACAGTCCAAAGATGTGCCGACCAGGTGAATTTGCCGTGCTAAATTGCCTATAGCGTTCAGGGATGTTTAGGTTAGCCGTGTTAGCCATGGGAAATGCAGAGTTACGGGGAAAGGGTACAGGGATAGGTCTGGATGGGATGCTTTTCAGCAGGTCAGTGTGGACTTGTTGGGCTGAATGGCCTGTTATCACACTGTAGGGATATTATGATTCTATAAATCAATTGAAATCCAGGAGGAAAATAACACCAACCTCATTTGTAAGTGACAATATGATTACTGTGCTCTCCTAAGTGAATTTTCAAGCCTAACACTTTCACTCTGCAGAAGCACACTGAGGACTTGATCTCAGCCTCAGCCTCAAGCTGTCTCAAGTCCTGCTAGTCAGGTACTTTTTCTGATGGAAAGAAGAAATGGAGAAAGAGTTTTGTCTCAATGAAAGATGCAACTGAATTTTAATGAAATGAAGTCAACTAAACTGAACAAATCTAAATTAATCTAAACTCTAAAAATTTGGGGGTGATAAGTGCTGAGAGCAAACCTAGCACCAACCTCCAAGTTGCTCCCATAATACGATAAATTGGCATACATCGTAATTAGTAACTTGACTACCTCATTCTATTTCATTGTCTTTTAACTGTTTTTATCTCTTCCAGTATTGTGGAAACCTCACTTTGGCGACGCCCTCTTCCTTAATAAACTCATTCAAATGAATACCAGTCAATTGAGCTTGTTACCAAGTCAAGCAAACAGTATAATTCACTGTCCATGCCATTATACAGTTTGAATGAACAAACTAATTTTTGATGAAAAGTTGGAAAAAAAGACAAAATTGGTCAGGGAACACATCATTCAAGATGCATTGTCCATTAGCACCCACCACCCTCCAAAAGACATCAAGCTGTGTTCTGCTCCTCCTTTCTTTCCCTTGTAGTCACAGCAGTATCCAATACTGAACTCTGGCACTGCTGAAACTATTACAGCAGCCAACCATTCAGATGTCAGTGAAGCAGGTTTCTTTCCACTATATCTTCTGCCAGACAACATCCCTTCGAGAGGACAGAGAGCAATCCATAGGACATGAAATTCAGCGCCAATATTGGTAGCCATATCATTAACTGTCTCAGCCTTTTGCACTAGATTTTCCTCAATAAATTTCTTCACTCTGTCTTTGTTTCCGAGAAAGCTACCACTTCACCACTGATAAAATTTTCCGTTAGTTCTTACACATTTGGTGTCAAATTTTGTTTGAAACTCAGTGACCAGCAGAAGCCTGGGATATTTTACTATATTAAAGGCACTACATAAATGTCAACTGTTGTCCACATGGCTGCTGATACTCATACAACAGTACTCTTGACTGTACCAATGGCATGCTAATATAATGGATGGGTTTGTCGATTAGTATTATGCTATAATTTATTCATTAATATTGTTGAGAAACTTGTGCTGAAAAGAATGTGGAAATATGCAGAAATAAACTTATACAACCATAAACAAGGAAGAGGTCTTATGCTCTTACTATGTCAAGGCATAAAATCAATACCTGGAACATGTGCACTTTTTATTTTTTCATACATATATGTTACGATATTGCCTACAGCTACGTGATTAATGATCTAGCAGTTTGTAAAATGTTTCAGAATCATTTGGATTCAACCTCAAACTTGTAAAAAGGTAATATGTAAAACATCAGTTACTAACTAAGGATAGTTGGTTCACGTTCAGACAACTGCTTGCAGATTTCCTTCAGCATGATTTAAAAGCTATTTTAAGCTCCAGCAAATGCCATTTATATGATGTTCACTTAACTAAGTGAACAGCAAAAGTCATTTTACATTTCAAAACAATCAATCAAACCACAGCATCACATTACAAGCACAGTTTTCAGCTTTCAATATTACGATTCACAATGACACTTCAAATATAACAACCTTACATTTGTACTTGAATCCAAGGATTTCAAAGCTGTTAGATTTGTCCGGTACCTGAAAGAAAACAAAGGTTAAGAGCTGTTGTTTTACAAGCAATTTGTTTTCATATCAAAATATAATGCATTGTAATCAGTAAAAACTATAAATGCAACCTGTTTAATTAATCAAATGTGTACACTGGAATTTGCATCATGCGGCACCACACTCAAATCTCCGATATCCACTTGCAGTGCTCACTGTAACCACATACAATAATGGTGTGTTGTCTGAAGTAAATGTAAAGGAGCCAAGTGAATGTTGAAGTATTTTCCCTTGTATTTACAGAGGAATAATGTCAAAGGTTAAAAAAGAGGTTTTAACCCTCCAAATTGCAGTATGTGTGGTGGCATTTTTAAAATTCCTACTAGCATCACAAACTGTAATAGGTTATCTGCATTTTGATTTACCAGAACTAGTATGTGCACACCAAAGAACAAGAATTTTACTGTGCCTGTATATGCATTTCATATAGGGCTTTTATCATAGAAAAACATCCAAAGCCATACTCAGATCAAGAAAAAATGGATCAAAGATGTCAAGGGATGTGATAAAACACTTGGTCCAAAAGGTGTGCTTTAATCAGAGGTATCACACAGAGTATGGAGATGGAGTGGTTTAGGAACAGAATTTTACTTCGTAGAGCTTAGAAGCTGAAAGCATGTCCAATGACACTCAAAGATAGATGATCAGCAATATCTGGATAATTGGTACAAAGGCTTCCAAAATGAGTTTGGAAGAAAGGAGGAATGCGGTTGGAGAAGGTTACAGAACTAGTGAGAGGCTAAGCTTTGCAAGGAGTCAAAACAAGGGGATCTGAATTTAAAATGAGAGATACTGGGGGAAGATCAAGGCCACAGTGGAAACAAATTAACAAGATCCTTGCAGAGCGGACAGAATGGATGGGGGGGAGGGTTTTAAATTTGCACTTTAGGATCAATTAAAATTAGTGACAGGTGAAAATTCAACTATGAGATAACTAAAACAGTCAAATTTGGAGCTGACAGACAAAGATTATTTTGGCAGCTGATGAGTTTAAGCACTGCTTTCATCTATCCTGTGTGCCCTGATCAAAACTTTGACAAAATTGTGCTGGCTTTCATGTATCAGTTCCTGCTTGTCCAAGTGGAGAATTAATTTTCTCCCAAAATATTTTTTTAAAAGCTTCTCCACCATTGACAATTATCATACCAGTGTGAAATTGCCAGGTTTATCCATCTCCCACTTGTTGCAGCAGGGTACAATATTTGTAGTTCTCCAGTCCACTGGCAGCACTCCTCTATCCAAGCATGACTGGGAAGATTGTAGCCAACATCTCTACAATTTATTCTTTAATTTCTTTCAGCAATTATGATGCACTCCATCTTGAGTAGGTAACATAACCATTAAGCACTGCTAGACTTTCTATTTCATTGTCTTTTAACTGTTTTTATCTCTTCCAGTATTGTGGAAACCTCACTTTGGCAATACCCTCTTCATTAATAAACACCAATGTCAAGTATTCATTTAACGCATTATCCATGCCTTCTACCTGCTACCATATATCTCCATTTTGGTTCCCAATCAACTAATCACTCCTCTGGCAACTTTTATTGTCTATGAGCCAAAGGATGTTATGTTCCCTTTTATACCAGACATCAATCGACTGCTTTACTGTCTGCTTGTCCTGAATGCTTCTTTTAAAAACATATCTCCTTTGTACTTTTTATGTATAGCCTGATACTAACATTTGTCATCCACCTCATTTTTTGCTTTATCCCATTCTTGCAAACTGTCAGTTTTGGCTGATGATTCCTCATTCAAAACATCCCTCTTTAAGTGCCAAACATTTATCGAGCATGTTAACCATCAGATTGTTACACTTCTACTGATCAGTCTTTAACTCCAATTTATCCAGGTTTGATTCCCCTTCAATTCATTAAAATTAGCTTAGAATGAGGAGACACTTCAGGAATACTGGATTTTTTTGGGATGGGGAGGCAGACATTTGTAATGTTGCACTCCGTAAATCTCAATTTTGGAATGAACAAGCAGCTCACCAAAAATGAATCAAGTAGCACAGGACTGTAGAACAACAGTGGGCTTAACATTGAGGAAGTCAAAGAAGAAAGTGCGACTGCATAAGTTATGGCCTAAAAAGGGAAATTACAATCAGTCTTAAAATGTTATGAAAAAAAGAGGCTAGGAAGCTAATTTTGAAGGAAACAGCCAATAATAAGTCCACAAAAATGAAAACTAAAACTCAAATGGAGAGTTATAAAGAAAGCAAAGCAGTTAAAAGTTATGAAAGCTACAAGGAAGTTTGGGAACTCTTGCTAAAGACTTCAAAAATATCAATTAAATCTTTAGACGTAAAAACAGGCTGTTAAATACAAACAAAAGCAGATAATGTTGGCGGAATTACTCAATGGGTCTTGCAGTAACTCGGCAGAGAGAAACACAGTCAAAGTTTCGGGTCAAGAATTTTTTTTTTTAAAAGAACTATTCTGACTTGTCTTGTGATAAATTCGAGCTGTTTAGTCACTATCCAGATTGCTGCATTAAGAATTACTCTTAATTCTAATAAAGCATGAATCAGTACAATTTAGGCCAGCTGAGCACCAACCTGACAGTAAATCATACTCATTTCAGGATATTTTCGAATCAACCTGCTCAAAGGGCAGGTGGGACATGAATCTGGACCTTCTGGCCCAGAGGTAATGACATTATCACTGCACCACAAGAGCCCTTCGTACACATTTCAAGCAAGTGGTGCTGAACAATAAAAAAGGGGTTTTTATTTTTTCTCCAATACGCAGACGAATTGCTAAATTCAACTTCTTAATTAATGGCCTCACTGTCATTGGTTTATTCAACCCAAAGCAGAGTTCAAATTAGACACAATCTTGGGCAGAATAGCTGACCATTAATTTATATAGCAATATCCTTTTCATGAGGCATCAGATTACTCAGGAAGGACATACTAGCCCTGGAGCGTGTCCAGCGGAGATTCACACAGATGATCCCTGGAATGGTAGGTTTAACGTATGATGAACGGCTAAGGATCCTGGGATTGTACTCATAAGAGTTTAGAAGGTTGAGGGGAGATCTGATAGAAACTTACAAGATAATGTATGGCTTAGAAGGGGTGGACGCTAGGAAGTTGTTTCTGTTAGGCGGGGAGACTAGGACCCATGGGCACAGCCTTAAAATTAGCGGGGGTAAATTTAAAACTGAAATGAGACGGCATTTCTTCAGCCAGAGAGTGGTGGGCTTGTGGAATTCATTGCCACAGAGTGCAGTGGAGGCTGGGACGTTGGATGCCTTCAAAACAGAGATCGACAAATTCTTGATCTCGCAAGGAATCAAGGGCTACGGGGAGAGTGCAGGGAAGTGGAGTTCAAGTGCCCATCAGCCATGATTTAAATGGCAGAGTGGACTTGATGGGCCACATGGCTTTACATCCACTCCTATGTCTTATGGTCTTATTACTGAGATATAATTTTCTTGCATCCACAGCACAGGAGAGGAACCAGATTTGTTAGGGTGAAAATAACGTTTATTCAGTTTAAAGTTAATTCTAAAGACATTTAATTTTCTACTTGACATAAAATTGGGGTTGGGGGGGGAAGTGTCTGGATAAGCACATCTGCAGGCAATGCAGTGTATTAACAAAACTGAGAGTTACCTGGATGCATATTTTTAGATGTGGTCATCCACAACATAAGAAAGTGCATTCCGAGAAGGAATGGGTGACCACCAGTTTGAAGGAAGACAGCCAGGTAGTCTGAAAAGTACCAGAATGCATCTCACTCAACAAAACGTGATTTTCTAGTACAGAAAAGCTAAGTGTGACAGTTCTTCCGGGAAATGCAGCCAGAGCCCAACAACACATGGGAAAACAGAAAGAAAGGAAGAGCAACAGTGGAAGAAGACTCCATTGCAAGAGGTCTGCAACTGTAAACATGGCTCCCACATTGTGTGTTATCTTCCTTGAGCAAGAATCAAGACATCACTGACAGGCTGTAGGGCATCCTGGTGGTGGAGGGCAAACAGCTAGAGGTTGTGGCTGACATTAATAACAACAACATACACCAAAAGAGATGAGATCTTGCAACAAGAATTTAGGGACTTAGGTGGCAGATTGAAAAGCAGCATCTTAAAGGTTATAATCTCTGGGTTATTCCTGGTTCCACGTACAAATGAGTACTGGGTATAGTGGTTAGAGCAGAAGAATTCACAGCTGACGTGCTGGTGCTGGAGTGGGAACTTTAGATTCCTGGATCATTAGGTCCATTTCTGGAGAAAGTGGCACTTGTCCAAGACTGGTGGCTTGCATCTGAACCTTAATGTGGGTTTTCTAGTCTTGATGGGGTAAACTAATTTGGCAGGGGAGCAGGATAAAGAGTGGAGATGCAATGGGAAGTGATGCACAGAAAAGCCAAGGCAATCTGGCACACCGAGCATGTGTTCTCAAGTGGGGTGGATGCGATAACCTATTGGAATTAACGCAGGACTGTTAATCCAGCGATCCAGGTCATGTTCTGGAGACCTGGGTTTGAATTCTACCATGGCGGATTGTAGAATTTGAATTGAATACCAAACTTCGAATTAAGAATCTAATGATGACCATGAAACTGTTGGCGATTATTGGAAAAATGCATCTGGTTCACTGATGTCCTTTAGAGAAAGAAATTGCTGTCCTTATCAAGTCTGGTTTACCTTTGACCCCAAACCCACAGCAATGTGTTTAATTCTTACTGATCTTTGGGTGATTAGGGAAAGCAATAAATGCCAGTGATGGCCACTGTGGAAGAAATTAGCAAGTTGTAGAAGGTTCGAGAAAAGTCAGTATCAAAAAGGCAAAAAGACTATGTGACAGACAGAACATTAAAACGAATTGTCAACTCAAGGTATTCAAAGCCCCCATTAGTTCTTAGTAACTGCTATCTTAGTGAATCCGAATCACATTTTTGCCTTAGTAAGTGAAATAAGTGCATGTTAGCTAAACATTAACAGAAGAAGAAAGCCTGCAACTCAGGAAGATGATGAAATTTCTAGAGAACGTTGAACTTTGGACTAGAAGATCACTGTTATCTGTCATGTCGATTTGTTTGTCTGTCTCCATAAATATCCTGCAACTCTGCATTGCTGCAGAGTCTTCGGTATCTAACCTTTGTTAGCGTTGATTCTCCGTGATATCACAAATCAAAAATTCTCTATACTTCAAAGTCTGACAGCTGCAGTCTGATTATTTGTGCATTAGAAGAAATTCTCTAACACCCACATTCCTTGAACGAATTTAAGAAGCAGTTAAGGCACAAGGCAATTTGGATGGCACTTATTTTAGAGTAAGGACGCATAGAAGGAAGGCAGATGAGTTGAAGGTGCTGGATAACACATGGAGATATGACATTACTGCTGTCAAACAGGGAACTTTCAGAAGTGTAAAATTAGTAGTTAATAATGGGGAATTTCAACTCCCTCAATATTGATGGGGTAAGCATAACATGACAGCATGTAGAAAGATGTTCAAGAATTGGATCTAATTTTACAGAATAAAGCCAAGCAAATAATAGAACTATCAGAGGGAGAGCACTTTGATGAATGACCTTAGCTCTGTACGATTTAAGATGATTATGGAAAGGGACAAAGATGGACTAGAGATAAAGGTTTTGGACTGGGAGAAGGCCGACTTTAATGTGACAAGACTGGAATTGGCTAAAGTGGACTGGAAGCAGCTGTTTGTAAGAAAATCTAATTTAAAGCAATGGGACTCCTTCAAAATGAAACAGTGAAAGTTCCTATAAAGGTGAAAAGTGAATGAACAAGTCTATGGGATGTCAAGGAAAAACTGGGAAACTTATTGTAAATACAGAAAACATTGAAAGTTCTAGAGATACAGAGTGACATTAAGAAGAATTTAGGAAAGCAAAGAGATGGCATGAAAAAATCCTAATGGGTAAAACAAAATAATCATAAAACAAAGCCAAGGCATTTTTTCAGTGTATTAAGGGCAAGAGGATCACCAGGGAAATAATAGGGCCCATTAGACACTGATGAGGCAAACTGTGGGTGCAGCCAAAAGACTTAGGTGAGGTTTTAAACAGATACTTCATAACCGTATTCACTAAAGAAAAAGATGATGAAGTACAGAAATCCGGGACAGGGTTGTGATACACTTGAGACATGGTGTTTGTGGTTTTCAAAGGCTTAAAACTGGATAAATCCCTAAGGTCCGATGAAACGTATTTCAGCTTGCTGTGGGAAGCAAGCGAGGTGGTCTTGGGAGTCCAGTGGGAAAATTGCGAGACCCAAACATTATTTTCTAATCCTTTCTGGGCACAGAAGTGTCACATGGCTGGAGGACAATTAATGTGATACAACTATTTAAGAAGCACGGTAGGGATGAATCAGGGAACAAATGCCAGTAAGCCTAACAACACTAGTATGAAACTGGTATAGGTACAGCCTATGGAATTGAAGGCATTTTGATAAGTTGGAATCTAAATTTGGCTTATTGGAAGGAAGCAGAGGGTGATGGTCGAAGGTTAGTTCTTGTGAGCTGTTAACTTCAGTGCAATAGTTGATATAGATTTGCTACTGGGTCTCTTGCTGTTTGACGTGTACATTAATGATCTAGACTTGAATATAGGAGTAGCTTCTCAGAGGGTTCAGTAACCAGGGCCATAGATTTGTAGTAAGGTGCAGGTGATTTACAGGGTAATTCAAAAAAGAATTTTTTCACCCTCAGGATGGTAGGTGTCTGAAATGGTGGTACGATTCGAATAATCACATCTTTTGAGAAGTGTTTAGATGAACATTTGAAATACCACAGCATTCAAGGTCATGGTCAAGTGCTGGAAAATGGGACACAAGAATATAGGTGCTTGATGACCAGTGCAAATATGATGGGTAAAAGGGCCTTTTTCCATTTTGAACAGCTCTGTGACTTGAATGCTCGTAACATCCTTGTCTCCAACATCAGTCACCAAGGGAGATTCAATATGATTTCCTGTACATGCACTCATTATTCCTGATAAATGAACAAATAGTATTAGTAACAGTACATTTCTCGAGCCACCTGCAAATCTTTATCTGTAACCAGGAATAAATGCAATGACAGAAATTACATAAGAATAAGAAACAGCATTGGTTAATTTGAAGATGGCCCCACGAGTATCTGAAGGCTAGAGAATAATTTAGACATTGGTACCTTTCATTTTTATGGTTTAATGTAGCAAATGTAGTTAAATGCCTCAGTTTTGTAGAGGTATTATATACAATAAGATGCACTTTAGGAAATGCAGTACTTACCTATACATAATGTGGCACAGCTGATTCAGACTCACCGATTCCAAACTCAATAATGCTGGATAAATTATACCAGCAGGTGGCAAAATCACCAGGGGAAGACTGTATTTCAAATACATATCAGATACCTGAGAATGAAATCACATAAAAACCACAAAGTTAACTAGAAATGTTGTTATGATAATAAACAATTGTATATGGGAGAGACTGATTGTCCCTAAACAAAGCAAAACAAATTATATTTTTGAAGAGCATCGGCACAGCTGTTGCGCACCGGTTAAAAACAAAACCTAATTTATACAGTTAATGTATGCCTTTCATGACTACCACACCAATAATTTATTTTGCAAACCTCCATAAACTTCAGCTCATCTATTCTCTACTTCCAATATTCTACCCCAACAAACTCCAAATTTTTCTCATCTTAACTCATCTACACTGACTCTAAGAACCTCAGCCATCTATATATCCTTACTGAACTCAAGACCAGATGTACACCTCTGAACTCTTTATTCTCCTGACTCCAGCTTCATCGAATAGTAGATTGCAGTTTCTTGCACTTTGTTTCTAGAGAGGAATGTTTCAGATTACTGTGGAGCCATGCAGTTTAATGGGAACATAAGAAGTCATTTGGCCCATCATACATGTATGGCCTGTCTTTTAATCATTATGCAGTAGGACTACATTTTTTGATTTGCAAGACAGAATTATAGTTTGGGTCTGAACCTTTAAATTTAGAGCAATCAAAACCAAATATGTAATCTGTGCAGGAGTCTGACTGATCAAAAAGAACTGGTTGGTAATTAGTAGAGATCAAAGGGATAACTTAAATTGTGTTACCAAGAGGGATTTGACTAATATTTACATCAGAGGGGAACCAAGCCATGCTCTGTCCTCAATGGAAAGATTTTAAGCCTCTTGAAGCTAATACAGCTGGTACCAGTATCGGGTTGTTGCGCTGAAATCTGCCCTTCGTTCCTAAGGTGAAAAGCGATTGCAGTCAGAGATAGCCAATTAACATTTATTATTGGAGACAAGGATAAGGTGTTTTCTGTTGCCTGGAGAACTGGAAAAGGGAAAGCTATTTGTGGGATAAATTATATGTTTTTCCTGCTGCCAACTGGAAAGGTGCAGGGGGAGTTATGCATCCCCCAGATAGTTGGCCTGGAAGTAAATTGAGAGAGAACAATTTGCATATGGCCAAAGTCAAACCAATAGTGGCCACTACAGTCACTAGGTACAAGTGCAGTGTGTCCCAAGCTTGAGCCAAGATGTTCAGTATAATGGGAGTTTGAAGAAAATTGGAGGGTCGCTTGGCCAAAAACTAATAGTAGATTGCCCCTGAAATCTCATAGCTCGGGAGAATAGCTAGAACACTGAAGAGAAATTCAGATGAATCATGGAAAGCTGTAGCTTTCTTCAGAACCATTTCTGAAGAAGGGTCCTGACCCGAAATGTTAACTTTCCTTTATTCTGATGCTGCCTGGCCTACATAACATTTTTGATTTGCCTCAGGAAGTGAATGAAATCTTACGATAAGAGATGTCTCAGTGGAATTAAGTAGTAAAGAGGAACTGAATTTATACTCAAAGTTCTGGTAGTGTTACACTAGAAGTGCTCCTTTACACAAAGTTTGAACAAAGAACAAGAAAAATCACAGAACAGGAACAGGCCCATCAACCCTCCAAGCCCGCACTGAAATGCTGCCCAGAACTAAAACCCCCTACCCGTCTGGAAACCATATCTCTCTATTCCAATCCTATTCATGTATTTGTCCAGATGCCCTTTAAAAATCACTACTGTATCTGCTTCCATTATCTCCCCTGGCAGCAAATTCCAGGCATTCACCACCCTCTGTGTTAAAAAAAAACTTGCCTTGCTCATCACCTTTAAACTTTGCCCGGCTCACCTTAAACCTATGCCCCCTACTAACTGTCTCTTCCACCCTGAGAAAAAGCTCCTGACTGTCCACTCTGTCCTTGCCCTTCATAATCTTGTAGACCTCTATCAGGTCACCCCTCAACCTCCATTGTTCCAGTGAGAACAGCTCAAGTTTCTTCAACCTGATGTTTAAAAATGTCAAGTCTTGTAGTATGGTTCTTTTGACCAAAGAACTGGGTGTTTGAATTTCTCATTAAACATTAAGATATTAGAGATAGTAACAGTTGGTAGAGCCAAACAAGTAATTCTAACCCCCAAGCTTTTGACAGAAAGCTCTAACTTATTTTCCTTCAAGTACTTAATTTCTTTTCATGATTAAATGAGGTGTTCAACAATTTAAATTAAGTACATTGCACACTCTTGCTTCTGTCTTGCTAACCAAAGTAGAAAAAAAGATTTAATTTAATCAGCTCAGCAATGGGAGATCATTGTGAGCGTTCCTCAAGATGGTGTCCTAGACCATCTTAAGCTGCTTGAGGAGTGACCTCCTTTCATCAGAAGATCCAACACAGGGATTTTCCCTAATCACTGCACAATGTTCACTAGTATGCATGGCTTCTCATATATGGAGGCAGATGGTGTTGACATTCCATTAGACCTGGACAACATTCAGGCTTGGACTGATAAGTGGTGCATAACAGTATTGCCATACAAGTGGCAGGCAATTCCCTCAATACTTAGCATTCAAAACATTATTATCATTGAATATCCCACAATCAACACCCTGAGGGCTGTCATTGATTAGAACAGAGGAGGAGAGCACATTTTATTTAACCGAGATCCTATTAGGCTGCATGCTGAGAATTTAACACATACAACAAAAGGTCATTTTTTGTCGACATGTTTGCTAATTTTAATTAAAGCCTGATCTTACATGAGGACTTTAAACAAAACAAAAATTCAGCAAAGACACAATTACTTGTTTGGCAAAGTTAACAACAGAACTAACAGGAAGTGAAAAACGTCAACAAACCATTTAATGACTTTTGTGTTTGCTTTTTGCGAGATAGAAATCAGATATTTGGTTCCAAAACATCACTGACCATAGCTTTAATTGGTCCTCCAGGTGAATACCCATCATGAGGTCTCAAGCGTGTTTTAATTTGTGTCACATATGAAAATGTTGACTCACAACAGTAGGTTGTACCAAAACAAGATAGTATTCAAGGTTGTAGACATGCTCACTGAGCCGGTTTGACTGCAAACTTTTAGTCACCCTGCGAGGTAACATCGTCAGTGCGCTTCTGGTGAAGCGTCTGTGTTCTGTTCCACTTGTTATTTATATGCTTCGGTTTTCTGGAGTGGTTGGTATTACTTCCAGTTTTGTTTCTCAGTGGTCAGCATTGAATTAGACCCTGTGTACAAACAACAGTGGTTTGTACACAGGGTCTAATTCAATGCTTTTACTGATGGAGTTCCAGTTAGAATTCCAGGCCTCCAGGAATTCCTTAGCATGTCTCTGGTTTGTGCGATTATCAATGTGCTGTCCCAGTCAAATTCACGTCCCTCTTTTCAGTGCGTCACTTTCACACACTGAGAATGTACGTAAAGACAAAGATGCCCACATGATTGGTACTCCATCCAATATCTTAATTCGCTATGAATGAGGAGCAGTGTACCATGTACCACCTTTAAGATGCACAGCAGCACCTCACCCAGACTCTTTCCGCAACACCTTCCAAACTCACAACCTCTACCACTTAGAAGGATAAAGGCAGCAGATGCCAGCACCTGCAAGTTCCCCTCCAAGCCACTCACCATCCTGACATGGAACCTTATCACCATTCCTTCAATGTTGCCATATCAAAATCCTGTAATGCCCTAATAGCATTGTGGGTATATCTATGCCACCCAAATTTCAGGGGTTTAAGGGAGCTCACTACCAAGGGCAATTCAGAATGCCAATAAATTTTCATCTATCCATATCCCAGAAAAGAATAAATGAAAAAAATTATACATCTCCAACAAGCACCTTTCCTATAGTGCTTTAGAGCCAAAATAAGTACTTTGAAGTGTTGTAATGTTCAAACTTTAAGCACAGCTTCAGCATGCAGAAAGTGATAACAGGCAGACATTTATAATGTTCACTGAGAGATAACACTGATCAGGACACACGGGGATATGTGTCTTGTATTTCTTCAAAATAATGCAATGGGATTTTTTATCCCCACCTGAGTGAGCAAACAGGTCTCAGTCTGATGGTACCTCTGACCATGTAGCCCTCTCTTCGTGCTGAAATGGAGCGTCATTTCAATTTTGTTCAAATTTTGGAGTGGGTTTGAAACCACAACCCTCTACTCAGAGGCAAGAGTACTACCAACCGAACTACAGACAACACTACAAAATGCAAGTTAATGACAAACAGAATTGTAAACTTTTTGTTTTTACACAAATAGCATCGAGAAAGCAGGATTATTTTCCACTGCAATTCTTTCAACTTAATTCAAAGGGAATTAAATATATGCTAGAAAAAAGGAGCAAAAAATTGAGCGAGGAGAGTGGTCATGACTCTACAATTAGACTAGGTAACTTGTGGAACAACAGTGCGTACTAAATGAACTAAATGTCTATTTTGGCATTTAGCATTCAAAAATGCTACAGACTATAATTTTTACCTGACTACCTGTGTATTTTGCTGGAGACTGCAAATGATAGGTTTCCAAACAACTGTACCATCTAGTGGCAGTAATTACATACTGCACCACAACTCTCAAACATTTTAAGAATTTAGAAAAAAGCATTTGAACCACAAATCAACTGAATTCCTTATCTTAAACTTGTCCAATCAGCTGCACCCATTATAAATCACAACACAAAACTTTTCCAGCTATTTCTGTTTTTGTTAGATCTACAGTATCCACAGTTCTTTCGGTTCTTACAAAAATAACAATTCAAGGTTATCAAATATTTTCAAAAGATCCAACTCAAAACAATTTTACTTCTCCTGCCTCTGGTTTATTGTTTCACAAATTAGTCTAACATTCTTAAATCAATATTACTAATTAAAATTTTTCCGAATTTAACACCACAGGCTAAAATTTCCTATTTGTTGGCAAAGCGTCTTGACACGAGATTCCTGGTGGCTTGTCTGCCATGGCCCCTGTCGACTTCTCTCATGCATTCTTCTGTGCTTCAGCTCATTAAATATGGAATAATTATGCTGTGGCTCTTCAGCACCTAACTTGTGGAGTCATGCTATAAGCCATGAACTGTCCTCAAGAAAAAAAAATCAGCATTTATTCCCTCAAGGTCAACAATCTGTTCTTTCCAATTTTACTGTAGTTTCCTCAACTTTTGCGCCATTGTCCATGCTGCTTGAGGGAGGCACACATTCCACCCTAAATTTCTGTTTGGCGTGTGAATTGCATCGTAAAATTCAAATTCAGCGACACTAATCTTAAGCACAAGAAATTACTTTGAATTGTTAAGGTTGAAAGGTTGAAATAGTAAGGTTGAAACATCGACAAATGTTATTTTGTAAAAGCAAAAAGTGGAATACATTGACATAAAATAGCAATATCTCACACCAACCGCCCTTCGATTCTTATCACTATTCCTCTGACATCACTGGATTAAAATCTTTCCTATCAGCTTCGTGGGTGCACCTACTCCCTGGAACTGCAGCAATTGAAGAGGGCAGTTCACCAGCATCTTCTTCAGGGCAAAACATATTGGCCCAGCCAGCAAGCCCCATGAACAAGTTTAAAAAAAGCTGATCTCTAATAATATATCAGATTTTACAGGTGTGGAGGAACGGGAAAGGATTCAAATTACAAATTGCATGCCTCTTAAATTGTATTTAATTTATCTGTACTAATTAATAATCTAACAGTCAAAAATAGTTTCCTAAACATGAATCAACTCTTCTCACCGTCTCATAGAAATTGAGTATGAAATGCAACAGCAGACTGTTGTAAGCCTCCATCTGAAGTGCTACAATTGAAATTCTTGCGGTAAATTCCACAAGTTCAGAAACAGAATTCACCAATCCAGAAAGGGAAACATTCCTGAAAGCACAAACAATTTTCAAAGAAACGTTCTCTTTAATTTGTTTATTATTCACACAATCTCAAAGCCAACTAATTATAGAGCTACAGAAAGAGATCTGAAACATTCTTTGGAAAGTGTGGTGCAGTTGAGTGTAAGTTTACTGAGCTCAACATTACAAAGCAGACAGGCAGCAAAACAGTTAAGTCTGAATCCAGTCATTTTACAATCTGAACCTTGAAACAGAATTAAAAAGTTCTCCAGTAGGATGGGGTCCAATGTAAGGAAAGATCATGTAGTCTCCAGAAATATTTGGAGACAACTACAAGTTCCCACTATCTCTGTTACAAGAAACAATTGTAGCCCTTTTCTCACAGCTACAGAATTACTAATTCAGGTGGTGTTATGAGAGGAATAATGATGACTTGGAAAATTTAGGAAAACAAAACATTTAAAATTAAAAATGCAGTTACTTTGTGAATGCACGATAATTGAAATGTGAGCAAACGATTTTGCAAATCCGGTACCTAGCTCAAAACACCTCAACTTACATATGACAAAAAAAAGTTAGTCACTGCCTTGCTGCTAATCACAGAACTAAAGAAGCTTACAACATAACTGGTAGCATTTAGCCTATTTTGTCTGTCTGCTTGGAATCCAAAATTAATTCTACTGAAATGTTTGCTGAATAAAATCTTGGACTGTCCTCCACTTAAAATGTTTGGCCACTTTTTCCATGGCATGATTAGTGATGTCTACCTCAGCTGTCTGGTTTTCTGTTTCTTAGATAGTTCCATAATCCTAAAAATTATTACATAAAGAACATATTAGTTGAAAATGATTTGTATCATTGAAAAGAATTTTGACTCTGCAGTGAGATTGCTGCAATATCAATTTGGATCTGCACCCCATTCCTCCTTTGTGCTTAATTGGAGAAGACAAACTACACAGATGACAACAAACTCCAAGGAGGAGGACACTTGCATCCAATTCTGGGTATCCTACTTTAGACAGGATGTGAAGACATTATAGAGATATAGAAACAAATTCTAAGAATTAGGGACTTCAATTATGTGAATAAATTAAACTGAGTTGTTCTTTGTCCAGAATAGAGCACTGGCAGGAGATTTGTTTAGAGCTACTCAAAACCACGAGGGATCTGGACAGACTAGATGTGGAGAAAATATTCCTTGATAGTTGGGTTTGAGAAGAGACTAATTTCTGATTGGAAAAAGAATTGAATAATTACACAAAGGGAATAGAGATTAGCAGGCTTCAAAGAAAAGGTGGGGGGAAAAGGCATTGCTGAGTTGCTCTTGGAGAAATCCTGTGCAGGTCGAATGACTTTCCTTCAGAGCTGTATCATCCTCATTCTTTCAGAGATAATGGGAACTGCAGATGCTGGAGAATCCAAGATAACAAAGTGTGGAGCTGGATGAACACAGCACGCCAAGCAGCATCTCAGGAGCACAAAAGCTGACGTTTTGGGCCTAGACCCTTCATCAGAGAGCTCTCTGATGAAGGGGCTAGGCCCGAAACGTCAGCTTTTGTGCTCCTGAGATGCTGCTTGGTCTGCTGTGTTCATCCAGCTCCACACTTTGTCATCCTAATTCTTTTCCTGTTTGGTCGCTAGCAAACAACTGCTTGGTTGATAATACAATGTGAGGCTGGATGAACACAGCAGGCCAAGCAGCATCTCAGGAGCACAAAAGCTGACGTTTCGGGCCTAGACCCTTCATCAGAGAGGGGGATGGGGAGAGGGAACTGGAATAAATAGGGAGAGAGGGGGAGGCGGACCGAAGATGGAGAGTAAAGAAGATAGGTGGAGAGAGTGTAGGTGGGGAGGTTGGGAGGGGATAGGTCAGTCCAGGGAAGACGGACAGGTCAAGGAGGTGGGATGAGGTTAGTAGGTAGCTGGGGGTGCGGCTTGGGGTGGGAGGAAGGGATGGGTGAGAGGAAGAACCGGTTAGGGAGGCAGAGACAGGTTGGACTGGTTTTGGGATGCAGTGGGTGGGGGGGAAGAGCTGGGCTGGTTGTGTGGTGCAGTAGGGGGAGGGGACGAACTGGGCTGGTTTAGGGATGCAGTAGGGGAAGGGGAGATTTTGGAACTGGTGAAGTCCACATTGATACCATATGGCTGCAGGGTTCCCAGGTGGAATATGAGTTGCTGTTCCTGCAACCTTCGGGTGGCATCATTGTGGCAGTGCAGGAGGCCCATGATGGACATGTCATCTAAAGAATGGGAGGGGGAGTTGAAATGGTTTGTGACTGGGTGGTGCAGTTGTTTGTTGCGAACTGAGCGGAGGTGTTCTGCAAAGCGGTCCCCAAGCCTCCGCTTGGTTTCCCCAATGTAGAGGAAGCCGCACCGGGTACAGTGGATGCAGTATACCACATTGGCAGATGTGCAGGTGAACCTCTGCTTAATGTGGAATGTCATCTTGGGGCCTGGGATGGGGGTGAGGGAGGAGGTGTGGGGACAAGTGTAGCATTTCCTGCGGTTGCAGTGGAAGGTGCCGGGTGTGGTGGGGTTGGAGGGCAGTGTGGAGCGAACAAGCGAGTCACGGAGAGAGTGGTCTCTCCGGAAAGCTGACAGGGGAGGGGATGGAAAAATGTCTTGGGTGGTGGGGTCGGATTGTAAATGGCAGAAGTGTCGGAGGATAATGCGTAGTATCCGGAGGTTGGTAGGGTGGTGTGTGAGAACGAGGGGGATCCTCTTGGGGCGGTTGTGGCGGGGGCGGGGTGTGAGGGATGTGTCGCGGGAAATACGGGAGACGCGGTCATGGGCGTTCTCGATCTCTGTGGGGGGAAAGTTGCGGTCCTGGAAGAACTTGGACATCTGGGATGCGCGGGAGTGGAATGTCTTATCGTGGGAGCAGATGCGGCGGAGGCGGAGGAATTGGGAATAGGGGATGGAATTTTTGCAGGAGGGTGGGTGGGAGGAGGTGTATTCCAGGTAGCTGTGGGAGTCGGTGGGCTTGAAATGGACATCAGTTACAAGCTGGTTGCCTGAGATGGAGACTGAGAGGTCCAGGAAGGTGAGGGATGTGCTGGAGATGGCCCAGGTGAACTGAAGGTTGGGGTGGAAGGTGTTGGTGAAGTGGATGAACTGTTCGAGCTCCTCTGGGGAGCAAGAGGCGGCGCCGATACAGTCATCAATGTACCGGAGGAAGAGGTGGGGTTTGGGGCCTGTGTAGGTGCGGAAGAGGGACTGTTCCACGTAACCTACAAAGAGGCAGGCATAGCTGGGGTCCATGCGGGTGCCCATGGCCACCCCCTTAGTCTGTAGGAAATGGGAGGAGTCAAAAGAGAAGTTGTTGAGTGTGAGGACGAGTTCAGCTAGGCGGATGAGAATGTCGGTGGAGGGGGACTGGTCGGGCCTGCGGGACAGGAAGAAGCGGAGGGCCTTGAGGCCTTGTCCCCACACCTCCTCCCTCACCCCCATCCCAGGCCCCAAGATGACATTCCACATTAAGCAGAGGTTCACCTGCACATCTGCCAATGTGGTATACTGCATCCACTGTACCCGGTGCGGCTTCCTCTACATTGGGGAAACCAAGCGGAGGCTTGGGGGCCGCTTTGCAGAACACCTCCGCTCAGTTCGCAACAAACAACTGCACCTCCCAGTCGCAAACCATTTCCACTCCCCCTCCCATTCTCTAGATGACATGTCCATCATGGGCCTCCTGCACTGCCACAATGATGCCACCCGAAGGTTGCAGGAACAACAACTCATATTCCGCCTGGGAACCCTGCAGCCATATGGTATCAATGTGGACTTCACCAGTTTCAAAATCTCCCCTTCCCCTACTGCATCCCTAAACCAGCCCAGTTCGTCCCCTCCCCCTACTGCACCACACAACCAGCCCAGCTCTTCCCCCCCCCCCACCCACTGCATCCCAAAACCAGTCCAACCTGTCTCTGCCTCCCTAACCGGTTCTTCCTCTCACCCATCCCTTCCTCCCACCCCAAGCCGCACCCCCAGCTACCTACTAACCTCATCCCACCTCCTTGACCTGTCCGTCTTCCCTGGACTGACCTATCCCCTCCCTACCTCCCCACCTACACTCTCTCCACCTATCTTCTTTACTCTCCATCTTCGGTCCGCCTCCCCCTCTCTCCCTATTTATTCCAGTTCCCTCTCCCCATCCCCCTCTCTGATGAAGGGTCTAGGCCCGAAACGTCAGCTTTTGTGCTCCTGAGATGCTGCTTGGCCTGCTGTGTTCATCCAGCCTCACATTGTATTATTTTGGAATTCTCCAGCATCTGCAGTTCCCATTATCTCTGAAACTGCTTGTTTGAGTATGATTTCAGAATCACTAGCCAATCTTCATGTTAAACTTTGACTTTGACAGATAACAAAACATTCAATCAAAAGATCTTGCAGCAAAGCCACAATATACCTTCAGCTAACGTCCATTCGTATGAAGTTTTAGAAAGATGTTGGAGAGCAATTAAAATGAGAAAACAGTTGGTTCTTTCCCCCCTCCCTAATCTTGGTGTGGATTTCTTGTGGTGCAGAGTACTGTGTCCCGTATCCCTTCCAAAGAGTCAGAAGCTCTGGGTTCAAGTTCCAATCCAGGACTGACTTTATGGCGAAAGAAGTTGTGTTCTAAACATGACCAAACAGATTCACTGCCAACTTATAAATCCATTGAACATAGACTAATGACAGGCAGAAAAATGTGGGAGAGGTTCCGGCTCAGTGATGTGAGGGAAAAATTATGTAGCTCTCCCGTGACTATCTAGAACTCCACAGCTCACATGTGAAAGTTTATGGCACAGCAACTCAATTCTCATCTAGCCAATTGGTTGAATGACCAGTGAGGATTAGATTGATGTTGACAGTAGAAGTTTTAATCCGTGTTTCAGCAGGAGTGGATTTGGGACCTTTCTCCCTGTCCAATCATGGTGGAGACTGCAGCACCAAGAGTCAGACCTGCACTCAGGCAGAGAACTCAAGAAGAAGAATCTGGATGTGCTGTGGTGAATTACAAGTTTTCTGCTGGCCTTCCTGAGATCAGTCAGCAGAAAACTGGGGTCGTCCAGACTTAATTAACTTTTCCAATGATTATTCAATTAGCAAGGATATTTCTAGTTTGTGGAAATTCAATACGAAGCCATTTTAAAGTTAATCTATAAGCGAAGAGCCAGACTGTCAGCAATTTTTGTGGGAATTTCTTACATTATAGATACTCACTGTGGACTTTGTAAAGCATTGGGAATATCTCTGTCCAAATCAGCTACACAAACAGAATGCCAGGTTAGCCATTTCATCAGCAGGCTAGTCAGACTCTCAATTACACTGCACTGTAGATAAATAAAAAAAGAAAGGTTAGCACAGTCATTGACTAACCTGCTGAAAGTGTATATATTTGAAAAAAGTTTTCAACATGTCTATTAACTTTCACGGATTTTATTGTATTTTCCTAACTTTTATAGTAACTAAGCCTCTGAATCCTCAACTTTCCTTTTGTCCGCTATGGCTGCTTCTCCAGGCTTCAGCTCATCATCCTCTATGTTGTATTCTTACGAAAACATGTCTTTTCTGTTTAGCCTAAGCTCCTTTGATTGTTTTTTTTTTGGATTCTCTTGCTGAGCAGCCACCCAGCTTCTTTGCTGGAAATGAATTTCATCAATCTCCTTCCTGCTGATCACTCCTCTCACTGCTGATTTTGTAGATTCTGCCAAGATCAGCCCTCACCACCCCTCTATACATTTCCCTGCAGAAATGTCTATTCATTTGTTATCAAGGTTTTGCAATCCATATTCTGCAATATATTTATCAAAAGCTGAATGCAACGATCCCTTTATCCTAATTTTGCACCTAGTTATCTTCCATGATTTTAATCCAGTCACTTCATCAGTTTAGCACTTACTACCAAATCATACCATAGCCTGATCCCTCTACTCCTCTGGTATTTACCCCTCCTCAACATTTCATCTCAATTCAAATCCTCCCCATCTAACGCCACAGTAAAAATTTTGTCACTACTACTTCAGCCAATGCTGACATGATTTTCATTCTCAGTGATTTCAATCCCAATCAAAATGTATCATGCTCTCAGGAACAAAAGCAAAGTTTCTGGATTTCTGGAAAAGTTCAACAGGTTTGGCAGCATCTGTGGAGGAGAAAATAGGGTTAACGTTTCGGGTCCGGTGACCCTTCCTCACAACCTGCTGAGCTTTTCCAGTAACTTTGTTTTTATTCCTGATTTACAGAATCCGCAGTTCTTTTTGTTTGTATCATGCTCTCTCTGAGTTCACAAACCTGCCATCATCACTATATCTTCATCTTCATGTAAATTTCCCAGCCAACTACGCCACTTTCAGATACCATTTTTGAAACTGAACACAGAATAAACAGAAATACCTTCCAACTGCACATTAGAAAGACTGAAACTATCATCTCTCTGTCTGGCAATTTCTAAGACTCAACCAAACTGCTTACAAACCTGCTGTAACATTTGACTCAAAAGATGAACTTCTGATCATGCATCTGTGCCATTGCTAAAAATACCCATTTCCACCTTCATAATATAACTATATTAAAAGCATGGAGTTGCAATCAGTTGTACGTACTCAAATAGAACAACTGAAACACACAATAATGCGCCCTGCACAGCCAGGAGACAAAATTACTGGATTTGTTATTAAATGTATAACTTATGAATGCATAATTTATAAACTTTGGCCAGGACAACAGACTAATGCACTGATCCAGGTCAGAGACAAAACGGGCCTCAATTTAATGTTTATTTTGACATATCTTTTGTAATGCAGCATACGTTCAATATCACACAGAAGGATCAGTGTTGGGGAATTTAAGACCATATGACATCGGAGCAGAAATTAGGCTATTTGACTCATCGAGTCTGCTCCGCCACTCAATCATGGCTGATAAGTTCCTCAACCTCATTCTCCCGCTTTCTCCCTGTAACCCTTGATAATCAAGAACCTATCTACCTCAGACTTTATTATACTGAGTTCCCCCATCATCCTTCTAAATTCCAATGAGTATAGTCCCAGAGTCCTCAAACGTTCCTCATACGTTAAGTTTTCCATTCCTGGAACCATCCTCGTGAACCTCCTCTGAACCCGCTCCAGGGTCAGTACATCCTTCCTGAGAAATGGGGCCCAAAACTGCATACAATACTCCAAATGTGGCCTGACCAGAGCCTTATAAAGCCTCAGTAGTACATTCCTGCTTTTATATTCAAGTCCTCCCAAAATAAATGCCAACATTGCCTTTGCCTTCCTGACTACTGATTCAATCTGCAGGTTTACCTTGAGAAAATCCTGGCCTGGAATTCCCAAGTTTCTTTGCACTTCAGACTTCTGAATTTTCTCCCCATTTAGAAAATAGTCCATGCTTTTATTCTTCTTACCAAAGTGCATGACCTCACACTTTCCCACATTGTACTCCATTTGCCAGTTCTTCCCACTCTCCTAACCTGTCCAATTCCCCACCTCCTCAATACTACCTGTCCCTCTACCTATCTTTGTATCATCTGCAAAATTAACCAGAATGCCCACAGTTCCTTCGAGATCACTAATGTATAAAGTGAAAAGTTGTGGCCCAAAACTGACCCTTGCGGAACACCACTTCTCACCGGCTGCCATCCTGAGAAGGACCCTTTTATCGCCACTCTCTGCTTTCTGCCAGACAGTCAATCTTCTATCCATGCTAGCACCTTGCCTGTAACACCATGAGCCCTTATCTTATTCAGCAGCCTCCTGTGCAGCACCTTGTCAAAGGCCTTCTTGAAGTCCAGTTTGATAACATCCACTGGCTCTCCCTGCCCATTACTTCCTCGAAGAATTCTATCAGATTTGTCAGGCATGACCTCCCCTTGATGAAACCATGCTAACTTTGCCCTATTTTACCATACACTTCCAAATATTCAGAAATCTAAATTTTTTTTACAATAGACTCCAAAATCTTACCCATGGCAAAGGCTAGGCTAATCGGCCTGTAATTTTCCATATTTTGCCTTACTCCCTTTTTAAACAGGGGTGTCACATTAGCAATTTTCCAGTCTACTGGGACCCCCACTGCCTCTAGCAATGTGATATTTTCATTTGAGGCAGAGTTGGGAGCAATTGTTTCTGTTTAACATGAGTAGTCAAGCTCTTTCTACTCAAGAGGACGATACTAACGTAGTAACAGCAGCTTACATTTATATACTGCCTTCATTGAAACGAAAGGACTTACGGTACTTCACAAGTGCATTATCAAAGTATGATAGCAAGATAGGAGGTCAGTTGACCAAAAGCTTTGCTAAAGACGCAGTTTTAAAGGTAAGTCTTAAAAGAGGAAATCAAGGTAAAGAGGCAGAGGGATAGGGAGGATAGTTTAAAACTTAGGACTCTTGAACTGACAGCATGCCCACAAACATTGAAATAATTAGAATTATGAATGCAAAGGAGGTTAGGACTAGAAGAGCAAAGATATCCTGGAGTGTTTTGGGGCTGGAGGAGAAGATTTCAAAATTATAGAGGCGCAAGGCGATGTAGGCAAAAGAAAACAAGAACAAGAATTTAAATATCTGATAATTGATCGATCAAGACATTGTTTAACTGGAAACAATGGAATTCAGTAAGCACTGGGGATAAGGAAATGATTCTCCGGCAAATGATGCTACAAGCAGCACAGCTTTGGGTGATCTCAAGTTTGCTGAAGGCAGACTGTGGGAGACCAACTTGAAGTATATTATTATAATTCATTCACAGGATGGCGACATCACGGAGGAAGTATTAGTGAAAATGGGAACTGCAGATGCTGGAGGTTTACTGAGGAAGTATTTATTGTCCATTAGATGGCACTGGTGAGCAGTATTCTTGAACTACTGTAGTCCATATGGCGCAGGGGTTACCTCACAGTGCTGGCAGGGATAGGGTTCCAGGTTTTTGACCCTGTGAGTGAAGAATGACAATATAGCTGCAAGTTAGGATGGATGAATGATCTGGAAGAGAAATTTCAAGTAGTGCTGTTTGCATCTACTTTCTGCCATTGTCATTCTCGGCAGCAAAAGCTCCAGAATCCAACATAAAGGGCTCGAGAAACTCAGCAGAGCTAGTAACATCTGTGGAGACAGAAACAGAATTAATATTTTGTGACACTTCTTTGGAACCCGTTCCATCAAATGCTTCTGGCTGAAGCTGTTTACAACTGCTTTGGCCTAATCTTTTTCATTGATGTGCAATGTTTCCCCATGATTGAGGATCAGGTTATTTAGTGTTTCCTCCCACAGTGAATTGTTTAGTTGTCCACCACCATTCACCACTGGGTGCGACATGATGTGCAGAGCTTACATCTGATCTGTTGGTTGTCAGATTGCTGTGTCCTGTCTATTGCAGGCTGCTTCCAATGTTTAGCATTCAAGTATTTCTGCATTTTACTTTTACCAAGTTGACACCTGTTTCTTTAAATACATGCCCGGTGTTGCTCCTGGCATGCTGTCCTGCACTCTTCTTTGAGTCAAAGTTGATTCCCCTGGCTTGATAGTTTAACATGGAGAAAGGATTCATCGGCTGAAAGAAAGCATTGGGTAGTAGCCAGTAAGCTTCCTTGCCCATGTTTGACTTGATGTTGAAGACTTCCAGGGCAACTCCCTTTCAACTGTATACCACAGTGTTGACACTTCTAGTGGGTCTGTCCTGTCATTGGGACAGGGCACTCGAGGATGATGTCAGTGTCACTGAAGAAACACAGAATTCCATGAAAGTGACTGCCAGGCTGTAGCCTCCTTAGTCTGTGTGACAGCTCTCCAAATCTGTCTCTCCAAATAAGGCAACTGTGAGAAACGACTGGTGAGGACTCTGGGAGAGTCGGCTCACTCACCATGACTGAGAAGGGAATCATGGAGGACCTGATGCTCAGCAGGAGGAACAGCATCCAAAGGGCAGGAGTAAGAAGTAACTGGGACCCTGACAAGTTGACTCACGCATCACATCTCAGAAGGAATTATGGAGAACCTGGTGTCAAAGAATGGTGAAGCCCCAAGTAATACATGACTGTTGTGTTTTCCTCTCACATTCCTCTTTGAACAAAAAGAAAAGGACCTGTTCGAAAATTTATTTGTAGCATAGAAACAACAGAGCTTAAACAGTGTGCATCATCTTGACCTGTCAAGATATCAGGGTCTCTAGGAAAGCAGATGTGTGTAGCTTGTAAACTGTCAATGGTTTTCAATCTACAGGACATCGAGGATGTCACATTTGCACTCTTTGAACAACATGTGACTGATATAGCGTAGTGACTCTACTCAATGCGCTCTATACAAGGACATGGGTTTCTGGAATAGTCATGCCAGAGAGTGGGGGAGCATTTGCATGATAGGCAGGCAATGAAGAGTACAGAGATGGCAAACGAGTGGGTGACCATTTGCCAAAAGGAAAGGAGACAACAAGTCCTGGAAACTCAGTTGTCCTTGGAACTGTCTAACAGATCTGAAATTTATTTAGTGAGCAATACAACTTAATAGAGGGTGGATGTCACGAGGGAAAATGATGCCCAAGGATATTCTGGGAAAAGAGTGAAATTGTTAGGCAGAGTAGAAAGTTTGTAGTTGTGGATGACTCAATAACTGAAGGGATAGACAGTTGAATTTGCAGCCAAGATTGTGAGTCCAGTATAATCTGTTGTCTCCTGGGTGCAAGGGCTTTGGATGAAACAAAGCAGCTGGATAAACCTCATGAAAGGGTGGATGAACAACCAGTAGTTGTGGTTCATGTGGGTGCTAACAACATCGGGAGGGATAGCACGATCAGTATCAGGAGTTAGGGAGTAGATTGAAACACAGGATCTACAGGGTAGTAATGTCAGAAATACTAATTGTGCTACAAGCGGCACCATTTTACAAAAGCATATCGGGACAGTAAATCATGGCTTGAGAGTTGGTGCCGAAGGGAAGAGTTTAGATTTTTGGGACACTGGGTTCGCTTTTGGGAAAAAAGAAAACTGTTCAGAAGGGATGAGCTTCACCTGAGCAGAAGTGGAACTAATCTCCTGGCTCAGGGAGTAAATATGTAGTAGGTGTGGATTAAAACTTGTAAGAGTGAGTTGACTAATGGGCCTAGTTTTGGAAGTATCAGCAAAGGCAAAAAGAGAGATAGGGAATGGGGAAAAGAAGTGAGGGAAGGCTTGATTGTTGACAGTGAACAAGAAAATGGTCACCTTCTAGTTGCAAGGAAGAGATAAGGACAGGGTTAAATTTTATGTATGGAAATACATTGAACAATCATGAACAAGACTGGAAAACTGGTATCAGAAATTGCTCTGGGGGACATGACATTGTAGCATTAACAGAAATATGGCTCAAGCCACACAGGACTGGATACATGACATTCTGGGTTAAACGGATTTTAGTAAAAACAGGGTGAGTAAAAGGGGAGGATATGTAGCAGTCTTGGTCAAAGATATATTGCCCTTGAACGAGATGCACTTCCTGAATTAGAATCTGTATGGTTCGAAGAAAGGAACAGTAAAGTAGCAGTGATCTTGCTTGGTACTTTTATTGACTTCAAGTAGTGGGGAAGAAGTAAAAGAGACGATTTGAAGGCAGGTTATGAAAATGAGGAAAAGTAGGGTTGTGGTAGTTGCTAATTTCAATTACCCTAGCGTAGATTGGGAAAAAGATAGAGTGTGAGGTACAGAAAGGGAGAAATTCCTTCAACATGTGCAGGATAACCTTTTGGAACAGTACATTTCAGTCCTACCAGGGAGGGAGCTGTACTGAATCTGGATCTAGGAAGTCAGGCAGGCCAAGTGGAGTATGTCAGATTTGGGGAGCATTTAGGAAATAGACCTTAATATAAGTCTCAATATTAAGCTGGTAAAGGATAAAAATCAGTCAATGATTCAAATCCCAAACTGTAAACGGGCAGATTTTAGCTGTTTAAAAGTTGAACCGGAACAGTTTTGGATAAAATGGTAGATTTAAAATGGGAGATTTTCAAAAGAGAGATGAGTAGATTGTAAGCTAGATACATAGAACATAGAACAGTACAGCACAGAACAGGCCCTTCAGCTCACAATGTTGTGCCGACCATTGATCCTCATGTATGCACCCTCAAATTTCTGTGACCATATGCATGTCCAGCAGTCTCTTAAATGTCCCCAATGACCTTGCTTCCACAACAGCTGCTGGCAACGCATTTCATGCTCTCACAACTCTGTGTAAAGAACCCGCCTCTGACATCCCCTCTATACTTTCCTCCAACCAGCTTAAAACTATGACCCCTCGTGCTAGCCATTTCTGCCCTGGGAAATAGTCTCTGGCTATCAACTCTATCTATGCCTCTCATTATCTTGTATACATATTCATGAGAAATAAATACGGGGAATCCAAAGCTGGAGCACCCTGGATGAGTAAGGATATTTATCAGAAAATAAAGAAGAAAAAGGAGGCATAAAATTCATTCTGGAATAACAATAGCAACAGAAATCAGAAAGAGTATCTCAAATGCAGGAGAGAAGCTAAGGCTGGAAAAGGAAAGGCTTAGAGGAATCAGAAGGAAAGGATGTCAGACTGCACTAAAACAAATAGAAAAATGTTCTTCAAACAAATTAATAATGAAAGACTGGTGAAGGATAGAGTGGAGCCCATAAAAAATAAACTGGGTGAGCTGCCCACTGAAGCAAAGTATTTCTGTCATACCCTAAGTGTTGAGCAACTAAATAGTATAGTGATAGATAAAGAAAAGGTGCTAAAAAGGATGGCAGCATTCCAGGTAGAGAAGTCAGCAGTCCCGGATACATACGTCCTCGATTGTTGAGAGGGGTAAGGGACCAAACTGTGGAGCAGCTGACAGAAATTTTCCAGTCCTCTTGGAACACAGGACTGCAAATGTGATGCTGTTGTTTAAGAGAGGGGCAAAGGATAACACAGCTAACTCCAGACCTGTTAGTTTGGTGTTTATAATGGCGAAACTGCTGGAGATCATAATGTGGGATAAGGGATATATAAACTTACAGAAAAATAAGTTAATAATTGACAGTCAACATGGATGGCTTTGCCAAGGGCAGGTCATGTGTGACAAACTGATTTGAGTTCTTTGATGAGGTGGAATAGGCAATGGATGACGGTAGTGCTGTGGATGTTGTACATTTGGATGTTCAGAAAACATCTACACTGTGCTATGTGGCAGAATGAGGCAAATTAACAATGCTTGGGTTTGATCCTTGGCAGTGTGGATTAAAAGTTGGTTAAAAGATAGGAAACAGTTTGTATGTGGGCATTTCTTGGATTGAAGATGAATAGAAAGTGTTCCCCAGGAATTGGTGTTGGGAGGTTTGGTTTTTGGAGTTTTATAAATGATTTGGAAATGAGTGTTTCAGGACAATATCCCTAAATTTGGATATGATACTAACCCAGGGAGAACAGTGAATTGCAAGGGTAACGCTGAGTGACTTCAGAGGGACACTGACAAAATTCAACGTGGAGAAATTTCAGGAAGAGCATTTCGAGAGGAGAAACAGAGACAACAAATACTCAATAGTACAACTATGAGTAGAACACAGGAATACAGGCCATAATTCTCTGAAGTTGTCTAAGCAAGTTGAAACAGTTAGAATCATTGAGTCTCAGAGCTATACAGCATGGAAACAGATCCTTTGGTTCTATTCATCTAATGTGACCAGATATCCTAAATTAATCTAGTCCCATTTGCCAGCATTTGCCCCATGTACTTGTTAAGAAAGCTTATAGGATCCTGGGGTTTATAAATAGAGGAATAGAACATTAAAGCAAGGAAGTGATGCTGCACTTCTACAAATCATTGGTCAAATCCCTTTTGGAGTATTGTGTTCAGTTTTGAGTACTTTATTTAAGTAAGAATGTTAAAATCTTGGAGAGAGGGCAAAAGAGATTTACTGGAATGATACCAGAAATGAAGGATTATAAATACACGGCAAGATTAGAGAAATTGGGCTTATTCTCTTTGGAGTAGAGGAGATTATAATGTGACTTTCCTGACGTGTTCAAAATTACAAGGTTTTTTTAAAAGCATAGAGGATGTTCTGCTTCCACTAGTTGGCATGTCAGTAACTAGGGATCTCAATTTCAAGGTAAGCAGCAAGTAAGTTAGAGTGAGATGAGAAACTATTTATTCCAAAAGTTTTTAGGATTTGTGACATGCTGCCTGCGAGAGTGGTAGAGGCATATTCCATGTGTGGTTCCAAAAGAGAGCTGAATATATATTTGAAAATGATCAATTTAAGCGGCTACGGAGATACGGCTGGAGAATGGGACTAAGTGGATCAGTCTTTTCAAGAGCCAGTACAGACAACATGTGTAGATTGGCCTCCTTCTGTACTGTAAAATTCCATGATTCTAAGCCCTTGGATGTCAGTCTGGAGAACATTGCAGAGCAGACAAGGTTGGGTCAGTCATTGTTGCTGCCAGAACCTTGGTCAATGCTGGGTCGCCAATCCTATTTCATTTCTTTTAATAGTTGTATCAAACCACTATCCAGTCTAAGTGCTTTATTATGTCACTTTAGAGGGCATTTAAGAGGCAACAATGTTGCTTTAAATTTGGAGTCACACGGATGCCAGACCAGGTGAGGATGAAAGGTTTTTCTTTTCAAAGTCACTGGGAACTGTATTTTTACAACAATCAAAAATAGTGTCATAGTCACCAGTAGGACAGCTTTTAGACCCAGATTTTATTAAGTTTATTCAAATTTCACCAGCTGCCATGGGGAGAATTCATACCATTGTCCCCGAAGCATCGACCTGGATGTCACATCGTGATAATACCAAGCTACTCTGTATTGGAGTCATCAAGTCTGGCAGAACTGAGAAGGTGCAGGTGAAATTATAGAAATGGAAAGAGGTCATTTCAGTGATAGCATGTACACGAAATCAGAAGCTTATCTCAAGAGACAAATGTGACCCCTTCTTGGTCATTAATGTCTTACTTACTATGAATACTGAAGTAAATTTAAAAAGACACGGCTTATATTTACAGTAACTATTAAAAGTTTCATCTTTTTTTGGGCTCCTGTCATCATTCTATTTCCTAAGAAGGTCCAATTTACCTTCTACCTCCCAGCTTTTCACTATTTGCACCCCTTTGGTAATGCTCTTGTTTCTGGAAGGAAGAGAGTGGTAATATAAAAAGGAGACTTAGAGGCTGTACTAGAAGGATATAGCTCAGAATTGTTGATAACTCTAAAGCAGGGCATACAAATATACCAACCAACTACTCAGAACCATCAGTCAAAAAGAGCTTTACAGCAGAGGCTATTAAAGATTCAAGAGGCTATTAAAAGAGGCTATTAAAGATGTGTTTCAGGTGGATTTGCAGTCTTCTCCCACAGCATGCACTATTCTGTAATGACAGTTTATGACCACCATTATCTTTAACATCCCTAGGCTGTACACAGAATCATCTGCACACAAAAATTCAGCAAGTCGATTATAGATTCATTGTTGTGTAAAAGCAAATAATTCCATCAACATTTCCACGATAAAAGCAAATTTTGAAGTTGCCACATCAAGAATAAATGGCATTCACAAACCAAACCTCTGCAATTTTTAATAACTGTGAAACAGATTGCAGACATATATCCATAAATGCTCTCATCAGACATGTAAAATCTAGAAAGTGTGCTCTTTTTCTAATGTGCCTCTTCCTTGTGATTAGCATCAGATGGTTGTGCAAATTAATATTTGTTTCCACTACCAATGCCTATTCCTGATAAATAGTAACATTTATGAGCACATATCCTTGCCATGTCCCAAGTACTGGCCACAGTTTTGCAAGGAAACACATGGAATGGTACCAGTGTTCATAATGAGGATGAAGACAATGTATATAGTAAGCAACTTGACACCCAAGAAGTGTTTAATGGTATCAGAGATAATGGGAACTGCAGATGCTGGAGAATCCAAGACAACAAAATGTGAGGCTGGATGAACACAGCAGGCCAAGCAGCATCTCAGGAGCACAAAAGCTTCCAGGAGGAGGACTTGTGTTGGAAGCGGGTGAAGGGGTCAGTGGAGGGAGGGTTAGGTTCCCGGTTGAAGAAGTAGGCATGGAGGCGAAGACGGCGGAAAAAGCTTTTGTGCTCCTGAGATGCTGCTTGGCCTGCTGTGTTCATCCAGCCTCACATTTTGTTGTCAGTGTGTAATGATGAATGCTTACAAGTTTGTGAACGAAGGGACACTTTCAGGTGAAGGCTTGGGACACAAAGGTCACCTGTGTCTCCAAAGAAATTCAAAAAGTTTGAAGGGTATGAGAACATAATAAGCAGCCTCCCCTTTGGCTGGGCAAAACTGCTCTGCCATTCATTAAGATCTTGGCTGGATTTTCTGTGGCCTTAACTTCACTTTCGTATCTGATCTCTGACTCTCTTGTGAATAAAGAATCTGTAATCCAGCCGAGAACATGCAAAGATGTAGGAAAGAAAATTCCAAAGTTGGACAACCCTCAGAACAAATTTCTCCTCAATTTTAAATTGAGATCTCCTTATTCTGAAACTGCATTCCCTAGTTCCAAATTCCTTACCGAAGAGAAACACCCTCTTGGCACTTATGCTATGAAGCTCTCCTCAGATTATATGTTTTAATAAAATCATCTCACCCTACCTGCTCAACATTTCCTCATAAGAAAGTGCTTCCATCCCATCAATGTAGAATAGAATTTTTTTATTTTATAGAATCCCTTCAGTGTGGACAGGCCCTTTGGCCCAACAAGTCCACACCAACCCATAGCATCCCACCCAGACACATTCCCATATAACCCACCTCACCTACACATCCCTGAACGCTACAGGAAATTTAGCATGGCCAATCCACCTAGCCTGTACATCTTTGGACTGTGGGAGGAAACCGGAGCACCCGGAGGAAACCCATGCAGACACAGGGAGAATGTACAAACTCTACACAGACAGTCGCCAGAGGACGGACTCGAGCCTGGGTCCCTGGCGCTGAGAGGCAGCAGTGCTAGCCAGTGAGCCACTGTGCCAGCCTGAGTATAGTGGACCTTCACTAACCTGCTCCTCATGTGAGTATATCCCACTTCAAATGAAAAGAACAAAACAGTACATAGTACTCTTGGTGTAGACTCACTGATGCCCTGTACATGTGTGGCAAGGCTTTCCTACTTTTATATTTCATTCTCCTTGTAAAAAAGGCCAACATTAGATTTACTTTCCTGATTACTTGCAGGACATGAATACCAAACTTTTATAGTTCATGCACAAGCGTGTCTAGATCCTTCTATACCACAGGATTGTGCAGTGTCGCCAATTAAAAATCAAATCTGCTTTTCCAGTCTAGCAAGGTGGACTGCCCCAGATTTTTCCTCATTGTACACTATCTGCCATTTTGTTGCCCCACTTGCTTAATCTATCTCTACTGTTTTGTAAATTCTGTTCATCCGAGAACTTACTCTCCGACCTAATGTTTTCTCATCAGAAAACAGAGGTAGTACACTACATCCTTTGTAGTGCAGATGGCTCATATTTTTCATGCACAAGGAAGATTTTTAAATTTCTGTCATCTTACCAAATTGGTGCTATCCTTGAAGATATACATCACTCCAAAAAGCATTTACACACCTCCCACAGTAAAGATTTGAATGAAAGATCTCTGCAGATATCAAAACTACCCAATGGTAAGAGAGTTTCAGTCTTGCATCCAAAATAATTTTACAATGATTAACTCCTTAGGGTTGCTGCAAGCCACCAAATCAGTAGAAAAGAATGCTTAAATGCATTCTGAACTCATAGCAAACTACATTATAAGGAAACGTGCATCACTGTTGGTTTAAAATATAAACATATTTTTAAATTTTAAGGAAAATGTGTAACTGTTGCAATAAATTTCACAGGTCCACAGTGGGCAATCTCAATTTCATCTCCCATAACTACTAATTTTAGATCATATTTACAGCCAAATGACTGCTTAAACAACGGTATTACCCAACAATGGCAAAAATGAAATGATTCATTAGTTCTGCTTCAGTTATCTCATGCCAGCATAGGCATACACACCTTTATGAAAAAGTTACTGAAAAGCATCTGGCAAAACAAAGTTTAAAGTAAATCAACAATTGTATCATTTTACATGAAAATTAACAATTAACTCTGACTTATCTTTGGAGCATAATGCAGCTATTTCCTGCTATCCCTTAAATCAAAGAATAAAAATACAATGTTATTCCACCAGCCGAGGCAGAACTCACTTGCATCCTAGCTGACCGTTAGCTTAATTGGTCCTGCCTTCAGGCTACAAGCACTACAGGTTCTTTCACCATTCTCAAGTATTTAAGTATCTTTAAGTCTTGGGTAAGAAAGAAAAAACTGAAAAACAATTCCTTTTCCTTTGAAAGATACCTGGCAAATTGTGGGTGTGTTGGAGATGATATTTTCCAACATATGTGTACATAAACATGTATCTGTGTGCATATACGTGTGCATGCGCATGTGACGGAATAGATGACAGATTGATAAGATATTTTACCTTTTCCTTTTCCTGGATTTTTTTGTGTACAATAACAAAGCAACACATTCAAATTCCTGCATCCCTGAGCAGTGGGCAAGAATCTAGCATATCCAGCAAATGAAAATCAAAACAATTTAAAAAACCCACTAACTTAATTTCAAAATAACTGAAGATAATCAAATGGCTAAAGAATAAAATTTCAACAGATGTGAAGCAAAGGTTTGGCAAACACAACTGAAGTGATTAAATAAGTGTTACAAAGATAGTAGGAACTGCCAATGCTGGAGAATCTGAGATAACACAGTGTGAAGCTGGATGAACACAGCAGGCCAAGCAACATCAGAGGAGCAGGAAAGTTTGACATTTTCTGAAGAAGGATCTCGAAGAAGTTACTATTCTGAAGCATACTCATGGTTTTTAACACTATGCAATTGTCAACAGGACCTACTTCACAATAAGACCTATACATTTTTTTAAAAAAGCAGTATTTCTATTTATGCTAAGGTGGCTTAAAATATCCTTCTTGGTAACGGAAAACACAGAAATCGCAGTTAATGAACACTCTTTCAAGGGAAAATCAAGTGGGAGTAGATAAACAGATGTCTCCTTACCTTAAAATAAATTGAGGAAGTGAAGAACAGCTTCATTAATGGATCAAAATAA
The DNA here is from genome assembly GCF_030684315.1 of Stegostoma tigrinum. Lineage (NCBI taxonomy): Eukaryota > Metazoa > Chordata > Chondrichthyes > Orectolobiformes > Stegostomatidae > Stegostoma > Stegostoma tigrinum. The sequence goes on along the minus strand of NC_081368.1, from coordinate 41,113,622 downwards.
AAAGAAATCATATCTGCAATGTACAAAACAATGTGAACAATATTTTGACACTCAAAAGAATTATTTAAGAAAGACAGGTTAGAGCGTAGAAAGGTTTTCCAAAAAAAAATTTAAAATATTGGAACTTCCAAATGCCACCATGCAAATAGCCAGAGGCCAATTGCTTATTTCTAGAAAGAAATAAATTATCAAATTTTGACATTTTACAGGTACTCTTCACAAGGCTGTTAAAAGATCATTATTTTAAAATAATGCCAGAATGACTTTACTGGACCAAGGAATTGTTTTCAACCTAGATCCCAAGACCCTTCACAGTACACTTTCTTCCCTGAACTACAGTGCATTACTGTTTTATACCTCTACTGCTTTCAATACTTCCAAACACTGGCCCCTCCCTTTCAACATTTACAAATTGCCTTCGACTATTTTCAGCTTTTTCTGAAGGATAATATGCAGGATCATTTGACAGATAGGAAGGCAAATGCAATATTGGCATCAATTTCAAGAGGACTAGAATACAACTGCAGAGGTGTATTGTTGAGGTTGTACAAGGCTCTGGTCGGGCTGCATTTGGAACATTGTGAGCAGTTTTTAGGCCCCTTTTCTGAGGAAAGACGTGGTGGCACTGGAGGGAGTCCAAAGGAGATTCGCAAGAATGATCCTGGTGATGAAAGCTGGTCATGCAAGGTGTGGTTGAGGATTTTGGATCTATACTCAAATGGAGTATAGAAGGATGAGGGGCATCTAATTGAAACTGACAGAATACAGAGAGGCTGGATAGCGTGGACATGAAGAAGAGAGACTAGGACTCAACAGCACTGAGATAAGGAGGAATTCCTTCAGTCAGAGAATGGTTAATCTGTTGAACCCAAGCCCATTAAGTGTATTTGAACAGGGATAGGTTCTTGGTTAGTAAGGAAATCAAGGGTTACAGAGAGAAGGCAGCAGAATGTGGTTAAGAAACAAATCGGCAGTGACTGAATGGGAGAACAGACTTGCTGGGTCGAATGGCCTAATTGGACTTCCACATGGTCTTAAAGGTCTTAGATATTTCCACACAATACAACGCCATAGAATCTCAACTTCTGCATGTTCAGAGAGCCCCAGGTTGCGTCCCTTCTCCAAAATTGAAAAAAAATCTGTGCAATATATTACTTATAATTCTTAGTTACCCATGCTGTTTTATGGAAACCTGACACTTTATACAATGTCACTGGAGATATTAAAATAAATCTCACAAATAGCACAAATGTGCTTCTCTAGATCTTATTTGCTGTTTTCAAGATTTTTACATTCATGTTAGTATGTCAACATATAGCTCCTCTACACAATGGTTGAGTGATATTCAGCCAATTAAATCCTCAGTGAACTTACAAAGAGCACCCCCTCCATCACATCCCTGTAGTTAACCAAGCATTCACCATGACTAATCCACATGGCCCACACAACCCTGGACATGACAGGGAAATGTAACCTGGCCAGTCCACACATCTTTGGACTGTGTGAGGAAACCAGTGCACCTGGAGGAATCCCACATGAACACAGAGAGAATGTCTGTGTGGAGTTTGCACAATCACCCAATGCTGGAATCGAACATGTGTCTCTGGCACTGAGAGGCAACAGTGCTACCCACTGTTCTTGACAATGGCACAATGGCTCAATGGGAATGCATCAGAGAAAGTGGAGAAGAAATTTACAAGAAGGGTTCCATGGATGAGAAATGGAGGTATGGAGATAGACTGCAGAAAGGAGGATGAAAGAATTGATTAAGAAAGGGAAAATAGAGTGCAGGGATAAGCTTGCAGGAACGTACAACAGATTATAAAAGCTTTTGTAGGTATGTGTTAGTGGGCAATGGTGTTGGGGAAATTGCTAGGATTAAAGGCCAATAAACTACATGCTCAGAAAGTGGTCCCATAAATAACAGATGCATTGATGGTCACTTTGAAGATTGTACAGACTGTGAAACAGTTCCTATGTCTGAAGGGTGGTTACTACAACCCCACTATTCAAAAAAGATGGTATGGAAAAACAGGGAATTATAGTCCAGCTAGCCTGACAGCAGTAGTAGGGAAGATGCAAAAATTCATCATAAAAGATTTAATAGGATGGGAAAAGAGTGACAGGATCTCACAGTCAGCAAGGATTTATTGAATGGAAATCATGCTTGAAAATCTATTGGAATTTTGCAAGGGTGTAAATGGGAGCCAGTGGATACGGTTTACTTGGACTTTCAAAGCTTTTGATTAGGTCCCAGACGAGAGATTAGCCTTTAAAACTAAAGGGAATGCGTTTGGGGTAGTGTACTGACGTGGATAGAGAGCTGCTTGACAGACAGGAAACAAGAAACGACAGTAGGAGTAATGGGTTTTTTTCTGAAGTCAGCGACTAGTGGAGTACTGCAGGGATCAGTGCTTGGAACACAGCTATTCACAAAATACATTAATAATTTAAATAAGGGAACTATATGCAATATCTCATAGTAGACAGCACAAAACTGGATGGGAGGGTGAAATGTCAGGTGGATGCAGAGATGATTTAGTGATTTGGATAAGGTGAGTGAGTAGACAGTTGCGTGTAAGATGACGTACAGAGTGCGTAAATGTGAGGTCATTCACTTTGGTATCAAAAACTGGAAGACAGATTGTCTGAATGGCATTAGTTTGGGGAAAGGGGTGGTGCAACAAGATATGATCTCCTTGTACAGCAGTCACTGAAAGTAAGCTTGCAGGTTTTTTTGCTTTTTCAGTTGTCCTCTGCTAGTTTTTAAAAGGCATCCCAATCCTCTGGCTTCTCAATCTTCACCACATTATAAGAATTTTCTTTCGCTTTGTGCTGTTTCCAACTTCATTGTCAGCCGTGGTTGCCTGGTCCTTCTCTTTCGTATATTTCTTCCTTGGGATGGATTTCTGCTTATCCTCCCAAATTATCCCCAGAAAGTACTGCCATTGTCACTCCTCCTTCCCTGCTAGACTCTCCTTCCAAGTGGCAGTACAACTCAAAAGGGACCAATGGTCTATACCTGCTAGTTTTTTTTGATATTTCTCTCGTTAACGCTAACAATAAGCGAGGTCAAAGACAACTTTAAGGGTTGAAACAAGTGTTTATCTGGTATAAAATCTATTTATCTCAGATAAGAGAGAAGTTTTGTGAATTGAAACAAGTTACTTTAATTCCCATTTTCAAAACAGGTGACAAAACAGCTGTGGAAACTACTTACATTGTGAAATAATGCAATAATCTTGAATAAATTTAAGAATTACATTTACGATAGCCCAAAATGTGAATTCAGATAGAGAAGAGCTACCTAACCAATCTCCTTCATTTTGAGAAAGTGACGTTCCAAGTACTCTGCAGAAAATAAACTTCTAGAAGATTTAGATTTCTAAAAAAGAACTCAGTGCTGCCAGAAGTTGAAAATGGATAAAGAAATTAGCTGCACAGAAATAGGAGGTACTAGGTGCAGAAATTGAGGCAGGTTGTCGGGGACTTTCTGGTTTCTGATTTACATTGATAATTTAGATTCAGAGACACAATGTAAATTGGAATAATTAGCAGATCAGAAATGCAGTTGAATCAGATAAATCAGCTCAAACTTCAAAAATTAGATTGAAGAAAACGAGCTGTAAATAAAATTTAGCAGCTGTGAAGTATTGCATATCAGAAAAATAAGTGACAGAAATAAACCTTGAACAAGTTCTCCCAAAACATAAAATTGCTACCTACCTGTGCTTGGGGAAATCCTTGTGAGTAAGGCAAGGATCTGAGAGCTACACCACAAACTATCATAAAGAGATAAGCTCTTGAACACAAAATCCTCACAGCATGAAAATCCTTCCTGAAAAACAATTGCATCACAATTTGAAGTATCAAATTTGAAATAATCCCACCTCCACCAGCTACTTGTTCTTTGACTCTAACCCAGAACAAATGCTCAAACATACTCTGATAGTAACTAAATAAGATGGTGTTAAGTAATGGGAAAGGAAGGAAGATCAAAATTTTTCTAGGACCATGTTAAAATATTACAAAATGATTATTAAGTCCCAGGTGAAGAAATGCAGCAATGTACAGAAACCTTAAATTGCACTTCCTATGGTTTAATTGTGGTCAGACATATGCAACTTATTTGTCAGCATCCATCCAACTCTCAAAAATCTCAACATTGTAAGAACCCACAATGTAATTTTTCCCAATTACATGCATCTACCAGAAACCTCATCAATTTTCAGTCCAGAGTGGCTGTTTTCTCTGTATACCATCTTTCAGTATATACCTGCAACAGTGGTGATTAGCCATTGCCATGATATAAACACATTAGTGTACAAGTACATAGGAAGATAGGTACAGGAATAGGCTATTCAGAACCACCAATCCTGCTGTGCTATTCCATTCAATAAGAATGGAGCGATACAGTGGCTCAGTGGTTAGCACTGCTGCCTCACAGTGCCAGGCACCCAGGTTCAATTCCACCCTCGGGGAACAGCCTGTGAGGAGTTTGCACGTTTCTGCCCATGTTTGCATGGGTTTCCAACAGTTGTTCCAGTTTCCTCCACTGTTCATTGAGCAAGTTAGGTGAATTGGCCATGCTAAATTACCCAAAATGTTCAGGGATGTGGAGGTTAGGCGCATTAACCAGGGGAAATGCAGGGACAAGGTGGGGGATGGGTCTGGGTTGGATGGTCACTAAGACAGTGTGGACTCATTGGGCCAAATGGTCTGTTTCCATATTGTTGGGGTTCTAAGATTGTGGCTGATCTAACTCCATATGCCTGTCTTCAGCCCAAATTCCTCAATACCAATGCTTAATAAGAAAGTTGTCTCAGAATTAATTGAACAATTAAGCTAGCATTGACTGCCATTAGAAGAAGAGTTCCAAATCTCTACCACTCTTTGCATGTTGATGTGATTTCTAACATCTCTCATGAATAGCCTGGCCCAAATACTTAGTCTATGCCTTTGATTCTAGAATCTTCAACCAGTGGAAATAGTTTATCTACCCTGTCTTCCCACGTTGATTTTCTGAGGACTTTGATTAGATTACCCTTAATCTTCTGAATTCTAGAGAATGGTGCCCAGATCTGCTCACACTCTAAGGGGGTCTAACCAGGATTTTGTATAACTGCAGCATAACTTCTATATCCCAAACTCCAGCCCTTTCACATGAAGGTAAGCATTCCATTTGCCTTTTGGCTATTTTCTGTATCTACTTGAGGCATCTCAAAGAGCTATGCACCTGAACCCCCAAATCTCATTGGACATTCACTGTATTAAACTTTGTGCCTTCTAAAAAACCTGATCTTTCCTTCTTAGGTCCAAAATGGATAGCCTCACACTTGCTTATATTAAAATCCATCTGCCACAGCTTTCCTCATTCACCTAATCAATCAATATCCTGTTGTAATTTTGTACTGTCCTCAACATTGTCTACAATACTGCAAAATTTTGTCATCAGCAAGCTTGGAATTTTGACTTTTTATGCCATAAAAGTAGAAATTCCAATTGTTGATCAAAATACCATAAAATCTAACCTTGCAGCTTGACAGGTTCATATGAATAACTGCACCCTAATGGACAAGAGAAAACTTATCTCGCAGCCCCAATGGCTGCATGCTAGTTGTGATCATCTGACACAAGAAAAATGTGTAATATACAAAATTTGCATGACTACCACTTGTCACTTCTTGATACTTTCAGACACACATCAGATGATGAAAGCCAAGGAATGACATAGTTCCTAATGATTGCCTTTCTTGTCTTCAGTTTACAAAAGCAGGTGCCTACTTTTCTCTACATGTTCTTTCAGTGCTTCCAGTGTACTTACCTGTAGAAATTCTTGAGTTCTAATGATGACATTTAGAAATTCAATGAATTCTTTTTCTCGCTGCAATGAGTCACCATTACAATCTGCAAACTCTATTAAAGAGGAAACAAATCTGCTTTGATAAATAGCAATCTTAACCCTGAACGAGGGGAAAAAATCTCCTCAGTAACAATAATAATAACAACAACTACTATTCAATAGGAAATTCATGCACAAAACACCTAAAACTGTATATTCATTTTACAGGTTATAGTTTAAATATGCTTTAGGGACAGGAAACAGAAGCATGTCACCATAGGAATAAAGAAAGAACTTTCCCATGAAATTAACTATACAACACTTGAAATACTTGATGGGACTTGACATGAAGAATTTTACTTCATATTGATGTAGTATCTGGAAAACTTGATGTGGACTTTGGCGTAAAAAGTAAGCCAGCATTTGCTATTTGAAAAAAAAAGATTTAAAGTAAACTACAAATAAAATTTGCTTAATGACTTCACAAAAAATAAAGCCTACAATTCCATTAAATTGAGAATTCCAATAATTGATGAACAATTTGTTTAAAAGTTTTCTTTGTAGATTTTGTAAAATTTGGTGAAAATTGAAATCACCCTCTGCTGAAAATGCATATTACTTTCAAAATTATTTGGTCTTAAGAATATAATATGAAGAAATGTAAGATTATGCACTTTGTCTGAAAGAACAGAGGAGCTGATTATTAGCTGAATGGAGAAAGATTCGGAAGATGGAGTTATCTGGATCCTTGCACAAAAATCACGAAAAGCTAGGGTCTGGCAATGAGGAAGGCAATTCATAAATGAATTGTTGGCCTTTATTTCAAAGGAATGGCATATACACAACAAAGTCTTCCTAAAACTATACAATGTACTATTCAGACCCCAACTGGAATACTGTGAACAGTTCTGGGCACCAGGGAGCAGTCCAGAGAAGGTTCACAAAACTTACATGGAGCAGACAGTCTTAGGTAGAGAGGTTGATTAGGTTAGGTCTGTATTCATTCGAGTTCAGAAGAATGGGGTGCAATCTGTACAGGCTAGGCCATTAGGCATATTTAAAGCTGAGACAGGGAGATTCATAATCAGAAATTGAATTAATCATTATAGGAAAAAGACATGAATGAAACTGTAGTTGAGGATTATCAGATCAGTCATGCTCATTGAATGAGGAAACAGACTTGAGGGATTTAAGTTCTTATAAGAGGCAATGCTCATTAAGTCATGTTTATTACCTATTTCTTGTTAGTCTAAGAAGTTGATCGTTATCCAGTTTTATTTGAACTACTTTTGGTGCCCATTTGGAATTCACAGGATTCCTAGGCTAAATAAAAAATCTCAAAGTCTTCAGTTTCCTCAGCGATTGCAAACTAGTTGGATAATGTTCATCAAAACCAAACAGGAACAAAATCACTCCATTCCACTGAAGACAATTTACCAACAAGGATTCAGTGTCATTATGCCAATGTTCAGAAACTCAGACTTAGTCATTAAATATATTTGAGGCAGTATTAAATATATTTCTGATTGATATGAATTACATGACAGCAAGCAACAAAGTTAGGCCACATTCAGATCTTATTGAATGGCAGTAGATTTAAGGGATGTTAACTGGCCTATGATGGTCCTATTTCATATGTTCTTGATTAGAGTTGACAGCACTGACGACAATGAAGCCAGTTGAGGAATTTAGATAAAGATTTTGTAAACCTCTATATCTTAATAATTTAGTCATTCATACAACAAATCTAACTCAAGTCGCCGTTCGGTGTTTTATATGTCAACTAGCAGAAGTCTGCAAAACATTCACAGCAAAGTTAGTACCTCTATTGCAACAGTCCACTTCATGAGATCCTTCTCCTAACATCTCCAATCGATCCCACTCATCATTCTCATACAGAGTCATATAGCTTGGAAACAGACCCTTCGGTCCAACTATTCCATGCCAACAATGTTCCCAAACTAAACCATTTCCACGTGCCTGCATTTGGCCCATATCCCTCCAAACCTTTCCTATTCATGTATATAGTATGTTCATCTTATCATCTCTTCTTACACCAATCTATTCCATCCCCTCATTCTACAACTATGTATTTATGGCCACTGCCATGACACTGTCATTGCACACCTGTTCCGCCACAGTCACCATTCATCTTTTCCATGCTATTGCCTGCCAATCCTTCTAGCAGGCTAACCTTATTATTAGAAGATTGTTACCTTCTGTTCCTTTTCTCTAGAAATACCAGTCCAACCACTACTCATCATTGGTAGCCCCACCTGTGTCACAAACTAATTTCCACCATGCCCAGATGCCCTTAATCAAATCAATTCATTGACCAATTTAGACCTCACAAACAAAACTGCCGATGCTTATCGACCCTGTTTCTTTGTGGTGGGTTAGGTATTCGTGAACTACATCCTGCAATATTCCCAAGCTACTATTTTCAAAGTTATAATTTCCTCAATATTTTACAAATTTCTTTTTACTTGAAATTTTAGGAAAGTACCAGTGCCTCACCTTCATGAAGAGTTTGCGCCAGCCAGAAATCAAGCCGCAGAAGTGCAGTGTCATCTTTTACCCAATTAATGTAATGAAGCAACAGAGGAGATCGCAGCATGGAGCCCATCTGTGCAGGGAACTGAACAGAAATGATAAAAGTAAACATGGAGGAAAATAGTAGGAAAGCAATAGAGAATGCAAGCCAACAACAGCTCCTGAACATCTAGAAAGCTAGCACCCATTATGCCACACCATATGATTAAAAATAAAGTAAATGAAAATTAGTCAAAATATCTGTACAGCAATGATATAGTGTGTCCATAATGCAACAGGGGAGCTGAAGGCAATCAAGCATCAGAACTAACTAGACAGTGAGAATTACTGAGATGTGGCTATAGAAAATTTTTGATTGGGAATTAAACATTGCTGGGCATAATATTTAGAAGAGAAAGAGGGGAAGAGCAGGGTGTTCGTGCACATGTACATACTAGGATAATGTAATACATGTAGGTAAAAGGAACACAGCCATCTGCGCAATAAAGGGTCCATCATGCTAACAAGTGCAATCTAAACACCATCTACAAGTGGAAGGAACAAGAAGAAGAACGCAAATTGACTAAATATGGACCAAAAGAACCGCAGATGCTGTAAATAAACAAAAACGGATGCTGCTGGAAAAGCTCAGCAGGCCTGGCAGCATCTCTGAAGAAAACGTCAGAGTTAACATTTCCTCAGAATTATCACCAAACCCGAAACATAAACACTGATTATTTTCTTCACAGATGCTGCCAGGCCTGCTGATTAAATAGGGAATTAAATATGTCACACCTCAACACAGTAATGCAATGGAAATTACACCTTGCTATTGCTGGAGTTGTCACAAATGCTAAAAGCAAAATGTTATTAAGTACGCAAAATCCCCAATTTATCTGCCATGTGAATAAAAAACACTGACCAGGTTTTAGTACTACACAAGAACTATAATTTATGACAGATAAATAGATTCTCTCTACAGAGAGGAAAAAAAAAGTAACTGTCAACATTGAACTTACTCGTTATTCCGTGAAGTATTAACCACTTCCACACACACACACAAAAGAAAAAGACATCGTTGGAATGGAGGATTAGAGATAACAAAGTGTAGAGCTGGATGAACACAGCAGGCCAAGCAGCATCTCAGGAGCACAAAAGCTGATGTTTCGGGCCTAGACCCTTCATCAGAGAGGGTGATGAAGGGTCTAGGCCCAAAACGTCAGCTTTTGTGCTCCTGAGATGCTGCTTGGCTTGCTGTGTTCATCCAGCTCTACACTTTGTTATCTCTAATCCTCCATTCCAACGAAGTGTAGAGCTGGATGAACACAGCAAGCCAAGCAGCATCTCAGGAGCACAAAAGCTGACGTTTTGGGCCTAGACCCTTCATCACCCTCTCTGATGAAGGGTCTAGGCCCGAAACATCAGCTTTTGTGCTCCTGAGATGCTGCTTGGCCTGCTGTGTTCATCCAGCTCCACACCTTGTTATCTTAAAGCAGAGGAATGCTTTGAGGGACTTGTTATAAGTAAATAGTGAAAGAGGAAACTATATTGGTAAACAATGATGATGAACAATGGGAAACATTTTGAAAGTGCTATTCAGCTGAGTGCAGGAACATATCCAAGCATTATGACTTTTAATAAATTTTTAAAAATTATAGCATACAGTATTTACTTGGTGCATCCCTTGTAGCAATGCCTCAGCAAATCAGAGCTAATTTGCCATTTCACATTTGTAGTATAAACTGTGCTGAAATAAACATAAATTATTAAATATTATGTTCTGAAGAAAGGTCATTGAACTTGAAATGTTATGTTGCTTTCTGTCCACAGATGCTTCCAGACCTACTGAGGTTTTACAATAATTTTTGATCTGGCATCTAGAATTCACAGTCCAGTTTGGTGACACTTAAAAGGAACCTGGATCTGCATTTAAAGCTCTGTAACTCTCCAAGGTTACAAACCAGATGTTGATAAATTGGATTAGAATGGGCAGAGCGGGATGTTGACAGATACTTAAGTATCTGTTCCCTTCATTGAACAGTCAATAACAAAGGGGCCATAATTTTCACGTGAAAGGCAGAAGGTTTACAGGGGATTTGAGGAAAAACATTTTCACCCAGAGGGTAGTGGGGGTCTGGAATACACTGCCTGGGCGAGTATTTAAAGCAGGTAACCTCACAACCTTTAAAAAGTATATGACGAGCACTTGAAATATCATGACATTCAAGGTTAAGGGACTAGTGCAGAGAAATGAGACTCGAGTAGACAGTAGTGCATTTTTGGACTCAACAAGCAGAAGGGCCTCTACGATTCTATGCAGGGCTGAATGGCATATTTGTGTGATGAAACTTTTCTACAGTTCTATGGTTAAGTGAGTAAAGACACTACTTGTGAAACTAAATAACAGTCAAACATGTCAGAATCCTGGTCAGCTAGTTCATTGGAAGTGGCATTTCCAAAAGTCTGACAATAAGTAACAGTGCTCCTATACCAAGGAAGGAAAAAAATCATTTCCCTTCATGATCACAAACCAGACAGGCCTGCTGAAAAGAATTCATGTGTGGATATGAGATTAACATTACTTGGAATTGTGGATATAGGTCAGCAAGTGAATTATTTCTTCTAAAAGACAACTTGCTATGTAAAACTGAAAGCAAAAAACTATCACATCTTTTATTAGTTTAAATACATAGCTACCTATTCCTGGATAACTAATTTAAGCAGGAAAAAGCAGGAATTTTTCTCCCTACTTCTAATGGCTTGCCACACTTCTCTAAACATTTGCTTCTGCAGGGTTTAAGTCCATTCCAAACCAGTATACAAATATATTGAGCTGTATCACTCAAATATCATTTTCTCTGCCTCACCTCTATTCGGTCAAAGTTATCCAATAGTTGGGAGAATGTGGCTAACTGTTCCAAAGGAAAACTTTTGCTCTGCATCAGGAAACAAGACTGTTCTGTTAAATGTCGAGCACTGCTGACAACTGGAATCAACTCACGATGCATCTTCTTTTTCTGAAATGAAGAAATACAATGCTAAAACTAATTGACAATCATCTCTTAAGATTTAACTTAGTGATTGCTATCAATTCCGTAAAAAAAATTCAAACTTATTCTGGGAGGCCTGGTGGCAGCTACTCAAGTATCTGTTACCTTCATTGAACAGTCAATGACAAGGGACCATAATTTTCATGTGAAAGGCAGAAAAAGATTTCACAAACTCATTCTGGCTTATTCTTGAGTGGGGGGGTGCTAATAAGTACAGATCAAGGTGTTTCACATTAAATGACCTCAGCAGCGCTGGAACACATTAAGTAAAACCTGGAATAATTTACCTACCCTCTTCCGCATTGGAGGCTCTGTTAAATTCACTAGCTCAGGTGTTTGAGACAACTGCCTGTAACCATTGTTCTGAACTCTTTCAATGGCTTTCTTCCAGAATGACCTAGACACTGGCAAGTTCTGTGAAAAGGCAGAGATTTCATAGTTATTTGATGGAATCTTCAAAACAAAAATCAGGATTCCAAAGTTCAAACATATCAGATTTAAAGCAAAATTATAATGGTTCGTGCTTTCAGTTTAGTTAACTATTGGAAATGCACACATCAGTTTACATCCGTGGAAGGGAAGAAAATAGATTAATATTTCATGTGAGAATTCAACCAGAATTACTTTGATCTTTGGCTTCTGGATTGAATTTTAATCACAGCATAGGCAGATTTAAATCGAACAGTCCACAGACTGAATATCAGCGCTCAGACTCAAAAATATGTTAGTGAGGAAGGTTATGAAAGAATACAGAATGTAAATCAGTTGGAAAGTGAGGCAGAGAAATAGCACATGGAGTTTAATCTGACAAGTGAGAGGTGATGTGTGTTGGGTGGTCAAATGCAAGATTAAAAATACACAGGAAATGGCAGGAACCTTAGGAAATCTGATATTCAGAAGGACCTTGCGGTGCAAGTCCATGGCTTCCTGAAATTGGGAACACATGTGGATAAGTAGTAACGGAGGAATATAGCATACTTGCCTTCATCGGTCAGGGTATTCCATATAAAAGTTGGCAAGTCATGCTGCAGCTATATAAAACTTCCATTAGGCTATGTTTGGAGTGTTGTATGCAGCTCTGGTCACCACACATAAACATTATAGGAAGGATGTCAAGGTTTTGTACAGGATGCAAAAGTGGTTTACCAGAATTTGCCTGGATTAGACGTATTAGCTTTAAGCAGAGTTTGGACAAACTTGAAATGTTTTTGCGAGAGCTTTGGAGGCTGTGGGGAGACTTGATTGAAGTATGTAAGATAACAAGATGTACGGACGGTATGGATAGTCGGAGACATCGTCCAGGGTGAAAATGTCAATTATTAGGGTGCACAGGTTTAAAGTGAGAGGGGAAAAGTTTAAGGAAGATGTGCAAAGAAAGTTTTTGTTTTACACACAGGATAGTAAGTGCCTGGAACTTGCTGCCAGGAGAGGTGGTAGAAGCAGAGATGTTAGCAAAGTCTAAGAGGCATTTAGACACATGAACAGGCAGGAAAAGATGGAAATTGACTTCATGCACGCAGATAGGATTAGTTTTGAATATTAACATGGATAGTACAGATATGGGGGACCAAAGGGTGCTGTATGTTCTTGGAGTAAGAGTCCAATCTATTATAAATCATACCGTCCAAAAAGTATTGACATATGAAAGTTCTACAATTTTCAGACTCCAAGGAGTATTTCTTAACACTGATTTCTTAATACTTTGTTGTTCACAATGCAAGCAATGCACCGTGCTAGTACATTTCAGTGCAACATACATCTATATAAAAGTTCTGGCAGCATAAACATTCGGTCATACATCCCTCCTCTCAGCTGACATTAATAGGTCAAAGCACATTCAAATAAAATAAACTGTCTTGCTAACCTTGTAAATTAGTCAAATAATTTGCTTCAAACAATAAAATGCTTTTTGTTGTACATGTACAAACAAATTGCAAATGTAAAAGGATAGGTGAGCTTAAATAATTGGTATCAAATTGTTACATTACACAACATTGAAAGTACTGAGCTTTCAGGATGACAAAGTTTTAATTGAATCCCAGAGTCACAGATGTACAGCGCAGAAACAAAACTCTTCCATCCAACTTGTCCCTGCTGACTAGACATCCTAAATTAAACAAGTCCTATTTGCTATTCGGTCCATATCCCTGCAAACCCTTCCTACTCAAAATTCCCATCCAGATGCCTTTTAAATGTTGTAATTTCAACTGTTTCTATCACTTGCTTTGGCAGTTCACTCCAAACACGTATCACCCTCTGTGGGATAAAGTTGCCCCTTGAGTCGCTTTTAAATCTTTCCCCGCTCACCTTAAACCTATGCTGACTAATTTTGGACTCCCCTATCCTGGGGGAAAAGCCTTGGCTATTCACGCTATCTGTGCCCCTTATAATTTTATAAACCTCTGATGCTCCAGAGAAAATAGGTCCAGCCTATTTAGCATCTCCCAATAACTCAAAACCCACGAACCCTGGCAACATGCTCGTAAATCTTTTCCAAATCCTTTCAAGTCTAACAAATCCTCCGTATAGCAAGGAGACTAGAATTGAATGCAATATTCCAAAAGTGGCCTAGCCAATGACCTGTATAGCTGCAAAATGATTCTCAACTCCAATATTCAATGCACTGACCAATAAAGGCAAGTGTACCAAATGCCGTCTTCACTACCCTGTCATTCTGGGGAAAAGTCCAATTAATAATATTTCCACTACTGTGCTTGATTTATGACATACAGTGTTTTCAGCTAACTAATCAGTTAACAACATCGAGATTCTAAATACATTTGTTTTAATGCAACAAAATTTCATGTGGAACAATTTAATGACGGACTCCTAAAAATTACAGTTTAGGCAGACAGTAATCTCATACTAGTATGTCTCATTACAAAGAAAGGAAATACGAGCTATTGTTAAAAGAAAAATTTTGATTAGTTGATGATTTACTTTTTAATTCCAACATTCCTACCAACAAAAATTCTCACTGGGTTGTCACAGTTAGAGAATTTCAAACTCCCACTTCCACTGTCAAAGAAAACCTGTCAAAATCAAAAGAAATCTGTCTTTCAGAAACATAAATGTAAAGTCATTGTTGTCTTTCTGGACTGTAGGGCTGCTGTCTCAATAGATAATAGGTGCTGGAGTAGGCCATTCGGCCCTTCAAGCCAGCACCACCATTGATTATGATCACGGCTGATCGTCCACAATCAGTATCCTGTTCCTGCCTTATCCCCATAACCCTTGGTTCCACCTGTCTCATGAGACAGAGACGTCTAATGGTGGTTTAACCTGAGGGTCACCATATCTTAGGTGAGGGAAAGGGTTGAGATGGGGTGTCCTTTACTGTAACCTCAGCCGGCACAGGAATTGAACCCACACTGTTGGCATCATTCTGGATCACAAATCAGCCATGTAGTCAATGGGCCCCAGTAAAGAAAGCCATCCAAAGTCAAGATTTTGCACCCATTTGCAATTCTATCCCAAAATAGATTAACATTTTGCATCAAACAAAGAAAAAACGTAAACTAGTAATTGGTATATATTTATATAATTTTTTACAAAGGTTTAAAACAACAAACCTTGGGTTGTCCAGCACAAGCCAAAGACACGTATTCAGGTGCGTGGATCTTGTACAGCAAGAGAAGAGCCATCAGGTGTGGTTGCATTCCCTGAAAAATAGATGACAACATCTGTATGCACATGACAGCTTATTAGCTTTTGACAAAATTAAGGCATAATATGGACACATATGGTTTTCATACCTTCATTACCATTCTTCATTCTAAGTAGTAACAGCAGGAACACAGGAAATAAACAAAGTAGGCCACTTAACCACTTACGCTTGTCCTATTGTTTACTTGGATTGAGAGATCAGTACTCCATTTCAACTTACTTGACTTTGCTCCATATCGCTAATGTCCTCACCTCACAATCCCATTTCTGGAAATTTCAATTCCAAGCATACACAGCCTTTAAGGATGACTGATTTCAAATTTTCACGATCCTGTGTGAGACAACTTTCAGCCATGGTGATCCATGCTGATGGATTTACAGATCCCAGACTAGAACATGGCATGATAAATCATATTTTGTTTTATTTTTGATTTTAAAAGAAAGTGGTATCTCACTTAAAGTAAATACAGAATGTTGCAGACTTTATTTTACAATAAAAAAGAATTTTATCAACCAAGACAAAGGTGACAAAATATAAGTAAGTAGTTTGATTTATTCTAACTCAAACTGAAAAGATTTTTAAACACACAGTAAAAAGTATAAACTCATTAATTCCAAAAATACTCTTTTTAAATTCCAAAATTAAACAACATGCTCTGTACAATGCTCATACCAGAGGAAGAAGTCTTTCCAAAAAACTCAAAAGGTTTAAGGTGACTGTGACAATTATCACTAGACTGGAAACACTTATACCTTTATTTTGAGCTTTTGTTGAAGCTAAACATACCTAACTTCAAGTAAC
This sequence comes from Stegostoma tigrinum, assembly GCF_030684315.1. Classification (NCBI taxonomy): domain Eukaryota; kingdom Metazoa; phylum Chordata; class Chondrichthyes; order Orectolobiformes; family Stegostomatidae; genus Stegostoma; species Stegostoma tigrinum. The sequence goes on along the minus strand of NC_081368.1, from coordinate 41,097,730 downwards.
TTCTTCAAGGTTTTATGCCAAAGTTTCTGGTTTGCGGCTACTACTAACTCTAAAAGCTATTTCGCAATATTTTCCCCTTCTCAGCTCCATCCAAGTACTTAACAGAACTGCCCAAAACTAAAGTAAAACTGAGAGAAGGCCTGTTTTTCTTTCAAAAAAAGCATACACGCCAGTGTGACAGAAGTTCAGACCTGAAAAATGAACCATTTCTTTTCCAACAGATGCTGCCTATCCTGCTGAGTATTTCCAATACTTCCTGGTTTGTTTTAATCCGCCTTTAACTGGCCAAGGAAATGACACGCTGTTGCTGTAATGATGCTGACAATCGGATTGGTCTGCCCTTCACTTTAACCATGTGTGTTTTAACCATGACGGCAACAGCTCCTCTTCCTTGTCTACTATTCACTACTACTTTATTGAACTGAGGACCACTTAGGAAGTGTACCAAGATTAAGTCTACAGTCAGGGTTAGTTGACATTAACAAATTCTTCTCCACACAATATGTGGGATGGCAAAAGATATCACTTCTACATGTAGCTCCCAGTCTCAGTTGATCTGATGGCAGCATGAAATGGCTGCTTAATTTTTCAGTAGCTATTCTTGGAGAGTGTCTGTGTGAGAGATACACTTCAGTCAGTTATATGTTTACAGTGTACTTCAGATTGTTGCCAAGAGTATATGGTATGACTCTCATTCCAACAGATGTCGAATTGGGGTCTGCCTCCACTGCCCTTCTCTGTAATTAACTTGTGGTTTGACGAAACTTGATCATCAAAGATGTTACATGGAGAAGACTGTTTCTTCTAACTACTCCCAGCGCTGCTACATTCTAGCCTAATTTATCTGCGTTCTGAAGAAAGATGCAGCCTTTCTTTAACACAACGTACAGCAACACTATGCAACTGGAAATGCAAAATGGTGAGTACTGGGTTTCTAACACAGCTTTGTTATGTTCTGATTAGTGCCCTCTCACTTGATTTTCCTCTCCATCACCAGGATCACTCACATTGTCCATCATTGTTCACTGCCCAACATTGCTGACAACTATGTTTCAACTCCACCACTGATTTGAACAACATCACAGAATGAAGTACAAAACACAGATTAAAAAGAAAAACAAACAAATCAGCATGTATGTACTTCAAGAATGGTAGCAGCATGGATTATTAGCTCAGTAACAAAAGTAAATGTCTGGGCTAATGGTCTAGAGACACAAGCCCAAATACTGCTATAATAACTCAATTTGAATTCAATTGATGAAATAAACAAAATTGCAATCGAAAAAAGTTAGTATCAGCAATGGTGTCCATAAAACTGCTGAGTTGGAGAATAGGCTGGAAAAAAAGTGATTTTGTCAAAGGTTTTAAACAGAACAGGTAAGAGAGATTTATACGTGTAATGGCACTGTTAATTGCATTGCTAAACCCTTCTGTTTAAATGAGTTTCTAGTGTGGTTGTGTTTTAAACAGGTGCTGTTCATGGTTTATTGAAGCAACATAGTGGCATAACAGGACTATTGAATTGATATTCTTGCAAAATATTCTGATGCGTGAAGGTGAAAAGTTTCAACAAAAACATGTTTTTCAGAAATATGCAAGTCGTGTATATTTATATCTTTGTCCAGGGATAGGCAGAAGAATACATCAAAGATCAAGTGTGGATTACTAAAAACATAGTTCAATTTACAGGCAACTTAAGAACAACTAAGTTTTTAAATGGAATTTCCTCAAGAGTACATTAAAACGGAGGTTGTGCCAGCTTTCACTTCAAAACATATTGATAATGCTAAAGTGAGACAGTCCCACAAATGAATAAGCATTTACGTGAGATGAAATTGAACAAATTGGTAATTGGATTATTAACTTATGCTGTACTTGGTCCACAATGTGCAAATGTATATCATTTTTCTATTTAATCCAATCATGTTGCTATATAGCAAAAAGTGGCAGCTTTCAACAGCTGTTCTTTTTACTAAAAATCTTGCGAGGATACATTTCTTTCTTGGACAAATAAATAAAGAAAGAAATGTTAAGTTTCAAAGTGAAGAAAATAGATTAAAGGAACTTAATGAAGGAGGACAAAAGAAGACAAATTCTGTTGTATGGCCGAGCAGAGAGGATTGCACACAATACAGAAATAAAAGGCCTTTGGAGTTCCATTTTTGGAGTAGATCACATTACACAACCATACAGGCAGGGTACATTTTCTTAGTGTAACAGAGGACCTCTCAAACTGTCGGTAATTTTCCTGGTTTACCTTGTGCATGTGGGGACTCAATCACAAGGGGTTATGAGTTCAAAGTGAGAGGAGGAAAGTCTTTTGAAGATATGAGTGGAAAGTTCTTTACGCAGAGTGCGGTGGGTCCCTGGAACACATTGCCAGCGGAGGTGGTAGACGCAGACATGATAGATTAAGATGTATCTGGACAGGTACATGGATGGGCAGGGAGCAAAGGGATACACCTTCCAGTTGAAGCAGCACTTAATCCTCAACCTCCTCACCACATCTTCTGCACAAATATCAACATTTTTCTAGCTACCATTAGTTCTGAATGAAGGTCACCGAGCCCAAAAGACAATACTGGTTTAAGAACATAATTTACCTGATTGTAATCTCAACACACATTCTCAGATACACCTAATAGCCCCTCACTCTCTTGCTTAAAGAAAATCAAGCCCATTTCTTCCTTAAAAGTTTTCAAAGGCCCGCCTTCTTCTGCTTTTGGAGAAGAGTTCCAAAGATTTATCAACCTACAAGAAGATACAAAGCCAAAATTATATACCTTACCATTTTGGCCTGCAGATCAATCAGCTTCTTGACTCTGAATCGTTTAACTGTGAAATAACAGAAATGTACAACATAAATAACTGGTATTTTTACAAATCAAAAAGCAAATGCTAATCCCACACTAAAGCTTCAAGATCCAGAAAAAAACCCACAGAAATCAGGAATTATTGCATCGCCTCAAATGTCACAATTCCATATTGCATACGAGAGGTTTCTGGAGTTTAAAAATGTACACTTCTGTTCCTTTTTTTTGGACTTTCACCTCTCACTGAAAGATAGAATTGTTCCATCCAGGAGACCTTTGGAACTGACATCTCATTATAACTGCTGCCAAAAAAGTTGGATATTTTAAACAAGAGCACAGATGGATTTCTATATTCTCTAACCAGGAATTGAGTTGGAACAGGTGTAATGTGTCCAAGTCTGTGGCTGCAATAAAAATGTGAAACAGACTGCAACACCTGATTTCCACATTTATGCAGATAAATGCAGAAATCCATAAAGATGTTGTCAGTGATTTTGTGCTGTTCCACAGGATGAACTGTTCATAGTTGTAACTATTAGGGATTGCAAAACAGGTTCACCACACCAATTTCTGGAAAGGTGGAACAGTCATTCATATGAGAGATTGAGGGCACTGGTAACTTATAACACCAAGCAAAATGGGGATAGGTAGATGATCAGCCATGATCTAGAATGATCGAACAGGCTCAAAAAGGTAGAATGATCTACTACTGATCTTATTTTCCTCAATCACAAGAGTTTCCATTTTTGTGGAATAGTCTCACTACAAAAATGCATTTTAAAAGTTATACATTTCTGAATAAGGCATAACTACATACTAAGTTCACAATTACTAAACATCCACAAGTATCAAAATTTGAATTTTATATTTATGGAATATCATATTCCATATTGTAATCAAATTTGCTGGACACCAAGATCTCTATAGTTGGCCCTGGAATTGAAGTAACTTCAGGAAAGGCAAAAATCCACGCCACAGACAGCAAGTCATTTCACAGCCTAACGCTAACTCTTCGGGTTCAGTGCAAATGATTCTTGGCATCCTAAGTTTAAACTATAAATAGGCCACTTCAATGTGACTCAAGTTAAATGAGGGAAATTTACTCAAGCTAATCCAAAGGCAATTTTAAGCAGCTGAGACACAAAAACAAGCCTAGTTTTGAAGCTACCCAAGAATCTACACTTAGCCATGACCTCTTTATGCTCATAGTGTCCACTAGTGACATCATCCACTGATATAGGTTAATCCCAATGGTTCTGTTCCTCAAGTCACTTCTTGTCTCGCAGGTTGTAGTCTGATATCAAGACACAGATGAGTGGTAATTATCAGTGCCCATTCTATAAAGGTCCACTTCCTGACTAATCATTAAATTTGAACCATATAGTTTATATCTCATACATCCTGCCTTTGTCCTCCGTCACTGAAGCCCTCAGCTTTGCTTGTCATCTCCAGAAACAATTATGCCATTAGCCTCCTTTTCAACATGTATTCAGCCTTTCACAGTTTCCAATTTTTCCAAAATGTAATAATCAGTATCCCATCATCTACCAGTACCAGTTGTTGTGAACCAGATTAAAACACTCAAAAAATAGTAAGAAGATACTCTAGACCCCAACATTTTTTTTAATGTTTAAAGGCAAGTGTACAGTGTTGTGTTCCAGATACAATTTGATTGGTAAGCTACAAGGCTGGAAACAAAACACACTTCGTTCTTACACTACAGTTAAAACACAGACAAAATAAGAATAAAAAAAAGCTGAACTGTAATTCTATTGAAATACTTAACAAGATAATATTACCAAGTTAATTACCACTGATTAGCTGTTCCAATTTTGTAAATCCCCTAAAAACCCTTAGTAAAACCCCAAGACCTCAAAAGCTATTTACTTTATTGGCTTGCAACTCAGCACTGTGCAGCTCTGTTTCAACCTCACATCATTAAACAAAACACCAGGACAAAATCCAACCTGTCTCTGCCTCCCTAACCGGTTCTTCCTCTCACCCATCCCTTCCTCCCACCCCAAGCCGCACCCCCAGCTACCTACTAACCTCATCCCACCTCCTTGACCTGTCCGTCTCCCCTGGACTGACCTATCCCCTCCCTACCTCCCCACCTACACTCTCTCCACCTATCTTCTTTACTCTCCATCTTCGGTCCGCCTCCCCCTCTCTCCCTATTTATTCCAGTTCCCTCCCCCCATCCCCCTCTCTGATGAAGGGTCTAGGCCCGAAGCGTCAGCTTTTGTGCTCCTGAGATGCTGCTTGGCCTGCTGTGTTCATCCAGCCTCACATTTTATTATCTTGGAATCTCTAGCATCTGCAGTTCCCATTATCTCTGACACCAGGACAAAATACGCCTCTTAAAGCCACAGTACATCTCACAATTCACCAATTATTCTATCATTGCTAACCTAAATGGTCTATTGCTTCAACGCATTAAATATAAAACCCTAGCTCTTAATTCTAGTTTCACTCTGTCCGATTTTTGTTGGTACTTATGCTTCCCTAAACACTTGAGGTTCAATAAAATTGACCTTTCATATATCTTCCACTTGCCCTTACAACTGTATAGATGGTATACTCTTCACCGATCTGAAACAATGGGGTGAGGGAGAAATTGGCTAAGGGAGAGTGGGAGCAAAGACAATACAGTGGAGCAATGGAAGAACAGTGGAGGACTTTCAAAGCAATTTTTCACAGTGCTCAGCAAAAGCATATACCAGTGTAAAGGAAGGGCTGTAGGAAAAGGGATTACCAGCCATGGATAACTAAGGAAATAAAGAGGGTATCAAATTGAAAGCTAATGCCTACAAAGTAGAAACAGTTAGTGGGAATCTGGAGGATTGGGAAATCTTTAAAAGGTCAACAGAAAGTCACGAGAAAAGCTCTAAAGATAAAATAGATTATGAGAGTAAACAAGTTCAGAGTATAAAAACAGATAGCAGAACTTTCTACAAATATATAAAATGAAAAAGAGTGGCTATGGTAAACATTGGTTCTTTAGAGGATGAGAAAGGGTCATTAATAATGGGAAATGAGGAAATGACTGAGGCATTGAACAGATAGTGCATGTCAGTCCGCAGTGGAAGAAACCAACAGCGTGCCAATAATTGAGGACAAGAAGGTGAGGACCTAGAAACAGTCATTATCACTAAAGAGACAGTGTTAGGCAAGCTACTAGCACAAAAGGTGCACAAAAAGTCTTCTGGCCCCGATGGAATGCATCCCAGGGTACTAAAAGTGATGACAATGGTAAATAGCAAATGTATTGGTACTAATTTACAAAAATTCACTGAACTCTGGAGCGGTTCTGGCATATTGGAAAACAGCAAATGTGGCACCACTGTTTAAAAAGGAGGTAGACAAAAGGCATCTAACCATAGGCCCATTAGGTTAGATTCAAGCAGTTTCCCCACTACAGAATTTAATAAGGAAGAAATCTAGATAGAAATTGTCCCATTGGACAGACGTAGCATGGGCTCTTGAAATGCAGGTCATGTTTAACTATTTTACTGGAATTCTTTGAGGACGTTCCGAGCTTCATGGATAATGGGAAACTGTTGGATATGGTCTATTTGGATTTCAGAAGGCATTCCACAAGGTCCCACACAAAAGGGTGCTGCATAAGTTAAATGTGCATGGCCTTCTGGGTAATGTATTAGCATGGACAGACAATTGGTTAACTAACAGAAAGCAAAGAGTGGGGATAAATGGGTATTTTTCTGGTTGGTGATCAGTGGCTCACGGTGTGCCTCAGGGATCAGTGTTAGGACCTCAATAGTTTACAATTCATGTAGATGATTTGGAGTTGGGGACCAAATTATTACGTCAAAGTTCACAGATGACATTGTAAAGATGATGTCATTTTAAGGGGTTAATTTGTTGTTTTGTTTTGAAGAGAGGCCGTACAGCAGAGATGCTGAGCTGGCTAGCTATGATCTCTTGAGTAAACAACTGGGAGGCTTTGGATTACCTGAATGGGTATGGCCAGCTCTCTCAAATCAGGATATCTGGGTTTTGGTTTTTCAGTAGCATCAGAAGCTATTGGGGTCTCAGAGTTAGAAGCTTCAGTGAGTGTCTCCTGGCTGCTGCTACTCTCTGAATTTTCTGAAGATTTTTTCCCCTCCTGAATTGGAGAACTGCATGTAAGAATCTATATCTGAACTTTCTTTTTTTTGCCAAGGTACGTATTTATGGATGTTAATACATTGAAACAGTTAATTAGTAATAGTCAGAAACCAAAAGGACTGTGGATGCTGCAAATTAGAAATGAAAAGAGAGGTTTCTGAAAAAGCTCAGCAGGTCTGGGATAAGAAATCAAAGTTAACATTTTGGATCTGGTCGTGGAGGAAGGATCACCAGACCCAAAACATTGACTTTGATTTCTCTTCACAGATGTTGCCCGACTTGCTGAGCTTTTCCAGCAACTTCTGTTTTTTTTGTTTCTGAATTAGTAATAATTACCGTATCTATTATTCTGTTAAGTTTTCCAGAAGAGTTAAGTTATACGAAATTCCTCTTTCTTTGGTTGTATTTTAACAAGTGTTTAAATAAATTGTGTTTTACTTAACATTGAATAGTTTGACCAATCACATTGCACCTGGAATGGGCAATTTACATTTGCTTTTAAAATAAGAGAAAGTTAAGGTTTAAGCTACCTTCTTAAATTATTTTGAGAGGTTCTGGTCTGAACCATAACAATACTAAGATAAGTGGTGGGGAAAAGTGTGCAGAGGACACTGAAAGTCTACAGAGGGATATAGAAAGGTTAAGTGAATGGGCAGATGGAGTACAAAGTTGATAAATGCGTGATCATCCATTTTGGTACGAGTATCAACAAAACAGACTGTTATTTAAATTGCAGCATGCTACTCTGCAGAGGGTCCGGAGTGTCCTTGCGCATGAATCACAAAAAGGTTTGTTTGCAAGTGCAGCAGGTAATTTTAAAAAAAGCAAATGGAATGTCATCCTTGTTTTCTAGAGGGATGGAGTTTAAAAACAGGAAGATCATGCTGCAGCCGAATTTGGTCTGGTGAAGCCACAACTAGAATACTGTATTGTGTACAGTTCTGGTCTCCTTACTTAAGAAAGGATGTACTGGCACTGGAGGGGGTGCAAAGCAGGTTGATTACGTTGAGGCTGGAGTTAAAAGTGTTAGTTTATCAGGAGAGATTGAGTAGACTGAGACTATACTCATTAGAATTTAACTGAATGAGAGGAGATCTTACAGAAACATATGAAATTAAGAAGAGAACAGATAAGATAGAAGCAGGGAAGTTGTTTCCACTGATAGGTGAAACTAGCCCGAGGGGCGACAGCATCAAAATAACAGTGAGCAGATTTAGGGCCAAGTTAAGAGGAACTTCTTTGCCCAAAGGGTTGCAAATCTGTGGAATTCTCTGCCCACTGAAGCAATTATGACTACCTTGTTGAATGTTTTTAAGGCAAACATAGGTAGATACTTGAACAGTAAAAGAATTAAAGATTATAGTGAGCAGGCTGGTAATTGGTGCTGAATCCACCAAAAGATCAGCCATGGTCTTGTTCAATGGCAGAGCAGGCTCAAGGGACAAGATGGCCTACTCCTGCTCTTATTTCTCATGTTATGTAACCAAACACTTAAAGTCATTTTCCTAATTTTCCATCATTATAAACCTGTCCAAACGCCATCTTATTTACTCATTTGAGTTTAAAATAACGAGAAGTGATAATTGAAACATAAGATTCTGAGAGAGAATGGCAGGGTATATGATAAGCTAATACACCGCCTCATGAATCAGGGGCACAACTTCAGAATAAGGGATCTCACATTAAAGATGGAAATGAGGCAGTTTCCTCTTTCAGAGGGTTATTAATTGTTGAAATTCTCTTCTTATGAACAACAAAAGCTGGACCACCAACCATGATCAATACTTTGATTATTAGCTTTGTAATCCAAAGGGTGTCAAGGATTATGGGGTCATGTAAAAAAGTGGCATTGAGATCACAAAGACATCTGCCACGAATGTATTGAGCTTGAGTCAAATGGCTGACTCTAGTTCCTACTTATGCTCCTTTTTTTTTCAAAGGCAAAGAACAAAAACTCTCTGGAAACAATAAGCATGTCAGTCAGCATCTATGGATGCAATTGATAAGTTAATAGTTCAAGCTCATCTTTTCCCAAACTTTTGATGACGCATCCTAATAGTAATAAAAAACATGCTCCCCTACTCACATCCATTAAGAACTGCTTAATATCTTAACTTTGCTCCCCCCAGCCCCACCACTTGCCACTTCTGCAGGTGAAGATAAATTGTTGTCAAACAAGTCTCTGGAGTCAACTTGAAAATGACAGAACAAGCACGAGGGTTGGAGGGGAAGAAATTGACAAAAAACCACAATCAAGACTTAAATGCGTAGGAGCACAAAGAAATAAAACTATTTAGTAAAATATAGATTTGAAGCTCAGGATACTAAATTAAACATGCTGAAATGACAAGTTAGGAAGAAGGTAAGGTATTTTCCAAATGCAATTTTACATAGGAAAGTATAAGTTTTGGCACATTGTAGCTAAACATAATTGTGATCATCCCAGCCTTGGAATAACTATCTTATCCACAACTGGTCATGAAGTCTGCCAGCAAGCAACTACATAGTTACTCCTACATTTTTGAGTATTTCCATCTTCATAATGGATATATTTTTGACTTTAAATGACACAAACTGCTTTTGTGAATCTCAAAATATCTCTCAAACCATGTTCAAGCTACTTGGTAAAACTCTGCATGCCCATGTTAATTTCACCACACATTGTAAATACTGCCCTAGTGCCAACCCAGACTGTCCACAATCTTCTATCCTATTAAACTCTAAGGTGAGCTTCCAACGACACTGCTCCTTCACAGCACCAGGGACCCGGGTTCAATTCCAGCCTCAAGCAACTGTCTGTGTGGAATTTGCATATTCTCCCCATATCTGTGTGGGTTTCTGGCGGGTGCTCCGGTTTCCACCCACAGTCACAAGGATGCATACTTCCACTAATAACACTGGACAGTAGCAGACTTACATTAGCCAATCTGTTGCTGAAATCTTGGATATTTCTCTTCTATTTTGAATATTCGCCTACCTATCCAAAACTCACCAGTCATTTGACACTGGACTCCAGAATATCTTCTCCAACTTCCTTCCACTACTGGCAGCTATGAGTTCAGACCCTTCGGATTCAACACTTCAGAATTCTCTCCATAGTGCACACTGCAACTCTACTTCATTTTGCTTTGCAAACTTCTCTAAACCAAATAGTTTCTTTGACCACACTTTTGGCCACCCCGTTTAATAATTAACTCTTCTGACTTGTTTAGTTTTTTAAAATTACATCATCACTGTGAGGAAATTTATGCAGCTTTCGTATGTTAATTATGTTGTACGGCCGCACGCTCTTGTTAATAACACAACATGCCACTAAAATTTAATGCTACAGATTAGAGTAAGTGGCAAGGTACAATAGGTTGCAGTTTCTTTTGTATCCTGATACTGTCATCTGGAAGGCTCCACTGGTATTCTTTCAAAATCTATCTATGGTTTCTCAGGCATCATAGCAATCAAGATCAAATACAATTTTTCAAATGACAACCACTTTTGACCAGATCAATCCTATGCTATTAAACTACAAACTGCATTGAATAATACAGAACAAAAACAAATTTCAAGTGGGTCAACTGGGCCAAAAGAAAAATGCGATGTCTCAATTGTATATATTGGCTACCATCACTTTATCTTGTATTGAACGCCATTGACCCACTAGAAATATGTTCTTAAACATAATTAGCAAAGAATGTACTTGGATCACAGAGAGAGTCACAATTTGATTCTCCACATATTGATAACAGTGATGTTTATCATGTAATGGCATGTTTTACTGCTGCTTTTGCTACTTACCATTTTCCTTTTTAGTTAGCAAGTACAATAGGTGACATATATAGGGACACTGAAACAAAAAGAAATATTGGTTAAAGCACAATTGAAAAAGCAAAAAGGCTGAAGATAAATATTTTGATGTGAATGATTTTAGACAGTAATAGCTATAAAACTAAACCATTCTAAGTTTTCTTTGTGCACTAAATAGCTATTATTACAGGTCATGGCCAAATTTGATTAAGTGTGGTTTAAAAAAACAGTTAAGTCATGTGGTACATTATAAAAAATTAATACGCATCCAAAGTGTTTAATTATTATTAATTCCTTTTTAAAGAAACAGAATTTTCATTAGGTGCCTACCGCACAAGTTATTTGATCATACCTCTTGTGTTTAGAAGCTTGAATGGAGTTTAGTTGACTAAAATAATATGTTAGCTACTGAGATACTCATGGGTAAGTACGAGGCAAGAGGATATTCTTTTGAAATTAGTGCCATGTATTTAGCAAATAAATTTGGAAGCACTTCCCCCACTTAAAGGATGGCGGAAATCTGGAAAACACAACCCTGCCAGGTCACATGAAATTTTCAACATTAAAAGTGGTAGCTTCTTCTTGGGCTCCAATTTTCTACACATACTCCCTCTTTTCAACCTTGCTAGTGTCTTTCTTGAAACTTCCAAAATCTTCAACCAGCTATTCCGAATAAAACAATAAAGTGTCCAGTCTTCATTGTGGGACAACAACAGCTTTTAGTCAATTATCAGATAACAGTTCCACTCTACCTTCTTAGCATTCAGTTATGTCCATTGCATCCACTTCAGTTAATCAGAGACAAAATATAGCATTTCTTACCAACTTGTCATTTTGAAGATAGAAGAAAATGATGCCATACAATGAATGTAATTGCTTCTTTGAATCCAAAAGATCAAAGACCGTTATCAACCATCTGATAAACAGCACCTGCAAAAGAGATAAATTAACTTCAGGCGGTGTTCAATTTCTATGTCAATTGAAGAAGTTTCCAAATTGGGATCTCATGGAACATTGGTAGTGCCCCTAATTCTGGACCAGGAGGCCTGGAGTCATGTCCCTCCTGCTCCAAAAACAGAGATATTTTTCTAACCATCTTGTTCAACAATGTTAATGCACAATCCCAGAGTAGGTGGGACTTGAATTTGTATCTACAGGCTCAATCCCAGCCATTGCTGACTGTCTGTATGAAGTTTGCATGTTTTCTAAGTGTCCTTGGGTTTCCTCCAGCTGCTCCGTTTTCCTCCCACAGTCCAAAGAGGGACAGGTTAGGTGGGTTGGTCATGCTACATCGTTTGTAGTGTTCAAAGAGGTGCAGGGAAGGTGGATTAGCCATGGTCATTGTGGACTAATAGGTATAGGGTGAGGACTGTGTCTGGGGGGATGCTCTTCAGGAGGATGGTGCAGATTCATGGGCTGAATGGTCTCTTTCTGCTCTGTAGGGATTCTACAATTCTTAGGAGGAAATCTAAGAAAATCTATTTTTATTCAATTACAAATCATTTTTGTCAATTCTTGTAATTAATGTAACTAAACGTATTTGTAAGGCATCACAACTTCTAACTCTAACATAGCATGCTCCTAGAATCAGTATTGTTTGCCTGTTGACCATTTGCATGCAAATGAGCATTGCTCTTTCTCCCCCTTGCAGAAATGCTTACCCTCTCACTAACCATCCACAAAGCAATTCCTTCCTTTACTTCAAAACACCAGCCTTATGTCTTCATATGCTCACAAACTTCTAGACTCTATACACTGATCACAAAATCATCATATGCCCCCAAATCCTGAACCGTGTCTTAATCCTCTCAAATCTAAGGTCCCTTCTCTGAGTGATTCACCAAACACTGCAAAAACACCTTTCCAGAACTCTCAGGATTCCTCTCTTTCAAATGCACTCAATTACCAGAATCTCTCAACCTGTTGCAGAGGAAATTTACAAGTATAATGCCAGTTAGACAGCTCCAGTTACATGGATAGACGAGAGAAGATGGGCTGCTCTCTTCACAGCAAAGAAGGGTAAGAAGTGAGAGGTTAAATCATAATTTTTCAAAACATTAAAATATTTTGATAGTTAATATGGTTTCCAGCAACAGAAGGATTGGTTACTGGCAAGTTACTACTAAAGGGATTAACAAAAGCACAAAAGACAACTTGCAGTGTAATTCACAATTGTTAGGATTGGGAATGCAGTATCAAAAAAGGCAACAAAACAAATTCGAAAAGGAACTTGGATAAAAAATTGAAGAGGAAAAAAAATGTTAGGCCTCCGGAAAGAGCCACTCCCCTGCTTTTTCACAGAGTTTGCACAAACCTTATAACCTAAATGGCATTATTTTGAACTCCATATGATTGAAGAAAGTACCAAAGACAAACCATCAGGTCATCAAAGTACGGTATCGGCCAGCAAGGGAAGACGTTGCTTAAGATTCTAACCACAATCAGAGAGACGTAGAACTAAGACAGTCATGTAATTGGCAATGTCAAGAGAAGCCTGGTTTTAAATTCGTGTTCAACATCTTTCCCAATTTATGAGAGCAAAGCGAAGGCTCTGTTTACCAACTCAAGATACAGATGATTTTTAAAAGATGACTATTCTGGTATGGTACAACTGCTATCCCTTAGGAACTGCGATCAGAGTTGACAAAAGGAGTATATCTGGATTCTCTCCTTTTGCAGATCCGAAGGCAAAGATCATATAGCAGAACAGAAGCATCAGTAAATGAAGTCAGAACTTTCTAGCAATTAATACGCATCTTCTACTCTTACTGCAGAAATCTTCCATGAAATTTAAAATACCAACAATCAAACAATGACACTTGCCAGAAAAATAACAGAACGTAAACTGTAATTTTTCCAAATAAAAGCAATTGATTTCAAAGCATGGGCAGCTGACCTACATGATAGCTCCTGCCCAATATTTTAAATAAGTTTACTTGACTCTTGATATCACGACAAAAAAAAGGCATGTCAAACTTTTAATTAGTGGTATAACTTTAAACTGTAAAAACTTCGTTGCTCAGATTTTAAGATGCAAGTGTAATAGCATATAAAATGAAAATTGGTGAAAAAACTTCTGAAGACAGTCATAGGACCCAAAACATCAATTCTACTTTCTCTGCAGAGATACTGCTAGATCTGCTGAATTTCTCCACGAATTTCTATTTTTGTTTCAAGTTTCCAGCATCAACAGTTGATTGTGAATTTTTTTGTTTAATGCAATAGCATCACCTTCAGCTCACTCCAATTCTAATTTCTTATATGGTGTTTCCTCTCTGCTCGAATTAATTTCTGCTCTGTGTTGAACTATGTGGGCCGATTGTTAACTCCCACATTGGGTTTTAGACTGGAGATGTTGTAAGCAGCATTTGAGTTTCTGATTTTCAGTACTGTCTAATAATCATTACTCGTAACATGCATGGGTGTGGGTTTGTAACTACAGATAGGCTAGATCCTGCCTTTTCCCTGTACTGCTGCACATTGTTTCTATTCATATTATCATTTAATGCCCTCTGTCCCTCATTAATCAACGGGAATTCAAAGGGATATGAATTGTGGGCATGAATGCTTAGACATGGTATATATTCAAAACACAGGTCAATGGATTTTTGGATACAAAACGAACTAAGTGATACATATACAAAGCAGGTAAGTGGAATTGAGGTAGAACATCAGTGTGACTCAATGGGCCAAACTGCCTATATCAGCTTTTTTTTTAACAATTTTCTTATTTTCTACACTGACTCACCTGGACAGTAATGGTAGGTTTTCTTGTACACATCCAAGAAATAGCATTTGTCACTGCGCATTCAGGGACTACAGAAGCAGGAATAAGGCACTTTAAAAGGCGTATATTAAATCTGTCAACTGTGAAAAATAACATAGAAATTATTAGCATTTTACTTTGGTGAAAAGGGGAAGTTCATGAAAAATAAAGATACCGCATACTTCACAAAGTGTTGTGTTTATAGCCAAGTTTATCATCATCAATGTCATAGAACAGTCATACTTGAATGTTTGCGTGATAGTGGTAAAATAACATCTCAGAAAATTAAAATCCTGGTAAGGTCAACAGGTAAGGGATCATTTTGTCCCCTTCTAAATATTATAATTTAGAAGTATTAAATATTAATATTGAACACTTTACCAAGTCTGGCACTCATAGCCACATCCACAAGTGACTCAATTACATCAGGGGACAAGCCTTTGTCAAAAGCAATGCTTTCAATTGTGTCTAGATGAAGATTTCCATTTGATGGAGTTCGTTCCTTCACTGAACAAAGAAAAAAAGCAATTAGTGCACTTTCTACATGTCTAAACATACATGCACAATTAAACTTAAAAACATCTCAATTTCTTTGCAAATACATACACTTTCCAAGCTGGCCCCTGCAAATGCTAATCAACAGATGCTAACCACAAACAGGAATCTTTATGAAATTTCCCAGTAACACAGAAGTAGCACAGACAATTGCGGCAATTCAACTGCTGAAACCATTTGATACCAGCCAACCCAATCTAGTATTTAAAGCAGGCCAAGCAGCATCACAGCAGCAGAAAAGTTTGACGTTTTGGGTCGGGACCCTTCTTCAGAAAAACTTTTTTGAAGGGTCTCGACCTGAAATGTCAAACTTTCCTGCTCCTCTGATGCTGCTTGGCCTGCTGTGTTCATCCAGCTTCACACCTGTTATCTCAGATTCTCCAGCATCGGCAGTTCCGACTATTTCTCTATCGTAGTAATCAAAGCTGCGGCTTCTGGAAATTGCTCTCTGAAATGGTTTAGCAAGCCTTTCAGTTGTATCAATTGCTCCAATGTCTCAAAGAAAGGAAACCAGATTGTTTCATGACTGAAACAACCCTGAAGACCATGCAAAGTCCTCCTCACTAACCTCCAGGAGCACAAGCCAAAATTGGGAGAACTGTCTCACAGAATCGTCAAACAGACTGGCCATCCATGAGGTGCTGTAGCCCATCAACAGCAGAATTGTACTGCAGCACAATCTGCAACCTTAAGCACCCATTCAACCATTACTATTGGTAAGGAGATCAACCCTAGTACAAGGAAGAGTGCAGGAGTGCATGCCAGGAGCAGCACCAAGCATACCTAAAAATGAGGTGTCAACTTGGTGAATCTACCAAACAGGGCTACGTGCTTGCCAAACAGCAAGTGATTGAGCTAAGAGATCCCACAACCAATGGTACAAATCAAAGGTCTACAGTCCCGCCACATCAACTTGGGCATGGTAGTGGACAATTAAACAACTCACGAGAGGAAGTGAGTCAACAAATATCCTCATCCTCAATGATGGAAGAGCCCAGCATATCAGTGCAAAAGATAAGACTGAAGCATCCGCAGCAATCTTTATCCAAAAGTGCCAAGTGGATGACCCATTGCTGCCTCCTTCAGCAGTTCACAGCATTACAGATACCATCTTCAGCCAATTTGACTGACTCTGCGTGATATGAAGAAAAGATTGTAGAAACTCCACATTGCAAAGGCTGAGGGCTATGACAACATTCCAGCAATAGCACTGAAGACTTGTGCTCCTGAAGGTGCCTCTCCCTTAGCCGAGCTCATCCAGTCTAGATAGAACACTGGCATCTGCCCGATGATGTGGAAAATTGTCCATGCATGCCCGAGCAAATCCAACCCAGCTAATTATCACACTGTTAGTCTCAATAATTAGTAAAGCAATAGGTGTCATCAAGTGCTATTAGGCAGCATCTGCTCAGTAACAATGATGCCCAGTTGCGTTCCACCAAGGCCACTCAGCTCCTGACCTCATCACAGCCTCGGTTTAAACATGGACAGTGTGTTCTATCTACAAAATACAGTGCAGAAATTCACCAAAAACCGTTAGACAGACTCTTCCAAACCAAGGGCCCTTCAGTGCACCATGTCTGTGCCAAACGTGATGCCATTCTAAACTGATCTCATCTCCTGCATATGCTCAGTATGCCTCAGTTCCCTGCCTGTTCATTGTCTAAATGCCTCTTAAACATTACTATTGCATCTGCTTATGACATCTCTGAAGGTTCACTGGGCCTGAAATGTTAACTCTGCTTTCTCTCCACAGATGCTGTTGAGTTTTTCCAGCAATTTCTGTTTTTGTTTTTTGCTTCTACCACCTCCACTGGCAGCACGTTCCAGGTACCTACTACATCCTGAGTCAAATAACCTTCCTCGCACATCTCTTTTAAACATTTTCCCTCTCACTTCAAACCTATGTCCCATATTATTTGACATTTCCACCCTGGCAAAAAGACTCTAACTATTCATCCTATCCCTGCCTCTTAATTTTAAACACTTCTGTCAGGTTACCTCTCAGCCTCTGCAAAAACAATCCAAGTTTATCCAACCTCTCTTTATAACTAATACACCACAATTCAGGCAGCATCACGGAAATATTGCACACAGTTCGGGTCACCACATGACCAGAAGAATGTGTTTGAAAAGGGTACAGAAAAGTTTTACCAAGATGTTGCCTGATATGGGGGATTTTAGCTATGAAGAAATTTGGATAGACTGGGTTTGTTTTCACTGGAGCACAGGAGACTGAGGGGCGATCTAATAGAAGTTTGTAAGATTGTGAATGGCGTAGATAGAGTGGAAAGTATGATGCTTTTTCCTCAGGGTGGTGGGGTCAATTACTGGAGGACGTAGGTTGAAGGAACAGGGATTGGAGGGGTAAAGAATTTAGAAGAGATGTGCAAGGCAGGTTTTTCTACACAAAGGGTCATGAGTGCCCGGAACACGCTGCCAGAGGGGATGGTGGAAGCAGACACAATAGCAGCATTCAAGAAATACCTGGACAAATACAGGAACAGCAAGGGAATAGGGGAATACATATCCTGTAAGTGAAGACAGTTTTACTACGGAAAGGCAAAATGTGTCAGCACAGGCTTGAAAGGCCAAAGGGCCTGTTCCTGTGCTTTATTGTTCTTAAATTTCTTCCACCCTCTTCGAAGCCTCCACATCCTTCCTATAGTGTGGTGACCAGAACTGCACACAATTCCCCAACTGGCATGGCTTGCAAATTTTTATGCTTCAAACTCTGAACGATAAAGACAAACATGCCATGCATCTTCTTTATCACCTCATCCTGTTGGGTTGCCACTTTCAGGGAGCCATTGATTTGTAGCCCAAGATTCCGTTATATGTCAATGCTCCTAAGGATCCTGCTATTTATTGTA
Source organism: Stegostoma tigrinum (assembly GCF_030684315.1). Lineage (NCBI taxonomy): Eukaryota > Metazoa > Chordata > Chondrichthyes > Orectolobiformes > Stegostomatidae > Stegostoma > Stegostoma tigrinum. The sequence goes on along the minus strand of NC_081368.1, from coordinate 41,079,797 downwards.
TGTTTTCCTCGCATTTGTTCTCCCAAATGCATCACCTCTCATTTTTCACATTAAACTTCATCTGCTATTTCTCTGCCCAACATTCCAACTGCTCTATATCCTGCTATATCCTTCATTAACCCCAAGAAGTATTCAGATATTATGTGGGTTACTGCTTGTACCAATCTTACAGGCAGTGAGATCCAGATTCTCACCACGTTCTGGTGAAAAATGTTTCATCACATCGCCTGCCACTTGCCTTAATCTAAGCCTCCGAATCACTGATCCTGCCACAAAGGGGAAAGAGTTCTTTCATGTGTACCCTATCTATGTCCAGCATAATTTTACACATCTCAATCATGTCCCCCTTCAGTCTCCTCTGTTCCAAGGAAAACAGCCCAATCTGTCTAATCTCCACTCCAATATTCTGTCTGTTACTTCACTGCATTCTGGTTTTGTTCCTGATTTACAGCATCCACAGTTCTTTCGGTTTTGACTCATATCATAGAACATAGAACATAGAACAGTACAGCACAGAACAGGCCCTTCAGCCCACAATGTTGTGCCGACCATTGATCCTCATGGATGCACCCTCAAATTTCTGTGACCATATGCATGTCCAGCAGTCTCTTAAATGACCCCAATGACCTTGCTTCCACAACTGCTGCTGGCAACGCATTCCATGTTCTCACAACTCTCTGCGTAAAGAACCTGCCTCTGACATCCCCTCTATACTTTCCACCAACCAGCTTAAAACTATGACCCCTCGTGCTAGCCATTTCTGCCCTGGGAAATAGTCTCTGGCTATCGACTCTATCTATGCCTCTCATTATCTTGTATACCTCAATTAGGTCCCCTCTCCTCCTCCTTTTCTCCAATGAAAAGAGACCGAGCTCAGTCAACCTCTCTTCATAAGATAAGCCCTCCAGTCCAGGCAGCATCCTGGTAAACCTCCTCTGAACCCTCTCCAAAGCATCCACATCTTTCCTATAATAGGGCGCCCAGAACTGGACGCAGTATTCCAAGTGCGGTCTAACCAAAGTTTTCATCTTGCTGTTAGAGGTTATCCTCCACATCACTTACCATCCCGTCAATTTTTGCATCACCTGAGAACTTCCTACATTCAGGACTAAATCACCTGTATAAAGCACAAACAGAAACAGTCCCAACACTGAACCCTGTGGGACCCCACTACACACAAACTTCCAGTCAGAAAAATACCCCTCAACTATCACTCATTGTTTCCTTCGAATCAGCCAAATGTGGATTCAATTCACCAAATTTCCTTGAAACTCATGGGCTCTTATCTTTGCTATCACTCTTCAATGCAAGACTTTATCAAAATTCTTGCTGAAGTTCAAGCAGACATTTTTCTAAAAAAAAATCATGGTATGTGGGTATAGCTGGCTGTGCTAAAATTCATTGCCAACTCTCAATGCCCTTGAGAAGATGGTGGTGAGCTATCTTCGTGAACCATTGTAGTCCATGTAATGTAGGTACACCCACAGTGCTTTAAGAAGGGAGTTCCAAGAACCTGACCTGACGATAAGAAGAAATGGCAACACAATTTCAAGTCAAGATGGTGTGAAGTTCAAAGGAGAAATTCAAGTGGTGGTGCTTCCATGTATTTACTGTCCTATCTTTTTAGGTGGTAGAGGGCTCATGTTTGGAAGGTGTTTTCTTAGGAGACAACAGTTTGTCACCATGCATCTCGTCGATGGTACACACTGCTCTGTCTCTCTGCATCTATAGTAAAGATTGTGAACATTGATGGCATTAAATGGGATGGTCAGTCAAGCAGATTGCTTTGTCTGGGATGGTGTCAAGCTTCCTGAATGTCGGTGAAGCTGCATTATCCAGGGAAGTAAGACTGTTCCATCAAACTCCAAAATTGTGCTTTGGAAATGGTGGACAGGCTTTGGACAGTCAAGAGTGGGGTTACTTGCTGAAAAATTCTCAGCTCCTGACCACAACGTTTATATGTGTAACTGAAGATTTGATAGTGGTTTGGTAGCTCTGTATCATTTTGAAGTTCCAGAGAATTAATGCACATAATGTGACCAGTTTATCTTAATACCACTTATGCATTTACAGAACAACAGCAAAATTTAAACATTTGTTGCAGTCATATTTTCAAAAAATAGAAATATTCAGAGTCTATAAAATACATTAACTCATCCTTTTGATTCTAATACAGAGTTCCAAGAAAACTCTGTACGTCTTATGAACTTGAAAGTGTACAGATGAGGAATTTGATGAAATAACTGCACTGCAAATCAATTAATCATTAGCATGTGCATTGTGACCACAATGTCAGAATTCATCAAATCAAATTTAGCAAGAACTATATACATGGAGACACAGCTTTGAAAGTCTGCAGAGATTTTGGTGCTTGACATGGGAAATGTTCAAGGATTATCACTTAAGAAGAATACTCCGTATCTAAATCGCACATATCTATTTTTAAATATTTGGTACAAATGCATAAAAACTGAATCGAACCCACCAAAGTCATATACTTTTTTTTAAAATGGATTCATGGTTTCATTAAAGGAGGTAGCAACAAAGATATGCTTCTGGGAGAACCAAATAAAGGCAGACACCATTTGACCTCATTCTGCACTAAGTAACAGATCACCTTTTACAGGTAACAAAACATACAGATAAATTGGCCAATTATGTCTATTGCTTTTCATTAATTTGCATAAAGAATTTTTATTGAGAAAAAGCATACATGTTACAAGTGGGACATAATGCAAGTTTTCTAACATTGCAGGAGGACCTGACAGAATGTCTGCATTCGCAGGCAAATAGATCAACATAACTGTCAATGCCAATGACATTTTAAACAACACTCAATTATGATGCTGTTTTGAAGGCTCGGCTAAATTGCCAATGGTACAGTTAAAGATTAAAATTGCTTTTATTTTTAACAAAAATTAAATTAAACAATCTCTCATCATAATGCAGCATAGCCACCGGGCAAAAATACTTGTCTCAAATCACCATTTATTCATTCACTAAATGTAAAACTACATCTGTCTAGTTAAAACAAATCGACTTGTACAGGATATTGCATCCTATTATTGTCAGTAATAATAACAAACCTAGTTAATTCTACTTGCTCAAAATCATTTGAACAGCAGCAACTCCATCTATTCTCTTATTAATGACAATCACTCCCATCCCACTTCCATCTTCTTCAAACTTTCTTTTTACGATATCAGGAGAAACATAGATACAAAACTGTCTTGACACTGGGGACAGAGGGTGGTGGAGGACTTGTTTGGACTGGAGGCCTGTGACCAGCAGTGTTCCGCAGGGACTGGTGCTGGGTCCACTTCAGTTTGTCGTTTATATGAACAAATTGAATGACAGTTTAGGAGGCATGGTTAGTATGTTTGCAGATGACATCAAAATTGGTGGTATAGTTGACAGTGAATAAGGTTATCTACGATTACAAAAGGATCTTGATCAACTAGGCCAATGGGCTGAGGAGTGCACATCAAGTCTAATTTATATAAATGTGATGTATTGTATTTTGATAAAACAAACAAGGGCAGGACTTATGCAGTTAATGGTAAGGCACTGGGTGGTGCTGTCAGATAGAGGGACCTAGGGGCTTAGGTACACAGTTCATTGCATCACAGATAGACAGGGTGGTTAATAAAGGGTTTAACACACTTGTCTTCATTGCTCAGACCACTAAGCATAAGAGTTAAGGACATCATGATGAGGTTGTACAGGATGTTGGTGAGGCCTTCTCTAGCGTACTGTGTGCCGTTCTGGTTACTCCTTTATAGGAAGGATATTAATAAATTGGAGAGGATTCAGAAAAGATTTGCAAGGATGTTGCTGGGAATGGAGGGTTTGCGTTATAAAGATAGGCTGGATAGGCTGGGATTATTTTCACTAGAATGAAGAACATTGAAGGGTGACCTTAGAGAGGTTTATAAAATCATGAGAGGCATAGATTAGATGAATAGCAAAGGTCTTTTCCCTCAGGTGGGTAAGTTTAAAACCAGGGGGACATATTTTTAAGTGAGAGCAGAAAGATTTAAAAGGGACCTGAGAGACAACATTTTCACTCAGAGGGTGGTTCGTATCTGAAATGAGCTGCCAAGGAGAGTGGTAGATTCAGGTACAGTTGCAACATTTAAAAGACATTTGGAAAAGTACACAAATAGGCAAGGTTGGGAGGGCTATGGGCCAAATGCAGGCATGTGGGATTAGTTCAGTTTGGGAAACTTGGTACGCAAGGATGAGTTGAACCGAAGGGTCTGTTTCGGGGTTGTATGACTCTAAAACTCCCTCCACTCTCAGCTATTAACTTAACCGTGGTCACCATTCCTCCCATTAACTTTCCTTCCATAGTTCACTTCCAATCTTACAACTTGCCTTTACTAGACTCATCTTAATCATGAAAGCTCTTGCTCTTTTCTCTCAATCCCTTCTCACCACATGATCAATTCCTTCTCAAGCTCTTAATTTCCAATTTTTACCATCATCTACTATTACTTTATCCCAACAGCGGTCACTTGTTCTCACCATTAAAAACTGCAAACCCCCAGTAAGTTTCTTAAATTACAAACCAACTTGGAATTTTTCTCTGTAAAGTCCCACACAATACTTTTGCTTCAAACAACATAGCCACCAGTAACCTGGCATCACCTTCGTAGACAACATGTTAGTGTCACAGTTTTTAAGGCATGCAAAGAGGCTCTTTGGCCAATCATGACAGATGCTTGATGAATTGCTCAGACCAATCTAATCCCTTTTTACAGCACTTTGCTCAAATGCTAGAGCATTTAAGTACTTTTTGAAATACTCGAGGGTTACTGCCTCTACCATCTTTCAAGCAGTGGGATACCCATAACTTCCTGGATGAAAATATTTTTCCACAAATCACCTTTAAAATCTAGTTCCTTACCTTAAACTTGCGCCTCCCAGTGATTGACTCAACTAATAAAAGGGAAAATTTCTATCTATCTTGGATTACCTATGGCCCTCATAACTTTGTACACCTCAATCAGATTACCTATCAGTCTTGTCAGCTCCAAGGAAAACAAGCCCAGGCTATCTAGTATTTCTTCGTAGTTGAACTGTTCCAGCCCAGGTGAATCTCCTCTGCATCCTCTCATGCAATTACATCCTTCCTATTGTGTGGCAGCCAGAACTGCACACAGTATTCAAGTTGTAGCTGAACTGACGTTACGTACAGTTCCTTCATAATCTTGCATTCGATGCCTTGATTATTAAAGGCAAATATCCCAGAGGCCGCTTCACAACTTTCTCTACTTGTCTTTCTACCCTCAAGGATCTATTGACATACACACCAAGATCTCTCTGATTCTCTGTACTCCTTATGGTCATATCATTCATCATGTACTTCCATACCTGTTAGTCCTCCCAAAATGCATCATCTCACTTTTCAGGTCTAAATTCCACTGTTCAACTCATCTAACTAGCCCACCTATGTGATCCTGTAGTCAAAGACTTTCCTCCTCAATATTTACCACATCAATTTTGGTGTCACTGCAAACTTACTGATCATAACTCTGAGATTCATGTCTAAATCATTAATGTAAATAACAAACAAGGGATTCAGCACCAAACCCCATTACAAAAACGCTTTGATCATCATCCTCAGCCTCCTGCAACTAACCCAATTTTTGATCCACTTTACCAAATTGCCCTGGATCCAATGAGGTCTCAGCTTCTTAAATCGCTCTGCCGTATGGTTCCTTGTAAAGCGCCTTACTGAAGTCCAGGTAGACCACATCAACTACAGTATCCTCATTCGCACACCCAATCACTGCCTGGAAAAGTTCAATCAAATTAGTTGGACATCATTTAACCTAACAAAGCCATGTCAAGGATCGTTGATTGATCCTGGTGTCTCCAAGTGGAGATTAATTTTATCCCTCAATTTTTTTCTAATACTTTCCCTCCCATTGACTCATTGGCCCATGGTTTCCTATTTTCTTTTTAACAACCTTCTTGAATAATAGTCCATTAGCTGTTGCCTACTCTTCTGGCACCAATCATGTGGCCAGACAGATTTTGAAAATTCAAGTCATTGATATAACGCTACTGAAAATAACAACCACGTATAATTGAGCAGAGTTCACTGTTCCATGTGAACCTTTTCAACATTACTAAGCACTCCAGCCAACCCCGAACTCCAGCCACTGACAATTATCTTGGTCACAATACGTTAGTCCTGCTCTCCAGTGAACCCATTCACAGTTTAATCAAAATGACACTACACCTATGACATTGAATGAATAAAACTAGCTTTATAAAGATAAAAGTGGTTACTTTTTTCTTACTTATGTAAGCCTATGTCAAGCCTGACAGTAAAAGAACTTAATATTTTAGGCCCATGTGATCCTTTTCACAAATCCAGTGCATCATCAATATAATCTCTCCTTTTTTAAGATCCTTATTGCTGCAAATATTTACCTGCGCGTCTTTGATCAACTCTGAAAAATCTATTTCTATCAACGCATCTCTGCCTCTCTACCCTTTAAGGGTGCAACTTCTTCAGATTGTCACAGCTCGCACCTTGATTCACTCTCATCAGCCCGACCCTCCCCATGCCCCTAAAATAAACCAGGATCTTTCCCTCATTTATAAATGCTTCACCCCAGCCTTGAACCGAGTCCTATGCCCTACTCGTCACTCCGAGCTTCTAAAACCTCACTACTCAGGAGGAGCTGCGCCGCAAACTTTGAATCTATTCACTTCTTCACCAAAAGAGTTTAATGATGCAAACACTCCCCACACTTACCAGTAGTAAAATACTCAACCGCTTGCTGCAAGAGCTCCACATTGTCACTGACCATTCCCGATCGCGTCTTCACCTTTCCACTCAAACTAGCTGCCATCTCTGTCTCACTGAGAGAACAAAACGGAATATTCAAACCAGCGCGCGCATCCGGCCAACCGTTAGCACCTACCACAACGGAAATGGGGGGGAAAAGGCACCTACCACAATGAGAATAGGGGGATATGGGCGGGGAGTTGGCGCAATGAGGACAAAGGCCACTGACAGAACAACGCGATGGTGCGGGGCACAGAGAGATTGGTTCTCGTTCATGAGATGAGCGGAAATTGATGGTTGGGGAATAAATAAAAGGACACTGGGCAAGTTATGGCTGTCAAGTCAAAATCTAATTTTCTGATACAGATTGAGGAAATAGTAGGTACTGGTATGCAGGGTTATTCCTCAACAGACTATGTTAGATACGGTGAGGATGAAGAGAAGCAAGTTTGGAGGCGTGTCGTAGGTTCGAGAATATTGGTAATGTGAAACTTTAATTGACTTATGAAAAGGTGAAGCTGTCATAGTCTTTTTACCAGACTAATATGTATCTTGGAAAAGGGTGGCTCGGTGGTTGGTATGGCTGCTTCACAGCTCTAGGGACCTGGTTCGATTCCGGCCTCGGATGGTTGTGTGGTGTTTACACACTCCCGCCCCTGTTTGCGTGGGTTTCCTCCGGGTGCTCCAGTTTTCTCCCACAGTCCAAAGATGTGCAGCTTAGGTGGACTAGCTATGCTAAATTGTGCATAGTGTTCAGGGGTGTGTAAGTTAAGTGGGTTAGATATGGAAAATGCAGGGGTAGGGGAATATGTTTAGGCGAGATGCTCTTTGGAGGTGGTGTGGACTTGTTGGGCAGAATGTCCTCCTAATACTGTAGAGACTATATCTCCCTAAGAGAGATAACAAGCTTCTGACTAGTCTTTAAAATAACTTTCTTGAACAGTGGCCAAACAAGAAGGACATAATGCTGTTTCAGAGCTAGTAGGAACTGGAGATGCTGGAAAATCTGAGATAGCAAGCTGAGCAGGAAGGCTGATGTTTCTGGCCTAGACCCCTCAGAAATTTCCTGAAGGGGGGTCTAGGCCTGAAATGTCAGCCTTCCTGCTCCTCTGATGCTACTTGGCCTGCTGTGTTCATCCAGCTGTACACCTCATCTAGGATTAAAATGCTGGATTTGTTTCTAAAGGATAAAGTCAAGTGGATCAAATATTATAGGGGTATTTTGAGAGCATTTTTTTCAGACAATATAAAAAGACATGCAATTAATTGACTGAAGAATGGCCAGTTTCATTTGTGCTGGGAACAGACTTGTTTCAAGTTCCTTGTGACTCCTTTGATCCAAAATGAGCTATCTTTGGGAGATTGTTTGAACACAGTATGCTCACAAGGCAAAGAATCAAAAGTGGCCTTTATGGATAAGAAAACAAGGCAATGATAGAGTGCACCAACTGCACCTCCCAGTCGCAAACCATTTCCACTCCCCCTCCCATTCTCTTGATGACATGTCCATCATGGGCCTCCTGCACTGCCACAATGATGCCACCCGAAGGTTGCAGGAACAGCAACTCATATTCCACCTGGGAACCCTGCAGCCATATGGTATCAATGTGGACTTCACCAGTTTCAAAATCTCCCCTTCCCCTACTGCATCCCTAAACCAGCCCAGTTCGTCCCCTCCCCCTACTGCACCACACAACCAGCCCAGCTCTTCCCCCCCACCCACTGCATCCCAAAACCAGTCCAACCTGTCTCTGCCTCCCTAACCGGTTCTTCCTCTCACCCATCCCTTCCTCCCACCCCAAGCCGCACCCCCAGCTACCTACTAACCTCATCCCACCTCCTTGACCTGTCTGTCTTCCCTGGACTGACCTATCCCCTCCCTACCTCCCCACCTACACTCTCTCCACCTATCTTCTTTACTCTCCATCTTCGGTCCGCCTCCCCCTCTCTCCTTATTTATTCCAGTTCCCTCCCCCCATCCCCCTCTCTGATGAAGGGTCTAGGCCCGAAACGTCAGCTTTTGTGCTCCTGAGATGCTGCTTGGCCTGCTGTGTTCATCCAGCCTCACATTTTATTATCTTGGAATCTCCAGCATCTGCAGTTCCCATTATCAATGATAGTGTGACAAGTGGTAGTGGGTGGGGGGTACAAAAGAATTACCATAATTGCTACAGAAACAGAAGTTGCTGGAAAAGGGTCAGCAGGTCTGATGGCATCTCTAAAGGAAAAAATCCTTTCATGCTCTGGTGAAAGAGTAGAACAGGGTGTCCTGGAGGGAATGGTCCAGGTGGAATAGGAGGGGGAGGGGAATATGTCTGGTGGTATCTTGCTGGAGTTGGTGGAAATGGTGCCTGATCTTATCAGTATAGATGCTGGTGGGATGGTAGGTAAAGACAATGGGGTGCTCTATCACTGTTGTGAGAAGGAAGAGGGGGTGAGGGCAGAAGTGCAGGAGATGGTTCTGACCTGTTTGCAGGTCCTGTTGACAATGGTGCTGTGGAATCCTCAATTGTCTAAGAAGGTGGATGTTTCGGAGGCTCCCTTGTTGAAGTTGACCTCATTTGGACACATATGGTGAAGACAGAGGAAGTGAGTGGGATGGAGCACCATAAATACTACATTTAGATGGGAATGGGAGGTGTCTGGAAAGCAAGTGTATTGAGTAGCAGTGTGCAGCAATATACAAAGAAGAATTTAGGTCTTGACATCTGAAAGCTTTGGTCATTTACCTGACTGCTATCCTGGATTGTTGTGATGCACTGAATAAAACTGGAGGGACAATATTTCTGCTGCTGATTTTTTGGCCACTTCCATGAAGTCCAGCTTAGCTAAATCTGAACTCTTCTGCCAATGTTTGGGTGAGATCACTGTAGTTCATCAGATCTCTGCATTTCCTTCAGGGACAAGATACCCATGTCTCTTCTTTCCTGTGGTTGCTATGGTTTTGGATATCTTTTCTCCAGTTGATGATTTCTGACACTCTTTTAATCAAAGGCACATGTTGCCCTGACTACCCTCTCTGGCCAATGAACCTGGAGGCAGATGCTAATGTCATTGCTCAGTGAAGTGGTCTGCCAAAGACCCTTAAGCTATCAGTGGCTTCCTAACTTTCTATAGGCTCTGCCATTTTGGCAGGGATCATTAACTGAAAATTCCACTTATTTTGTTTCTTCCACCATTATTCCATAAGATGTGGGAGCAAATTTAGACCATTTGGCCCATCAAGTCCACTCTACCATTTGATCCTCACATAGGTTTCTCAACAGTGCTCTCCTGCCTTTTGATCATAACCTTTTACTCCCCTTAATAATCGAGAACCTATCTATTCCATGCCACAAAGGCTGTAGAGACCAAGTCATTGAGTTCCACAGGTTAATCACCCTCTAGCTGAAGAAATTATGCCTTTTGCATCCTAAACGGTCATCCTTTCACTTTGTCCAGGCCTGTCAGTATTCTATATAAATTTCAGTGAGGTCCCTCATCCTTCTCTTATGGTGAACAAGTTCACTTAGCAGTTAGGAAGGCAAATGCAATGTTTGTGTTCATTTCAAGAGCTCCAGGATACAAGAGCAGGGATGTACTTTTGAGGTTGTATTAAGGTCAGGTCAAATTACACCTGGAACTTTGAGTAGTTTTTGGCCTCCTACCTAAGAAAGGATATGCTGGCCTTGATGGGGTTCAGAGGAAGTCTACCAGAATTATGCCAGGGATGAAGGGCTTATCACTTAAGGAGCAGTCATGAAATTTGGAAGGATGACAAGTATATCTGATTTTAAACTCCGAATACTGAGAGGCCTTGATAGAGTGGATGTAATGTTTCCACTTTTTTAAGAGACGAGGGGGACCTGAACGGGATGGTTTCAGAGCAGATGAAGTTAACAAAGATAATACAGTTGTGATAATACTTAGATACTGCAAAATTGCAACACATGTCAAACAATATGCTTTGGATAACACTGCAGATTAAAGGAACAGCAACTCATATTTTGCTTGGGAACCCTGATACCATTGGGCTGCAATGTGGATTTCACCAGCTTCTAAATCTCTTCTCCTCCTCCTCCCACCCACCCACCCGCCGCATCCCAAAACCAGCCCAGCTCGTCCCTGCCTCCCTCACCTTTCTTCCTCTATCCTACCCCCCACCTCAAGCCCCACCCCCATCTCCTGCCTACTAACCTCATCCTGCCCCCTTGACCTGTCCATCCTCCCAGGACTGACCTATCCCCTCCCTACCTCCCCCACCTATACTCTCCACCTATCTTCAGTCTGCATCCCCCTCTTCCTATTTATTTCAGAATCCTCTCCCCATCCCCCTTTTCTGATGGAGGATTTAGGCCTGAAATGTCAGCTTTTGTGCTCCTGAGATGCTGCTTGGCCTGTTGTGTTCATCCAGCTCCACACTTTGTTATCGCAGATTCTCCAGCATCTGCAGTTCCCATTATCTCGCATAAAAGGACCTTGAGGTTTTGGTGGATAGTTCTGCTGGACTGTAAAATGTACTCTTAGGCAGTCCAGGAGGTAAATAAAATATTGCCTTTTATATTAGACTAACTTGTCAAAATATTATAGACTGAAGCTGCATTAGTTTTGAGGTCCATCTATTATTACCATATTCAGTTTGGTCATAACTCTTCTGTCAAGCATGATTTCCCCTAAAATTATCCAATGTAGATTATAGGGTCCTAGGTATCTATCAGCCTTTAATCTAATAAATTTTCCTACTTAAACTTAGTTCCTCTCTCTGGATTCTGTTTCCCAATATTTGAGATCTTGTGTTCTCCTTTTTTGAATACAGAACTAAATATATATTTAATTGGCATGCCCTTGTTTTGGTCTGGGAGGGACCTACATTTGTTTTCACTAATCTTTTTCTCTTATACCTGTAAAAGCTTTTTGCAATCAGTATGCATATTGCCTACAGGCCTTCTCGTGAATCCAAATTGCTCCTAATTCTCAGGTCTGCTGCTCTTTTTGGGCTAATTTGTATGCCCCTTTAGATCTAATACTATCCCTAACTACACTCTGGAAAGAATAAAATTGCATTAACTGTGCCTTTCACAACCTCCATGTCCTAAAGCACTTCACAGCCATTAATTACTATTGTGTGATGCTTGATTCATAAATGTGGCAGCTGATCTGCCTGCAAAAATGGTCTTTAAAAAAACCAGTGAAGTAAATGACTAATTTGATCTCTTCAGCCACTATATCATTCACCCCTAAATACCGCACAAGACTATAACGTTCACAAATTAGTGCTGCTGCCCACTGGCAACTACATTAAATGCCTTCATTATATTTTATGTTGGATCTGTATAGCTGCAGATATTTACCCTCATCCAGTATAATCTTGCTGTTGTGCAACACCATATAATAAAAGCTTAGTAACATCCAAAAGACCATTCTTAAAAATAGGTTTAATATAAATGAGTGAAACCAATATTGGTGAATTTAAATAGCCCTAGTGTACTTAAACCAATGGAGTATGGTTTTTTCCAGCATAATATTTTTCATACTGTTGTCTTGAAGGTCCTTGTGCATTTCCATTTGGTTAAAAATAGAAAACTTGTTCTGCACTCACTAGATAATAAAATGTGAGGCTGGATGAACACAGCAGGCCAAGCAGCATCTCAGGAGCACAAAAGCTGACGTTTCGGGCCTAGACCCTTCATCAGAGAAGGGGATGGGGAGAGGGAACTGGAATAAATAAGGAGAGAGGGGGAGGCGGACCGAAGATGGAGAGTAAACAAGATAGGTGGGGAGGTAGGGAGGGGATAGGTCAGTCCAGGGAAGACGGACAAGTCAAGGAGGTGGGATGGGGTTAGTAGGTAGATGGGGGTGCGGCTTGGGGTGGGAGGAAGGGATGGGTGAGAGGAAGAACCAGTTAGGGAGGCAGAGACAGGTTGGACTGGTTTTGGGATGCGGGGGGTGGGGGGAGAGCTGGGCTGGTTGTGTGGTGCAGTGGGGGGAGGGGACGAACTAGGCTGGTTTGGGGATGCAGTAGGGGAAGGGGAGATTTTGAAACTGGTGAAGTCCACATTGATACCATATGGCTGCAGGGTTCCCAGGCGGAATATGAGTTGCTGTTCCTGCAACCTTCGGGTGGCATCATTGTGACAGTGCAGGAGGCCCATGATGGACATCCCATCTAGAGAATGGGAGGGGGAGTGGAAATGGTTTGCGACTGGGAGGTGCAGTTGTTTGTTGCAAACTGAGCGGAAGTGTTCTGCAAAGCGGCCCCCAAGCCTCCGCTTGGTTTCCCCAATGTAGAGGAAGCCACGCCAGGAAAGCCTTTTTAAGTCTCATTAAAGACCTATACACTAGCAACGCAACAGTGGTGGAAGGGAACGGTAACTTGACCACCCCAATAACCATAGAGGGGCGTGAAGCAGGGTGACCCACTCTCTCCAATTCTATTTAACATTGCTCTGGATCCGTTGGTGTGCTTTCTGGAGAAGGCCAACTCGGGGGTCTCCATGCCCCTGGGCGGCAGAAGAGTCAACTGCTCGACCTTGGCCTTCACGGATGACATCGCCCTTCTAAGTGACTCTCACACTGGTATGGCTAGGAACCTGAAGCTGCTCCAGGCATACTGTGACCATACAGGCCTCAGTATTAACATAGCAAAAACGAGGGGATTCCACTTCACGTTTAAAAGGAGAACCTTCATGTACAATCATTTCGCAAACTGGAAGCTACGGGACGAATCCATAGCCTACATCCCCCCCAGGCGACACAAATACCTGGGTGCCCGCATCGATCCATGGGGAGGTGTGGCAGAAGGGAGTGCGAAAATAATGCAAACAGGTCTAACTCTTATAAAGATAAGCCTCAAAGCCTTCTCTCTCAGCATTCCCAATAAAATGGATTGATCAGTCACGCAAATAAATGTAAATGCGTATGATAGTGTTGTAGAGTGACCAGGGATGAGAACTTACTATCCAGACTTTTTTAGGAACAACAGGAAAAGGAGACTTGGGTAGCATTTTTGATTGAAGAAGTCTTTAGTGCAATCGTTTCAATGCAGTAATATTTGCTCCAGTGAAGTAGAGTTTTGAAATGCAAAGGGACAGAAAATGACAGTTTGAGATGTAAAGACCCACAACAGTATTGGTAATGTTGAGGAAAGCATTAAACATGAAATTAGAGCTACAAGTGAATTATATGCAACTATTTGCATATAGATCATGTAAATTGAATCAGTAACAAGAGGAAACCCTGGAGTGTGAGTATTTATATGATTCTTCAAAGTAGCGATCCAGAACAGGTCATCTAGTCTGAGAAAATAATAACTGGCAATCTAGCTATATGAGGCACTTTGGGAGAGAAGTAATCATAATATGATTATCACTCTCTGCAAATATAATGCAGAACTTAGTTGATCCTGCGACAAGGGCCCTGAATCTAAGTAAAGATCATACGACAGTATGAGACATGAGCTGAAAATGGTAAATTGGGAATGAAACTTTAAGGGATGGTGGTTGATAGTGAAAAAACACTTAGAACAAAGAAAATTACAACACAGGAACAGGCCCTTCTGCCCTCCAAGCCTGCATTGATTAAGATCCTCTGTCTAAACCTGTCATCGGGTTTTTTCCTCTAAGTGTCTGTATCCCTTTGCTCCCTGCCCATCCATGTACCCGTCCAGATACATCTTAAAAGACACTATTGTCTGCGTCTGCTGGCAACGCATTCCAGGCACCCACCACCCTCTGCGTAAAGAACTTTCCACACATATCTCCCATAAACTTTCCTCCTCTCTCTTTGAACTCATGACCCCCAGTAATTGAGTCCCCTGCTCTGAGGGCAGGGGTGAGGGGGGAAGAAAGCTTCTTGCTATCCACCTAGTCTATATCCCTCATAATTTTGTAGACCTCAATCAGGTCCCACCTCAATCTCCATCTTTCTAATGTAAACAACCCTAATCTATTCAACCTCTCTTCATAGCTAGCACCCTCCATACCAGGCAACATCCTGGTGAACCTCCTCTGCACCCTCTCTGAAGCATCCACATCCTTTTGGTAATGTGGTGACCAGAACTATATGCAGTACTCTAAATGTGGCCGAACCGAAGTCTTATACAACTGCAACATGACCTGACAACTCTTGTACTCCATACCCTGTCTGATGAGGAAAGCATGCCATATGCTGCCTTGACCACCCTATTCACCTGTGTTGCCACCTTCAGGGAACAATGGACTTGAACATGCAGATCTCTCTGTCCATCAATTTTCCCCAGGACTTTTCCATTTACTGTATAGTTTGCTCGTGAATTCAATCTTCCAAAATGTATCACCTCTCACTTGCCTGGATTGAACCCCATCTGCCATTTATCTGCCCAACTCTCCAGTCTATCTATTCTTCTGTAATCTCTGACAGTTCCCTTCACTATCTGCTACTCCACCAATCTTAATGTCATCTGCAAACTTGCTAATCAGACCACCTATACCTTCCTCCAAATCATTTACATATATCACAAACAACATTAGTCCCAGCACAGATCCCTGTGGAACACCACTGGTCACAGATCTCCAATTTGAGAATCCCCCTTCCATTACAACTGTTGCCCAGCCAGTTTTTTATCCATCTAGCTAGCACACCCTGGACCCCATGCGACTTCACTTTCTCCATCAGCCTGCCATGGGGAACCTTATCAAATGCCTTGCTGAAGTCCATGTATATGACATCTACAGCCTTTCCCTTATCAATTAACTTTGTCACTTCCTCAGAATTCTATCAAGTTGGTAAGACATGACCTTCCCTGCACAAAACCATGTTGTCAATCACTGATAAGCCTATTTTCTTCCAAATGGGAACAGATCTTATCCCTCCCTCAATCTTCTCCAGCAGCTTCCCTACCACTAACAGGCTCACCTGTCAAAAATTACCTAGATTATCCCTGCAATCCTCCTTAAACAAGGGGACAACATTAGCAATTCTCCAGTCCTCCAGGACCTCACCCATGTTTAAGGATGCTGCAAAGATATCTGTTAAGGCCCCAGGTATTTTGTCTCTCTTCCCTCAAACATGGGATAGATCCCATCGGGACCTAGGGACTTGTCCACCTTAATGTCTTTTGGGATACCCAACACTTCCTCCTTCCTTATGCCGGCTTGACCTAGAGTAATCAAACATCTATCCCTCACCTCAACATTAGTCATGTCCCTCTCCTTGGTGAATACCAATGCCAAGTACTTGTTAAGAATGTCACCCACTTTTGAATCAATTGTTCACTTCTATTTGGTACAATAAATTGGGAAAGGAGGGACAGATATGGCTAAAGAAATTAGGGATAGTATTAGATCTAAGGAAGGGGCATACAAATTAGCCAAAAAAACATCAGAACAAGAATTGGGAGAAATTTGGATTCACGAGAAGGCTTGTAGGCAACATGCATACTGATTGCAAAAGCTCCTAATAGGTATAGGTAAACGAAGAGGAAAAAGATTAGTGAAAACAAACATAGGTCCCTTCCAGACCAAAACAAGGCAAGCCAATTAAATATATATTTGGTTCTGTATTCAAAAAAGGAGAACACATACCATACCAAAAATTGGGAAACACAGGATCCAGTGAGATGAATTAAGTTTTTAAGTAGGAAAATTTATAAAAGGCTGATAGATACTCAGGACCCTGTAATCTACATTGGAGTATTTTAGGGGAATTCATGCTTAACAAATCTGCTGGGATCTTTTTGAGCTGTAACTTGTAGCCTTGATAAGGAGGAAACTGACAAACATCTTTCACTTGGACTTTCAGAAGGTGATTGATTCATTCCGTGGATGAGATTAGCATGTAAACTTAAAGTGCATGGGATTGGGGTGTCATTTATTAATGTGGTAGAGAACTGGTTGGCAGACTGGAAATGAAATAAATTAGCAATAAACAGGTCTTCTGAACAACAGGCAGTGACTAGTTTGGTATTATGGTGATCACTGCTTAGACCCAAGCTAATCACAATGATTTGGGTAAGGGAACTAAATATAATACCTCCAACTTGGCAGATGTCAGGAAGTTAGGTGGGAAGATGAGCTGAGAGGGATCCAGAAGTTCTTCATGATTTAGACAAGTTGAGTCAATGGCCAAATGCATGGTAGATTTTATAATGTGGATAAAATGTGTGCTAACCACCTTTAATAGCAAAAACAGGAAGGCAGGTTACTACCTGAACGATAAATTGGGAAAGGTGAAAGTGCAATGATACCAGGGGTCATGGTACTTTGTTTGCTGAAAGTAAGCATGCAGTTGTAACTAATGGTGAAGAAGGTAAATGGTATGTTGGCCTTCATAGTGTGAGGATTTGAGTACAAGAGCAGGGATGTCTTGCTGCAGTTGTGCAAGGCCTTGGTGAGACCACACCTGGAGTATCATGTGCAGTTTAGGACTCCTTATCTGAAACAGTGCTCTGGCTATGCAGGGAGTGTAACAAAGGTTGACCAAAGTGATTTCTGGGATGGCAGCACTTACTTAAAGCAAGATTGGATCAGTTAAAACTCCATTTACTGGAGCTCAGAAGAATGAGAGGTTTCCAAAGAAACCTATAGAATTATGGCATGACTAGACAGGGTAAATGTGAAAAGGATGTTTCCCATGAACAGGGAAGCCAGAACCAGGATCACAAACGAAGGTTACAGGGAAGGTCAGTTAAAACTGAAATGAAGAGAAACATCTTCACACAGCAGTGAGCCTGTAGAGTTTTCTGCTAAGAAAGCAGTTGAGGCTAAAAAGTGAATGTTTTCAAGGCATTTGACATTTTTCTCAGGGCTAAAGCAATCCAAGAAAGTAGGAATAAGATACTGAGTTAGATAATCAGCTTTGATCATAATGAATGAGGGAGCAGGCTCTAAGGGCTAAATGGCCTACTCCTGCTCCCACTTTCTATGTTTCCGTTACATGGTCACCATGACAGCTTTGTTTTTAATGTTATAGATTTCATACAATTAAGGGTTTAAATTTCCCAGGTGGGATTTAACTACTTTCTCCATGCTACTGATCCATGCCTCTGCATCATCACTCCAATATGTCAGTTTCTGGTAATCAAAAAGCCTTGGATTCTCCATTTAAACTTTTTTAAATGAACTTAAGTTTATATGCAAAATAGTGTTTAAACATTTTCAAAACTCAATAAGGAAAATGAAGATTAGTCCTCTTTGGAACATTGGCCCATCTTTCCTGATCAATGTAGGAATTGCTTTTTCTGACCCTGTCGGACAAAACACACTTGTAGGTCTGCCTTCACATTTCCTGAGCAGGAAATTCCTTGTTACAGAACAGTTCAGATCAATCTAGGAATACTGATAGCCAGGAGCAGAGACAATTAGCTTGGAAACTTTCAGAAGTGTATTGTAAAGTCTCATTAAATGTCATGAGTAAGGTGCCAAAGGATTCAGGAATATACAGTGCCAGGTGTTGAGGGACTTAGAGGATGTTGGGTCCAGAAAGATGGGTATTGGATCAGGAAGGCTGGAGCATTTCAGGGACAGTTCTCTTATGAACAAAGGGGAGTTAGTGGCAAGTTGTGGTATCCCAGGAGCTAGTTTCCAAGAATGTAAGTTCTTAATCCTTAATTAAAGTGAGTTGGAACCTTCCAAACTTTCCAACTGTTTCAGAAATTTCAATGTCAGGTAATTGCCCCAAGGAATTTTACCTTCTAAGACAATTGTGGACTCCACTGTGTCAAGATCTCTGCATAATCCTGGCACACAACTCCAATCTACCCTGTAGAAATGACTATCTGTTTGAAGGAGTTTCAGGGCCATTGGAAATGCCTGAAAACAGCCCAACAATTTACATAAGAATTGACTTTAGCAACAGAAAAGACTGTCTGAGATTGCTACTCCTCTGCATTTTTCCTTTGTATAAATTTTTAGTAAATCCATTACTCACCTATCCAAACTTTGGTAATAAGTATGTGCACAAGATTTTATCATGAATACAATTACTTTGACTAACCTTCTCAATGCATAAATTCAGTCACTATTTCCATGACATGGTTTTTATTCACAAGTTTAAAATTACTACTCTAGGTTTCTTTGGTCAGCTCAGACTTGGGATTTCTGTTTCCCAATTTTGGATGTTCAGCTTCTCAGATGGTTAATTCTTCACTACTTTGTTGTTCTGATCTGATCTGGAAAAATATTTGTGTTGAATACATGCTGAAATGAGCTTGTTTGCTTTCCTAATGCATTATAAACATCAGGTTTAAATCCTGTACCACAATAAGCAACGTACAGGATTAGGGTAAAGTGATTATCACACGTAGCTTTTGTACTGCCAGTGTCAAGTAACTCTTAGTAGAATTGTAATTAGGCAAGTTTCACCCTCAATCATGTCTCTCTACCTCTACCTCTTCCATCCCTGTTGCAGCACAGCAACTCCAGGAAATTGGAAGAGAGATTTCAGAATTTCTGAGCTGTTAAGTACCCACAGAAAAACTGAGTTACCCCAATGTTATGGACAAGGAAAAAGGAACTGGACCCCTTTATTCTCCTCCTTTTCTGGCCATAAACAGAATCATTTTTAATTTGGAGGAGTGTGTGGTGTGCTTCACAAACACCCATTTCTGAAGTCAATTTTAAAGTGACATGCAGCAAACACTAAGACTTAATTCAGAAATTTCATTTATTCTCAATTTCAATCCAGCAGCTCTCCTCCAATTTTTTTCTTTCTTTCTCTTAGACATATACATGCACATGAAAACAAATGAGTTTTACATCTTTCTATATTAAAGACCAAAAGTGCAATTATTGCTTGTCAGCGAGGATTCTGTATTCAAATTTCAAGTCCAAGTGAGTTCAGATGCATTAAGCCAGGAATTGCAAAATTCCTTTAAAGGTGGCAATGAAGTGATGCTTGCAGACAGGGGCCTGTCTGATTTTCAAGCAAAACCAAATCTTTCCAGAAGCATGTTGAGGCTTCAACTTTTGGCCCTGTTGCTTTGTTCAGACATAGATTTTTTTTAGTCCAGATGTTCTAAAATGTGGAGTAGTATGGATCACGTGACACTGACTATTAATGTGGTTAACAGTTTTTATTCCTCTGGTCAGAATCCATTGAATGCCTGAGGAGACAAGTTGATTTCAGTCCCTCTGAAGGAATAACGAGTTTTGATATGTCCTCTCAGTTATCAACCTCGGCTAGAGACTGTGTGTCTGAGCCCTCTTAGTTTCCATGTGTTGCACTGTCCATGCAGTTGATAGGTGGGAAATTTCCCAAAGTGATCAATCTAGTTTTATCCTTCTGTGATCCACTCTTATTGAAACTTTGGGCCAATTTGTAATTTGATTGGCAGTAGTCATTTCAAAAGTCCTGTAATGTAATTTTTTATAAGCAAAAAGCAGGGTGGTGTTTTTCAAACAATTGATGTTGTGACCTGTTAACATGTTAGCAGCAAGGCACTTAACATAATGGCAACCAGGTAACATAGCCTGGCAAGTGATTGTTATTATCAGTAGGTAGTATAAAATTGAGGAGTGTATTATGGTAATCTATGAAGGTAAAAAGTGTCCCTGGAAACTGAAAACACCAGTGTTGAAGAATATGCAACTTTTATAATATGGTTGCTCCTGAAATTACTGGAGTTGTACAAACTTACAAACAACATACAAAAAGGATATTACTTTAATTCACACTGGGGCATAGTGTTGCTGGCTGGGCTAGCATTTATTGCCCTTGAGAATGTGGTGGTGAGTTGCCACCTTGTGCTGTAGGTAGACCCACAATAATCTTAGGGAGGGAATTTCAGGATTCTGATCTAGCAATGAAGGAAAGGCAATGTATTTCAAAGTCAGATGGTGAGTGGCTTGGAAGGGAACTTACAGGTGGTGGTATTAGCATGTATCTGCTGCCCTTGTCCTTCTCAATGGTCATAACAAAGTTTAGAACATGCTGTCTCAATCTTTATGGTAAATATCTGCAGAGTGTATTGTGAATTGAAGCTCAGCAGCAGTGTACTGGGGTGGAGTGACTAAGTTTGTGTTGTGGTACCAATGAAGTGTGTAGCTTTTGTCCTGGATGGTGCCAAGCTTCCTGAGTGGTGTTGGAGCTGCATCCAGCCAGGTAAGTAGGGCGTATTCCATCACTGTCCTGATTTTTGTGCCTTGTACATGCTGGACAGACTTTGGGGAGTCATGAGGTGAGTGACTCACTGCAGTATTCTTAATCTCTGACCTGCTGTTTTGGCAATACAGTCATGAGTCCAGTTCAGTTTCTTATCAGTAATGCCCAGGATGTTGTAGGGGGTTATGATGGTAATGCCATTGAATGTCAAGGGAAGTGGTTAGATTGTCTAGTTGAAGATACTTATTGCCTGGCATTTGTGTGGTACAAACATTACTTGTCAATTTTTAGCCTAAGCCCAGACATTGTCCAGGTCTTGCTGCATTTGGACATGTGACCCTTCAGATACAGAAGCAGTCCAAATGGTGCTGTACATGGTACGACCATTTTTGAATTTCTCTCCTTATGGAAAGAAGGACATTGTCGCAGCTGAACCTGATTAGGTGAAAATGGTGAAACCTGTGCTAATTCTTTCAATGAGCAACCTTATTTAGACCCATATTCTTTCTACCAATAACCCTGACAAGCTTGTTATCCAGAATTATCTGTCACCTCTCTTTCAAAATTGTTGATGGTATCAACCTTAACCCCAGCTTTTGTCCATGTTAGAATTGTTTCCTTTTAAGAGTAAAACACAGCTCTGAAATTGAAAACAAGTGAAGCCCAAAGGACAAATATTGAAGAGTTGGGTGAGTCACAGTTCCTGACTGCCTGCACCTTGTCTGTATCCATGTTTGCACCTGGGTGTCCTCCAAAAGAGGAACCATGCTGTGTCCATTAAGACACAAAGCTTTGAGATGCAGTGTGTAGAGCTGGATGAACACAGCAGGCCAAGCAGCATCTGAGGAGCACAAAAGCTGATGTTTCGGGCCTAGACCCTTCACAAATGGGGGAAGGGGAGAGGGCTCTGAAATAAATAGGGAGAGAGGGGGATGCAGATCAAAGATGGGTAGAGAAGATTCTCCAGCATCTGCAGTTCCCAATATCTCTGATCATCATTTTAATCTCACTGCGAAGCCTCTTCCGAGGATGCCCAACCTGAAGTTACACCACCTCAGGGGATCTCTCTCCCACTGCAACTGTCTTGTCCATGTATCTTCTATCCGTCTTCAGTCCGCATCCCCCTCTCTCCCTATTAATTTCAGAGCCCTCTTCCCCATCCCCCTTTTCCGATGAAGGATCAAGGCCCGAAACGTCAGCTTTTGTGCTCCTAAAATCCACACACTGTTACCTTGGATTCTCCAACATCTGTAGTTCCCATTATCTTTGAGATGCAGTGCCTTATTTTCACCTTACACCTAAATTTTAATTTAGTGCCTTCCCTCCCAACCTGTCATCGCTTGTGTTGTTATTACCATGGCTAGGGCAGTGCATGTGAATTTTTTGTTTAATTAGAAACAGGGGTGATCTGGTGGTATAGAATAAAATATTGAGGTGCATAAATATATCACAGGATGGAAAAGGAAATAGCTGGGTTCTTTGTTCTAGATTTTGAATTCAGATTCCCTCCTATTGACAACATGGGAATTGAAACCATGTCCACAGAACACTAGTGACAAAAAAGCAAATGCTGGAATCCAAGGTAGACAGGAAGCTGGAAGAACACAGCAGGCCAGGCACCATCAGGAGAGAAGCAGCAATCAATGTTTTTGATATCACCCTTGTCCAGTTGTAGCGACTACAGGACACCTAGCTTAGAGGACCTCCTTGTGGACCTACTTCTGGGTCAGGCTGAAGGGCCTATCAGTAGACCCATAGAGGAAGCTCTAATTCCAGACTGTGTCTACCTATCTCCCACAGTGACATTATACTTGGAGAGGAACCATGTGCTGCCCAACAGTATACATGAGATTTTCAGAGACCATGTGTACCACATGGCTAATATACATTATCTCTTCCCCCCCCCCCCCCCGCCCACAACACTGTTCCAATTCAGTTTCACCCCTTGTTTTTTCTATCTTCTGTTACTGTTATGCTGTGGGCATTGATTGTAACTTGTTTTTAATTAGCTGTGTTTTGGTGGGGTTTTTGATTAAAAATCTGGGTTCATACTTTCCCAGTTTAGGAAAAAGTGGAAGATAGGAGTTCTGAACCCCTGACAAGCAGCATTTGTTATTTGGTTCCTTCATCTAAGGAAGAAAAAGCTGGTTTTTTGTCTGTAGAGGCTTGGCTTCCTTTTAAGGAAAGGATCCTGAAAGATAATGTGGAAATTGGTGTTTGTTAAACTGACTTTCAATAAAACATTTGTAAATCTCTGGAAGTCTTTGTTGCCTCAGTGATGCAGTTACCAAAAACTCGGCTAAAACATTTCTCTCATCCGTCCAGGTGCTGCCTAGTGATTTTTGTGATTGTGAATGATTTTCATAACCTCTAGAAATTGATTCATTCTTTTCAGTAATTTGACCCTATTTAATTCTATCAACAACTTTAATCTTGACATCTATTCGGCCATCTCACTTATTCCTAGGAGAACAGCCCTAAATTTTTCAACCCTTTCTTCTTTAAGTGAAGGCCCACTGAAATAGCTCTGCAAGCCTAACAAACTGCTAGCCAAACATTCTGACATACTATTGAATCACCATTTTTCATTTTTTCAAATCTCAAAGTATCTTCTGAACAGTACTGTGGGTGTACCTACATCACATGGACTAAAAAGCTTCAAATGTGGAAAGGAAAGCTTTCCTTTTTAACATGTATTTGCTGACTTAAATTGACTCCCAATCAAGCAACAAAGTTCTTAAATTTTCATTCTTGTTGTCAAACTTCCATGTGACTTTGCCCCTCCCTATACTTAACCTTTCCCAGCCCCACAACTTTGAAATATCTGAATTCCTCTAATTCTGACCTCTGGTCAAATTTCAATTCTGTACAGCAATGCCCCTGCAAACCTCTCTGCCTTGCCTTTTAAGACTCTTTGTAAAGGAATATTTTCTTTGTGGTTTGAAGTCATACATTTGGTTTGTAGATTTGTCTCAGCCAGAAGGGTAAGAAAGGCACTTGTGCAGTATCAATTGTGGAATAACTCCAGAGGCTAGTATCCTGACAGCAAGTCACCATTTACTTGTACATGGAGAGCCCTAGGCACTGATTGATTCAGCTTCCTGAGCCAGCTGAGTGAGCAGAAACCCTGATGTTCCTGTTTGTCTCTGTCAACCAGGGCTCTCTGACTGGACCAGATTAACAGTCCTAATCAGGGAAATCATTCTACAAGGTCCATCTTTGTAACCTCATTACAATCTCTGCAAACTGGTTCACCTCTCCAGCTTAAAAGAATGATAGTTAAGGGAGGGGTAAGTGTAATCAGCCAAGAATCACATTTCTAGTCTCTACCTACAAATTCTTATTGGAATGCACCTAGAATAGAATTATAAGCTATTGCACAGCCCTGTAATTGGGTGGCCTATTAATGCTAATGGTCTAGGGTTAGTGAAAAATGGATACAACACTTTCTTGCAGAAACCTGTATGAAAGAACTTTCTCAAATCATCTGAGGGCAATTCAAGAATCTGTTTAATATTCAGATTGGTAACTCAAACATTCCAATTGTGATATTTATTCTTTAAATATTGTTGCAAGTATTTAGTCCATAATTTGCTTTGGAATAACTTGGGGGAAAAGATTTAATTGGATAAATGGGGGCATCTAGTTGAGAAACAAACACAATTCTGATGTAAATGCAACTCCAAGCCTGGGTTTGTTACACTTACAGGGTAGAGCACAGCCTTATGTTGCAACGTCATATTTGGTGGAAAGACTTAAGCTAGAAATGTCTTAGGCATTCAGTAGGAATGTACAATATTTATGGGTTATAGAATCAAACTCATGTTGAAGTAAAATAACTTGCATTTCTGTTAGAGGATATCCAAAGTATGCCACATGGTTATGGGACGAGCAGGCTCACTTGTTTACATTGCCTGCTTTCTGAGGAAAATACCTAGGTAGTTTTGCTACGTTGTAGACTGAAGTACATTGGATTGAGAGTGAAAAGGTTGTTCATCAGACGTGCACTTTAAGCTGAAAAACTGCTAATTTTATCATTCACTGCAAGAAATGTAGTCTCATCTTCCACTTGAATTTGCTGGGGTGGGGGGGAAATCAATAAATGACTTGAAAGAGCTCATCTAGACTCGGTTATCTTTGCTTTCTCAAAACAGATGTTACCAGACCTGCTGAGTTTCTCCAACAATTTGTTTTTGTTTGATTTTGATATGAAACATGTTCCTGATGTGATGCAACTGGTCAAGCTATTCTATTCAGCAGAACACCATTTACTTAAGCACTAATTAAAATACAAGCAAAAGAATAACGTCAATGAAAATCTAACTGGATAATCGATCGTACCTGGTTTTCATTAACGGTCCCAATATGGTAACATCCCACAAACACACTGGCAAAAAAGGTAAATTCAGACACTGATTTCTTACATGCAGTTCTCCAATCCAAGAGGAAACTATCAACAGATTTGAGAAAGTAGCAGCAAGGAATCATTCACTGACGCTTTCAACTCTTCTGGGACGCAAAACAGTTTCTGACTGCTAAAGCAAAAAAAACTACAGCCTGGTTGAGAACTGGCCACTTCCATTCAAGCTGTTTCCATTGTTGCAACCTTTTTACAAAGCTGAAGGCCTCTCTAAGTTATTTACTTCAGCCATCTCCAGTAGTCAGTTGAACACCTCTGCTTTTGCAACCAGTCTTCAAACAAATACCCCAAGACAAACTTTTTAAAGTGACAACATCACTTAATCTTTCCCCCTTTAAAAACAGAACCAACAATACACAAAGATGGTTTTATTTTAAAAGTCTTCATCTTACACTCAGTACACTACAATACATATACACTACATTGACTCTTAAGCATGCAAACATTTGCCACTACATTCAGTGGCAGGAGTAAATGGACTGAAATAGAATGCCAATTCAGCACCTCTGCTCTTCTGACCCTCTTCAAAAAAAAATGCCCAAGACAAATTAACTACTTTAAAGTGATAGCATTTTTACTGGCTAATATTTTCCAGCATAATTTTGCTAATTTCATTTTGTCTTATTTGTTCTCTTTGGTTTCCTTTCGTCTGGACATGGCCTGCATCTGACCCTTAACTACCCTCTGAAATGACTTAGCAAACCAGTCGGGAAGGACAATTAATTCTCACCTGGCTAGTGATGCCCATATTCCATGAAAATAGAGAGCGGGGGGGGAGGAAATAGATGACTAGGAAATTAGCTACTTGCTTATGCAACTCTGCATTAGATGTGTAAGTGTAGCTTGTGGTGACCTTCCATTATTAATTCTGTCATGAATGCTGAATTTTACAAGATAGTTATGTTTAACTCAGTAAAACAATTTAATTTAAACCTCAGCTCTGAGATATGTCCATGTGATGATGTAATTGCAATGGAGAGAGAAGCTTGAAGAGGGCCCCCTGAGATGGTGAGTTTCAACAATTTTTGCAGCCTTTCACTAAGATGCAGAAACAAAAGAACTAGTGCTGTGGGAAAACAGCAAGAACTTTTAAAACATCAAAGTAGGACGGTGATAAGAGTTGGGTTTTCAGGATTTTTAAAACAAGATTAAATGAACAGTACAGATTTTAAGGAATGGAGGGTCTACGTTAAAGGGTTAATTTTAACTTCTGACAGGATAATGAAAGTATTACCACATGATCTTGCTCTCTTTCAGCCACAAAGACAAAGCATGTAAGATATTTCTAAATGGTTTCCTTGCCTTAGCAGGCTTTATAATTACTATCTTTAGAAGCATTACAAAACAGTAACATTATACAGAGGTGTGCCTTGTTGGTGCCTGTCATATCTGAGAAAACTCTGGCTCAGTGAAACAATTGTTGAAGGTCACCTGAAGTTTGAACCTACATGGAGCAACATGAATTTTTGCTTGAGCTGGAAGTGACAATGCAGACTGTTCCTGTACTGATGCATATCTGACATAAGGGTGATGTTATACAAATGTCTTCACAATGTATATTTTGGTTGTTTTATTCATTGAAATTAGGGTTTTATTTCATGCAGTATTATTTGCACGTTAATGTTTGAGTATGTTGATTTTTAGTTTGTTACAATAAAGTCCAAGTATGAAATCTTGTCATTCAGTTCTTTCCAGAGATTATTTCTCAGTAATTGTGCTTTAAAAGTTATTGGTCCCTCTGGAAATGTTAAGCTTTCCATCTCTGTCCAGCATTTTTCTATAAACACATGACTGAGAATAGAACTCGATATCTATGGTACATTGTTCAGCAGCTCATTTGTTCAATAGTATATTCACCCTTGTAAAGATAACTGAAGTGTGGTAGCGCTGGTGACTGTATCAAACTCACCTTGATTAGGAAAAACTGAAGTTTAAGAGCAATGCTGCCATACTACCTACTTAGACATTATTCAATCAGGCCACACTAGTTTCTACTTTGAGTTCAAACCAGTCTTCTAGATTGCTGTATTGTTTGGCCAACTATCAAAAGACAAATTATTAAAATAGACAATATGAAGAATTTCATCAATAGAGGGTATCTCAAATATTACCTTGTAGCCACTCCACTCCATCCTCTAGCCCTTCCCCTTTCAGAGCACTGCAGGCACTAAGGAAAGACATTAGAATGAAAATGAGAAAAATGCTGTCAAACACTTGTCCTGATTTGTAAGAGACACACATGCCTAATGAGGGAAAGGAGAACATATTTTAAAAATAAGTTGTTATACTCTCAATATGTTCACAAAAGTTTTTGATTTTGAAAATATTCATGGCAACTGAACATCAACATTCCTCTCTGCCGTACTACAATTGTCATTTGCAGCACTAATTTTGTTTGACATTTCTGTAGTTGAATGCAGAAGTAATATTTTACACAAGTCTTCAATCATTTGGTGAAGATTCCATCACCATGCAATACCTTTGTTCAGATCACACCATAATCTCAGGGTGGAAGTCTGTGGGAACCCAAATTGGAAGGCAGTATAGCTGGTAATAAGTTGAAAGTGTGCTCTGAAGACTGGAAAGCACATGAAATAAAGCTGAGCATCAAGTATACTTCAAAAGCAGAATTATGTCAAAAATGTAAAAGGAAAGGCAGTCACAACAAGGTAGACAATTGAAAGGCATAAATAGGGATACATGGGTATGATCTTATTGCTGTCGCAAAAACATGGCTATATGAAGACTGGTTACTGAATCCTAAAAATAGAATATTTTGAATAACAACAGATGAGGTGGGAGAAAAAGGAGCTTGACTTGGGTAACCCTAATACATGGATGTGAGTTTGCTCACCTGAGCTGAAAAGTTTGTTTTCAGATGTTTCATCACCATTCTAGGTAACATCAGTGAGCCTCTTGTGAAGCACTGGTGTTATGTCCCACTTTCTATTTATCTGTTTAGGTTTCCTTGGGTTGGTGATGTCATTTCCTGTCCTTTTTTCTCAGGATGGTAGATGGGCTCCAAATCAATGTTTGTTGGGAGTTCTGTTTGGAATGCCATGCTTCTAGGAATTCTCGTGCGTGTCTCTGTTTTGCCTTGTCCTAGGATGGATGTGTTGTCCCAATCAGTGGTGTCCTGCCTCATCTGTATGTAAGGATACTAGTGATAGTGGATCATTGTCTTTTTGTGGCTAGTTGATGTTCATGTATCCTGGTGGCTAGCTTCCTGCCAGTTTGTCTAATGTAGTGTTTGTCATAGTTCTTGCAAGGTATTTTGTAGATGTTCGTTTTGCTTGTTGTCTGTATAGGGTCTTTTGGTTCATTAGCTGCTGTTTCCTGTTCTTTTTGAATATGCTGTCTGGGTACCTAATGAACACAGTCCACTGCTTTTTCTCAGCAACAAACAGGGAAAACGTGCCCAGAAACCATAACTACTCTCCCCTATATCAAAGACCCTTCGGAAATGACTGCCAGACTACTTGGGCTTCTTGGCATCACAGTAGCCCACAAACCTACCAACACACTAAAACAGCAGCTAATGAACTAGCCATGAAAAGACATGACCCACTATCACTCGTATCCTTACATACAGATGAGGAAGGACACCACTTTGATTAGGACAGGCCAAACAGAGACACGCATGAGAATTCCTAAAGCACGGCATTCCAAACAGAACTCCAACAACCGTGTTGATTTGGAGCCCATCTACCATCCTCTGGGGGGGAGAGAGAAAGAACAGGAAATGACATCACCAACCCAAGGAAACCTAAACAAATAAATAGAAAGCAGGCCATAACACCAGCGCTTCACTCAAGGCTCACTGATGTTACCTAGAATGGTGACGAAATATCTGAAAACGAACCTTCCAGCTCAGTGAGCAAACTCACATCCAAAGTCCCATCCAGAATCTCAACCTGAGCTACACATCTTCTCTAAACTCACTAACCCCAATACAATTAAGGGATGATCTCAAATCATAAGTAGTGTCTGTTTGGGCGGAAAGAAGAAACTGCACAGCAGTAGATATTGTTTAGAAATATCTGTAGACCACCAGATTGTAGTGGTATTGTGAGGCTTGGTATTAATCAAGTAATAAGTATCAACACAGTTACTGTAGGTAACTTCAAACTATATGCAGACTTCATGAACCAATTAGGCACTAACCACAAGGGGACAAGTTTCTGGAAGGGAATGAGAGAATAGAGAGCTACAGATCTATTAGACTTGCATTGTACTAGGGGAAAATGCTGAAATCTACTATAAATGAGATTTTTTAAAAACCTGTTTGATAATGATCTGATTGAATACAGTCAGCATGGATTTGTGACCTATTGTGTGCAGTTTTGGTCTCCAAATTTGAGGAAGAACATTCTTGCTATTGAGGGAGTGCAGCGTAGGTTCACGAGGTCAATTCCTGGAATGGCGGGACTATCATATGTTGAAAGATTGGAGCGACTGGGCTTGTATATGCTTGAGTTTAGAAGGATGAGAGGGGATCTGATTGATATGTATAAGATTATTTAAGGGATGGGTGAGTCCAGAACCAGAGGATACAGTTTAAAAATAAGGGATAGTCCATTTTAGAACAGAGTTGAGGAGAAACTTCTTCACCCAGAGAGTGGTGGATGTATGGAATGCTCTGCCCCAGAAGGCAGTGGTGGCCAAGTCTCTGGATACTTTCAAGAAAGAGATGGATAGAGCTCTTTAAAGATAGTGGAATGGAGGGTTATGGGGAAAAAGCAAAGGCAGGAACAGGATACTGATTGTGGATGATCAGCCATGATCATAATGAATGGTGGTGCTGGCTCGAGGGCCGATGGTCTACTCCTGCACCTATTGTCTGTTGAATGCGAAAACAGACACCACCATTAGTAAGTTTGCAGAAGATGCCAACATTGATGGCATAGTGGACAGTGAAGGTTTTCTAAGATTACAAAGGGATCTTAATCAAAGGAAAACTGGCCAATGGAGTTCAATGTGGATAAATGCAAGGTATTGTATTTTGGTACAACCAACAGGAATGGAGTTTATACAATTAATAGCATGGCCTTGGCTAGGCTAGTGTTCTAGAACAGAGGAACCCACAGGAGGTAGATAATTCTTTGAGGTTTGCATCACATACAGACAGGGTGGTTTAAAAAGGCATTCAGCACACTTGCCTTCCTTGCTCAGTCCTTTTGAGTATAGGAGTTGGGAAGTCATGCTGAGATTGTATGGCATGTTGGTGAGGCCTCTCCTGGAGTACTGTGTCCAGTTCTGGTCACCCAGTTACAGGAAGGATATTATTAAGCTGGAGAGGGTTCAGAAAAGATTTACCAGGATGTTGCTGGGTATGAAAGGTTTGAGTTAGAAAGAAAGGCTGGGACCTCTTTCACAGGAGCAGAGGAGGTTAAAAGGTGACCTTTATAGAAGTTTATAAAATCTTGAAGGGTATTGATAGGGTTAATGGTAAGTGTCTTTTTCGCTAGAATGGGGGACTTCAAGACTAGGGTGAGAGGAGAGAGATTTCAGAAAAAACATGAGGGGCATTTTTTTTTACACTCAAGGTGGTTTAAGTGTGGAATAAGTGTCCTGAGGAAATGCTGGATATGGCTCAGCTACAAGACATTTGGATACATACGTGAATAGGAACAGTTTAGAGGGATGTTGGCCAGGAGCCAGCAGGTGGGACTAGTTTAGTTTGGTCCAACCAGTCTTTGTTTAACATAATCCCAAAGAGTCTGTTCCCAGGCTGTAAAACTCCATATTAGTCCAGACATCACCCAGCAGAAGTCAGCCAAACTTTTCCAAACCAGGCTTAAAACTGGGAATAACTCTACAATTTTTTGAATGAAGATCAGTGCAAAAAACAGTAAAAAGCTGATGTTAATTACATCTACCAAGGCCAACTACATGACATGTTTCTACGATCCATTAACCTACCATATATGCCAAGGTTTGTCTTTGATGTTATTAAGCCCTAACATCTGGGACACTGCAACTGATGGCAAAGCATCACTCAGGTCCATTTTATTTGCGAAAAAGAGAATAGGGATTCGTCTCTGCAAGATATCTGCAAATGTAAACATGATATTCATTTAGTATCTGAGCAAAAGGAGTTTAAGCCTGCGCCCAAAATCAGAGCTATAATATCCAATTTCTCAAATACCAGATCAGCACAATATTTCTTTTAAAATGATCTGTTTTCATCTGACAACACTCATACGGAAAACAGTGTGGTAGTATGAGAGCATAGTAACCTGTTAATCACTTGCTCAATTAGCTATTCATCACATTCAAATCTAAACAGTAAGAAACTTAAAGCTGTTCAACAATTGAGAACATCACCATTCAAATTGTTTATTTTCCACCTGATGTCAATATGTGTACTTCCTGGCAGGGAATATAAAGTAAGACAGGGGTACAGATTTCAGACCATTTAGCTCCAATGTGAGGTGGAGCAAGAGGTCCAACAGAAAGGTCATGATAAAGGAAAACACAGCAGATCTTCTACAATGGGTTGCAGTGTAGCCAAACTGACTATTTGATTAAAATCAAGTACCCTTCTATCAGTCAGAGTATGCAAAACATATCTGAAGATTTTTGCCAGAGGAGAAAGAGTAGTACATTCAAAATGATATTAAAAGGCACCAACATTATCTGACATGGAAATCTGCATTTTTGTCCAAACTCAAATCTGTCCTAAATGAGTGCATTGCATTGCTGAAACCAGACTGCGGATGTTGAGTCCTACGTTACCTGGATGAATGAGGAGAGCATCCAATTCTTGTTTAGCCACAACAAATCTTTGTTTGTCTGCACAGTCAATGACAAAAATAATGGCATCAGCATCCCTGCAATGAATCAAATGTCAAAAAAATTTATTTACAAGAATTTTGATAATTTTCAGAAAGAATAAATCCTTCATGTAGGCCAGATACCTACATGTCCCTAATGTTGGCAGTAATATGTTGGCACAGCTGGAGAACTGGTTGACAGACAGGAAACAGGGTAGGAGTAAATGGCTTATTTTCTGAGTGGCAGGCAGTAACTAATGGAGTACCACAAGGATCAGTACTTGGGCCTCAGCTATTCACGATAAATATGATATGACTTGGATGAGGGAACCAATTGCAATATTTCCCAGATTGCTAACAACACAAAATTAGGTGGGACTGTGAATTGTTAGGAGGATGTAAGAGGGCTTCAAGGAGGTTTAGACAAGTTGTGAGTGGGCAATACCTGACAGAGGCAGTACAAGGTGACTAAATGTAAAATTATACACCAGTGTGAAAAACAAAGTAAAATATTATTTAAGTAGTGATATAATGGGAAGTGTGGGTGTTCAAAGGTATCTGGGTATCCTTGTACACCAGCCAATGAAGACAGGAAGGTGCAGCAAACAATTAAGATGGTAAATGATATATTGGTATTCATTGCAAAAGGATTTGAGTTCAAAAGTAGGGATGTCTTACTGCAATTAGATAGGGCCTTGGTGAGACCACACCTGGGTATTGCATGTAGTTTTGGCCACCTTACCTCAAAAGAATATATCTTACATTGAGGGTGTGCAGCGGAGTTTCACTTGGCTGTTTTTGGGGATGGCAGGATGGTCTTATGAGAAGAGATCAATTGGGCTTTTATTCACCAGAGTTTAGAATTCTAACAGTGTTGAATATACTAAACGCAGGGAGAATGTTCTATCTGTTTGGGGAGTCTACAATCATGGGACATAGTCTCAGGATACAGGATAGACCATTTAGGACTGAAATGGGAAAAACTGTCTTCACTCAAAGGGCAGTGAAATTGTGGAATTCTCTATCACAGAAGGCTGTGAAGGCCAATTCACTGAATACAGTCAATAAAGACAGAGTTAAATTTTTAAATGTTAAAAAAGGCATCAAGGGGCATAGGAAGAAAGTGATAAAATGGATTTTTTAAAAATTCACTCATAGGACATGGGTGTTGCTGGCTGGCCAGCATTTATTGCTCCACTACACACTCTAGCTTTCCTTGAAAAGGTGATGGTGAGTTGCCTTCTTGAACCATTGCAGTCCACATGCTGTAGGTTGACCCACAATGCCCTTTGGGAAGAGATTCCAGGATTTTGACATGGCAACAGTGAAGGAATGGTGATTCAGACAGAGGATCAGCCATGATTATATTGAATGGCAGATAGGCTCAAAGGCCTGGATGAAGCTCTCTTACTTTTTTTATGTCTATATTTTTCTATATCAGTAGCTTTGTGAATCAAATAAATTTTGTGGAGCTGCCAACTAAGGAGTTTTCATTCTTAATAATCTGCACTATTCCAATGAAACTAAGTGTAAGCTTGAATAATGGTATCTCAATTCCTCCTGGACTTTTATAGCCCCTATGCCAGCATATAATCCTTTGCCCATCTCCTCTTGGCCCTTTATAGTCTTATTTAGGGCTAACTCATGTACCCCATCAACCACATTTTGCTTTTGAACTCATCATGCTAATTCACAATTATATACAATGAGCAGGATCCATGCAAAAATGACATAATTTATGTTGTGTAAAATAATGGTCTGAGTGCCTATTACAGATTTCACTACAGTGAAAAAATTCTCACTCATGAAAACTCCCACATTTACTAGATCAATAATCCTTCAATTACATAGAACAGATATTTCATTCAAATGTACAATCACTAATAATAAGTAATTTGAAGCTATTGTTCCATTTCAGAGCATATATTGTAATTTGTTACTGTCAATCAAATGGACATGAGAGGCTTCCCATTGCTATAGTGGATCATAAAATAACAGCACATGATAAAAGGGATAAAATGTCAGCATAAATAAAGGATTGGTTAGCTAACAGAAGCAGAGAGTATGGGTAAATGGATAATTTTGGCAAGTGGAGTGCCAGAGAGATCAATGTTAGGTCTTCAATTATTTACAATAATCTCAATGATTAAGATGATGGGGCTACGTGTATAGCAGCTAAATTTGTTGATGACACCAAGCAAGATAAGAAGGTGTGTGGCATGATGGCTAATTGGTTAGCTCTGCTGCCTCACAGCTCCAGGGACCTGGGTTTGATTCCAGTCTTGGATGACTGTCTGTGGGGAGTTTGCACATTCTAGCCAAGTGTGCATGGGTTTCCTCTGGATACTCTGGTTTCCTCCCACAGTTCAAAACTTTGAACATTAGGTGGATTGGTCATGTTAAATTGCCCATTGTGTCTAGGATTGTGCAGGCTGGGTGGGTTAGCCATGGGGAATGCAGGGCTACAGCATAGCAAAATAGATCTGGGTGGGATGCTCTTTGGATTGTTAATGTCTATTTGATGGGCCAAATGGTTGCTTCTACACTGTAGGGATTCTAAGATGAGTTGTCAAGAGGAGATAGAGAGTCTGATGTTAACAGGTAAGTAAGCTGCAGTAATTGGGCAGATCCTGGTGGTTAAATATGAACCTGACCATTTTAGCAGGAAGAATTGTAAAGTATTCTATTTAAATGGAAAAAGCTTGCAGGACTCAGTGGTACAGAAATGTCTATCACACAAAAGTTAGGATATGGGTACAGCAAGTGATTTGGAAGGAAAATAGGATATTGTCATTTATTGAAAGGGGAATGGAATTTTTAAAAAGTTAAATACTGCAGTAAGTTTATTGCAGCTGTATATGCTAAAGTCACATCTGGAGTACTGTGTATAGTTTTAGTGTCTTTATTTAAATAAGGATATAATTGCATCAGAAGTAGTTCAAAGAAGATTCATTCACCTCATGGGAACAAAGGCTTATTTTATTTTATTTTATGACAGATTTCTGCAGGAAGATGTCCTTTGTCCATTTTTCCTGATTAAACCTAGATTGTGAGCATTAACAGGCCATTCAATTATGAGACTGCAATAAAATTTAATTCTGTTCTAGATGCATTCCAACAGGTTCATTGAACAGGTTCAGCCTATATCCTTTGGAGTTCAGCAAAGTGAGACATAATATTATCAAAACACAAAAGAGACTAGATCGGGTGGGTACCAGTGGGAATTTTCCACTTGTGATATACACTGAAACGAGGGAACATGATTTAAGAGTTTGAGATCTCCCATTTAATACAGGGATGGTGAGACTTTTTTTTCTCTCGGGTCATCACAGTCTATAATTCTCTTCTCTGATGGCTGGGTCTATAAATTTATTCAAGGCTGAGTCAGATTTTTGACTTTGGATGAAGACATGAAGGTATACTTGCTACATTTGCTGATGACACAAAAATAGGTAGGAAAGTGAGTTGTGAAGATTACATACGAGGCTACAGAAAGAAAGGTGAAATGAGTGGGTAAAGATCTGGCAAATGAAATATAATGTGGAAAAATGTGCAATTGTCTATTTTGGAGAAAGAATTAAAAATATGCACATTTGTCTAAATGGTGAGAGATTGCATAACTCTTGAGATACAGAGAGATCTGGGTGCCCTAGTGAATGAGTCACAAAACACTATAGTGCAAGTAGAGCAATTTCACTCACAACCCATATAAATCTTGTATATTCCTGTTGAATGCCTAAGCCATTACTAGCTTAGAGATCACTGTTTAAGTCTTTCCACATCAAATATGATCTTGTGGGATAAATACAGGCTGTGCTATCTTGTAAGTGTGATAAACCCAGGCTTGTTTGAGTTACATTTACATCAGAATTGTGTTTAAGTTTCTCAACTAGACGTCCCTATTATCCTGTTAAAACTTTCATCCCTAACACAGTTATATTCTAAAACGTGTATATTATGAACTAGATATTTGTGACAATATTTAGAAACTGAATAGCACATAACTGTATGTTTGAGATAGGAATCTGAGTTTTTAACCAGATTTTTGAATTGCCTTGCCAATGATTTGTGAACTTCCTTTCCAACAGATTTCTGCAGGAAGATGTCCCTGTGTCCGTTTTTCATGCATAAACCTAGATTGTGAGCATTGATAGGCTATTCAATTATGGGGCTGTACAATAAAATCTAACTCTGTTCTAGATGCATTCCAACAAGAATTTGGAGGCAATGATAAGAAATGTGAATCTTAGCTGATTACACTTGCCCCTCCCCCAACTGTCATTCTTTTAGGCTCGGAGAAATGACCCAATTTATAGTCGTTGTAATGAGGTCAGCCAGAGTTCCCTGATTGGGACTGTTAATCTAGTCCAATCAGGGAGTCCTGGCTGACAGATATAAACAGGAGTGTCAGAGGTGCTGCTCGCTGTAGGAGCCAGCTCAGAGCTAGCTGTGTCAGTGTCATGTCCAATGCTTGTCTAAATAAGGGGTGACTTGGTGGCGAGGTACCGACCTTCATGGAATTATTTCAGTAAAGATCACCTTATTTAAGGAAGAATGTAAAAAATATTGGAAGCATTTCAGAGACTATTACGAAACTATTACCTGGAGTGGGCTTTTGAGGAAATTTTGGGCATGCTATGTGTATATACTCTGGTATTTATGGAGTAAGAGACAATTTGATTAAGCAAGTAAGATTTTGAGGAGTCTTCATGTGACAGATGTGGATGTGGTATTTCGTGTTATGGGAGAATATAGAATGAGGGGTCATTGCTTAAAATAAGGGATTGTCCATTTAAAAAAGATATGAGGTTTTTGTTTCCCCATCAATTTGAATGTGTTTGGAATTATTTTCCGAAAAGATAGTGGAAGCTGAACTTTTAAGTATATTTTAGAGATGGATAGTTCTTCTAAAAGTGAAGTTCTGCAGGCGCTGGAAATCTGAAACAAAAATAACAGATGCTGGTGAAACTCAAAAGGTCTGGCAGCATCTGTGGAGAAAGAAAGAGTTCATGATTTAGATCCAAAGATGATTCTTTGAAAGATGACAGCAGTGTTTTAGAGGTATTTAGACAAATATGTGAGCAAGTAGGGACTACAGAGATACAGATTATGTGCAGACAGATGGGATTAGTTTAGAATGGCACCATGATCAGCACATAAATTGTGGGTACTGAAGGGCCTGTTCCTGTGCTACACTCTGATATGTCCTTTATTAAAACAGTTTCTTAGTGAGCAAAGGTGCAAAAGGTTAACGGGGCAGTGGTCCCATCACTTTTGTTTTTGTCTAGATAGATGTCCAAAGTGCTTGCACAGTCGCAACTTCTGGAACCACAATGCTATAAACGGTGTCGGTACCTCAATCACTGTGCATGAAACCTCAGAGCAGCTGAATGGAAAATGCTGATCAGTGACAGAGTGGAATATGGATTTAGGTTACAAGCTGATCAATCATTATTTTTATTGAATGGTGGAGCAGGTTCAAAACAACAAATGGCCCTCAACTATTCCTGTGTTCTTATGATTGTTTATTTTCTTCATTCACAGGATGAGGGTGCCACCGGCCAGGCAGCATTTGTTACCTATCCCTAATTTCCCAAAGGGCAGTTCAGTGTCAACCACATTGCTGTGGGTCCGGAATCACATGTAGGCCAGACCAGGTAAGGATAGCAGTTTCCTTCCCTCAAGGGCATTAGTGAACCAAATGGGTTTTTCCAATAATTGACAGTGGATTCATGGTCATCATTAGATTCTCAATTCCAGATTTTTTTATTGAATTCAAATTCCACCATCTACTGTGGGATTTGAACCTGGATTCCCAGAACATTACTTGGGTCTCTGGACTAACAGTCCAGCAATAATTCCACTAGGCCATCACACCCCCCCCCCCCCCCCCGCTGTTATTGTGAAATCATTCATACAGCATCCATCCTATATCAGCAGGTAGAGTGAAATAACAAGCAAGATTCACTTTTTAACTGTCCAAACCTTTTTTTCAAAGATTTAAAGGGCAGAATCAGGCTTCTTTGGCATTTGATTTTGACAGAGACTTGTGACATCCTTCACGAATTACCTTTATGTTCGTTTTTGCAGGTCTGTTGACAGTTCCAATGAGCTTGCTTGTTAAATCCTCGCTGTGGTTTATGTCTCTTTTGTGCAAATTCATGCCAACTTTAAAACACTTCAAAAGGCACCTTAATTCATTCAAAGGGTGTCTTAACTCCAACAATATTGTCTCAGGATCATGTACAAAAAGTATGCCTTACCTCTGCAAAGTGTCCCTGTGTATACAAGGAAATGCATAAATTTCACAACTGTTCTTTTCAGGTCCATTCACACTTAAGGTATGAAATTCCCAGAACACCAAAATCCAATCTGGGTGGCAGCTGGCCATTTAATTCATCAGCTGGCACTGTAAAACCACATATGCACAAATTTGAACCTGTCCCAAATTAACATACACATGAAAATGGTAAGGCATGTATTCACTGCCTGCAATTTCAGACTCTTCTACCATTTTCTTCACAATGGAGAGCCATACCATCGTGGCCAAAATCCAGTCCAGTATATCTGTAGCCTGTCAAGTGAGGTGGTACATTTAAAAAGACAGGTAGCATCATGTTCCCAATTCCACATTCTCTGACTTTATTACTGGGGCATCTTATCAAAGGCTTTTTGAAAATCCACATAAATTGTATCCACTGCATTACAATTGTCTTGACTCCCTATTAGATCTGCATAAAATGTAATAAAGCCAGTCAAGGAAGATTTTCTATATAAAAAACCATGCTGAGTATTCATTATGATTATTTTCATTCTGTTCGATGATGTGCTGACCCCCTTGTTAAATGTAGGACAATTCAGAATAGGCAATAAATGTGGACCGAGCCTGTGGCACCCATTTTCTGTGAGCAACCAAAAGAAAGTTTATATCCTCTGGTGTGAAAGAGGCTTATAAATAATAGAAGCAGGCCTGAGAATTCACAGTGTTTTACAGCAAAATGATTAATAAATTGACAAAAAGGGAGAACAGTGAATTAGCCAGAAAAATAGAAACTTATTGTGATTGCTTCTGCAAGTATAAATAGGCACAGGAGTAGGCCATTCAGCCCCTCAAGCCTGTTTCTCCATTCAATGAGATCATGGCTGATCCATGGCCTAACTCTTTATACCTTTGTACCCTTAATATCTTTGTTTAACAAAAATTGATCTACCTCAGATTTAAAATTAACAACTGATCCAGCATCCACTGCAGTTTATGGAAGATAGTTCTAAACATCTACCGCCCTTTGTATATGGAATAGCTTCCTTATATCCCTCCTGAATGGTCTGGCTATAATTCTCAGACTATGAGCCAACTAGAATCCCCAACTGGTAGAAATAGTTTATCTTCATCTACCCTGTTTTTTTCCTGTTAATATATCTTCAAGACTTCAATCAGATCGCCTCTTAACCTTTTAAATTCTAGAGAACATAGGCCAATTTTTTATAATCTTTCCTCATAACTCCTAAAGTACAGGTATCATTCCTGTAAATCTACCATGTACTCCTTGCAAGGCCAACATATCTATCTTAAGATGTGATATCTAGATTTGATCATAGTACACCAAGCGGGGTCAAACCAGGGTTTTGTATAACTACAGGCAAACTTTCACATCCTCGTACTTCAGTCCTCAAGATATCAATTCCATTAGCTTTCTTCCTTATTTCCTGCAGCTACAAAGATCTTGATCAGTTGAGTCAATTGGCAGAAGAGTGCCAAATGGAAATTGATTTGGATAAATATGAAATATTGCATTTTGGTAACACAAACAAGGGCAGGACTAATTCAGTTAAAGTAGGGCCTCCAGTAGTATTGTAGAACAGAGACACCTAGGGGTTCAGTTACATCATTTTTTGAAGTTTGCATCACATGTAGATAGTGTGGCTAAGAAGGCATTTAGCATGCTTGCCTTCGTTGCTCAGACCATTAAGTATAGGAGTTGCAATGTTATGTTGAGGTTCTACAAGATGTTGGTGAGGCCTCTTCAGAAATGCTGTGTCCAGTTCTGGTCACCGTGCTACAGGAAGGATATTATTAAGCTGGAGACAGTTCAGAAGAGATTTACCAGAATGATGCCAGGAATGGAGGGTTTTGAGTTATAAGGAGTGGTTGGATAAGCTGGGATTTTTTTTCACTGGAGCATAGGGGATCCAGGGTGACCTAACAGAGGTTTATAAAATCATGTAGGATATCAATTAAGTTAAATGGTAGGTACCTTTTCTCTACTGTGGGGGATTTTAAGACAAGGGGACTTCTTTTTAAGTGACATGAGAAAGATTTAGAAAAGACATGAGGGTTAATTCTTTTACATAGTGATTTGTGTATGGCATGCACTTTATGATGAAGTGGTGTAAGTGGGTATAGTTAGATAAGTTCATGAATAGGAAGTGTTTAGAGGGATATGAGCCAAGTGCAGGCAGGTGGGACTAGTTTAGTTTCGGATTATGTTCGGGATGGACTAGTTGAACCGCAAGGTCTGTTTCTGTGCTGTATGACTCTGACTGTGTACCTGTTTGTGACATTTCAAGACATATGCATTTTAGCCCCCAAGTCTCTTTGGCTGTTACCTGTATTTAACTTAATATCATCTAGAAAGTACTCTGATCCATGCTGTTTTTTTGGTAAAAATAGAAAACCTCTTACTTGTGTACATTGAACTCCATCTGCCATTTTTTTGCTTGTTCAATTTGTCTATCAATATCCCTTTGTAATTCAGTGCTATCATTTGCACTGTCAATAAAACCACCTAACATTCTGTCATCATCAAATTTAGTTATATGACTTTCTGTGCAATTATCCAAGTTGTTAATACATAATGTGAATAATTGAGGCCTTAACACAGATTCTTGTGGGACACTACTGGTCATATTCTACCAGTTTAAGTATCTATCTGTTATTCCTACTTTCTGTCGCCTGACACTCATCCAACTTCTCAGCCATGTTAGTAATTTTCCCTCAGTTCTGTGGGCTTCTATCTTAGTTAACAGTCTCTTATGTGGGATTTTATCAAATGCCTCTGAATACATATAAGCAACATACATAGACATTCCCCTGCCCACTATCTTAGTCATCTCTTCACAAAAATTCAGAGGTTCTCCCTGACCAACTGAAAATTTTCAAAGTGTTCAGTAACACTATCATTGATTATAGACTGCAACAACTTCCCCACCATAGATGTTAGTATGTTATAAAATGGCGAGTAGCAAAAGTAGATGGTAGTCCTTCACAAACAGAATTCTTGAAGCAACTGACTAACTTGCCCAAGCAAATGAACTGATATCAGAGGCTGCTGTTGACTTATTGCACTGGGATTCCCCCCCACCCCACCACCCTCCGAAAGAAACATATTTTCCTTGACTTAACTGAGGTTGATGTACATGCAGTATATTTGCTGTCTTTCTGCTGGTACGTGGTTCAAGTGTGAGATTGACATAGCATGGTGCAGTACAACAACATTGTCTATCCCCTTATTTTCTCACTGCTGGTGACTATTACAAGCTCTCTGGCTTGTGTCTGTGCCAAACGCCAAGGGAAGGCAGAAGCGCTCTAATCATTTAAGCTTTAGTTGACAGGGAAAACTGCAAAGAGGCAAGGCAGACCATCAAGCTGGAAGCATCCAGGCAGCTACAAAATTAGTAAGCACTAAGAAAGCAAATGAGATCCCCTGAGATGCTGCCTGGTCATATCCATAAGATTAGTACTTGTCCCTATATGCAAGGTGTCCTGGCAGCAGCATTGCAAGGGAACGTGTTAAATGTGCTCCCAGGTGCAACACAGAAGTGCAGAACAATCTTCTGAGTGGACTGGAGGTGTGACTTGAGGGTGTGGTGAGGCTGATGCTTGGGGTATGTATGTAGTCACTGCCCATGGAACATACCCTAAGATGTTGGTACCTGGTGTCTGAGATGGAGGACCAGAGGAACAAGCAGAAAGTTGGAGTCACCAAGTACCCACTCTGACTTTCATGTTCAATTCAGTTTCTCTCTGGCAGGTGGAAAAATGAGACTATGAATCTTAATGAAGTGCCATTAAGCAAGAATGAGATGCTAATTAATGCATGCTAACACATACAAACAGGCCTGTCACCATACAGGAGGAGAATTTTATCTCACTATTCAACATTTCGGTTAACTGTGCATTCTTTTACAGTTCAGGTACCACAAAGCCATTTAATTGACACCAAAATTACAAAAAGGGATTTTTCTCCTGATATTGAGAAGTTCTTCACTGGCCACCTTACCCAAATTTCCATATTTTTCAAATTTCTCAGCAGTGCCCACATCATTTAGTTCCTTTGATGAATATGGGAGTGAAAAGATATCGGGGTAGGCAGGAAAGTGTAGTTCAAGCTGCAATCAGATAAACCATGATGTTATTGAAGGGCTGAAAAGACCCAAGGGCTAAATGGCTTACTTCTGCTCTGACTTTGTATATTCATATGCTGTTCTTCACAGAGCATTATGAAGCTTTGGAATTGTCTACCCTCATGGATCCCTGTTGAGCGTCATTTTTGAACACATGCAGAACTGAGATTATTAATCTATCGAAGAATCAAGGTCTATGGAAAGTGAGCAAGAATGTGAAATTGATGAAGAAGATCAAACCTGACTGTACTGAATGATGGAGCAGACTTGAGGGACAGAATAGTCTACTCCTGCTCCAAATTCTTCTGATCTTACTCTATACAACTCAAGCAAGTAACTAGGTTAACTGAGCTCAAGAATGTATCCACAGCAGTCCTAATTTGTAACACTTCCCCATTGTCTCCGTTCATGCTATCATTCTGTTTCATTCTTCTTCCACAGAGCATTCATACCAAAATTTTCCCTATTTCTCCCACACCAAGCATCACTTCCAGCATATGCCTCTCTTTATTTATGTTTATTTTTGTTTGCCATGATTGCAATTAATTTCTCCAGTCAGTATCCTGTTTTTATTGTAACTCATTACTTCACACTCAAGAATATGTACAATGATATTTACAAATCAGAGCAAATGCATCAAATGAACAATTCACAGATAATGTGCAAACACAAAGTTTAACTCATGTATTTTACATAGAAAATAAAAGCTATCATCTCACTTACTCATAGTATTTTTCCCACAAGTTTCGGTATCTTCCCTGGCCAGACATATCAAACACAGTGAAAGAAAACCTGAAATTATACAAAGTAATTTAAAAAAAACATGATTACTGTATGTCAGTGAATGCCTGTTTTCTTCTTCTCCATCTAGACGTGTCAGGGTGAGCAGACAGCAAATGCTAGTACAGAGATAAAACAAAAGTCTGTGCTGTCTTTAGTATATTGTTATTTTATCTTTTGGGCTTAAGCCTGAATTATCTGGCTGCCACGTAATTAAACTAACTAAAATAGATTTGGCAAGTCTTGACTGCGCAAGGCTTTGGCAAAACCATCAAAACTCAACACTTAAAAAAGTCCAGAAAGGAAACACTTCATTCTTAAAGCTGTATGGACAACAAAAAGAAAAGTGGTTAGGAAAGTGGAAAAGAAAGAGAACAATTTACATATGTATTAATTACTATACCTAGATGTAGAGAATTTCTCCACACTAAATCCAGTTGTTGGGAATAGGTCCTTGGCCTGTGCCTGAAGAATAAAGGGGAAGGTTGAGATCAAT
The DNA here is from genome assembly GCF_030684315.1 of Stegostoma tigrinum. Taxonomy (NCBI): domain Eukaryota; kingdom Metazoa; phylum Chordata; class Chondrichthyes; order Orectolobiformes; family Stegostomatidae; genus Stegostoma; species Stegostoma tigrinum. The sequence goes on along the minus strand of NC_081368.1, from coordinate 41,036,061 downwards.
TCCAAACAATTACTGTATGGAGACTTGATTTAACTGTCCAGTCTTTTTCATTTCAGATATCACAAAGCCACTTAATAGACACCAAAATTACATTATGACAGTCAATAATTCCCTGAAATTTAAACCAGATTTATTTCTCAATCAGTACACATCCTCTCTGCCTGAAGTATGGATTTGCTTTTGGGAAAGGAGAAAAATCAGCTTTGGTTTTTATTTCTGATCATTTTCTCTTGATTCATCTGTATTCATCTTTCCTGGAAACCTGCAGTTTTGCCTTTCCAAAGGAAACTAGATTCGATGTAAGATGACGATGGAATAGGATGCTCCAGCCGGAACTTATCCACTCCAGTTGGTCGCCCTGAGTAGGGACGCCAGTGACCAACAACCCAACATGGGGATACCAGAGGCCAGGTGCAAACCACCTGGAGGGCCATGTGCTGGTCTGCTGAAAGACTGTAATCTTTGTCTTTTTAACTTGCTTCTTGTTTTTCTGACTTAGGGTGATACTGTGTACAGCGGTAATGTATCCTTTTTTTCTCTATTCTATAACTAAGGACTGTACCTTAGGTACTCTGTGTAAAATGGCACCACGTGTTGGTGACAACCAACTTATCTGTAACGAGTATCGGTACGGTACCTACAAAGAAATGGTATCTTTGTACCTTTGGCACTGTAAGTGGCAACTTTTAAACTATTCATTGTGCTCATTTGAGTACATGCAACAATAAACCTAATTCAATTCAACATACCGCATTGGAAAAAATCTGACAATGGTATATAATAGGGAAAAATTGAAATGGATTGTTTTGGTAGGATAAATTAAAGAAAAGAACAATTACAAAATGTTACAGTGCAGAGGAATCCAGGTGTTTACATGCTAACTTTTATTCCAAAGGGAATTGATGATGAAAGTCACAATGTTACACTTCAGTAATGAAAGGCATTGGTGAGACCACATCTTGAATACTGTGTACAATTTTAGTCTCCTTATTTATGGAAGAATGTAAAATATGTTGATGCAGTTCAGTGTAGGTCTACCAGATTGATATCTGGAATAGAGATAATGGGAACTGCAGATGCTGGAGAATCCAAGATAATAAAGTGTGAAGCTGGATGAACACAGCAGGCCAAGCAGCATCTCAGGAGCACAAAAGCTGACGTTTCGGGCCTAGACCCTTCATCAGAGCTGATGAATGGTCTAGGCCCGAAATGTCAGCTTTTGTGCTCCTGAGATGCTGCTTGGCCTGCTGTGTTCATCCAGCTTCACACTTTATTGTCTTGATATCTGGAATAAGCAGGTTGCCTTCTGAAGAAAGATTGGACAGACTTGGCTTGTTTCTACTGGAGCGTATAAGGGTGAGACAGGACTTCACTAAAGTATATAAGATTCATCTTGATCAAGTGGTTGTGAAAACAATGTTTCCTCTTATGGGTAAATCTAGGACTAGGGGGCAACGTTGTAAAATTGGGAATCAACCTTTTAGGTCAGCGATGATGAGATTTCTTTTCTCTCAAGAAGGTTATACAACTTTAGAACTCTGCCTCAGAAGGTGGTGCAAATGGGGCTGTGAATATTTTTAAGGCAGAGATGTATTTTTGTTAGGCAAGGAAATTAAAGGTAATTAGATACAGATGGGAATGTGGAATGTGAGAGATCAGCATAATCTTATTGAATAATGGTGCTGGCTTGAGGAGCCAGATGGCCTAATCCTGCTCCTAATTTGTATTTTTGTGTAACTAAGGTTACAAATTAGCTTCAGACTATTGTGTGTTATCACTCTCTCTCTTCCGCCCACTCACACATACGCACATACACACTCTCTCTCTCTCACACACATACAAACACAGACATATACCTATTGAGTGAATTTGTATTTAGTAGATGGGGGTTCCTATTGTTGCCTCCTCTACATTGGGGAAACCAAGCAGAGGCTTGGGGACCACTTTGTGGAACACCTACACTCAGTTTGCAACAAACAACTACACCTCCCAGTCACAAACCATTTCAACTCCCCCTCCCACCCCTTGGATGACATGTCCACCCTGGGCATCCTGCATTGACACAGTGACGCCACCCGAAAGCTGCAGGAACAGCATCTCATATTTCGCTTGGTAACCCTGCAGCCCAAGGGTATCACTGTGGATTTCACAAGCTTCAAAATCTCCCCTCTTCCTACCGCATCCCAAAACCAGCCCAGCTAGTCCCTGCCTCCCTAAACATTCCTCCGACCTCAAGCCCCACCCCATCCCCTGCCTACTAACCTCATCCCGCCTCCTTGACCTGTCTGTCCTCCCTGGATCGACCTATCCCTCCCTAACTCCCCACCTACATTCACCTTCACTGGTTTCAACCCCACCTCCCCACCTACATTCATCTTCACTGGTTTCAACCCCACCTCTTTAACCTGTCAATTTCCTCTCCCTCTACCACCTCTCCCTCTCTCTCCCTATTTATTTCAGAAGCCCCTTCCCCTCCCCCATCTCTGAAGAAGGATCTTGACCCAAAACGTCAGCATTCCTGCTCCTCTGATGCTGCTTGGCCTGCTGTGTTCATCCAGCTCTACACCGTGTTATCTCTGAACAAAGCCTCACATGTAACATGCGTTGGCTGACCTAAAATGTCACCTCTTCATGACAGTGATAAAACCTTTAGTTCTCTCAAGATAGCGATTTGAAAGGAATTTGGGAATTTACATGTACATATTAATCAATTAAATCTTTAATCAGTTAGAAGGTTTTAACAGCATCTTAGGTTTGTTTAATACATCCTCATCAGTGCAGTGACCCTTTGATCTTTTACTTATAAATTCTGTGTCTGATACCACACCTCTCACCGACACCTGAAGAAGGAGCAAAGCACTAATTATTTCCAAAGGATCCTAGTGATGTATTCTTAGACCCTCAACGTCTACTTTAAGGATACATGAAATTGCATCTGGAGTACATCATGCAGTCCCTGAAGCCTATTCCACCACTTAATACATTTGTTCATCAAACTTCTCTTTCCCTTCATTATCACTACTTGCCATTAAGGTCCAAAAATCAATCAATTTCAATTTTGATCTTGGTCAATGACTGACCATCCATAGCCCTGTAGGTAGGAAATTCCAATTGTTTACGGGTCTAGGTGAAAAAAATGTTTCTTATTTCATTCCAAAATAATCAGGCCTTTATTCTGAGGCTATGCTTGTTTCTGTAACTTTCTTCAATGCTGGAACACCCCCAACACATAATTCTTAAGCCTTGTGCACCATCACCTTCATTACACAACTGACCATCAGTTGTCCGGAACTCTCGCTTGCAGAAAACAGGAATAACCAAATTGACTGTCTTTTGGTCGAAAAAGACAGCAGCCTCCTTAATTGGATTCTGAATGTCATGAGAAATAGGGGAAGAGATGAACCATTCTGTCTTTTCAGTTTGCTTCACCATCCAATCAGAATATGATCGATCTGTAGGTCAACTCCATTTTTCTGCAACAAGGAGACTGTGCAAAACTAGAGATAAGGGTAATGAAGGGGAAGACTGCCGGTTAAAGTTATACCTGTTACAAAGGAAAATCGTTGTGGTTGTTCTAGTTAAGTCACTTCTCTGTGGGAGTTCCTCAGGATTGTGTCCTGTCCTGAGTTCAGCTATTTCATCAATGACCTTACTCCCGTAAGAAGATCAGGAATGGAGATGTTCACTGAAAATTGTACAGTGTTTATTTTAAACTCCCCAAGTAATAGCCTATAACCCAAATCCAAGGTAGCATGGCAGCTCAGTAGTTAGCACTGCTGCCTCACAGCGCCAGTGACTGGGTTCAATTCTAGCCTTGGGTGTCTGTCTGTGTGGAGTTTGCATGTTCTCCCCCTGTCTGAGTGGTTTTCCTCCAGGTGCTCCAGTTTCTTCCTGCAGTCCAGGTTAGGTGAATTGGCTATGCCAAATTGCCCATGTTGTCTAGGGTGGGAAATGTAGAGATAGGGTAAGAGGTGGGTCTGGGTGGGATGCTCTTTGGAGGGTTGGTGTGAACTCGATGGGCCAAATGGCCTGCTTCCACACTGTAGGAATCTATAAGAGTGTAGAGGTTAACCAAAAATTCATAAGCAGCCTAAAGGATGAGGTGAATAGAAAGCTGGGAAAAGCAGAATACTGGTGAACAGAACAGACCCAAAGTGGAAACAAATACAAAGAGAAGTAAATGCCTGTAACAAGACAGAAGTAACTAAAAATCCAGATTTCCCACTAATATAAACCTCCTCATTATTTTGTATTTGTTCATATTTGTTGTAAAATCAACAAATGTAATTGATGGAGCCCTGCAGACTTGACTATTTCATTCTGCTTTGCTTTACACTTTCACAGGGAGAATCATATTTACTTAAAACAATTGGGGAACCTTCTAACAAAGAAAGCACTGGCAATATTATCTGCTTTGTCATCAGGAGTCAAGAAACAGCTATTGTTTCTTAAAGAGATAACAGGAACTGCAGATGCTGGAGAATCCGGCATCCGACCTGGATGAACACAGCAGGCCTGGATGAACATAAGCAGCATCTTAGGAGCACAAAAGCTGGTGTTTCGGGCCGAGACCCTCGATCAGAAAAGCAGCATCTTAGGAGCACAAAAGCTGAGGGAGGTTCTAGGCCCGAAACGCCAGCTTTTGTGCTCCTAAGCTGCTGCTTGGCCAGCTGCGTTCATCCAGCTCTACACTTTGTTATCTTCTGAGCAAACTTTTCCCCAGAGATGAGCATGTATTTGCATGTTTTGCACTCAGCCAACTTGTCTGAGGTCTGTGAATGGGACGTGGGACACAAAGAAAGCTAGCTCACCTTGAAGCTGCTGATTGGCCTTGTCTCTCAAAGGTTGGACCTGATAATGTCAGTAACTCCATACAACAGGCCCTCACCATCCGTAAGACTTCACTCTATTGATTGTATTTCTCTCACACTACAGAGTTGCTAGCTTCTGTGGGAACCTGACAACCCTTTATCTGAGTAGACAGCTGGGGAAACTGAAAGGGTTCCTTCCCAACAATGCAAAAGGTTCTGAAAACTGGATTATCACTGGAAAGGAAGGAAATTATACAATGGCCTAAACATCACAGAAAAAAGCATGTGAAGAACTGTGACACCAAAAGGGTGTGGGTACAGATAGTGGAGTCGCCACAGCTTTTGCTTTCACTACTGCTGTGCAGCTGGTTTGATGCAAACATGGACAGTGGGAATGTTGACGTTTCTATTGCAGCACCAGACACGTTCCGAGGCTGGCTTGTTTTGAAGAAATGCGCAAAGGCTGAATACATGGATGATCAGGTTCTTCTTTCCGAACTGAAGCTGTGCAGTCTGTTAGACATTAAACTGAAGAGTTTTGGAATTGTCAGATAAAGAAGATTGCGGAAATTTTATTGTAACGTGCATAATAGCAGATTGCATCAAAGTCATTTGAATGCTAGTTATGCAAAAAATGTTGTAATTATACACGCTGCACGATAAAGTATCCACTTTTAATGGGCAGGTACTGTACAGGATTTGTTCATAGTAATGAGTAGATTAGTGGGTGTTGTCTTCCGTACTCACACTGGTAGGTTTCAGGCAGTTGATGATTGTACTCTTCCCGCTATTGTCCAGCCCCAAACAAAGGATATTCACGTCCCTGCGCTTCAGTCTTAGGCAAAAAGCCAATTTATCCAAAAACCCCATAGCTGGATTGGGCAGCAGTAACTCGGGTCTCCCCTGGTTACCAAGTCCCGCTGTTCTGACCTGTGTGCGTCTACAGTGACGCAATTGCAAAACTCAACCCTCACTGTACATGCATTTGGGAGCAAAGCACCAACTTTATCGTTACTGCGCGGGACATTTACCTTCAAAAAAAGGGAGCACCACACACCAATGCTCTCATTTGCATCTAAACATTTCATACTGTACCTATGAAGGAAGAACACGTAATAACAATCAATAATCCACGCTTTCAAGCTTGTTCTAATTCAAAACCATCGTCTCAGCAGTAGCACAGTCTTGATGAACGATGACAAATCCAGATCGTAATTGGCTTGGTTCATATCCACATTCTCCGACTGTAGCAGACCAGTTTGTCTTCTAATCTAACCATAGGGTCACCCCATTGTCACAAGTTAAGGAGGCAAAGTTTCAAAATAATGGGTTTCCAATTGCAGTTGAAGAGATGGAGATTTTTTTTCTGTCTGGAATGATTGTTAGTTTACGATTCCCTTGGAAACAGCGTCATTGAATTTTTTTGAGTCGAATTCGTTAAATTTGGGTATGGAAGGTTTGAGTTATAAAGAAAGGCTGAATTGACTGGGGTTTTTTTCATTGGAGCATAGGAGTTTTTCCCCAGGATAAAGGATTTCAAGACAAGGGGGCATGTTTTTAAGGTGACAGGAGAGAGATTCACATAGCGGGTAATCTGAGTGTGGTAAAACCTACCAGTGGAAGTGGTGAATGCAGTCACAGTTACAACGTACATGAATAGGAACGAATAGGATGGATATGGGCCAAGAGAAGGCAAGTAAAACTAGTTTAATTTTGGATTATGTTCTGCATGGAGTGGTTGGATGGAACGGTCTGTTTCTACTGTGTGAATTACGATCAATTATGTATTTTGTTAAATGATATTTTCCAGGATGCTGGTAAACTTCCTCTGTTCTTTCAATCTTGTCATGGGATTTTTTTGTTTTACTTGCATCCTTGTGAGAGAATGATGGGGCCTTGGTTTATTTGTCTGTCTGAAAGATGACATCCCAACAGTGAAACACTCCATCTGTAATACACGTAAAGTGCCAGGCTGATGTCTTCAAGCTTCAGTTGTGGGAAGTGAATAAATAACATTATAATAGAAATAAGAATTCTACCACTGAACCATGTGTCATTGAGCACATGGGTGAAATGTTCTACTCCTGCACAGCAGTGGAGAAAGTTGCTGGAAGGGAAGATAATTAGAAAAGTTGGCATCGTGGAGACACTGAAATTAAGTTCTGGGTGAGAAAGCTCAAGCACAGCTCTCCTGGCCTGCCACCAGTTGAGGTCCTCAATGGACAGTTAACATTCAATTAGGAGCCCCATTCAGCCAAGGCTGCAATTACTTGAACTACAGGTAGGGCAAAGAAAAATTAACTGACCCAGCTGGTAAACAATATCAGCAGGCTGTCAGTTTGGTGCAGTGAGTCCATCATCTGCACTAATTCATTCAGAGCCAAGGGACTTGACCTAAAGAAAGGGGTGGCTGCTGACAGCCTGCCCTCACTTCCAAAACTCCTGCATGCCCCACCCTGCCCATGACTTAGAACCTTCACTGCCATCAGGGGGGTGACAGCAGGGAGAGGAGGGTGCAGTGATGTTGCTGTCCCCACAACAGCCAATACATCCACTATGGCACTGCATCTGCCTCTGATTGGCCAACAGTTTCACGTAAATAGGACTTCCTGTTCTAAGATTATAATTCCAGTGGAAAGTCTGCTGATAACCTATCAGCTACCTGATTGTCAGAAACTATAATGAGCTTTCTTTCCTCTGGAGGTTGAAAGTTTCCCTCCCAGACACTCTCGCACTTGGGGACTAAATCCGAAAATGGAAAATTATATCTTGATCTCAATGTCAATATTTGCGTTTAAAGTTTAGACAAAGATCTGTACTGCAGGTTGTGGATAAGCCTGTTGACTGCTCGCCGAGCTGGCTTGTTTTTGTTCAGACGTTACATCACCATGCTAGGTGACATCATCAGTGGAGCCTCCAATGAAGTGATATTTTTCTACTCTGCTTGGAATTTACACTGTCTGGTCCGTTATGGTGAGTAGTGACAGTTCTGGTTTTGATCTGTATGGGTTTGTATATGGGGTCCTATCCTACGTGTTTGTTGATTGCATTATGGATGGAGCACCATGCCTCGAGGAATTCCCTTGAGTGTCTATGTTTGGCTTGGGCTGTTGTGGTTACCTTGTCCCAGTTAACCCGATGGCCTTCATTGTCTGAGTGTATCGATATCAAGGAGAGTTCATCGTGCCGTTTTGCTGCTAGTCGATGTTCATGTTTTCTGGTGGCTAGTTTCCTTCCTATCTGTCCAGTGTAATGTTTGTGGCAGTTGTTGCATGGCATTTTTTAAACCACGTTGGTTCTGCGTGTTGTGGGAATGGGGTCTTTAATCCTTGTAAGTGTTTGTCAGAGAATGGCTGTGGGCTCGTGGACTACCATGATTCTGAGTGGTCTCAGAGTCTTGTTGTCAGTTCATACTGCTGCTCCAAAGAACATCCCACCCAGCCCCATTCCTCTACCTTGTATTTCCCATGTCTAATCCACCTAACCTAAATACCCTAGACTTGATAGGTCGAAGGGCCTTTTCTATATTGTAGGCTTCAAAGACTCTGTGATTCCACTATGAGAATTGTCAGATTGTAAATGGGTTTACTTGCCACATACTTTATGAAATAGTACTCTTTATTACAAGGTAATTCAGAATCAGTTCTCATAATAAATAATCATAAATGTCATGAAAGTGAATCCTAACCTCAAATTAATTAGACATTTTGAACTTCTAGTACAAAGCATATATTAAAAAAGGAAATGGATGTGAGTTTGCTCTCTGAGCTGGAAGGTTAGTTTTCAGACGTTTCGTCACCATTCTAGTTAACATCATCAGTGAGCCTCCGACGAAGTGCTGGTGTTATGTCCGGCTTTCTATTTATCTGGTTAGGTTTCCTTGGGTTGGTGATGTCATTTCCTGTTCTTTTTCTCAGGGGATGGTAGATTGGCTCCAAGTCAATATGTTTGTTGATGGAATTCCGGTTGGAATGCCATGCTTCTAGGAATTCTCGTGCATGTCTCTGTTTGGCTTGTCCTAGGATGGATGTGTTGTCTCAATCAAAGTGGTGTCCTTCCTTATCTGTATGTAAGGATACGAGTGATAGTGGGTCATGTCGTTTTGTGGCTAGTTGATGTTCATGTATCCTGGTGGCTAGCTTCCTGCCAGTTTGTCCAATGTAGTGTTTGTCGCAGTTCTTGCAAGGTATTTTGTAGATGACGTTCGTTTTATTTGTTGTCTGTATAGGGTCTTTTAAGTTCATTAGCTGCTGTTTTAGTGTGTTGGTGGGTTTGTGGGCTACCCTGATGCCAAGGGGTCCGAGTAGTCTGGCAGTCATTTCGGAAATGTCTTTGATGTGGGGAGAGTGGTTATGGTTTCTGAGCCCGTTTTGTCTGTTTGTTTGGGTTTATTGCTGAGAAATCGGCGGACTGTGTTCATAGGGAACCCATTCTTTTTGAATACGCTGTATAGGTGATTTTCCTCTGCTCTGCGTAGTTCCTCTGTGCTGCAGTGTGTGGTGGCTCGTTGGAATAATGTTCTAATGCAGCTTCGTTTGTGGGTGTTGGGATGGTTGCTGCTGTAGTTCAGTGTTTGGTCCGTATGTGTTGTTTTCCTGTAGACTCTGGTTTGAAGTTCCCCATTGGCTGTTTGCTCTACTGTGACGTCTAGGATTGGCAGTTTGTTGTTGTTTTCCTCCTCTTTTGTGAATGTTATGCCAGTAAAGGGTATTATTGATGGTCTTGAAGGTTTCCTCTAATTTGTTTTGTTTAGTGATGACAAAGGTGTCATCCACGTAGCGGACCCAAAGTTTGGGTTGGATGATTGGCAGAGCTGTTTGTTTGAGTCTCTGCATTACTGCCTCTGCTAAGAACCCTGATATCGGAGATCCCATGGGTGTACCATTGGTTTGTCTGTAGGTTTTGTTATTGAAAGTGAAGTGGGTGGTGAGGCATAGGTCCACTAGCTTGATGATGTTGTCCTTGCTGATGAGGTTGGTGGTGTCTGGTGTATGTGTCTTCAGTTCTTCTAATAGTGTCATCAGTGTTTCTTTGGCCAGGTTGATGTTGATGGATGTGAACAGGGCTGTTACATCAAAGGAGACCATTATTTCATCCTCTTCTATCTTGGTGTCTTTGATGGTGTTCAGGAATTCTAGGGTGGAGCGAATGGAGTGGTGTGAATCTTCTACTAGGTGTTTTAGTCTTTGGTGTAGTTCCTCGGCCAATCTGTAGGTTGGTGTTCCAGGTAGTGACACAATGGGCCTGAGGGGGGCTTCTGGTTTGTGAATTTTTGGTAGTCCGTAGAAGCGTGGTGTGTTGGATCCATCTGGTTTCATTTTTTGGAAGTCTCTCTTGTTTAATTCTCCAGATTTTTGAAGTTTTTTGAGTAAGGCTGTGATTCGGTTTTCTAGTTGTGGGGTCGGGTCTGTCGCCACCTGTTGGTAAGTGTAGGTATCTGCAAGCAGTGCGTTCGCTTTCTCAATGTAGTCTGTTCGGTTTAAGATGACTGTCAAGCGTCCTTTGTCTGCAGGTAGGATAACCTCAACAGCAAGGACAACATCATCAAGCTAGTGGACCTATGCCTCACCACCCACTTCACTTTCAATAACAAAACCTACAGACAAACCAACGGTACACCCATGGGATCTCCGATATCAGGGTTCTTAGCAGAGGCAGTAATGCAGAGACTCGAACAAACAGCTCTGCCAATCATCCAACCCAAACTTTGGGTCCGCTATGTGGATGACACCTTTGTCATCACTAAACAAAACAAATTAGAGGAAACCTTCAAGACCATCAATAATACCCTTTACTGGCATAACATTCACAAAAGAGGAGGAAAACAACAACAAACTGCCAATCCTAGATGTCACAGTAGAGCGAACAGCCAATGGGGAACTTCAAACCAGCGTCTACAGGAAAACAACACATACGGACCAAATACTGAACTACAGGAGCAACCATCCCAACACCCACAAACGAAGCTGCATTAGAACATTATTCCAATGAGCCACCACACACTGCAGCACAGAGGAACTACGAAGAGCAGAAGAAAATCACCTATACAGCACATTTATAAAGAATGGGTACCCAATGAACACAGTCCGCCGATTTCTCAGCCACAAACCCAAACAAACAGACAAAACGGGCTCAGAAACCATAACCACTCTCCCCTACATCAAAGACATTTCCGAAATGACTGCCAGACTACTCGGACCTCTTGGCATCAGGGTAGCCCACAAACCCACCAACACACTAAAACAGCAGCTAATGAACTTAAAAGACCCTATACAGACAACAAGCAAAATGAACGTCATCTACAAAATACCTTGCAAGAACTGTGACAAACACTACATTGGACAAACTGGCAGGAAGCTAGCCACCAGGATACACTAACATCAACTAGCCACAAAACGACATGACCCACTATCACTCGTATCCTTACATACACATGAGGAAGGACACCACTTTGATTGAGACAACACATCCATCCTAGGACAAGCCAAACAGAGGCATGCACGAGAATTCCTAGAAGCATGGCATTCCAACCGGAACGCCATCAACAAACACATTGATTTGGAGCCAATCTACCATCCCCTGAGAAAAAGAACAGGAAATGACATCACCAACCCAAAAAAACCTAACCAGATAAATTGAAAGCGGGACATAACACCAGCACTTCGTCGGAGGCTCACTGATGATGTTACCTAGAATGGTGACGAAACGTCTGAAAACTAACCTTCCAGCTCAGCGAGCAAACTCACATCCAGAACCTCAACCTGAGCTACAAATCTTCTCAAAACTCGCTAAAAAAGGAAATGCTAGCCAAAAGATAGCTGAGAAAGCTAATTCAGAGACTTTTAAAATCCCTGTGTGGATTACACTGAGTCCTAACAGGAATTTTGGAGTTGATTAGACAGCAGCAATTCAAAGGCAGAAATGCCATTTATAAAAATCTCAACCGTGTTTACTGTGGATGATGTCCAAAAATGCAGGCATGCTATCAGTTGAAAGAAAGGCAGCTCTGGATGAAAGAGACATTTGTGTTTTACCCTTCCAGGTTATTCACAAGATAGTGACTTAAAACCAATTACAACCTCTGGCCTCTTTGTACTAGCATGCCGTCTTGTAATTCAAGTTCCAATGGGCTAAAGTGTGCTGTGAGAATGGCATAACAGAGAAGTTCCACCAGACACCGCTAAATGCGCAGAAATAAAGAAATAAAGGGCTTTTTTTTCCATTGTTAGGTTAAATGTTATAGAACATAGAACATTACAGCACAGTACAGGCCCTTCGGCCCTTGATGTTGTGCCGACCTGTCATACCGATCTGAAGCCCATCCAACCTACACTATTCCATGTACGTCCATATGCTTATCAAATGACGACTTAAACGTACCTAAAGTTGGCGAATCTACTACTGTTGCAGGCAGAGCGTTCCATTCCCTTACTACTCTCTGAGTAAAGAAACTACCTCTGACATCTGTCCTATATCTTTCACCCCTCAATTTAAAGCTATGCCCCCTCGTGCTCGCCGTCACCATCCTAGGAAAAAGGCTCTCCCTATCCACCCTATCTAACCCTCTGATTATTTTATATGTTTCAATTAAGTCACCTCTCAACCTTCTTCTCTCTAATGAAAACAGCCTCAAGTCCCTCAGCCTTTCCTCGTAAGACCTTCCCTCCAGACCAGGCAACATCCTAGTAAATCTCCTCTGCACCCTTTCCAAAGCTTCCACATCCTTCTTATAATGCGGTGACAAGAACTGTACACAATACTCCAAGTGCGGCCGCACCAGAGTTTTGTACAGCTTCACCATAGCCTCTTGGTTCCAGAACTCGATCCCTCTATTAATAAAAGCTAAAACACTGTATGCCTTCTTAACAGCCCTGTCAACCTGGGTGGCAACTTTCAAAGATCTGTGTACATGGACACCGAGATCTCTCTGCTCATCTACACTACTAAGAATCTTACCATTAGCCCTGTATTTTGCCTTCTGGTTACTCCTACCAAAGTGCATCACCTCACACTTGCCTGCATTAAACTCCATTTGCCACCTCTCAGCCCAGCTCTGCAGCTTATCTATGTCTCTGCAACCTACAGCATCCTTCGTCACTATCCACAACTCCACCGACCTTAGTGTCGTCTGCAAATTTACTAACCCATCCTTCTACGCCCTCATCCAGGTCATTTATAAAAATGACAAACAGCAGTGGACCCAACACCGACCCTTGCGGTACACCACTAGTAACTGGTCTCCAGGATGAACATCTCCCATCAACCACCACCCTCTGTCTTCTTTCAGCAAGCCAATTTCCGATCCAAACTGCTATATCTCCCACAATTCCATTCCTCCGCATTTTGTACAATAGCCTATTGTGGGGAACCTTATCGAACGCCTTGCTGAAATCCATATACACCACATCAACCGGTTTACTCTCACTACCTGTGTGGCCACCTTCTCAAAGAACTCATTAAGGTTTGTGAGGCACGACCTTCCCTTCACAAAACCGTGCTGACTATCCCTAATCAGTTATTTGGAGGGTTTCCTGACACCAGTCTCATCTTAGCTCACAGTACCTATCTTCTGCTACTCACCTTATTAATAATATATCTTGGTCCTACGGAAGTGTGCTCACTGCCAGGACAATTCACCATTCACAAGGGTGACACCATATTTAGACCCCAAACGTACATCACTTCAGACGCTGCATGCCCGGAACTCACCATCAGACTGTGTTGCAGCACCAAAGCTGACGCCCTGCTCCACTGATAGGGACCTGGAAATGACAGTGGTCAGTTTAGCAGAAAGGAGGGGTATCCTCTTTCCTGTGGATCAGCAAAGGAGGCCATGCCACCAGAGTCAGCCAGCCTAAACACTGATAGTGACTTGCATTTCTTGGACAAAATTGAATGCTCAGCAGTACATGAAGAAGGTCAATGATTTTATGTGCTATGCAAAGGTGGATGCCTTTATCTTTTCTCTGTTGCTTCACAGTCATTCTGCCACTGCATGATAACATCACCAAGGCTAATGGACTACGACTCTCACTATTGTGTGCAGCATCTCCACTCAAGGGCTCTCACGCACTTCAAATCTTAAATTACCCATCATTCCGCCCTCCATATTTCCTGTGGCAGGTTGGCCAACTTTTAGCTCCTCATTCCTTATAAGGTCAAGAACCTTAAAAGTTAGAGTTTTGACACCCGTGGGAATGCTGCAATCTCCACATCCAACCAACCCAGTAAATGTCACTATACTATGATTTATCACTCTCCCATTAACCAATGTTAATTTAATTCTAAATTTGCTCAAGATTGCACCCTAGTGCCCACTTAATGGCTTCGTTTATCTCATGCAGGCACCATCAGCATGCACATTATCTCCATTCCAAAGAGCCCAACTCATAGCAACTCATCCAGATCTGAAGAAGTAACCATTAAATCCTCACAGGATGCACTGGCAATTTTTCTCCAGTGCCTCAACCACTTCAGAGACTTTCATCTTGATGATTTTTCTTCTTAGATTTGAGTAAAGAACACAATTCAGTGAGCACATCACTGGAACATCAAGGAAGAAATGCCGAGGTCACTGACTCTCAAAGGACAGCTAGAAACCAGTTACCTACTCGTGCTCAGTTAAAAAATTATTGCACGATGTCGGCCATTGATAATTTCGTGCAGGAGCAGCAGGCAAATTTATTAGAGACACTCAGTAAGTTGGATCTAGATTTGAAGAACTTCATCAACATAATCAGTAACACACTGGATCCAACATGTGTGTATCTCAGTCTCCATGGAATGTTTAGCAGCTATGATGGAAAGCCAAGTCCAGCAGAATGTTCAGTGGCTGCTGGAAATGCACACAGTCCTGCATTCTATTGCTTTAGCTACTGGTACTCAGCATCAACTGCAAGGAAAAAGAGAGACCAGGGACCTCACCCTCAGCCCAAGTATCCCTTTCTCTCAAGGAGACAGGATGATGCTAGCTGGCACCCAGATGGACAAGATACCACATACTGGCCCCCAGAATTTTCCTGTCAGAAACTGACACCAGGCCCTTCCACGTCCACCCTGCCTGTGATGCCCAAACCTGCAGAAATTGCATCTGCACTGGACAAACCTGCATCTGGAAAAGTCATTTTCAGCAAATCTAGACCCATTATCCACAATGAACCCCTGTTGAACTGTCCAGATCTTCTGGATCAACAGACTCCATTACAAAGAAGGCTCCACTCCCCCACTTGCCCAGCTGCAGACCCTGGATTGCACATTGACCTAGTGGGAGGGGGGGAGGGAAAAATGCTCTGAGTGCATATAGGTAGCATGAGTGACACATTGTTGTAAAGACTCTTTAACATCTGTTAATATATATGTACTTTAAATCATCACATATTTGATTGATTGTCATTTTAGTGCCAGGACTTGGTCAAGTGGCTACCATGTCACAGTGGTAAGGAGAGTGGTATATTCCAAGATTGATAGATGTTATATTGGTGAAGTATAGCTCATTTCTGGAAGCATCCTGGATAGTAACAGCTGTCAGAGATCCTTTAACCCTTATGTTCATGAATGCAGCCAAGACTTCACACTTTAATGAGGACAGATTTGTCTCTGTTAGTTTAGACATTGGAGTGCAGTACACTAAAGTATTACATGCTCATTCAGCAGTGTTTGAGAAATCATTGATGCTGAAAACTGAATGATGATGGGAGGGTCAAAAGGATATGCTTCAGGATGCTTCTCGACCTGAAACTGACAACAGGAGAAATCAGGATGCAGCTCTCAAATACAGGATCATAATTGAAACTTCAAGAGCTAACATGGCTGAGTGTAATTCAATATTATGATCCTGCCTGAATGACTGCTATTTATGTGCCTTCAGGTTGGGACCCGAAACATTAACTTTCCCATTACTCTGATGTTGCCTGGCCAGCTGTGTTCCTCCAGTTCCACACATTGTTATCTTTAAAATGCTACATTTGTTTTTGTCAGTAAGCAGACTCTGCAGCAATAAAAATGTACAAATCTGAATGATGTCTTAACCAAATTCAAACGTCTTGGAAGCAGATAGCAATTAAGTTTTGTTTGTCTTATTACTCCCACAATGCATTAATCTGTCATGGTCTATGTGATGTTCCTTCCAGTCAATAAATTCATCTTCATCTTGCAAGAGTGCTATTGCAATCCCAACTCCTCAGAACATCTTACTGAATGCACATAAATAGCAGAGGTGACATTTTGGTGAAGATGGCTAAGGCAATCTTTAATCTCTGCCTGCACTGCTTTTCCAACAGCTATAATAATGTCAGGGAAACTGGTTGATTTGAAATCTGGTCATTCTGTACCACCTGCTTTGGGGATCTTCACTTTGTGTGTTTTCGTCTAGAGGCTGCATGGCAGTTGCTGGAAATTGCTTGGTTTTGTGAAAACATAATTGATTTCTTGTGCAACACTCTCATCTCAAGGACAGCAACACCACAAAAAAATTTTCAAGTACTAATCTCATATGAGTGATCAGATATTCTTTGGGGAATGTCGGAGTTAGAACAATATTTCAGTAATAGTATTCTTGACCCTCTCATTAATCATAATGAGTTGAGATGTGTTAGCCTCAATGTGACAAAGATTTCACCTTTGTAAGGAAGCCTATGTCATGGCTCCATATGGAGCTCTAAGCGAGATAAGTTTATGCAGATAGACACTGCAGATCAATTGGGTAAGTTAAGTTCAGACACGTATTGACCACAATAACACCCTCTCCCAAAAACAGCTGTCCTTTAACTTCACAACCCGTGTTGTTGCAATATTACAGTGAGCTGTGAGAATGTGGAAGCTCCAAAGCAATGTGTTGCCCAGTGTCAGACATGAATGTAGTAATGGCAAAGCCAGATAAGACTCTTCAGTTGAAGTCTTCATGGATTTACAAATCTGACATGACTGAGCCCCAATTTATGCAAAATTTGGAATGATCTTGATTTCTTCAAACCATAATTTGTAATATTGATTGTTGCCAAAAGAATTACTTTTCAGTGAGATCTAATTTCATGGCAGATGGGTGCCATTACAGATCCAGTGCATAGATGATTAATTCAGTTACCCATGGCAGGGCCAAACAGGCAAAACAATGCACTCCACTTTCAAAGAGAAAAACAGTAACTTATGTCACCCATGCTGTATACATTGACAACTATATTGTCCCTTTAAAGTGCTGAACGAGAACAAAGAACAAAGAAAATTATAGCACAGGAACAGGCCCTTCGGCCCTCCAAGCATGTGCCAATCCAGATCCTCTATCTAAACCTGTCACCTATTTTACAAGGATCTGAATCCCTCTGCTCCCTGCCCATTCATGTATCTGTCTAGATACATTTTAAATGATGCTATCATGCCCGCCTCTACCACCTCCGCTGGCAATGCATTCCAGGCACCCACCACCCTCTGTGTAAAGAACTTTCCACGTATATCTCCCTTAAACTTTTCCTCTCTCACCTTGAAATCATGACCCCTAGTAATTGAGTCCCCACCCTGGGGAAAAAGCTTCTTGCTATCCACCCTGTCTATACCTCTCATGATTTTGTAGACATCAATCAGGTCCACTCCTCAACCTCCATCTTTCTAATGTAAATAATCCTAATCTACTCAACCTCTCTTCATAGCTAGCGCCCCCCATACCAGACAACATCCTGGTGAACCTCCTCTGCACCCTGTCCAAAGCATCCACATCCTTTAGGTAATATGGTGACCAGAACTATACGCAGTATTCCAAATGTGGTCAAACCAAAGTCTTATACAACTGTAACATGAACTGCCAACTCTTGTACTCAATACCCTGTCTGATGAATGAAAGCATGCCGTATGCCTTCTTGACCACTCTGTTGACCTGTGTTGCCACCTTCAGGGTACAATGGACTTGAACACCCAGATCTCTCTGTGCATCAGTTTTCCCCAGGTCTTTTCCATTAACCGTATAGTTCGCTCTTGCATTGGATCTTCCAAAATGCATCTCTTTGCATTTGCCTGGATTGAACTCCATCTGCTGTTTCCCTGTCTAACTCTCCAATCTATCTTTATTGTGGTGCATTCTCCGACAGTCCCCTTCACTTTCTGCTACTCCACCAATCTTACTGTCATCTGCAAACTTGCTAATCAGACCATCTGTACCTTCCTCCAGATCATTTATGTATATCACAAACAACAGTGGTCCCAGCACGGATCCCTGTGGAATACCACTGGTCACAGTTCTCCAATTTGAGAAACTCCCTTCCACTACAACTCTCTGTCTCTTGTTGTCCAGTAAGTTCTCTATCCATCTAGCTAGTACACCCTGGACCCATGCGACTTCACTTTCTCCATCAGCCTACCTTGGGGAAGCTTATCAAACACCTTACTGAAGTCCACATATATGACATCTATAGCCCTTCCCTCATCTATCAACTTTGTCACTTCCTCAAAGAAGTCTATCAAGTTGGTAAGACATGACCTTCCCTGCTCAAAACCATGCTGCCTATCACGAATGAGCCCATTTTCTTCCAAATGTAAATAGATCCTATCCCTCCGTATCTTTTCCAGGAGCTTCCTTACCTCTGACGTCAGGCTCACCCATCTATAATTTCCTTGATTATCCTTGCTACCCTTCTTAAACAAGGGGACAACATTAGCAATTCTCCAGTCTTCTGGGACCTCACCCATGCTCAAGGATGCTGCAAAGATATCTGTTAAGGCCCCAGCTATTTCCTCTCTCGCTTCCCTCAGAAACCTGGAATAGGTCCCATCCGGACCTGGGGACTTGTCCACCCTAATGCCTTTTAGAATACCCAACACTTGCCCCCTCCTTATGCTGACTTGACCTAGAGTAATCAAACATCTATCCCTAACCTCAATATCCATCATGTCCCTCTCCTCAGTGAATGACAACGCAAAGTACTCATTAAGAATCTCACTTATTTTCTCTGACTCCTCACATAGCTTCCTTCTTTTGTCCTTGAGTGGGCCAACCCTTTCTCTAGTTACCATCTTGCTCCTTATGAATGAATAAAAGGCTTTGGGATTTTCCTTAACCCTGTTCGCTAAAGATATTTCATGACCCCTTTTAGCCCTCTTAATTCCTTGCTTCAGATTGCTCCTACTTTCTTGATATTCTTACAAAGTTTTGTCTGTTTTCATTCACCTAGACCTTATGTATGCTTCCTTTTTCCTCTTTTCTAGTCTCACAATTTCACCTGTCATCCATGGTTTCCCTAATCTTGCCCTTTCTATCCCTCATTTTCACAAGGACATGTTGTCCTGCAATCTAATCAACCTCTCTTTAAAATTTTGCCAGGTATCAAATGTGGATTTACCCTCAAACAGCTGCTCCCAATCCACATTCCCCAGCTTCTGTCAAATTTTGCTATAGTTGGCCTCCCCCCCATTAAGACCACTCTCATCTTTGTCCATCAGTATTCTAAAACTTACAGAATTGTGATCACTCTTCCCAAAGTAATCCCCTACTGAAACTTTAATCATCTGGCCAGGCTCATTCCCCAACTCCAGGCCCAGTATGGCCCCTTCCCAAGTTGGATTATTTACATACTGCTCTAGAAAACCCTCCCGGATGCTCCTTACAAATTCTGCTCTATCCAAACTCCTAACACTAAGTGAATCCCTGTCAATGTTGGCAAAATTAAAATATCCCATCACCACCATCCTGTTGCTCCTACATCTTTCCATAATCTGTCTACATATTTGTACCTCTATCTCACGCTTGGAGTTGGGAGGCTGTAGTCCAGCCCCAACATTGTTACTGCGCCTTTTCTATTTCTGAGCTCTGTGCATAATGCTTCACTGCCTGAGTTCTCCATAGTGCCCTCCTTCAGCACAGCTGTGATATCCTCTTTGACCAGTAATGCAACTCTTCTACCCCTTTATCCCCCTCTCTATCCCACCTGAAGCATCTATATCCTGGGATATTTATTTGCCAATCTTGCTGTTGAATTTGAGGCAAAGATGACAACATTTCAGCTCTGTATCCTTCAGTGAGTTGCAGAGTCCTCTGAGACTAACAATTATTCCTTCATCCTTCATTTTCCCTTTTGTGTTACTATCCCTGTGTCCCCTATGACCTTTCTGCCTCCCCATTTCCATTCTGCCCTTTTACTATTACAGTGAATTCTCCATATTTAGTCCCCGAGCCAATGGCTTTGCAAATTGCCAAGCCTTGTTAGCTGGCCACTATTCCCATATTGAAGCAAGAGCCATAGTGACTGGTGAGAACACCCTCACCCACATTAACTTATCCCCTCCTATGCCCTAGGAACTCCCACCTTTCTACCTTGAGTGTCCCCTTCATAGTAATAATTCCCTCAGCTACCCAGTCGACTGAATCTCGTTCCAGACTTCAACATTCCCCTTTCCCCAAGACTCAACAGACAGTCCCTGAAAGAGCCTCTTGATTGTTCATTTTCAAACCTCCAGCAATGACCATAGCCCACCCTCAAGACAGACTTGTGAGGACAGCCCTGACTGAGGATAGCCCAGCCCCAAACTGATGTTTCGATGGCACCCAGACTGAACCAACTGTAAACCAAAAACTAATTGGACCCTGATCAGACCAAATGCTTGACTGATTGTGGCCAGCTCCTTAGACTGAGATCAGACCAGTCCCTTGGCTGAGTGCGATGGCAATTCATCAAGGACCGATTACCTTTTACTTTCAGTCACGACCATTTGATTGAAGAACATTAAGTGTGTTTGCTGCATAAGTTGCTAGCATATTATGTGACATTAATGTATCCTGTTGCCATACAGCAACCTGTACACATCTTGACTTGGTGGCATGGTGGCTCAGTGGTTTGCACTGCTGCCTCACAGTACCAGGGACCCAGGCTCAAATCCAGACTTGGGTGACCATCTGTATGGAGTTTGCACGTTCTCCTTTGGGTGCTGCAGTTTCCTCGCACACTCCATCGATATGCAGTTTAAGTGGATTGGCCGTGCTAACTTGTCCCATAGCATCTACTGATATGCAGGTTAGGTGGATTAGCTAAGGAAAATGCAGGGTTATGGGGATAGAGTAGGGGGCTGTGTCTGGGTGGGATGCTTCTTGGAGAGTTGATGAGATGCAATGGGCTGAGTGGCCATTTATGCACTGTAGGGATTCTGTGATATGATAATACAGTACTACCAGCCATGTCAACTTTCTGTCAGTGTTAAAAATCAATGTAAACTGAGAATTGTAGTAATTATTGAAGTGCCAATGCACTTAAAAGCACGGCAGGTTAGAAATGTTGCGATTCCATGTGGGAGATAAGAAAATTAACTGAGAGCCAATGAAATGCATCCTGAGCAGATGCATCATTTGCATGTGCATTTCTGCACACAAAGTGACCTGGCAGGAACATTGAAATGTAAGATTTCCATGTGCTCCAATGTATAGTGGTGAAACTGTGAAGTGTATTATGAATTAATTCAAGGTCAGCCATGATAATGTGAAAATTGTGTTTTGCCAATGCCAAATTACATGAACAAAGGTGGAGGCAGACACTGTACATTGAGCCTGCTGAGAAATGTTGGTGAATGCACTTTAAAACAGAAAACAGCTATCATTGAGATGCCAAAGTGTGGAGTTGGATGAACACAGCAGGCCAAGCAACATCTTAGGAGCACAAAAGCTGACGTTTTGGGCCTAGACCCTTCATCAGAAAAATTCTAGGCCCGAAACGTCGTCTGCATTTCTACCATGGTACAATAATGCAAGTAAATATGATGTTTATAAGCATTCAGTTCAGCTGATCAAAAATGGGTCTGCCATGAAGTTTTTGTCTCATTGAAGTATGCCTTACTGAAATTTTGGAAACTAATAAGCTAAGGAAACTCGAAAAACATCTTTCTGCCAATGATAGAACCAAGAAAATCCAAACAACCACTCAACTACCAAAATCAGTGCTCCTGGAATTATCTACTTTAATGGCCACAGCATTTCATAATCTATTCATCATAGACGAGCCAAAAACTTTTCTTTTGACTTCTACTTTTTGGACTGACCTCTCACTTCTCATCTGTGTGTATGTGTGTTATGCTTTATTGTCTTTTCTCAAAATTTAGTAGCTGATAAACTCACTTTCTCTTTAACTCAAGAAAGGCTGATTAAATGGCCTCCTTTTAAAACAATGATTAACTGGTCTGGGAAAAGGTATCTTCAAAAGAAGGAATCCTTTCCTTGTTGCGATTAACTGAGAGGGAGGGGCTGAGAATTCATCCATCCTCAACCCAAAGCATAACAATTTAGGAACCATAACAAATTCAGGACCTTTGCTAGGGACACACTGTAAAAAGAGTCATTATAAGATTGTTATCTCATAATTAACCTTCACGAACCCACATACAGATAACATTATCCAAGTATTCTAAATTTAGGATTCAATGTTGTTTCTGCTATAATGAACCTGTAGATGTATTCTATCATGAAATAATTTTGCTACTCTGTAAAGTCCGGGCAACTACCCAGTCTGTCATTAGTAAAATTGACTAAATTCTTTTAAAAATTCTCTCAGTTGAAAATTTAAGTGAACAATACAATAATTTCATAGGATAGTTTTGCCTTGAGCGTTGAAAATAGTACACCCATTGATTTAACATTATTTCCAACAGCTTTCACATGGCCTCCCTGATCTGAATTTTAATATTACTAATGATACTACATAGTATAGCCTTTTTTAATTGGTAAGACTGTCAGCTATGTTCAGAAGGTTTCCTTGTTCCTAATCAGTGAAATGCACAAAACAGTCTGTTCACAATGCCTCTCTACCAACCTTCATCTGACTCCTAAAATCAGTTCTAACTACTCACTCATAAGCTGTAAGTATTTTTGCAGCATTGTTAATGAACTCAAAATCTAAAAGCTCTAAAAGCTCTTTGCAGTCAGCATATAAACACTAATTATTTGAACTGCTTTTCAGTAATTAACTGCTAAATGTCATTGTCAAGTTCTGAATAACCATCAAGGTACTTCCTGACTTAATGAGTAATTTGGAAGAATAAATTATCAACCACTGCAGATGATGTCACCCTTCCATCTGAACAGACTTTATTTTTGATAGAAGATGAAAAGCATATCAGCAGTAGGAAAAGTTTGTTAGTTTCAGCATGACATCATCTACTCCACTGGAATTTTCTGTATCCTATCATTAGATATAGTTATCTCATGGTATAAACTTTATAATTACATTCAATCTACTATACGTTTTTTTAACTGAACGATAAAAAAATTCATTAACAGTCAAAAATGTTCAACATTCACTTGGACACGTACAGGATGCAGATAATCTTGTTAATCGAGGGAAAAAGGAAGTTTGCTGTAAATCTCCCCAGTCAAGAAAGGCCAGCCCAATTAAATCTATAGAAATATTAGGATCCAGGTCAGGGAGGCCATGGGAAAGCATTAGGAAGTGATGGTAGACCACCCACATCAACAAGAAACCTGAATCATTTTGGGGTTTGGACATTATTTGCAAAATACTTTGTCAGGAATACTGAATGATGTTATGGACAGTTCACGGAATTAAAAGAACAGAAAGTATGGCAATTCCACATGAAAGCCAGGCTGGAAGAAGACAATAAAAGACAGGGAGGAAAGGCCAATCAGGGCAACACACTAAATGGTCAGTTGTGGATCATGGAATGATGAGGTGTAGAGCTGGATGAACACAGCAGGCCAAGCAGCATCAGAGGAGCAGGAAAGCTGATGTTTCGGGCCGAGACCCTTCTTCAGAAATTTATGGAGTGTTTTGTATCCTAATATACATTCATTTTCAGTGACCATGTTGTGAACATAATAAATAAGAGCAAGAATCAGCCATTCGACCCTTCCATCTTGCTTCATCATTCAACAAGATTTTAGCTGATCTACCTTTAGCATGACTTTCCTGCACTATTCCCATACCCTGCCATTCCCTCCTTATGACAAAATCTATTGAAACAACCCCTAACCTTAAAGGTAAGTCACTTCGTGTCTTGTATCCATGTGTGAAATATATATTGGCATGCACCTCCTATTGCTACTGAAAGACAGCATTCAAACCCTACAACCAATTTAAATATTCAAGTCGTCTTCTCCTGTTTCAGGTGAGAATGCTGGCCATCCAATTCTGGGCTTGCCTTAAAGCCTCAGTGATTTATTTGTTCATGGGATGTGCGTCTTGCTTGTTAGGCTAGTATTTATTGCCCGTCCCTAATTTCCCTAGAGTAGGTGATTGGGAGCCACCTTCTTCAACCACTATAGTCCTTGATGCATAGATACACCCACAGTGCTTATGAAAGGAATTCAGGATATTTACCCAGTGACAGTGAAGGGATAGCAATATAGTTCCAAGTCAGGATGATCTGTAGCTTGGAGGGGAGTTTGCAGGTGGCGGTGTACCTACGTATCTACTGTCCTTACCCTTCTTGATGTGAGAGGTACGACTTAGAAGGTGATGTTGAAAGAGTCTCGGTAAATAATTGCTGTGTGGTTTGCAGCGTGTACACACTACTGCCACTGCACAATAATGATGGAGTAGTGAGTGTTGAAGGTGGTGGATGGGGTACCATCCAAGCAGAATGCATTGGCCCAAATGGTATCAAGTTTTTTGAATGTTTTTGGAGGCTGCATTCATCCAGGCAAGTGGGGAATATTCCACCACACTCCTAACTTGTGAACAGTAGATGGTGTACAGGCACTCAGAAGACAGTGGTGAGTTACTAGCCTTTGACCTGCTCTTGGAGCTACTGTATTTATATGGCTGGTCCAGTTCAGTTTCTGGATAATGGTAACCCCAACAGTTGATAATAGTGGGTTCAGCAATGCTGATAAAATTGAGTATCAAAAGGCAATGGTTAGATTCTGTCTTGTTGGACATGGACATGGTCATTGCCTTTGATTTGCCTGATGCAAATGTTCCTTGCCATTTATCAACCCAAGCCTGGATGTTGTCCAGGTCTTGCAGCATATGGACACAGAGCTTTACAGTTTCAATTTTATACTGTCAGCAGGGTGTATAGTCATTGTAATTACTGTCAGTTTCTGAGGTGACCATGGTATCCATTCACTCAATTCACAACTGTAGTCTTTCTTTATCCAACTTCTGTTCTGCTTCATCTTCCCATGTATGTCTCTTAGTCTTTCACTTCTGGCTCCAAATCACTATTTCTGGAATTTACTCCTGTTTGCACTTTGTTTTTAATCTCTGTTTGTCGGCTTAATTCTTCTAACTAAAACATAGCATTCATGGGCGCTTAACCATGAAATAATGAAAAACTAGAAACTGCAGAGATTTGGAAATACTTTGTGTCCGTGTGCACAGACCATTAAAGTGCCATTGACAGGTGCAGAAAATAATCAGAAAGACTGATGGAATATCTAAAGGCCAAAGTACAAGTGATGAAGCCATGCTTTAGCTTTGAGGAGCTTCAGTTAGATCACCCCTTATGAACTGTGAACATGGCTGATGAAGGATCTAGGCCCGAAACGTCAGCTTTTGTGCTCCTGA
The DNA here is from genome assembly GCF_030684315.1 of Stegostoma tigrinum. Taxonomy (NCBI): domain Eukaryota; kingdom Metazoa; phylum Chordata; class Chondrichthyes; order Orectolobiformes; family Stegostomatidae; genus Stegostoma; species Stegostoma tigrinum. Next base: position 41,010,761 of record NC_081368.1, on the reverse strand, counting down.
GATGCTGCTTGGCCTGCTGTGTTCATCCAGCTCCACACTTTGTTATCTGGGCATCACAGCTCGGGTATAACATATTGGCCTTGCTGCAAGTTTTTATATAGTTAATCTAAATTTTGTGTTTTCCCAAAGAACACGAAAACAAAAAGACTCAACAGTAAGTTCTACTGGGTGCTCAGGGGTTCAGGGAACAATTAACAGCTTGGTCTCAAATACCCAAACCACCTAATTTTATACATAGGAAGTAATTTAGTTTGATTTATGTTCAGATAATGTCTGATACCCCAACCACCATCTCATTTTCCGAAGAGTCTTTTGATTTCAAAATTACAACATCAGTTTTATTCATTTAAAAAAAAACACTTTATTGAAGTGAAAAGCAGACGATTTGAGACATTAGGTATATAATATGTTAAATGTCAGTTGTGGCTCAGTGAGTAGTGTTTTAGCCTCTCTTGATCTCGCATTCAAGTCCTACTCCAGGTCTTGATTGCAAAATCAAGGATGACTATCCTGAACAGTACTAAAGAAGCAAGGTGCTGCCCTTTGGATGGGACATTAAACTCAGGCCACATCTGCCTGCATGAGTGGAAAGAAAAGCAAGGTAGGACCTGTGTATTGATTAATGTTTAACTTGCAATCAACATCAGAAAATGCAGACAATCTGGTTATTAGTATCTTGCTGTTTGGGGCAATTTATGTATTTGTAATGACTGTTATATTTCCTATATTACTACAGTGATTCCATAGAGTGTTGGCATTAAAATATCAAGTGGATATTAAGAATGCTATGGAAATGCAAGACTTTCAGTTTCTAATGAATACAAAAGCTAGATATGGGTGCTGGCATCTGAAATAAACCAGGAAATCATAGAAATTCTGAGCAGGTCAAGTAACAACTATGGAGAGAGAAAAAATTAATGTTTCACCCTACAGAATTGCACATGTTCGACCTGTAACAAGTTTTGGTAAGTACAAGAAAGGTGGAAAGTCAAAAGATAATGTCTGTGATAGTGTGAAGGCAGGCAGCATGAAATTACAAAACTGATGATGGTGCAAACTGAAAGAAGGTGGTAATGGATCATGCAAAAAAGCCAGAGAGATGTAGAGGAGGCGTAATTTTTAAAGCAGAATTATCAGCAACACCTGGGATCTGAAAAAATGGGGTCACCAATTATCAGCTGAAATTGTTGAATGCCAATTGTATGAAATGCTAGTCCAAATTTGAGGTGCTGTTCAAGCTTACACTGAGTATTTTGGGAAGTGTACAGGAGGCTGAAAGAGAGATCAGAGTATGAGTGTAACTGACAATGAAAATAACTGACATCTGAAAGTTTAGAGTGACACTTATGGATTGACTGCAGCAAAGCAGCCCACCAACCACTTTAGGTTTGTTCTCATGTATATAGAGGAGACCGCATAATGAGCAGCAAATACACTGTACTAAGATGAAAGAAGTGTAAGAAAATTATTGCCTAACTTCTGAGAAGTTTAAGTTCTGGTTGGTGAGAAGGGAGGAGATAAAATGGCACTGGCTACATCTCCTGTGCTGGCATGAAAAGATACTGTAGGAAGACAGGGGAAAGAACCAATTTGTTATAGAGGGTACGGTCCCTGCGGAATGGTGGTAGGGGTTAGAAGCAAAGGTTGGTGGAATCATGTTAGAGGTAGTAATAAATGATCCATGGAGGTTTGTGCGGTGGAAAATAAGGAGAAGAGTTCTGTCATGATTCCAGGAAGTTGGAGAAAGGATAAATCACAAAAGTGCAATAAATTGAGAAGATGTGGTCAAGAGAGATGTTTACAATGGTGAAGGGAAGTCCTCAGTAAAGATAAAGGAGAGATATATCAGAAGTGTTGGTCTAGAAGGTGGCATAAGCAAACCAGCAACATAAATCAAGTGGCTACATGAGAAAGTCATAGGCTGGAAACTCTATGGCAAGTGGCTTATTAACTCTCCAAAACCTGTCAATCATCTATAAGACACAAGTTCTAACAACACTCATGAAATTTGACACCATCTAAGACAAAGCAGCCTGCCTGATCAGCAGCACATCCACAAGTAACTAATTCATACACCTCCGATGCTCTATAGCAGCAGTGTGTACTGTCAACAAGATGCACTGCAGAAATTCATCAAGGTGCCATAGACAGCAACTCCAAACCCACTACCACATCCATCAAAAAGGACAAGAGCAGCAGATGCATGTGAACATCACTACCTGTAAGTTCCCCTCCAAGCCACTCAGCATCCTGACTTGGAAACGTATCAGCACTTGTTTAGTGTTGCTAGGTCAAAATCTCAGAACTTACTCCAAAACAGCACTGTGGGTCTACCTGCAGTGCACAGACTGCCATGGTCCAAGAAGGCAGATCATTAACACTTGCTCAAGGGCAAATAGGGATGGGCAATAAACACTGAAAACAGACAACACAGAACACATCCCATGAATGAATAAACAAAAGAGGGTTGACAGCAAATGCTGGCCTTGTCAGGGATACACATCCTACAAACGAATCAAAAAAAATACACTCAAGTGGGGCAGTACAATGTATTCATAAATTTTATAAAAACCGAAAGAACTGCAGATGCTGTAAATCAGAAACAAAAACAAAGTTGCTGTAAAAGCTCACCAGGTCTGGCAGCATCTGTGGGGGAAAAACAGGGTTACCGTCTCAGCTGAAACATTAACTCATAACTTTTATGTTTTGCCATCAATCTGACAAATTCTTTGATGGAAATAGACAAATTTGAATAGAGCTACTACTTATAAGTTCATTATCTTATTGTAAAGAAGGTACGTTTATGGTACAAACCAAGAATTGTCTCATTTAATAAGAACTTTGCTGTCAATGAGTTTACGGAAGAAATTCACGTGTGAAAAACATAAGAATCTAGCCTGAACAGAAGAGGGTGCTAATCTTACATCCAGGCATTCTTAATCTAAAAGATGCTCAGACAACTTAAGGGAACATTTATGAGCCTAAGAAGTTATCTGCAGAAGGCCTGAATTTACAACTTTCTAGCCAAGTGGGCCTTCTATACTGACTTATTTGATGCTGACTCTGGCATCCAAAGAACACCTGTAATTTCTGAGCTGTAGAATTTCAAGTTACATTTGAAAGTAGATTTGTACAGCAAATTATTTGTACTGCTGTTATAGTACATTTTTTTTCTGAGGTTATTTTTCTCAGCTTTGGAAGATATATTTTATATGAAATATGTTTAGTTGTATATTCTGTCGTGGGAACACACAAATTTATGGGATATAAGATAAGAATGGAGTTTTATTGCTTGTTGATAGACAGACCTGAAAACCCTAATGTATCTATTGCCACTGTCACCTAGCATCAGCCTCTGGACTGAGCTGCTGGATATTTTTCAATGCTCACCTTAAAGCTGTGAGCAACTGCTGGAGATGTTTTGAATAAAGACCAAAGAACAATACAGGAACAGGCCCTTCAGCCCTCCAAATCTGTGCCGTCAAATTTTGCCCTTCCATATTAAAACTGTTTTCACTTACAGGATCTGCATTCCTCTATTCCCTTCCTATTCGTGTATTTGTCCAGATGTTTCTTGAATGCTGCTACCACCTCCTCTAGCAGCGTGTTCCAGGCACTTACCACCATTTTTGTGAAAACCTTGCCTCGCACATCTCTTTTAAACTTCCTTTTGGTACCTTGAACCTGCGTCCCCTAGTAACTGACCACTCTACCCTGGGAAAAAGCCACATACTTTCCACTCTATCTGTGCCATTCACTATCTTGTAAACTTCTATCAGGTCATCCTTAAACCTCTTGCATTCCAGTGAAAACAAACCTCGTCTACCCAACCTTTCTTCATAGCTAAAATCTCCCATACCAGGCAACATCCTGGTAAACCTTTTCCTTCCCACCTTCAAAGCATCCACATTCTTTTTGTACTGAGGTGATCAGAACTGTATGCAATATTCCAATTGTGGCCTAACTCAAGTTCTGTAAAGCTGTAACATAACTTGTTTAATCTTATACTCAATGCCCCCTACAATGAAGGCAAGCATGCTATAGGCCTTTTTTACTACCTTACCTCCTGCACTGCCACCTTCAGCGATCTGTAGACCCGCACACCCAGATCCCTCTGTATATCAATATGCTAAAGGGTTCTACTAGTTCCAGAGCATGCTCTGTCTTTCTCTCTGTCACTAACAGTTAGAACTTGGAGCTAAAAGCACCTCTCTCAAAATCATTTATTTTAATGATGAGAAACTTTTCATCATTGTACTGTGCACAGTACCACCTGAGTCTGAGTGTGTGACCAACAAAGGGACATGTATGTCCTGTTTGTAACAATTAAATGGGCATTGTTATTTAGCAGAGGTATCTGAGGCAGAGCTTCATATTTTAAAATTATGAAGAACTTATATTGGTCAAAATGTCAATTTTGTTCTTTCTCTACAGATGATACCCGAGCTGCTGAGTTTCTCCACCATTTTTCTGTTTACATTTCAGATTTCTGGCATCTGCAGTGTTTTGTTCTCACTCCATATTTTGATGATGGCAATAGAAATTTTGTTGGAGGATATGCATTTTGTGAAGTAGTGTGTATCTTCCCATGATCGCTCATGGGCTTCTTAGCAAGGGGTTTAAAAAAGGTGACAAATGGCATTATAAACAGCAGACCCACAGCAATGTGGTTGTCTCTTAAGTGCCTTCAGCAAGCCATTGAGTTATACCAAACTGTTAAATAAAAAAGTCCAATGGATGGATAGCTGATATCAAATTAGGCATTGGAAGAAAAAATGGCACACACAGACCTCTTGATGCTGCAAATTTCTCTTAAGTAATGTCTAAAATCTCTCACAAATCCACCATCACCACATCTACATATGTCCTGTCCCACCAGCAGAACAGACCCATCTAAGGTGGGGCACAGTTGTATATTATTGGCTGTGCTGTTAGACAATTGATTAAGCTTGATATTTAAATACGCATTAATAACTTACAAAAGACAAGGGTAACTATGATTAGTTTCTTGAAGCATTATGCAAAGTGTAACCAAAATCGTAGGAAAAATAGGGTATATTTCTATTCCTGTGGGAACCTAGCTAACAATGTAAGATTTACTAATTATCCATTGCTACACAGACCATGAGAAAATTGCACGTCAAGGTGCCACAGAAACCAACAAACCCAAGGCTGAGATTGTAATAAGAAGGGGTCCCTACATTAATTTCAGAATTATAAACTGTGCTGAATCTTTTGTATGTCTGGAGAAGATATTCTCGGCAAAGTTTATTACCTAGTATATGTTTGAATGGAATCTATAATTACTATACCGAAGATTCAAAACAGGCTGCTCTATAAACCATTCAACTCTGGACACCATGAAGTCTTGTCACATTAGATCAAATATGATGGAGAAACTTCTTATTGATTACCACCTGCCATTCTCTCTCAGCTGATGAATCAGTAATCCTCCATGTTCTACACCGCTTGGTGGAAGCATGCAAGTGACAAATACACAGATTGTATTCTGATTTAGGACTTAATTGTTCATCACTGGGAGTGGCGCTGTAGCACAAGTTCTGAAGAACATAGCTGCCGGACTGTGTTTCAGAAGAGATTTACAAGGATGTTGATGGATATGGAAGGTTTGAGTTATGAAGAAAGGCTGAGTAGGCTAGGACTTTTCTCAGTGGAGTGTAGGAAGTTGACAAGCAATGTTATAGAAGTTTATAAAATAATGAGGGATGTGGATAGAGTTAATGGCAGTTATTTTTTCCCAAGGAAGGGGGATTTCAAGACTACGGGCTCATTTTCAAGGTGAGAAGAGACAGACTTAAAAAAGATATGCGAGACCATTTTTTTACTTGGGGGATCATTCATGTATGGAATGAACTTCCTGAGGAAATGGTGGATGTGGATACGGTTATGTTTAAAAGACTTTTATGAGTACATGAATAGGAAAGGTTTGGAGGGATATGGGCCAGAAGCACGCAGGTGAGGCCAGTTTAATTTGAGATTATGTTCGGCATGGACTGGTAGGACCAAAGGGTCTGTTTCAGTGCTCCGTGACCCTATAAAAGGAAATCCTACCAGGCATGGTGCTCACCAATCTAACTATGACAAATGCATCTTTCCATGACAGTAGTGACAGGCGTGACCACAGTAGTGCACCAATAGGAAAATATAATTCTAGCTTGACCAAATTAGCCAGCACACATTGGAGGAACCAAGAGTTTAAGTCAATAGTTTAGCTTAACCTAGACTAGAATGTAATGGAGATGTCAAATAAGGATACAGCTACAAGCACAAGATAAGATGACGTAACGCAATACTCATGACAGGCAAGCGATTAGATGAAGAAATATACAATACTCTTTAGGGAGGTAATTGGATCAAGTAGTGGTTTGTTCAAATTATCCACAGAGTTGATCAGTCAATACTATGTGACCAGAGACACCTGCAGGGACACAAAGTAAGTATCAGATGGTTTAAAAATAAGGAGCTAGCATAGTGACAGTGAGAACCTAGTAGCAACACTCATAAGAAGGACAACTCTGGATCAGGGACTCAGAATCTAGGAACAACTCTCAGCCATGGCATTCTAGATCAGGGACCTAAAGGATAGGAATACTGTCTGGAATTTAGCCTGATTACCTCTGCTTTTTACTGTTAGTATTTAACGTACAACAAGTAAGTCTTGTAAATTTACAATTCTAATAAATGGTGTGGCCTAAGAGATATTGCTTCTGAGCATGTATCTGATCATTGATATTTCACTTTGTGCAAATAAATGTTAGTGAAAAAACACAACGCCATTGTATCATCAGAGATAGTAAGAACTGTAATAATAGTAAGATGCTAGAGTCAGAGATAACACAGTGTGGAGCTGGAGGAACACAGCAGGCCAGGCAGCATCAGAGGAGCAGGAAAGCTGACATTTCAGGTCAGGACCCTTTTTCTGAAGAAGGGTCCCAACCCAAAACGTCACCTTTCCTGCTGCTCAGATGTTGCCTGGCCTGCTGTGTTCCTCCATCTCCACACTGTGTTACCACTGTATAATCCCTGTGGAGACAAAATTATGTCATACAAAGGATACACTGTGGCATGTTCAAGGGCACTACCACAAAACTAAATGGGAATGATTCAGAATAGACCTTATTTTCATTCAGGGACATGATGCTTTGATGTTTGGACCAACATTTATTTCCCATCTCTAATTGCTTTTAAGAAGATGTTGGTCAGCTGTCAACTTCAACCACTGCAGTCACTTGTGTGGGTACGTCTACAATACTTTAAGGGATCAGCTTCCAGGATCTTGATCCAGTGACATTGAAGGAAAGGTGATATACTTGCAAACCAGTTGGTGAGCAGCTTGGAGCGGAGCTTGCAAGTGTTGGTTTTTCCATGTTTTTGCTATTCTTGCCCTTTTAGATGGAATTGGTCACGGGTTTGGAAGATGTTGTGTCATGTCCTTAGGTGTGTTTCTGCAGTGCATCCTGTAGGTGGTACAGCAGTTACTACTGAATATCAATGGTGGAGAGAGAGATTGTGAATATACACCAATCATATGGGCTGCTTGTCCTGGATGGCGTCAAGTTCTTGAGTGTCCTTGGAGCTGTACTCATGCAAACAAATGAGCGGTATTCCATCACACTCATGATTTGCATCTTGTGGATGATTGATAGGCTTTTGGTAGTTAGGAATTGAATCACTTACCAGAGAATATCCACCCATTGACCTGCTCTTGTACGCACAGTACTTAAACAGTTTTGCTTAAGTTTCTTGCTAATGATAACACCCAGGATGTTTTGAGTGATTCAGTGATGGTATTGTCATTGCCTCAAAGGTTGATAGTTACATTCCCCCTTGTTTGAAATGTCAGAAACCTTGTACTTGTGTAGTATGAATGCTATTTGTTAATACGCAATTTAAGTCTGAAGGGCATTTAAATAGTCATTGGATAAACATTTGAATGATAATGGAATAGTGTAGGTTAGATGGACTTCAGATTGGTTTCACAGGTTGGCACAACATCGAGGGCCGAAGGGCTTGTACTACACTGTAATGTTCTGTGTTGAAAGTCTTACATCAATTAGATATTAGACATAGATTAGACATAGATTACATTGAAATCAGAAGGGTTACAATGTTATGTCCAATGATGGAAGGAAAATCATTAATGAAACAGCTGAAGATAATCAGACCTAGAACACCGTCATTAGAAAATTTAAATTCTTGTAGTGCAGTGGAAATGCAGTAGGCTATCTCAAAAGACAGTTAAAAAAAAGTCAGCACGTTGCTTTGAGACTGGAGTTACCTATTGACCAGACTAGGTAAGGATGACAGATTTCCTTCCTGAAATAGCTTTGGTCCCCACAACAGTATTTTTCATTTTGCCAGCTTCATTTCCACTTGTAAAAGGCAACACAATTGATGATTTGATAGTTTGGGAATGATCGGTACCTGTATGTTATGACTTTCTTTCTTCACAGCACATGCAGAGCACATGGGAGTAGGAAGATTTCATACTGTCAGTCACAATTAATAATTCTAATAGAAGAATGCACATTATTGTAGTCGGTAGATATCTGCAAATTGATGGGGAGCAACAGTTTTGTGTACTCTGGCTCTACTTGAGGAGGAAGCCACTTAAATTCTTTATTTTTTTCTTTTGTCCAGGAGTGCTGTTACACAATTGAACAGTTTGTTTTCTCCATCACCAATTATCTGTGGTATTTTTATCCATCTATTAACCATCACCAGTAAATCACATGTTTTCCAATTGAACAATCTATGTGCGAAGCCTGTTAAGGGCAATACAAACCATCAAAGGTGAGGGAGAGGTAGGGAGACGGCCAGGGCTCTAAATCAGAATGGAATTGGAAATGTCCCAACTACCTTGTAAACAAATACATGAATTAGGAACAGCAGTAGGGCCACTCAGATTCTTCAGCCTGCTCTGCTTGATCTGATTACTCATTCCCACCTGGCCATGAAAAAATGTTCACCTCCTAGTTATGAGAATCTTCCTATCTCTGCCTTAAAATAGTCAAGACTCTGCTGCCCCTACCTTTTGGAGGATGAGCATTCTAAAGACTCATAACCCCCCAGGGAAAGAAGTCTTTGTTTCTCTGTCATAAACGGCCAAACCTTTATTTTTAAAACATTGACACCTGGCGTTGAATTTTACACGAAGTTGGTTGTGTCAATTTTGGTGAATTTCATGGATGATTTCTCCGCATAAGCCCAGTAAATGTACTCATGCTAGTCTCTGCAGCTCCCTCATTACTAAGGACCATGCCCTAAATCAGTAAGTATGATGACATGAAACTCGAGACTAGACAGGAAGGAATCACCATTTTGCACTCCTTAACATGTGTCAGCAACAGGTCAGGATTAGGCTGTCTTTATCCCTGGAAAATAGCAGCAGCCTAAAATTGACCACTTTCGGAGACAAACTAACAGAATTCAAGAATTGCTGGATATCAGGCACCTTTCCCAGATACACAACTAGCCCAGTGATTGTGCTAAGAAACAAAATAATTGCATAATTGATTTTTCCACTTTTGGTTAGCAAGGAGAACTTTGTGTTGACAAGAAATAATGTTAGGGACACCATGCTTTTTAATAAATGATAGCCACATGGCCTTTGCAGCATTTGTGCAGGCTATATGTGAGCCTGAAGAGACAAATGTGCAGACAAGTCATGTCATCATCTCATTGTTGGAAACTTTGGTTTATTGGAGGATTGGAAATGTACTAGAAGCAGTGGAATAGGTTCTTGAAATCTTTGAAAAGATTTCTGTACTAACAATTGGATTAACCTTTGGAGGGACGCTGTGATGTTTGTCATTTTAACTTTGCCTCTTGTTTTTTCTGACCTATGGTCATATTGTGTATCGCTGTAATGTAACTTTTTTCTTCGTTTCTCTATACTGTAACTAAGGATTGTACATTTGTATCTAAGATGGCACTGTTAGTGACAACTTACAAACTTTTCACTGTACTCATCTGAGTACATATGACAATAAAGCTAATTCAATTCAATTCAATGTATACATGCAGATGGCAAACAGTTTTACTGTTGCTTCATTCTTGATTCTTCAGCCATTAGGAAGACAAAATGAATGTTGTTTCTGGCAGAAGGAATGGAATTTAAAAGCAGTTGCTACAGTTGTACAGAGACTGCATCCAGAGTAACGTGAATAATTTTAGTCTTCTTGTTTAAGAAAGACATAATTATGTTTGTAAGAGTTCAGAGAGAATTCACTTGGCTGATTCCTGGTCTTGCATTCCCTTGGATTTAACCGTACCAATCACACACAAGGATTGGTGAAACAATTATGTGGGTCTTTACTTGAAAACAGGACTATATAGGGATAGCTTCCTGGTAAATCTGTGTGTAATACTTACTGCTATCATTTCTGTTTTCAACTGCCTAACAAGTCCTGCGTGAAATATATTCTGGGGCACATTAGGGGCATTTAAACAGTCCTTGGATAAGCATATGGATGATGATGGGGTAGTGTAGGGGGATGGGCTTAGATTAGTTCACAGGTCGGCGCAACATCGAGGGCCGAAGGGCCTGTTCTGCGCTGTATTGTTCTATGTTCTATATCATGTCCTGTTTAGATAGATAATGACTGACTGCAGTTTAAGATACAACCCCATAAAGATGCAAGGTATCATACCACAACCATTGGGTTAAAGGGGTTATCTTAGGAGGAAAGATTGAATAGATTGGGCTTGTGTCCATTGGAGTTGATAAGAAATAATCTTACCAAAACATGTAAGATTCTGAATGACCTTGATAGGGTGAATGCTGAAAAAAAATTTCCACTTGTAGAAAAGCTTAGAACCAGGAATCAGAGTTTAAAAATAAGGACATCCCATTTAAACTTGAGTTGAAGAGAAATTCATTCTTTCAGAGGGTCAAGTGTCTGTGTAACTTTCTTCCCAAGCAAGTGGTGGAGGCAGGATCATGAATATTTTTACAGCTGTCTGTGATGACTAATTCACCTGCTCAATCCCTGAGGGGAAGTGATATCCTAACGGCTAGATGGTTAATCCAGAGACCTAGGTAATGTTCCGAAAACCAAGTTCAAATCCCACTCCACCAGATGGTGGAATTTGAATTCAATAAAAGCCTGGAATTAAGAGTCTAATGATGACCTTGACAATTGATGTAAAAATCCATCTGGTTCACTAATGCCCTTTCGGGAAGGAAACTGCCATCCTTACCACCTGGTCTGGCCTACATATGTCTCTAGACCTACAGCAATGTGGTTGACACTCAATTTCCCTCTGAGCAATTAGGGATTGGCAATAAATGCAGGCCCAGTCAGCAACACCTTCATCCTATAAATGAACATTGTTAAAAAAGAATCCTAAACCCTTTCTAGCAGTCAGGAGTGTGGTGGAGAGATAGTGGGAACTGCCGATGCTGGAGAATCTGAGATAACAAGGCATAGAGCTGGATGAACACAGAAAGCCAAGCAGCATCAGAGGAGCAGGAAGGTGGATGCCAGACCCAAAACATCAGCTTTCTTGCTCCTCTGATGCCGCTTGGCCTGCTGTGTCCATTCAGCTCTACGCCTTGTTATCTCTATGAGTGTGATAGAGTTGTCTTCAATTGTTTGGATGAGTGCAACTCCCACAAATTCAAAATGGCTTGAAACCATCCTTGGCAAAACACTATGCTGAGTGGCACTCCTTCCAATCCTTTAAACACTCACCACATTCACTAACAGTATGCTTTAGCTACTGTGTGTATGACCTACAAGATGTGCTGTAGCAATTTAACAAAGCTTCTTCAATAGCAGTTTCCAATCTCATGATATCTACCACCTAGAAAAATAAGGGCAACAGCCACAAGTGAATACTGTAGAGTAGTGAGGTACTACAGCAGAATGTATAGAGAGAAATAGAAAGGAGCAGAAGCTCTATCAGAGTGTTAAAAGAATTTGTATACATACAAAGCTTTAAATAATGAATTCTCACAAAAAGTGCTTTGGACTCAAGAAGCAGTATTTAGAAGTCTAATTAATTAGACTGCATACACATGACAAAACAAACAGCAGCACTTGCAAGTTCCCCTTCAAGCCACCATCCCATTCCAACATGGAACTGTATTGTTGTTCTCTCATCATCCCTAGGTCAAGGTCATGGAAACTCTATCTAACAACTATGTGGGAGTAGCTACATCATGAGGACTATTGGAAAACCATCATTGTAAATTATAGTGTTATGCCTCCAGCGTAAGGAGAGTGCTAGAAATCAAGTCCTATTGTACAAGCCATTCCTGAAGTCAGAAATCATACAACACCAAGTTATGGTCCAACAGGTTTATTTGAAAACACAAGCCTTCGGAGCCTTGCTCCTTCTTCAGGTTTGAGAGAGAGGTAGTAACAGACACAGAATTTAGAAGGAAAAGATCAAAGAGTCACACCACTGATGAGGATGCATTAAACAGCCCTAAGATGCTTTTCAATCTTTAATTGGTTAGAAGGTTTTAATTGATTAATATGTGAATGTAAATCCCCAAATTCCTTTCAAGCCACTGTCCTGAGAGAACTAAAGCATTATCAGTGTAAAGAAGAGGTGACATTTCAGGTCAGATAATGCCTGTTAGGTGTGCGGCTTTGTTCTAGAATCAGTTTGTGTTTTGGTTTGGAGTCAGACTGGTATTATTTCTAAAGTAGGAATTTATAAAATGTCACATTGACTTATGGTCTGTAAATTGTGTGCTTTCTGAACAAAATAGAGTCTATCTGCAAATACAAATTCACTCAACAAGTTGACGTGTGTGTGTGTGTGTGTGTGTGTGTGTGTGTGTGTGTGTGTGTGTGAGAGAGAGAGAGAGAGAGAGATCTGATCTGATTAGTGACAGCTGGAAATTAATGGGAAATCCTCAGACTGGGTTTCAAATTTAGCTGAGGAACAGTCAGAAGACCTGATACTTCATTCTTCTTCTGAAAGTGAATAATCTCAAATTGTCTCTTATATATCCTCTGCCACCTCACTGCACTTCCATTAAACCTCCTTTGTCACTTTGAAACCTCTTTGTATCCTTCTTACAGGCTACTCAAACACCTAATTTTTTATTGTCAGCATACTTCGTTACATTACTTTCAGTATTTTCTTCTAAGTCATTAGTATGTATTATAATAACTGTGGCTCCAGAACTTATCCCTAGGGCATTCCACTAATTACAACATGCCAACTGAAAATGCCCCATTTTATGCGTGTACTTTAACCAAACATCATTCTTTGCTGATATTCTACTCCAACTCAATGAACTTGTGTGGCACTTCCTCAAATTCCTATTGGAAAGAACAATTTAGCTCATTCACTGATTCTCCTTTATCTATCCTGTTGGTTACATCCTCAAAGAACTCTAATATATTTCAGATGCAATTTCACTTTTTTAAAACCATGTTGACTCTACCTGGTCATTTTGTGGTTTTCCCAAGTGTTTTGTTAATATTTCTTTAACAATGGATTCCAACATTTTCCCAAGAACTGATGCCAGGTTCACAGACCTGTGGTTCCCTCGTTCCCTTCTTTCTATCCATCTTTCCTTGATTGGTCATCTTACTTTTGTTCTTTCAATTCCTTGGTATGGATTTTTTGAAGATCACGTTCAATATATATATCCTATCCCTGGCTATCTCTTCTGTATCCTAAGCATGGAAAGCACAGCGTTTTTAGAGCTCACCAACTACTACATTGCCGTAGTTAGTTCTGGTGTGTGGCTCAAATTACAAGTATAATGTTGTCCTCAATGGCTTATTCTTTGGGTACCATTAACAGGAAGACCAGGTGATCATACTTGATGACGTTATATATTCATGGGAAAAGATATAATTAGACCTCCCTTGAGATTATTAAGCAATTAGAAACATTTCCAGACAATCCGGCTGGATATTCTAATTTGATTCAATTATGGGGTCTTAATAAGTCTCATGCATAGTCAATGTGCTCACTATGTGTGCTCAAATATTAGCATAGTTTAGAAATGTAAGCCTTAGGCTTCAAAACTCCATAATATGGATATCTCTTTCCAACCAGTAGAAATTGAAATTCTGTATATGTTAAACATATTACAATTAATCAAATCATAAATAAATTCACAAAACTGTGGCTACTAAAATTGAAAACATTTTAGTATTTATGTTAATGGCTATAGACTGTGTTTCTTTCATCTAAGTGCAGGCATTTACTGTTACTTGCAAAGAAGTTGAGGAGAAGATTATCTTACTAAAACTTGTGATTCTGAAAGGCCAGAGGCCATGAATAAAGCCCAGCAGGAAACTGTGCTTGCTTGCAAAAAAAGCATTCATACTATGCCAACCTCCAATGAACTCTTTCTCTTATTCTTTTCACTTGTTTTCTGGCTGTGACACAATGTAAAAGCATTTGTGAAAACCACATCTTGCACGTCACTCTGAACAACAAAACTACAAGCATTAATGTTGCTCCTAATGAGCTGTAACATAGGGTCAAAGCTGAGTAAAATCGCCAGTTAATCTGAACACAGTTGGTTTCCTTATTCTGTGAGGAAACAGCAAATTGTATAGATGGACACAAAGGCTTTCTCCCATGCCGTATGCATGCACAAATTAGTTGTTTTCCTATTTTTGATTCCAACACCATTCATTGACCATTGTAGGCTTGGAAATATTGGCAGATATTTTCAAGCATAGAAATCATAAAATATTATTTATTAATTTTAAAATGTGTATAATAGAGTTACAGACACAGCGGCATGGTGACTCAGTGGTTAGCACTGCAGCCTCACAACGCCAGGGACCCGGGTTCGATTCCAGCCTCGGTCGACTGTCTGTGCGGAGTTTGCACATTCTCCCCGTGTCTGCGTGGGTTTCCGCCGGGTGCTCCGGTTTCCTCCCACAGTCCAAAGATGTGCAGGCTAGGTGGATCAGCCATGCTAAATTGCCCGTAGTGTTCAGGGGTGTATGGGTTATAGGGGGATGAGTCTGGCTGCGATGATTCAAGGGGGCGATGTGGACTTGTTGGGCCGAAGGGCCTGTTTCCACACTGTAGGGAATCTAATCTACTTTTTTTAAGAAACTAGAGCGGAGGACCATAAATTTGGGCATGTTAGAACGACATGAAGCATCATCTTGAGTAAGGAAAAGTAATTTGATGAGACAATTACAAACAAAGTTGAATAAAAATGAAAATAAACTTCCTGTTTACACTCTGACAGAATACTCTAATTTGTCTACAATGAGCACTATCCTAAGTTAACCTATCAAAAATACCATTATTACTGATTCAGTTGCAAGTGGACAAAGTTGATTTAATAAGGACATAAAATACAGTCCAAGATAACAAAGTGTGGAGCTGCACGAACACAGCAGGCCAAGCAGCATCTTCGGAGCACAATTGATTCTTTGGCGTTTTCTTCTTCCTATTCTTGTGTTTGAAGAGCTAGTCGCAAAAATATCAATTCTGTAGTTCCTTGGACTAGGTCATTTAAATATTTTGAATGCTTTCCTTGAAAACATCAGTTCATGTGGTCAGACCATCCTAACAGAATGCAAATAAAGAGGTGGGTACTTAAAGGAAAATTTTAATATGGAAGGTTACAAATTTGGATTTTTCCTTGGCCTTCCTCTCAAAGTCAGTCACTCCTCCAAGCAGTTATGAACATCTTACACTTTGGACTATCCCTGTTCAGCCTAAAAGCTACATATAATTTAGGAGCATAACTCAAAGTCGTTGTGATCTGAACTGTAGACTGAGTCATGGATCACCACACATGCAGTTCAAAGCTTTTCAAAAACAAATTGAGAAAACAATTGGTGAGACAAGGTCAGACAGGAATCTTTAAGCTGCTTTGAGTCACCAGCAAGTGAACATACAAAACAAAAATTATTGGAATTACAGTTCAATCAGCTCAACCTACCTTTGTCTAATAATAAAAGAAAAGTGAACGTTCAATAAGTCCCCGTGTTAGTGGCCAATTTGCTTGGCTTAAACAAAATAGCATAAATTTATTCCTAAATTCTAACTTTAAGCCTGTCAAAAAGCTTGTCCAGGCAGATAAAACTCTCAATATTTTTACTTTCTTTGTATTTCTTTGTTGCAAACAAAATTGGGTATTGAAGATGATTGTTATCCAGGGGCAAATTGTCAGTGGCAGTATATATTCAAACCTAGGAGTTGTACATCAAGAAAAAGTCTCAGAAGAAGCTTAGCATGCAGGTGACCTGTCAAAGAATGCATGTGGTTTCCCATGTTCCCACCACTGTGACTCCGAGCTCACCTATAAGCAAACAAAACACACATCACAAATGAAAAAGGTTTCATTTTGTACCTGTTTCCAAATCACTGTATTCCCTGTGTGACTAATACATTCTCCTTCAATGTGTGCTCTTTTAAATTTAACTTGTAAGACTCATGGTGAGTTTTCTGTCCATCGGTCTGCAATGTACAACCCCAATTACTTCATTTCTGATTTGATATGACACAAATTAGAAATGCAATGTCATTTTCGGGATTGATCAAATGCATCCAAAGATACACAGTGAAGTAAGGACAGAAATGGCAAAATCTTTCAAAGGGCTGAGAACTGGAGAATTTAAAATTCTACATCCTTGGCTGGTTCAAATAATGTCTTACTGGTAAATCTAGCAACTACAGTATAAGTTTGGCACTGGGAAAACATATAGAAGCAATAAGCCAAAGCAAAATTAGCACTCACTGAACAAGTATGGATTAGTTAAAAGGAAGCCAGCATAATTTGTTGAAGGCAAATCATGTTTAACTATTTAATGAGATATCAGAGAGGGAGAATGGGAGTAATAGACTTGATGTAGAATACATGTCCTTCCAAAAGATGTTTGATAATGTGCTTCTGAGCCAACTTGAAGCCCTTGGAATAAAAGGGACAGTGGTGAAGACAGAAAGTGGTGAACACCTTTTCAGATTGGAGGAATGTTTGTAGTGGGATTGCTGAGAGTTGATGTGAAGACAACATTTTCTTGATAGATATTTATGACAGTTTCAAATATTTGCAGAAACATGGGAGTGTTGTGAACTGTGAAGAGGATAGTGATAAACTTCAAGAGGATAAGACAAGGTGACGCATTGAGCTGACAAGTGCTGATGAAGTTAAGTGCAGAGTATTGTAATGGTAGGGCTAAGAAGCTTTGCTGAGTTTCAATGCCATCAATCTTTCTTGCTAGAATTATGTATAACATGAATAGTATGGTGCCAACATGCACCTTGCAGAACTTCATTAGTCACTGGCTGCTATGCTGAAAAAGACCCCCTTATCCTGACTTTCTACCTTCCACCAGTCAGCCAATCTTCTATCCATGCCAGTAATTCACCCTCACGCTGTGGGCTGTTATCTTATTTAACAGTCTCCTTTGAGGTACTTTCTGGAAATCCAAGATCAGGTCCACCGGTCCTCTTTTCATTGCTCATTACCTTCTCACTTGATCATTTGCTCATTACCTTCTCAAAGAATTCTAACAGGTTTGTTAAGCACAGTCCTGGTTTCCTGGTATAAATTCTCAGTCTAGCTGAGCTCTTGAGTAAACCTAAGGTCAGAAGTCACAGGACACCAGGGTATAGTCCAACGGGTTTACTTGAAATCCTGAGTTTTCAGAGTGCTGCTTCTTTGTGAGGTGTTCCCCAAGCTCAATCAGCCTGGTGAGGGTGTCCAGTTCTGTTAGAATACCCTGCAACTCATATGCTTTATTTACCACATTTTGCAATGACAAAGCCAGTTGTAGAGCTTGTTTGAAATCCAATTCAGCTTCAACAAGTAAGCAATTTTGCATGGTTCTTTCATTAATCCCTCATACCAATGGCCATTCAGCATCTCATTAAGGGACATGCCTCTGCCCGTCGTCTTAGCCTCATCAAAAATCCTGATACAGATACCCGTGGTTCTCAAGTTGCCAAGCAGAATTGATAGCATCTCAGAATTAGAAGAGGCTTCAGGTCATAATAGTCCTTAACTAAATCTGTCAACTCTTGAATTCAGAGGAAGTAAAGTTCCTAATAACTGAAAAAGCTGCAGATTCACAAACTGTCATGAGAATTATTCATTGCTTTTCATCTGCTGCAAAGGAGCAGCACTCTGAAAGATTATGATTTCAAAAATGCTTGTTGGACTGTAACTTGGCATTGTGTGACTTCTGACCTTATCCGCCCCAGTCCAACATCAGCACCTCCGCATTGTGGAGAGTCATTGACACTGATCCAGGTCCGTCAGAGCCAGCTGTCACAGTGAACAAGATGTCAGACATTCCCATGTTTTTTTTTCCTCTCTTTCAGCCAGATTTCCCTGCTTGAACCAGATTCACAGCCCTAATCAGGGAACTCATATTCTATGAGGTCCACTTGGCTGGCCTTGTTACAATGACTACAGTTTCTCTAATTATTTTTTCAAAGAAACAAAGAAGTTTTGTCCTGAACTCAAAAACAGGGTCTTTTTTGGAAATATGAGAGTTCAACTGGGCTGGTTCACGTTAGCAAGCTTTCTTCCAATTCAGCTTGTTCTTCTTTGCATGCTTTCCTCTAACTTAACCAGATAATTTTCAAATAGCTCCTGCAGGGGTCTATAGCAAAGCAAACACTTATGCTGTGTTCATCCAGCCTCACATTTTATTATCTTGGATTCTCCAGCATCTGCAGTTCCCATTATCTCTCACTTATGACCATTCATGTGGTTTACAGGAGGGCTTGTTCAAAAAAAATTCTGCAATGTCCACAGTGAACTTTAAATAACCTCTTTTCTTTTGAAGAAATCACTCCAGGTATTTACATAAAACCTGAAAGAAATATGTTTTTCACAGTCTTTAAAAATGTATGTTTTCTGAGCAATTTTATGCATGAAGAACCTTTGTAACAATGGCAACCTCAAACAAATCTGAACAGTTTCTTCTGCAGCAAAAATGAATATGAAACATAAGTTGCAATTCCTAACAGTTTATATTCCAGGCAATCTAAAGGAATGGATTTAAAATGCATGTTTAGAACTTTTTCTTTTATAGAGCATTTCCTTTTTGTAATCAAACTCTTCATTTGACAACAAAATTAAGTAGTAACTCTGTATTACTTGGTGTAAAGATTAATTTGGTAAAGGTAAATATTTACCAAAGGTTTGTAAAAAAAAATTCAGCTTCAATCCCAGGGGAAGAGAAAGCGAAAGAGACTAACAACAGGAATCAATGAAACTGTGTGCAGTTCTTGTTTTACAAAAAATCCTAAGTCCTAAGTACTCCAGTACAATCAAGCCAAGATGCTATGTTAATTATAGTCTACTGTGTTCAGTACTTTTTCACTACAGAAGAGAATATCAATACAGCAAGAAGGATAAGAAAGGCTGAAACGTGAGTGGGAAATGAAGAGGCTATCTTTAAGTTAAACAAATTAGTTGTCAAACTCAGTCAGAAAGAATGTATTATACTTCCAAAAACAGAATCATCATTTCACATGTACCCACTACCCTGTCCTACCAGAACATTCATTCAACTGAACTCACTTATTTGTCCAAACCCATGATTCATCATTTCTTCATAATAGTCTTCATGGTTCTTGTAGTGAAGAAAATCCGGCAGGGTGCATTACAGTTTCAGGCAATTCAAATTTCCGCCCATCACAAGATGCATTTTAACCCGATCCATCTCCTTCTTGAACATGCATGGTTTGTCCTTCTGCGTCTTGCATTTGCTCTTCAAGAGATCTCACAATGGGAGGAGGGAACGACATGAATGGCTGCTGGCATTCCTTCAGCATGCCCACAGTTTGTATATGGACAGATTGCTCATTGCAATGAAGTGCTGTGAGGTGGCTAATTCTCCAGTATGGCAAAGGATATGAATCCAAGCTATTTAGACCCTGAGTTACACCCCGATTCTGGGGGAGTTTCCCAATTTGTTACTATTCAGGATGAGATACCCCAAAACAGTTAAGTTCCCAAGTTATTAGTGATGAATTAGCTCCTTTTCTCTAATCACCTGTCCCCTTGATTGGTCACAACAAAGTTAATTTAAATATCTTTCCTTGTGACTATTTTTCTCCCAGACGCAAAAGAATTTATGTTTTAGAAGGAACTAATTTAACCAGGCTATTTCAGGTCCACAAAGACCGAGTTTATTAATTACTAAATGCAAGAAGAATTAGTAATGCATATATGTACACAGTTTAGAAATGAGAGGTGAGTTCAAAAATAAAACTAAGTTTTGAAAAAAGAACTTTTTATTAGTCTCTCTTATTCATGAGGAACAGATAATTGAATGTTGTCCGGTGAAGTTTAGCAACAACATTGATGTTGATAGTTGAACAGTTAATGTAATTTTTTTTAGATTTGCGGGTTGCTTGAGATTCTTCTGTACTGATTCCTTTCAACCATCACTGAATTCCAGCATTCCGGATGAGGCAACACTCTTTTTGGTCGTGCAATTTTTTATTCTGGTGTACTATCTAGTCAGCTGCTAACATTCAGATTGAGACAGTCCCTTTGCTGAAGCATAGGGGATAGCTTTTTGACTGTGACTGTCATAATATGCTAATACTTAACCCTAGGATATATAGTATACATATACATAGTATACACATGTATTTCAGCCCATTGGCATACATGGAAACATTCAGGCTCACTAGCACACTCCAGTTTAAAACCAACTCATTTGCCCCTGTCCTTGAGTGTTGTATAAAAACAAAAACCTCTGCGCAGTTGGGAACACAATCTGCAGGGAATAGTTAATAGTCACAAAAGATCACAATGCGGTCAGTTTTAACTTACCTTTTCCCCTTTCGGGGGGTTGTTAATTGAAGTGCCCTTCTAACATTGCGTGTGTTTCTCTAGACAACAATTTATTTTATATTCATGGACATTTTTGGCTGTATTAGCCTTCTTTTAAAAACACATTTCGGCAGCATAAGTTAAAAAGATCCACTGTATTATGGATTCTAACCCGTAGTCATGGCACCAAGTTATAATACGGAGGAAGACTTTGACCCCAGCAAAGGGCTAGGGGAGTGATGAGGTTACGGCGTAAATGACCTCCTCTTTGTCCGTGATAATAAAATGTGAGGCTGGATGAACACAGCAGGACAAGCAGCATCTCAGGAGTACAAAAGCTGACGTTTCGGGCCTAGACCCTTCATCAGAGAGGGGGATGGGGAGAGGGAGCTGGAATAAATAGGGAGAGAGGGGGAGGCGGACCGAAGATGGAGAGTAAAGAAGATAGGTGGAGAGAGTATAGGTGGGGAGGTAGGGAGGGGATAGGACAGTCCAGGGAAGACGGACAGGTCAAGGAGGTGGGATGAGGTTAGTAGGTAGGAAATGGAGGTGCGGCTTGGGGTGGGAGGAAGGGATGGGTGAGAGGAAGAACCGGTTAGGGAGGCAGAGACAGGTTGGACTGGTTTTGGGATGCAGTGGGTGGGGGGGAAGAGCTGGGCTGGTTGTGTGGTGCAGTGGGGGGAGGGGACGAACTAGGCTGGTTTAGGGATGCAGTAGGGGAAGGGGAGATTTTGAAACTGGTGAAGTCCACATTGATACCATATGGCTGCAGGGTTCCCAGGCGGAATGTGAGTTGCTGTTCCTGCAACCTTCGGGTGGCATCATTGTGGCAGTGCAGGAGGCCCATGATGGACATGTCATCTAGAGAATGGGAGGGGGAGTGGAAATGGTTTGCGACTGGGAGGTGCAGTTGTTTGTTGCGAACTGAGCGGAGGTGTTCTGCAAAGCGGTCTCCAAGCCTCCGCTTGGTTTCCCCAATGTAGAGGAAGCCGCACCGGGTACAATGGATGCAGTATACCACATTGGCAGATGTGCAGGTGAACCTCTGCTTAATGTGAAATGTCATCTTGGGGCCTGCGATAGGGGTGAGGGAGGAGGTGTGGGGGCAAGTGTAGCATTTCCTGCGGTTGCAGGGGAAGGTGATGGGTGTGGTGGGGTTGGAGGGCAGTGTGGAGCGAACAAGGGAGAGATGGAGAGAGTGGTCTCTCCGGAACGCAGACAGGGGTGGGGATGGAAAAATGTCTTGGGTGGTGGGGTCGGATTGTAGATGGCGGAAGTGTCGGAGGATGATGCGTTGTATCCGGAGGTTTGTGGGGTGGTGTGTGAGAACGAGGGGGATCCTCTTGGGGCGGTTGTGGCAGGGGCTGGGTGTGAGGGATGTGTTGCAGGAAATGCGGGAGACGCGGTCAAGGGCGTTCTCGACCACTGTGGGGGGAAAGTTGCGGTCCTTGAAGAACTTGGACATCTGGGATGTGCGGGAGTGGAATGCCTCATCGTGGGAGCAGATGCGGCAGAGGCGGAGGAATTGGGAATAGGGGATGGAATTTTTGCAGGAGGGTGGGTGGGAGGAGGTGTATTGGGGAAACCAAGCGGAGGCAAGGGAGTCACGGAGAGAGTGGTCTCTCCGGAAAGCAGACAGGGGAGGGGATGTCTGCTTTCCGGAGAGACCACTCTCTCCGTGACTCCCTTGTTCGCTCCACACTGCCCTCCAACCCCACCACACCCGGCACCTTCCCCTGCAACCGCAGGAAATGCTACACTTGCCCCCACACCTCCTCCCTCACCCCTATCGCAGGCCCCAAGATGACATTTCACATTAAGCAGAGGTTCACCTGCACATCTGCCAATGTGGTATACTGCATCCATTGTACCCGGTGCGGCTTCCTCTACATTGGGGAAACCAAGCGGAGGCTTGGAGACCGCTTTGCAGAACACCTCCGCTCAGTTCGCAACAAACAACTGCACCTCCCAGTCGCAAACCATTTCCACTCCCCCTCCCATTCTCTAGATGACATGTCCATCATGGGCCTCCTGCAGTGCCACAATGATGCCACCCGAAGGTTGCAGGAACAGCAACTCATATTCCGCCTGGGAACCCTGCAGCCGTATGGTATCAATGTGGACTTCACCAGTTTCAAAATCTCCCCTTCCCCCACTGCATCCCTAAACCAGCCTAGTTCGTCCCCTCCCCCCACTGCACCACACAACCAGCCCAGCTCTTCCCCCCCACCCACTGCATCCCAAAACCAGTCCAACCTGTCTCTGCCTCCCTAACCGGTTCTTCCTCTCACCCATCCCTTCCTCCCACCCCAAGCCGCACCCCCAGCTACCTACTAACCTCATCCCACCTCCTGGACCTGTCCGTCTTCCCTGGACTGACCTATCCCCTCCCTACCTCCCCACCTATACTCTCTCCACCTATCTTCTTTACTCTCCATCTTCGGTCCGCCTCCCCCTCTCTCCCTATTTATTCCAGTTCCCTCCCCCCATCCCCCTCTCTGATGAAGGGTCTAGGCCCGAAACGTCAGCTTTTGTGCTCCTGAGATGCTGCTTGTCCTGCTGTGTTCATCCAGCCTCACATTTTATTATCTTGGAATTCTCCAGCATCTGCAGTTCCCATTATCTCTGATCCTCTTTGTCCGTGTTTTGTTTCAGCAGTTTATCCGACCTGCGGCTTTTGAAGTTACTTCCGGCAATATATTTATCCTGCACATGTAGGAATGCATGACGCTAGACGGTTGACGTGCTGCGCGTAACCGTTTCTTAGCCTAGCTATTCTAAAAATTAAAGGGAAAAAACGTGTTACTCTGAAACACTCCAGTAAATGATTCTTTCAACTGTGTTTTAATTAATTTCTACACATGGCGTTGGTAGTGCCGCCTTGTATGTACTCATTAGCTGATGTTATCTGTAGATATTTGTGCTGTAAGTAAATATAACACTAACAGGTGGATGGAAGCTAAAGCTTGTGAGACAAAGTCCTCCATCTAAGCGTACAGGATTTGCATGTACAGATTAAGAAATTTGGATTTCTACTCAGAACTCGTCATTTGTCCCATTTAATGTTTAACAGACACACATTGTATGTCCTGGAAGAATGTTTAGCATGCCGATGTATTTACAGCAGCGTGCGAAGGGCGGTGGTGTTACATTTTCTTCAATGCTCCACCAAGATTACACAGAAAAGTTGTATTGATCATTTATAAATCGATCTAGTCCGAGAAGGCGATACGTTTGCACCCTTCGAGCAGCAATGTTGCGCGACCCATTTTTTTTGTCTCATTCAATCCATTTTGGAGCGCATCATCCATCACCTCACGAACATTCGCTCTACTCCGGCAGGATATCTCAAAGCTGCACTTTGGTACTGACAAAAACATTAATAAAGCAACGTAAAGTACTTCCATCATAACGTAATAGTATTGTCCCCATAACAAATAGTATAGAACACTCTTAATATCTTCCAAAGTTAGAGCGTTATGTGTTGAAACTCTTCGCCATTTCCATTCAACTGTGCGGGGTTCGAAAGCCTGGCATTAGTTGAAACGTTTACTGTTTATTCTTCACTAGCTCAAAGGACTGACGATGGCCGTTACTCAGTACTCCACTCACATACCTTACTCATAATGGTTGTGAACTCACACGGGTGAAATCCCACAGCGACTTGTGTCGCGCCAGGTCTCCGAGGAATTGTACTCCGTCACTGACCCACCTTATAGGGGACACTCCCACTGCCGAGCCCAGTGTGGCCGCTGCAGCTGTTCTGTTCATTTGTATCCCCAAAACCAACTTCTCGCCGACTCAAGCTTTTAAAACTGAAACGTAACATCTAATAAAAGGGAAGGGGATAAGACCCGGGTGGGTGAAGAAAGGAGTGTGAATTGGGAGAGAAGTGAAGAGCGATTCCAGCTGGTAAGAATTTAATCACAATTCGAGAAAAGTTTCTGAAATGTTGTGGGGGGGGGGGAGCGGGAGGGTGGAGGGGTGTTACAGTTTTGAAAATCTGGAGTTTATTTGGGAAATAAATGCAATCCAATCGGATTCCTGGAGAGAATAGGAGATTCATTCATGCCAATCTCCCATTGGGGCGGAAAGCGACCGTCTGGTGCTCGGGTTCGGTCCAAGCTCCAGGATAAACCCAAAACATTCAGAAAACTCCGCGCGCTGAAAATATCAGTTCTGGGCGTTTTATTTCTTGTTTTTTCTGTTGCAGAATTAGTCACCGGGATTACCAATTCGCAGGGTGATTTCACTCTCACCCAGCTCCAGAATTATACTGCAGTTTGCTGATAACCTTTAACGTTGAAATCGAGTTTATTTTTAGACCGATTTATTGTTCTCGCTTTCTAGAGTGTTCCTTAACAGTGCGTTGTGTTAAACATTTTGTGGCAATATTTTATCTGTTTGTTATTTTAGGTTTACTGTGTACGGCATTGGCAAAGCTACCTTTGACCAACATGCAGCCACACGGACGGGAATATTCCAGATTTGATTCCCAGTGTGCTGAGTTCCCTGATTTCTTTGTTGTTTGAAAATGTTTTAAACATAAGTATGTAAACATTTGTCCCCTTTCGGAATCGCAGGCTAACTCAGACCCAGAAGGACTGTTATTTGGCTGAAAGAAGAATAAATTGATAACCCGGTGAAATAATTCGGGAACGCTTCAAGAAACCGATAGCGAAATCTAATTGAGTGTATTTGATTGTTTTATTGGCAACTGAAATATCCAGTCCGTCTCTCCTTTGTCCTGTTTTGTACCGGAAATTAAAATCATAGACTGCTGCTGTGGGAGATGGAACAAAAGGCGAAAGAAAAATGCATCAAAAATATGGAATTTTGTGCTGCCAGATGAATCTCTCTGGCGGCCTCCAGCCTGAGATTTGTACTCCATTGTTGATTATTAACATAATCATCTTACTTTCCCATAGACATTAGTAACTGTATGATATATGTTGTCAGTTGTCACCTGCATCTACAGGGTAATGAAATTGTACCCAGGTCCGCGTAAGAACAGAAGCAGCAGCAGACCTCTGGCCCGTTGAGCCTGCAGCACCATTCTGTACAATCACTAGGGCCCTTTGACTCAATTCCACTTACTCCCATATTTCTTGTTTCCCTGAGAGACAAAAAAAGTCTTGAATATGTATCCACTTGAGTATCCAGATTTCATATCCTGTGGAATATAAAATTTCAAAGATTCACAAATCTTTGACTGAGGAAGGGTAACCGGACCCAAAACGTTAACTCTTTTTTTCTGTCACAGTTGCTGCCAGACCTGCTGAGCTTTTCCATCAACTTCTGTGCATAAACTTGTATTTTTCCACATTGTATTCCATTTGACATTCTCTTAGCCTGCCCAAGTACTTCTGCAGTCTCCTGTTTCCTCGACATTACTTTCCTTCCCCCTATCTTTGAGTCTTCTGCAAAAGTAGCGACAATGCTGTCAGCTATTCATCCAGGTTGCTCATGTATAATGTGAATAGTTGAGACCCCGCCATAGACACCTGTGAAACTCCACTACTAACTGACTGCCACCCTGAAAAAATCCCTTTCCCCCTACTTTCTGCTTTCTGCCAGTCAACCAATCTTCTTTCCTTGCCAATATCTTACCCCTAATACCATGGGCTTTTATCTTACTTAGTAGCCTCCTGAGTGCCTCCTTGTCAAAGGCTGTCTGGAAATCCAAATAGATCATGTACACTGACCCTCCTTTGTCTAACTTGCTCATTACCTCCTCAAAGAATTCTAACAGATTTATCCCTGCCCCTTTATCATTCAGAGACCTCTTCTTGATGAAACCATGCTAACTCAGCCCTATTTTGGATGCAATTCCATGTGCCTCACAATCTTATCTGTAATCATGGACTCTAAAATCTTCCAATAACTGTGATCGGGTTGACCAGCCTATAGTTCCTGTCCTTTGCCTCCCTCCTTTCTGGAAGAGGGGGTTACATTAGCTATTTTCCAGTCCTCTGGGTCCCTTCCTGAATCCAGTAATTCCTGAAAGATCACACCAATTCCTCCATAATCTCCTCAGCTATCTCCATCAGAACTGTAGGGAGTAGTTCATCTGGCCCAGATGGTTTAAATACCTTCAGATCCATTAGCTTCCCTGGTGCTTTGTCCTTAGTGATGTCCGCTTCTAATACCTCTTTCCCCTGACCCTTTTGAAGTTCTGGTATGTGCTGGTGCCTTCTGGTATGAAAAGGGATGGAAAGTACCTATTCCGTTTCTCTGCCATTTCTTTGTTCTCTATTAGTACTTTTCCAGCCTCATTTTTAAAACTCCAATCTCCACGCTAGCCTCTTTTGTCTTTTATTTATCTGAAAAAACTCTTTAATTTATTTGCTAGCTTACTCTCGTGTTTCATCTACTCCCACCATATTGTTTTTTTTTAGTTATCTCCTGCTGGTTTTTAAAGGTTTCCCAATCCTCTAGCTTCCCATTTACGCTGACCGCATTGTATGCATTCTCTTTTGCTCTTATGCTGTCAGTGACTTGCACTGTCAGCTATGGTTGCTTTGTCCTCCCCTTAATATGTTTTGCTTCCTTGGGATGCACTTCTGCTGTGCCTCCTGAATTACCTCCATTCATCATAAGATAATCCTTTCATCCCAGGAACCAATCCAAAGGACCTTTGCAGTCCTTCCTTAAGTATAGATAGCAAAACAGCATGATATACTCCAAGTATCGCTTCACTAAAGCTCTGTACTACATAAGTATGCTGTCATTATTTTTTGTACTCCTGTCCCTTTCAATAACAGTCAACATTCAATTTGTGACAATGTAAACTTTAGAATTTAATAACTTAAATGGATCGAAAAAAATCAACAATAACACCTTCTGGAATAAATTGTTTCTCAAGATGAAAGAGACAAGGAGAAGCTGTTGTAAAGGAATAAAAACACCATGCTAATTATATATGTTTAGGAAGAGGCAAAATAAACAAGCAGTTACCTGGAGAGAGGTGATAACGCTGCTTGATAACATGCTCCCACATGACAAATGGACAATTAAGTCAGCTTGAAGAAGAAATGCCCTGAAGTAAAGGGTTTAATGACAGGATGAGAGATAGCAAGAACTGCTGGAGTCAGAAACAACACAGTATGGAGCAGCAGGCCAGGCAGCATCACAGGATCAGGAAAGATGACATTTTGGGTTAGGACCCTTCTTCAGGGAAAAAAAGGGTCCTTCAGAAAGGTACCAATCCAAAACATTAACTTTCCTACTTCTCTGATGCTGCCTGGCCTGCTGTGTTCCTCCACCTCCATACAGTGTTGTCCTTAATTCCAGGAAAAGCTGTGTTTTAGACAGACAGCTGTCTTTGAATGTGACAAGGTACAGGGGAACCACTTCTGATTAGAAGACAAGCTACAGACTTAAGGTCTCCAAAAGTTTAAACCATGTTGGACATGAAGTAATCTATTGAATTATCAATAGTGTTACGCCACAAACTTGAAAGAGAGAAAATTTTATCAGAATCCAAGATTAGAACAATTTAGTAGCAGAACTTCGAAGAACAACACTGCACAAGAATCAAACCTTGGACACTTCCAGAGTCAGCCACTGTTGTTGGAATCCTGGGCAAATTCCACCATTTATTGGATAATGGCCAAATTAAGTTGTGAGGCTTAACTTGCTTACTTGAGGGGTCTTATTTTGGATGCAAAATGCAATAAATTTTAGCGCATTGTTTCAATTCTTGATTGTCTGTGACATTTCTTAATAAGGAGCTGGATTAAAGGTAACTTTAGTAAGAACCAAAAGAACTGCAGATGCTGTAAATCGGGAACAAAAACAAAGTTGCTGGTAAAGCTCAGCAGGTCTAGCAGCGTCTGTGGAGGAAAAAACAGAGTTAGCGTTTCGTGTATGGTGACCGTTCCTCAGAAATGAAACATTAACTCTGTTTGCTTCTCCACAGATGCTGCCAGACCTGCTGAGTTTTCCAGCAGCTTTGTTTTTGTATCTTTAAGAATTTCTTTCTGCGTGCATGTTAATGTTCTGTGATTCTTGTATGAATATGTCTGATTCCTATGAACATAATTATATACAAGTTTGACACTTTTAAAAATATTCTGGTCTTTTATTCTTACTACCGAAGTGGTTGGCACACTTCCTATCATTATAATCTGGATGCCATCATTTCACCCACTCACTTAAACTTTCCTTATCTCTTTGCAGCTTCTTCATGTCCTCTTCACAGTTCACATTTTCATCCACCTCTGCATCATTGGAAATTTAGATCAATCATTCTAAGTGTCTCAGTTATTATTATACAGTGTACTTAGATGATGCCCCAGCACTGATCCTCATGGCACTTCATTCATAACAGCCTGTCAACTTGGACATGCTACTTTTATCCATATAGACATAACAAGGTGTAGAGCGGGATGAACACGGCAGCCAAACAGCATCAGAGGAGCAGGAAGGCTGACGTTTTGGGCCTAGACCCTTGTTCAAACCCTTCATTTCTGCGTTCATCCAGCGCTACCCCTTGGTTATCTCAGATTCTCCAGCATATGCTGTTCCTACTAGCTCTGAAACATTTTTATCCGTATGCTTTGTTTCCTTTCCATCAACTAATTTTCTATCCATGCTAATATGTTGCCCCAACTCCACGAATTCTTCTTTTGTGTGAACCTCGTTTGTACTCTTTGAAGATCTAATTATGTTACATCATTGTGCTACTAGTGACACACATCTGTTTTACAATGGAGAATAGTAAGAGGATGACATAGCCTAATTAGAGACTCACAGAGGGAAAATTTATTTGCTCTGCTATTTGGACATGTATAGATTTGCTATGAGCAGTCAGCAGCACAAATCTCTATTTGTGTGTTCTTCAATGATAGCAGTGAAGAGTGCAGCCAGGTAGTGGTCTATGCCTGCTGTGGTGAATCAACTTTAAGTCTGCAGCAACACAATATAAACAAAATTTTCTCCCATAGAATGTGGCATATCATCCTTTTCCTGGAATAGTGAAATTGTGATGAGTTAAAATTGGACATCCAGAAACTCAGATTCTGGCAAAGTTGTCAGCTATTCCCATAGGCAGAATAGAAAATACACTGGCAAGATTTTCATAATAAATCGAAGTCCCAAACTGGTAGCTCTATATTAGCTGCACCCACATTAGCTTGTCATGTAATTGTGCCAACCAGCTGAAGCAGAGTTTTGCCAGGGTCCTGTATTTAATCACAGGCAAGCCATCAGAGAACATTGAGCTCTCTCTGTGAAACCTTGAAAGCTGTAAGGCCAAACTCTCTGTTGATCAGTAACAAAATGGTATTGATGCTGCGGGTGGGAAACTTTCGTGAGAAAGGAGAAGCAGACACGTGGAGAAGTAGGAAATTATACCATGAAGTTTGTCACCATTCTGAAGCACAAGGTAAAACTCTTAGAACAGTTTGACAAGCAGGAATTCACTCTGGTAAGGAGGATGGTGAGAATAGCTGCCAATCCTGATGTTAACGAAGTTCTTGCTAACATGATTCAATGCTGCCCAAACAGAGAATGCTCCCATCACCAATCCAATCTAGCAGGAAAGGAGAGTCACTATGCCAAAGAACCTGGGCTCGAAGAGTTCACCTGATGTGTTGGCTGATTGGACGAATTTAATTTAATTTCGGGTGACACGTTAGCTCAGTGGTTAGCTCTGCTGCCTCACAGTGTCAGGGACTTAGGTTTGATTCCAGCCTTGAGTGACTGTCTGTGTGGAGTTTGTACGTTCTCCCCGTGTCTGTTTGGGTTTTCTCCTGCAGTCCAAGGATCTGCAAATTAGGCTGACTGGCCATGCAAAATTGCCCATAGTGTCCAGGGATGTGCAGGCTAGGTTGATGAGCCATGTAAAAACAGGATTAAGGGGACAGGCAGGGGCTGGGTCTGAGTGGGATGCTTTTTGGAAGGTCAGTACAGACTTGATGGGCCAAATGACCTCTTTCTGCACAGTAGGGATTCTATGATTCTATTCTAAGACAAAGCAACATCTTCAGTGTGAAAATAGTGAGGGTGCAACAGTTAGTGTTGACAGATGATTGAATTCAAAAAGGTTCCTTGCAAATCCAAAATGAGAATGCACCAAGACACATTTTTAACATGCAACAAACTGAACTGTTCTACCATTTTTTAAATTAGATCTCTCTGTAATGTTTAGAATTGGGCTAGAGCAGCGCCTTAGGGTGGGATATGTAGTTAATGAAGTGAGTTTGATAAGATACAGTGTGAGATCTTGCCTCGGGGAGAAACCACCCATGAAATTTAACAAAACTGACACTTAGCCAAAAAAAGTAAGAAAAAAACTGTTTATTTCTCGAATTGTTCGTCCTTTAAATTGACCTGACCTCATACAATAAAAAGTAACGAAAGGTATTGGGAGTTGGTGCTGAAAAAGTCCATTCCTGTTTAGCATGCTGACTTTGAATGATCAGAATGTTGTTTGCAGAGTCAATAATGAAGTCAAACATTCTTTCTGTGTTTTTGTGCTACAGTCAAAACCCTGGAACATCTCTATGATCTTTGTGGTTTCAACTAGGAAACAGGGGCATGAGCAATGTATAAATGGAATGTAGATGTACCATGAGGGTTCTCAGTTGCTGGCACGTGTCGGATGCCTATGATCATGCCGTTGATGTGAGTGCATGTTCCCAGTGCCTGTGCCGCTTGCCCTGGGAAATTTGTGCCTGTCCTTTGGATATCCTTTGGAGCAAATGGCAAACCGACGTCACCAGGTATCCACTCTGACTTCGATGTTGAGAATTCTTAGCATCTTGTTGACTCACAGTGATGTGGTAGGATGTGAAGCTGCATAATAATGAGGTGAGGTAATAAGGTCATTAATAAACTAACCCCTTTAATAGGCAACTCACTGCTATCTGGCAGGAATCTCATATTTATGTCCAGACCTTAGTTAAAATGTGCAGCAAGATGTTCCTGACAGCAAGATAGATCTCTCTGGACTATTTCTCATAGCCCATTTCATTCAGGCTCCTCTAAGATTTTGTCCTAAGTTGTGTTTCATGTATATCCTGTTTATTGTGTTTTAATTTAGTTTTGTTGACATAGACCACACATGGTGGCAAAAGAAGGTTGCATAGGAGTCTTCTTGGCTAGCTCAAGTGGCTTGGAAGAGAACTTGGAGGGAGTAGTGTTCCCATGTATTTGCTGACCTGTCCTTCCAGGTGTTAGCATAAACTTCTAATTAGAAAGGATAAAAGGAAAGACACCATGTTTCCTGTGCATTGTTAAATCAAAATGGCTTAAGCAATTGATAAGACTTTGGTGATGTAAGATTTAAACATGAGTGATTTAAAAAAAAGGCTAGTTGAATTGAAAGATGTATTGAAGTTAGAATTAAAATCATGGTCTAGCAAAGCAAATGTTTTTGAGGTAATAGGACAAAATCTAAAATTGGAGGACGGGCAAAGTAATTCAGATGGTGATTCAGTTCAGTTAGTGAGAATTCAACTACAAGTTAATCTAAGTAAACCAGAAATAGATTTAGAAATCATAGTAAACTTCAACATGGAAGGCATATGCTTCAGACAAAGCAAGAAAGAAGAGGAAAGAACATATCAGAGAGAGGTGAGGGAAAAGATGTAATTTTAGAGGATAGAGCTAGAATTTGAATTGAGGGAAAATGACAGCGAGAATACCAGCTTGAAAGATTGGACCTTAAGAGCGCTTGTGTCTCATTGGTAGTGTCCCTGCCTCTGAGCTAGGAAACCCAGATTCACATCCTACCTGCTCTAGAAGTTCATAGTAACATCACTGAGCACTGATTAGGAAAATACCTAAAAGGTTGGATATATGAAAGAAATGATCTGATGCCAGGGAATATTCTGGTGAGGAAAGATCTGAGTCTAATCCAAGAGCCAGTGGAGAACTGTTTATATTCGTGCAAACCCTCCCAAAATTTGATGAATCAGTTGCTGAGGCATCCTTCATCTTTATTTTTGTAAAGCTAACTAAGCAGAGGAGGTTGCTGAATGAAAACTATACTGCCGATGCAAAAAAGATTGACAGGCAGAACCTATAAAATTAATGACTTCCAAACTGAGGAAGCTTATGAAATATAACTTATGAAATGGCAGAGGTGGCAATTCTTAGTGAGTACAAGTTGGTCCCTTAGGCTTATAGGAACAAAGTTTTGAGTACCAGAATTTGACCATTGGAGGCATTGAAGGTTGAGACATTGAATGAAACTGGGCGGCACAGTGGCTCAGTGGTTAGCACTGTAGCCTCACAGTGCCAGGGACCCAGGTTCGATTCCAGACTGTCTGTGTGGAGTTTGCCAATTCTCCCTGTATCTGCGTGGGTTTCCCCCAGGTGCTCCGGTTTCCTCCCACAATCCAAAGATGTGCACGCTTGGTGGATCGGCCATGCTAAATTGCCTGTAGTGTTCAGGGGAGTGTGGGTTATAGGGGGATGGGTCTGGGTGGGATGCTTGAAGGGGCAGTGTGGACTTGTTGGGCCGAAGGGCCTGTTTCCACACTGTAGGGAATCTAATCTAATCTAATCTAATCAAACAAAAATAATGGTCCTTTGAGAATTAAAATTCACTCCATTAGTGAGAGCTCACATAGAAAACTAGAAGGTTGCAATGTTTAAGATAGCCAGCTGAGATGGCCAATGATCACATACTCCTTGATTTTAAAATTCTCACTCTTGTTTTCAAATCCCTCCATTGTCTTGCCCCTCCATGTCTCTGTAATCTCCTCCAACTCTGTAGTTCTCCAGGATATCTGTACCCCTCCAATTGTTGCCTGTTAAATATTAATTTTAACTGCTGCGCCAGAAACAGCTATGACTTTAGTTGTCAAGACCCTCATACTCTAGAATTGCTTTCTTAAACCTCTTCTAGTCTCTTTCTCTCTGTTGCATTTAAAGCACTGCTTAAAACTATCTGTTTTAACCAGGTTTGTGTCATCTTTCCTGGTATCTCCTGGTATGGCTCAGTGTCAGATTTGTTTGCACCCCTCCAGAGTGTTTACTAAGTTTAAAGGTATTGCATAGATACAAGTTTGTGTATTTGTATTGTACATACTAATCATGCCTTAAAATTCTTTGCTACTTAGTGCTTCCAGGCAGGATTAAGTGAGAAATGCCGCATTAGTCAGGAATTGTTCTTCATTTGTTTCCATTTTCAATTGTGGAGGACTACACAATATAAATCTTTAGTCATGGAACCAAAAAATGGTATCTAGCTGTACAAATTATGGATTCTCACAAAGCAGGAAGCAATTTACAAAATACCCACAATGCACAAGTTAACAAATGTTAACCCATTAATTATCATGAACAGTAAAGGCTTTCACTCAAAAAACTGAACCCTTTGAGTAATGCTTAGCACCTTGGTACTGTCTAACATGGCCCAGCAACCCTGTTACCTTGGCATTTATTGAAAGGACATTCAAAGTTTTGTCACCTGGTCTTTTTGGAGAATAAGGTTCTGCATCCCCATTCCAGGAAATTATACTTTGAAATATTTGTGATAGTTTTTTTATCAGCTAAGTAAGTTATACAATCATTAGTTTTTAATAGTCATTTGGTAGTACAGAACTTGAATATTCTTGACAAAAGACATGCTTTGACAAAGCTTTCAACCTTGTACTCATCTTTTCTGAAGAAGAATTCAGAAGAAGCTCCAAAGTGTAGAATTGACAGCATTATACTCTGAGAGGAGAGCTCTGAATGATTAACACATGGATTGTGATTGGTTGAGGTTTACAACAGAGAATGCACCACTTAATAATGATTGACAATTAACTGCCAAGCTGCGTTTATATTTAAAACCAGGCAAGTTCATTCTGGTTGGTCAAGACAATATCCGACGGAACAACCCAGAGAATAGTTGTCACCCATGTTATCAATTTGAAACAGAAGCAGTATATGTACATAACTAAAAATAGAAATTGTGAGAGAAACACAGCAGCAACTGTAGAGAGAGAAACAGGTAATATTTCTAGCCCAATAATTCTTTTTGGACCTGAGCTATTCCAAAAAACAGTCATCTGATTCAAAGTATTAACCCTGGTCGACTTTTCACAGAGACTGCCAAGTTTCACCAGCACTTTCTGTGTTTATTTCAAATCTTCAGCAACTGCAGTATTTTATTTTATTGTAATTTGTTTACTCCTTCTTTCCACTTGTGAACGCCGCATCTTCTATACTAACATATGTAGAACTGAATGTGTCTTCCTGTGCTCTCTGGATCAATTGTACAAATTTTCACTCTGTTCCCCCTTTAAATGACAGACTAATTTGTAGCACGCAAATGTCCAAACAAAACAGTTACATTTCTTTTAAAACCTAATTTTTCAGATATATCTATTTTGGATATCAAGTATTGAACAATAACTTAAATCTGAGGAAGCTGAATACTTTGTTGGTAATCTGTCTTTTCCCTTCTTGAAGGATGGAAGTTTCAATCATCAATTAAGTATCGATCATCACATTAAATGAGGAAATTCATGTGACAACTGGGAAACTGTAAACGTTAAGGTTTTCTACACATAGAATGATAATGGAGTCTTGCATATCAGTATACTGACTAATTTGCATCCTGATGATGGACATTGTCATTGGTGCTTCTGACCAAATGGTGATAAAGAGATGATTATGGAAATGACAGTGGCAACCAAATATGCTGAATCGATTGAACTTTCCACACCTTCCCCTCTCTCTCCTTCAACACCGTTTCCTTCAATCCACAACGTCAGTACTGCTCCATCACGAAATGAAGACCACCCAATGGTGCTACCACCACCACCACCACCACCAGTACCACCACTGCCATCATCACCGTTTCAGTCACCGTCTTCTCCAAGCCTTCAGAAATCCAAATTCAAAAAAGTGAACTGGATCACTATTCCAAAAGACAGGATCTTGGGAAAAGACAACATCTGGACAACGGACAAGTATGATGATGATTTTCAGCTAGACACTTTAATCATGGAGAAGCTATTCGAACAGGTGGAGAAAGTTTCGGGCCATGAACGAAAGCACTGGAGAAGATTTAAACACAATTGCCAAGATTCCACTGGTGAAAGAGTAAGTTAGTTTGAGTGAAATAGTTTGTGTATTAGACTGTGGGTGGAATTCACTGCTTGTGCCTGACAGCCTAAATTAGAAGATTACCTTTGAATAGATGGCTTTCGTATTTTTGGTGTTATTCTACTTTCTTCTGATGTTACCCTTTTCTCCTGTTCTTTTCCTGTTCTGTTTTGAAGATGCTTATTTTAATACTCTCAGTGAAGGGAGGCAATTGCCTAGCAGTGTTACTGTTGATCCAGAGACTCAAGGTCATGTTCTGGGGACCTAGGTTCAAATCCCGCCATGGACCATGCTGGAATTTGAATTCAATAAATATCTAGATTTATGAATCCATTGTCGACTGTTGGGAAAAGCCCATCTGGTCCACTAATTCCCTTTAGGAAAGGAAACTGCCATACTGACCTATATGTGTCTCCAGATCCATATCAATGTGGTTGACTCTTAACTGCCCTCTGGGCAATTAGGAATGGTCAACAAATGCTGGCCTAGTCAGTGACATCCTCATTCTAAGAATGAATAAGAAAACCTCATGAAAAGAACTCCAAGACAGTGGGTGGGAAACAATAGTCGTATTTGATTTTTAAATTGCAGAAGTAATATTTTTAGTTGTACAGGAGATAAAAAATGTTATTATTTTCACAGAATCACAAATTTACAGTGTGGAAGGAGATAATTCAGGACAGCAAAGGAAGCAAGTTACAGTGAGTTCAGCAGTGTTGATTGTCAAGAGATTACAGCAGGACTAGATGGTCTTTAATGATATTGTTGTCATCTCAGAAACATGGTTGAGAGAAGGGCCAGACTGGCAACTTATCGTTCTGGAGTATAGGATTTTGGGCGAGACAGAGGAGGGTGTGAAATGGGTGGTGGTGTACCACTATTAATTAAGGAGTCAATTATTTCAATAAGAAGAGATGATATCTGAAATGGTCTTCAAGGCTTTGTGGGTAGAACTTAGGAATGTTAGGGGACAGCCACTTTACTGGGAGTGTATTGGAAGCCCCTAAAGAGCCAGCAGAAAATAGAGGAATATATGTGCAAACAGTTCACAAAGGTGTGTAAAAGTAATTATACTCAGGGATTTCAACTTCCCAACGTAAATTGAGATAATCGTAGTGTTAAGGGTTGAGATGGGGTGGATATCTTGAAATGTATCAGGGAAATGTTTTGTATCAATACGCAGAAGGCCCAAGAAGGGCCAGCGCAGTGCTGCATCTGGTTCTGGGGAAAGAAGCCAGACATGTGTTCAATGTGGCAGTGGGGAAATAGTTTAGTGATAGCGACCATAACATGGAGTGGCTCAAATTTGTTCTGGACAAGTAAAATGATGGTCTGAAAAAGATGGCTTTGGATTTGGGGAAGGCAGATTTTATCAAAATAAGGCCGGAAATGGCCAATGTTGACTGAGAAGTTGCAGGTATGTCTACAGTAGGGTATTGGTGTGCATTCAGAAAATGAGCTGGGGAGAGTATAGGTCCAATATGTACCCATCAGAGGGAAATGTAGGAGCCATGAGTTCAGAGAACCCTGGATGTCTAAGACAATTCAGAACTGGATGGTGAAGAGGAGGAAGGCTTTCAGCAAGTCCAAGGGGAGAATTCAACTGTGGCCGTAGAAAAATATAGGAAGTGCAGGGGGGAGCTTAAGAAAGCAATTAGAAGAGCTAAAAGGGGGCATCAAAAAGGACTTGCAAACAGGATTAGAGTGAATCCTAAAATATCTTATAATGACATTAAAGAGATGAAGTCAGAAGTCACACAACACAAGGTTACAGCCCAACAAGGTTTGAAATCACATGCTCCGAAAGCTTGTGATTTCGAATAAACTTGTTGGACTGTAACCTGGTGTCATGTGACTTCTGACTTTGTCCACCCCAGTCCAACACTGGCACCTCCACATTAAAGGGACAAAGTTAAACAGGGAAACAGGTATTATAAGAGGCCCCATTAGGGATCAAGAGGGCAACCTGTGAGTGGAAAAGGAGAACACAGATATGGAGTTCAGGAAAAGGGACTATAAGGAAATTACACAGTTTGACATAGGAAATGGGGAGGTATTGGAGGCTCTATCAGGCTTAAAAATGGACTAGTCCCTTAGCTTGGATGAATTGCATCCCAGGCTGCTGTTGGAGGTGAGACAGAAAATTGCAGAGGCGCTGAAACAAATTTTTAATTCCACCTCTGAGGGATGTGCCAGAGAATTGAAAAATAGCTAAAGTGGTTCTACTTTTCAATTAGGATGGTAGAGATGAACCAGGAAATCACCGACTGGTCAGTCTCACGTTGGGAAACTATTGCAGAAAATTCTGAAGGAGCAAATTAATACTGACTTGGAAAGACATGGGTTAATTAGAGATAGTCAGCATGGCTTTGTCAGAGGGAGAGCATGCCTAATAAATTTGTTAGAAATTTTTGGAAATGTGATCAAGCATGTGGATGAGGGAAATTCAATTGACGTTGTTTATATGGATTTTAGCAAAGTTTTTAACAAAGTCCCGCATGGGAGACTGATTGAGAAGGTTAATGCACATAGAATTGAGGGAAACTTGTTGAGATGGATCAGAAACTGACTTAGTCATAGGACACAAGGATCAGTATTAGGAACGAAAACAAAGTTACTGGAAAAGCTCAGCAGGTCTGGCAGCATCTGTGAAGTTAAAAACAGAGTTAATGTTTTGGGTCCAGTGACCCTTCCTCAGAACATCTGAGAAAGGGGCACCAGACCTGAAACATCAACGCTGTCGCTAACTTCACAGATGCTGCCAGACCTGCTGAGCTTTTCCAGTAACTTTGTTTTCATTCCTGATTGACAGCATCCACAGTTCTTTTGGTTTTGATCAGTACTAGAATGCTTTTTGTTTGTTATATACCTAAATGATATGGATGAAAATGTTGGGGGAATGTTAAGCAAATTTACAGATGACACCAAGATTGGTAGAGTAATTAATAGTGAAGAAGATGGTTATAGGCTACAAGAAGATAAAAATGGGTTTGTCAGATGGGCAGACCACTGGCAGGATATTTAACCGTAATAAGTGTGAGGTGATGCACTTTGGAAAAACAAACAAGATGAGGGAGTATTTAATGAATGGCAGGACACCGGATAGCTTAGAGGACTAGAGGGATCTTGGGTAATTATTCACAGATCCCTGAAGTCAGCCAAGTACATGAATAGAATCATTAAAAAGACATATGGACACTTGGTTTCATTTGTCACGGCATCGAGTTTAATAGCAAGCAGGTAACGTTGGAGTTGTATATAAACTGTTGATTAGGCCACAGCTGAGGTATTGATCTGGTCACCTCACTACAGAAAGGACGCGATAGCACCAGATGGTTACAGAGGAGGTTCGCCAGAATGTTTTCTGGGATGGAGAAATTAGGCTTTTTGGACAGCTGAGGTAGGCTTGGATTGTTTTCTTTAGAGCAGAGAACACTGAAGGGAGACAAGACTGAGATGTATAAGATTCTGGACAGGGGTGAATAGAGACCAGATTTTCCCCCGAGTTAAGGAGTCAATCACAAGAGGCTTTAGTTTTAGGGTAAGGGGGAGGAGATATAGAGGAGATCTGCTAAAGAAAATTTTTTCATTCAGTTGGTGGTGGGAATCTGGAATGTACTGCCTGGGAAGGTAGTGGAGGCCGGAAACCTCACAACCTTTAAAAAATATTTAAATAAGTACCTGAAATATCATGAAATTCCAGGACATGGGAAAGTGTGCAAAATTAGGATTGGAACATCTTTAGTGGTAGTTATGATGGTGCAGATCTGATGGGCCAAAGGGCCTTTTCCTGTGGTGTATGAGTCAATGAATCTATGACTTTACTGTGTCTGCATCTCCCTCTGAACATTTTACCTTAGTGCCAATCTCGTACCTTTTCCTGGTAACATTGAAGGTTGTTTCTATTTAAGTCATAATCTATTAGCCGATTCATACTAATATATTATCTACAACACGATAGGCTTTTATGAGTAAACATTTTATGAGATACCTTGTTGAATGCTTTCTGGAAGCTGTAATACAACACATTTACTGGTTCCTCTCTGTCCACGGTAGTTGAGACTTCCTTGAAAACTCAGAAAAATTAACCAGATAAGATTTCCCTTTCATGAAACCAGGCCAACTGTGCTTTATTAGAACATGATTTTCCAAATATCCTGCTATTACTTCCTTAATTCTCAAATATTACTAAATATTTGATTCCAACAGTAGATGTGAGGCCGATCAGTCTAAAATTACCCACTTCTGGCCTCCCTCCCATTTTGAATTGGGGTGTCATATTGGCAGTTTTCTAATCCTCTGGTACTTCTTCAAGATCCAAGGATTTTTGGAAAATTACAGTCAAAGCACCCACCATCTCTGCAGCTATTTCTTTTAGGATCCTAAGATGCTAGCTATCAGGTCTAGGGGACTTATCTGCCTTTAGCTACATTAATTTGTCTAATACTACATTTCTAATGATGATGATTGAACTTAATTGTTCCCCTGTATTCTATAGTAAAAATGTTCAAAGTATCTTGCAGTGTAAAGACTAATACAAAATATCTGTTTAATTCCCCTGCAATTTCTACAATATACATATTTCACCGCTGTCTCCTCAGGGGCCTTTATTCATTTGGACCTCTTCCTTTTTTTGTATACATTTAAACAAGCTCTTCTTGTCCGTTTTCATATTCCTCATTGGTTAGCCCTGATGTTTTATTTTCTTTGCCTTCTTTATCCCAGTTTTTGGGGCTATCATTGACTTTAGCCTCCTTATTGACTCTTTCGACTTTATTCTCATTAACGTCCTTGGTTGGCCATGGTCGGTTTATCCCTCTCTTAGAATCTTTCCTCCTTACTGGATATATTAAAATGGAATGTAGCTTTTTCAAACTATAAACCAAAAAAAAAGACTTTACAAATTATAAGCAATAATAATGGTACAATTCCTTGCCATTTGTACTTACACATTCAGCAGTTTCCACCTGCCCCATGTCACTTTGAATCCTGACACCACTGCAGGAGTTCAGCTTCTGGATTGAGTGAAGATAACACTGGACTGCTCCTTTGCAAGTTTTCCCACTGGTCTGCTCAGT
Source organism: Stegostoma tigrinum (assembly GCF_030684315.1). NCBI lineage: Eukaryota > Metazoa > Chordata > Chondrichthyes > Orectolobiformes > Stegostomatidae > Stegostoma > Stegostoma tigrinum. The sequence goes on along the minus strand of NC_081368.1, from coordinate 40,969,862 downwards.
TGTACCTTGCCAAATTTGCTGTCTCTCGAGTGCTGTGTACTGTAAGAGTTTCCTTAGGGTCACTCTTTCCCTTTATGCCCCAAATTCCCGAGAATTGTTATGTGTCAGGAATACATCATCCTGCCTGTCAGCGACACACAATCTTGCCCTTTAAATATCTGTGAACAGATTCAAGGTTTGCATGTGCTCTATGCCCATTGCTTTAATACACAGCCACGAGGAAAGTGGCCAGCTGTAGCTTCTATGCTTCAACTCTGCGGGTAACTCAGTACTGTGCCAATTGAAGCAGCAATACTTCAATGAAATTTGGAATCAGCAATTATTCTTTCATCAGCAAGGTCCCATTAACAGCAATGAGATTTGGTTTCCCTTTCTCTTTTTCTGTTCTTTAATTTATGTATTTCTTTAACCTGTTTTCTTTCTGTTGTTTATTCTCTTCCTGTTTCTTATTTTCAGAATAATCCTCACAAATTCTTCCACTCCTCAGTAGCATCCCTCAGTGTGACCATTGGATTTCTTCATCTCTCTTTGTAGATATCTCTCCTGGATTCTAGACGAAGCATGAATGTGGGAATATTTCTTAAACAGTTTAAAAGGTACAGTGCAGTCAAATTTTAGTTCTAATAGTTGACAGACACTAACTTCAATATTTTGTGAAATCTTCAAAAAATCATTGTGGTGTTTTTCATTAACATTTTTTCGAGGTAAACATTCTGATGAATGAAAAACAAATCTTTTGCACATTACATTTGGGTACAGTATGTAGTTGGGGATGTACTGTACTACATAAAAGCCTCCTACAATTAGTATTTCTTGTTGGAAAGAGAGTAAGTCCTCATGAGTGATCTACCCTACTGTAACCAGATTCTATGGGCTGAATCTTACATTTTTTTGCTAGTGCAAGTTACACTCAGTTTTTTTCCTTTTCTTCCAGCTATATTTCTGTGTAGTCCCAGATTTCATAGCTGGGTTGGAAAGAGCCTGCTCAAAACTGTTTGGACAGTTTACCTCAGGGGTATTTGTGTCTCAACACTTCACACATGCTGAGAGTCTCCTTACCTGAGGCAAGTGGACACTCCTTGCCTTGATCTTTTACACATTGTTGTGGGGTGGGGGTGGGGGGTTGTTGGGTACGATGGAGAGCAGGCAGGGTAGAAGTTGAGTACCAGGCCACCTGTCGAATGTGCTGAGAGGAGACACAAGAGGAGCCTCAGTGTGATTCCTCCTCTAGCTGAGTGCCTCATGGCACCACCCTGACTCCCAGTGAGGAAGGCATTCCTCGAGAGACAACCTGACCTCCTGTTGCCATCCTTTCCGTCATGAGGACCAATAATAGGCATATAAATCTGTGGGCATATCCTGCAGACCATGAGAGTGCTGAATGTGGCTCACCATGGCAGCCATCAACTTGTTTACAGAAGCAGCAAGACAATTGCATGCCTGACACAGCTGAGTCCTTATTAGCAGATCTGAATTCCGGTAGCCTCTGGTCTGTGAGGCCATTATTTCCAACTTACTCGCATGCTGCACCAGTACCTCCTTATGTATTCCAATGCAGTCCCTGATTGCCAACCCCACATGGTCCTATCCTGCCTGGGCTCTACAGATACCAGATCTCTGGCAGTCTTCTATATTTTCCTGTGAGGGCTAGAATTCTCTCTAGTAAGGGGTGAGGAACCTAATATTGGGCATGCCTCACCCATCGTGGCTATTTTTGCCCTATTTTGTGCTGCTTTATACTGTAATGGAAAGAAGGGATCAAGTGAGGTGTAAGTGGAATATTTCTTCCTTAGTTAGATGTGGAGTTGTCACAGTAAGGTGTTCACTGCCTTTGCTCCCTAATATTCTGCACCTAATACTTCCCACCAAAAGGCCAGTATCTGAGCTGTGGAGGGTGCAGCGGGTAGCCTGGCCAATGCTTCCTCCAAGACCTCAGAACTCTCTTCCTCAGAGGTCAAGTAGGCCACCTCTGGTGCAACATCCCGTCAGTGGCAATCCAACCAGCACCTGCAGGAAACAAGGCATCATAATCAATGGTTAGAAGTGCTATAATGGTACGAACAGTGGGGTGAAAGTGAAAGATGCAGTAGAATAAAGAGTAGTACTTACTCAATTGCCGGTGTGGGGGGGCATGGATATTTCGGCATTCCCAGAGGAGTGGTCCTGTATTTTCCTATGAGGGCTGGAACACCCTCTTGTAAGGGGTGAGGAACCTTGTTGAGCATGTGTCCACCCATTGTGGCTCTTTCTAGCCTATTTTGTGCCGCTTTATCCTGTAATGCAAGGAAGGGATCGAGTGAGGTGTAAGTGGCTGACATAGCTGTTAGTGCCAGTGCAGGGAGTAAGAGAGTAAGCCGCACTGAAGCTATGAGGGTTTACTGCTTTTGGAAGTTAAGGAATGTGAGCGAGTGCAGGAATTTGGTGTATGCAATAGCAAGAGTAGCAGAGCATGGACCTTGGTGGGAATTGGACGCAGTGACAGAGATGGAGTGAGTGTGAGGTACACAGAGAAGAATGTGGCATTCATCCTGGTGGAACAGAGAAAGTCATGAATCTTCCTACGCTGCCAGCTGTTCCATTGGACTGTGGAAACAGCACACCTTTGGGTGGTGACCTTAGACCAGGCTGCCAGGATCTGGTGGTTTTACTTCCTTTGCTGCTCTGCTGGGAAGAGGACACTATCCTCTGACCATTCCAACAACCAAGATGGTCCAGGTCCCTGTCAGAGAATCACAATGCTAGTTTCCCCTGTCTGATACCTTCAGAAAGAGTTTCCATCATTGAGCAGGTTAGTTTTCAGATTGACAATGCTTATCATGATGCAGACCATATGAGGTAAGTGCCAGGGATGCAGTTCCTTTATGGGATGTTCTATAAGTAGCAAGTTCTTCCAGGAATTGTAAAATGGGGTGAGAATCAGGCAAGAGGTTGCCACAGGGACAGGGTAGTTAATGAGGCAAGTTTGATAAAAGCAGCAAGAAAACTCACTTGGTCTTTTGAAACGAAACCCATGATGAAATTCGATGAAATAGCCACAGCCAAAAAAATTCTCAAGATTCAGCCCATTAAACTGTAATTTTTTCCATCTGTTCAGTTGTGTTTAGGAGGTCCTGAATTTGAAGAAAAGCAGAGCAGATCTGCTGGTAATCTAAATAATGTTTGTCTGTCATCCTACTCTGATTTAGCTCAGTACAGTTTATGGGAACTTGATGTGTCATGTGGCTTATGCATTTGATAATAAAATAATTTATCAAAAGTTATTAATTAGTTGTGAAATATTTTAGGATATCCTCAGGAAATGAAGGACACAAGATATCATTGTAAAGAACAAGTGTTTTTTCTTGGATAAACGTAACAATATGCTATGATTATGGAGGACAGTTGTTATTGTAAGTGCTGGAATCAGGTAGATTGTGAAGATTGTGGTGAGCAATATAAAGCTCATAAGTAGGTCAGTAGTTTGATTAATTCTATTATAAATAATTCTAATAGATATGTTTTTTTATAAAAATTTTCCGATCTCCTCAACAACACGGGCAATTATGAATCAGTCAATAAAATATGGTGAGACTAGAAAAATAAGCAAAAAGTCCAATTTTACATTCAAGGTTTTAACAGCAAGATGGGAATCTCACGAGTGAATGGCGAGAAGCCTATTCACAAGCTTTACCATTTCATTATGACCTAATCACATCTTGTTTTTGTGTAGTTTGCTATTTTCCCAGGCAGTGGATAGAAACTAGATGGCGACAATTCCTGACATTAAAGCCTGAGTGATAATTGCCAGATTCTTCACTGGTATTCAAGCTGGCCTGCATTCCCAGCCCCTCAGGAAACACGCAGTAGGCTGCCTGAACCCACTGAAATGTCTGTTAGGCACAACATCCAATGACCATTCCTGTTTGCAGTGGGGACGGAGTCCCATCAGTTTTTACAATGCCACCATAGAAAGCAGAAAATTCTGCCCATTGAAGCATCCAGAAGAAATCAGCTAGCAATACATTTGCACAAGGTTAATGATTACTTTAAGCAACACTGTGTGACAGCAGGCCAATGATACTGAACAAGTTGCGCAAGGTGAGTGATGGTTAGAATCTTGAGTTTCAAAGCGGAAACACTGTCATTAAATCTCATGTTGTTTGATACCTTAATCTGCTTGCTGTATACACTAACGCCTATGCCAGTAGGCATCGAGTGTGATTCTTCCTACTTGTGTGCATATGTCATGGGTACCACTTTGGAGCTGCAAGGGCACACGTAACACCCAAAAAGATGGGTTCCACGAGCCCAGTTTCTCACTGCTACCTGTGTCAAGATGAAAATGTTGACTTCAATGAATTAGAATTTCAAAAATATTTTCTTTACTAATACATTGGATGCTTATCCCCATTAAAATTTTTCACAACCATTTCGCAGGAGGAGACAATAGCTGCTTCAGCGAGTGTAAAAAAAAACCCGGTAAATGCTGTTGCTTATTTTCATTGTAATGATAAATCAGAGGAATCCACCGGAAATGTTTTGTCTCTTTGCTTGACAGAGGTGATGCATATTTCCAGCGTTACCTATGTTTGTTTTAAATTTTCATCATGTATCTGATTTTTTTTGTTTGAATTGTTTTAAAAAGATTGCCCAACTGAACTACTAGTTATTAATAAGAGTTAAAACTTGCCTTGAGTTACAAGACAAATGTAAATTTATTTGATGAGAAAGGACATAGTTTGCTGAAAGCTTCAAGAATGGAGGTTAGACTAATTAGGAATGAATTAAAAACCGGTAGAACTGAGAATTGGTTCAGAACGACTTTTACATCACTTTTTTTTAGTAAAACAGTCACTGTTTAAATAATGTTATACTGAATTTGAGTAAAACTGAAGACTTCTGGTGTTAGTTGTGCCACTGAAGCAGGTCATGAGAAGTGGATCAGGATGACTTTTGCATCACATTTTTTTAAAAGCAGACACTGTTTAAATAGTGTTGTACTAAGTTTGAGCAATATTACCTTCTAAGATCGGTGTGGGAAATTGTAGAAGATATCAAACAAGGAACTGCTGAAGGATATGGTGCTGAAGAATTGACTAAGTTGCTGAAACTACTGCCAGAAAGTGAAGAGGTAAGTTTATCGGTTGTAAGTAGTATTGCAAGACTGAAATCTCACAAGCGTGTTTTGTACTTACAAAAATCAGAACTAAAATCTACTTCTACCAGTCTATGTGCTTTAGTTGCAGTGAGTTCTTTTACAGGGGACGGTGGCATTGTGGTAATTTTACCAATTTGGTAACTGGGAAAGCTGGATGAATTTTTGGAGATATAATTTCAATGCATTTGAGGTGGCTTAAATTTAATTAAGTAATAGTCTAGATTAAAATTAAAGTTTCATTAATTGTCATGATTGTCATAAAAAATTATTTGATTCACTAGTATCCTTCAGGGGAGCAAGTTTGCCATCCTTACTTTTCCAAACAAATCTATGTCAGTAATATGCTTTATTCTTAAATACCCTCTTAATTGTCAAATTAAGCCACTAGGTTGTACAGTCCACCACAGAGAAAATTGCTGTGCATTTTCGTATAAGACATGAATTGCAACAATTCAAGAAGATACTTCGTCACTATCTTCTTAAGGTCAATTAGGGATGGTCAATAAATGCAGGTCTTGCCTGTGATGCTCAAATCTAAGAACAAGCAAAAGGAAAAGCATCTTGTAACAATTGTGATTCTTCATCTGATGCGACAGCTGGACTCCAATCACAGAAATGTGAGGCTGGATGAACACAGCAGGCCAAGCAGCATCTCAGGAGCACAAAAGCTGACGTTTCGGGCCTAGACCCTTCATCAGAGAGGGGGATGGGGAGAGGGAACTGGAATAAATAGGGAGAGAGGGGGAGGCGGACCGAAGATGGAGAGTAAAGAAGATAGGTGGAGAGAGTATAGGTGGGGAGGTAGGGAGGGGATAGGTCAGTCCAGGGAAGACGGACAGGTCAAGGAGGTGGGATGAGGTTCGTAGGTAGATGGGGGTGCGGCTTGGGGTGGGAGGAAGGGATGGGTGAGAGGAAGAACCGGTTAGGGAGGCAGAGACAGGTTGGACTGGTTTTGGGATGCAGTGGGTGGGGGGGAAGAGCTGGGCTGGTTGTGTGGTGCAGTGGGGGGAGGGGACGAACTGAGCTGGTTTAGGGATGCAGTAGGGGAAGGGGAGATTTTGAAACTGGTGAAGTCCACATTGATACCATATGGCTGCAGAGTTCCCAGGCGGAATATGAGTTGCTGTTCCTGCAACCTTCGGGTGGCATCATTGTGGCAGTGCAGGAGGCCCATGATGGACATGTCATCTAGAGAATGGGAGGGGGAATGGAAATGGTTTGCGACTGGGAGGTGCAGTTGTTTGTTGCGAACTGAGCGGAGGTGTTCTGCAAAGCGGTCCCCAAGCCTCCGCTTGGTTTCCCCAATGTAGAGGAAGCCACACCGGGTACAGTGGATGCAGTATACCACATTGGCAGATGTGCAGGTGATGCCTCTTGCTCCCCAGAGGAGCTCGAACAGTTCATCCACTTCACCAACACCTTCCACCCCAACCTTCAGTTCACCTGGGCCATCTCCAGGACATCCCTCACCTTCCTGGACCTCTCAGTCTCCATCTCAGGCAACCAGCTTGTAACTGATGTCCATTTCAAGCCCACCGACTCCCACAGCTACCTAGAATACACCTCCTCCCACCCACCCTCCTGCAAAAATTCCATCCCCTATTCCCAATTCCTCCGCCTCCGCCGCATCTGCTCCCACGATAAGACATTCCACTCCCGCACATCCCAGATGTCCAAGTTCTTTAAGGACCGCAACTTTCCCCCCACAGTCATCGAGAACGCCCTTGACCGCGTCTCCCGTATTTCCCGCAACACATCCCTCACACCCCGCCCCCGCCACAACCGCCCTAAGAGGATCCCCCTCGTTCTCACACGCCACCCGACCAACCTCCGGATACAACGCAACATCCTCCGACACTTCCGCCATTTACAATCCGACCCCACCACCCAAGACATTTTTCCATCCCCACCCCTGTCTGCTTTCCGGAGAGACCACTCTCTCCGTGACTCCCTTGTTCGCTCCACACTGCCCTCCAACCCCACCACACCCGGCACCTTCCCCTGCAACCGCAGGAAATGCTACACTTGCCCCCACACCTCCTCCCTCACCCCTATCCCAGGCCCCAAGATGACATTCCACATTAAGCAGAGGTTCACCTGCACATCTGCCAATGTGGTATACTGCATCCACTGTACCCGGTACAGCTTCCTCTACATTGGGGAAACCAAGCGGAGGCTTGGGGACCGCTTTGCAGAACACCTCCGCTCAGTTCGCAACAAACAACTGCACCTCCCAGTCGCAAACCATTTCCACTCCCTCTCCCATTCTCTAGATGACATGTCCATCATGGGCCTCCTGCACTGCCACAATGATGCCACCCGAAGGTTGCAGGAACAGCAACTCATATTCCGCCTGGGAACCCTGCAGCCATATGGTATCAATGTGGACTTCACCAGTTTCAAAATCTCCCCTTCCCCTACTGCATCCCTAAACCAGCCCAGTTCGTCCCCTCCCCCCACTGCACCACACAACCAGCCCAGCTCTTCCCCCCCACCCACTGCATCCCAAAATCAGTCCAACCTGTCTCTGCCTCCCTAACCGGTTCTTCCTCTCACCCATCCCTTCCTCCCACCCGAAGCCGCACCCCCATCTACCTACTAACCTCATCCCACCTCCTCGACTTGTCCGTCTTCCCTGGACTGACCTATCCCCTCCCTACCTCCCCACCTATACTCTCTCCACCTATCTTCTTTACTCTCCATCTTCGGTCCGCCTCCCCCTCTCTCCTTATTTATTCCAGTTCCCTCTCCCCATCCCCCTCTCTGATGAAGGGTCTAGGCCCGAAACGTCAGCTTTTGTGCTCCTGAGATGCTGCTTGGCCTGCTGTGTTCATCCAGCCTCACATTTTATTATCTTGGAATTCTCCAGCATCTGCAGTTCCCATTATCTCCAATCACAGAATCCTGTTTTATTCTATTTTACTACAGAAAAAGAATGCTACAGAATATAAGTACAAAAAGTAAATTTCTCATTGAAACTGCTTTCACCCCTCACTCGATACACGATTTTTTTTTCTTCACATAATTCAGTTTCACTTAGTAGTTGGAAAATGTTCTGGAGGCAATGACTCGGTTCCTTAAGAAAGCCCTTGTCCCAAGTGACAGTTGATTGGTTAAAGCCTTACTCTCTAATTGTGATTGGTATAGATAGAGAATTCAGTGAGAAACCATTCCATGGCATTGAACCTTGGTGCAGAGTCTGGTGAAATTCTGTGCATTCAGTGCTCATAATTTCATTTTCCCTTAAAAATGCAAGAAGTGTAGAAATTATTTTTGTTGCAATTAGAATATTTTTGACTTAATCTGATTAGCAAGAATACATTTTGTCCATTGCAGGAGGGGAGAGGAGAATTTGTAGTAGAGAATAGAGAGATGGCAGACTAACTAAGGAATTAGTCTGCGTCTGTCATCACAGAAGATGACGCAGAAAATCTCCCAGAAATCCTGGAGAGCAAAGAGAGTTGCGAAAATGAGGAACTGGAAAAAAAATTATTAATAAAAAGTAGTACTCCAAAAATTAACAGGCATGAAGGCTAATAAATGATCTGTACAAGGTCAGCATCATCCGAAAGTGCTGAAAGAGCTGGTCTAAGGATTGTGGATGCATTGGTTATATTCAAAATTCTGTAGCTTCTGGTAAGCTTCCTTCAGACTGGAAAGTAGCAACTGTAACCCCATTATTTAAAAAAGGAGGGAGAAAGAAAATAGGGAAGCACGGGCCTGTTAGTTTGATGTCACTTCCAGGGGATATGTAAGAATCTATTATAAAGGACAACCAGATCCTCAGAAAATAGTAATAATAACCAATGTACGTGATTACGATGTGAGGACCAAATGTAATCATAGAATTATACAGTACAGAAGAGGCCCTTCAGCCCATTGAGTTTGAACCAACAAAGACTACTCTAAATCTACACAATTCTCATTTTCCAGCATTTGGCTGACAGCCTTAAATGTTATGACATTTCAAATGTAGATGTAAGTGTCAGAATTCAGTATTTCCAGATTTGCAGATGGCACAAATGTTAGTTTTGAGGAGGATGCAAGAGGCTTCAAAGGGAGATTTAAACAGGTTAAGTGAATGGGCTAGAACATGGTAGATCGAATGTCATGTAAATAGGTGTGAAGTTATCCACTCTGATAGAAAAATAGAAATATGGAGTACTGGAGAATGGTGAAAGGTTGTGATGTATTAACATAAAAAGAGATATTGGTCTCTTTATTCATGAGACACAGAAGATACAGGTGCAGCAAACAATTAGGAAGGCAAATAATATGCTGGCATTCACCGCAAAGAGATTTGAATGCAAAACTAACTTGCTGCAACTGTATAAAGCCCTTTGTGAGACCACAAATGGCGTTTTTGTCTCATTATCAAAGAAAAGGCATATTTGCCATTGAGGGAGTGCAGTGGAGATTCAACAGATTGCCTTATGAGGAGAGTTTGAAGCTGGGCCTATGTTCTGCAAAGTTTCAAACATTGAGATATGATCACATTAAAACTCACTAATTTTCTTATTGCACATGACAGGTGCATGTGGACAGAATGCTTCTCCTGGCTGGTAAATCTAGTTTCAGAATAAGGGGTAGGCCATTTATGACTGAGATGAGAAAGAATTTCTTCAGTCAGAAAGTAGTGAACCTTTGTAATTCACGACTTCAGGGGCCTATAGAAGCTCAATCATTGAGCATAGCACAAAAGGATAGTTTCTGGAGACCAATGACACTATGGGATATTGAGATAGCGTGGGAAAATAGCATTGAGGAGATGATCAGCCATGATCTAGAATGATGGAAAGGTATGATGGGCTGAATGGCCTACCTCTGTTCCACATAAGGCTTTGAAATATACCTGCTTGAATGTGAAACTGGATTTTTCCAATTGCTCCTCACAACCTCAAAACTAAAGGACAAGGGCCAATAACCCATCTGTTGTCATCTTTTACATCACCCTCAACAGGTACTGTTTTCCTTGTGGCTATTTCTACTTTCCCATACATGGCCACCCTACCTTCCAGTTGCCCCCCACCCCATACTCACCCCCTTTATCCAATCCCCATTAATCATTTACCTTGGGGGCTACCTTTGATGCCACAGTGCCAAATTCTGTTTGCCACTTCCCCAATGATCCCTGTATCACCCACTTGCCCATATATGGCGTGACTAGCTTTCTCAACTATTATAACTTAGCACAAAAGATTATACAGCTTGAAAAATAAACTTCTAACTGAAATTTATTTAATACTAGAAATATTTGTGGGACAGCTTCCCAGGTAGATGAAATATTAAGGCTTGAATTGGAAATTTCATCTCGATGTGTATCATGCAGATAACAAGCTGCAGTGGACAAATTCTGCACATTCAAGAGTTTTATAACATGCCAGTGGAGCGCCAAAACTAGGTGTGTACTCTGACCATCGGATTTACGGAGTGTCATCAGCAAACTAAAATAGATAGGGTTTCCTCTTTCACACCATCTCATATGCATGAAACAGTTGACAAAAATGGAAGAATTCAGGGCAATGAATGGAATTTCTTTTGCTTATTGCCTAAAGCATTATTATTAAATTCTGTCCAGATATCAATCATTGGAGACTTGATAATGGGTAACAACATCCCTGTGCAATTCCACACTAGTAAGACCTTCAGAAGGATCAACAACTTTAAATGATAAATTAATACAAGAAAATGTTAAATATTAAATAACTGAAAAAATAAAGTCAAAATTAAGGATAGGTAAATGAGTGAAGTATTTGGATTTTAAGCAAATACTGAAAAATAAATATGAGAGAGAAAACAATTAAATAAAATGTAAATAATTGAGGAGAAGAGGTTTTGGGAAAAATGTCAAGTTAGTGATCTTAGACTTTCTAAAGATACAAATGAATGATAATGCAAACGATTCTGTGTGGTTTGTGTTTTAGGGTAAGGTATGCTGTATATATACTTTAGGTTAGTTTTTTTAAAATTACTATGGCATGTATGTTTTGCTGGCTAGGCCAGCATTTATTGTCCATTCAAAGTTGCTCTGGAATTGAATGCATTGGCCATTTCAGAGGGCAGCTAAGGTCAACCACTTCACTGTGGATGTGATCATGCAGGTGTCCTAAGGTGAGTTTAGGGAGGACAGAAGTCCCCCTTGGACCAAAAGCCCAAAAGCTCATTTGATCTTGATTTCCAGTATGAATACAAACCCTAAAAGCAGAGCTTCATGATTATTTTAACCTTTTAGATTTTAAGCAGGAGGTATCAGGAAATGTCAAGTGGTATATTGCTTCACATTTTTTTAATATGGTGATGCGTGAAGTGCTGCTAATATTAGACTGCAACAGGAACACAACAAACATCAGGTACTACATCCAAAGTGCCAAAGTATGTGAACAATATCACAGTAGATTCACTAGCTTTATTACAGTTTATTATGCTGTTTCAGGTAAAGCGCCTAAAAAGGTTTGAAGGAGACCAGAGTAAACTGTCTGAGGCAGATCTCTTTATGCTGCTCCTGGTGAAAGTTCCAAGGTAGGACAATAGCAGTATTTAAGGAATCAAGCAGTTAAGGACTGTATCGTTTCAAATATTATTAGTGGATTTATTGGAAATTTTCAGTAGATTGCACTTGAAGGATACATGCAAGAGAGGAACTTTGGGGGAAAGACTACATTTACACAGCAATTATTTGTGCACCAGGCCCCATTGAGATATCATCCTTGACTATCTTAACTTGTGACCTCTGAACTCAGACATGAATAACTGGTAGCCCACTGTCAGAATATAAGACTACATCCGTTAGCAGCAGAGTAGCCTTCTCCACCATATGACATAATCATGGCTGATGTCATCTCAGCTTCAATTCCACTTTACTGCACACTCCCCATAACATTTTGTAACTAAAAACTAACTTTCACAACTCTCCATTCAACTGAAAATCTGTCTATTTACTCCTTAAATTTATCCTGTGTTGCAGCATCCACTGCACTCAGGGATAGTAAATTGTACAGATTCATGACCGTTTGAGAGAAGCAACTGCCCTTCATCTCTGTTTTAAATCAGCCACCTCTTTGCCCATAACTGTGACTTCTTGATCTAGATTGCCTTACAAGGGGAAAAATCTGCTTTACTTTATTAAGCTCCTTCAGCATCTTATTTACCTCAATTAGATCTCTTCTCTCCCTCCTAAGCTCTAGCAAGTATACACACTACTTTCGTAGATCTAACCTGCTCTATCTCTCCAGATGAGACAAGGTTTTCATCTCTGGAATGAACCTTCTCTGAACTGTATTCATTGTGTTACATCCTTCCTCAAGTAAAGGGACCAAAACTGTCTGCAGTACACGGATTATAAGGACTAATGATGCTGGAGCTTCACAGTGGGATGCTGAAGAAGGGTCCAGACCCGAAATGTCAACTTTCCCGCTCCTCTGATGCTGCCTGGCCTGTTGTGTTCCTTCAGCTCTACATTGTGTTAAATCTGCAGTACTCTAGATTCAGTCTCACCAATGCCTTGTATAATGGAACAACACATTCCTACTTTTATACTCCATTTGTTTGGCAATAAATATCAAAATTTCATTTACCTTCCTTTTTATCTGCTTACAGGCTTTCTGCAACTCATACATAAGGACACCGAGAGCCCACTACACCAAAGCATTTTGATGTTTCTTCAAATGTATCAGATGTGAATTGACCACCATAAATTTTCTTTTTGGCCTACACCACAATGTAATCATGAAGGGAAAAGGACAGTTCTCAATTCCTCTTTTACATCATGAACCATTTTCTCTGTCCTCACTATCCTTTCTTCCCCAAGCCAAGTTAATTCCACAACACTGTCCTTTGTACTCCCAAAACGGAGTGTATCCAGCAAGAGTGGGTAAGTTGTTGGAAGGGATTCTGAGAGACAGGATGTAAATGCATTTGGAAAGGCGAGGATGGATTAGGAATAGTCAGCATGACTTTGTGTGTGGGAAGTCATGTCTCACAAACTTGATTGAGGTTTTAGAAGAGGTGACCAAGAAGACAGGTGAAGGCGGAATAGCAGATGTTCTGGACTTTAGCAAATCCTTCAACCAATTGGATACAAAATTGGCTTGATGTTGGGTGTAGTGATATGACAGAGTGCAATGATAGAGGGCTGTTGTTTAGATTGGAGGCCTGTGACTACCGGTGTGCTGCAAGGATTGGTGCTGGTCCATTGTTGTTTGTCATTTATATGAACAATTGAGATGAGAATATAGGCGGCCTGGTTAATATGTTTGTGGATGACACTAAAATTGTTACAGTGGGCAGTGAAAAAGGTTATTTAAGAGAACAGCAGGACCTTAATTATCTGGCCACTAGGCCAAGGAATGACAGATGGGCTTTAATTTAGATAAATGAGCAGTGTTGCATTTTGTAAGACAAACCATAGCGTGACTTACACAGTTAATGGTAGGGCCCTGGGCTGTGTGAACAGAAAGACCTAGGGGTGCAGGTACATCGTTCTTTGAAAGTGACATTACAGGTAGGCAGAGTGATGAAGAAGGCATTTGGCAGACTTGTCTTCATCGGTCAGAGCATTGTGTACAGGAGTTGGAATGTTGTGTTATTGCTGTACAACATATTGGTCAGACCGCATTTGGAGTACTGAACACAATTCTGATCACCCAGCTACAGGAAGGATGTCATTAAAACTGGAAAGACTGCAAAATGATTTACAAGGATTTTATGGAGACTGGAGGGTTTGAGTAATAAGGAGAGGCTGGATGGGTTGGCGTGCTTTTCCCTGGAGTGTAGGATGACGTTATGGAGGTTTATAAAATCATGAAAGGCATAGATAAGGTGAATAGCCAAGGTCTTTTCCCCAGGGTATAGGAGCCCAAAACTAGGGAGCATAGTTTTAAGATGAGAGGGGAAAGGTTTAAGAGGGACCTGAGGGGCAACTTTTTCTCCCACAGAGGGCGGTATGTGTATGGAACAATCTGCCAGAGGAAGTGGTTGAGAAAAGTATGATTACAACATTTAAAAGACATTTGGACGGGCACATGGATAGGAAAGGTTTACAGGGAAATGGGTCAAATGCAGGCAAATGGGACTAGCTCAGTTTAGGAAATCGTGTTGGCATGGATGAGTTGGGCTGAAGGGTTTGTTTCTGTGCTGTATGACTTTATAATCACCACTGACTAACTGTTATTTCTCTTTGCTGTTTGTTGCTGGTGAGGCATTTTCAAAATGTGTGGGTTGTGGTGAAACTCACAGGAATGTGGAACAGAACTAAAATGTCAGATCCCCAACGGCAGGATGGAAGTTAATTATTAGTTAGCAATTGAGAACAGAGCATGCTTTCTGGCAACAAGCATAGGAGCCACTTTTTAAGACTATAGCATGCCATGCACATCTATGAAAGCACAACTTCAGTAAATTAAATTGTACCTATGAAATTAAATCTGCAGCAAATGGGAATCACATGCATTCAGACCACTGAATGGTTCAAGATGGCGTGAAACAGGGAAGTTAGCCTTCCTGTTGGACTTAACTGTGGATAGGTGGGAGTAAGGGCAGGAATTATGATGCCATCTGAAAACTGGAAGAATAGCACCTTCAAGATGACCAGAGGATTAGATAGGGTGGACAGTGAGAGCCTTTTTCCTCAGATGGTGATGGCTAGTACTAGGGGACATAGCTTTAAACTGAGAGGTGATAGATGTAGCACAGATGTCAGACGTAGGTTCTTTACTCAGAGAATAGTAAGGGTGTGGAATGCCCTGTCTGCAACAGTAGTAGACTCGCCAACTTTAAGGGTATTTAAATGGTCATTGGATAAACATACGGATGATAATGGAACAGTGTAGATTAGATGGGCTTCAGATTGGTTTCCCAGGTCAGCGCAACATCGAGGGCCAAAGGGCCTGTACTGTGCTGTAATGTTCTGTGTTTTATGTTCTGGTGAGGGGCTGAGGATTGGTAATGGTGGCGGGGAAGAGGAAGAAGAAGAATCCAGAGATTACAAATCCCTCAAATCTAGCCAAACTGATATGGCTGGATGGGAACAGATATTCTGTGAGGCCCACCTGGCTGACCTCATTATATACACTACAGGTGCTATTTAAATAAACTGTGAATTCTATACTTTGCATACACAGATCAAGTGAAATATCTACTGGATGCCTTTATTATGATTGTGATAGCAGGAGCTTAATAAATCTTAAATTCAAGTGAAATTGAGCGTCTACATAATGTAGTTATTATACTAATTTGAAATTCCCTCTATTGAGAATGTGCCCAGCTATGGATCAAGGATCATTTTATTGTGGGTTCAATTTTGTTGAAAGCAAAAAGCTGTTCAAATTTTAGTATTGACAACTTTTTATTTCTTCGCTGCTATTTTCTTTATTAATTGTTTTCTGTTTAGTGGGTACCTTCTCATTTTCCCCTGGATTATAAACCATAAAACACAAGGAGCAGAACCATGCCATTCAGCTCACTGAGACTGCTCTGCCATTCAATCAGACCATGCCTGATCTGATAATCCTCAACTCCTCTTTCCTGCTTTCTCCCTACAAACCTTGATTACTTTACTGATTAAAAATCTGTCTATCTCAGCCTTGAATAGAATAACCCAGTCTCAATAACCCTCTGTGGTAAAGAACTCTACAGATTCACAATCTTGTGAGAGAAGAAATTTCTCCTCATCTCTGTCTTAAATGTGCAACACCTTATTCTGAGATTATGTCCTCTAGTCTTAGACTCCCATAGGGGAAACAATCTTTCTACCCTGTCAAGGCCTTTTAAGAATCTTATATGTTTCAATAGGTTGCCTCTTATTCTTCCACATTCCAGTAGTAATAGGCCTGATCTCTCAACCTGTCCTCTTAAGATAGTCCCTCCATACCTGGCATTAACTTAGTGAACCTGCTCTGTACTACTTCCAAGACAAGGATAACTTTCCTTAGATAAGAGGCCCAAAACTGTTCAAAGTGTTCCATTTGCAGTCTGACTAGTGCCCTGTGTGGTTTAAGCAAAACATCCCTACTTTTATATTCCATTCATTTGACCTAAAAGCTAACATTTCATTTGCCTTCCCTATTACCCACTGAACTTGGATGATAACTTTTTGTGATTTATGGATGAGGATTCCCAAATCCTTCTGTTTCTGTAAACTTCCTCCCATTTAAATAATATTCACCTCCTCTATTCTTCATGCCAAAGTTTCTTAACATTAAATTCCATCTGCCAAGTTTTTGCTTACTCACTCAATGTATCTATATCACTGCACATACTTTTTGCATCAACCACACTACTTGCCTTCCCACCTATTTTTGTATTATCTGCAAACTTGGCTATCATCCATTCACATTCTTCGTCCAAGTCATTGATATATTCTGCAAATCGTTTTGGTCCCAGCACTTATCACCATGGCAGTTCATGAGTTACAGGTTGCCTTTCCTGAAAATACCTCCCTTATCCCAACTTACAGTTTTCTGTTAGTTAGCCAATCCTCTATTGGTGCTTATATACTATCTCTGAAACTAAAGCCTCATGGGCTGTTATCTTATTAAGTAGCCTAATGTGTGGTACCTTAATATATTACATGCGCTGCTTCGCCTTTATGCATCTTGCTTGTTACCTCCTCAAAGCATTCTAATAAATTTGTCAGGCATGATTTCCCCTTCATGAAGCCGTACTGACTCAGCTTGGTCATATTATGCATTTCTAAATGGTCTACTATTGTATCCTGTATAATAGACTCTAACATTTTCCAGTAACAGGCATTTAGCTGGTCATTGGACTGAAGACTATTGACTCTAATTTTCTGTTTACTCAGGCTGCCACACCTGTTTTGTCTCCACAGCACTCTCTATTTTTGCCTTTAATTATACTGCCCCCTACCACAATTGCATTCTGATTTCCTTCCACCACATGAATAGCTCCCTGTACCAAGATGCAGTGGTCAATTTGCTCATCCTCCCTTCAGTTCCCATGCCCTTCTGCATAGCTTGCAAGAACCCCATAACTGTTGGATGATTGCAGGAGATGAGGTTTCCCCCAACTGGATTTCATACCTCACTCACCTGCAGTCTGTTCTATGCTTTAGCGGTGATAATATACCTGGTGCATTTTAGAAGAAGCTGGCTACAATTTGACTATTTGCTGAAGACCATTTTCTTTCCCTTTGTCCTTCAAGTATTTTCGCCAAGTCAGTAGTGTTCTCTGAGTCCATCTGTTGCCAGACTCGCATGTTGTGCTGCTGAAAGTAGACTGCTGTTTTCTCACTTATTTGGGTACTGATACATCAGTTCCCATCTGTTTCAAACATCTTCCACTCACCGAGTAAATTCTCCTCAATCATTGTGGAAGAGGTAGAAGCACCCAGTCCCCTTGTCTGTACCAGCAATCATTCTACAACTTTTCATTTTACACATCAATGATCTAGATGGAGGAAATGAGGGCGTTCTGGCTAGGTTTGCAGATGATACAAAGGTAGGTGGGGGGACATGTAGTATTGAGGAGGCAAGGACACTGCAGAAGGATTTTGACAAGTTAGGAGAGTAGGCAAAGAAGTGGCAGGTGGAATACAACATGGGAAAGTGTGAGGTCATGCACTTTGGTGGTAAGAATAGAAGCATGGACTATTTGCTAAATGGGGAGAAAATTCAGAAATATGAAGTGCAAAGAGACTTAGGAGTTCTAGTCCATGATTCTGTTAAGGTAAACTTGCAGGTTGAGTTGGTAGTTAGGAAGGCAAATATAATGTTAGCATTTATTTAGTGACAACTAGAGTATAAAAGCAGGGATGTACTACTGAGGCTTTTTAAAGCTCTGGTCAGATCACATTTACAGTATTGTAAGGAATTTTGGGCCCCATATCTCGGGAAGGATGTACTGGCCCTGGAGCGGGTCCAGCTGAGGTTCACAAGAATGATTCCATGAATGAAAGGCTTAACATATGAGGAACGTTTGAGGACTCCAGTTCTATACTCAATGGAGTTTAGAAGGTGAGGGGGGGATCTAATTGAAACTTTTGGAATACTGAACAGCCTGGACAGAGTGGATATTGGGGAGATGTTTCCATTGATAGGAGAGTCGAGACCCAGAGGGTACAAACTTAGAGTAAAGGAAAGATCTTTTAGATCGGCGATGAGGAGAAACTTTTTTAGCCAGAGAGTGGTGAATCCACGGAATTCAGTGCCACAAATAGTGGTGGAGGTCAGGTCATTGAATATATTTAAGATAGAGATAGATAGGTTCTTTATTGTTAAGGGGATCAAGGATTAGGGGGAGAAAGCAGCAGAATGGGTTGGGAAACTTATCAAAGATAATAGGAACTGCAGATGCTGGAGATTCCAAGATAATAAAATGTGAGGCTGGATGAACACAGCAGGCCAAGCAGCATCTCAGGAGCACAAAAGCTGACGTTTCGGGCCTAGACCCTTCATCAGAGAGGGGGATGGGGGGAGGGAACTGGAATAAATAGGGAGATGCAATAGGGTTCCCTGGTATACTGCATCCACTGTACCCGGTGCGGCTTCCTCTACATTGGGGAAACCAAGCGGAGGCTTGGGGACCGCTTTGCAGAACACCTCCGCTCAGTTCGCAACAAACAACTGCACCTCCCAGTCGCAAACCATTTCCACTCCCCCTCCCATTCTCTAGAGGACATGTCCATCATGGGCCTCCTGCACTGCCACAATGATGCCACCCGAAGGTTGCAGGAACAGCAACTCATATTCCGCCTGGGAACCCTGCAGCCATATGGTATCAATGTGGACTTCACCAGTTTCAAAATCTCCCCTTCCCCTACTGCATCCCTAAACCAGCCCAGTTCATCCCCTCCCCCCACTGCACTACACAACCAGCCCAGCTCTTCCCCCCCACCTACTGCATCCCAAAACCAGTCCAACCTGTCTCTGCCTCCCTAACCGGTTCTTCCTCTCACCCATCCCTTCCTCCCACCCCAAGCCACACCCCCATCTACCTACTAACCTCATCCCACCTCCTTGACCTGTCCGTCTTCCCTGGACTGACCTATCCCCTCCCTACCTCCCCACCTACACTCTCTCCACCTATCTTCTTTACTCTCCATCTTCGGTCCGCCTCCCCCTCTCTCCCTATTTATTCCAGTTCCCTCCCCCCATCCCCCTCTCTGATGAAGGGTCTAGGCCCGAAACGTCAGCTTTTGTGCTCCTGAGATGCTGCTTGGCCTACTGTGTTCATCCAGCCTCACATTTTATTATCTGGGAAACTTATCAGCCATGATTGAATGGCAGAGCAGACTTGATGGGCCAAATGGCCTAATTTCTGGTCCTATGCCTTATGGTGTTATGGTCTTATGCACCTTCCTCCTGATGATGAACCTAATATGGAATCGAGTTTTTCCACATGGGGAACTCATCTTGTGATTGCTGCAATCTGCCAGAACCTTCTTGCTTATTCATAGCCTAGGCAAATGTTGCAGATGCCAAGTGTCAGTGGTGGTATCTGCATATGCACAGGCAGACATCTATGTAGAGACATTTTGGCGTTCATAGCACACACTGAAATATGTCGTCCAGACATTCAGCCTCGGGTGAGGTAATGGCAGGGTTGGTGATTTTATGTCTGTCCCTGTTTCATGATTTGCTGGGTTCGTTACCTCTGCTTACCTAATTGGTCGGCCACTGTGTGATTTCCCTTTGTCATGGTAAAATGTGAACAATCAATTTTCAACATCCAATGTCTGATTTTAATATCTGGGATCTTCATGAAATGTAATGGGTTTTAAAAATGATGAAAACACAGACGGCAACAGTGGTTACTTGACCAGGTTGAGTTGAACTCATGAAACTAAAGTGAGTTAAGCACAGTCTGAGTCAAAATTGACAATTTATCCAAAGGCACTGAAACTCATTCAGGCATGAAGGAACCATTCTCTCCTATTTTCTGCTTACCTCTTTCTGAAAGTTACACTTATTGGGTGGAAGACACGTGCAGATTATTCAGCTCGAAATGAATATGATGCCAGACACAGGAATACACAAATGAACTGCTTACCACAAACAGATTTTGAGCAGAGGGAGAAGGAAAATTGATTTGTAACAGCAAGACCTGCAAGATTATCTTTCTCTCTCTCTATGTCTTCGTCTCAAAATACGCACCTATGATAAAGCAAATTGGAAAAAGACCCATTTACTGATAACTCAAAGTTTCTGCAATTTTCACTATTGCCAAGAATATCAAGTAAACTGCCCAGGTCTCAATTTCAGTTTTAACAACTCAGGGACTCTAAGATCTTTTTAAACTGCATGTTCTTTACTGTCTTATTGGAAGAAACCTTCATCCCTTTTAAAAATTTTTCCCTATATTTGCATGTGTTCAGTGTTGAATTTTATTATGTTTTTGTCAGGATTTATATACATAGAATTCCCTGTTCTTTCACTCAAGAAAACCTTGTCATTGGTTCCTTAATTTTGAATGGTACTACTTTTAATTGAAGTGTGATATAGCTGTATGCTAAAATGAAGTAAAGTATTTGATCCACCTGATCATGGGAGTTAAAAAGAGGGGCCAATTCAACCTATTTCACCTGGTCATAAAGCCATCTACAGCTACTCCACCTTGGAGCAGAAGTACTATGCCCTTGCAGTCCACCATCAAGATCCTTGATGTGAGAACACTCTTACCCATATCTTTTTCTCAAACTTTTTGACAGTAGTTTCCATAACCAATATGAGTTCCTTATAAATGCTGCTAACTATGAGTTTGCACATCCTTTTACCAATTGATTAACCTCATTTGACAAAAAAAACACTTTCTAATGAGTAATGTTTACCACATTTTACTGCCATCCCAGAAGGCAGAAAGTATCAGTGGAACACAATGTTGTGGTCATAATATCATCTGGCTGTATTTACTGTTAAATATTTAAGAAACAAAAGCGAAACTGGCAATAGTCTGATGTTTTGATTGGATGTGTACGCTTTACCTATTTTAGTAGCATAATATAGTTGCTCTAAAAAATATTTTCTGTGATCCACAATCCAATCCTGTGTATGATGAGAGCACATTCAATAATGTTGATGTTAAGATTAAAATTTTCATTGCGTCTAGTGAAGAAATCTAATGGGAGGACAACTAGTTCTATATTAGTGTGATAAAAAGTAAACTGACGCCGAATTTCTATATTATATAATTGATGTCCTTTACCTAGTGCAGAGTGTATGACTTGATGTCATTAGCACGATAGCACCAGGCGATTTAACTTTATTGGACGGTTCCAGCTGGAACCCGAGAGATGCAAAGTGCTGTATTTGCTTTATGAAATTGATCCCCAGCAATATTGTTCCAAAGTTTTGCATATGTCTTTAATGCAGCAGTGGCAGTTCATCAATATAGTGGGATCCATGTCACTGTTCCATGGTTTAACAATTCCAAGAAAGTCAATGGGTCAGGTATCCCTCCACTTGCACCAGTTCAATTGCTATTGAAATAATGACACAGATTTAACAACAAAGACTAACATTTAACAATTGCTCTGCCAAATGCTTCTCCTTGTGTATCTAGAAGCAAAAAATATGGACATGTTGCTAGCTGTTCAGGGAGCTTTTGCTGATCCTGATGCATGGGAATAACATTGTTTTATTTTGCAGTTATTGTTTGCATTTGGAAGCTATGATTCTTAAGGACGAATTTGAACCACAAATAAAATCGCTTATGACATCTGTTTGTACAATGATAAAGGCTGCACATGGTAAGATCCTAAAACAAAATTAGTGGATGTGTTTCTGTGAATGTAAACACAAAGTCAGCTACACTTAGATCATAAACAACATTTACCATGTCATTTGCTGTGTTCAGAACTATGTAAGCCACCCACTAATACCTTATGTGTAAGTTTGCATGCAAACAATTGAAATTCAACATTGAACCAAGCGACTTTACATGTTTAACTCTTAAGACACAAATACTAACACTTCAGAAAGCAAGTGAACACTAAAGTAAAACAAGTAAAATTCTTCAATATTTTAAAATATTTGTGTTTATATTGTGTTTTTAATGACCTCAAGGTTTCACAAAATGCTTTAAAACCACTTACTATATTTTGAAATTTGATTACCACTGTGCATTTTGGAACTCAGATTACACTTTGAAGATCAGTCCCCTTCTTGAAATTTTCAGAATCCCTAGCACTAGTCTTGCCCAATTAGACATTTTCCTCACTCATTGCAAAAATATTTGTATATATGTGCTACCATTGCAAGTTGGTGTGGGTGTACTGTAAGTTTTGCAAGTGTGGGAGACAGTTTAACTGTGCATAAATCTTTTGCTGTCTTGCAGAACTGCGGAACTGTGATGAGCTGCATGCTATCTTGAGACTGGTGTTGAAAGCTGGAAACCACATGAATGCAGTAAATATTTTGAACAGAATAAACCTACCGACACTGTATTCATGATCATGTTTTTTTTATGACTTTGTCACAAGCTGCTGCCTGGACCTGTTGATGATTATTTTAGCCAAAACCCAGCTCTTTCTACGAAGAGTTAACAAGGTGTAGAGCTGGCTGAATACAGCAGGCCAAGCAGCATCAGAGGAGCAGGAAGGCTGACGTTTCGGGCCTAGACCCTTCTTCCGATCTAGACCCGAAACGTCAGCCTTCCTGCTCCTCCGATGCTGCTTGGCCTGCTGTATTCATTCAGCTCTACACCTTGTTATCTCAGATTCTCCAGCATCTGCAGTTCCTCCTATCTCTTTCTATAAAGTTTTAGTAACCCACTATCAAATCACCCATCAACCAATTAATAAACATAAAACTTATGAACACTGGTTACCAAAGGCAATGTAACATTAACTAAAAATCAAGAAGGGTAGTACACAAGTGAGGAGGCTAAATCAAAATGTAGTTGGTAAGAGAAATAATACACCTATCCTCCTTGCTGCCCTTTTCTTTCTAAAGGTTTCCATGGTGCTGATAGACATCATGTGCTCCCTCTCCAAGGAGACCTGGGTATGAACATAGGCGGTTGAGACTTATGACCAAATCTGTGGCCATCTGCCTGAACATGCTAATGGCAACTTTAGCAAAAGCCTTTTGTTTTATATTTAAGAAATTCAACTATCAACCCAATTAGCAAATTAAAGAACAGATTTTTTTTTATTTTTAACACCCACCACCAATATATCTAATCTCCTAATTAATAAATTACAAATTACAGACATTACCACTTAAGGGCAGTGTGATAACAACAAAAATTTAAAAAGTGAGGAAGAATCTAAATCAAAATGGATTTGAAGGGGGTAGTAGAAACCAAAAGAACTGCAGATGCTGTAAATCAGGAACAAAAACAAAGTTTCTGGAAAAGCTCAGCAGGTCTGGCAACATCTGTGATGGAGAAAACAGAGTTAACGTTTTGAGTCCAGTAACCTTCCCCACGGGTAATAATGCATTCTAACCCTTGTCGTGCCCACTTCTCTCTAATAGCATCAAGGGTACTTTTGGACACTGCTTGCTCCGACACTGCGTACTCCATTACCAAACATACCCAGGTACAAACATAGTTGCAGAAGAAAGGCTGGCAATCTGGAATTATAACCTTCTCCACAGCCCACTGGCTGGATCTGCAGTTACATTATCACCACACCTCCATGTCCCGGGGTAAATCACCATCTCCCATGGTGAGATTTGAAGCCAGAACCCAGAATATTAGTGTAAAGTTGTGCAATACTTTTCTAATGAGATTACTACAATGCCACTGCCAGCTCGTGTTTTTATTTTAAATGCCCACTGCCAATTTTTCTAATCACCATTTTACAAATTCCAAACACCAAGAGCTCAGCTTTTTTATTTTGATGAATCTGGTATCTCATCACCCAATTAACAAACAGCAAATTACAAACACTGCCCAACGCACAGAGTTTCACAATAACAAAAGGAACAGAAAGGTGTGGAAAACAATGGTGAGAATTAAATCAGAAAACTAGTGCATTTTTGGCCCCATGGTACTCACCTGTCTGTAAAAGCTAGTAGACACCATGTGCTTCTTCTTCAAGGACACTCAGGCACAAATATACCTTTGGAAGAGAGACAGACAATCAGGAATAATGAGCTCACCACAGCCCACTGCCTGGGCCTGTTGATGGCTACGTTAGCCAGACTGAGAAGCAGGCGCAGAAAATCGCCCTCCAGATTGCCCACATACCTTCACACTGTCTGACCAAAGATCTGGAACGGGTGACTGAAGTGCAGCCAAAAGAACAACAACAGATTTTTAAAAAGGTGAACAGGGAGTGTAATCTCCCAGAACCAAAGAATACAAGGTTCATAGTAACCTCAACACCACAGAATAAACAGTCGGGCTGGCAGTAAAGAATGTAGTTTGTTTTTAAATCAACCTGTTCAGATGTGTTTTAAGATACTCTGGAAGGGGTAGGACTTGAACCCAGCCTATAGCAACACAACCACCATGTCAAAAAAACCCTCACAAACCGTGCCTTTGTTTCAAATACCCAGTTTTTTTGTTAAAGCCCAGCCCTAAATTAACCAATTAAAGTAAGTAATCAGGAATAAATAAGATGAGGAAGGAAGTAAAATGTGCCATGGTTTGATTCCTGAAGAATGTTTCTAATTCTTGTACCCAAAAACTGGGGTAACCTGTCCTTACATGTTTGGTATTGAGCTGTAGACTTATCTTCTATTGAAGGTAATTTGCATCAATAACCATGAAGTCCAAAACTGTACAAATTAATTAAGGTAGACAGCAATGTTCCCTCCCAGTCGGAGAACATTTCTGCAGTCAAGGACATTCAGCCTCCGATCTTTGGGCAAATGTCCTCCATGGCAGACTTCAAGATACACAACAACGCAGAATCACCGAGCAGAAACTGATAGCCAAGATCAGTACCCATGGAGACGACCTCAACTGTGATCTTGCATTGATGTTGCACTACATATGATCCAGCCACACTTATATATCGGTAAAACCTTCCTTACTATCCTGTTTTGACACCATCACCTTGATAAATTGTTATGATCTCTCTACCTTAATTAGTTTGTACAGTTTAAATTACTTATAACTTTGGTTAGACCTTCAGCATGCAATTGTTATTACCTGCCATGTTATTTCCAGTCATTTAGTTTGTCTCCAGCACTGGTTAATTTTTAATTTTTTGTAATTATCCCACTGTCTCATTTAATTGTATTATAGTCATCCCTTTGCTTGTTATTCAGTTGTTCACACATTACTCACGCTGTCTAATGCTCTTGGTCACCTGCAGAAACTTACTATTCAACATTCCACTCACACCAGCTGTATGATCTTTTGATCTCTCTGCCTATAAATTCTGTGTGTGTTCTTCTTTCTCACTCCACCTGACAAAGGAGCTGCGCTCCAAAAGCATGTGATTCAAATAAACCTATTAGACTATAACCTGTTATTGTGTGACTTCTGACTTTGTTCACCCCAGTCCAACACTGGCACCTCCACATCAGACATATTTTCTTACCAGACATTTTCTTATCCTGTTCTGATATGCTATTGCATGTGGAATTTTGAACCCAAGCCACCTGGATCAAAGATAGGAACATTACCACTGCACCTCAAGATCCCTCAAAGCCCTGCTCTCACATAAAAAGCCCAATGAGCGTCATCTCTTCTCAATCAACTCTGGTGCTGTTCTGGTTGATTTTTGAAGGGACCTGCATTTATATCAATATCATTAGCATGTTACACCTCTCTGGATAAGCATGCAAATTTATCTTGTGTTACTATTCCATTTGCAGGGAGGATATTCAGGAAATGCTGCAGGATTTCGGATTGCATCACTATTGAAGCTTGCTGACATTAAAGCAAACAAACCTGGTGTGAACTTAATACACTTTGTAGCAATGGTGAGTAATTTGAACATAAGGAACTGTCAAGAGACCTCTGGACCCTATTTTCAGGATATTGTTCAATTCACTGTTCTCTCATAAGCTGAAACTGTTTAGATCTGTTCTAGTTTTAACAGCAGGAATGAAAGCAACACTTTGGATAATAAAATTCATTGTGCTTGGTGCAGTTAATTTTGTAACACAGAAGAATGATATTAATAAATATTTTGTGACTTTTCCAGCTGTGACTTAGTGATAGTGCCCTAGTCTTCAAGGTCGATTAGAGAGGCTTAAGCTTGTGAGTTAAATAGCTATTTCTATCCAATATTAGGGAAATGCTGCACAGTTAGAAGTGATACCTTGCAGTTTAGATGCTAAAATGCTTTCGAAGATGAATTATAAAAATCCCATAGCAGGACTTGAAAATGATTAATGGAGCTTTTCTCCCATTGTGTTTTGTGTGGCCAAAAATAATCCCTCAGCCAGAACCTCAAACAGATGCTTTAGTAGCTTATTTAATTTTATTTGTGAACTTCTTGTGTGCAACATGTCTTCTTGTTTCCTATACTAAAATACTGACTACTCTAAAAATATTTCAGTGGTTGTAGAGTACTGTGGGAGGTCCTGAAATCATGAAAGGCACTGCATAAATGTATATCTTCCTTTCTAATAGGGAACAAAAGCCAACTACTGGGGGCATCTGATAATACCTCTGCCATTTCCTAAGTAGTTAGGAAGACTTAAGTCACAAGTTATCTTTGTTACTGCAAACAAATTTAATTTTCATATGTTTATAGCACATTAGCCATATCATTGTGCTTAATTAGGTGAAGCTGTCATATGTCTCTCATTTATTCTTGTTGATTCTTTAGTGTCCATTCTTTATTTGCGTTTGTACATTTTGCTTCCATTTCTCTGTCTATGTATTTCACTCTTGCTTGTTTCTGTGTTCTCTTTTGCTTGGTATCTGTCTTCTTTGAATGGAAGATTTTATTTGGTTTGGTCTGAAGGCTATACCTGTTGTTTGGAAGTTGTATTGCGCAGTGAAGGTTTTAGAGATAATGTAGCGAGTATTGCTCAGAGGTTCTGTTCCATCACTTCTCCCACTGCCACTTGCTATCCCTCCAGACACTATTGGTTATACTACACCATTCAAGTTCTGTCTACTATTGTACAATTTACATACTTTTTTCTGCCTTGACTGCTTCCTACTAGCTATAATTTCATATTCACACCATTTCATTTTTTTCCCCAATTCATTAAACTTGGCTATCTGACTTCGTATTTCCCTTATGTAGATTAACTCCCCTCACTTTTACATTTATATTTCCTCCATCTCATTGCAGTAAGGAAAAACATGTTTCCTTGCAATAAACGAAGAAACAGTGGGCTGAATTTTCCTAGCCCCTGGGTGACATGGGCTGTGGCGAAGCAGTTAGGAAACTATACTAAGTTTGGCAAAATGGGATTCTTGATATTGAGAGAAAAAAATCCAATTTTATAACCACACTTTGAATGGCAAGATAGAAACCTTGCTATTGAGGTACAAGAAACCCATCTGCAAGAGAGGGATGATGATGGCCTAGTGGTATTATTGCTGGACTGTTAATCCAGAGACCCACGTAAAATTCAGGGACCCAGGGTCGGATTTCGCCACAATAGATGGTAGAATTTGAATTCAGTACAACGTTGGAATTAAGACTTTGGTGATGAGCATGAAACTGTTGTCGATTGTTGAAAAAACCCATCTGGTTTGCTTATGTCCTTGACGGAAGGAAAGTATTTAGGATGGGCAATTAATGTTGGCCTAGACAGTGAGGCTCTCATCCCATGAATAAGTAAAGGTTACACGTACTTACTAGCTAATCACAGCTCTTATACATGCAGTTTCCATTCTTCCACATTCTGGAGAGGAACTGGACAATAACTCCCCACATCAAAGCAGAGCAATTATCCAGCATCTCCAGCTCACTGCTTGTTCCTCTGGGCTTCCAGCTTGGACAGCAATCACAACATCTCATGTTATGCTCAACAGGCAACATCCCATTCCCTGACCATGAAACTGAGCCTCAGACACGCACCAGACTTACCACATCATCATGTGGTGAATCTCCAACTGACTTAGAGCACAGTTCTGCACTGCAGTGCTGCATTTTGGAATGCATGGCATGTTTCATTGTAATGCTGCTGCCAGGCACTTCTTGTGCAAAGACAAAACACCTGCACTCATTCCTGGAATATCTGAACAACAAGGACACCTACGTTAGATTCCTGCTCATTGACTACAGCTCCGCCTCCAACACCATTATCACCACCAGCTTGATCCCAAAACTCTGAGATCTTGGTCTCAGCTCCACCTCAACTGGATCCTCAGCTTTCTGACCTACAGACTGCAATCAGTGAAGATAGACACCTGCACCTCCTCCACGACAACACTTAACACTGGAGACCCCAAAGCTGAGGCGTCTGCCCCCTGCTGTACTCCATGTACACCCATAACTGTGTTGTCAAATGCTGAACAAATGCTGATGATACCACCACAGTAGGACAGATATCTAACAATGGTGAGTCAGAATACAGAAAGGAGATAGACTTGGTGATGTAGTGAAATGTGAACAACATCTTTCTCAACGTTGGCAGAACTAAAGAACTGATCATTGACTTCAGAAAGAAGTGGGGGGAACACGCCCCCAGCTACAGAACTGAGGTTGAGAGTGTGGAGAGAGTCAAGTTCCTAAGAATGAACAATAACTGACAACCTATCCTGGACTTCCCATACAGATGTGACAGTCAAGAAGGCACAACAGCTCTTCTTTTTCGGGTGGCTGAGGAAAGTTAACATGTCCACAATGTCCCCACCAACTTCAATAGATGCACCATTGAAAGCTTATTGTCTGGGTGCATAACAGTCTAGTAATGCAACTGCTGTGCCCAGGACCGTAAGAAACTACAGAAAGTTATGTGCACAGCCCAGATCATCATGGAAGCCAACCCACCATCTATGGACTCCATTTACATGGCTTGTTGCTGCAAAAAGGTCCATCATCAAAGACCCATCTCACCCTGGTAATGCTTTCCTAACAACCTGTTCCATCAGGCAGAAGTTACAGATTCTTGAACACACACACCAGCAGATTCAAGAACAGCTTCTTCCTGGTCATTATTAGACTGATGAATGGACTCTCCAACATCAAATTATGCTGATCTTGTTAATGCTGACCTTGCTTAATGCACACTCTATGCGATGTAAGCTGTATATCTCTGTCTAAGTATTTTTTTCAACCTATGATCTTACACCCGTGTTAACTATGATCTGCCAGTGCTGCTCATAAACAAGACTTTTCATTGTATTTAGGTACACGTGATTAAAAAAATCAATCAATCATGCATGAACCAGGAGCATCTCAATGGTCCTGACTTGCTTTCTTACTATTCACTCACTTTACGCATGCTTGGATGTTCACAACAACGCTGTCATGCTTTGCTGTGCATTATGACACTTTGTTATCTCTTTTGGAACTTACAGACTGATGTTACTTCTGTCTTGCCTTCCTTTTTAGTGCAGAAATAACATCAAGCAGCTTGTCATGTTTGCCAGCAGTGTTTGGTCAAGCAGTGGATATGTTGCTGTAATGCACCATGCTATGTCAATGTTACAGCTACAAGCTATGCCTCCAGTTTACACAGCAAACACACTGCATGTGCTTCAACTATATGACATGTTTAAAAATCTAAGAGGAGTAGTCCTCAGCCAGGTGAATGGAGACTGAATTCCGACGCCAAGTTTGGGC
This sequence comes from Stegostoma tigrinum, assembly GCF_030684315.1. Taxonomy (NCBI): domain Eukaryota; kingdom Metazoa; phylum Chordata; class Chondrichthyes; order Orectolobiformes; family Stegostomatidae; genus Stegostoma; species Stegostoma tigrinum. The sequence goes on along the minus strand of NC_081368.1, from coordinate 40,940,115 downwards.
ATAGTAGGACAAAGACATTCCATGAGATCAGTTCAAGAACTTGAAATATTTAGTTGCTTCTTTTGGGTGTCCATGTTCCAAGGATCTATGTCTTTTCAGTCCAAGGAATGGGCCATAGTCAGTCCTGCAGGCCCAATTCATTTAGTCAGGGATTTGCAGTAAGTAGGTTGGGATGCTGCACAAAGATCACTCAAGGGGTCAGGTCATTCGCCAGTCAGGGCTGCCTTTCCAAGTTAGCCAGGGGTTGCACCAATATCAGTCCAGGGATTCTGTTCACTGAAAGTCTAGAGGGAGGTTATCAGGGGCCACTGTTGTGTTCATGATGTGGAGGTGGTGGTGTTGGACCGGGCTGGACAAGGTCAGAAGTCACATGATACCAGGTTATAGTCCTGGCTGAAATCACAAACTTTCCAAGCACTACTCCTTCATAAGGTGAAGTGTGTGCTGTGTTAGGGATACTAGGGAAGTCAACTGTGAGGATTGGATGCTGTGGATGAAGAGGGCATAATAATTGTGAAGGGGCCCAATTCACATATAAGAGTGGGAGATGATAAATACGTGAGTACAAAGGGTACTGTTGGAGGGGGTCATGACAGCAGTTCTCTGACCTGTAATATCTCTTCCTTAACAGGCTACATAGTCATGGCAGTGATTTTTATTTATTTATTTACTCATGGGACGTGAGTGTCACTGGCTGGGCTAACATTTCTTGCCCATCCCTAGTCGGCCTTGAAAAGGTGATGGTGAGCTGCCTTCTTGAACCACTGCAGTCCATGTGCTATAAGCAGACTCACAATTCCATTATGGAGGGACTTCCAGGATTTTAATTTAGGACTATGCCATGGTTACTCTTAACAACACTGTCATGGACAGATGCACCTGAAACTGGCAGATTGGTGAAAATGAGGTCATGTATGTTTTTCCCTCTTGTTCGTTCATCAGCACCTGTCACATAGCCAGTCTAGTAGCTGGGACCTTTAGAACACAATTGGTAATTTTACGCCAAGTCATGCCTGGTGGTGGACATTGAAATCCTCCACCCAGAGTACATGCTGCAACCATGCCACCCTCAATACTTCCTCCAATTTACGTTCAACATCTTTATCTCTTAAATCCTATTCCAGTTTCAGGAAAAGTTGCAAGAAGTCAGACAGAGCTGTGTGTCAGATGGGGGAGGAAGCAATTCAGAACTGTAAAAAGGCATGTGAGCAGGTATATTTAGAATGCTGCCAGCTTTTAATCTGTATAAATTTATGTCAATAAATTTATTAATGGGCTATATTGGGAATATTTTATAGACCTCGTTCCCATTAATAAAATAAATTATTGCCATCGCAATGATATTCATTTGCAGCTAAAACTGACAAAAAAACTCACAATTGATCAAAAGCAGCTGTCACTGACTTGCTCATACTGAAGAAATATACTTTAAGGTTTGAACTCTGATATTGCAGGATGTTATCATAAACAAAAAAAAAATCATGTTTTAATGCCTGACCGTTTTACTGCAATTGTTTACAGCCCTGGGTGACTTGTACAGGCCTCCGTGATGTTTCATGTCATTTGACAATGTTTAGTTGTGGAAAAGTTGTTGTTCCGATAACAATATTGTTCAATGTTTCGCATATTTTTATGAAATAGTGAAAAAAATCTCTGGAAGAAGTGCCATCCAAGTGGCTACTTTCCTCTCCTTTTTGTCTTTTTGCATACGTTATTTAAATTCCCCTTGATGGTGCATAAATTTGATTGACTCTAACATCTGTTTGAAATGTTTTCTTTTTCAGATGGGTAAATTAAGACCTGAGCATGTTAAAAGCTTTATAGTAATGCTACATTATTGGTGTTGTTAGCACTATCTTAAATAATTTACACTTTCTGTCTCCTCAAGAGGTTCTGAACAGAGCTGGAAATAAATTTTAAAATTAAGTTTGGTACTTTTTTACCTTTCATACCCTGCTGGCCAATGTCACCATGCTTTGCTGTCATAGAATTTCATTTTCAGTTGCCATTGCAACATTCCTCCTCACTTAGTTCTTAATGCAGTCTTTTCCATGCTCATCTCCATACTATGATCCAAATATTGGTGGTGAGAAGTTATTCCAGGTCAGAGAAAAAAAACTCCTTCTATACATATGTGATAAAATGCATAACGTACCAATTATTTTGAAAGGCAAAAATCCAAGTAATGTACTGAAAGCAGCTCCTAGATTTTACATGATTTAGCAAGTCTGAAATGTCATCCCTTTATTAGATGTGAATATCATTTGACACCAGTTGTTAATTTGCTGATCAACTTTATGAGCATTTTATGGTATCGCATTTTGCAGGAGTATGTCATTTTGGTCATCGGCACATTTGAGATTTGTCTTTAAATAAATCCATTGCAACTAATTTATTTAATTGTTTGAAACTAGTATTTATGTTATTAACAGGAAGCAGAAAAAAGGGATAAAAAGCTTCTTTCCTTCCCAGATAAACTAGAACACATTGGAGCAGCTGCCAGGTAGGATAATATGTCTCTCCCTCTCCACGCTGCAGAAAACCCTACAATTATGACAAGTATTAATTTTTACATACTTGCAAACATCTGTCTGTCTATGCCAACATATATTTTAACAGCTACTAGTTACCTTCAAGTTTATAAAGGACTTTTTGTTCCTACTTTACAGTAAGGAATACCTTACATTTATTAACAACAAATGGGCATTTATATGAATATGAATGGTTTGCATGCTGTTTGTCATTTCAACGTTCTTTTGCCCTCATGACAAGATTCCATTAATTCTGTTAAGTCTTTATGCATATCATCACAATTGTTGTCTTCTTTGGATATTCAGGGATGTAGCACAATAGCATCTTGGCCAAGCTTCTTTAGAGCAGAATTTTGAACAAGTTCAGTGCAAAAAAAACCGAAGGGTTAAGGACAGAAGGAGGTCACTCAGCCCAGCTGGTCCTCATGGCTGTCTTCAAAAAAAATTCAGTTAACCTTACTTCACTGTCATTTCCATGTCTGCAGTTTATTAAATTTCCTTTTGAAAAACATAATTAATTTTAACCCCTGCCCTCATTGACAGTATTTCCAAACCCTAACCACTCAGTATTTCTTCTTCTCACCTTTGTTTGTTCTTCCAAATTACTTTAATTCTAGTTATCAAGCCATCACCAAAAGGAATAGTTTCTCTCTATCTACACTGTCTAGATCCCTTAAAATTTGGAACACCTCCTATTAAATTTCCCCTCATTCTTCTACAAGGACAACAGCTCTGCCTTCTCCAATCTATCCTCATACCTGAAATCCATAGTCTGTAAAATCATTCTCCTAGTTCTTTACTGTACCATCTCTGACACCTTCAAGTCTTTCCTAAAGCGTGCCACCCAACACTTCACACAATATTTTGCAAAAGGCCAAATTAGTAGATCACAATAGTTCATTATAACTTGTCCTTGTATGCAATGCTTATAAAGTCATTGAGTCATAGAGTAGTACAGCACAGAAACAGACCCTTCAGTCTAACCTGTCCATGCTGACCAGATATCCTAAATTAATTGAGCCCCATTTGGACCATATCTCTCTAATCCCTTCCTATTCTGATACCCATCAAGATGCCTTTTTAGTATCATAATTGGACCAGCCTCCCCCACTTCCTCTGGAAGCTTACTCCATTTACACACCAATCTCTGCATGGAAAAGTTCCTCGTTAAGTTCCTTCTAAACTTTTCCTTCTCACCTTAAACCTATGCCTTCTCGTTTTGGATTCCGTACCTTGGGCAAATGACCCTGGCTGTTCACCCTATCCACACCCCTCATGATTTTATAAATCTCTATAAGGGCCCCTCTCAGTCTCCAATACATGAGGGAAAATAACCTCAACCTAAGTAGAAACCAAAAGAATTGTGGATGCTTTAAATCAGAAACAACAACAGAAATTTCTGGAAAAGCTCAACAGGTCTGCCAGCACCTATGAAGAGATCAGATTTACTATTTCAGGTCCAGTGCCCCTTGCCCAGCCTCATGAACCTCTCTCTAGAGCTCAAATCCTCCAATCCCAGAAACATCTTTATCAATCATTTCTGAACCCTTTCAAATTTAACGTCAAATTTCTGTAACAGGGAGACCACAATTGAATTCAGTAGTGCAAAAGTGGCCTAACCAATGTCCTGTATAGCCACAACGTGACATCCCAAGTCTATACTCAATGCACCAACCAAGAAAGAAAAGTGTACGAAAAGCCATTTTCACTGCACTGTCTACCTGTGACTCCACCTTTAAGAAACTATGAACCTGCACCCCAAGGTCTCTTTGTTCTCAGGACCCTACCATTAAGTGAATAAGTCCTGCCGTGGTTTGCCTTTCCAAAATGCAACACCTCATATTTACCTACATTAAACTCCATTACTCAGTTCTCAGCCCATTGGCCCATCTGATCAAGGTCCATTTGCCATTTGAGATAACCTTCTTCACTGCCCACTTCACCACCTATTTTCCAGTCATTCACAAACTTACTAACCATTCCGCTTGTATTCACATCCAAATCATTTGTATAAATGACAAAAAGCAGTGAACCATGCACCAATTCTTATATTTGTGAAATCCAAGATCTGTACGGTCTGTTCACCATTTTCCCAGTCTTCATGAGTCCACATATACCCCAGGTCTTTCAGCTTTTACATCCCTTTCAGAATTATACCTTGTAATTTATATTGACTCCCTTATATACCAAAATGTGTCATGTGACATTGCTGTACCTTAAATTGCATGTGCCACATGCCTTTCCACTGGCTTTTCAAAGTCCTCTTCATGAAGGCTTGATCATTATCCTCCTCAGTATTCACAATACTTCAAAGTTGAGTATTAACAATAATTTTTTTAATTCACCACTGTATGCCCACATTATTATTTTACATCAAGAAGAACAGTGGTCCTCGTGCTGACTGCTGGAGAACCACCATATACTTTTCTCTACCCCTATTTCCTGTCTCTCAGTTTACAACCTCGTTGGTAAAACAGATTATAATCAAACGTTCTTGTGCAATTTGACCATCCCTCATGTTAGGTAATGCAATTCACAGTTGGATTTACTTACTTTTGCATATTTATGCTGGATTAAGAAGCATTTAATAGTCTCCATTGTAAGTATCTTATAATTGACCATTAGTTTCAAAAATCTGCTTTAATGAAATTATATTCCCATATTTTTAAAAAATACACTTCTCTACAATTTTTATTAGTGCACTGTTAAATAAAAAGGTAAACAGAGGAAACTATAGCTATAAATTATGACTGTGAATTCTATAAGATGATAATAGGCATGAAAAAAAAAGATTATTTATATCCAGGTTCAAACTGGTTTAGTGATTGCAGAGATGATCATTGTGCTATGTAACTGGTTAGCTGTCAAAACTATTTAAATTTTGAAGCTTTGTTAACACTTCCATTTTAAAAGATATTGCAGCACAATTTTAATTAAATGATGATTGATATGTCGACATTTAGTATTGTCTTTGATTGGAAGATATTACAGGATTGATTGAGATGACTGATTGCACAGTCAAATTTGGAACTGAGGATAATCAGTGACATTCATCAAGTAATTTCTGACTGTTGACCTCTCAGGTTATCTGAAGATGGTATAATGGAAGAACTAAATAAGCTGTCAAAAAGAGTGGCCTCTCTGCAGACAGATTTAAATGAAGATCCAGAGCTTGAAGCACAGTTGGCTCGCTTTTTACAGGTAAAAGTGGTTAAAGATTTTAGTACAACTTGATGTAAATGCTGTAGCCCTTGCATTCAATTCCATAAGGATTGTTGACATTAAAAACAGAAGATTGCTGAAATTGAGAGCAAAGAAGCCTCCTTACCAAAGACTTGATAGCTCTATAGCACTTAATGAATAAAATATTTAAGATTATGAAGATATCACTTTTGACAGAGAGATGCACCTCTGTGTTTGCTATCCTTTCTCATTTCTAACTTGCTTATATTGAACAGAATATGAAGAAGCTCTTGATTAAAACAGTGAAACAATTGGGTCCCAGAGTCTGTAAACAATCCAGGTTCACAAGTTGATTTCTGCCGTTAAATTCAGTAGCATAGCAATTTTAACCTGTTCTAACAGGTCTGAGATGTCCCCAGAAATTTGGTTACAGATTCTGGTCCAGTCCTGCCCAACTATATAGGTATGGATTTTCTTTTCCTCTTTCATTTGGTCTTGAGATGTAGCTTGCATTTATTGCTAATCCTTATCTTTAGAGCATTAAAAATCAACCAACGTACTGTGAGATTGTAACCGTGTATGGGCCGGACAAGGTAAGGTTATTAAAATGACTTCACAGAGGCTGGTATCCTGTCACTAAGTCATCCTTTATTTACATGTGGAAAGTCCTTGACACTGATCCAACGTCCTCAGAGCCTGCTCTCAGAGTGAGCAGAACCTCTGAAACTCCTGTTTATATCTGTCAGCCAGGGGTCCCTGACTGGACCAGTTTGACAACCCCAATCAGGGAACTCACATTCTATAAGTTCACCTGGCTGACTTCGTTACAATCATTACATCCCTCCCCTCCTGAGTCCAAGAGCATAGGCCAGTTCTTTTTTTGTAGCTCCTCTTGGGATATTTTCGTATTGGGTCAGGTTCCTCCAACTCTGCCTCTGACGAAGGCAGCATGTAACGCACGGTAGCTCACCACTTGTGCCTGCTTCAGGCAGCAAAAGCATCAAAAAGGTTGGCAACATCTGTCAAGTCCATTTCAGATTCTGAGGTATCTTCAACATTTGATACAGAGGAAGAATCCACTGGTTCTGGAACAGTTGGAAAGGCAGTCAACGAGCTGAGCATGTTTTACTCTCGCACCATTTACAAGTTTGCAGCTTTCATGTGGTCCACATGCCTATTCATGACCACGACACCTACTTGAATCTTATACATTGAGGACCTGACCTCACATTGACCATGTCTGTAATCTGTGTAGGGCTATTCCTGTGGTTTCTACACCAAATGTCATCCACTCAAGTAAACTTCCTGTCTCCCTTCGTGGAGATTTACGTCCGGCATTGACATCCCTGATGCCATTTCACCCTCCACCCCAAGTCCAGGAAGATCAAATCTAACCTGAAGCAGAGTCTTCTCCCTGTTAGCAACTCTGCTGGATCTGTCCCTATAGTTACGTGAGAGTGGTCCTGTAATCAAATAGGAACCGGGACAGGTTGGAATCTAGTGAAGGAGCAGGCTGTTTTTTTAAGCCTTCCTTCAAAGTTGGGACTGCTCTTTTTTCCAGTCCCCAAGTCTCCCTAATTCTGAGATGCTATTAGTTTTACTTTGCAATTCGAAAACCAGGGGAATCCATATTGGGATTTTTGATTAGTTAAAGATGACTGGCAGAGGTAATGTGACTTTGGTTTACCAGTTAATGAGATGCTGAGAGGCCGTTTGGCATGTGGAATTAATGATGTAACAATGCAAGGCTGGCTATTAGCTGAAACCCAAGTGGACCTCAAGCAGGCACTAAAACTGGCTTTATCATTGGGAAATGCAGCATGTGGCATGTATCAGTTATGGGGTATGCCAATGGAAGTGGACACTCTCGTCAGTCCATCTGAGCTTGGGAACACCACTTGGGTGAATTCAAATACATAGCCTCAAGCAGGACATATCCTGAACAAAGGGACTCGAAGTCCACTACAAAACCCCAAAACAAAGGCAAGCCTTGGCCAACTGGTTAAAATTTTCTTTAGAACCTGGGCCACCAAGCCACTGTAGTTGCTGCTGGTATGTAGACTTGAGACAGTGAAAGAGTCCCACTAGATCTAAATCACATAAGAGATCTCATAAGTTAGTTAAGCACTTCTTTCAGCAAAACTGATGGCCTCTCTGTCCTTGATGCTCGCCAGTTTGTTCCTGGCTGTCACTGGAATAGGGCTTTGGATGCTTGAACCATCAATAGTTTTGATTGCACTGATGAATCCACACATGAATCCATGTGACGGCGGCTGATGAGTCATTGGATTTCCTAGACTCTTTCCACCCAACCCCATTCTTTAGGTCACAGATTGGACATGGGCCTTAATTCGTTTGTAGATCCACTTTCTTTCCCTTAATTAAATATTGGTGGTGTTTCCAGTTCAAAAACACGTTACACTTGTGATTTAGTAAGTCCTTGATCTCCTGGTAGTTCTGATCAAACCATCCATGTTGTTCCCTGATAGAGAACAAATAGTTTTCACACCATAACTGGGGCTCAGTGAGGGAGCACTTTAGAGCCAGTGATGGCAATTCTTTTAGTGTTGAAATAGTTATGGAAAAGGATAGACCTCATCCAAAAGTTAGTTATAAATTGAAGGAAGGCCAATTCTGATGGTATTAGACAGGAACTTGCAAAAGTTGGTTGGGAGAGGCTATTCGCAGGTAAAAGAATGGTTGTAAAGTTGGGGGGCCTTCAGAAATGAGATAATGAGAGTCCAGAGTAAGTACATTCGTCTTAGTGTGTCGGACAAGGCTGGTAGGTGTAGGGAATGCACGATGGCTAGAGAAATTGAAGCACTGGTCAAAAAAAACGAGGCAAATGGCAGGTATTGACATCTGGGATTATGTGACTCCCTTGAGGACTATCAGGGCACTAAGAGTATACTCAAGAGGGAAATCAGGAGGGCAAAAAGGGACATAAAGTAGCTTTGGCAAGTAGATTTAAGGAGAATCCAAAGAGAGTCTACAAATACATTGAGCACAAAGGAGTCAGCAGGGAGAGAATAGGGCCCCTTAAAGATCAACAAGGTTGTCCATTTATGGAACTACAGGAAATGGGTGGGATAGTAAATGAGTATTTCATATCAGTATTTATTGTGGAGAAAGGTAAGGAAGTAAGGGAACTTGGAGAGAAAAAAATAGTGATACCTTGAAAAGTGTCCATATTACAGAGGAGGAGGTACCGGACGTTTCAAAATACATAAAGGTGGATAAATCCCGGGACATGATCAGGTGTATGCTGGAATTTTGTGAGAAGCTAAAGAAGTGATTGCTGGGCCTCTTGTTGAGCCACAGGTGAGGTGCCAGAGACTGAAGGGTGGCTAATGTTTTTCCATGATTTAAGAAAGGTGGTAAGATAAAGCCAGAGAACTATAGACTGGTGAGCCTGATGTCAGTGGTGGATAAGTTGTTGGACAGCATTCTGAGAGGCAGGATTTACATGTATTTGGAAAGGCAAGGACTGATTAGGGATAGTCAGCGTGGCCTTGTGCATGGGAAATTGTCACACCATCTTGACTGAGTTTTTCTGAAGAAGTGACAAAATGATTGATGCAGCCAGAACAGCCGACGTTGTCCAAATGGACTTTAGCAAGGCATTCAATAAGGTTACATATTTTAGACTGGTTAGCAAGTTTAGATCACATGGAATCCAAGGAGAGATAGCCATTTGGGCACCAAATTGGCTTGAAGGTATAAGACAGAGGATGGTAGCAGAAGGATGTTTTTCGAACTGGAGGCCTGTGACCAGCAGTGTTCTGCAAGAATTGGTGCTGGATCTCTACTGCTTGTTGTCACACATATAAATGATTTGGATGCGAATGTAGGAGGAATAGTTTGTAAATTGGTAGATGACGCCAAAATTGATGGAGTAGCGGACTGTGAAGGAGGTTATCTCAGAGTACAAATGGTCTAATGGGCCAAGGAGTGGCAGACAGAGTTTAATTTAGATGACAAGGTGTAGAGCTGGATGAACACAGCAGGCCAAACAGCATCAGAGGAGCAGGAAATCTGACGTTTCTGGTCGAGACCCTTCTTCTGCTTGGCCTGCTGTGTTCATCCAGCTCTACACCGTGTTATCTCAGATTCTCCAGCATCGGCAGTTCCTACTACCTTTGCATTAATTTAGATAAATGTGAGCTGTTGCATTTTGGCAAGGCAAGTTAGGACCCTTAATGTTAAGTTTCTGGGGAACGTTGCCAAACAAAGAGATCTTGGGGTGCAGGTTCATACTTCCTTGAAAGTGGAATAACAGGTAGACAGGGTAATGAAGATGATATTTAGTATGCTTGCCTTTACTGGGCAATGCATTGAATATAGGAGTTGGGATGTCATGGCTATACAGTACATAGCTTAGGCCACTTTTGGGATACACATATTCAATTCTGGTCTCCTTGCTATAGAAAAGATATTGTTAAACTTGGAAGAGTTCAGAAAAGATTGATAAGGATGTATCTGGGGTTGGAGGATGTGATCTCTGGTGAGAGGCTAATTAGGCTGGAGTTATTTTCCTTGGCACATTGGAGGCTGAGAGGTGACCTTGTAGAAGTTTATAAAATCATGAGGGGCATGAATAGGGTGAATAATCAAGGTCTTTTTCCGAAGGTAGGGAAATGCAAAACTCGAGGACATAGGTTTAAAGTGAGAGGGGAAAGATTTAAAAGGGACCTAAGGGCAACATTTTCATGCAGAGGATGGTGCATGTATGGAATGAGCTACCCTGGAAGTGATGGCGATTGGTACAATTACCACATTTAAAATGCATCTTGGTGGGTATATTGAATAGGAAGGGTTTAGAGAGGTATGGGCCAAATGCTGGCAAATGGGACTAGATTAATTTGGGATTGCTAGTTGGCATGGACAAGTAGGACTGAAGGGTCTGTTTCCATATTGTACAACTTGGTGACTCTATGACTGTATAATTTATTATAGATTTAATAACAGACAAGGCACACAAACATTCTGTGGTTCCTGTTTGTTGGGCATCACTAGACTGGCTGTGAGGCACTGACTGTGTTGGTCTTTCCTCACAGTCCTTGAGTCCATTGACAAAGAATTGTGTGTGGCAATGCTTCTGATGTCACTGCTGAGGACTGATGCTGCTGGGATCATCCAGAGTGTCCTGATGTTCCCAAGTCCCAAACTTCATTTTGAGGGGTGGAACGTGTCTCTCTATGGATTATTTTAACGTGGGATGGCCATTGAACACTGACTACCACATCATCCTGGCAAAGTAAACGTGCAAATAGCCAAAACGATTCGAAACATATGTTGTTACTCCTAACTTCCACCATCCTAGGGTTTTGCAATCCTGCTTGTTTGCAGGCTGTCAACAGAGCTGACAGCATACCAAACAGCCCCTTTAAGATCAGAAAAGACTTGTATCACCATAGCAGCAGGTTGATAGCCAATGAAATCCATCTATTGTGCTGATCCCACGATTTAATATCTGACATCAAGTTTTGAGCCCTATAACTGTGGAATTTCTCATCCCTGATATTTTTGGTTCTATTTCTCTCTTCTCTCACGCTTTTGCTTAAATTCAAGCCATTGTATTTTAAGTACTGCTGAGTCTCACTCTACTTGTGATTAAATTTGCGTCTTAGCTTAAATATAAATGCTACATGTTATTTATGTCATTTAAAAGAAATGAGAATGTTGTGGACAAAGGGAATCAGTATAGAATAGGGCAATTTGAGAACACAGTTCACAAATGAGTAACAAAAGACAATTGTACTCATGAGATAGCAAGGTGTATCGCTGGATGAACACAGCAGGCCAAGCAGCATCAGAGGAGCAGGAAAGCTGACATTTCAGGCTGAGCCCAGTTGTACTCATCTTAGTTTGCAATTGAGGATAAACTTTACTGTTCCTCTCCTGAGGCCTCTATTTACTTCTCAAATAATTCCAGGGTTCTTGACAACATTAATTTATCCAAAAGATTTTTTTTAACACTTTGTATGGAATTTCTCATTTTTTAATTTGGACCTACATTGCTGATTCCTCCCTCCACAATTCAATTTCAGACAATATTTCAAACTCATCTTTTCAGTTCCCTTCAACATTCCTTATACCCCTCAAAAATCTGGTGATAGATGTTTGCTGTGGGTAGTGCCTGATAAACAGCTGTATTTCCATCAATGGAATAAACTATCAGAAGTTGTGTGTAATAACACCTAATCAGACACAATCCATTTTGCGCACCAATGCTGCACTCAGAATCCTCCTTTCAAGGCTGAAAAGCCTAAGTTTCTTGAAGCTTTCCTCAAAACTCAGACCTTTGCTCAAACACAGACATTGCTGATGAAACTCAGCAGATCTGGCAGCAGCTGTGAAGAGTTAACAAAGTTAATGTTCCAAGTCCATTGACCATTCATCAGAACAGTTTGTAGCTTGGAAGTGGTAGTATTTATTATTTATGCTGATGATGAGAGCTGTGAGGTTTTGGAAAGAATTCTGAGGAATGGGATTTATGACTATTTGGAAAAGCATAGCGTGATTAAAGGGAGTCTGCATGGCTTTGAGAGGGGCAGGTCATGCCTTACAAATCTTATTGAGCTCTTTGAGGAAGTCACGAGACAGGTTGACGAGGGTTGAGCAGTGGATGTGGTGTACATGGACTTCAGCAAGGCATTTGATAAGGTTCCCCACGGCAGGCTCATTCACATGAGGTATGGGATACAGGGTGATTTGGCTGTCTGGATTCAGAATTGGTTGGCAGACAGGAGGCAGAGAGTGGTTGTAGATGGTAAGTATTCTGCCTGGAGGTCAGTGCTGAGTGGTGTCCCGCAGGGCTCTGTTCTTGGGCCTCTGCTCTTTGTAGTTTTTATAAATGACTTGGATGAGGAGGTTGAGGGCTGGGTTAGTATGTTTGCTGATGACACAAAGGTTGGAGGTGCCGTTGATAGTATCGAGGGCTATTGCAGGCTTCAGTGAGACATTGACAGAATGCAGAGCTGGGCTGAGAAATGGCACATGGAGTTCAACCTGGAAAAATGTGAAGTGATGCATTTTGGAAGGGTGAACTTACATGCTGAATATAGGATTAAAGGCAGGATTCTCGGCAGTGTGGAGGAACAGTGGGATCTTGGTGTTCAAGTGCATAGCTCCCTCAAAGTTGCCACCCAGGTGGGTAAGGTTGTTAAGAAAACATATGGTGTTTTGGCTTTCATTAACAGGGGGATCGAGTTTAAGAGCCGCGAGGTTATGCTGCAACTCAACAAAACCCTGGTGACACCACCCTTGGAATATTGTGTCCAGTTCTGGTCGCCCTATTATAGGAAAGATGTGGAGGCTTTGGAGAGGGTGCAAAGGAGGTTTACCAGGATGCTGCCTGAACTGGAGGGCTTGTCTTACGAGGAGAGGTTGACTGAGCTCGGACTTTTCTCTCTGGAGAGAAGGAGGAAGAGAGGTGACCTGATCGAGCTGTACAAGGTAATGAGAGGCATGGATAGAGTCGATAGCCAGAGACTTTTCCCCAGGGCAGGATTGACTGCCATGAGGGGGTCATAGTTTTAAGGTGTTAGGAGCAAGGTATAGAGGAGACGTCAGAGGGAGGTTCTTCACCCAGAGAGTTGTGAGCGCATGGAATAGTTTGCCAGTGGTAGTCATGGAAGCGGAGTCATTAGTGACATTTAAGCAACTGCTGGACATGCACATGGACAGCAGTGAATTGAGGGGAATGTAGGTTAGGTTATTTAATTTTTGGATTAGGATTATTCCATGGCACAACATCGTGGGCCGAAGGTCCTGTACCGTGCTGTACTTTTCTATGTTCTATGTGAGCAAATAGGTGAAGATAGACCCCAGAGAAAGAGAGAGTTAAAACAAGGTGGGCAGACAAAGGGGTTGTTGATAGTAAGCCAGAGGAGAAAAGAAGCTAGATACATGATAATGGGGGCTATGAGGAGGTGAAAATGCGTTGAATGTACTCAAAACAATCCACATCATGACAGGACCTGGGGTGTGGGCATGGGTAAGGGACATAGAATAAGGTGGTCATGTTCTAAAATTGTTAAACATAATATTGAGACCTGAAGGCTAGAAAGTCCCCAAGCTGAAGATGAGGTGTTATTCCTTCAAGAATTGATCTTTGCTGGACCATTGCAGTAAGCCCAAGATGGTGATATTGGCATGGGAACAAAGTGGTACATTGAATTGGCAGGCAAATGAAGCTTGGGGTCATTTTTATATACAGAACGTAGGTGTTCTGCAAAGTGGTCACTGAGTCTGCATTTCATCTCCAAGTGTAGAGGAGACCATAACATGAGCAATGAATAATGTAGATCAGATTGAGTGAACTGCAGATAAATCACTGCAACTGGAAGGTACTTCTGGGACTTGGGATAGTGAGCAGTGAGGAGGTAAATGGGCTAGTGTTGCACCTTCTGTGATTGCATGGGAAGATGCCTTGGGTGTGTGGAGAGATACTGGGAGTGTTGGAGGAGTTAATTAGGGTGCCCTGAAAGGAAAAGTGCTTGTGAAATGCGAACAAGTGAGGAGAGCGGAATATGCATCTTGTGGTGGCATTCCACTGGAGGTGGCGAAAATGGTGGCTTGTGATCCTTTGGATGTGGAGACTGATGGGTAGAAAGTGAGGACCAGGAAGACCCTATGATTGTGGAAGAGAGAGCAGAAGTGAGGACAGAAGTGTGGGAGTGGATCAAACTGAAACAGGGTGACTGGAATCAAAACATTAATGCTGTTTTCTCTTCATACATTACTTCAGACCTGCTGAGTTTCTCCAGCGATTTCTGTTTTTGCTTGTTTCAGATCTCCAGCATCTATACTTCTTTGTTTTATTTCAGGCTTTTGCTGCTTGAATTTAACTTAATTTATGGTCCTTCTCAGTACCATGCCTGAATATCTATCTTGTTTCCTGGCAACCAGAAATAAGCAGAGCACTCACATTTAAAAATGAATGCTGTACAATTTGATGCACTTACCCTGACTTGTATTCTACCATTTGAGCTTTGACTGCTTCACAGCACTAATTGCTCCCATTAACACTGAGTACATTATTATGTATCTTGCATCTCTGCCCTCAACTATTTAAACAATTTTTGTAGATTCTGTTGACCCCATCTTGTGTACTTGTATATACTTTGGCAGGAAGGCTGTTGATTTTGGGGAGAGAGGTTGATGGCTAGATGGCTCAGTGGGGACTTAACAGCTAAATGAATAATCTTGATTTTAGACATTAAAAGGAATGTCAAGGATAACAACTCCTGAAGCTGTATAATGCTATTGATTAATGGATTTAGGAACATTAATATCAGAACAGAAATAGGCCATTCAGCCTGTCTTGCCTGTCCTGTCATTTAATACAATCATGGCTGATTTAACACTGCATTTCCTTTTACTCACCCCATCTCCATAACCCTGAGCAGCACTGGCAATCAAAATCTATTACTGTCTACCTTAAACATACTCAAAAGATTGAACGTCCACAGCCCTCTGGTAAAGAATTCCAGTAAGATAATTTCTCCTTACCTTTGACCTAAGTGGCAACCCCCTTATTTTAAATTTTGCTGTCTGGTTTTAGATCTGCCCCTTGTTGGTTTTTCATCTCCATTCAGTTTATTGAATGACTCTTAATTCTGTATCTGATTGCTGTCAAAACAGAATACTAATTTAAACTCTGTAGTTGAATCAGTTTTGAGTGAGTAAAGATCGGGCTCATGCATAATTCTGAAGTTACAAATATACCTCTGTAACTTCATCCTTAATAACTAAATTTCAGCTTGACTTATACTCAGATGCAGTCTCTATACACTCAATGCATATTAGTTACAGGAGATAGGAAAGAATAGGCGCAAGTTAATGGATGAGAATAAAATATTAAAAACTGGATGTTGCAAATAGTTAATCTGTTGAAGTTTTCTATGATACATCTTGTCTTTTCCTTCCCTTTATAGACTGCAAAGGAAAAACTGAAAGAAATATGGAAAACAATGGAATTCTTCCAGAGAATGAGACAGTCTTTGGTAGAATATTTCTGTGAGGATGAAAAGCTTAAGCTGGAAGAATATTGCACTGTTCTCAAAAGTTTCTGTGAAAAATTCCTCAAAGCAATTCAGGTAAAGTGAAGTATTCCAAATATTTTCGGGACAAGATTTAATTTCTGGTGCTAGCTTGGCCAGACAATATTTATCATTAGCAATATTCTTGAACACAAGGCTTTTTTGCTGTGAACTGAGACACCCCAGGATTATACGATGACACCCTCCAGTGTTGGCCCCATTAGAATTTGTGCTGTTAGTGGGGTAGTGCCTCATATGCATAAACCAGGTTGTTACAAGTGCATAGTGGGTATTTCTTCAGCGCCTAGTTACCAGTATCTGTTGGAACCTCCAGCAACCCCTTCCATTCTTGAACAAGGATGATTTTGTTCTTAAAAATATGTTTCTGGGGATTTAGTGCGGTCTTTTGTGGAGACTGTTCTATTTAAGATCCACCATTTTGAGAGTAATGTTCTATTTAGCTAAATGTACCTGAAAGTTCCTGCAGAGATCATGTACATATTGTCTCCTCGAGGATACTGTAAACTGTATGCAGCTGTATATAATGATTTAAAGGATTGTATATTTAAACAAATCACCTTTCCACTAATTTAAGAATATAAGTATGTTGATCAAGAGTTTTCTCCTTTGGCTGTCACTTGCCTTGTAGAGTGTGAACTAACATTCCACCTGAGAAATGAAGCAAAACTTCCTCCAATCCAACACAAGGAAGTTTGGTCCCAAACAAGTTGAACTGATTGCATTGGCTTCTGGCACATTTGTATGTCTGCCTTGGGATATGGATGGCTCTGGCTCTGCCAGTATTTATTGTGCAAGCGTAGCTGTCCTTGAGAATCTGATTTTGATCTGCCATCTTGAACCACTGGTGTAGATAGACCCACAGTGCTGTTGGGTTCCAGAATTTAGACCCAGTGATAGTGATTAATAACAATGCTGGGGACTAATTGCTGTTTAATGAGCAAACGATCTTCCTTTGCCACACAAGTTTTAAAATTTTAATATGTAAACTTGAATGCACATGTACATAAAAATAAAGCAGACCGGAGTGTGATTTTTCCATGAAATAAAAACGTTGACAAAGTATATTCATGGCCTTGTACTTATCAGTATTGATTAAATCTCTTTACCTTCTTGATAATACCTTACTGGTGATATTCACAAACACAGTGATAATGGGAACTGCAGATGCTGGAGAATCCAAGACAATAAAATGTGAGGCTGGATGAACACAGAAGGCCCAGCAGCATCTCAGGAGCACAAAAGCTGACGTTTTGGGCCTAGACCCTTCATCAGACCTCTGATGAAGGGTCTAGGCCCGAAACGTCAGCTTTTGTGCTCCTGAGATGCTGCTGGGCCTGCTGTGTTCATCCAGCCTCACATTTTATTGTCTCGTATTCACAAACACATGCAGGTTTGGTATTCTTCCATACACTATTTTAAAGCAAGCTTTATTGTGTCTTTTTTAAATGGGACATTGTCTCTACTAACTACATGGTATAGAAATTCCATACGAACATGCAGGTATACATTTGACTTCAATAATGACCAAATGTAAGTTCGATATCCACAGCCAATACCTGCCATGGCTTTCTCTTCTCTGTTCCTGAGGAGAACATTGATGATTTGACAGTGTTTTCAGGCACGATGGCAGTGCCTTGAGTTGGAGTAGTAGTACAAGCAAATTCAGGGATAATGTTATGAGAAATATATTTTTGTGAAACCCAAAAGACTTTTAAAAAATGGTGGGCAAGACCCAGGCGTGGATGTTCTGCTCCTGTTACCAACAGATCCCATTTTTGATGGCTGAGGGAGAGGTTGGAGAATGAGTCACCTAAGCAGGAAATCTAAACTCAGAGGAACCATTTGAAATTATTGTGGAATTCAAATAGACCAGTTTACTGTTCCAAGAACTTAATCTACAGCCTTGATTACGAATTTATAAAGAAGCATGTGTGTAGATAAGGTCTGTTTAAATTTCGTAATCTGAAGCTTCTATAAATCCCCACCTCTTTAAAATGAAGACAATAGGCTAAAGCTGTCAGAATGTTAAAAATAACCTCTGTGAACTTCTGTGATTCACAGGCATTGCCATTGCCATCTGTTCCTGCAATTTAAATAGTTTTCCTTCTTGACATTTCCCAAAGACTGATACCACAGCTTGCTTGCATTTCAAAAAGAACAGAAGCACTTATCTCAGTCTGCAATGTGTGATTATGGTTGTGTGTTTATGCGTGTGTATGTGTGGTGGGGGTACTGCATTGTCATGTACCTACCTTGGTGGGGAGGGACTGAGTTCAGTTTTTGATTGACACTTTAAAGAGTCTATTTAAAAGATTGCAGGTCTGGCAACATCTGTGAAGAGAAATCACAGTTAATGTTTTAGGTCCGGTGACACTTCGTCAGAACTGTGGACTCGAAATGTTAACTCAGATTACTCCTCATGGATGCTGCCAGACCTGCTGAGCTTTTCCAGCAACTTCTGTTTTTGCTCTTGATTTACAGCATTTGGAGTTCTTTGCTTTTTATTTTGTTTAAAAGATTAACTGTCTTTAACATGGTCGCGAAATAGAACTTTGTTTTTTTTAACAACAGATTATTTGACAAGATTTAAAACCTTTGATATTTTTATATGACAGGGTGTTTATTTTTCCAGTTTCAAATGTGTATAAAATAGAATGAATTAGACTGTTAGAAGGTCTCTTTCTTGTCACCATACAGTTTCTGAAGTCTGCCTGTGGTGGATGATAGGAAATTGGCTATTGAGGTGTCATGAGGGTATGATGTGTCCTGCAAGAGGTATGAGTTGAAATGGAGATGATGTCGAGGGGCATGAGGAAGCCTGAGTTGGCATGGGGATATGGAGAGTAGGAGGGGGAGCTGAAGAGGTGTGAAAAATAGAGAAACATATAAAACAAATGCATGAGTAGACCATTCTGCCCATTGAGCCTGCATCACCATTCAATATGATTGTGGCTGATCATGCAATCTCAGTATCCCGTTCTCACTTTCTCCATATCCCTTGATCCCTTTAGCCACAAGGGTCACGTTCAGCTCCTTCTTGGATGTATCTAATGAACTTACTCTAACAGCTTCCTGTGGAATAGAATTCAACAGGTTCACAACTCTCGGAATGAAGAATTTCCTCCTCATCTCAGTCCTGAATGGCATTACTCCTTATTCTTAGACTGTGACCCCTAGATCTGGACTTCCCCAACATTGGGAACGTTATTCCCACATTTAGCCTGTCCAGTCCCATCAGGATTTTATGTGTTTCTATGAGATCTCCCCTCATTTTTCCAAATTCCAGCAAGTACAAGCCTAGTTGGTACAGTCTTTCCTCAAATGTCAGTCCTACCATCCTGGAAATCCTTTTGCTTGACTTTCTCAACAGCAAGAATGTCCTTCCTCAGATTAGGAGACCAACATTATACAGAATACTTAAGGTGTGTCCTCACTAAGGCCCGTATAACTGCAACAAGACATCCTTAATCCGATACTCAAGTCATCTCACTATGAAGGCCAGCATGCCATTAACTTTCCTCACTGCCTGCTGCACCTGCCTGCCAGCTTTCAAAGACCATGACACCCAGGTCTCGTTGCACCTCATTTTTCCTAAACTGCCAACATTCAGATAATAATCTGCCTTCCTGTTTTCAGAGTATCAAAGTAGATAACCTCACATTTATCCAAATTTGCAAAATATTTGCCCACTCAGCCAGTCTGTCCGAATCACCCTCAGCCTTTTAGAATCCTCCTCACACAGACACTGCCACCCAGCTTAGTGCTGTCTGCGAATTTGGAGACATTGCATTCAATTCCTTTGTCCAAATTGTTAATGTTTATTGTGAATATCTGGGATCCTAACACTAAGCCCTGCGGTACCCCACTTGTCACTGCCTGCCACTCTGAAAAGGACCTGTATATTCCAAATTTCTGCTTCCTGTCTGTCAACCAGTTCTCTATCTATATCAATACATTACCTCCAATACCATTAGCTTTAATTTTCCTTACTAGTCTCTTGTGTGGAACATTGTCAACAGCCTCTTGAAAGTCCAGATGTGCAACATCTATTGATTCACCTTTGTCCACTCTACTGGTCACATTCTCAAAAAATTTCAGAAGATTTGTCAAGCAGATATTCCTTTAGTTGACTCGGATTGATTCCGTCACTGCTTTCCAAACATTCAGTCATTACATCCTTAATAATTAATTCCAGTATTTCCCTACCACTGATGTCAGGCTAACCGGCCTGTAATTCCCCAATTTCTCTCTTCCTCCATTTTTAAAGAGTGAGATTACATTAGCTACCCTCCAGTCCATTGGAGCTCTTCCAGACACTACAGAATACTAGAAATTGATCACCAAAGCATCATTATTTCTAGGCGCCTTCCTTAAGTACTCTGGGATGCAGAGCATTAGGCCCTGGGAACTTACTGGGTTTTAATCCCATCAATTTCCCCAGTAACATTTCTTGACTAATAGGGATTTCCTTCAGTTCCTCCTTCATGCTTGACCCTCTATCCCCGAGCATTTTCTGAGGCTTTTTGTGTCCTCCTTAGTAAAGACAGATCCAAAGTATTTGTTCAACTGGCTTGCCATCTCTTTGTTGTCCATTTTGAATTCACCTGATGCTAACTGCAAGGGACCTACATTTGTCTTCACCAGTCCTTTTCTTTTCACATATCGATAGAAATTTTGCAGTCAGCTTTTTATGTTTTCTGAAAGCTTACTGTCATATTCTATTTGTCCCCTTCCAAATTAAACCCTTTGCCCTCCACTGCTGAGTTTTAAATTTCTCCCAGTCATCAGGTTTGCTGCTTTTTCTGGCCGATTTATATACCTCCTCTTTGGCCTTAACACAATCCCTGATTTCCCGTGTTAGCCAAGGTTGAACCACCTTCCCTGTTTTACTCTTATGCAAGATAGGGATGTACAATTTTTGAAGTTCCTCCATGTGTTCTTTAGATATCTGCCATTGCCTATCTACTGTCAACCCCCAAGCCATCCTTGGCTAGCTTATCCTAGCCAATCCATGCCTGATACCATCAAAGTTAGCTCTCTTTAAGTTCAGGACCCTAGTTTCAGACATAACCATGTCACTCTACATCTTAATGAAGTATTCTACCATATTATGGTCACTCATCCCCAAAGGATCTCGCACCACAAAGTTGCTAATTAATCCTCTCTTATTACACAATACCCAGACTAGGATGGCCTGCGCTCTAGTTGGTTCCTTAACATATTCGTTGAGGAAACCATCCCTCATACATTCCCAGAAATCCTCCTCCAATGCTACCAATTTGCTACCAATATGTAAATTGAAGTCACCCATAATAAATGCTGTACCCTTACTGCATGCATTTCTAATTTCCTGTGTGAGACAATCGCCAACCTCACAACTACTGTTTGGTGGTCTGTACACAACTCACACTAATGTCTTTTTCCCTTTGGTGTTCTACAGCTCCACTTATACAGATTCCACATCATCCAGGCTAATATCCTCCCTTAATATTGTGTAAATTGCCTCCTTAAACAGCAACAGTACCACCTCCCTTTCCTTTATGTCAACCTTTCCTGAAAATTGAATAATTCTGGACATTGAGTTTCCATCCTTGGTCACCCTAGAGCCAGGCTTCTATGGTCCTAATTACATCCTATCCATTCATAACTGTCTGTGCAGTTAATTAAACCACCTTATTACAAATGCTCCTTGCATTAAGACAAAGGGCCTTTGGCTCCTTTTTTTTTTGACATTTATTGCCCTTTTAGAATCATGGTGTGATGTGGCCCTTTTTGATTTTTGTCTTTGGTTTCTCTGCCTTCCACTTTCACTTTTTTCCTTTACTGTCTCTTGTTTCTGGCCCCACTTTACTTCCCCCCTATTTCCTGCCTGTTTCCCATCCCTGTGCCATATTGGTTTAAATCCGCCCCAACAGCACTACCAAACAGACCCCTCAGACATTGGTTCCAGTCCTGCCCAGGTGCAGGCCGTCCAGTTTATACTGGTCCCACCTCCCCAAGAAATGGTGCCTGTGTCCCAGTGTCCCTCCCACTTGTACTATCCTTCAAGCCATGTATTCATCTTACCGTCCTGCTATTCCTATTTTAACTAGCACGTGTCGCTGATAGCTATCTTGAGATTACTACCTTTGAGGTCCTACTTTTTATTTTAACTTCACACTCCCTAAATTCAGCTTGTAGGACCTCATCCCATTCTTTACCTATATCATTGGTGCCTGTATGCACCACAACATGGCTGCACACCCTCTCCCTCCAAAATGTCCTGCAGCTGCTCAATGACATCCATGATTCTTGCACCAGGGAGGCAACATACCATCCTCGACTTTTGTTCACAGCCACAGAAATGACTATCTATTCCCTTTACAATTGAATCCCCTATCACTATTGCCTCATCCCCTAATCCCCTATCTGCCACTGTTTTTCCTGGCCTGCTGTGCAGCAGAGCTAGCCACAGCACCATGAACCTGGCTGCTGCTTCCTTATCCTGGTGAGCCATCTCCTCCAACAGTATCCAAAACAGTATACCTGTTTTGGAGGGACACGACTACAGAGCCTCAAAACTTGGTGGCCTCAAAAGCAATCATGATGAAGAGCCACAGACTGAGCCAGGGCTTCTAAACAGCTGCCTCAGCACTCATTTGTTCCCATGGCCACAACCAGTCTGCTTCTAGTCAGCCTGACTCTATCCCAAGCCTACCTCCCTGGTACGAAATGTGAGTTTAATGATGCCCTTTAAAATGAGACATATCTGCCAAGATGAAAAATATACTAATTCAAGTTACATTTATTCGGAACAAAGATCTGCCCTGAATTAGTGTTTTGCAGACTGGTCATGTTCCCGTATTTACGGATAAAAGTCAACATATGGCAGATTATAAACTCCTGTTGCTGCTACAGTTTGGACCTGCATCGCAAACAATGGATAATAATTATACTAAGATAAATACTGGATGTGAGTTTGCTCGCTGAGCTGGAAGGTTAGTTTTCAGATGTTTCGTCACCATTCTAGGTAACATCATCAGTGAGCCTCCGACGAAGCTAAATACTTCCTAGATAAATACTTCCTACTCACATTATACAGTTGAGAAAAATTAATTTAAAACAATAGGCTCTTTCTATAGGAATTCTAGAATGGAAAGTGGAGCTGCAGAAGAGGTATAGCCCAATAACAGAAGAGTAAAGGCTAAGCAACATTTTCCTTGAGAACAATTGGAAGTTGAGATTGGTGTCTTTTGGTGGTAGAGACGGAAGAGCGGACCAAGATTAAGTGAATGCCAAAGGAAAAAGTAAAGTGTAAGCAATTATTTTAGGTGGGAATGGATTCCATGTAATGTAAGGGGTAGAGAGGAGAAATTGGGATACTATAATAAACTGCTGGAGATAACAGCATTAACTGGGGTGTGTGATGTTGTTATTAGTAGAGGGTGAGGGGGTGTTGGGGAAGCTTGGAAATAGGTTAGAACTAACATCAACTGTGGAGACCTTGGACTTCACTACCAATTGCTTGGATAGGAAAAAAGAAGATCAATTTGTGCAGTGCAAGCAATTCTGGTCACCAATTGTGATCAGAGATGATGAGAACTGCAGATGCTGGAGAATCCAAGATAACAAAGTGTGGGATTGGATGAACACAGCAGGCCCAGCAGCATCTTAGGAGCGCAAAAGCTGACGTTTCGGGCGTAGACCCTTCATCTGAAAGGGTCTGATGAAGGGTCTAGGCCCAAAACGTCAGCTTTATGCTCCTAAGATGCTGCTTGGCCTGCTGTGTTCATCCAGCCCCACACTTTGTTATCCTGGTCACCAATTGTGTCTTGGATGTTCATGCACATAGGTACTGTACATAGCTACTTGAATTTGAGCTTAAGGTTTCCAAGATGAGGGGCATCTGGTTTCACTATGGAGCATCAAGATGGCTGAGAATTTCCTGGACCACACACTTAAGATGGGGATCACTCCACAGGCAAAGAGAGTTCAGAACAGTAGTTAGATTGTCATCCGGAACAGTAGGAAGAGACAGAAATGCGGGTATCTTTGGAGTGAGTACAATTTCTTAAGCTGGTAACTAGAGATTTCTAGGAGTAATGACACTGGAAAACATGTGGTCCAGGCCATGGCACCAATGGGCAAGGAACTGCACAGTGAGGAATATCAAAGCATACAAATATAGTTGTTATAGGAGATTCTATTGTTGGAGAAACATACATTTCTGTAACTGTCAAAGTGAGTCCGACATGGTCTATTGCATCCCTGGTGCCATGGTGAAGGACGTCATAGAGGAGTTGCAGATATGATGCAGTAGTGAGCCTGTCAATCAGATATTGTGGTATGCATTGGTACATAGAAAAATCAGACATTGGAATCCTGCAATCAGAATGGCTAATTTGCAATGCAGAGTGTGTGTTCAATTCCCACACTGACTGGAGGTCACCATGAAGATCTCTCCTTCTCAACCTGCCCTCGCCTGAACTGTGGTGGGCCTCAGATTAAATCTCTGTAATGAAAGGGCAGCCCTAGGTCTGGTAAGACAATGGCAAAGAGTGCAAGAGCAAAGAAAATATGTTAAACCAGTGTAAAACATTGGTTTGTTCTCAACCCACGTATTGCACCCAGTTCTGGGAACCACACTTGGAGAAGAATATTAAAGCACAAGATGAGGTGCAAAAAAACCCCCAAGAATGGTTTCAGAAATGCAAAACTTCAATTACACAGGTAAATTGGAGATTTAGACAATTGAGAATCAGAGGACACAGATTTAAAGTAATTGCCAAAAGAAGCAATGACAATATGAGACAATGTAAGGAATCACTGCCTGAGAGTGTGGTGGAACAGGGTCAATCTAACTTCAATGGGGAGTTAGATTATTATCTGAAAAGAAATAATGTGTAGGGCGACATGGAGAAGACTGGGGCATAGAAGGTCAATTGCTCCTTCAGACAGCCAGAACAGACCTACAGGCCAAATGGCCTTCTGCATTGTAAGGCTTTCTGTGCTGTAACATTTCAATAGGTCTAGGGTGGAGTTTCAAAGTTGCTAATCAAGGCGTTACCATGTCACTCACTAGAGAGAATGAAGATAGGGAGAATCTTTGTAAGACTTTGGGCATGCTGCAGGAGGGAGGCTTTCAGATTTGTGGACCATTGGGATCAGTTTTAGGGCAGGGTGGTATCTATTCAAATAAGGGATGAGTTGAGCCTTGACAGGATTGACACCAAAGTTCTTACAGAGTGGTTCACTGGTGTGACTAGGAATAATTTGAATTAAATGGAGAGGATTGAAGGAGCTACCACCTTAAATGTAGTACATGGAATAAAGTGAAATAAAAACAGAGTGTCCATCACATATTAACAGTCAGCCTTATCTCTCTATTGGTCAGGAGAATGCAACTCGGGAAATTGAGGAACAGAAGAGGCAACAAAGAGAAAAGGAAATGGTAGAGAAGCGGCATTCGATAGCTACTTGTTCCTCTATCGAAATCGAACTTGGCCAAGATGACCTAGAGATATCACTTGCTAGAAAACTACAAAGTTACAACATGAAACGATGGGTGCGCAGATCGTATAAGCCTAACTTTCTCTCTCAAGAACATTGCGCAAGGAAAACATACCCTTCAGAGGTAGAACGAGACTGTGATACAAATGATTTAAATAGTGACTTCAGTGAAAAAGAACAGGCAAATCTCATGCAAAATATGTCTGAAAAGGTTCTGAAGCAACAGCTGAGTCACTGTATTATGCAGGTAGGATATCCCATTCTAAAAGAAGGGGTAAATACTCTCAACCAGGAAGCTGAGACTATCAAAGAAACAGCAAAACCCACACAATTACTTGAAAAATCCCAACAAAGTCTTCCACTTATCAAAGAATATCCAAAATTGATTCATACAGCTGAATGCAGAACTCCAAACAAAAGCCTAAAGTCCTCTGAAAATTTTCCCTTGAAGAAATCACTTCCTACTCACTGTTCAAAATGGAAGAGAGAGGAGCAAAGAGGGGAACAAAATGTAGCTTCAAAGAGGAAACAACTTAACCAATCTTCTCCAAATTCTAAAAAGACTTTTGGTGTTGGAGAGACCAGAGTTGATCAGAAGAATCAATTTGCCAAGAAACCTACTGTGGAGTTAAGCAAAGTTGAAAGCAGGAACTTAATTACTAACAGAAAAAGCAAAATAAGCAGCATCTCTTCAAAGATCCAGACAATTCAACCTCTGAAAGGCCAGAGAACAGCATCATCTTTACATAAAGCACATACATCTGAAAAACCTCTCTCTCCCTCACCGACTTTAATACATAGGAATTTGCTAAGTCCAGTAAAAAGGAAATCTATCACATCAGGTAAACAAATAGCTAAAGTAAAGGAGATAAAAGAGACTCCCATGGTATCTGAACAAGTAACAAAAGCTAGCAGAAAATCTATCCAAAATCAAAAAGTGAAGTGCAGTTCATCTCAGTCAACATTTACTATAATGTCTACAGTCAGCAGCCCCAAGAGTTTAAGCAAATCAGACATTGTGACATCAGGCTCCAGGATTTCTTATGCCAAACAATCTCTGCAACAAAAGAAGCCAAACCCTGGTACAGACACTATGGTAAAGCACCAAACTGATTCCCTCATAAGCAAAGGTGTGGGTCAACGCAGCAGGTCTCTAAAACTGAACAGACAACCAGTGTGGCGATGATACTAGCAGGCAACTCGTTTGGCAATAATGTTCTACAGTGTTGAGACCCAATGGATACGCAGTTTCTTTTAAATCAGTCCAATTATCAGGAATAACATTTTCTGCCAAAATATTTTTACTGGATATAAAGGATATTTGTGATGTTTGTCACGAGATTTTGCGCAATGTTGTTTGTAACTAGATTTAATGAAGAAAAGAAATAAAATAAAAGGGAGTCATTAAAATGATATGTTATTCAAAAGAACACAAAAAAAGGAAAGGTCTCTTTTAGAAACTGTGAACAAGTCTTTTATTCATTTCCTTTTGCTTTGTACAGATCAGGATTGAGTAAATATTTTTCTAATCTTAGAAAAACAGGTTAAATGTATTTAAATGGTTCAGCCGGAAGGGAAATGTTGTTTGGCTTGAGCATGTGGAAATGAGTCTGCCTGGCGCTTCCTGTTTTCATTTAAAATTTTGACTCTCAGGATTGAACTCTTGGTCTAATAGCTTTGTAAGCTTTAAATCTGAAATTAACCACAACAAAGCATAAACATTTCAATAATTGTTGGATCATCAAGTCACACAGTTTAAACTTGATGCAACTTTAAGCCCAAACAGTTCTCTATTTCTGCAACATTTCTTGACATTACCAATTTTAAATGTTGAATTCTTTAATGACAGAGATGAATGCACAGGTGCTTTAAAAAACATTGAAGTGGAATTCAAAATGAGCTTTATCCACCAAGTTTTAGCAGTGAATTCACACCAATCTACACAATGGTAACCTGTATACTCCACATTCCTGTTTTAAGCTGCTATCACAGCTAGGATCGAGCTGTAGAATAAAAACAGAAAAGACAGGAAGTATTCTGCAAGCAATGCAGCATTTGTGGAGAGAAAAATAAAACAAATGCTTCAGGTCTGCGGCAGTTCATCAGAACGTCAGAACTTGATCTGTTCTGATGGAAATTACAGGCAACAATACATCAGTGTGGCAATAAATCAACTAGTTAATGCAAAACATAATCATAATAAAATTTCATACACTTTTACACAAGAACAACTTGTTAAAATTTTCTTTATTCCAAGAATTCACTAAATTAGCATTGTTTGCTGGAATATTGGGAAGACCAGAGAATTCGTTCAAGACATTATAGCACATATAATATGCTATGGAATTTTCAAGTAGAAAATAAAAAATAAAATTCCAGCTGGACACAGAATAAAATGAGACTACATGTGTGAGCTGATTGAAAAGAGCCTTCATTTTTGTTGGGATTGGATAAAGGGTCCTTGGAAGAAGAGAAGGCTCCTTGGAAGAATCTAGGGCAGTTTGGAAGAAGGGTGCTGAAGTGGTGGTGCAAGTTAAATGGCATCCGCTATATGCTGACTCTTGTGTGCATAGTCAGACTTATGACATGGAAATTGAAAACATCTCTAAAACCTAGAGATGCACTTTAAAAAAAAAACAGAAAAAATTGTATTAAGAATTAGTGTTTTATTGCCCAAATTTAAAAATAAGTTTTTATGGATAACCTATCAATCAGTCCTTACACATGCTTTTATCTTTAATGGGTATTCTACAGCATGTACAGGGTACCACTAAGAATGATAACAGAGAGGTTCACTTGAGCAGCTGTTTTTGAAATAAAGTGGACATTTAAGGTGAGGGCTGAAGTTTTTGAAAAGAATTATTGCTATAGATCCTTATGAGGAACCATAAACCAAAATAATTGCATTTAGAAGTGACCCTCCAAGTGATCAACAAGATTACTTTTTGCAACTTAATCTTTAATATAAATCAGAACCAAAGCAAACTAATTGATTTATTGGGAAAATGATACTTTAAATCGAGAGGTAAATTTCACTTTAAATAGTTGATAATAACAAAGATACATCTGACATAACCATAAGAATTCCTTTTCGCATGTTCAGCATTATGTTCTGCCCAGTTCCATAATGTGTTTTATTTGTACAGCGTAGGTCAGGAGTCCTACCTGAAAATAGCTTTCAGACCTCAATTTCATAGAACAAACATCATTAGCAAGAGACACTTCTATAAATCCTGTGTTCTGTGTGTCTCTAGCATTCCTTTTCACTAATCAACTACTAACATCTAGGGATGACAGCTTATGGTAAAATATCTAACTCTTTAGTTCACCACACTGGAGCCCTTCAAGTTTTAAATATTTTTAGACTGAATGCTGACTATCTTCTAGCTGCAGATCTTCTGCTTATCGAGAAGCCAAAAGGAAAGTCAACTTCTTCCCGTTAGCCCAACTTGTAAATAAAGTATCACTAGGTCACATGGACCAATATTTATTATTATCGAAAGAAATTAAAATTGATATGTTTGCAATTGATGCAAACTCTTGTAAGTCCTTTTTAAATGTTATTTTAAAACAATGAACGATTCCATCGATATTTTTTCTAAAAATATCTTTTCTGGAAACTTTCTAGGTAAAAGATCATCACAGATATTTAGTCAACGCTGAATGGATTAAATTTATAAATATCAATAAATTCTCATAAAACACTGTGAACATCTCTGAACTAAGCCATTAACATTAATCTGCAGTTTATTTTACTGGTGCAGATGATTAACATGCTCCTAACCCTTGCCCTATCGCAGATGACACAACGATAAGACCTTAAGCAAAGGGATAAACAGGGTGAACAACACTCAGATTTTATTGGAACCATCTTGTTTTTGAAAGATTTGCCCGACAGTCACCCTCACCTGTATTCCTTCAGGCTCAGGGCGACATGCCCTGTCCTGACTCTTAGAAATCAGCATGCCAAGGTGTCTCCAAAACTTTTCTGCTGGAGCTGGTCACCCTGAAAGCAAACACTATTCCCACCCCAAGCCGCACCCCCAGCTACCTACTAACCTCATCCCACCTCCTTGACCTGTCCGTCTTCCCTGGACTGACCTATCCCCTCCCTACCTCCCCACCCACACCTTCTCCACCTATCTTCTTTACTCTCCATCTTCGGTCCGCCTCCCCCTCTCTCCCTATTTATTCCAGTTCCCTCCCCCCATCCCCCTCTCTGATGAAGGGTCTAGGCCCGAAACGTCAGCTTTTGTGCTCCTGAGATGCTGCTTGGCCTGCTGTGTTCATCCAGCCCCACATTTTATTATCTTGGAATCTCCAGCATCTGCAGTTCCCATTATCTCTGATACTATTCTCTGTTGCAGTAATCAAAGGTACCATATCAATCCTCTTGACTTTTCAACAACATTTAACATGATTAACACACCATTATCTTCCAATGCCTCTTTTTTTTGACCAACTCCATAGGGGCTACCCTTACTTGGTTCCACTTTTATCTATCTGATAGAAACTAGGGCATCTGACTTCTCTTCGGATTCCTACACTATTAATTCCAGAGTCCTAAGGATTGACCCTTAGCCAATTCATTTCCAGTGTTACATATTGGCCCTTGGCAACTTGATCCACAGACAATGATGAGCTCAACATGTATACAAGCGATAGTCAACTGCAACAAACCATCACTTTTCTTGACCCCATCATTACCTGCGTTCTGAGGAAGGGTCACCAGACCCGAAATATTAACGCTTTTTTCCTTCACAGATCCTGCCAGACCTGCTGGGCTTTCCCAGCTGATCCCATCTCCATAATGCTACTCATCTCTATTACATTTCAGCCAATATAAAAATGTATTTAAAAAGACAGAAAGAACTGCAGATATTGGATATCAGAAGAAAAACAAAAATTGCTGGTAAAGCTCAGTAAGTCTGGCAGTATCTGTGGAGAGAAAACAGAATTAACATGTCTTGTCCATTGAATCTTCTTCAGAACTGGTGGTAACTAGGAAAATTTTTTTTATGCAGAAGAAAGGGTAGGTGGAGTAGTAAACAATTGGTGGAGATAGAGCCCACAGAGAGAGAAAAATAGTTGGCAAAGGCAAAGGAATGGGTAAATGTCAGCCTGGGACAATGAATAGCTGCTAATGTGGACTATTAGTAGCTGACAATAGGTTCTGTTTGGTAGCAGCCGATATGATGACAAGGTCTGGTGTCTGGATGTTGAGGTAAGAACTTGGGAGGAGATTCTCGGGCCCTAAAATTATTTGGTTCAATATTGAGTCCTGACAGTTGCGGGATACCCAAGTGGAAATTAAAGCACTGTTCTTCCAGCTTGCACTGAGTTTTGCTGGAGCACTGCAAGAAACTTGAGTCAGAGATGCTTGCCAGAGAACACAATGGTGTGTTGATGTGGCATGCAACTGGAAGCTCAAGGTCATTTTTGGAGTCAAAATGTAGGTATTCTACTAAGTGGTCAACCAGACAGCATTTTGTTTCCCTGATGTAGAGGAGACCACATTATGAGCAGTGAATACAATCAATTAGATTGTGTGAAGTGCAGGCAAAGTGCTGCTTCACCTGGAAGGTATATTTGTTGCCTTGAATTTTGAAGAGGAAGGAAGTAAACAGGCAGTGTTAAACCTCAGCAATTGCAGGGGAAGGTGTTGTGGGGTGTGGGGTTGTGTTGGGAGTGAAGGAAACTGGACCAGGGTGACCCAGAAGGAACGGTCCCTGCGGAAGGCTGACAGAGAAGAGGAGGGGAATGTGTGTCTGGTGGTGACATCCCACTAAAGGTTGATATCCAACTAATGATCCTTTGGATGTGGACGCTGGTGGGAGGGAAGAGAGAGTATGAGGGTCAAAGTGTGAGAGATGGGTCAGTCTAGCTGAGGGCCCTGTCAACCATGGTGCTGGGGAATCCTCAGTTGAGGAAGAAAGTGGACAATTTGGAGGCTCTCTTGTCAAAGTTGCCATCATTAGAACATATGCAACAGAGAAGGAGAAATGAGAGAATGAAATAGAGTCTTTACAGGAAGCAGGATGAAAGGATCTATAGTCAAGTTAACTGTGGGAGTCAGTGGTTTTGTACTGGATATTAGGGGCCAGCCTATCCCCAGAAAAGGAAACAGAGATGTCAAGGAAGGGGAGGGAGAAGTCAGAAATGGTCCAGGTTGAGATGAGAGCAGGATGGAAATTGGAAGCAAAAGAGATAAAAAAATTTCCAATTCTGATGAAAAAGGAGTGCTGATGATGTCATTTTTATCTATTATAAAGTGGAGGTCGATTCCCACCCCTCTAAACTAAAACCGAAACACCCAGAGAGGCATGCCATGACCTACAATCTATTATAAGAGGCCCCAACTTGTTAAAAAGGAATGGTTAAATAAAAAATAAACCTCAGACATTCTCTTTATAATCAACTAGGAACAATTTATTTACCTAACTAATAATAAACAAACTAACTAAACTATTAACAAACTGAATAAACCCCTTCTAACTCCCAACTATTCTGGAATAAAAGAATGGTATGCTGCTCCAATAAATACAAGTCTCATTTACATAAAATATATTTTTTAAATAACTGGAATTTAGTATCTCCAAATTACAGCCAGGTTACATCTTCTGGAACGTTCTGTGTCTTCTCCAACAAATTCTTCTGTCAGGAATGCCTTCTTGGTGAATCCTTCTGTCAGGAACACCACTTTCATTGAATTCTTTTGTCTGAAACATTAACTATTTGTGTTGTAAGTACCTTAGTCAGAGCGTACTCTAAGGCTTAAAGAATTCTTGTTAGAACCAGTGATTCTTTTAGAGCTGAGAGCTCTTCTCTTGGCAGATGACAGTTGGCTCCCTCCTGATTTTCCAAATGCCCACATATTTTATACCCTTGATGACATATCAATTTCTTACAATAAGATTGGCCCTATGAACCATCAGATTTAAATTTAATCGGTTTTTGGTATCTAAGAGCCTGGTTTAAAATAATTGACTACATTCAAAAACCTGTTGTCTTGGTAAAAATGCTGCTTTGCCTGCCTTTTGATGCAAATGTTTCAATTCTGGTGCTCTGTAAATCCAAAAACCCACAGACATCCTTTTTGAATCTCTAAGTATCGAAAAATCACATCATCTTTTAAAGGGACCACATACTGCTTTCCTCATAGTATTTCATAACCACAAACATTTTTCAAACACCAAATTCTAACATCCTGTCTTCCAATTCACAAGTACTCTACCCAACTTCACAACATATACTGTAGAAAGAGTTGTAGGTGGGAGCCCAAATAGGACTGGACAAGGAACGAACCATTTACCCCACAAAGAGACAGGCACAACTGGGACAAATACAAGTACCCAAGGCCACACCATTGACATGAAAAAATGTATCCAGCATCCACAAATATATTCATTTCTTTGCTACCCATAGACATGATTATTTCAAGTGTTTTCCTGATCAGCCTACTATTCTCCACTTTA
The DNA here is from genome assembly GCF_030684315.1 of Stegostoma tigrinum. Taxonomy (NCBI): domain Eukaryota; kingdom Metazoa; phylum Chordata; class Chondrichthyes; order Orectolobiformes; family Stegostomatidae; genus Stegostoma; species Stegostoma tigrinum. The sequence goes on along the minus strand of NC_081368.1, from coordinate 40,907,370 downwards.
ACATAGCCTAATCTCTGCTGTGTATATCCTCGATCCAAAGCCACAAGTCCATGTTTAAACTCTTCCACAGATTAATGAGCACATCCTGAGATGCCGCTTGGCCTGCTGTGTTCATCCAGCTACACACTTTGTTATCTCTGATTAATTGTGTGCAGTTTTCTGTTAAGCTGTATGTGCAAGCACAGCAAAAATACGCACTGCTTCCAAACTGAACACTTCTTTCATCCCTCTCTCCCATAAAGATAGTAAAACCAAGAAAGTTTAAAGTAAAGAATTCTTACAAATGTAGTCTAGGTCTAGCAAATCAACTATCAAACTGTAGAGCAACCAACTTATTACAGCTGACAGCACACCATCATGCTAAAAATCAAGAGAAACTTTGTGAGCTGGCCTAGTATGAGGTGGTGAATAGACTATTAACCCAGAGATGCATGTCATGTTTGGAAGGCCCAACATAATAGATGGTAGGGTTGTTCCTAATGGGTTTACAGAAATGAATGAAAACTGACCTGATAGAGTTGTTACTATATCAGAGGTGGAATTGCATTATATGTGAAATATTTGTGACAAGTGTAAAGACAAGATATGCAGGGTGGTGACTCATTTGAGTTGGAAAGGATTTAAATACAGTTAAAGTAGTTTGAATATGAGAAAGACCTTAAAAAGTTTGAACTGAAAGAAAAAAAAGGAGAGAAAGCAAGCATCCAAGAGAGCAAAAGGGATGAGAAAGATAATTATTAAAAATTCATTCATAGGATATAGGTTTTTTTGGCGAGGCCAGCATTTATTACTGATCCCTAATTGGCCAGAGGGGGCAGCTAAGAGTCTGGAGTCTGGTCGACCAGACCAAGTTAGAGTGACAGTTTCCTTCCCTAAAGGACTTTGATGAACCCGATGGGTTTTTCTTGACAATTGATTTGTGGTCATCATTAGACTCTTAATTACAGATTGTTTTTGTTAAATTTAAATTTAAATTCTACCATCCACCATGGCAGGATTTAAACCTGGGTCTCCAGACTAACAGTGCAGCAATAATATGATTTGGCCATTGTCTTCCCCAGGATAAGAGGATACAACTAGATTCAAGCAGAGAGAAAGGGTTAGGAAAAGTGGAGAAAGTTAGAGAATACCGAGTAACAATTATGCAATTTTAAAAAGATATTGGTGTGAGGCAATGACCTAATCGTTTTATCGCTAGTCTATTAATCCAGAAACTTGGGTAACATTCTGCCGAGGTTTGAGTCCTGATGTGGTTGAATTCAATTTTAAAAATATGGAGTTAAGAATCTACTGATAACCCATGAAATTACTGCTGATTATCAGGAAAAAAACACATCTGGCCCACAAATGTCCTTCAGGGAAGGATATCTGCCATCCTCACCTGGTCTGCCTTAAATGTGACTGCAGAAGATCAACAACCTTGTGTTTGACTCTCAACTGCCCTCTGAAATGGCTTAATAAGCCACTCAGTTGTATAAAACCCTATTAAGTCTCAACAAAGAAATGAAACCCAAGGTACCAGCTGGCATTCACCTGGGCACCAGAAAAGACAATGGTAGAAACAGCACTGTTGATCCTGCAAAGCTCTCCTTCCTAATATCTGGGGATGTCTGTCAAAATTGGGAGTGCTGTCTCACAGACTAGTCAAGCAACAGCCTGATATAGTCATACTTACAGAATCATACCTTAAAGATACCACCATCCCCCGGATACTACCATCACCATCCCTGGATAGGTCCCGTTCTAGCAGCAAGACAGACATAATGGAGATGGTGGATTAGTGGTATACACTCAGGAGGGAGTTGCCCAGGGAGACCTCAACATTGAGCCTGGACCCTAAAAAGTCTCATGGATTCAAGTTAAACATGGGCAAGGAAACCTGCTGCTGGTTACCATGTACCATACTCCCTTGTCTAATGAATCAGTACTCCTCCATGTTGAACAATACTTGGAGGAAGCACTGAGAGGGTGACAAGGTGTAAAATGTATTCTGCGATGGCTTTTTCAATGTCCACCACAATGAAGATTGCAGAAGGGAATGCCAGGAGCAAACCAGGCTTACCTAAAAATGACATGTCAATCTGGTGAAGCTACCAAAAAGGAATACTCGCGTGCCAAACAGCATAAGCAGGAAGTGATAGAGCTAAGTGATCCCACAACCAATGGATTAGATCTAAACTGTGCAGTCCTGTCATATCCAGTCAGAATTGGTGGTGGACTATTAAACAAGTCACTGCAAGAAGAGACTCCATAGATATTCCCATCATCAATGATAGAAGAGCCCAGCACATCAGTGCAAAAGATAACGCTGAAGCATTTGCGGAAATCTTCAGCCAGAAGCACTAAGTAGTTAATCCAACTCAGCCTCGACCATAGTCCCCAGAATTACAGAAACCAGTCTTCTACCAACTCAATTCAGTCTATGTTATATCTAAAGATGTTTGGAGGCACTGGATATGGCCCCTGACAACATTCAGGCAATAGTACTGAAGACCTGTGCTCTGGAACTTGCCACTTCCCTAGCCAATCTCTTTGAGTACAGCTAGTACATTGGCATCTACCTGACAATGTGGAAATTGTCCAGGCATATCCTGTATGTGAAAAGTAACACAAATCCAAATCAGCCAATTCCTGCCCCATCAGTACCATGATGAAAGGCATCATCAACGGTGTTATCAAGCAAAACTTGCTCAGCGTAGCCTGCTATGTGACACCCAGTTTGGGTTCCATCAGGGCCAGTCTGTCCCTGACCTCATTATAGTCTTCATTCAAATATGGACACAACAGCTAAATTCCAGAAGTAAGATGAGAGTGACAGCTCTTGACATCAAGGCCACATTCAATCAAGTAAGAGTGGAATCAATGGGTATCAGGGGGCAAACTCTCCAGTGGTCGGACTCATGCCTGGCACACAGGAAGATCGCTGTGGTTGTTGGAGGTCCATCACCTCAACTCCAGGACATCTCTGAAGGAGTTGCTCAGAGTAGTGTCCTAGGCCCAACAATCTTCAATTGCTTCCATCATAAGGCCAGAAGTGTGGATGTTCGCCAATGATTGGACAATATGCAGCACCATTTATGACTCGATTTGGACAATATCTAGGCTTGCACTGATAAGTGGCAAATAACATTTATGCCACAAAAATGCCAGGCCTTGAACATCACCAATCAAAGTGAATCTAACCATTGCCCTTTGATACTCAATGGTGTTGTCATCACTGAAGGCCCCACTATCAACATCCTGGGGGTTATCAATGACCATAAACAATGACTTGCCACATAAACACAATGGCTACAAGAGCAGGTCAGAGGCTAGGGATACTGCAGCTAGTAACTCACCTCCTGATTTCCCAAAGCCTGTCCATCATCTACAGGGCACAAGTCGGGAGTGTGGTGGAATACATCCCACTTTCCTGGATGTGTGTATCTCCAACAACACTCAAGAAACTTGACACCATCCAGAACAAAGCAAAGGGAAGGGCAATAAATGCTGGCCATTCAGAGATGCTAACATCCCACAAATGAAAAAAAATGCCACCGTCCGCATCAGGGTAGTTCTGTTGAGGAAAATACAATCATTACCTAAAATGCAATAAAGAATTGCTTAAGCTTGCACAGACCCTATTAAAATTTGAGGAAAAGGACGTGGAGGGCTTCTTTATGCCATTTTTGGAAAATAGAAGGCCAAATGAAAGGGCTGAAGGAAAACTGGACATTGCCCATGCAAAGCAGGTTGGTAGGTACAGAACATGAAACTTATACTTTACTGTCAGGGGGGATTTTGTTGCTATCCTGGGTATGTATGAGTTAATTCCGGAAGCATACAGGCAGAAGTTCCAAACTTTGAGAAAGCATCCTGAAAAAACTTTTGTAACTAAAAGGCATTTGACGGCCAAAGTGTTTCAACTTCAGAACAAAAAGCAGACATGGTGATCATCATGAATCAATACATTAAACTAAACCTATTTTCTGTCACATCATCACCACCACCCCTCCACAAGCGCACATGTCGTAATATTGAGAAGGGTAGAGGATGGGTTGGAGAATGGAAAGTGAATAGCCTGGATGAAGAAAGCACAGCTAGGTATTCTGCAGAGCAGAAATGCAGGTACGGAGAGTGCTGGGTGAAAATCAAGGGCCTAAGTGTTTCCATTGCAATAAGGTGGACACATTCATTCAGAATGATAGAAGTTATGAGGGAAACTCATGGGCCCTACTAGGATTTATAACAGTGAGTCTGAAAAGAGAATTCAGGAGGAAAATACCATTAATTAAATTGTGGCTTTAACTAGAACTATGAAATCCAAAGTAAACACTTCTGTGGGGACAGGAAATGTGAATAAGTTTGATGAAAGATATAAAGACATTTTCTCAAAAGGAAAGATAACCCTTTTCCCTTCAAATGGTGCAGCTAAACTCATATCTATGTTAAGAGATACAGGAGTACCTCAAGATAACAAGGTGTAGAGCTGAATGAAAAAGGAAGGCCAAGCAGCATCAGAGGAACAGGAAGGCTGATGTTTCAGGCCCAAAACATCAGACTTCCTGTTCCTCTGATGCTGCTTGGCCTTCCTTTTTCATCCAGCTCTACACCTTGTTATCTCAGATTCTCCAGCTTCTGCAGTTCCTACTATGTCAGAAGAACCTCAAACTATTTTGTTGGAACAGGACAGATTTCTCCCTCCATAGAGTACAAAAAACGCCAAAGTGTTGATAAATAGGATAAACAGAGAATAGATCTCAGTTCCACTCTTCAATGGGCAATGTGATTGTGATTTGTTTTCCAGAATAATGATTGTATGAGTTGTTAAGAAAAGACCTGTGCGTAGAAACGGCCTACCTCCACCTGATTGTCAGTGAATTCAGAGGTGGGTCTCCTTTGATGTCTGGATTCAAAAGGTGAAGGTGAGAAAGTGAGGTAGCTAATTGTGTGAATAATGTCAGGTGAGTGTGTAAACCATTTTTATCGCTTATAATTTGTAAGTTTTTTTATTTTGGCTTTAGAGACTGTGAGGTCAATAGTCCAGAGGTCCAGAGAAGAAGGGCCCATGAGTAATTAACATTTTAAGGGCAGTCTAATGGTTTAATTTAAAGGGTAAGTGATGGAAGAAGTGCTCAAGGATGTGCTGGTCTCCCCCTGCTTTATGTGGGACATCGAGCACAGTTCTAATATCCTGGATCAGAATGTTTGCAGTAAGTGTCTCCTGCTGCAAGCCCTAGATGCTCAAGCACTGGCTGGGGACACTATGGAGCATCTGTGAGGCTGAGAGTATCATGGATAGAGCCTACAGAGAGGTGGTCTCTCCACAAGCTAAGACTCCAGACAGAGAAAATAGACAATGTGGTCAGTGCAGGAATCCCCCGCAGCCATTCCCCTGCAAAACAAGTATATTACTTTGGATACTGTTGGAAAGTCACTGCTCAGGCAAAAGGAGCAATAGCCAAATCCACTGCACGACTGTTGGCACTGCGGCAGGGGAATGCAGGAGTAACTGTGAGAAAGCTACGGTAATAGGGGATTCAATCGTAATGGGAATAGATGTTTCTGTGGCTGCAAATGAGATCCCAGGTTGGTATGATGCTTCCTTGTTGCCAGGGTCAAAGATGTCTCAGACTGGCTAAAGGACATTCTCAAAGAGGAGGCTGAAGAGCCAGGATTGTAGTACACATTGTTACCAACAACAAAGGTGCAAAAAGGAATGAGGACCTAAAAAGAGAACATAATAAGTTAGAAAGCAAGTTAAAAAGTAGGACCTCAAAGGTAGTGATCTCAGTGCCACATACAAGTCAGGGTAAAAATAATAGGATACATCAGATGAATACCTTCTGGAAAGTTGGTGCAAGGGAGAGGGTTTCAGATTCTGGGTGAGGTCGGACCAGTATAAACTGGACAGGTTGCATTTGGGCAGGACCAGAACTGATATCCTTGGGGAATATTTCTCAGTAAGGTTGGAAGGGTTGATCCTAAAATGGCAAGTGAATGGAAACCGATACAGGAAAAGAGAAGTTAGGGAAAGAAGGCCAAGAACAAAAGATAGAATGAGAAAAAAGAAAAATGGCAGGGAGAGAATTCAAGGGCATGAATCAAACTGAGCCATTGTGTGAGATGACGTGAACTGAACTAAAAATGTTAAAAAAGATAAAGTCTTATACCTTAATGTGTGGAGCATTCACAATGGAGTGGATAAATTCGTCATGCAAATAGAAATAAATGAGTACGATATATTTGGGATTACAGAGACGTGGTTGCCGGGTGACCAGGAAAGGGAACTGAATTTCCAAGGTATTTCATTTTTAGAAAGGACACTCAAAAAGGAAAGAGAGAAGGGATGAAATTATTGGTTAAAGGGAAAATTAACACAACAATGAGGAAGGGTATTAGCTCAGGTGAAGTAGCATCTGTATGCAGAAACAGTAGAAACTGCTGATGCTGGAAATGAAGAAAATGAAGAAGGGTCCTGAACCAAAACATGAAGCTTTCCTGCTCCTCTGATGCTGCTTGGCCTGCTGTGTTCATCCACCTTCACACCGTGTTATCGCTGGCATCTGTACACATTGAGTTTAGAAAATACAAGGGGCAGGAAGCAGTAGTGGAGCATTGCATATATGAATAAAGTTCTTAGGCCTAAAAGAACAGAAGGATATGGGGGAGGGGGAGAGCAGGAACTGGGTACTGAGATAACAAAGTGTGGAGCTGGATGAACACAGCAGGCTAAGCAACATCTCAGGAGCACAAAAGCTGACGTTTCGGGCCTAGATCCTTGATCAGAGAGGGGAATGGGGAGAGGGAACTGGAATAAATAGGGAGAGAGGGGGAGGCGGACCGAAGATGGAGAGAAAACAAGATAGGTAGAGAGGAGAGTATAGTTGAGGAGGTAGGAAGGGGATAGGTCAGTCCAGGGAAGATGGACAGGTCAAGGAGGCGGGATGAGGTGGTAGAAAGGAAATGGAGGTGCGGCTTGAGGTGGGAAGAAGGGATGGGTGAGAGGAAGAACAGGTTAGGGAAGCAGAGACAGGCTGGGCTGGTTTTGGGATGCAGTGGGGGAAGGGGAGATTTTGAAGCTTGTGAAGTCCTCATTGATACCATTGGGCTGCAGGGTTCCCAAGCGGAATATGAGTTGCTGTTCTTGCAACCTTCGGGTGGCATCATTGTGGCACTGCAGGAGGCCCATGATGGATATGTTGTCTGAGGAATGGGAGGGGGAGTTGAAATGGTTCACGACTGGGAGGTGCAGTTGTTTGTTGCAAACCGAGCGGAGGTGTTCTGCAAAGCAGTCCCCAAGCCTCCGCTTGGTTTCCCCAATGTAGAGGAAGCCACACCGGGTACAATGGATACAATATACCGCATTGGCAGATGTGCAGGTGAATATCTGCTTGATATGGAAGGTCATCTTGTGGGCCTGCTGTGTTCATCCAGCTTCACACTTTATTATCTTGGATTCTACAGCATCTGCAGTTCCCATTATCTCTGATACAACTGGATACTGAGTTGTATGATCAGTGAGGATCATACTGAATAGCTGACCGGGCTCAAAGGGCTGAATAACCTGCTGTTGTTCCTACATTCTAGGAATCTCTGTTCTAATAGCTAAACTCTACTACATTACTGTGAGGGCTGTGTGTTCAACTATTCTTATTTCTTTTACATATGCCTTATCAGAGATGTCATTAAGCACCTCCAGAGCAGGTGTGACTTGTACCCAGGCCCCCTGGCTGAGAGGTAGGGACACTACCAATGCATCCTAACAGCTGCTCAACTAGCCTTGCTCTTTTTTTTTACATATGGAAGTGCTATCAGACAAAACCAAACAGCTTTTCCCATTACCAAATCGTCTGTAGCAATTTTCATCTATAAGCCATGCCATTAAGTCACTGGTATTTTCCAATGAGTTCATTTCCATGCAAAGCCTCTTTGGGGTCAACTAGTTTTTTAAATATATATCCAGAGGTGCTATTACAAACAACTGAATGGTTTTCTTCTGAATAACAACTGAAAGAACTGTGGATGCTGTAAATCAAAAACAAAAACCGAAATTGCTGGAAAGGCGCAGCAGGTCTGGCAGCATCCGCAGAGAGAAATCAGAATTGACGTTTCAGTTTTAAGTGACTCTTCCTCAGAACATTACCAGCTGGGAGAACTGTTGAGCTATTCTTGCAATTTCTGTTTTTGCTTTTGAATGATTTTGTTGCTTACTGCCAAGTCACCTGTGGAAAGTTTGTGCTATTAACCACAACATGAACCACCCATGTTTTTCCAGTTTATTAATTTATATGCTAAGCTTGTTAAGCGCAAAGCAGACATCAAAGGTGAGGGAGAGGAAAAGGGAGAAAGAGAAAGAGAGGTGGGAGGGGGCTAATTCAAAAGGGATTGGAAGAGGTGAAACCCCTTTTTTGTGCAAAGTATATTTTAAAATATGGAGCGCATCCTGATTCATTGGTAATATCTGGAAGTGCTATCACACAATATCAAATGGCTTTTCCATCATTAAATCACTCATGGTATTTTCCATCTATTAACCACCACCACTAAATCATCTATATTTCAAATTGATCAGTTTATATATAGACCCCATTCATGGCAATGCTATAACGTCAAAGGTGAGGGAGAGGTAGGGAGACAGGGGGATTGTTAAATCAAAAAAGAGTTGAAAGGGGTGAAATCCATTTTTTTCTCTTTTTTTGATTTATTTTTCAACATCCAGAAGTGCTCTTACAGGGAACTGAATTTTTATTTCCCATCATCCATGATATTTTTTCCTCTAATAACTGCCATCAGGATATCACCTGTCTTGTCCAAATGATAAATTTGTATGCAAAGCCCAATAAGGACATTGCAAACCATCAAAGGCAAGGGTGACGGTGGTTGGCGGTGGGGGAGGGGGGGGGGGGATGCTCAATCAAAATGGAATTAGAGGGGGAAATAAAGCACTGTATCCCTTGCTGTGCCCACTTCTGTCTAAAGGCATCAAGTACTCTGCAGCTCCTACTCCGGTGACAGTTGGGTACAAACATAACTGTAGAAGACAGCGATAATGGGAACTGCAGATGCTGGAGAGTTCAAGATAACAAAGTGTGAAGCTGGATGAACACAGCAGGCCAAGCAGCATCTCAGGAGCACAAAAGCTGACTTTTCGGGCCTAGACCCTTCATCAGAGAGGGGGATGGGGTGAGGGAACTGGAATAAATAGGGAGAGAGGGGGATGCGGACCGAAGATGGAGAGAAAAGAAGATAGGTGGAGAGGAGAGTATAGGTGGGGAGGTAGGGAGGGGATAGCTCAGTCCAGGTCAAGGAGGCGGGATGAGGTGGTAGGTAGGAAATGGAGGCGCAGCTTGAGGTGGAAGGAAGGGATGGGTGAGAGGAAGAACAGGTTAGGGAAGCAGAGACAGCCTGGGCTGGTTTTGGGTGCAGTGGGGGGAGGGGACGAGCTGGGCTAACCATTTCAGCTCCCCCTCCCATTCCTCAGACAACATATCCATCATGGGCCTCCTGCAGTGCCACAATGATGCCACCCGAAGGTTGCAAGAACAGCAACTCATATTCCGCTTGGGAACCCTGCAGCCCAATGGTATCAATGTGGACTTCACAAGCTTCAAAATCTCCCCTTCCCCCAATGCATCACAAAACCAGCCCAACTTGTCCCCTCCCCCCACTGCATCCCAAAACCAGCCCAGCCTGTCTCTGCTTCCCTAACCTGTTCTTCCTCTCACCCATCCCTTCCTCCCACCTCAAGCCACACCTCCATTTCCTACCTACCACCTCATCCCGCCTCCTTGATCTGTCCATCTTCCCTGGACTGACCTATCCCCTCCCTACCTCCTCAACTATAATCTCCTCTCTACCTATCTTGTTTTCTCTCCATCTTCGGTCCGCCCCCCTATTTATTCCAGTTCCCTCTCCCCATCCCCCTCTCTGATGAAGGATCTAGGCCTGAAACGTCAGCTTTTGTGCTCCTGAGATGTTGCTTGGCCTGCTGTGTTCATCCAGCTTCACACTTTGTTATTCTTGTAGAAGAGAGCAAAGGGTCAGCAGATATGAACTTGTCCACAGCCCACTGCATGGACCCGTTAATAACCAACCTGGTTAGGGCCAGGAGCAGTCCCACAAGGAGGTTCTCTGGCCTGGCTACATCCCTCCACATTGGATACGCAAAAATCAGGAGCATGGGTCTGAAGTACAATGAAAAGCACCACAAAAGATTTTTTCAAATGATTAAAGGGGGAATGCAATTGCCCACAACCAATGTAGATTTGGTCCCAAGTAGTCTTGTACTTTTGTATTCAACAAGTCATGTCTTTTTCGCAACCTGTATCAGAGATGTCATGATACATCTCTGAAGCAGGTAGGACATGAACACAGGTCTCCTGGCCAAGAGGTAGGGACACTATCACTGCACCAGTCCTCCAACTAGTTTGTTTTTTTGTATCCAGAAGTTCTCTTACACAAGTGAACAGTTTGTTTCCCCATCACCAGGTACCCATCGCATTTGTTCCACCTATTAACCATCACTGGTATATCACTCATATTTTTCAAGTGATCAATTTATGTGCAAATCCTATTAAGGGCAATCATAAAAACATAAGAACCAGGAACAGGAGTAGACCATCTGGCCATTCAAGCCTTTTTCCACCATTCAATAAGATCATGGTTGATCATTTCTTGGCCTCAGTTCCACTTACCCAACCTCTTACCATAACCCCTAAGTGAGGAAGCCTCAACTGCTTCACTGGGTGGGGAACTCCACAGATTCACAACCTTTTGGGTGAAGACGTTCCTCCCAAATTCAGTCTTAAATCTGCTCCACCTAATGTTGAGGCCATGCCCTCTTATTCCAGTTTCACTCACCTGTGGAAACAACCTCCCTGCTTCTATCTTATCTATTCCCCTCCTAAGCTTATATGTTTCTATAAGATCCCCCATTCCCTCATTCTTCTAAATTCCAATTAATATAATCGCAGTCTACTCAGTCTCTCCTCATAAGCCAACCTTCTCACCCCAGTGAATGTCCTCTGCACCCTCTCCGGTGCCAGTGCATCCTTTCTCAAGGGAACAAAACTGAATGCAATACTCCAGGTGAGACCTCACCAGCACCAGCTGTAACATAACTTCCCTGCTTTTAAACTCAATCCCTCTAGCAATGAAGAACAAAATTCCATTTGCCTTCTTAATTATCGGCTGTACCTACAAACCAAAGTTCTGCAATTCATGCCCAAGGACACCAGGTCCCTCTGCACGGCAGCATGTTACAATTTTTTGCCATTCAAGTAATAATTCCTTTTACTGTTATTCCTACCAAAATGGATGGCTTCACATTTGTCAACATTGAATTGCATTTGCCAGACCTTTGCCCAGTCACTTAAACTATCTATATCCCTCTGCAAACTTTCAGAGTCCTCTGCACACATTGCTCTACCATTGATCTTAGTGTCATCAGCAAACTTTGACACACTACACATGATCCCCAACTCCAAAGGATCTATGTAAATTGTAAAAAATTGCAGTCCCAACACTGACCCCTGAGGAACACCACTGTCACTGTTCACCAACCAGAAAAGCACTCATTTATCCCACTTTTTGCTTCCTGTTAGTTAATCAAACCTCAAACCATGCCAATACATTGCCTATAATGCTGTACACCTTTATCTTATGCAGCAGCCTTTTGTGTGGCACCTTGTCAAATGCCTTTTGGAAATCCAGAAATACCACATCAACTGGGTCCCTGTTGTCCACCATGCTTGTGATGTCTTCATAGAATTCCAGCAAGTTAGTCAAGCATGACTGGCTTTCGTGAACCCATGCTGCGTCCACGCAATGGGACAATTTCTATTAGATGTCTTGCTATTTCTTCCTTGAAAATAGATTCAAGCATTTCCCTGCTACAGAAGTTAAGCTAACCAGCCTATAATTTCCCTATTTTTGTCGACCTCCTTTCTTGAAGAGTGGAGTCACATCAGCTGTTTTCCAATCTGCTGGAACTGTCCCAGAGCCCAGTGAATTTTAGAAAATTACCATAAATGTATTTGCTATTACTCAGGTCATCTCTTTTGGTACCCTGGGGAGCATTCCATCAAGGCCAGGAGACCTTTCTATCTCTACCTCCAATAGCTTGCCCAACACTAACTCTTTTGTGATAATGATCATGTCAAGGTCCTCACCTACCTCAGTCTCTTTGTCATCAATTACTGGTAAGTTATTTGTGTCCTCCACTGTGAAGACCAAAGCAAAACACCTGTTCAATACCTCAGCTATTTCCTCTTTTCCTGTTATTAAATCCCCCATCTCATCCAGTAAAGGGCCAATGTTTACCTCAGCCAGTCTTTCTTGTTTTATATATTTGTAGAAACTTTTGCTGTCTGTCTTTATATTCTGAATTCATTTATTCTCATAACCTGTCTTACTTAAAGTCTTTTTGTGGCTTTCTGCTGAACTTTAAAGTTTTCCCAATCTTCTAGTTTCCCACTGTCTTTGCCACTTTGTACGCCTTATCTTTCAATTTGATAGCTTCCTTTATTTCCTTAGACACCCTTGGCAGATTACCCCTTTTCTACAGTCCTTCCTTTTCACCAGTATATACTTTTGCTGAACACTTTGAAAAATTGCTTTGAAAGTCCTCCACTGTCCTCAATTGTCCCACCATAGAGTTTTTGTTTCCAGTTTACTTTAGCCAACTCCTCCCTCATCCTATTGTAGTCTCTTTTGTTTCATACAGGACCCTAGTATTGGATATTATCTTCTGACATTCCATCTATATTCTAAATTCAACCGTACAATGATCACTCCTTTCCAGGGGATCCCTAACTGTGAGATCATTAATTATCCCTGTCTCATTACACAGGAAACTAAATGAAACTCCACCTGCCACTCCTCCCACCTTTGGAGCAGGTGGGACTTGAACCCCAGCATCTTGATCCAGGAGTACAGACACTACTACTATGACATAAACAGGGCCATCCAACTAGTCTCGTTGTTTTTAGACTAGTAACCACAACTGGTCAAAATATTTGTGTATCCAAATGACATACAGTGCCTGTTAACAGCACCAATTAGTCTCATTAAGATTACATCATACTCTGAAGTAACCTTAATTGCTGTCCACTGCATGTCCAATTTTGGTGTCATTTGCCTTCTTTGCTCACATCCACGTCTTTTATATGAATTATGAAAAGCAGTGAATTAGTCTTGCCTAGTTTTTTTAACAAATTCCTAACCACCAACATAGCCAGTTAAGTACTGCAATCAAAACAATTATGGGCAATGCAAACCATCAAAAGCCCAACTAGTCTTGTTTTTTTTTCTTATTGCCACACCCAGAAGGGCTATTATGCACAACTGAACAACTTTTCCACCACCAAAATTTCCATGACTTTTATTTTGTTTTTCATTTTTCCCCTTTTTTTAAAGCTTATTTTCTGATCAACCTATTCAGAGAAGCTATGACACAACTGCTGGCTCAGGGGTAGGAACACTGCCACTGTACCAGAAGTGCCTCCCAACTACTGTTTTTCTTAACTTATTTTCTAATCAACCTGTACAGAAATGTTATTACACAGGTGGGACTTTAAGCCTGATTCAAAGGTAGGGATTCTACCACTGCACAAGAAGAACCCCCAAACAGCCTTGTTTTTTTTTCCTTACATTTGGAAGAGTTATCACACTCAGCACTTCCAATGTGCCACAAGAGAGCCCTAAACTAGTCTTTCTTTATGATATATTTTTTCTAAACAAACTGCTTGGATATATTATTACATACTTCTACAGCCGGTAGGATTTGAACCCAGGCTTCTAGGTCGAGGGGAAGGAACGCTGCACCACAACAGGGCCCTCCGAATTGTCTTGTTTTTCTTAATCTAGTAACCTTCGCCAGTAAAAAATACCTGAACATCCAACTGATAGCAGAAACTGCAGATGCTAGAGAATCTGAGATCACAAGGTGTAGAGCTGGATGAACACAGCAGGCCAAGCAGCATCAGAGCAGCAGGAAGGCTGGCGGTTCGGGCCTAGACCCTTCTTCAGAAAAAAGAATGTCAGCCTTCCTGCTCTTCTGACGCTGCTTGGCCTGCTGTGTTCATCCAGCTCTACACCTTTTCATCTGTGTATCTAACTGACTGTTTACATACAATGCCTATTCATTGCCCCAAGCTTTTCATTATTTATTTTTCTAATCAACCTGCTCAGAGATATGATTACACATCTTTGGAGCAGGTGGGAACTTGAATTCAGGCCTCCTAATCCAGTGGTAAGAACACTAGTGCTGTGCCACAAGGGTACTGTCCAAATAATCTTGTTTTTCATCAACTATTAACCACCACCAGTATAAACACTTGAGTATACAATTGGATATTTCCAACTACCAACAAGCTACCAACTGGACTTTTTTTAAAAGTTTAACCTACTTTACATAATCAATCCCTTCAGAGATGTTATCACACACCTCTGGTGCAGGTGGGGCCTGAACCCAGAATTCCCAGTCCAGGAGGAGGGACACTACTACTGCATCACAAAAGATCCCTCTGAATAGTGTAGATTTTTAAAAAGTAGTAACCACTACCAGAAGAAACACCTGTGTATGTAATTGATAATTTACATACAATGCCTGTTAACAGCACCAACTAGTCTTGTTCTTTTCTTAATTTAACCTATTTTTCAAACTAACTTGTTCAGAGGTGTGATTACACATCTTTGGAGCAGGTGGGACTTGAACCCCAGCATCATGGTGCAAGAGTATGGGCACTGCCACTGCGACGTAAAGAGGGCCGTCCAACTAGTCTTGGTGTTTTTAAACTAGTAACCACAACTGGTAAAAATACTTGTGCATCCAATTGACATACAGTGCCAATTAGTCTTGTTTTCTTTTTAATTTAATGTGTTTTACTAATCAACCAGTTCAGAGATGTTATTGCGCACTTCTGGAGCAGGTGGGACTTGAACCTAGGTCTCTCAGTCCAGGAGTAGGGAAACTTCATCTGCACCAAGACAGAATCTTCCAACTTTTGTTTTAAAACTAGTGACTACCACCAGTTGAAACACCCAAGTGTAAAATTGACACTTACATAGAATGCCATTAAGAGCACCAACTAGTTTTGCTGTCCTCCTTGTGAGATTTAAGTCAGCTGCGTTCACAGCAGTCATTATTAGAGACTCTACCCAATGTTTACTTCCATTCTGCCAAGAAATATGGTGGTGAATTTACAAATGGGAGAAGATATTTCAAAAGATATTGTCTATCAAATTATTTCCAAAAATAAGTATGACGTACAGTGATGCAGTTTGAGCCAGTTTGAATGCAATGTCTACAAATGTCCTCAAAAGTATCTCAGATATTCAGTCTTACATTCAGGCATATCAGAAAGAACAAAGCTGTTCCAAAATAAGCATAGAAATAATGAAACAAACAACTACCCTTAAAGGGAGTTGTTTGTCACCCGTGACTGTTTGGTTGAAGAACAGGTTAGATGTTAGATATTTTAGCAGAATATCACTTTGTTATTTGACAGATTGTTGGAGGAAGTAAGTACTGTCCATAGACTCTTTCAAAAGCAGATGGGCTTTAAAGATCAGTCAAAACATTGCACAAAAAACATAGACATAAACAGAGACAGAAAGAGATGCTCACAATGCAAAAATACGCATTAAGCCACACCTAGCCATATGGGATGTATTTTAGGCAGTCTGTACCTCAGTGTTAAAGGTACATAATAAATTACAGAACTAAAAATGTATAAAGCTTGTTTTTAAACATGGAGTGCATTCTGATTCATTGGCATTGAAAATGAATTTCACAATAGTTAGCATCATTCATGATTCCTCAGTTACTGAAGCAGTTCAGATCCAAATGCCACAAAACCTGGACAACATCCAGACCTGGGTGGATAAATGACAAATAAAATTCATGCCACACAAGCACTAGGTAATGATCATTCCCCAACAAGAGAGAATTCAATCATTGTCCTTTGACATACAATATAATTACCACCACTGAATCCCCCATTGTCAATATCCAATGGATCACCACTGACAAGAAACTGAATTGGACCATCTATTAAATACAGTGGCTGGAACAGCAAATCAAAGATTAGGGATCCTGCAGCAAGGAACTCAACTCCTGTCTGCATAGTGTCTGTCCTCCATCTACAAGGAAAAGTCAGGAACATAATGGAATACTTGCCACTCACTTGGATGAGTGCAGTGTGACACCATCCAGAACAGAGTAGTCTGCATGACTGGTAGCACATCTAACAGCTGCAACAATTACTTCCTTCAAAATAAGCATGACACTCAATAGCAAGAATGTGGAGCATCTACAAGATGCAATGCAACAATGAACGAAGGCTCTTTAGATAGCACCTTTCAAACCCACAATTCTGACATCCAAAGGTCAGGGGCATCAGATACATGGGGACACCACTTGCAAGTTCTCTTTGTATTCACTCAGCACTCTGATTTGGAAAGGTACACTGTTCCATCAGTATTTTTGGAACAAAAGTCTGCAACTTCCTCTGAAATAACATTGTAGAGTGTACCATTACCATATAGTATGCAGCAGTTCAGGAAAGCAGCCCACTGCCATCTTCTCAAAGACAATTAGAGGTGGGCAATAAACGTTGACCTTAACCGCAATGTCCACAACCTGTGAATGAATAAAAAAATCCATGAAAAATGATACAGCTGGTCACCATAAGACCATGAGACATAGGAGCAGAAGTAGGTCATTCAGCCCATCTAACGGCCATGGGAAAGAAGGTTAAAATAAACATTTTGAAGTTCAAAGCAGTAGTTTCAATATCTTTCCATAATGACGCCTAGTGAGGGAAGGAGATAGAGTCATGATAATGTGACTGATGTAGTAATCCTGCAATTGCCTGGAGCTTTGGGTTTAAATCCCACCGTGGCGAATGGTGAAATTTAAAAGCAATAGAAAGGAAAACCTGGTCGAATGGTAATCAACATTAGCCCATACATTAAGCAAACAAAAATGTGCAGATTAAAATATGATAACATTGTATTCTGTGTATTTGGGGCAGTACATGGTTAACACTGTTGCCTCAAAGTGCCAGCGACCTGGTTGGAGTTTGCGCATCCTCCCTGTGTGAGTTTCCAATAGGTGCTCCAGGTTCCCCCCACAGTCCAAAGATATGCAGGTTAGATGGATTAGCCACGGTATATATGGCGACAGGGTGGGGGTCTGGGTCTGAATGGGATGGCCTTCGGAGGGTCAGTGATACTCGACGGGCCAAATGGCCTCTTTCTTCACTGTCAGGATTCTATAATTCTATGAAAGGAACACACATTTTGTAAAGCATGGTTGGAGAGAGAAGTCATATACTGTTGAGGGACAAAGCAACTAGGTGTTCAGACACATAATTCTTTGAAGTTTGCATCACAGGTAGACATGGTGGTTAAGAATGTATTTAGCACACCTGCCTTCATTGGTGACACCTTTGAATATAATAGTTGGGATGTTATATTGAGGTTGTACAGAACGTTGGTGAGGCCTCGTCTAGAATTCTGTTTCTAGTTCTGGTCACACTGTTATAAGAAGGTTATTATTAAATTGGAGAGGGTTCAGAAGAGATTTAGCAGGATGTTGCTGGGAATGGAGGGTCTGATTTATAAGGAGAGGCTGGATAGGCTGGGACTTTCTACACTGCAGCATAGGAAGTTGAGAGGTGACCTTACAGCGATTTAAAAATTATGAGGGGTATATATAAGGTGAGTGGCAGGTGTCTTTTCCCTCACGTGGGCGATTTCAAGACCAGGGAGCACATTTTTAAGGTAGGAGGAGAAAGATTTAAAAAAGACATAAGAAGCAATTTTTTATGGAGTTTGGTTTGTTGTTGAATGAACTTTCTGAGAAAGTGGTGGATGCAGGTACATTTACAACATTTAAAAGATATTTAGAGGGATATGGGCCAAGCACAGGCAGGTGGGACTAGTTTCGTTTGGGATTATGGCTGGCATAGACTGGTTGACCGAAGGGTCTGTTTCCATGCTGTATGACTCTATGACTCTAAGAAAGATACTGCTGAGAGCTTGTTTTCTATTCAAAATTTTAAAAAAAACACAGCAGACAGGACAAACAGTGACTGAGGCAGGGCTTGCTGATAGGTTGATATTGGAAGACTCAAGCTGAGTGAAATTATTTTTGAATGGACACTCAAAAGTTTTGACCAAGGACGGCTGGGAGAAGTGAACCTGCTGGACTGCCAGGAATGACATTGGACTTCTTCAAATAAAGCTTAACATCTGCTGCAGGAATGTTGTGCATAGTGCAATGCATTGAAAGATATCTAGTTTGCATTAGTTGGTTATGGAAAAAGTACTATTTTGTTTCATTTGATGAGGAAATGAGAATTTGATGTATTGGTGGTCTATTAAGTAATGTATGATTGTTGATTTTAGTTTATTTGCTATAGTGAGAGTGTTAAGATGTTAAAGTTTATTCTTTGGTTATTCCTATTGTTTAGGATATCCTCTGGTTTCAAATGTTATTGATCTCTATAGGTGTCGTAACGCCCCGTACACAATACAAAACTCAAGTACAGAAGACTTACTAAAACAAAACTAAAAGAACTGCAGATGTTGTAAATCAGAAACAAAAACAGAAATTGCTGTTAAAGCTCAGCAGGTCTGAAAGGATCTGTGAAGAAAAATTAGAGTTAACATTTCAGGTCCAGTGACCTTTTCTCAAATTTACAAGTGCTGTTTCATTTCTGCAAGGTTTTTGGCCTTATGATGTTTAAATGTATTGACAGATCACAGAAATCCTTAAATATGCATCTTCTAGGGTATCCCACATTGTTATCATTTACACAGCCTAATGCTCCAAAGTAGTGCGGTTGTTGAAAGACACTGAGTAAGCCAATGTCCTGAGAGAAGAAGGATGATTGTGACATGCCTCAATAGGTGCTCGCTGATAAAGATTCATGACAGTGAGATTCTCTGATCAGCGGACATTTCTTAGAAGTCTAGTGATAGGGCCACTCAACCAAGAAGTTCGCACTGACAAGCAACAAGGGGAAAATTTTTGTCTTAAGATTTCTCCAGTTAGTTCAGTTACAATATTCAGTTGGAAACATCAGCAATATACCCATGATCCTTAAGGAATGCCCCCAAAACCCACTATCCTAACACTACCATCTAGAAAGACAAGGGCAGCAGTTGCATGAAAACACCATCACCTGCAAGACTCCCTCCAAGTCACACTCCATTTTGTCTTGGAACTGTGTCACTATTCCTTCACTGGGAAGAAGTCCTGGCACGGCCTTCCAAACAGAATCTCATTCTGTATCAGCAAATTAAGGAAGCAAAAATTCAAGAAAGCAGTTCACCACCATTTTCTCAAAGGCAATTAAGAATGGGTAATAGATGCTAACTTAGCCAATGATGCACATAATCTTGAATTAATAAAAATTAAGACATATCTCAATGTCTGGCAAAGGAAGTGGTAAAACAAGTGCACACACTTTGCAAACATAACTCCTGAATCACTTTAGTGATTGGTTTAAATCTCCATCATTGAGATGTTTAAAGAGTGAGACAACAGATACAGTTATGTCTAAAGGCACTGCCTTCACCCAGTGATCGTTTACCATAAATGTAATTAACACTGCACATTTTACAACCTGTCATTATTGATATTGTGCACAGTCATCTCAAATACTGCTTACACTTCTCAGTCCAAAAACTGTTAAGGATCATCATTGTTAAGGTGGTGATGTAGCCGAATGAGTGAATGTCACCATAAAAATAGAGAAACAGTAAAAATATAAACTTAAACTTGAATTGATAGTCTAATGTTAAGACTACTATGGGCATGAGCAGAGCTAACTAGCACTTCCCTGGAATGTTGTAATTTGAAGAAAAACAGTGATTAAAGGAAGACAGGTGACATATATTTCTAAGATATCATGTTTGATTATTTTTTGTTGTACAATTATATAGGGTGTGTTTCTCAATTATTTCAAGTACAAACAAATACAGCATCTGCTTCCAAATGCCTTCGAATCATTAAGTATGCAAGGTAGGTTTCTTAAATACCTGAAATTATTGTGTTGAAATGCACACACAACATATTTTTATTGAGTAAAATCCCAGTTTTCCACGCAGCCAATTTTGCGCTGAATCAAGAAAGAGTGCAAACTTGACACATTTGTGCATTTTTTAAGATTACGTCTCACGAGCCAGACAGTCTTCACAGGATTTTTAAAAAATGCATAACTGACTTGTTTCAACCTGGCCAAGTTAGAGACTGGATTAAAAAAAGGGTGGAGTAATTGAAACTGAAATTGTTAAACCAAATTCCATTGATCTAAACAATACAGTTTAATGTATAAAGTAATAAGAAACACATTTTCTAAAAGCTGAGGGCTGAATTTTCCCAAAAATTGGGCTCTGTCGACTTTAGAAAATTTCAAGACGGGCTTCTCACTGTGAACTCCAACGAGTTAATCTTAAAATAGCATTCTTATTTATTCCACAGACTTCCTTTCAGGAATCAATTTAACTAATGCTCCATTAAAGTCCACTTGGTTGTTTAAATTCAACCTTTACACTTCTGATCAGCCATCTCTCTGAACTTGTTATTATTGCTAATAGACGGAAACAGCCACAAACTGAATCATTCTTTCTCCCAGAAGTGGGCACCACCTGCGCTCTGTGCACATGCGCGACGTCCGCCTCCGTTGGTCATAACCGCCATTTTATTGCGCAAGTCATCAACGGCCCGGGCCACACTACATTCCCCAGAGGACATTGCGCACAGGACCCGGATGAGCCGTGGCCAGGGAAGGTTGAGGTAAGTGGCGGTCGGATTTGGGTCTTTTAGAGGCCCGGGGAGTGTCCCGTCGTCAATAAACTTGGGCATGTTCATTTACTGAAGGTTAGTTCGTGAGGCTTTGGCCATGTTACATTTAGTCACGTTTGGAACGAAGACAATGAGAATGCGTCGTTTCCGGGAAGGGGTTAGGTGTATTGAAGTCGAAAGTTTGAAGTGAAAGAAAAGTATAAGGAGTTGGAAATGGTGGGTTGAAGGGGGAGGCTGGTGTTCGGGAGAGAAAAGGCAAGTGTAGGGAGTCGGTGGGGGAGGGAGAGAAGGGACGTAAAGGGAGGGGTTGGGGAGAGACGAGACGATGGGAGGGGAAGGTATTTTGGGAGTTAAGTTTTTAAAGAATAGGGGACTAAGGGGTAAAGGGGAGGGAGTTAGGGGAATGGGGGGGTGCTACTTTCCCCTCGCCCCCCCCCCCCCGCTGCCTTGCCTTTCCACCTCCACTGCTATCGCCACCCCGTGCCCTGCCCTGTCCTGTGTTCTCTTCTTCCCCCCACCCCCCCCCCCCCCATGTGAGGGGGCTGAGGGCAAGCACTGAGGGGAATGGAAGGAGTTTGGGCAGGGGAAGTGTGTGGGAGGGAGGAATGGATAGTGAGGAAGGGAGGGGTTGTGGTGTGATGAAGGTGTGAGGTGTATTTGCGATTTGAGAAAGAAGCAGATGGGCAAGTGAAGGAGGCCAAATGTGGAGCATGGGAAGTGAGTTGGTAGTTGAACCAGGGCAAAAGGAGAAGGGATGGATGTGAAAGGAGGAGAGATAAGTGGGGATCGAGCAAAGCCTACTCCTGAGTTGGGGATGAGGGATACAAAGAAGAGATAATGGAAGGATGGATGAGGTGGCAATGAAGGGGGAAGGAGAAGAAATGAGGGAGACATGAGTGGGAGGTGAGAGCTGCCTGGGGTTTCAAGTATATGGGGAAGGAAAAGAGGCTATGGAGAGAATGAAAAGTGCCCCTTTTAGTTTCTGCACATGTGGAGCAGAGTCCTCATCCTCAAACAATCAATTTTTGAGCTTCAGTTATCATTACCTAATTATAATAAAGTTTTGAAAGATTTTGCTCATAGTGTGTATATTGATGCCCCAGAGTATTTTCAGCTGTTTGAAGCGAGTAACATACAAATTCTATTAAACTATGTTAATTTGTGGAGTAGACCAGTTCATGACAGAGTCTAATTTCATTTTTTTTCCCCAACAGAAACAGTGTCAACTTGAATTCATTCAACTTGAATGATCTCATCCTATTTTAAGGTACAAGAAATGCATCAAAAAAACCAGGGAACAATAGACTGATGAGCCTGACATTGGTGGTGGGCAAGTTGTTGGAGGGAATCTTGAGGGACAGGATTACATGTATTTGTAAAGGCAAGGATTGATTAGGGATAGTCAACATGGTTTATTTTTAGTTGCAAGAGAAATTTTCTCACTAACTTGATTGTTACTGCTACTTTTAAAAAAAAAATACTCCGGATTGATTGAGGACTGAGTGGTGGATGTGATCTGTGTGGACTTCAGTAAGGTGTTCAACAAGATTCATCATGGTACTGGTTAGCAAGGTTAGATCACATGGTATGCAGGCAGAATTAGCCATTTGGGTACAGAACTGGCTTGAAGGGTGGTGGTACAGGGTTGCTTTTCAGACTGGAGCCCTGTGACCAGTGGTGTGCCACAGGGGTCGGTGCCGGGTCCACTGATTTTCTTAATGTGGATGATTTGATTGTGAATGTCAGTATGGTTAGTAAGTTTGCACGTGACACTGAATTTGGAGGTGTAGTGGACAACAAAAGTTACCTCACAGTTCAACAAGATCTTGATCAGATGGGCTGAGGAGTGGCAGATGGTGTTTCATTTAGACAAATGAGGTGCTGCATTTTTGGAAAGACAAATTGGGGCAGGATTTATATACTTAATGGTAATGTCCTGGGGAATGTTGCTGATGTAAGATGCCTTGGTTAGGCCACTTTTGGAATGCTGTGTTCAAGTCTGATTTCTCTACTATAGGAAGGATGTTGTGAGACTTGAAAGGGCTTAGAAAAGATTTACAAGGAAGTTGTCAGGGTTTGAGTTATTGGACGATGCTGAATAGGCTGGGGCTATTTTCCCTGGAACATTGGAGCCAGAGGGGTGACCTTGTAAAAGTTTATAAAATCATGAGGGGCATGGATAGGGTAAATAGACAAGGTCACTTCCCTGGGGTGGGAGAGTCCAAGACTAGGGGGCATAGGTTTAAGGTGAGAGGGGAAAGATTTAAAAAGGATTTAAGGCACAACTTTTTCTAGGAGAGGGTGTTATGTCTATGGAATGAGCTGCCTGAGCAGCTGGTGGAGGCTGGTACAATTACACTTAAAGGCATCTGGATGGGTACATGAATAGGAAGGGTTTCGTGGGATATGGGTCAAATGCTGTAAAACAGGACTGAACTTATTTAGAACATTTGTTCGTCATGGACAAGTCGGACTAATGGGCCTGTTTCTGTTCTGTACTTCTCTTTACACTACACTGTAACAGAATGGAAGAAATTTATTTGTTTTGGTGGAAAAGAATTACCAATAGACACTAAATGCAAGACTTCCAAAATAGTACATGTCTCAAAACTTTCCTATTTTGTATGCAGCTAATTACTTTGCAGTGACTGTTGGGTGGATAAGACCAGCGGTCCTTTGCAAACATTTAAGCTGTTTAGAAAATAGTAGGAAATGAAAGATGAATCTTTCTGGTGACCATAATTGAGGGAGGAATGTTGCATAAGAACTGTAAGAATTTTCTGCTCCCCCTCAATTAGTGGAATAGAATCCAAATTACCTTAAATATCAGAAGAAGAAAGGAGAGCTTCTGATGTATCCAATAGCAACATATTTCTACTTTGTGATTCTGTGGAAACATTTCCATATTCCTGTGTTAGTAAAGGTTGCATGTTCTGGCAGGTTCAGTGACCTGCAGTTTTGATACATAATTCCTTACTACTACTCCAAGGTTGGTTGTATGGTGTAGTGAGGTGACTAGTCACTGAAATGTTTTGTCTTTAATGTCATTTTTTAAATTTACAGTGTGAAGCTTGACCTTCGTGCCATATGAATAATGCAGACTATAAAATGTGTGGTTGTGGGCGATGGTGCAGTTGGAAAGACCTGCCTTCTCATTAGTTACACAACAAATGCGTTTCCTGGAGAATATGTCCCCACTGTGTTTGACAACTACAGTGCACAGATGACAGTGGATGGACGAACTGTAAGCCTGAACCTTTGGGATACTGCAGGGCAGGAAGAGTATGATCGTCTCCGCACGCTATCCTATCCACAAAGTAATGTTTTCATTATCTGTTTTTCCGTTGCTAGCCCTTCCTCCTATGCCAATGTCCGTCATAAGTGGCAACCAGAGGTTTTGCATCATTGTCCAAATGTTCCTATACTTTTGGTTGGTACGAAGAAGGATTTAAGGAATGATTCTGAAACCGTTAAAAAGCTCAAGGAGCAAAGCCTCTCTCCAACAACGATGCACCAGGGAGTGACCTTAGCCAAACAGATCAGAGCTGTTAAGTATCTGGAATGTTCAGCACTCAATCAGGATGGGATCCGAGAAGTATTTGTGGAGGCTGTGAGAGCAGTCCTGTACCCTCATAAGAAGAAGAAAAGTAAAAATTGTGTACTGTTGTAACCTGAAGGTGTGAACATCTTGGTTGCACGTAGATTGGAAGCATACTTCAAAGCCAGTGCATCAGCTGTGCTTCAGAATGCATTGTGGTGTAACGCAAGAATCTTGCACAAATAAGTTTGTATGACTGAAACTGGAAACTGTCAAAATGCTGCTTTATTTGCTGGGTGTTTTTACAGAAGTGCAGACCCTCAATGAGATTAATCTGAATAATGGCACTGGACTCTAGCTTGCAATCTCTGAGCTGGTCTGAAAGCTTGCCTTTTAGAAGCCACTTTAAGGATCCCCTTTTCTTGTAAGGATCTTCCTTGTGCTTTGTTTCCCACAATTGGCTTTTGGTGATTTTGGAGGCCCTGATTTGGCTGCTTTGCAATTAACAGACATTTACACATTCTGCTCAGTGTTTTGTGTAACAAATGCCGACTGCTTTTCTTCCACTACTCAGGTTTCAAGTTAATATTTGCTTTTACAGATATTTAATCATTGGGTAACAGTGCAGTTGAGATTTCGCCCATTAGCTCTGCGAGAGGATAAATTGGCACAGCAAACGATTTCTATTTAAAATCCTGAACTAGTATATGTTAGTTTTAATCCATAGCAAATAATAAAATGCAAGTCCTGCTAGTGCCATATGTATTGGGACTGTCAATATAGTTCTAGCAAAATAGCTATTTTGCACAAAAACCTAAAAGTGACAGTGTTCACTTAAAAATTGTCAAATTTAAATTGTCTGAAAATCTCAGATGGCTCTCCTGTAGTGTATTTATGAAATTGTTTACTTAGATAATTGAATCCTCAATAGCCCCATATACGTTGGTACATAAAAAAGCAGTGGTAAAGTTCACTGGGTTTTGCTGTAAACCAGGTTTGTTTGTTTTTTTTTTGTATTAATCAAGTATTTTGTTCACTTGGTGACAATTTTTTTTAGAGTTTCAAGTTTATAGCTGCAATCACTAAAATGGGTTCCACATGTTTGAACATATTCCCTGGCAACATATCCATCATTGAATGCCAGTCATAATCATAAATTGCACAGCTGCAAGGTCTGACAAGGTACGGATTCAGGGGTCATTTTGTTCTGTTTAGACTTGCTTGCAAGTATGTAAGTAAATTGCTGATGGTACTGACATAGGACAAAGGGAAGTTAAGCAAAAACAAACTGACATTTGCCACTCCATAACAGCTAAGCTGTTTGAACTGTTATGGATCGAGGTCTGAATTGTTTGCATCATGTGTCTATTTCTAATAAGTCTCTTCAATTAAGATTTTATTTTCATGGAGTAGGTGCAGATCTGTGCGCAACTATATTAAATGATTTTTGACAGGACCATTTAAAATGAACCTTGATGCTGCTGTTTCACAGAGGGCCCAACCACTTATAATTGGGAAAAAGCCCAAATACATATTTCAATTCCACCTCAAACATGGATAAATGTGTACTTGCTTTAACTTTTTAAAAAGTCCCACAAATTTGAACCATAAAATCTTTTACATCTTGATCTAGTGCTTTTTTTTGATGGTTAAACTCAGTCCTCTCCCTTTGAGAATTACTTCCGTATTAACATCAAACAATTTAAGAACTTTTTTGTCTTTGGATAAGCATGAGAGTTATTGATAGTAGCCTGGTGGGAGAATGTGCTGCAAAGAAAAATGCCAGCAGTTAGCCAGCCTGGACTGGGTACAAGTGATTGGTGTCTGATAACCAGTTGATGGCCTCTCTTGTTTGGGAGGAGGCTTGGAGCATTAAGCTAATTATCAGTAAGAGACCTTATTTCTCCTAAGGCATTTTAAAAATATTTCAACTTTTCAGTGCAGTTTTGGAACAGTTTCTCATCTCTCTCAAAGCAAAATTTGCAGGTTCTACATACTAAACTAATCAATTTGTTGGTAACATGTATACAAATAGGCCTTTTCAGTAAGTGTTCTATCTAAATTTAATTTCAATATCTCATTTGTAATCCAGTTTGTACCTACCAGCTATTGCAGTTGG
Organism: Stegostoma tigrinum; assembly: GCF_030684315.1. Lineage (NCBI taxonomy): Eukaryota > Metazoa > Chordata > Chondrichthyes > Orectolobiformes > Stegostomatidae > Stegostoma > Stegostoma tigrinum. The sequence continues at coordinate 40,880,913 of NC_081368.1, read as the reverse complement.
TAAAGTGGTGGCTGTTACGCTGCCGTGGACGAAAATGCTGCAGTTTTTAAAAAGGTGAAAGAGGACTGAAGCATCACTCTGTCTTGTTATTTATCATGTTTTTCACCACACTGTAACCATGGTCAGTGCTAAATCCGTGCACTAGAAACCTGAATTATGTTTTAAATAAACAATGTTAAGTTAGGACTGCAATACTTTGAAATGATTCATAAAAAAAATTGTACTGCTGAAATAAAATTGTCTCAATTGTTTATCAGTGAAGTGTCAACTTCCTGGACAGTGGCTAATTTTCAAAGTTACGAGAATAAAAATATTTATAACAGAGCACTTTATATAGAAATGGTATGGGAGATTTTAATCCAATATTGTGAACTGATGCCATTTTAACAGTGGATGCTGGTTTATTTTCCTGAGAATGTGGGTACTTAAATGTAGGTCAACAAAAAGTAATTGTTGTGCTTAGGTTCCTCAATTGTAATTCATATACTTTTGAATTCATGACTAAACTTCTGTCAAATGTGGTCACAGGGATCATTTTGTTGTTTCGGTCTTACTCAGACATTTAACTACATGTTGTTAAAACATTGCCCACAGCACTACAGTACTTGTGAAATGAATACATTGCAATAGTAAGACATATTGTTCTCCTGACTCTGTGTATGCAAAAGATTGCATAGCAGTTGTCTACAATTGTTCTTACTTGGATCTTTTATTCCCAGCAAAAAATACCACAAGCTAGACCTGTAATTGATGTTTTGTTAAATTGCAGACCATTCATATAACTTAATGTGAAATAGTCATCATATTTCTAATGTTTTGCTACAACCACAGAGCTATGCTGAAGCTTTCATTTAATGGTGTGGGTAACTTGTAGACTACCTGCAAATTTCATCTGAGTTTATAGTCGATTGCAGTGTGAGGCTGGAGGAACACAGCAGGTCCGGCAGCATCAGAGAAACAGGTAAGTTGCTGTTTTTGGTTGGATTCAAGAGATGGGGGGAAGGGAGCTCAGAAGAAAAGGAGGGTGGGACTGGAGTGAAGTAGGTGGGGGTGGTGATCCTTCAATAGGAAGGTTGGGGCAGATTGCCTCAGAATTCACTAGCCTCAAAATCTCCCCAACCCTCCCTCTCATCCCTGCCTCCTTGATCTATGTTGAGGCCAATGGCACTGTAAGCTCCTGAGGGAATAAAAGATAGTGTTACTTCAATTTTAGTGTGGTCTCATTGTGATATTGGAGGAGGCCCAGGATGGACATGTCGCCAAAGGATGGGAAGAGGTGTTTGAAATGGCTAGCAACGGGAAGGTAGTGGTGTTTTGGAGTGTCCAAAGTGCAGATGGTCTGTAAATCAGTCACTGAGGTTGCACTTGGCCTCTGATGTAGGGGAGACTACAGCGGCAGCAACAGATGCAGTAAGTCAGGTTCCAAGACGTACAGGCAAATCCCTGTTTGGATGCGGAATGATTGTGGGGGGCCTTGGACAGAAGTGACAGGGCAGGTGTAGTGCTTTTCTGCGGTTGCAAGGAAAAGTGGTGGAGAGTGAGTGGTTCCTACATAAGGTAGATGGGAGTGGGGAGGGGAAAATCTCTGGTGGTGGGGTCTGATTGCAAATAGTTCAAGTGGTGGAGGATGATGTGCTGGATTCAGAGGTTGGGGTGGGGTGATATAAGAGCCAGGGCAACTATTGGTGTGGGTGGGGAGAGATGAGGTAGGGGTTTTGAGGGCAGGAGATGCAGTTCTGGGCATTATAAATCATGGGAGGGAAAGGTACAGTCCTTGAAGTAGGAAGATTTTTAGGAGTGGAATGCTTCATCCCAGGACCAGATGTGGAGGAATTGGGAGGTGAGGGATTGCATTTTTGCCAAATGGTGGGTGAGAGGAGGTGCAGTCAAGGTAGGTAGGGGAGTTGGTGGGTTTGAAATAGATGTTGGTGCTGAGTCAGTTGCCAGAGATGGAGATGATGAGGCTCAGGAAGGTGTCTAAGATGGTCAAGTTGAATTTGAGCTTGGGATGAAAAGTGCTGAAGTAGATCAACTGTTCGAGCTCCTCTTGGCAGCACAAGGCCGCACCAGTACAGAATCCATGTAGTGGAGGAAGAGGCAAGGGATGGTGCCAGTTTCCCTGTGGAATAGGGAATATTCCACATATTCTGTGCGGAGGAAGCCATAGTTGGGACTCATGGGTGCCCATAGCCATTCCTTTTGGTTTGTAGTGGAAGTGGGAGGAGTTAAAGGAAAAGTTGAGAATGAGGACCAGTTGCATCAAGCAGTTTTGTGTTGGTGGAGGGGGACTGGTTTGGCCTGCGGGAGAGCAAGTGGAGGGCTTTTAGGCTGCCCGGATTTTGGGGGGGGGGGGGGGGGTGAGGGTTGTGGATACCAGTGTAGAGAGACTGAATGTCCATGGTGAAGATAAGGTGCAGAGGGCTAGCCAATTGAAAGTCTCAGGTGGAAGGAGTGGGTAGTGTTCTAAACTGAGGTGGGGAGTTCCTGGACTAGGATGGGAAGAAACAGTTGAGGTAGGTGGAGTTCAATGGGGCAGGAGCAGGCAGAGACAATGGGTCAACCAGGGCAGTCAGGTTTGTTGATTTTAGGTAGAAGATAGAAATGGGGGCTGTGGGGTTGGGGAATGATCAAGTTGGAGGCTATGAATGAGAGGCCTCCTGATGTGATGAGGTTATTTATGGTCTGGAAGATGATGGTTTGCCAAACAGGGTTGGGGTCATAATTGAGGAGACGGTAGGAGGTGGTGTGGGAGAGTAGGCTACTGGCCTCTGTGATATGTCTGTACACCATACTACCACCTTGTCAGCAGGTTTAAGGTGAAGTTGGAATCTGAGCAGAGTGCTGTGTTCCACTGGGGAGAGGTTGGAGTAGGTGAGGGGAATGGAGAGATGAAGGCAATTGATGTTGCAATGGTACTTGGAGACAAAATCATTTGAGGGAGGGTAAATGGTAAGCGGGGGGGGGGGGGGGGGTGATGAGGCTTGGAGGCAGAAAGGGTCTGTAGCGGGGGTTTTGGATTCCTGCTCAAAGAAATAGGCGCGGAGGTGGTGGAAAAGAGCTCAACTTAGAGGGATATACAGAATTTGTTGATGTGTGGGCATAGAGGAATGAAGGTGAGTCCTCTTTTGAGGGGGATGTTTGTGGGGATGGTAAATACTCAGCAGGGCTTTGTGCTGGGGCTTAATGTTAGGCTGGACCTGGGAGTGGCAGTGTGTATGGGATCAGTCATATGGGCGGAAATAGTGATTTGGTCAGGGGTGTCAGCAGAAGCAATGCTGTTGGAGGCTGTATTGTTAGTGGAAGCTGCACTGTTGGCAGCGTCAGTGGCCAAGGCAACTGTGTGGTTTATGGCATTTGATGAAATTAGGAGAAGGTCGGGGATGGGGATTGGGGTCTAGGGTTATTGAAGGGAGTCTGTTTTGAGGTAACCATGAGCGAATTTGGTGAACTTAAGATCTTTGTCTGATAAGGTGAAGAAAAACCACTTATTCAGGGTGTGGATCTTGCACAGAATGAAATACAGCATGGGTCCTTTTGCAGAACTGGGAAAAGAAGGCTGTGAGCGGGGGTAGGGCTGACTGTAGTAAGAGAAGATGTTGGCGCATGGCTGCGAGCATGGAGAGGAGATGTCCTGTCCACAGCCTCCAACCTGATCATTCTCCAACCCTGTGCTGCCCACTTCTGTCTTGCTCAAAATTCTCAACTAACTGGCCTAGTTGACCCATTGTTTGTGTCTGTCTCTGCCTGCTGCTTTCTCATCCCACCCCACTGAACTCCTCTCTACTTACTTTGACTCCATCTCTTCCCTTCTCTTTGCCCACTGGCCCCCCCCCCCCCCCCCCCGGGTGCAGGAACTCCCCACCTATGTTCGCGACACTGCCCACATCCTGTCTGTCCTCCTTCTCACTTCTCACATTGAATAATCTCCACAACCCCCTCCCTCTTTTATTTGAGCTTCCTTCCACCTCCCCAGTCCTAACGAAGGGTTCTGACCTGAAACGTTGGCTTCCCTGCTCTTCTGATGCTGCCTGACCTGTTGTGTTCCCCCAGCTTCATGCTGTATCGACTCTACCTGCAGTTCTTGCATCATCTAAGTTCATAGTTTGAGCTACTCCAAGATTCTTGTGGCTGTTTTTGAGGAAGATAGCATACATAGTGATTAGCTGTCAAATGGTTAATGGCTATATACGGAGGAAAATTTGACCTCTTTTAACCTTTGTTGCATTGTGGGATCATATAAGGTATCTTTGAAGTTCTTGCAAACCTTTTTAAGAATCAAATCTGGAAACAATTGGATCTGCTATTTTTAAATGACAGTTTAAGCTAAGGTATTACGAGATGTAGGCCAAAGGTGGGTATATGGAGTTAGGTCACAGGTCAGCCATGACCTCGGTGGAACAGGCTTGAGGGGTTGACTCCAGTCCTATGTTTTTTTTTGTTTTGAAAAAAGGACCACAGTCATTGGAGCTGAAATGTTAACTCTGATCTTTTCTTCCCAGATACTGCCTGACCTGCTCAGCTTTTCCAGAAACTTCTGTTTTTGTTGCAGTTGAATACATCTTTGGCTTAATGGCAGAAGACAGAGTGGTGGTGGAAGATTGCTTTTCAGACTGGAGGCTTGCCACCAGCAGCCTTCCGCAGGGATCAATTTTTGGGTCTGCTTTTGTCATTTTTATATAAATGATTTGGATGGGAATGTGAAGGCATGGTTAGTAAGTTTACAGATGACATCAAAATTGGTGGCATAGTACACAATGAAGATGATTTTCTAAGATTACAAAGGGATCTTGATCAAGGAGCTGAAAAATAGCAGCTGGCATTCCATCTGGATAAATGTGAGGTGTTGCATGTGGTACAACAAACAATGATAGCAATTACACAATTAATGGTAGGGCCTTGGGTAGTGTTGGAGAACAGATGGACCGAGGGGTTCGGGTATGTAATTCTTTGTTCGTATTACGTGTAGACAGGGTGGTTAAAAAGCATTTGGCATACTCGTCTTCATGAGTCCTAGAGATATACAGCAGAGAAATAGACCCTTGGGTCCAACTTGTCCACACCAACCAGATATCCTAAATAAATCTAGTCCCAATTGGCCCATAGCCCTCTTCATATACCCATTTGGCTGCCAATGCTGTAATTGTATCATCCTCCACCACTTTGGCAGTTCATGCCATACATGCACCACCCTCTGTCTGAAAAGATTGCCCCTTAGGTCTCTCTTAAATCTGTCCCCTCTCACCTTAAACATATGCTCTCTAATTTTGGTCTCACCCACCCTGGGGAAAAATTCTTGCCTATTTACCCTATCCATGCAAATTCTTGTCTGTTTACCCTATCCATGTCCTCATGATTTTATAAATGTCTATAAGGTCATCCCTCAGCCTCCAATGTTCCAGGGAAAATAGGCCCAGCCTCTTAAGCCTCTCCCTATAGCTCAAACCCTCCAGCCTTGGCAACATCCTTGCAAATCTTTCCTGAACCCTTTCATGTTTCACAACATCCCTCCTAGACAGGGAGACCAGACTTGAACTCTGGTTAGGCTACTATTGGAATACTATGTCCAGTATAGTCAACATGATCCCCCATACTTGATGCACTGACCAATAAAGGCAAGCATACCAAACATCGCCATCGCTTACTTGTCTACCTGATATTCCACTTTCAAGAAACTATGAACCTGCTCTCCAAGGTCTCTTTGTTCAACAACACTCCCCAGGACCTTACCATTAAGTGTATAAGTCCTGCCCTGATCTGCCTTTCCAAAATGCAGCACCTCACATTTATCTAAAGAAATGTCCTTAACCCATTGACCCATCTAATCACAAACCTGTTGTACTCTGAGGCACCTTTTTTGCTGTCTGCTACACCACCTACTTTGTCAGCAGCAAGCTTACTAACTATTACCTCCCAAATTCAAATCCAAATCCAAATCATATTTGTAAATGACAAGAAGCAATGGACCCAGCCCAATTCCTTGTGGCACATCACTGGTCACAGAACTTCCATCTGAAAGGCAACACTGAGCACCATGTGAGGAAGGTTCAGTGGCCCCAAAACGTTAATTCTGATTTTTCTTTAGATGCTGCCAGACCTGCTGAGCTTTTTCAGCAACTTCTGTTTTTGTTTCTTCAACCACCACCCTCTGTCTTCTACCTTTGAGCCAGTTCTATATCCAGATAGCTAGTTCTTCCACAATTCCGTGTGATCTAACCTTATTAACCAGTCTAGCTTGAGGAACTTTGTCAAATGCCTTATTAAAGTTCATATAGATCACATTCACCACTTTTCCCTCATCAATCCTCTTTGTTACTTCAAAAATCTCAATTAAGTTTGAGACATGATTTTCCTCATAGAAAGATGTGTTTACTATCCCTAATCAGTCCTTGTCTTTCCAAATACATGTAAATCCTGTCCCTCAGGATCCCCTCCAACAGCTTTCCCACTAATGTCAGGCTCGCCGGTCTATAGTTCCCTGGCTTTTCCTTATCACTTCTTTTTTAAATAGTGCTACCATGTTAGACAATGTCTGGTCTTCTGGCATCTCACCTGTGGCTACCGATGATACAAATATCCTAGTAAGGGGCCCAGTAATGACTTCCCTAGCTTCCCTCAGGTCCAGGGCACCCTGTTCAGATCCCAGTGATTTATCCGCCTTTACGCATTTCAAGACATCCAGTACCTCCACCTCTGTGATGTGGATATTTTTCAAGAGGTAGCTATTTATTTCCTCATTCCATATCTTCCATATCCTTCTCCATAGTAAGCACAGATGCAACATACTCGTTTAGTATCTCCTTCATCTCATGTGGTTCCACACACAGGCAGCCTTGGTGATCTTTAAGGGGCCTATTCTCTTCCTAGTTACACTTTTGTCCTTAATTTATTTATAGAATCCTCTTGGATTCTCCTTAACCATTCACAACCAAATGCACCTCCTGCAAACTTAACAACAGTAACATGGAAACTCTCCCTAACATCCTACACCTAACTGGAAGAGCACATCACTCTACTGAAAGGCATCTTTACACCTTAGCGATCTGTAGATACAGGGAACAGCATGGTCTTACTGCTGTAAAAATGATGTTCCAGGCAATCTTAGTACCTATGTTTTTATATTTTTAAAGTTTAATCAAAAGACAGACTTCAATAACAACATATAATTTAAAAAAAACACTACTCACTATTGTAGACATACAAAAGTAAAACAGTAAGGTTGTCCTTTTAAAAAGCTACTTAGCTGCTCTCCATCCTGTGAGCTATAACACACACAGTCAGCAGTGAACTTCAGCTGTTTTTTTTTCTGAGAACAAACTCCAATGTCCAGCAATACTTGAAACCAGGCAGCAGCTGTGCAGGTTACTGCTTGGTCCGGCAGCAATGTAGGTTTCTTTCTCCATTTGAATCACTGCGCATGTAATCGCCATCTTTGTCGCTTTCCTTTTTAAAGTGCTGTTGTTTTGCTCCTTTTTTTCCATGACGTTCTAAAACAATGCAATAGCTTATATAAAACAGCAATTATTGCTCCTAGAATTCTAGGAAATCAACTCTAACACTGAAAATACCTCCAGAAAGGAGCAGGTCTTGGAGCCACAATTCTTTTCCTGTCCTCTGTCTTAGATTACCCAGAATTCTCTTTGCTCAGTCCTTTTGAGTATAGGAGTTGGGAAGTCATTTTGAGGTTGTACAGAATGTTGCTGAGACCTCTTCTGGAGTACTGTGTCCACTTCTTATCAACCAGTTGTAGCAAGGATATTAAAAACAAAGTTGCTGGAAAAGCTCAGCAGGTCTGGCAGCATTTTAGATTAGATTACCTACAGTGTGGAAACAGGCCCTTCAGCCCAACAAGTCCACACCATCCCTTGAAGCATCCCACCCAGACCCCTTCCCCCTATAACCCCCACACCCCTGAGCGCTATGGGTAACTAAGCATGGCCAATCCACCTAGCCTGCACATCTTTGGACTGTGGGAAGAAACCGGAACACCCAGAGGAAACCCACACAGACACAGGGAGAATGTGCAAACTCCACACAGACAGTCGCCTGAGGCTGGAATCCAACCCGGGTCCCTGGCGCTGTGAGGCTGTAGTGCTAACCACTGAGCCACCATGCCACCTTCGGAACTTCTGAGGAAGGGTGACCAGACCTGAAACGTTAACTCTGTTTTCTCCTCCACAGATGCTGCCAGACCTGCTGAGTATTCATCCAGCTCCACACTTTGTTATCTTGGATTCTCCAGCATTTGCAGTTCCCATTATCTCCGATCTTTTACAGCAAATTTGTTTTTGTTCCTGACTTATAGCATCCGCAGTTCTTTTGGTTTTTATATAGCAAGGATATTATTAAGTTGGAAAGGGTTTAGAAAAGATTTACGAGGATGTTGCTAGGTATGGAAGGTTTGAGTTACAAAGAAAGGCTGGATAGGCTGGAATCGTTTTGACTGGAGTGCAGGAGGTTAAGAGGTGACCTTATAGATGTTTATAAAATAGAGGGGTATAGATAAAGTTACTGGTAATTGTGTCTGAGGGATTTCAAAACTGGGGGCGCATTTTTAAGATGATAAGAAGAGATTTAAAAAAGACATGAGGGACTTTTTTTATGTAGAAGGTAGTTTACATGTGAAATGAACTGTGGATGGGAGTACCATTAGAACATTTAAAAGACATTTGGATAAGTACACGAATAGGAAAGGTAACTTTTGGAAGGTAATGGGCCAGGAGCAGACAGGCAGGACTAGGTAGTTTGGGATTATGGTCAGCATGGACTGTTTGGGTCAGAGGGTCTAATTCCACGTTAAATGATTTCATGATTGTCTTCCATCAGTCCTGTCCACACTAAGGAGACACTATTTTTACCAAGATTCCATTCAATTGTTCCGATTTTCCTTCACTGTCCCCACCTGTTAGTGGAAGCCCCAGAGAACTGCTCAGTGCCCTTAATCACCATTCCCAGCTGCTGTTAGAGGTCCTGTTTCTAGCGAGTTTTGAGAAGATTTGTAACTCAGGTTGAGGTTCTGGACATGAGTTTGCTCGCTGAGCTGGAAGGTTAGTTTTCAGACGTTTTGTCACCATTCTAGGTAACATCATCGGTGAGCCTCCAACGAAGCGCTGGTGTTATGTCCCGCTTTCTATTTATCTGGTTAGGTTTCCTTGGGTTGGTGATGTCATTTCCTGTTCTTTTTCTCAGAGGATGGTAGATTGACTTGGAGCCAATGTGTTTGTTGATGGAATTCCGGTTGGAATGCCATGCTTCTAGGAATTCTCGTGCATGTCTCTGTTTGGCTTGTCCTAGGATGGATGTGTAGTCCCAATCAAAGTGGTGTCCTTCCTTATCTGTATGTAAGGATACGAGTGATAGTGGGTCATGTCGTTTTGTGGCTAGTTGATGATTGGGACAACACATCCATCCTAGGACAAGCCAAACAGAGACATGCATGAGAATTCCTAGAAGCATGGCATTCCAACCGGAACTCCATCAACAAACACATTGATTTGGAGCCCATCTACCATCCTCTGAGAAAAAGAACAGGAAATGACATCACCAACCCAAGGAAACCTAACCAGATAAATAGAAAGCGGGACATAACACCAGCGCCTCGTCGGAGGCTCACTGATGATGTTACCTAGAATGGTGACGAAACGTCTGAAAACTAACCTTCCAGCTCAGCGAGCAAACTCACATCCAGGTCCTGTTTCATTTGAATAAGCAGGAAATATTCTGATCTTGTCAGCAATGTCCATGTCCCATAAGCAAATAAAAATGGTTAATTGAAATAATATTATTAATGAAATATTTACAATGATTAAATGCAGATAAGGATAAAATTACTGAGATTTGAAATTCAGTTCAGTTCTTGAGATATCATGAAGGGCAGCTGAAATATTGTTTATCTGGAGTGAAAGATTGAGTGCTGTATTCAGCAGTTTTATTGGCTTCTCCTTGGAACAGTCCGGTTGCCTTTATTGGATGGTTCAGCAGTTTCAGAAAGCAAGTTGAAGGCCCTTTTTCCTTACTGGTTGTGCTGATCTCTTGAAAGCTGGTATCTTTTTCAGCAGATTGGTGATTATTTTTGGGCACCTTCCTCTGTAACTCCTAGGGACAAAGAATACCAAATTCTGAGATAACAAGGTGTAGAGCTGGATGAACACAGCAGGCCAAGCAGCATCAGAGGAGCAGGAAAGCTGACATTTTGGGCATAGAAGGGTCTAGGCCCGAAACGTCAGCTTTCTGGCTCCTCTGATACTGCTTGGCCTGCTGCATTCATCCAGCTCTACACCTTGTTATCTGAGGATCTGCAGATGCTGGAGAATCTACTATCTCTAAACCAAATTCTGAAATGCTTTACACGGTACGTTAGCTGACATAAAAACAGAAAGAGCTGGAGAAAGCTATCAAGTCTGGGAATATCTGTGGAAAGGAAAGCAGAGTTAATGTTTTGACTCCAATACAATACTAATTCGTAACTGAAGAGAAATGATAATGTCATGTTTTATGTGATTGCTAAAGGCAGAGGGTCAAGTGGACAGAGGGCAGTTCAAGGAAAGATCAAAACAGATTGGAGATCAAAGCTACTGTCGAACGAAAGACAGTTGAGGAAGTAACAGTTGTGGAGAAAATGGGACTTAGATCCAGACTTATTGTCATTAACAGAATAAATATGAGCTCTGACTGAAAGTAAAACTACAAAATACAGCTCCAGTTTGCATTAGAACACTGCAGCAAATCCAGGACAGAAATGTAATCATGACAGCAGGATGAAGCATTGATACAGCAAGTGCCTGGAAGGTAAGGATCATGCTTGCAGACTGAGCCGTAGTGTTCCACAAAGTAGTCACCCAGTTTGCATTTGGGCTCTCCAATATAGAGGTGACTTCATTGTGGGTACTGGATGCAGTAGAATAGACTGAAGAGGTTCAAATAAATTGCTGTTTTAAAGTGTATGTTTGGGACTTTGGACTGTGAGGAGAGAGGTGGAAAATGGTCAAGTTTATCCTTTCTGCAGTTGCATGAGAGGATGCTGTGGTGGTGGTGGGTGGCACCAGTTAAAGTGTGGGGCATGATAGAGGGAGAGACCAGACTTTTTTAGGAGGGAATGGTCCCTATGGAATGCTGATAGGAGAGGGGAACATGCGTTTAGCTAGGGCATCATGTTGCTACGGGTTGAAATGATGGAGGGTGGTCTTATGAATATGGAGACTGATAGCATGGAATGTAAGTACAACTAGAATTCTACAATGAACGTGGGGAAGGGATGGAGGGAAAATGCAGGAAATGAGTAGGACACGGCAGATGACCCAGCTAACAATATTACGGTGGAAAGTCTTTGGGGAAAGAGGCAGACAGATCAGAAGCACCGCTGTAGAAATGAATATAATCAGAGAAAATTGCACAATGTAATTGGGTCTCCACACGAAGCAATATAAGTAACACTGTTTATAAGATGTACGATGACAGTAGGCCATTCAAGCCAATTGAGTCTGCTCTGCCATTTGATGAGATTACAGTTGATCTGATCATCCTGAACTTCATTTTTCTGCCTTTCGCCATAACCCTTTATTCCCTTACTGATTAAAAATCTATCTATCTCAGCTTTGAATATAGTGACCTGGCCTCAACAGGCCTCCTTTCTAAAGAATTTTGTGGGTTTTTCTTAGAGAAGAAATTCGTTATCATCTTTGTCTTAAATATGTAGACCATTTATTGTGGAAATATACAATCTAGAGTCTCCCACAAGCAGAAGTAATCTATCTCCATCTACCCTGTCAAGTCTTTTAAAAATCTTGTATGTTATTTTGATATTTTAATTTGATTTTTATTTTGATTCATTTTGGCTTTTTTAATCACCAAAAACACAAAGGAAAAAAAGCATGTGGTTTTTTCCAAACAGATTTGTGTTAACAGAACTTTTGGAAAGGCCTACACATATCTATCTTCCAGATTTATTACTGTAATACTATAATTTCAGTATTATAAGATCTTTATTTTGATTCATTTTTTGATTCACTTGTAGTCAATAATGCAAACACAAATAAAAAGTGAAATAAGACTACCAAAAAAAACACCTGGTTTTTTTTTTCAAACAGCATCATGTTAACATAGCTTTTGGACAGGGCTACTTGCGGATAGCTTAGGTTTTTTAATATGCTAAAAATAATAATATGCTTAAAGGGAAAGTTTTTCAACATCACTAATGAGATTTTTTTAAATTGTAGAGGAGAGTTTCTTTAAACATTGTTTACGGAGCTTTTGGAGAGGCATATGTGTGGACAGCTTTGGAGTGAGATTTTTGCAATCAGAAGATTGCAAGCTGTCTGCTGAATTCCTTTGAGGAATTGTTTTTAATTCAATTGTTCAGCTACGTGGTTGGTTTTATTTAAGATTTATGTGTTTGATTTTTTTAGCATGCTTAATATTAATTCGTTGGGTGAGGAAAGGTAATATATTTTATGTATAAGGTGCTATTGAAAGCTGATTTTTTTTTGACTTAACATCATTGAGGCCATACAAGACAGAGTTAGATGGCGAGTAGATTTAGAGAAGTGTTTACACAGCAGGATCAGTTACATAGATGGGTGTCTGTCCGGGCAGGTGAGAAGGTAGTTTAGAAGTCTCCTATGGCTATTTATCTCTCAAACAGATGCTCGGTTTTGGTTACTCTTGAAAGGGATAGTTTCTCAGAAGAAAATAGAAGAGGCAGTCAGATCTTGGGCACAAAGAATGAATCTCTCGTTAGGCAGTGTTTGACAAAATTTAAAAGAATAATTGTTGTAGGGGACTCTCCCGTCGAGAGCACTGACTGGCAGGAGATTCTATGGGAGTGAATATGAATGTAGGATAGTATGTTATTTTCTTGGTGCCAGGATTAAGGATATCTGAAAACGTTTGAAGTACATTGCTAAAGGGGAGAGTGAGAACCGTAAGTTATTGTATGGATTGGTAGGAATGACAGTTACTGAGAAGATTAAGGCTTTACAGAGCGAATATAAGAGCTTAGGTAGCAGATTAAAGAGCAGAACCTCAAAAGTAGTAATCTCTGGTTTAGTCCCCATGCCAAGCTCAAATGAGGGAAGGAATAAAAGGATAAAGGTAATAAAACACTACCTGTTAGCTATTGAAACGTTCAGGGATTTGGGTTCTTTAATCATTGGGATCTCTTCTGGGGCAGAGAAGATCTGCTCAAAAAGGATACATTTCACGGGTATTGTAACGGACCAATGTCCTCGTGAGGAAATTTGCTAATTCTATTGAGGGAGACTGTAAACTATTTGAGAGGAGGGATGGACGGATCTAGAAGAGATCTAGATGCAGAGTGACTAGAAAGATAGATGAAGTTGTTTTTGAAACTGTAAAAAATCAAATTAATTAGAAAAGACAGACAAGAGGCAGTCAGAGAACAAAGTAACAAAGGATTTTGAGAAGCTTTGTAGCCTGGTTGTGGATGAGGTTGTAGATTTGCTCGCCGAGCCAATGTATTTGGTTGCAGATGTTTCATTGCCCTGCTAGGTAACATCGTCAGTGCACCTCCATTGAAGCGTTAGTGTTCTATCCCGCTTGTTATTTATATGCTTCAGTTTGCTGGGGTGGTTGGCAATACTTCAAGTTCTGTTTTTCAGTGGTTTGTATATCCGTTCCAGCTCAATATGTTTGTTGATGGAGTTCTGGTAGGAATGCCAGGCCTCCAGGAATTCCATGGCATGTCTCTGTTTGACTCATGCTGTTATGGATGTGTTGTCCAAGTTGAATTTGTGTTCTTCTTTGTCTGTGTGCATTTAGACCAGTGAGAATTGGTCATGTCTCTTAGTGGCTAGTTGGTGTTCGTATATCCATATTGCCAGTTTTCTTCCAGTTTGGCCTATGTAATGTTTCTCACAGTCCTTGCTTGGTATTCTGATGAAGGGTCTAGGCCCGGAACATCAGCCTTCCTGCTCCTCTGATGCTGCTTGGCCTGCTGTGTTCATCCAGCTCTACACCTTGTTATTTTGTATATTATGTTTATTTTATTGGTTGTGGATATTGCATCCTTTATGTTCATCAGTAGCCATCGCAAGGTGGTTATTGGTTTGTGGGCTACTCTGATAATTAGGGGTCTGAGTCATCTTGTGGTCATCTGTGTCTCTGAAGTGTGGTACAGTGACTAGTGTGTCTGGTCATGTCGTCTTGTTGTGGTCTGTCATGGAGGTAATGGTAGATTGTACTAAGTAATGGCAGAAGTAACTGAAGAATTAAACTACATTTATTTCAATGCAACGGGTATTACAAGTAAGACTGATGAACTCATGGCATATTTGGGAACGTGGGATTGGGATGTCACTGCTAATAGAGAAACTTGGCTGAGGGCTGGACAGGACTGGCAGGTCAATATTTCTGGTTTCAGATGCTACTGGAAGGATAGAAAGGGAGGCAAAAGAGGAGGAGAAATGATATTTTTGATTTGGAAGGAAAGCATTACTGCTGTAAGTAGAGAAGATATTTCTAAAAAAATTGTCAAGTGAAAATCTATGGGTTGAAGTTACAACTAAGAAAGGAATGATCACCTTGATGGGATTGTATTATAGACTCCCCAGTAGTCAGACAGAAGTGGAGGAACAAATATGTAGAGATATCTTAGACAAATATAAGAATAATAAGGTTGTAATAATATGTGATTTTAATTTTCCAACATGGATTGAGACAACCAGAGTGTTAAAGATTTGGATGGTGAAGAATTTGTTAAATGTATTCAAGAACATTTTCTTTATTAATATGTAAATGTTTCGACTAGAGAAGGAGCAAAACTTGACCTTCTCTTGGGTGGTAAGACAGGACGAGACTTCAGTGATAGTAAGGGAATACTCTGGATCCAGTAATCATATGTATTTTAAAACAAATACATTATGGAAAAGGATACACCTTCCATAAAAGTTGAAGCTTTTAATTGAGTAAGGCAAATTTAATGGTATGAGACAAGAACTTTGAAATGTTGTTTGGAGTAGTCAGTTCGGAGGTAAAGGGATGTCTGATAAATGGGAGGCTTCAAGTGTGATAATGAGAGTTCAGAGTCATTATGTTCCTATTAGAGTGAAAGGTAAGGCTGGTAGAATTAGAGAACAATGGATGAATAAAGATATTGAGGCTCTAGCCAAGAATAAAGAGTCATACATTAGAAACAGATAACCGGGTTTAAATGAACATTTTAAATAAACCTACATAGATCCCTGAAAGTTGTCACCCAGGTTGATAGGGTTGTTAAGAAGGCATACGGTGTGTTAGGTTTTATTGGTAGAGGGTTTGAGTTTCGGAGCCATGAGGTCATGTTGCAGCTGTACAAAACTCGGGTGTGGCCGCACTTGGAGTATTGCGTACAATTCTGGTCGCCGCATTATAGGAAGGATGTGGAAGTATTGGAAAGGCTGCAGAGGAGATTTACCAGGATGTTGCCTGGTATGGAGGGAAGGTCTTAAGAGGAAAGGCTGAGGGACTTGAGGTTGTTTTCGTTAGAGAGAACAAGATTGAGAGGTGACCTAACAGAGACATACAAGATGATCAGAGGATTAGATAGAGTGAGCGCCTTTTTCCTCAGATGGAACTGGCTAACACGAAGGGACATAGATTTTAATTGAGGGGTGATAGATATAGGACAGATGTCAAAGGTTTTTTACTCAGAGTAGTAAGGGCATGGAATGCCCTGCCTGCAACAGTAGTAGACTTGCCAAGTTTAAGGGCATTTAAATGGTCATTGGATAAACATATGGATAATAATGGAATAGTATTGGTTAGATGGTCGGTGCAACATTGAGGGCCGAAGGGCCTGTACTGCGCTGTAGTGTTCTATGTTCTTTTGAACAACAGGAGGAGTGTAGGGGCATTCTAAAGAGGGCATACAACACAGCCTTGGCAAATAAGGATTCTACAAGTATATTAAGAGTGAGAGAGAAAGTAGAGATAGAGTAAGCCCCTCCCCCCCCTCCCCCAAGATCAAAGAGGTAATCATTGTGTTGAGCCTCAGGAGATGGGAAGAATATTAAATGATTATTTTGTCAGTTTTTACTGTGGAGAAAGAAATGGAGGCTAAAGAACTCAGGGAAACAAATATGAATGCTTTGAAAACATTTCACATTACAGAAGAGGTGGTGCTGGAGGTCTTACAAAATATAAAAGTGGATAAATCTCTACGATCTGATCTAGCAATGTCCCAGGACATTGTGGGAAATTAGGGACAAAATTGCAGGGCCCTTGCAGAAATATTTGTATCATCTACAATTATGGATGAGGTATGGGATGACTGGAGAGTGGCTAATACTGTGCCTTTGTTTAAGAAGGGATGTAAGGAAAAGCCAGGGAACTGCAGACCAATGAGTTTGATTTTGGTGGTAGCTGAGTTACTAGAGGTGATTCTGAAGGATAGAATTTATATGCATATGGAGAGGCAAGGAATGATCAGGGATAGTCAACATGGTTTTGTGCCTGGGAAATCATGTTTCACAAACTTGAATGAGTTTCTTGAGGAAGAACCAATAAAATTGAGGGCAGAGTGATAGACATTGTTTACTTGGACTTCAGTGAAGCCTTTGACAAGGTTCTGCATGATAGACTGATTAGTAAATTTAGATCACATGGGATTCAGGATGAGTTTACCAATTATAATCAAAACTGGCTTAATGGCAGGACATAGAGAGTGATGGAGGAGTCTTTTCAGGCTGGGGTGGCCCAAAGGCGCAGTGGTTAGCACTGCCAACTCACCGCACCAAGGACCCATGTTCGATTCCAGCCTCAGACAACTGTCTGTGTGGAGTTTGCACATTCTCCCCATGTCTGAGTGGGTTTCCTCTGGGTGCTCTGGTTTCCTCCCACAGTCTAAAGATGTGCAGATTAGTGGACTGACTGTGCGATAATAGCCCATAGTGTTTGGGGACATGCAGTCTATAGGTGGATTAGCTGTGGGAAATACACAGTAACAGGGATTGGCTCGGATGCTGTTTGGAGGGTTGTTGTGGACACAATGGGCCGAATGGCCTGCTTCCACACTGTACGGATTCTGTGATCTATGACAGGAGGCCTGAAACCAGTGGTGTTCCACAGGGATCAGTGCTGTATCCACTTTTGGTTGTCATTTATATAAATGGTTTAGATGAGAAAACAAAAAGTTAGTAAGAATATCAAAGGTTCTCTCAAATCTTCTCAAAACTAGCTAATATCAAAGGTTAGTAAGTTTACAGATGACACCAAAATTGGTGATTATAGTGGAGAGTGAAGGGGTTATCTCAGATTTCAAAAGATCTTGATCAACTGGGTCAACCGGTTGATGAGTGGCAAATGAAGTTTAACTTGGATAAATTTTGGTAAAACAAACAAGGGCAAGACTTATACAGTTACAGGTGGGGCTTTGGGTTGTGTTGTAGAACAGATGGATTGAGGAGCTCAGGTATATAATTCCTTGAAATTTGCATCACATGTAGACAGGGTAGTTAACAAAATGTTTAGCATGCTTGCCTTCGCTGCTCAGACCTTTGAGTATAGGAGTTGGAATGTCATGTTGGTGTTGTACAGGATATTAGTGAGATGTCTTCTGGAACTTTGTGTCCAGTTCTGGTTGCCCTGTTATAGAAAGGATATTAGTAAGCTAGAGAGGATTTAGAAAGGTTTCCCAAGATTTTCCCAGGATAAGATTTGAGTTATAAGGAAAGGCTAAATAGGCTGGGACTTCTATCACTAGATCATAGGTTAAGCGGTGACCTTACAGATGTTTATAAAATAATGAGGGCCATAGATAAAGTGAATGGTAGTGTCCTTTCCCTCAGGTGGGTGGTTTCAAGATTAGGGGACATAATTTTAGGTGTGAGGAGAGAGATTTTAAAAAAGACATGAGGGGCAATTCTTTTACACAGCGAGTGGTTCATGTGTGGAATGAATTTCCAGAGGAAGTGGTGGATACAGTTACAATGTTTAAAATACATTTGGATAAATACATTAAGTAGTACTTAGAGTGATATGGGCCAAGAGCAGGCAGATGGGACTAGATTGGTTTGGGTTTATAGTCAGCATGGACTGGTTGGACCAAAGAGACTGTGTTTCCATGCTGCCTGATGCTACATATGTTTCAATAAGATCGCTTTACATTCTTCTATATTCTGATGAGTACAAACCCAATCTGCTCAACCTCTTCTCTGAACCTTCTGTATATAGACTGTATTTCAGACAATCTTTCCTTTAGAAAAGGTATCCAAAACTCTTCACAGCTGTTGTCTGACTAGAATGTCGTATAGTTTTAGCACAACCTTGCTACTTTTACAGTCCATAGGTGTGAGGCTGGAAAGGCGCAGCAGGTAAGTCAAAATTTTGGGCTGAAACCCGTTGTCATGACAGACACCTTAATACCTCACTCTACCACAAGCCTACGGATAACCTCATGATGCTGCACTTCTCTAGCTTCCACCCTAAACATATTTTAAAAAAAGCCATCTCCTACACATACACAAAATCTGCTTAGATGAGCAGGAATTAGACAGACATCTGAAGGTGTTGAAGGATGCCCTCATAAGAACTGAAAATAAAGCTCAAATCCTTGATCACCAGTTCCAATGAGCCACAGCGAAAAACTGTAATGACCTGCTCAGAAGACAGACACAGGATACGATTGATAGGGTACATTTTGTCATCCAGTACTTCCCTGAAGCAGAGAAACCACTCCATGGTCTTCACAGCCTTCAACACATTATTGATGGTGATTAACATTTCGCCAAAATCTTTCCCACGTCTCCACTTCTCGCTTTCAAACGACAACCAAACCTTAAACAGACCGTTGTTTGTAGCAAACTACCCAGCCATCAGGGCAACATCGACCGCCACATCACAACAGCGCAGAGTCGCTGAGTAGAGGCTGATAGTCAAGTTTGGTATCAATGAGAACAACTTCAACACACTATACAATCTCACACAAGCATATATATATATACACACACACACACACAAACACCGTCTCACACAAAAATACTCCCTTACACTCTCTTTCAAGCACGCACACGCGGATACACTCTCTTTCTCACACAGGCACACAAACTTTCTCTCTCTCTGACATGCGCACACACACACACACACACACGCACGCACGCACGCTCACATACACACAATCTCTCTCACACACGCACATGCACGCTCTCTCTCGCACACTCACACAATCCTACAATCTCTCTCTAACACGTACAGAATCCCTCTCTTTCACACAATCTCTCTCGTGTGCGCGCGTACACACACGTCCGTCCGTCCGTCCATCCATCCATCAATCAATCATTTGTAGGTACAGTCAATTTTGCTCAGAAAACACACAAGTTGCCGGCAGAGTCAATGGGCCATTTTATAAATGCGTGCTCCGGAAATAAAACCAGTTTGACTCCAGGTTAAAACACAAATTTACTCAAAGCCCCACACCACAAATGCATTACCTGACCAGAGATGTCACCTCTTGTACCCACTGAAAAAACTTTTAGTTATCACAGGGCAGTGATTTGAAAGAAATCCTGGTATTTGCACTTTAATCAATTAGAACCAGCATCTCCTTTCTAACTGATTGAAGATTTGTCAGGGGGCAGTCAGCCAGCCATTGTAGGTTTACTCAATACGTTCAGATCAATTGTACATTCCTTTGATCTTTCACATATAAATTCTGTGTTTCCTCTCTCGTCACACCTGAGCAAGGAGCAACGCTTAAAAAGCCAGAGGTATTCCCATAAAACCGTGGGACTACAATCTGGTGTCCTGTGATTTTTGACCCTTTCCAGCTTCACACCTATAAACGTCGAATTCCAGCATCTGCAGTCCTTATCGTCTATAACTCGCTACTTTTATACACCATTTCCTTTGAAATAAATATGGCAGTGGGTGATGACACTGGCTCCCTCTGGGAACATTACCACTGCGGTACACGAGCCACAGTTTGCCTTTTAGCTTCGTTTTTGTGGTTCTCCGCAACAGTCAGCGTTATCTGTCATCGTCCTGATCAGATGGGGTCGCTGTGGTTCCTCCCGGACAGCGGCTGGCGCCGTGGCTTCTCCCGGGCCGGTGGTGGCGCTGTCCTTGGAGGTCTGCCGGATTTGTCTATCGTGCTGGAAAAGCAGCGGCGGACGTTCGGTAAGTGTGTGCCGGGGTGTGTATGTGGGCGGCGGGTGGAGTGGAAGGATATCGTGGGAATAGTTGTTGTGATGTGGGCTGACTGGCAGCTTGTCTTCGTCACAAGAAAGGCTGGATTCAGCTGGTGCTAAGATCTGAAAGAGGCCGGAGAGCTGAGTCGGTGGAACAGGAGATGGTGCGAGAAATAGGCCAGGTTTTAGTTTGATGAAAAAAAACTCCAAAAGGAAGGTTAATATTCCAGTAAAAACGTCAGTTGCTTGTTTGGAACTTGTTGGACGGTGTTTATAGTTGGATCAGGGCCATTAAGCTTTACTGCATTTGGCGGAATCTCATGTTTCACTGTTTACAAAACTGGACTGTTTTTATTTCCAAGTAAATAGGTTACTCCCCATTATAATGAAATGTGAGGCTGGATGAACACAGGCCCAGCAGCATCTCAGGAACTCAAAGGCTGACGTTTCGGGCCTAGACCCTTCATCAGAGAGGAGGATGGGGTGAGGGTTCTGGAATAAATAGGCAGAGAGGGGGAGGCGGACCGGAGATGGAGAGAAAAGAAGATAGGTGGAGAGGAGAGTATAGGTGGGGAGGTAGGGAGGGGGTAGGTCAGTCCAGGGAAGACAGACAGGTCAAGGAGGTGGGATGAGGTTAGTAGGTAGGAGATGGAGGTGCGGCTTGGGTTGGGAAGAAGGGATGGGTGAGAGGAAGAACAGGTTAGGGTGGCAGAGACAGGTTGGACTGGTTTTGGGATGCAGTGGGTGGAGGGGAAGAGCTGGGCTGGTTGTGTGGTGCAGTGGGGGGAGGGGATGAACTGGGCTGGTTTTGGGATGCGGTGGGGGAAGGGGAGGTTTTGAAGCTTGTGAAGTCCACATTGATACCGTTGGGCTGCAGGGTTCCCAAGCGGAATAGGAGTTGCTGTTCCTGCAACCTTCGGGTGGCATCATTGTGGCACTGCAGGAGGCCCGTGATGGACATGTCATCTAAAGAATGGGAGGGGGAGTGGAAATGGTTTGCGACTGGGAGGTGCAGTTGTTTATTGCAAACCGAGCGGAGGTGTTCTGCAAAGCGGTCCCCAAGCCTCCGCTTGGTTTCCCCAATGTAGAGGAAGCCACACTGGGTACAATGAATGCAGTATACCACATTGGCAGATGTGCAGGTGAACCTCTGCATAATGTGGAAAGTCATCTTGGGGCCTGGGATAGGGGTGAGGGAGGAGGTGTGGGGGCAATTGTAGCATTTCCTGCGGTTGCAGGGGAAGGTGCCGGGTGTGGTGGGGTTGGAGGGCAGTGTGGAGCGAACAAGGGAGTCACGGAGAGTGTGGTCTCTCCGGAAAGCAGACAGGGGTGGGGATGGAAAAATGTCTTGGGTGGTGGGGTCGGATTGTAGATGGCGGAAGTGTCAGAGGATGATGCGTTGTATCTGGAGGTTGGTGGGGTGGTGTGTGAGAACGAGGGGGATCCTGTTGGGGCGGGGTGTGAGGGATGTGTTGCGGGAAATGCGGGAGACGCGGTCAAGGGCGTTCTCGACCACTGTGGGGGGAAAGTTGCGGTCCTTGAAGAACTTGGACATCCGGGATGTGTGGGAGTGGAATGTCTCATTGTGGGAGCAGATGCGGCAGAGGCGGAGGAATTGGGAATAGGGGATGGAGACTGAGAGGTCCCGATCTCCAGCACATCCCTCACCTTCCTGGACCTCTCAGTCTCCATCTCAGGCAACCAGCTTATAACTGATGTCCATTTCAAGCCCACCGACTCCCACAGCTACCTAGAATACACCTCCCACCCACCCTTCTGCAAAAATTCCATCAGAGAACGCCCTTGACCGCATTTCCCGCAACACATCCCTCACACCCCGCCCCCGCCACAACCGCCCAAAGAGGATCCCCCTGCACATCTGCCAATGTGGTATACTGCATCCACTGTACCCGGTGTGGCTTCCTCTACATTGGGGAAACCAAGCGGAGGCTTGGGGACCGCTTTGCAGAACACCTCCGCTCGGTTCGCAACAAACAACTGCACCTCCCAGTCGCAAACCATTTCCACTCCCCCTCCCATTCTTTAGATAACATGTCCATCATGGGCCTCCTGCAGTGCCACAATGATGCCACCCGAAGGTTGCAGGAACAGCAACTCCTATTCCGCTTGGGAACCCTGCAGCCCAACGGTATCAATGTGGACTTCACCAGCTTCAAAATCTCCCCTTCCCCCACCGCATCCCAAAACCAACCCAGTTCGTCCCCTCCCCCCACTGCACCACACAACCAGCCCAGCTCTTCCCCTCTACCCACTGCATCCCAAAACCAGTCCAACCTGCCTCTGCCTCCCTAACCTGTTCTTCCTCTCACCCATCCCTTCTTCCCACCCCAAGCCGCACCTCCATCTCCTGCCTACTAACCTCATCCCACCTCCTTGACCTGTCCGTCTTCCCTGGACTGACCTATCCCCTCCCTACCTCTCCACCTATACTCTCCTCTCCACCTATCTTCTTTTCTCTCCATCTTCGGTCCGCCTCCCCCTCTCTCCCTATTTATTCCAGTACCCTCACCCCATCCCCTTCTCTGATGAAGGGTCTAGGTCCGAAACGTCAGCTTTTGTGCTCCTGAGATGCTGCCGGGCCTGCTGTGTTCATCCAGCCCCACATTTCATTATCTTGGATTCTCCAGCATCTGCAGTTCCCATTATCACTGATACAATTACTCCCCATTATCACCTGTTAGTCCGAGGGCAGAATGTCTTGTGGAGTTTCCATATCCGTATGCTCCATCTCAAGGTATTTCTACCTCTTTGGACAGGCAGGCTTTTCAAATATTCCAATTCAGTGGAATCTCTTTTGAAGCTTTCATTATTTTTGTTGAACGATTTTGTTTACAAGATTCGGATCAGAGGTTTAGGGCAGTGTTTGATAAGTACAATGGCAAC
Organism: Stegostoma tigrinum; assembly: GCF_030684315.1. Taxonomy (NCBI): domain Eukaryota; kingdom Metazoa; phylum Chordata; class Chondrichthyes; order Orectolobiformes; family Stegostomatidae; genus Stegostoma; species Stegostoma tigrinum. The sequence goes on along the minus strand of NC_081368.1, from coordinate 40,857,895 downwards.
TTGTATTTATTTAACACTTTTAGTACTTTAAATCATTTCAAAGTGCTTAGTGTAATTAGATGATTGACATTAGAATATTGGCATTGAGGCAAAAGAGGCAATATTGGAATAGGTAGTCAAAGTTTGATTGAAGAAGGAGGTTTGATCGAATATCTTAAAAGAGGGGAAATGGGCATGGGGTTTCTGATAGGCTTTCTGATACCTATGGCCTAGATTGGGGTCAGCAGAGTTTTAATGGAATTGCGCAAATAATGGCAATAACTGCAAAGAAGATGGATATGTTCCAATGAAGAGTTGTTAAAGCGATTGTAGGGCTCTTGGAGGATGCAGTTGCGGAATTAATAACGAGGAACGGAGAAATGGCAAATAATTTAATCCAGTGTTTTGCATTGGATCTAATGCCGGAGATCATTCTTTGACTGCAACTGTATAGGTAAGAATGGAATTAGAGAAAGACAGACCAACTCACCTGCGCAGTGGAGGTAAGGTGTTCGAGGATGTTCTAGTTTTCTGTGTATCAGACAGGTTTGAAACAATGACTATGGCCTCAACTATGGAACAGTAGCATTTGTGAATGTTATAGGAAGATGCCAGAAACCTGGTGTAGAGTTGTGAGAAGGATGGCAGTGCATTAGAAGGTGACAACATGTGTGGAGATTTTAAGAAAAATAGGTTGAGGATGGGGTAAAGGTTTGCAAGTATAGAGTGAAGGGTGAGTGTAAAAAATTCAGGGAGATGGTGCGTTTAAAAGTTTGGATAAACTATCCATGGCAAGGTAACTAATCATGCTTAACAAGGTGGATGAACACAGCAGGCCAAGTAGAATCATAGGAGCAGGAAAGCTGTTGTTTTGGGCCTAGACCCTCTAAGAGAATTTGGTTGGTTGAGAGCATATTGAGAATAGAGTCAAGAGAAAAGGAGGTAGGTCTTGTAACTTGGAAAAAAGTGAGGGCAATAATTTTTTTTTCAGTTCGGTCATGGGATATGGGCATTGCTGGTTTGGTCAGTGTTTATTGACAGTCCTGGTTGTCATTTAAGAAGTTGTTGGTGAACTGTCTTCATGAACTACTCAAATCCATTTGGTAGAGATTGACTCTCAATATTATTAAAGAGCAAGTTCCAGGATTTTCACCCAGCAACACTGAAGCATCAGCAAAATATTTCCAAGTCAGAGTGACTTGGTGAATGGTTTAGAATGGAAGTTGTGAGTGATGGGTATTTACTACTTTTGTACTCCATGTTAGTGGTCATGGGTTTGAAAGAGCCTTGGTGAATTTTTGTCGTGCATCCAGTAGATGGGACGCTGCTACTTAATGCCTGAGGTAGACAAAATGAACGTTTGTGGATATGGTGACAGTCAAACAGGATACTTTGTCCTGATGCTGTTAAGTGCCTTAAGTAAAATTGGAACTCACTCATCCAGGCAATTGGGAGTATTCCATCTCACCTCTGAATTGTTGATAGTGGACAGGCTTTATGAAATCAGAAAGTGAATTGCTTGTTGTAGGATTCATAGTCTCTGACTGTTGTGGCCACAGTATTATATGGTTAGATAATTCAGTTTCTGGTCAATGATAAATTCCATGTTGTTGATAGTGGGGAATTAACAGACTAATTCAGAGGTTGCACATAACAAACTGTAGCGTGAAGTGAGTCCACTAGAACAAAGCTCAGACAACAAAGATAAGAGATGGTACAGGTGAGGGAATAATCAGAGTGACACAAATTTAGGAACTCATTGCAGTTGTGTTTATTGAATTTGGAAGCATTGATGGGAGTGCTTAGTAATGAAGAAAGATTCCCACTGGAGTTAGATTGTGTAGAAACTCTGGATAGTATAGATTATTATGATTGTCTTCTATTGAATCAATGTTAACATTTTTTAGTTCACTTGACAGCTTTTCAAAAACATGTTCATTTCAATCTAGTAAATGTTCATTTTTAGCTTGAAGAATAACTTCTGATAAATTGATTCAAATAATTGACTTTGGATTCTGACATAATTAACCAATTCTATTATCTCGTTCATCACTCCCCTGCCACCTCTACCTCCTGTGCCATCTCAGTCTGTCCTTTCAGGGTCATGCCTCTCATCCCCAACTTCTCATATCATTCTCCCTTCTATATCATCCTACGTCACATCCCTTCCTGTGTCATCCTTATCCCATGCCATTTCAGTTTTCCCATTGGAACTCGCTCATGTCATCTCCTTTCTGCCACATTTCCGTCTTTACTCTGACCCCAAGCACCACTTCAGGCTATGCAGTTAATATTCAATAGGATCAATTCTGTTTGACCTAAGTGTTAAGCAGCACTTACAAAGTAGAACAAGATCCCAAATTACTCCTTAATACAGAGGGCTGAGAGGGATACAGCATGTACTTCCAGGCTGCTTTTGCTGCTGTTTTAGCTGCCAACTGAAAACACACTCATTGCTGAGATTTTTCTTGGTAACTCTTGCATGTACTTGTTTCCCAGCTACTGTCCATTGCCATCACTGGAGGCAGCAAGATGAAACTTGGGATTTCTTGCTAATTTCCCTCAACTATTAACAAATAAGAACTATTTTTCATATCTATCTGGGAGAATCTACAACACCTCTTTCTCTGTCTTTCTCATTCCCTCCTTCCATCTTTTAATGTAGTCAGTGACATATCACCTGCTGGTGGTTACATATTTGCCACCTGGTCTAATCTTCCCCACATCAATCTGTCTCCTTGCGGGCGCCACATAGCCTACCAAATAAAACCGCAGTTATGCCTGACAGAACAAAGCAGTTTGGATTCACAAAAAATACAGTTATTATTGCTATAGATATGCTGCATTCTTGATTCTTTAACCAAATCAAAAAATTACATTTATGTTGAATTTTGTTTTGGTATCTCTATGCCCATTTATATCTGTTGTGCTGTCTTTTAAATTACTAGACATTGTTTAGTGTTAATAATGACTAAATCTACATTTTTTTAGTCGCACACATTATAATTAACGTTCACTTTTTAAATGATTTATAAAAGGTAGAAACTGCAGAGCCCACCTTGTTAAATCCTGAGACTCCAGTTGCAAGACACAATCTTGACCCTGTTGTAAAGATTTAATGAGAGTTGAACATTGATTTTGTCAGAGCCTGAGAATGATCCTGGAATAGAAGTGGGCTTTGCCCATGTAACCAGAACAGGGCCTAGTGAAGAAATCCCATTTATTGAGAGAACTTGTTTTCTGAACTAAATAGGAACATCATTTAAATTGATTTTCTTTGGGATCTGGATGGAAGAGGAGCTGGAAGAGAAGATACATGAGGATCTCGACCTGGACTGAAAAAACAGCAGTTGCTCAGGTTTGAAATTAATTTAGCAATAGTGTATAGAAATCTATTGGCTGAGTTTTTTGGCAAATGCCAAATAGAGTTAACTTTGGCAGGGTGAGCCTGCATTTCACCCAAATAAAACTAAACATTGTTTCATCAATTAATCAAATTTTGGATGTTTTGTTGACCTGTAGGACTGGTACTCCACAGGCATTCCCTTTTTTTTATTGCTTCCAAGGTTCGAGGATCTGACATTAATGAGATCAAAATGGGTGAATCTTATCAGTGTGGAATTTTGATTTCCTCCACTATTCGGCAGATTAGCATTTCTGAAATAATGAGTTGACTTTTATTATCATAATTTCTCAAATGTTTGCTCCATGAAGCTCTCTGAGTGTCCTCCCTTAGATCTGAACTTCTAAGAGAAATGGGTTTGTTTTATTTTGACATGTCTAGAAGTTTATGTGCTTCAGGAGACAGTGAAGTGGTTAAATATAGGGTTTCCTGTGAGATTGAGTTATTTTCTTGTTCAAAAGAATTACTTTTTGTATTAATGTTTTCTAGAGTTTCTATAATGCTGCACAGTCTGGGAGGCATTCTTCCACATGTTGGGAATATCTCCACCTTGTTTTTGACCATGTGGATATTTGCATTTTGGTTGAATTTCTATCACTTCAAATTGTCCGTCCATCTCAAGTTGGAGCGTTTTCAACACAGTTTAGAAATCTGCCATTTCTTTTGAGGTAAATGGAAATAGCTTCAGATTTCTGCAGAACAGAATGGTTGTGGTAGTTTCTATAACAGATCTTGCGGAGGCAGTGCATGAAAGAGAGTGGTAGGTGAATCTTGAATTCTTCAAAATTGGTTCATATTTCACCCACACAACCTTTCTTTCTCCAATCTAGTAGGTTTCACCATCCTATCATTCCATGAAATTGATCAATTTGGTCTACTGCTCCACCAATTCTGATATTCAAGGAAACAACAGCAATTATTGAGACTTCTAAAATTTTTTACAAGATGTGAGCATTTGATGTGAAACCTGACATTTTTTGCCCTTGAGCTGATAGCATCTCTAAGACATTTCGGAGGCTAGTTAAGAGTTAGCTCCATTGCTCCTGGTCTGGAGATACAAGCAGGCCAGACCAGGTGAAGTCAACGGATTTCCTTCCCTAACAGACAGACTGAAAAATATTTTGCATTGCAGAACTATTAAGAGCATGAAACAATGAGATCATTTAAATTCCCCGACAGGGGGACTTACTTTTGCTCTTATTTTTAGAAAGTGGATTGGTAGTGTCTGAAGATGTCTGACTCAGACAGTGACGAGGATCATGAGCAACCATTCTCTCTCACTGGCTTTCTGTTTGGGAACATCAATGAGGATGGACAGTTGGAGGATGATAGTGTTCTTGACAAGGTAATGTGTATTTTCGTTAACATTGCAACAGCATAGGAAGTTGCTAAGAATGTACTTTAGAGAGCAAAATTAATTTTCTTAACAGGCATATAATTTCACTATGGCTGTCCAAGCTATTTTTTGATCATTACATCCTCAAACTGAAAGAGCATTGTATAAACTATTGTGTAAGTTGCAAGCAGTTAATGTCCAATGGCTTAGATTTCATTGTGTAACAGCCTAAAAAGTTTTTTCAGAGACGTAAGTTCTAGTAAAAAAAATTATATAATCCTGATTTGTAAAAAGAAGTTGCCAGAGTTGCTTTCAATGTATAGTTTATCGCAGCCTCAATGTAACACAATTTCTACAGTCTGCAGAGTATAATTCTCTTCTACAAATCTCCTCATAGAAACCTACTGCTTAAAATTTTATTTTATCACTTTGGAGTACCACTGCAGTTGACAAAACCCGTTCACCACAGCAGTATAGGACTGCTGGATTATTTTGAGTTGTCACTGACATACACCCATTTTACACATTTGTGTGTCTGGAATTCAGCTCTGCTTTAGTAGTTTAACCAATTAAGTGGTATTTCTCACATTGTCATTCAGAAGACTTTACCCAACACTTCTGTTACTCTGTCTTTGTTAAACTTCATAAGTTGCTTATGCCCCAGTGAAATTATTTTAAGAGTTTGGATTTTCTTTCAGATCCTCTGTGTCCTCTGCATTTGAATCAAAATCCAAGTGTGTCTGTGCCATTGGCCTGGCCACCATTTGTTGCCCATCCCTAACTGCGCTTGAGAAGGTGGTGGTGAGCTGCCTTCTTGAATGACTGCAGTCCATGTGGAGTGATTTTACCCTGCAATACAAGTAGTTCCAGTAACGGGTAATACTTTAGAATACAGTTTAACTGTTCAGGGTTGTATGTGGCCTGGGCAAGGAGCTTGTAAATGATAGTGTTTCCCTATGTGTGCTGTCTTTCTAGGTGGTAGATGGATTTGGCAGGTACTGTGAAAGAAAGCTTGGCAAGTTGTTGCAGTGCATCTTATAGATTGTAGACAATTGTGCCAACTGTACATCCATTGGGTTGGAAGTGGGGACATTTGAATATAGTGGATAGAATGGTGATCTGTACGGCTGCTTTGTCCTGGATGGTGTAGTGCTTCTTGAGTGTAGCTGCAGTAACAATCATCATAGCAAGTGGACGGTATTCTGCCACACAGCTGACTTGTAGTTTGTGGAATTGATTTGGAGGCTCTGGAGATGAGTTGATTACCACAGAATTCCTAACCTCTGACACATTCTTGTAGTCATCATATTTATATGGCCATCCCACATTCTGGTCAGTTGTGAGCTCCCACTTCATTCTTCATTTAGAGCCTTTCTCTACCTGAAAAGCTCTGTAGAAGAATAAGCAACTGGATTACTGGATAGAACTCTGTGGTAATGGAACACTATTTTGACAATGAAAAGCCAAAGCAGATCAACCCTATCTCCAAGCAGAAACACATCCTTGACTGGCCTTGAACACCATACTATTTTTCCGTGTTTATTGGGACCAATATTGAAAGCACACTTCACTTTACAATAAAGAAATGAATATATAATTGAGAGGGAGAGAGCAAGATAAAATGTTTTCCAAATTTATTTGCAGTTTCAGTGTAATCACTCCTCTCCATGTGACGTTATTTTCACTGACTCATCTATTTGATCAGAAAAATTGTCATTTCATTGCTGTGACTTGTTCATTTCTGACTAATCCATGCCACTTTTCGTGAGTTATAATGTGTTCACTGTCTTTACACAGGAGTCAAAAAAGCATTTGGATGGTTTGGGGACACTGGGTCTTGGGACTCTCATCAAAGAAATCACAGCCAATGACGATGATGCAGTGGAGTCTGATGAAAGGAGCAGCAATGCGGAGGGTAAGCAATGACTTTCCATAAAATGATTTCAAAAGGTATACAGTAAAGTCATATTTATCCAGTACCCAAACATCAGGAATTCTGATGGAACTGGCGATCAGAAAGTTGTTCAGATTTCACACAAATGTTTTTCCATAGTATAACAGTCTGGGATTCAAAAGGGAAAATCAGCATTATCACCTCCTGAAACTTTACCAAGGCACAGCGATTGATTTATCGGGACCGAAGCAAGTTTTCTCACGCCAGGAACTAATTATTCGGTCATGTTTCTCTTTCTCCCTCACTCTCTCCTTTTGATCAAAATCTCAGAGTGTATTCATGACTGTTCCTGACTGCTTGTTTTTAAAACTCATGTTCATCTTCTGGCAGCAATGATCCATGTTCTGTCAGCCATCACAGGTATTTCTCCTATAACTGTCAGTCAAAGATGTGTAGTTTAGCTGGATATGCCATGCTAAATGTGGAATTACAGGTATAGTGTAGGGGTCAGTGCAGACTAGATGGACCTGAATGGCCTTTTTCTGCACTGTAGGGATTCTAAGATCCGTGTAACCCTTATTCCTCATTCCCTGCATGTGCCAAACACCATGGAGATTATTGGAATATATTTTGAATGTTGCACTCCTTGTGGGCCTTTTGGTGTGCCCTACATAAATTTCAGAATTCTGCAATTCATAGCCTGTCAGCTTGTGTCAACTTGAAACCTTAATCCTCATTTTCACTAGGAATTTGCGTTTCTCTTCTGTTGAAAGAATTTTCAGCCTTCCATTCTAATTTGTTCTCTTCATACTTTCAGCTCTAGGGCTGTACCACAGATGGACTGATCTTTAGATATCATACCTTTGCATTGTGGATCTCCTTATTAAATCTGCCAGTCTTGTCACCTTTTTTATTATCTACCAGACATATATTCAGCGACTATTCATTTACTTGGAGTTAAATTCCTGTAAATCATTTAATAATTATAAATATTTAATGACCTTTCCTCCTTCAGCTATAATCTCACCCTTACTTAGTCCAGTTACTCTCCATCAGCCCATTTGCTGTTGAAGTTGAAGGTACCCCTTTGAAATCTGCAGATTCAATTGTAATACTGTCCTAGCTGATTGCTGTTTCTTTTGATTCTGGCCTGATCCATTCCCTGCAGATTTCTTTCAAGTTGGTAATATTTGTGCATCTAATTCTCTCTCCTGTTTTTAATATTGTTCTTAAAATTACCTCTTGTGGCCTTCCCTCCTAATCTCTCTTCCTTTGATTTGGCATCCATTTTTCTTACAAGTATATGAACAAGGATCAAGAATAAATAATTTGGCTGTTCAAGCCTGCTTCACCATTCATTAAAATTAAGGCTGATCTGACTTTAACCTTAACTCTACATTCCTCTATACCCCTACTAATATTACATCCCTTTGGTAATCAAGATTCTGTCTATATCCGTCTAAAAAATATTTAAAGATTCTGCATCTGCTCCCGTTTGAGGAAGAGAATTCCAAAGAATCTCATAAATTTGAGAGAAATGTTTAATATGTTTAATCGGAGAGAAAAAATGTTTCCACATCTCTGTCTTTAATGGGCTACCATTTTATTTTTAACCGGTGTCCCCTAGTTTTAGTTTCTCCCAAAAGGGGAGACATCCTTTCAGGATCCACCTGATCAAGTCCCCTGAGAATCTTGTATTTCTTTTAAGTCACCCCGATGTTTCTGAGCTGCAGGGGTTACAGACCTACCCTGTCAAGCCTTTTCTCTTGAGATTTTAGTCCGGTAAACCTTCCCTGAGCTGCTTTCAATGCATTATCATCCTTCTGTCATTATGTTGACGAATACTGCAAACAGTACTCCAGATGTGGTCTCACCAGTGCTCTATAACTGAAGTGTAACCTCTCTACGCTTGCACATCAATTCCCTTCACAATAAAACACAACATTCTTTTAGTTTTTCTGATTACTTAGCATACCTGTAAACTAACTGTCTGTGATTCATTCTTTGGGGCACCCAGATTTCACTGCATCTCAGAGCTCTGTAACCTCTCACCTTTTAGATAGTGTTTTTCTCTTCTTCCTGCCAAAATGGACAGTTCCACACTTTGCTATATTGTGCTCCTTCTGTTAGGTTAAATGAATGAACAAAGATCTATCTATATCCCTTTTAGGCTTCTTATGTTCTCTTCACAAATCAGTTTCCAACCTAAGTTTGTATCGTCAGCAAATTTAGTGCATCCCTTCGCCTACATCATTTATATAAATTGTAAATAGTTGAGGCCCCACCAACAAACCCTGTGGTACGCTACTGACATCTGCCAGTCTGAAAAAGACCCATTTATTCCTACTATCCTTTCTCTTAGCCAGCCAATCTTCTACCCATGCCACTATGTTATCCCCAAAACCATAAGGATATATTTTCCACAATTACCTTTTATCAAATAACACTTTGTCAAATGACTTCTGGAAATCTGTGTACGATACATCCTTTGGTTTCCTATTATTTATAGCACAAGTTAGATCTTCAAAGAACTCCGATAAATTAGTCAAACATGATGTCCTTTTCACAAAAGCATGTTTGCTTTACCTGATTAGCAAGACCTAGTTCAAGTCCTCTGTAATAACGTTTTTAATAGCTTCTAACATTTTCCGTATGACAGATGTGAAACTTTTCTGTGAAATACTTAGGGAGCATGCAAATGCAAGACTAAACGCCATTCTCCTGAAAATCTGCAAGCAAGTCCAGAGCTACTGTATGTTATTCCTTGGCCCAAAGCAGCGCATTTAGCTGATATGTTTAATGATTGTTCTTATGCACGTAGGTTGGATTCAAAGTAAAGATGATGCCATTGATTACTCTGATATCAACGAGGTAGCAGAGGATGAGACACGCAGGTATCGTCAGGTGATGGGGAATCTTCAGCCACTAAGAAAACTGGGTAAACAAATTATTCTAAATACATTAACTAGCTAACTCTACTAACTAATACACTGAGTAGTGAAACCTGTCTTTTTATTGTTTGGCAGTGAAGTAAAGGTAAAGACTGAAAACATGCCTCTGTTACAACATATCTGTGATAAGTAATAGATTTAATGTGCAAAAGCTAGGATCAGTTGTTTGTGTTAAGGCTGCAGGTATGAGAGAAAGGGCTGGGGTAAGAAAAAAGTACCTAGAGAGTTTATGTAGGAATACAGGTGTATATGATATGTAATATTTCAAACATTTTGATTTTTCAGCTTCATTCTGATTTTCCCTAGTTATTGCCATGCTCTTGGAAATAGATTCCACACTTGGGCTTTGGTATTTTAGGAGAATTGCCAATGTTGTTACAGAAATTACATTTCTAAAATTGTTTAAAATGCTGATATTAATTGGAAATTGCCAGTTGGTTTAATTTAGAAGTTGTAATAACCTTTTAACCTGTCATGCTGACTTCAGAAAGCGATGATGATGATGACTATGATGCAGACAGTGAAGACGTGGACTCAAAGCTCATGCCTCCCCCTCCTCCACCGCCTCCACTGAATAAGGAGGAGTCAAATTCACAGGAAATAATTGGTGAGTTCAAAATAATTGTCTGTTAATTAAAGTGAGAAAGAACAGCTTGTTGAATACTCTTATGTTGATTTTTGACTTATTCAAATGGAATCAGATTATGGGCCAGTAATTGTAGTAGTGCTGGGCTGTACTGATATAACAATTCAGTTAGGCACCATAATTTCATTCAGTTGACAGGAACTTGAAACACTTCTGACCAAGGCATCCTGAACAGAATATTAGCCGCGTGGCGGTGGTGGGGGTAAGAGATAGCTAAAGTTTGCGCTAAAAATGAGAATCTTGAAGTACTTACTGCCCTTGTGGCTGGAGGAGAGCTTCATGTCTGGGCCTTTCCTGCACGGGGGAATTTTTCACACCATGTTAGTTCATGTGTCAGGATCAAATAATTATAAATGAATTCCATGTTCAGGAACTGAAGTTCTGATTAAATCTTTTATATTATCAAGAATAGTCGATATTTAAAATTAAACATGTGAAATAAACAAGTCAAACTCAAGATAAAATCTCTGGGGCAGATGAATTACAACAATGGATTCTGAAAATAACTTAGGCAAGAGAAAGCAGAGGCTTTATGACACTAATGTGTGTTGGAGATCTCACATCTGGCAGCTGGGACTGAGAGGAGGTGGTGGCATGGGGGCAATGTTGCTGGTAATTCAGAGACTTGGGTTCAAATCTCACCCTAGCATATGGTGGGATTTCATTTGAAAAGGAAAAATCTGGAATTAAATGTCAAATGATGAACATGAAACCACTGTTGATTGTTGTACAAAGACATCTGGTTTGCTGATGTCCTTGAGTGAAGGTAAACTGCCATCGTTTCCTTGTCTGACCTATATGTGACTCCAAGCCCACAGCAATGCAGTCGACTCACTACTGTCAGCTGAGATGGCCTGGCAAGCCACTCAGTTATTGCTAAAAATTTTCAAAAAAGAGAGTGAAAGTGGATGGACCAACTAACATCGATCTAGACACCAGAAATGCAAATGGTAAACTCAGCCCTGTCACCCTACAAAGTCCTCCTCACAAGATCTAGGAGCTGGTGCCAAATGTGGAAGGGCTGTCATACAGACTAGTCAAACAACAGCCTGACATACTCATGGAATTGTACTTTACAGACTATATCACAGTCAACACCATCAACGTCTCTGTCCGAAACGTCAGCTTTTGTGCTCCTGAGATGCTGCTTGGCCTGCTGTGTTCATCCAGCCTCACATTTTATTATCTTGGAATCTCCAGCATCTGCAGTTCCCATTATCTCTAACGTCTCTGTAAATGTTATTTTGCACCAGCAGGCCAGATCTAGAAGAGGTGGCAGGAAAATGGTACACAGTTTTGGAGGGAGTTGGCCTGGGAGTCTCCAAAACTAACTCTGTACCCGATGAAATCTCAAGTTATCAGGTCAAACATAGGCAAGGAGACCTCACACTGAATCATTCTCCCTGCCGCCCGCCCCCCCCCGCCACCTTTCCCAAAATGGACGTACATGGAATAGTGTAGGTTAGATGAGCTTCAGATTGGTATGACAGGTTGGCACAACATCGAGGGCCAAAGGGCCTGTACTGTGCTGTAATGTTCTATGTGCTCCTTCATGTTGAACTCCACTGAGGAAGCACTGAGGATGGCAGGAGAACCACATGTACTCTAGCTGGGGTTTTCAGTGTCCATCACCAAGAGTGATACAGAGTTGTAAGTGGGAATGTATTATCCTGTGACCAATTTATCATACTTGGTCACTATAATCTTGCCTCAGTGCAATCTTACCTGCAACGCACAGAGCCCAAGGTGCTTCAGTACAGTGATCATTACGCTATTTTAAATTTTATAATCAGTAAAAGGCATCTAATTGCAATTCTTCATGTAAGAAGAGCACAAAGTTGTCACGGGTGATTTTAGTCAGCCTGTTAACTGAACAGATCAGATGGGCAAGGGCAGTATGGAAGACAGATTCATAGAATATTCCTTGAATTGTTTCTTAGATCAGCACATTGCAGAATCTACCCAGGAATATACTATTTTGGATCTAGTCACGTAATAACATAGGATTAATAAGAGATGTTTCGGTTAAAGATTCTGTAGAAGTAGTGATCACAATATGGCAGAATTTCAACTTTATTTTCAGGGATAACAGCTCCATCTCAGACTGGTGTTTTCAACTTAAATAAGGACCAAAATAGAAATATGAAGTAGAGTTCTCTAAAGCAGGCTTGGAAAATAGAGAAAGGCAGTTTTACGAAGCCTCTTCTGTACCTTGATTAGACCACTGTTGGAATACTGCATATTGTTATAAAAAAATATAGAGGCACTGCAGAGATTAAAGAGAGGGTTTAGAAGGAAAGAAAGTCTGTCTTTGAGGGATAAAAAGTAGGCTTATGAGTGAGCTAATAGGAATCTTATTAATAAGAAAATGTTTTGATATGGTGGATATAGAATGAACGTGATCACTTATAGAGATGAAAAGTAGGGAGGTGAGTGTGTTGCCAGAGGAGGTGGTTGAAGCAGACACAGTAGCAGCATTCAAGAACCACCTGGACAAATACATGAATAGAAAGGCAGTAGAAGAATATAGATCCTGTAAGTAAAGACAGTTTTACTATGAAAGGTCAAAATGTGGCGGTGCAGGCTTGGAGGGCCGAAGGGCCTGTTCCTGTGCTGTGTTGTTCTTTGTTCTTCTTTGTTCAAGAGCTCATCAGCAACGAATCCAACAGGCAACACAGAAAAAACACTTACTTACCACAAAAATCATGAGAATGGGGAACTGAGTATAACAGGGAGTAGTATTGATACATTTAAGAAGAAGCTAGTTATGAATTTGAGGGAGAAGGCAACAGAAAACAAGGCTGACAAATGAGGCAATACAGGACTAGCCCCGAATAGAAGGTGAGTATTTGTATGCACTGGTTGAGCCAAATGGCCTGATTCTGTTTTGTATTTCTTGGGTAATAATGAATTGAAGTTATTTTGTAACTGACCTGTTCAGAGATGATTTTATGCATCTTGATCAGATGGAACTTGAACTTAGCTTCCAAGATCAGAGATAGGGACACTACAGCTGCACTACAAGAGCCCAAATTATGAATTGTAAGCTGTGTAAGCAAGTTTATCATCAGGTTAAGACAATCAATTTTTATTAATTCCCATTACGGGAAAAATCTTCCTTCATCAATACAGGCATAAATTTAAAATAGTTGTCCGACATGCAAAAAGCAAGCATTGTCAAATCAGGTTTTCTATGCCTGTGTTCACAACACAGTAAAATGAAAACATTCATTGACTTTAAAATTGCCCTAGTGGTTCCTAAACTGATCTTAAGAATAATAGATATCAGACACCAGGTTTATAGCTCAAACAAGAATCAACAATTTATTACTAATACTGTAACTTTGGCAGAACAAAACTAAATACAAGGTAATCTAATTAATGTCTGTATAATTTAAACCTAATCTTCTTTCAGCATTGTCCCTGCTCACGTGCATGCAGACACATTTATGGGATAAATTAGAAGAAAAGCAAAAGAGATATAACCAGGGCCAGTTCACTTCAGTTTAAATGATGTGTAATATCACATGGGATTGTATCATTCTTGATTTCTGAAGACATCAGACAATGCAAACAGCTTCAGGTAGGCTCTGAGAAATATTCACACATTTCTCATAACTGGGATTCTATTCTCCAACTTTGAATGAGTTGATAATTGGAGGATAACTGGAGAGCAACCAAGAACTCCTTCCAGTAGCTTTCATAGCCACGGTCTTTCTGTCTAAAAGTGCAATACAAACTCTTTTTTAAACTTCTCTTTCTGTTTTCTGCCAACATTCTCTTTGGTAGACTGCCACCATTCTCCCAGGGATGGCTCCTTCTAACATCAAAACATTTGCCAGCCTTTGACTGTTATGTACCTTCAGTATCGAAATGTCTACAGTCCTTTTTGAACAATCAATTAACTTTGCAGGTCATGTCCCTTGAACAAATATAAGCTTGTTCTTTGCTTTCTTTAAAAAATACAAGCTATTGGCCCGAGTCCAAAAGTCAGCTTCAACTCACAACCCTCTGTTCCACCCAAAAACTAAAATAACAGAGGTCTGAACAGTAGTCATGCCGCAAGAGCACTGTGCATGGTAGAAATTTTTTTCATGAACAAGAGCAAATTTTAGTGTGATATTACAATGTGTATTTTTAACTACACAATTGTGTGATGTAAAGCAAGTAATATATTATTATTCACTTATTCTTCCCTCAGTAAATGGAGTAAATACAGCAGTGCTGAGTACTACTGGAGGATCGCGTGCTGCTGATGGCCTTTTCCCTTGTTCTGTCTCTAATGAGAATGACGGAATCATTTTACCTTCCATAATAGCACCTTCATCCTCCTCGGAGAAGGTTGAATTTAGCAGTTCCTCTGATTCAGAATCTGAGACAGACCGGCACATTCCACGATCAAGGCAGAATGAATCTCAGAAGGAAGACAAACTCACATTGCCACTGGCAGGTATTATGCAACGAGATTCAACTAAGCAACTACCGAATGTTACAGAACTCTTCCCGGAATTTCGACCAGGACAGGTGAGAAACTGGGTTCATTTGGATTCAGTGTAGTGAGCCAAATTGGGGAATGTCACTAAAAATGTTGTCTGAGATCACTAAGGAGCTGTCAGTTTGTTGGGGGAGCTGAAAAGAGAGGGATTTTAACACTGAGATTGTTGTGGCATATTTAGCTGTATATATAAGTGCATTAATTATTATTTTAGCTCTATTTTGAGGATTGAGAGCATCTGTATTTGCTGCATGAAGGTCAGTTGAACCCTGAAAAAGACATCGAGTCAGCTGAAGCATAAAATTAAGTATGTAGCTAACAAGTATGTAATGGTTGAAAATCATGGTTACAACCCAGTGGTGTGTGCTGAAAATCAAGGTCTGCTTTCCCAGAGTCATCACAAATGTGAAAATGTTTGATTATGATAAATGCCCCAATTCTACCTGAATCTCAGATTGAAAGTAATCATGCAGTAGATTTTTGTAGGCTCATATGTCTGGTTTCTGATAGAGACGTCAGCAGAGTGGGTTCAGTTCCCACGCTGGCTGACGTCACCAAGAACATCCCACCTTCTCAATCTTGTCCCTTGTCTGATGAGGCATGGTGAGCCTTAGATTATACTCACCGCCATTGTCTCCCTCTAATGAGGGATCAGGCCCATGGCCCTCTGGGACTTCACTTTTACCTTTTCACTTAGCCAGAAAAAAGTGTTGATTACAAAACCAATATTTTTAACTAAGGGTAGCAAAGAAATGTAAATTACTAACTTAAACTCTCCTTTGTAACTGACCACACATATACATGAACAGACACTGACAAGGATGAGAATTTGAAGGTGGGAAAAACACATGATAGTGCAAAACTAAAAGAACTTCAGATGTTTAATCAGAAACAAAACCAGAAATTGCTAGAAAAAACTCATCAGGCCTGGCAGCATCTGTGCAGAGAAATCAGAGTTCATGTTTTGAGTCCAGTGATCCTTCTAAATAGCAAAAATCTGTGGTTAGAAGTCAAAGTTAACATTAACTCTGGTTTCTCTCCACAGATGCTGCCAGACCAGCAGGGTTTTTCCAGAAATTTTTGTTTTTGTTTCTGATAAGTATAATGAAGTTTAGTGGTGCCAATTTGGAGCACAGCAATTGGATGAGTTGATTTGTTTTATTGCCTTCTGATTTTCTTTGATCCCTTTTCATTTCTTTGCTGACGATGCAAGTTTGTTTGCATCAGTGTTCAAACTTCTGGTCACAGGGGAAGAATTGAATATTTCAATACCCTTGAAGGCTTTTCTTCCCTCCTTTCTTCAGCAGGGGAATGTGAAGACAGCAATTATTAGGAACAATGAGGGGGAACAGGTAGCAGGAGCTGGCTTTGCTAGTACATGTCATATATAGCGGGGAGAGCGCAAGAGCTATATTTTGATGCTTTCTCTTCAGAGGTTAGGTTCCTTCACCTGCACTGCTCATACACAAAATCCCATCACATGGTTGGAGGTTGATTCAAATGCTGATAAAGTGGAGCTTTCTTGCACCCACACTAACTTGCCAATGGAAAAGCTCACCAACCCATTGCCACTTGGGGAAATTGCCCAGGTTTTTATGAAACTAGATAAGTCCCTCGGTCCTGATGGGATCTTTCCCAGAATATTGAGGGAGGAAACAAAACAAATTGCTGAAGCATTATTTCTTTATCAGGTGAGGTCCCAGAGGACTGGAAAATGGCCAGTGTTGTTCCATTGTTTAGAAGGGTAGTTGGAATAAATCCTGGAAGTTACAGGCCTGTGAGCCTCACATTGATGGTAGCGAAATTATTGGAAAAGATTCTCAGGGCAAGATCTGTAAGAGTTTAGAAGCAAACGGACTAATTAGCAATAGGTAGCACGGTTTTCTGCAGAGGAGGATGTGCCTCACTAACTTGATCCAGGTTTTTGAGGTGACGAAGATGATTGAGGGAAAAGCAATTGATGTTGGTCTACGTGGGCTTCACTAAAGCATCTGGGAAGGTCTCTCATGGCAGACTGGTACAAAAGTCACATCGTTTCAGGGTGAACTGGCAAGGTGGATGCAAGACTGCCGTAGTCATAGGAGACAGAGGGTAGCAGTTGAAGGGTAATTTTCGGAATGGAGGATTGTGACTAGCAGTGTTCCCCAGGGATCCGTGCAGGAACCTCTGCTGTTCATGGTCTGCGTAAATGATTTGGAGGAAGATATGGCAGGTCTAATTAGTTAGTTTGTGGACAATACAAAGATTTGTGGATAGTGAGAAGGATTGTCGGGATACAGACGGATGTTGGTCAGTTGGAGGTATGGGCAGTAATCTGGCAGACAGAGTTTAGCCCGGACAAATGTGAGGTGATGAATTTTGGATGGTTAAGTGCAGGTGGAAATTATATAGTTAAAGGCAGGACCCTTAGGAATAATGTTGTGCAGAGGGATCTGGCTGTGCAGGTCCCAGATTACTGAAGGTGGCAGTGCAGATAGATAGGGGAGTAAAAAAATGCCTATAGTATGCTTGCCTTCATTGGAAGGGGCATTGACTGTAAAGATAGGCAAGTTATACTGCAGCTTTATAGAACTTTAGTTAGGCCACACTTGGAATATTGCATATAGTTTTGATCACCACACTACCAGAAGAATGTGGATGCTTTGGAAAAGGTACAGAAAAGATTTACCATGCAGTTGCCCACATTTTGAGATTTAGCTGTGAAGAAGGAAAGGTGGATAGACTGACTTTGTTTCACTGCGAAGTTGAAGGGCGACCTGATAGAAAGTTATAAAACTGTGAATGGCATGGATGTAGTGGAAAGTGTGAGGCTTTTTCCCAGGCTGGAGGAGTAAATTACAAGAGGGCACAGGTTCAAAGTGTGGAAGAGTTTAAAAGAGATGTTTGAGTAAGTTTTTCACATTGGATGGTGAGTGCCTGGAACACGCTGCCAGAGATGGTGGTGGAAGCAGACACAATAGCAACATTCAAGATTTACCTGGACAAATACATGAATAGGAAGGGAATGGAGGAGTATGGATCCTGTAAGACAGTTCAGGTTTAGAAGAGCATGATATGTCGGCCCAAGCTTGGAGACCAGAAGGGCCTGTTCCAGTGCTGTATTGTTCTTTGAACCTGCGATGACATAGTTTCTGATGCTCCTGTTAAGCCTTATTTCCTTTCAAGGTGTGAACAGCTTCAATGAACTCCATTTTTAAAACTTCAGCCATTTTCTTAAAAGTCTCCCGGTTGAAATTAGTATTGTTCTAATTTTGATCAACAGACCAAAAATAATGGTAATAGAAAGCTGTAAACGTTATCGTTGCAGAAATACAATTTTTGAAAATAATGAGCATAATCATAATTTGAACCGACAACTGACCAAAGCTACTTGTCAATAAAAATGAAGTTTTGCTTGATCTCCATCAGTGATGCTTTTTTTTTGTTACTTATCAAACAACATATAGCTTAATGCCATGAGAGATCTGTTTTTTGCTATGTTACCAACATATTCTATGCGAGGTTCCAGGCAGGATACCCAAAATGCTGAATCTGGGGTGTGAAGGGATGCACAGGCTTTCCTTATTTACTCACCCATTCCCTCAGTTGGTTGCCACACTATTAATTTGAAAAGGATCTATCCTTGTGGATACTGTTCTCCCAGACCGAAGTTAACTGATATTTTAAAAGGAGCCAATTCAAATGACTTTCTTGAATTAACAAAACATATGATATTTAATTATTTAGTGTGAGAAGAATTGATAGCACATAAAAACACACACAGATTAGAAATAAGAGATGAGTCCCAAAAGAGAAAAGTATTTAAGTTAAAATCTTAGGTAATCAATTGCTAAATTATTTATGAAAACCAGATAAGATGATGATTTGGGCAATATTAAGTTGTATCATTAGTATTGATGTTGGCAGTTGAACAGCTTTTTGAGATTCATGTTTTTGAGGGCTGATTGAAGTTCGATTTCGCACAGGACTTTGGCGGCCATTGAATTTATATTCACAGGTGTCTGTAGCTGTCCTTTTTAAAAAGAACACATTATAGACTTAAAAGTTAAAATGTCTTTTAATTTTTTTGGAGTTTTAATCCATTGACATAATAGCTATAATCTATTAAATAGAGAAGTGGCACTTCTCAAATACAATTACATTTTTAATCTGCTATTATTATTAAGCAAAATGCTGTGTTGTAAATCATAGCTTACAGATCACTGTGACTAGTGGCTTTGCAGCTTCTGTTTGTTTTTCACTTTTTTCTGCCTTAAGTCACAACTAAGGCCTATTGTTGGATGACATAGGTCAAGTATTTTAGCTCATAGTTTTCTGAAAATCCTTAGTTTGTTGATTGTGAATACTATGCATTATCATGTGCTTTGGATTATGTTGTATAGCTTTAATATGTGCAGTTTCTTTGCCATGTTACCAAATATTTGGGGAGTATCATCTGATCTCCCATTCTTTGGAGTCCTGGTTGTGATGGTTGAGTCAAGTCTCAACAGACAATTAATTAATTTAATTCCCTTATCTTGCAGGTACTGCGTTTTTTGCGTCTCTTCGGACCTGGAAAGAACATTCCATCGGTTTGGCGAAGTGCAAGAAGGAAAAGAAAAAAGAAACATCGGGATCCACAACCTGAGGCTTCTGCTCAAGAAGGAGAGGGAGAAGAAATGAAAGAACAAAAATCTGGCTGGGACTATCATTATGCTGCGCCACCACCACCTGAACAATGCCTCTCTGATGATGAGGTATGTATTGGGTCAAGTATAGGAGGAGAAAAATGTGTGAAGGACTATACCCATGTACAAAGGTCTCTGATTTTCAAAAGCTCACACTTACAAATTTGATTGTAATTTTAAAGATCCATCACGTGAATGCTTCCTGTACTTAACTGCTATTTTATGTTGTCCTGCATTGTGTCCTAACTTGCATACAAATCGACTTATCAACAGACACAAGGATAGAACGTATTCACAATCCAGGGACTGACAGTAGTATTATATAATCAATCTCCCAAGTATAAACCTAAACTAAGCTGATGTTCATTTGCAGAGCATCTCACGCAACACCATGGTGGAAGCACAGAGAAACATGTTATGCAGCACATCTCTCCCTATGATATGCCTCAGTTTTATGTGGCTATCACAGCATTGTTGATCTGGCAACTTCTCCAGTTGGAATCTAAACAACATATGAAGAAACGGAAATTTATAAACTTATACCTTTGAAGTGTTGTAATTTAGGAAAATGTCACCAGCATGCTAGAAATACAGGGAGATAATGTACCATGTGACATGCTTCAGTGTCCTTGGCTGAGATAACAATGTTGGCTAGGTTACCAGGAGAGCTCACTTGCTCCTCTTTGACTAATACCCTAGTAGCACTTGCAGCCGTCTGAATGGGCAAATACTATTTTGATTGGGCAGCATTGTGGTTAAGTGATTAGCACTGCTGGCCCACAGAACCAGGTACCCGGGTTCAGTTTCACCCTCAGGCAGCTGTCTGTTTGGGGCTTGTACATTCTCCCCATGTATGTGTGGGTTTCCGCCAGGTGCTCTGGTTTCTTCCCACGGTCCAAACGTGCAAGTTAGGTGGATTTGCCATGCTAAATTGCTCATAGTGCTCAGGGATGTACAGGCTAGGCGGGTTAGCTATGGGAAATGCAGGATTACAGGGATAGGGTAAGGGGATGGGTCTGGGTGAGATGCTGTTCGGAGAGTCGGTGTAGCCTTGTTGTGTCGAATGGCCTGTTTCTACACTGTAGGGATTCTATGATTCTTTGATGTGGCATTCACTCTGCACTGCATTGATGCATCAGCTCCAGCTATTTTCCCCACTGTAGGGTCTGAATCCATTTCTTCATAGTGTTGAGCCTACTACACTTAAACCAACAAGCTGGTTAAAATGGCAACGAACACTTAGTCTGCAATAGCTGTGCAGTCAGTGACTTATTTTCTTTTTCTCTCTGTTCTGTGAGAGAGACCACTAAATGTCCCAGAGTCCAATGAAAACAGAAAAGAATGAAATTGTAGTTTCCAGTGACTCAGGAATGTAAGAACACAAATTTATGAGTCCTTGGGTGCAATGTTTTTCCTACACAAAGGAAAAACCACCATATTATGAATCATAAAGCGCAGTGCAAGGTTTTGTTTTCAGTTCCACTAATGACAATTGCATTATTCTTGCACTTTCTAACTAACTTGAAATACTTAAATACATGTTTCAGATAATTTAAATATAAAGTAACATACATTACAAAAGAGGCATCAGGGAGTCATATCATTGTAACGGTGAGAATGAGATGATTTCTTGGCTGGGGTGACTTTTTAAGTGGGCCTTGGTGCAAGGTCAGGTACTAGAATTTTCTGTGGCCTCCAAGTTACAGAGGATAGTAGTTTAATCCAAAGACTATTAAAAATATTGAGTTTACAAAGTCCAAGTTTCGGTTTCAGCAGCAAACAGGTTGAAAGGGGCAATGGATGGAGATTAAATTCACAAGACTGTGGAAAGAAATTTTAGAGTGTGTTAGTAAGGATGGGATTGCGGAGTACTTACAAGTGCATGGTAGAGTAAAGTAGAGTCAGTACGGCTTCATAAAGAGGAGGTCATACCTGAGAAATCTGTTAGAATTCTTTGAGGAGGTAACAAGTAAGTTAGACAAAGGAGAGCCAGTGGTGTGATCTGGAATGCCTTTAACAAGGTGCTGCACAGGAGTCTGCTAAATAAAGTAAGAGTCGATGGTGTTAGGGGCAAGGCATTGACTGAGTGGCAGAATGTAGACAGTAGGTATAATCGGGTCTTTTTCAGGATGGTAGCTACTGGCTACTGGGGTTATGTAGTGTCAGTGTTGGGGCCACAACTATTCATGTTATACATTAGCGATCTGGAGATCTAAGGAACTGAGAACATTGTTGCTCAGTTTGCAGATGACACAAAGATAGGTGCAGAGCCAGGTAACGTTGAGGAAGCGGGAAGGTTGCAGAAGGACTTGCTAGGATACTGGGCAAAGAAGTAGCAGAGGGAATACAATGTGGCAAAGTATGTTATATATTTTGATAGGAAGAATAGAAGTGTGGACTTTTTCTGAATTGGGAAAGGCTTTGGAAATCTGAAGCACAAAGGGTCTTGTGAGTCCTAGTTCAGGATTCCCTTAAGGTTAACAAGAACGTTCGTTTGGCGGTTAGAAAGGCACATGAAATGTTGGTATTCATTTCAGGGCTAGAATACAAGAGTAGTGCTAAGTCCTGTTTAAGGCTCTAGCCAGACTGCATTTGGAATATTGTGAGCAAGTTTGTGTCCCATACCAAAAAAAAGCTGTGCTAGCATTGGAAGTGGTCCAGATGATGTTTACAAGAATGGTGCTGGGGATCAAGGGCTTTTATCATATGAGGAGTGGTTGAGGACTCTAGGTCTGTACTTGATGATATTTAGAGGATGGGGTGGGGGATGCGCTAGGAGTCTGATTGAAACTTTTAAAATACTGAGAGGCCTGGATGGAGTGGATGTGGAGAAGTTGTTTCGACTATTAGGAGAGACCAGTACCCAAGAGCACAGCATCAGGATTTAAGGAACTGAAATGAGGAGGAATTTCTTCAGTCAGAGGATAGTGACGCTATGGGATTGAATGCTGCAGAGGGCTGTGGAGGTTAAACCACTGAGTATTTTTAAGACAAACATAGATAGGTTCTTCTTGCATTTGGAGATCAAGGGGTACAGGGAGAAGGCAGAGAAATGGGATTGAGAATCATATTAGCCATGATTGAATGGTGGAGGAGACGCAAATTGCTTAATTTGCCTATCTTAAGGTCTATTGGATACGTTAGTGAGCAGCCTCGTGCAACTGTAGACTTGAGGATTTAAAAGGAAAAAGATGAGTTGCATGCTTGAAGAATCTAATACTGATTATCTGAATTTTCTCATCTAATTTGAGTGTTATCAGATGAAATGGACTTGATACCTGCCTTGTTACCCAAGTCCTGAGGACAGGTGTCAAGGTCAAACAACCACTGATAAAATATGCAGGAAAACGGATCAAGGTGCATTACTTGACCATAAATTGAGGTCCTGAGTGTGGGACGCCACTGCACCCCCCCCCCCCCAACAGAATTAAGGAATACTTAGGTAGAAATGTATTATTTACGTACAAAATAAGCTATTTTGCCATTATCTGTCCTTACTACCATCAGATTACAATGATGGCTCCTGTGGAGTCCAAGTTCTCTCAATCCACGGGTGATGCTGATAATATAACGGATATGAGACCAAAAGTTGCAGAATGGCGCTATGGGCCTGCACAGCTTTGGTATGATATGCTGGGAGTGCCAGAGGATGGCGAGGGATTTGATTATGGTTTCAAACTCAAAGCATCGAGGGAGGAAGAGCAGATGCTAGAGGAAGAAGTAACTTGCCTGGTGGAGATCCAGGTGAGTAAAGCTAAATTATTTGAAAAATTTCTGTGGATTAGTTATAATGTGTTGGTTGCCCTTGTTTGCACTTTCCTTTAAACTAAATGTAGGTTTTCTGTGTAATTATTTTGAATGATTTCTCACAGTCCTTGCGTATATTACACTATTACATAAATTAGTTTTATTAGTTATTCGTATGGGATCCTTTACATTTATCAGTAGCTGTCTGCTGGGTTGTTGATTGTTTGTGAGCTACCCTGATACCTAGCGGTCTGAGTAGTCTCGTGGTCATCTCTGATATGTCTCTGAAGTATGATAGGATGACGAGCGTGTCTGGTCGTGTTGTTTCTTCCTGTTGTGGTCTGTTGTGGAGGTAACGATGGATTGTGCTTTTTGGGTATCCGTTCCTTTTATAACTCGATATAAGTGCATCTGTTCTTTTTTGCACAATTCAGCGTTGCAGCAGTGTCTTGTGTCTCTTTTGAGATGTTCTTGATCCATGTTTCTGTGTTGTTTGTGTCATTGTGTGTGAGTTTGGTTAGTTTTTCTTTGTTCTGGTCAATCTAAGTAGATGACACCTTCATGATTATCAAACATACAAGACTAGAAGAAACCCACCAATACAAACAACATCTTCACTGGAATAAAATTCACAGAGGAAGAAGAGAACAATAACCGAATACCCTTCCTAGACATAATAGTGGAACGCAGGAACAATGGGGAACTCCAGACTAGCGTAGACATAAAGACCACACATACAGACAGCTACTTAAATATATTAGCAACCACCCCAACACACACAGTTGGAGCTGCATCAGGATTCAAATGTATTGCAACACACTGCAGCAACCCGGAATTGTGCAAAGCAGAACATGAGCACTTACACGGAGTTTTTAAAAGGAATGGATAATCAAAAAGCACAATCCACCATTACATTCATGATAGACCACAACAGCAAGACACAACATAACCAGATGCACTAGTCACCCTATCGTACTTCAGAGACATATCAGAGATGACCACAAGACCACTCGGACTCCTAGGTATCAGGGTAGTCCACAAACCATCAACCACTCTGTGACAGCTACTGATGAACATAAAGGGTCCCATATCTGCAACCAATAAAACTAATGTAAGATACAAAATACCATGCAAGGATTGTAAGAAACATTACATAGGCCAAACTGGAAGAAAACTGACAATAAAGATATATGAACAACAGCTAGCCACCAAGAGACACTACCAATTCTCACTCGTCTCAATACACAGACAAAGAAGGATATGAATTTGATTGGGACAACAGATCCATGATAGCACAAGCCAAACAGAGAAATACCAGGGAATTCCTGGAGGCTTGGCATTGCAACTGGAACTCCATCAGCAAACACATTGAACTGGACCTGATATACAAACTATTCTCCTTGCTGTAAAGGCTAGCATTCCATTTGCTTTTCTAATTGCGTGTTGTACCAGTTTGCTTTGATTTTGCACTTCCTGGATGAGCACACCAAAATCACCCTACCATGGTATTGTATTGTTTCTCTGCTTTTAAGTAATATTTTGCTGTTTTATTCTTCTTGCTGAAGTGAGCAAGTTCCCCATATTATCCTTCATTCGCCTGTTTTTATTCCCTCCTACTTCTCTGCTTCCGTTGCAATCCTATTCAAAGCTTGTCTTCCCACTTGAGTTGTATTATCAGTAAATACAATGACAAGACACACAGCCCTTTAATTTCAAGTTATTAATATAGATTATAAATAGTTCAGGACTCAGCATTGATCCCTGTGATGCTATATTAGTTTCAGTTTGACAACCTAAAAATGACCCAGCTATCACCACTGTATTTTGTGTCAGCTAATCCTTCATCTGTGATGATATTTTATCCCCAACATCATGAGCTGTTATCTTGTGCAGTAATCTTTCATGTGCTTCTTATTGAATGGCCTGTGGAAATCCAAGTTCACTGCATTGGCTGGGTCACCTTTATCCATATTCATGCTTATATATGCCGAGAATTCCAGTAAATTCAAGAAGCATACTTTCCTCTCTAAAAGAAGATAAGTTGAAGCTTTTTATTTTGCACACCCTGATTGATTAGGCCATAATTGACATTGAGATGAATCAAGGACGGTTAATCATCAATCTTAATTTTCAGACTTAGCAGATAGATTCTGATCGTCAGTGTGTTGTCATAGAAATGCAGTAAAGTTTGGCTCTCTCCATTACCCCTTTCTTGAAAAAGGTATGAGCTGTGGGAAGTGCTGCCGAACAGAGATCCACGGGTGCAGGTGCATAGTTCTTTTAAATTGGAATTGCAGGTAGACAGGGTGGTGAAGAAGGCGTTTGGCATGCTTGTCTTCCTTGGTGAGAACATTTGAGTATAGGTGTTGGGATGTCATGTGCACTGTAATGGACATTCATGAGGCCACTTTTAGAGGTAGACTGGGCACCGCTTAATGGCCTTCAGGTGGTGAACATGTGTCCTTTCGTGAGTTTTTGTAAGATATAAGAAGTGGTGGTTTGATCACGGTATCCAGTATCACAGAAGGTAGATTTGATATACCCTATTTCAGCATAAAGCATACAGGGTGGACAGGTGGCTAAGCCCAATTCGCGATGTTGCCAAAAGATTGATCTCTCATGTGGAATTTTAGGAATCCCAAAATGCATATTGACTGGTAAGCATTGACATTGGGTGAATAATAATTATGCACCCATTATCCAACTTCCCACCTCATAAATTGGCGAAGGGGAGCTCATTTGATTTCTTCATTTCAATGGGAAATTTGAATGCAGCTTGAATTTATAATCACTTCTCTGTTTGGAATTTTCACACTAGGAGGTCTGCATTGAGGTAACCTATTTCCTAGTTAAGCCTTCCTTTGAACTACCGGATCTGAAACATTAATTCTGATTTTTACTTCACAGATGCTGCCAGACCTGCTGAGCTTTTCCAGCAACTTCTCTTTTTGCTTTTGATTTACAGTATCTGCAGTTTTTTCAGTTTCTAACCTATTTCCTAACTGTTTTAAACTATCTCCTTTCTTCAGGTGAAATTGTTTCATCTATTTAACTTCTACCAGGACTGTTGCAAACAGAAAATGAAAGCTTTCCAGGCTATAGATTTTTCTCCTGAACAAGGAAGAAATAATTTCTGATCCTTATGAACTGAAAGTGAACTAATACTTCTCAATGTTTAGTCTGTGTGCTCATAAAACTCTTCCAGTGGTTCCATTATTATCCCAGAAACTCACCCTCCCATACTTTTAAAAATGAATCATGGCCCCAGGCAGTTTAAGTAAACCTTGCATACATTCAGACCACAATTCCTGCCATATGTTCAAAATTGAAACTCCAAAATAAATGACTATATATATTATGAATCATACATCTTATATCACACTGCCTATTTTCTGTTACCTGGAGACTTAAATGTCCCCATTGTTTTTATCATGGCAGTGCCTTGATCATTTATGGACAACTTAATGACCAGTCAGCAGCCTTTTTATCCTGTAGTATCAATTTTGTGATTGTTTGAAATTTGGCACAATGGATTTGTCCTGATGAGTGCAAGATTAACAGTTGTCACAATATACCTCTCTTTTCAGTAATATTCAACGTTTTAAAAACTGCAGTAGCAGTAATACTACACAGAAAGGTTTGTAACCTGCCATTGGAATGAACAATCTCAATGCCAGAATCTTAGTTATAAGCATGGATACAGACCCTTTGGCTCAACTTGTCCACACTGACCAGACTTCCCAATCTGACCTACTATCTCTAAACCCTTCCTATTCATAGACCCATCCATATGCTTTTTAAATCTTGTACTTATGCCCGCCTACGCCGCTTTCTCTGGCAGTTTGTTCTATACAAGCATCACCCTTTCGGTGAAAAAGTTCCCTTCTGATCCTTTTTAAATCTTGTCCCCTCTCACCTTCAACCTCTGCCCTCTAGTTTTTTTTTAAACTTTTCCCACCTTACAAAAAGACTTTGGCTATCCACTCAATCCAGAGATGATGAAGTTTGCAGTAAATATACACTCAGTTGCTAATTTGTATATAATCATTTAAAAATTTTTGTGATAGTGACAGATTGTTTCACTTCTCATCCAGAATCTATTATGGAATAGGTTGAATTGTAAATTGCCCAGATCAGCCATGATCTTATGTAATGGCAGAGCAGACTCGAGTGGCTGAGTACCTGTTCTGCTGATTTGTATGTTTGTATACATTAAAGAAGATATTTTTAAAAAAAAATTTTGGATAATGTCACCTTTATTCAGTGGTAACATTTCAATTATAAATTTTAGCCATATTCCAGATTTGGACATGCAGTTTAGAGTACCGGAGCAGCACTGGGAGGTGCTATATTTTGAACATTGAAGAAAACTGCCTATGTTCAGGGAAGATCAGGGATGTTCAGGTTGGCCAGCAGATGTGCATTGCTCAGCTAATGCAAATACAGGTTGACTGGCCATTTATGTCTTCTTTGTTAGTGATACTTTGCTGTGTTAAAGTAATTCATTAGGATGATCTGAACACTATAATAACGTTGTGTGAAACTAGTTTGTTCTTTTTTGCTCCATTTTGTTGTAGCAGTGCTCTTGAAGTAAAGCGCCAGTTCGATATCTTTATCTTTATTAAAGGTATCATTAATTGTCAATACCTGTGCGCATAATTTTAGGAGCCTTCTGAGGAAATTGAGAAGTCAGCTGATGAAAAGGAATTGCAGAGTGAAATGGAGGCTCTTCTAGATGAGCATTTCCTCATGGTCACTCAGCTGCCCTGGGAAGAAGACATTATTTGGAATGGAGAGGATGTCAAACATAAGACTACAAAATCCCAGCGAGCTAGCCTAGCAGGGTGGTTGCCTTCTAGCATGACTCGAAATGCCACAGCTTACAATGCACAACAAGGTATAAATTGTTTGCTGTATTCTGCTTTTTCTTCTGGATAAGAGCTCTTTATAAGGAGAAAGACACAGTTTTACAGGTTGGATTGACCAAAAGAAGTGCTTCTGTTCCCTTCTCATAGCTGTCACATTCTGCATTTAAAATGGACAGAAGCCCAAAAGTAAATATTCACCAGTCAGTTACTAACACGCAACAGAAAAGCTTGCAATTTGCATGTGCTAACTATTCTTGGTTAATTGTTAATCATCTTGTTGTTGCTATCCCCATCTCTGATAACAGTTTTCTTTCCAAAATCATTTTATGCATGTTCATCTCTTTTCTGTAAAGGGCTAAACCGTGGCACCTCTTGGTTGTCGAATCCTTTGCCTCCCACACCTGTTCAGAAAACCACAATGCCTGGTCCTCCAATCCCAGCAAAAGGGAAGGATAAACATGCACCAGAGCAGCACGGTATGACGCCACATCAAATAGCACATGTTTTATTTGTATTAATGAAGGAATGAAAGACTGGGAATGGGTGTGCTATGAAGATTTTCATTTTTTTAGGTTACAAAAATAATCTACTTTTAATGAAATTGCAGAAATTCCAGTGTAGTTTTGCTTAGTTCAGCTATCTTAAGCTACTTTATCAGTGCCTGTCCCTTATAAGGTCAGAAGTGGGCTAATGATGATGTCCAGTCTGTGCTTAACTCCATTTAGACTTACTAAGGAGGTTAGGCAATAGAATAACACTTGAAAAGTGATCTGGTAAATGACAGGTAATAGTTGCCGGACACAAGTGCCTGGCAATGATCACTCTGATGAGAAATGCCATCTGTTTTCCACTTGGCATTACCATTACTAAGTAACATCACCATCAATAAATTCAATTGAACCAGTCTCATAAATGCAATGTCTGATAACTGGCTGTATATTTTGTGATAAGTGGCCCTCTTTTTGAGTCCCAAAACTTTAGGCACAAGAGTGGAATATTTTTAACTTTCTTGGATGAGACCCAGTTGCGAAAGCACTGATATGTGGCTAAATCCAGGACAGTTGTGTGGATGTATATAATTATTCCTTGATTGTTGCTGAATGAAAATTGTGTAAACCCTACCAAGCATCAGTGTGAGAGCACTTTGATTACAAAGATTGCAGTGGCCATAAAATTGGTTCATCACAATCCTGTTGTGGTAGGTAGAATTGGGTAACAAATGTTGATCTTGTCAGCAATGCTTCCATCACCAAAGTGAGGAAAAACAAAATTCACTGGGCAAAATTGTGCAACAAGGTATCTCTGTGTAGGTTAAAATGAAACAAATATAGATTCTTTCATTGAGATTAGCAAAAACATGCATTAAAAAGGTTGTGTGCTATATGAATATTCTGTTAAAGTCTTTAAACACTGTTAATGTGATTGCTAAGTGCATTGTTGGTATTCAGTTGCAGTTTCATACCAGTGTATCCTTAGCCTGAACTGCTGGTAGAATTCTGGTAGCAGATATATGCTCCCATTGTGGATTAAAACCATTGTCTTCAGTCCTCTTCACAAATTCTGTTCTCTTGCTCCAACTCCATCATGATCACCATCTCTATCTTTCAACCCATCAGCTATGCTCATCGTCCAAACCTTTGTTCATTTGAGAATAAATTAATCCAGTGCTGTCCTGGAAGGTCTCTTAGATTTTGCATTCCACAAACTAACAATTGTATGGAGAGTTCAACTTTTCAACTCTCAATCCTCATTTGAGATGCTGCTTAAAACCTGACTCTTTGACCAAGTCTTTGACAAACTGTCCTGTATCATCATATGTGACTCCTTGTCAAATTCTGTTTCATAAAGCTTCTCTGAAGCCCTTTGGTCCACTTTAGTAGAATTAAGATAGGTCATAATAAACTATTGTTATTAATAAATGGGACCTCAAAGTCAGAAATAATAGGAACTGCAGATGCTGGAGAATCCGAGATAACAAAGTGTGGAGCTGGATGAACACAGCAGGCCAAGTAGCATCTTAGGAGCACAAAAGCTCAGTCAGTTTGGTAAAATTCCTTGTGTTCTGTTGCTTTCCTTTACTAGTTTCGCAAGAGGATGATAAAACTTGGTATTCCATCTTCCCTATTGATAATGAGGAATTGGTGTATGGAAGATGGGAAGATAACATCATCTGGGATGATCAAGCCATGGATAAAATTCTGGAACCACCTGTGTTGACGCTTGACCCGAATGATGAAAACATAATTCTTGGTATGTTTTACTACAGGCGCTTTACCACTGAACAAGAAAGTCTAACACTGAATATTGTTCAAATTTAGAGATTCATGATGACTTCAGTTAGTACAGATAGAACCTGAAATGTAAACTCGGTGCAGCTGTGAAATGTTGGGAAGCCAGGTGGTGGATGATTGTTTCCAGTTTCTATTGGAGGTAGTAGTCAGTCATAGAACATAGAACAGTACAGCACAGTACAGGCCCTTCGGCCCACAATGTTGCGCCAAACTTTTACCTGAATCCTAAGGACTATCTAACCTCTACTCCTACCATATACTATCATCCATATGCCTATCTAATAACCACTTAATGAGGCCAACTCCACGACCCGCTCCAGCAATGCATTCCATGCCCTGACCACACTCTGAGTAAAGAACCTACCTCTGATTTCTTCTCTATATCTACCTCCGCTGACTTTAAAACTATGCCCCCTTGTAATAGCTACCTCCAACCTAGGAAAAAGTCTCTGGCTGTCCACTCGATCTATACCTTTGATCATTTTGTACACCTCTACCAAGTCACCTCTCATCCTTTCCCATTGTAAGGAGAAAAGCCCTGACTTTCTCAACCTTTCCTCATAAGACCCTCCCTCCATTCCAGGCACCATCCTGGTGAATCTCCTCTGCACCTTTCCAATGCTTCCACGTCTTTCCTGTAATGAGGCGACCAGAACTGGACACAATACTCCAGATGTGGCCGACCAGGCTTTTGTATAACTGGAGCATAACTTCACAGCTCTTGAACTCAATCCCTCTATTAGTTTAACCAGTCATGGTTAGCAATGATAGTAGGAACTGCAGATACTGGAGAATCTGAGATAACATGTTGTAGAGCTGGATGAACAGAGCAGGCCAAGCAGCAGCAGAGGAGCAGGAAGGCTCACATTTTGGGCCTAGACCTTTCTTCAGAAAAAGTAAGGTCTGGGTCCGAAACGTCAGCCTTCCTGCTCCTCAGACTGCTTGGCCTGCTGTGTTCATCCAGCTCTGCACCTTGTTGTCTCTATGGTTAGCAATGATGCAGGTTTCATGTAGTTGAAAAGGTACGGCAATTCAGAACTGAACTACATACAATTATGTTACAAAGTAGCCTTTTGGAGTAGAGAGAGTGAAACTTTGATAGATTTTGAAGTGACAGTTGAGATATTAAAAGTGTGATGGATTATTATTATTATTCTATCTTACAACACCCGTTGTTCCATGTGGAAATGTTTAATAACGATTGCACACTGCTCAGCAGTCTTCGTTACTCCAGGCCAGCGTTTCCTGGAATTTTCTTTCTAACTGTATGGTCCTCTGTCCGTGCATGGTAGCAACTTCCAGAACTCTTGTATTCATATGTGGCAAGACCTGGACAGTCCTCATTTGGGCTGACAAGTGGCAAGTTACATTTGTTACACAAATGCCAAGCAATGGCCGTCCAAGTTAAGAGAGAATCTAACCAGTGTGTCTTGACGTTCACTAGCATTACTATCGCTGAATTCCCCTCTCTAAACATTGTGGGGATTACCATTGACCAGAAACTGAACTGGACCAGTCATGTATGTACTGTGGCTATAAGAGAATATTAAAGTTCAGAATTTCTGTGGTGGGTAGCCCATCTCCTGACTTCACAAAGCCTGACCCCAATTGATAAGACATAACTCAGGAGTGTAATGATTTACCTGCCACTTGGCTGGATGGGTCTAGCTCCAATAACACTCAAGATGTTTGACACCATCCAGGACACAGCAGCCTGCATGATTGCACATGATCTGTCACCTTCCACATAAACTCCTTTCATCACTGATGTACAGTGGCAGCAGTGTGTGTCACCCAAAGATGCAGCTAATTTACCAAGGTTTCTCTGACGCCACATTCCAACCCTGCAACCTCTAACATCGAGGACAAGACCAGTGAATATAATGGAAGACCGCTTCCTGTAAGTGCCCCTGCTAAGTTTCCCTAACTTAAAACTGTATTACTGCTCCTTCATTTGTGACTGGTTCAAAATTAAAAAATGATCCCCTTGTCCAAGCTGCAACATTCTGGAAAGCTGTAATGAGTTGAGGTATTTTTCAAGATGCACTGACATCAGCCATCATTACACACTTAGCAGTTGCTGCTTTAAGATCACATTGGAAGAAGGTTGGAATGCCTGTGTGTTCTCATTTGGAGATGGAGTGATACAGGGGAACAGAATAATTGGAGAAAATGAAATCGTATCAAGAAATGCACAACACTTCCTACATTATTTATTCTAAAAAGTGCAATTTCAAAGAAAATTTAAATTGACTATGAATGTAGAGCCCAAGTGCTCTAGTTCAGAGTGACAGACAGACTGTTGGTAATTCTAAGATCTGAGGGATTGTGGACTGAGGGATTACTTAGTGAGCTCTTGAGTCTTAGCACATGAAGTTGTGAGCAATGGTGGTTCGTCAGTCACCCTTTACCCCTTCCACAACCATTGAACCCATCATTGAGTGTAAGAAAACAGCAAATTCCTATGGATGCAGAATATCTGTAATTCTTGTTGAAATTTTTAGCATTTACTATTTAAATTAGTGCACAAGGAATTGGATATTGGCATGTAAAAGCAGCTGCAGGAAACACTGAAAACATTAGCAAAGGTGAAAACTAGAGGGAAAATATTCATTCAGGCCTGTGAACTTGGATAATATAAGCTACTAGCTGTTACCTGCTGCTCTGATGCTGGTAGGTTTGACAGTACTGACCCAAAGAGCTCCATAAAATCCTATTTAGAGAATGTAGATTGATTTGATTTGGGAGGAAAGCGCTTTTGGAAGACTTGCAGGTACAAGAAGTTCAAAGAAATTTGGCAATTGGTTGAACATTACTCTAGGACAACTCGAGGGATTGCCTTGATTCTTAACACACCAACAATTGCTAACCACTGATTTAATATGTTTGAGTAAGTCTCAGGTGAATGTAAAAACATCACATTGCACTACTAAAGCAATAGTAACTGAGTTTTTCCAGTGTCTCAGTAGTAGTAGTCGTCTCTTAATGAGCAATACTTCAATGCTTAATTCATAATTTATCTCTGAGCTGTTTGTGGAACTTTGATGTGCACACTGATTTCTTTATTTACCTATATTGGAGCAATGACTGCACTTCAAACATATTTCATCAGTTGTGAAGTTTTGTGGCATCTTGAGGCAAATATAAGTGCAAAATAATTATTTCTGAGTTACAAGAATAGCATACAAAAGCACAGGTTTATTTAATAGTTCAACTTAATGGTTGATTTAAGAACTGAAAACATGTTTGGAATAATGATAGTCCTGACTTTCTCTCTTGTACAAAACCCGGGATTGGCAGTGAACAACATAAAGCATTCCGTTTTGTTAAGTGGTATTATTTTGTATTATTTACTCAAAAAAATTAATTGAAATGCAGAAAAGTAAACATGCATCCTATGCTTAATTCTAGAAATTCCTGATGAGAAAGAAGAGATGACGTCGAACTCTCCTTCCAAAGAGAATAAAAAAGAATCATCAGCTCGCAAGAGTCGCATCCTTTTAGGAAAGACTGGTGTCATTAAGGATGAGCCACAGCAGGTCAGTAGGGTAGAGGGGTTTGAATAGAATAGATAAAGGTGACGAGAGACAAGGGATTATGTCATGAAGTAATTATTTCTGTTGCTGCTGCTTTTCAAAGTCTTTTATGTAACACAACTTATTTGCAAGATAATGTCAAGCAAATTCTAAAATGCCTTCTAATTTCCTTTTATCAGGTGAGGCAGCAGCCTTTTGCAATTGTGCTACCTAGACATTAGTTCAGGGTTATACAGTGACTGCACATCATTCTAACTTCTAATTTCACTCAGATGCTTTTTGGTCTGCAAGCTGGCACCCATCCAGTGGATACCTCGAAAGGAGGCTAGTTCAACCAGTGCTTGAGCTACGTCGTCTTATACTAGATCAAATATATTTCTTTTCCTTTTCTTCTCTCCACCTTTCCATCCCAATAAGGGTACAACAAATGGGAGCAGAAGAGGCAATAAGTCCATTTGACCTTTCTGTGATATCTGTGAAGATTGTGGTTGATTTATATCTTAGTTACACAATTCCACTTAGAGTACATCCCCCTCGATTCCTTTATTATCTAAAAATGCAATGACTTTTCAATGGACTGGTGATTGATAGATATCGCTCTCTCTGGTTGAAGTGGCCAAAATGTCTGGGACTTCTCACCTAAGGCTCATTTAGTAGCACTTTTTCCCTGACTCAGTTTGTGGGTTCTTGTTCCATTTCAGCACTGATGGAGTGTTGTACTGTTGGAGGCCTTTTGGGTGAAGCATTAAACTGACCTGCTGTCAGCCCCTAAGTTGGACATAAAAGATCTCATAGCACTATTTAAGGGGAGATGATAGCATACTGGCAGTATTAATCCAGCAGCCATGTAATGCTGTAGGGATAAGGATTGAATCCTACGATGGCAGATGGTGGAATTTGAATTCAGTGAAAAGTGTGGGATTGCAAATGTAATGATGACCATGAAAACTATTGTTGATTGACATAAAAACTCACCTGGTTTGCTAATGCCATATCAAAAAGGAAATCTGACCTACATGTCACTCTAGGCCCACAGCAATGTAATTGATTCATGATTCGCATTCTTCTCTGAGGTCTCCAGATGCCAGTCTTTGGTTAATTTGACTCGCTTCATGTGATGTCAAAAAACACTGAAGGCACTGATACTACAAAGGCCCTGACAACTTTTTTGGCAATAGTCTGAAAACTCGTGCTCCAGAACTTGCTTCATCACTATTTAATCTATTCCAGTAGAGCTACAACTAGCAATATGGGAAGAGGTTCAGTTATTCTCTACACAAAAAGCAGGACAGATCCAAACTACGCAGCCCCTGCTCCATAAATCTACTGTCGATCATCAATGTGATGATGGACGTTTAATCAAATGTGCTACCAAGCATTCCTCTTCTCTGATGCTCAGTTTGGGTTTTGCCAAGGCCACTTACCTCCTGACCTCATTACATCCTCAGTTCAAATCTGTACCAAAGAGCTAAACTCGAACTCACAGAGTAATACAGCACAAAATCAGACCTTTTGGTCGATCCAATCCATGCAAAAATAATCCCAAACTATACTAGTTCCATCTGCCAGCTCTTGGCCCATATCCCTCCAAAGCTTCCCTACCGAATACTTATCCAAATATCTTTTTAAATCTTGTAATTGTGCCCACATCCACCACTTCCTCAGGAAGTTCATTCTACATGTGAACTACTCTCATGTCTTTTTTGACACCTCTCTGCTCTCACTTCAAAAGTATGCCTGTGAGTTTTGAAATCTCCCATTTTAGGGAAAAATAACAGCTTCCATTAACCCTATCTTTACCCCGCATAATTTTATAAACTTTTTCTCAAGATCCTTAACATTAATGCCACATTTGGCATGGTGTAGCATCAGAAGCTGTAGCAAAATTTGAGTCAGTGGGATCATGGAAATAACCTCAACCTGGTTGGAGTCATATCTTGTGCGAAACAAGTTTGTTGTGGTTGTTGGAGATCAGTCATTTCAGCTTCAAGAAGTCTCTGCAGGAGTTCCTCAGAGCAGTGTCCTGGGCCCAAATACCTTCAGTTGCTTCATCAATGACTTCCCTCCATCATAAGGTCAGTACTGATGATTACACAATGTTCAGCAGCATTCACGATGCTCAGGTACTGAAGCAGTGCATATCCAAATACAGCAAAACCTGGACAATGTTCAAGCTTATGCTGACCAGTGACGAGTAACTTTCTCACCACAGATGTCCCAGACAACAAACATTTCCAACAGGAAGTTATCTAACCCCATGACTTTCAATAATATTACTATTGCGGAATCTCACACTGTCAACATCCTGTGGTTACTGTTGATCAGAAACTGAACCTAACTCGCCTTACAAATATTATGGCAACAAGAGCTGATTTGAGTTTGGAAATCCTTAAATTAAGTAGCTCTTGTTGGAGCCTACAGTCCCTGTCTGCCATTAACAAATTACAAGTCAGGAGTGTGATGGAATTGTTCTCACTTGCCTGCATGGATGCAGCTACTGCAACACTCAAACTTGACGGACAAACCTGCTTTTTAGGCACCACATCCACAAACACTCAGTCCTCCCACCACTGTTTTATCTATAGTATTATATGTTAATTATAACATTAGCAGCAGTTCATGTACCCTCTGCAAGATGCCCTGCACAAATTCACCGGAGTTCTTAGACAGCACTCTCTCAACCCTCGACCACTACCACCTAAGAGGACACAAGCAGCAGATACAACAGTAAATCACCACCTGCAAGCTCCCCTCCAAGCAACTCCTGATCTTGACTTGTAAATATATTGCTATTGCTTCGTGTTATTAGGACAGAATCCTGGAACTCCCTCCCTAACACGTTGTGGGTCTACGTACACCACTTGGACTACTGTGGTTCAAGAATGCAGCTCACGACCATCTTCTCGAATACAACTAACAATGGGCAATGAATGTTTACACAGAAAGCAATCTCCATCCTCCAAATCTGTACACCAGCCTCCATATGTGATCTCACCAAGGTTCTATGGAATTGCAGTAAGACGTTTTTGTCTAAAGTGATATATATGCAAAGATACTTAGGTAATACAAATACATCTGATTTTTTTCATGATATGAAAAGTGTTCTTTCTTTTTGTCTTGTAAATGTGGACAATGTCACATATTACCAGATAGATTCAATCTACTATGTATTTTCCAGCACTACCAGCTTCTCAAGGGAAACTGTGATAAATGCTAGCTCAATCAACAATGCCCACGTTCCATGAGTCAAAAAGACGATCTGTCTAAATTCTTTTGCAGCCTTATTGTGACTTCCTCACAGCTTTATTTCCCTTTTAAAAATATTTCTACAAACTTAGATGGGTTGTACTCAGTCTCCTCATCCCAACCTGAGTATTGGTTGCAGATTGCAGATGTCTAAGCATCTGTTGCCTAGCTCTGTCATTTGCACACAGTCTATGCATCTTTGTAGAATGAAAATCCCAATACACAACATCAAAAAGGCATGTGATAAGGGGCCACAAGAGTGCCTTGGCATAAAATTAGTGTTCATGGGA
Organism: Stegostoma tigrinum; assembly: GCF_030684315.1. Lineage (NCBI taxonomy): Eukaryota > Metazoa > Chordata > Chondrichthyes > Orectolobiformes > Stegostomatidae > Stegostoma > Stegostoma tigrinum. The sequence continues at coordinate 40,820,546 of NC_081368.1, read as the reverse complement.
ATGGAAGTAATATATCTTCAATATTACACCCTACCAAATTTCTTTCCTTTAGCCAAACATTAGACCATGCAGATATATTACTCCCATTCCCATGAACACTAATTTTATGCCAATGCACTCTTGTGGCCCCTTATCACATGCCTTTTTGATGTTGTGTATTGGGATTTTCATTCTACAAAGATGCATAGACTGTGTGCAAATGACAGAGCTAGGCAACACAGCAAGCAACTCATCAAATCAAAGCTATGCATTACAGTTACATCCACTCCTGATTTTTGGTGATTAACCCAGGATTATCCATCCTCTCTGCACAAGGGTTAGAGGTGCTGGAGCAGCTACATATCAATTTTTCTGTCACTTGTGGGCTGCTAAATAAATTTCACGTGGATAAGATTTTCCATGATCACAAATATGACTTTCAGAAAAGAAACTATTCTGAAAAAATAAGTTGGTTGTTTAATTAAGGAACGTGACTGTTAAAACTGGTAAATGGCAAAGCTAATAAAACTTTTTTTTGCCTTTTTGGCAAACGGGCAGAAGTGGAAGAGAATAACACTCGGCTTGATCACCAGGAAAGTTGACGAGGTACTGGGTCTGATTGAGGAGATCACTTTTAAAAAAAAACACCAATTGGTTTGTCACCCGTGGAGGAGACTTCGAGCTGGCCTTGGTGGAATTATTTTGAAATGTAAATAGTTGTGAAATATAAAAACTATACAAAATTCAAAAAGTATAGAAGAGCTTTATAAAAACTTGGTTAGGCCACAGCTAGAGTATTGTGTGCAGCTGTGGAATCCACATTCTAGGAGGGATGTGGAGAGGGTACAAAGGATATTTGTCAGAATGTTGCCTGGCCCAGAGAATTCTGCTTATGAAGAGATTGGATAGGTTAGGGTGATTTTCCTTGGAGCAGAGGTGACTGAGGAGGAGATATGATTGAAATGTATAAATTGAGGGGCATATTTACAGGGTTGGCAGGCAGAAACTTATTCCCCTTTGTGGAGGCATCAATGATTGGAGGCAGGTGGTGTCAAGGATATGAAGAAATACATTTTCTACTCATAAAGAGTGATGGGAATCTGGAACTCTCTAACCGTAAGCCTGGTGAAGGCAAAGAACATAGAACAGTATAGCACAGTACAGGCCCTTTGGCCCATGATGTTGTGCTGAACTTTTACCCTAATCCTAAGGTCTATCTAACCTCCACCCCTGCCTTATACTATCATCCATAAGAAACCCTCAACACATTTAAGTAGTATTTAGATGTACGTTTGTGATGGCAGGACATACAAGGCAATCGACCAAATGCTGGAAAATGGGATTAAAATTGTTAGGTGGGTGTTTTTGACAAGCATAGAATCAATGGGGCAAAGGGCTTTTTTCCTGTGCTGTTGGCCTCTATAATTCTATAAAATTAGTGGTTGCCTCGTAGACTGGATTTCCCCCCTCCCCAGACTTACTTTGTGCATGGGTGTTATAAAACTGTAACATGTAAGAGCAGCTGTAGGGCCTTTGGCCTGTTGTGTCTGCTCCACTATTCATTGAGATCATAGTTAAATCTGATAATCTCATCTCCCCTTTCTCTCCATATCCCCATATCCCTTCCCGATTAAGGAAACATATCTCAACCTCAAACATATTTAATGATTGAACTTCTACAGCCTTGAGATAAAGAATTCCACAGATTCACTATCCTCTGAGGGAAGAAATTCCCCCTTGCCTGTGTCTTAAGATTACGCCGACTGATATAAATTCTCCCACAAAAGGAAACAACCTCTCAGCATGTATCCTGCTAATTCATTGAAGAATCTTGCATGTTTAAATAAGGTTGCCTTTTCTAAACTCCAATGAGTATAAATCTAACCTACTTGATCTATTGTCATAAGAAAGTCCCTCCATAACTAGGGTCAACCTAGTGAACATCTCAGCGCTGCCTCAAGTACCAGAATATCTTTCATTAGATAAGGGGACAAAAACTGTTCATAATATTCTCCGGTGTGATGTAACTTGAGTCTTGTATAGCTTTAGCAAGATTTGTCTATTTTGGTACTCCATTCCCTGGTTTTCTTACAAGAGTCTCTGATCTGGTAATATGCAAATACAGCGACCTATTTGTGTGCCAATAGCAGTGAATTGCATGTACATTTTAGACATGTTCTGATCTTGTTTGTAGTACATGCTCATAGCTTTAGCAGTTTGATCAAATAGCAATTCAGGTTAAACATTCCAATACTGCATTTATCCTTTCCTGTCAGAATTGGTTATCATCTGGACCATTGGACTCAATCTCCTGTCTTGTTTTTGACAGAATATGTCACAGCCAGAAGTAAAGGACCCTTGGAACCTCTCGAATGATGAGTTTTACTATCCCAAACAGCAAGGACTGCGAGGGACATTTGGAGGGAACATTATCCAAGTGAGTAGACCTGGTGACTTGCACTTCTCCATACGTTTGGGTTTTATTTAGTAACACCTCCAGAGTTGTGCAGTCATTGAATTATGTCTGTACAATACAGTAGATAGCAAATCATTTGTATTCCACAGATACTGAAACAGTTTGAGGTCACATGCAATAATAACTGGACAACAGCTTTGGTTTATAAGTGGTGAGAAGTGGGGAGGCGATGGCCTAGTGGTATTATCACTAGACTATTAATCCAGAAACTCAGCTAATGTTCAGGCACATAGTGGAATTTGAGTTCAGCAAAATAGAGGTGTTTGTGTAAGGGATCAAGTGAGGCTGGCTGGTGAGGATTGATATGAGGCATGACTAACCTCATAGTTAATGGAGATTAGAGCCACTAGGCACAGTCTTTGAGGCACATTGCATGTGTTTTCTTTGGTACTGGGATGATGGTGGCCTCCTTGAAACAGGTGGGGACTTCAGGTTATAACAAGGAGAGGTTAAAAATTTCAACAAATACTCCTGCTAGCTGTCCATACAGGATCTGAGGGCACAGCTGAGAACTCCATCTGTGCCAGTTGCTTTCCGTGGGTTTATTCTGAAGAAGGCCGTTGTGATGTCTGCAGCAGTGACTGAGGAAGCAGGTGCACCCAAGGCTGTAAAAGCAAGTGACACCGTTTTCACTGACCTTCAGTTTGAACTGAGCATAAAATTCATTGAGCGCATCAAGGAACAATGTATTTTTGTTTGTGGCTCTGTTCTGCTTCATTTTGTAGCTCATTATGTCACGTAGTCCTTGCCATAGATGGCCGGTGTCTGTGTAGTTGGTATGGGTCTGTAACTTAGTGCAGTATAGCATCTTGGTCTTTCATTACCTGACAGGTAGATTTCCTGTAAAGGTCAGGGTCATCTGACTTGAATGCCATGCACCTAGTTTTCAATAGGCAATGGATTTGCTGGTTCATCCATGGTGTTTGGTTAGGGAACATACGGGTTCACATTTTTGGCTTGTAGTCCTCTACACATTTGCTAATGAAGTCCATGATGGTGATGGCATACTTCTTTAGATTGGCCACTGAATTTTTGTATATGGACCAGTCTGATTCATCTGCTGCCTTAATTAGAAGGAAGGACCAAGTGAGAGGAAAAACAGAAATTGCTGGAAATACATGGAAAACTAGTACTAATGATTTCTTCGCAAGTTAGTTATGTGCTTTATATTTATTGAAGCAAAATATCCTTGATGCTGGAAATTTGAAACATAAGCAGAAAATGTTGGAAATGCCGCTTGGTCTTGACAGCATCTCTGGCAGAAATAAATGTTTCAGGACTATGATATTTCATCAGAAATCGATGGCTACTGTAACCTTCCATTAGTTCTGAGGTGAAATCACAGATGTGAAATGTTAGTCTTTTTTTCCTTGACAGATGCTGCAAAGCCCGTTGAGCATTTGCACCACCTGCAATATTTTGTTTTTTCCACTTTTGGACAGTTAATCCGGAATGACTATGCTGCCATGTCTTAACAGGGCAATAGTGTAGATACAGTTCTGAGGAAGGTTCACTTGACCCAAAACATTGACTCTGGTTTTTCTTCACAGATGCTGCTAGACCTGCTCAGCTTTTCCAGCAATTTCTACTTTTGTTCGTGAGTGTAGAGTATTAGATTTCATTCACAAATCAATTAGGAAATCTCTGAAGAAATCCAAGTCAAGGGGACAAAAGTTAGAGTGGGTTATTGTGGAAGCTTCATTGATATGAGTGTAGGTAGTGAATGTTGCGAGTATCAAAGTGAATCATTTTGGTGGTGGATAGTATGTGAGGTTAAATCAGACAAGAAGATAGAACCATGGGTGAATTAAACTGGGAAATTTTGCTTTGCAGGAAAGTTGCCTTTTTGTCAATGCAAGAAAGTAAAGTTTAGATGGGAAACTGAAAAAGATAACTTTGTTTCTTCACCTGTAGAAGATTTTGAATGTTCATGATTTAAATAGAGCCATGGAGTCATACAATACAGAAACAGACCCTTCAGTCCAGTCAGTCCATGCAGAACATAATCCCAAACTGAACTAAGTCCCACTTGTCTGCTCCTGGCCCATAACCCTGAAAATCTTTCCTATTCATGTAATTGTCTGAGTGTCTTGTAATTGTCACCGTGTCCCTATCCACCACTACTTTAGGAATTGCATTTCACACACGAACCACACTATATAATTTTTGTCACACATACTTTTTTAAAATCTCTTCCTCTCATCTTAAAATTATGCTCCCTAGTCTAAACATCCTCTATCCTTGGAAACAAACACCTACCGTTAGCCCTATCTATACTCCTCATGATTTTATAAACCTGGTATAATGCTAGCGGTAAGCAGTTTGATGGCACAGAGATGGTTATGGGACAGACAGGGTGCGATCAATGGGATGTGGTCAATTGCTCTGAACTCTTAAGGCTAAGTGAGTTAGGTTGAATTGGCTTCCAACTTTCTAACCTCTTCTCAGCAAATAGTTTTCTTCTGCATGCAACTATTTCACATATCAATTTAAGATGCACTTAACTCAAACAAGATAAAGGAGTCAATTACAAGGTTGTCGTGAATGCAAAAAGGGATTTTTACTATCTACTAGCCCTCAGAAAAATATAAAATGCAATGTCAACGCAGCTAATAAGGCTGAAGGAGGCGATGACCTAGTAGTATTATTGCTCTGTTCATCCAGCGATCCTGGTGATGTTCTGGGGACCCGGGTTTGAGTCCCGCAATGGCAGATGATGGAATTTGAATTCACTTAAAAAAAAGTCTGGAATTAAGAGTCTAATGATGATCATGAATCCATTGTTGAATGTTGAAAAACCCAGCTGATTCACTAAGGTCCTTTTAAGAAAGAAACTGCCATCCCTACCTGGTTTGGCCTACATGTGACTCCAGATCCACAGCAGTGTGGTTAACTCTTAACAGTTCTCTGGGCACTTAGGGATAGGCAGTAAATGCTAGCCAGTGATGCCCTCATCCCAAGAATGAATAAAACAAAAAATGGAGTGTGCCTGGTGCAGATAAAAAGCCAAATTGGCTATGCATTTAAGAGGCCTAAGCGTTCTTCTCTGAGATGTTTAATTGGTGACCCATATCCTTAAAAGTGGCAAAGTGTGTTTTTAAATTCCTCGTTAACAATTTTCGCAATTTGTTTTTCACTGGATGCTGCTTTTGGGTTGGTGAAAGAACTATGGGAGGGAGAGAAGAAGTCTTCTAGTTCTTGCTTACAATTTTTTTTAATCCTGATGCTCAAAAAGCACCTGTTGAAATAGCATTCATTCTGTGGCTCTCTGAGTCTTGCCCCATTTTCTGTCCAAGTTGGATATTCCACAAACAATCTTTTGTGTCCAATGTGAAACAGTCATAAAATGTACGTTAAAATAGGATATGTGAATTTCTTCATGTTTACTCAGTTGCTGAACTTATGTCCTTGGATGAAATGATAAATTAATTGCTGACAGTTTTGTTTATTCTAAATGGATCTCCTGAACATCCCTCATTGTGTGGTCAGGTATTCATTTGGTCACTTTAACTGGAAAAATTATTTTTATTTTATGTTGAAAACTATAGAATTGTGGCATTGGATCAGCGATGCATTTCTCCAGCCTCAGTCACATCATAGTTTTACCTTTCCTGACCAGTTTTTTATTTGGTCGCCTTTTGTTGTTATCTAAAATCCTCCAGCTTGTCAAGATCCTATTGTTTTTGGCAACAAAATAAATATGCTTTAATATGCTATTCTTCAGCTCTTGAGTTGTGCGCACATTTTCCCTTCAAGTTTTTTAATTTCTCAGTGGATTTTAGACTTTTTAAGTATTGTGAAATATATATTTATACGTTTGCTGTTGCTCATGTGTTGTTATGTCATTTAATCCAATTTTTCAATCTATCTTAGCCTGTTTACCCTTGATATATTTGTTTAAAACTTAATATAGATGAGATATTGCAAGCATAAATGAATAATGAGCTGGTGTAGGCCTTTCAGTCCCTCAAGCCTGTTCTGTCTTTATATAAGATCATGGTTGATCTGACTGTAATCACAAATCCACATTCCCACCAGTCCCGGTAACCTTTTCATCCACTTGCTTAATTTCTTTCCTTCAACTATATTCAAAGACTTTACTTCTAACTCCTTTTGAGGAAGAGAGTTCCAAAGGCTCCAGACTCTGTGAAATAAAATTTTGCCTCCTCTATACCAAATGAATGATCCAATTAAAGATTTATACCTCTTTCTAGATTCTCCCATAAGAGGAAGCATCTCTCCAAACTTACCCTGTCAAGATCCACGGATCTTGTATGTTCCAACAAAGTCTTCTCTTACTCAGTCAAACTCCCATCAGATACAAGCCTAGACGGTCCAACCTTATCTTATAAAACAATTTACCCCATGTCTGGTAAACTTGCTGTGAACCACCTCCAGTGCATATTGAGTGAAGAACTGGGTTCTTCTACCATTACCTTAACCGTGTTTATTCTTAAAGGTAAGGATTCCTCTACGAACCAAGGAGCCACAGCTGTGATAGAAAGGATATTGCTGGTACCCCTCTTTTCTTTACAGTAAAGATCCTTCGCAATCCACTAACATTTTACAAAAGGGTTCCTCAAAATTTGTATAGGAACTAGGCGTGCTGGTTCTGTCGAATGTTGCAGCTTTCCCATGGAATGGCATGTTTGTCATGCTTTACAAAATTGTACCATAGCCTTGTGAAAACCTACTGGAGTAGCTACAAGCTGTGAAAGGATTAGGGTTAGGAATGATTTGCTAGACCATTTTACAGGGTGGCTAAGAATTACCCACATTGCTGAGTGTTTGGAGTCACATGTAGGCTATACCAGATAACCGTGGCACTTTCCTTTCTTAAAGGAAATTTATAAACTAGATCAGTGTTTATGACAGTGGCTTCAAAGTCATTATTAAAATGTTAATTCCTAAATTCTGTTGAATTAAAAAGCAAATTCCATCATCTGCCATGGTGGGATTTGAACCCTAGAACGTTACTTGGGTCTCTGAATTATTGTCCAGCAAAAAGCCCGCAGGTCATCACTTAACCCTAACCTGAGAAGAGTTATTCAAGTTAATTTGAGTAATGAATACCAAAAATTAGTCATGTGCCTTTGTCTTTGAATTTATAGCCTTTCAATCTAGGTAGTCAACCAGTTACTCTACTAGAGAAAGTGGCAGGAATGGAAAATGGTGAGTGATTTGCCGAGGTTAGAGACATTTAAAACAGATCCTAGGGAACAGGAGCAGAAGTGCCCTGATATATGAAGGTTCAGATAAGAGAAAATTGAGAGTTTGAGTAAACTTGTGAGAGAGCTAGAAGAGACATTTTCCCAAGAATAGAGAGCAATGCTAATTGGACTGGAGAGATGCAGGGGAATGAAAGTGGGAATAGAAATGAAGAAGTGGTGAGAGAACTTCATCAATGATTAAGATCTCTGAGATATAGAGGTTGTGTAAGGTAGTAAGATGAATGGAGAGAATGTGACTTGGAACATTCAGGTGATAGAAAATCTGAGGAGACAAGGCATTTTACACAAGTCAAAATCGACAAGGATGAAGAGTCATAATCCAGAGACCATGGGAAGAGGGATGAGAAGAAATCTCAGCAATGGTAAACACAAAGGACTGTAAGCGGGGAATTGAGAAGGATGAATTGCAGAACGTGTGATGCTTTGAGAGGAACATAAGACAGAAAATTAAGGGAAGATAAAATTTGCCATTGTTACACATTGCACATGGCTTCAGCAGTTCACAATGAGGCAAAGAGGCAGGAATATTTATTTTTGTGGGGAAGAGAGATCCCTAAATATAAAACAGTTTTGTCTTTCTTCAGACTTTGAACAATAATGGACTTGTGAAGCATGCAAGTTTAAAAAAGCAAATTTTCTAAGTATTTAAAAAGGAACAATGTGATATGGGAGAAGAATAGCAAAATGAGATTAGAGTAGATAGTTCTGGTTGAAGAACTAGCATTGACATGGGTTTAATGGACTGAATGGTCTCCTTTTGTGCTGTAACTTCTATGATTTCTATTTTCTCCACACCAAGAGTTTGTAGAAGATCAGCTAAAGGAGAATCTTCAAATGAGTTCATCACTCGTCACAAAAGAAGAATGTGGGATTATTGTTTATCCAACAAACAAGATATCTGGGTAATAGTATGGGACTATGTGGAAAACTAAAACATTTGAAGAGAGGGAGGAAGCCCTTAAGGCACTGGGACAGGTCAGTTTACATCCAACAAGAATAAGAATGTGCATATATTTAGCACCTTTAACATAGAAAGATGTCCCAAGATGTGCATGATCAAAAAGAAAGAAATGTTGAATAAGAGAAGAAGGTACAATGAATGGGGACTAATGTTTTGTCAAAGAAGTTAGTTTTAAGGAGTGCTGAGGGCTTTTGAAGAGAATCCTAGAACAGGAGACCTCAGCAAATTACAGCATTTATCACAAATTATTAGCATTCCATGGTGGGACACTGGGTAGTCATTGGTGTTTTTTGGGATTGAAAAGATTACAGCAATAAGGAGGAATTTAAACACAAGTTGAGAGAAATGATTAATGTGGGAATCATATATGTAGAGTTGGAAGCTGGCCCCATGTCTCAGGATTGCCTAATGACAAATGTAGTTGAGAAAGGGGTGGCTGGATCCTTGAGGACTGTTTGTAAGTAATGATGTTGTGACAGATGGAAATCTGATTGCAGAGATTTAGTTAATGAGTTGTGGGAATGATGTCTGCAGATGTGGGACATTTCTCAAGGCTGTTTGAGGAAGAAAGAGACATCAGAGATGAGGCGTCAATTTGCAAAGACAGAGTGAATCAGAGAAGAATGTGGCAAAGACAGCCAACTGAATGGTCGGAGTCTGGTGACGACGATATCCATGAATGCTGGTGGTTAGGGTGAAGGAGATATGGAAGAACGGAGGTGAGAACTGTCGAGCCACAAGAAGTGCTGGATATTATTTTTACTTCCAATGACTCTGGAGTAGTGGAGTGTTTCAGTGAAAAGAGTGAAATATAGTTTATGGGTCCCAGTTAGCTCTAATGATGGATGGTCAAACCAGATTTATATCAAACACATTCAAATTTAATCTCCTTGGACTTGAGGGAGCAAGTGTGAAACTCATGCTGAGAGGAAAGTTTGCTTCAGACAAGTTCATTTTGGTGGAGATTAAGAGAAGGGATCTGCAGATCAGTGCTTCCAGAATTTCTGCAGCCAATGATATGCTAAAAGTCGAGCAGATGAAATATTGAAAATGTCAGTTTTAAGTGAATTAGGGAAAATCTTCCCAGGGTTTCTGAAGAAGCTGGCAGGAAAAAGCAAAATATTGTGATTTATGGAAATCTGAAATATAACTGCTGAGAGAAACAGTTTCTCCACAGACAACACCTGTGGGGAGAGAAACAAAGTTGATATTTCAAGTCTTGCATGAATCATCATCAAAACAAACAGGTGATGGTGTTGGAAACGAATTGTTAAATTTGTGTCATCAGAACTGGCTTTCTCTGCAAAATTTCAGAATGGTGAGGTTGGGAGGTGGCTGTGCACAAGTGCAGGAGTTCTTGTGGAGGGAGAGGTTTGGGGGAATGCAGATGAATGATGAATACAGCAGACATCAAGGGAAACTGAGTGAAGATTAAAACACTGAACATGAAAGGTTGCTTAACGCAGGAATTGAGAGGCACTGTCTTCATTTCATTCTTTATTTCCATAAGTATCCCAGTGATAGAGGAAATAAAAGATGAAGCAAGGATCTTGGGGAGAGATATGTAGTAGCTGCTTGAGATGGGAGGTAAGTACCTAAGACCTGCCTATTTAGGAGCCTTTACCTTTTAGGAAGAATAGATAGACATTGATGATTGGTATTTTTAAGTTCTGTTTTATTTCTATGTCAGTCTGTTATTGCTGAGTGCTGTGTGTTGAGTGTAACTTTGAACTGTGTTTATTTTTAGCCACATTGAACAGTATTTCTGTTGCAGCATTCTATTCCTGCTGTGGAACTTCGACAACCATTTTTTCCAACTCATATGGGACCAATGAAACTCAGGCAATTCCACCGGCCAACACTGAAGAAATATTCTTTCGGAGCATTGTCACAGCCAGGACCTCATTCTGTGTACCCACTGCTGAAACATATCAAGAAAAAAGCCAAGGTAAAGATCTCCTTTAGTCATGCATAGTGTATATTTAGTTCTTGGAATTCTTGTTGTCAGTCTTGTTGCTTCTGGGGTTCTCCACTCAGGGATAGTTCTTTTAAGAGAGTTTATTTCCAAATATTTTATGATTTATGCTAAGGCTTGCTAACTTTGGCAGATACTTTGAGTAGGATGAATTGATCTATTACCAGTATTTAAATGTATTCAGGATCTTTATGGTTTCATGAATTTGTCTTGAACATCTATTAGAAACAAATGTTTTTGATGTGTTTTGCAGGATTCTGAATTATTGCATTTATTCACTGAAGACGTGGAAAGCAAGCAACTATTTTCAAATGAATTCTTTTGTTATTTGTAAATTTATAAGTACCATTGCTGCTGTGATAAATAGGGAAGTTATGTGAATAAGTAATATGTGATGGTAAAGTTGTCAGTGGCTTTCACATGATTATCAAATCATCTTTACTAATTAGACAAGTAATTAAATATCCATTATTTGCAGTGTCTCAGTTTTAAAGTGGAGTCCTGCTTTTTGCCTTTGAAATCTTGCTGAAACACCAAACCAGTTGAGTTGTTCAACTTGAATTTTGTTGTACATTAACTGGATGATGCGAAAGCAGGGTTGGCCAGTCGAGGCATATTTGCTGCTCATACAATCATAAATCAGTGTTCCTGGTGTCCATAAATGTAGTGTCCTTATTTCAGGTGAAGCAGATTTTTACTTCAACTGCAACGCTAGGTAGCAAATGGATTCCACACTCATGTCTGCTTTCTAATCAACCTTTGCAGAGATGTAATTACACAGCTGTGCAGTAGGTGGGTCTTGACCACAGATCTTCTCACTGAGGTGGGGACACTACCACTGAGCTCCAAAAGCCCGTCTACTGTCACCTATTTATCTATGCAGCGATGTATTAGACAACTCTGAAGCAGGTGGGTCTTGAACCGGAATGTCTCGGCCCACAGGTAGGGAACAATATCACTGCACCACAAGGGCACCCTTCTGCTGTCTCTCAGAATGACTGCCTGAATTCAATTCACCTGTGCAACTGTATTTAGTTCCAGGCATCCCATTACTGCATTATAGGAACTGACTAGCAAATTCTTCATTGATCATTGAACTAGCATTTCAAAACAAAACAATGTTTTGCAAAAATAGTCATTAGAAATAAACAAGCTGTTTGCGAGAGCAACATTCACTACTTCAGGAAATCTGCATCTCAGTATTATGAAGTGCTGAAAAACTGAGCAGTGGCTGGACCAGCAATGCGCCATCTTTCATTCACTATGGCAGCTGGCTGTCTCTGAACAAATGCCTCCAAACATATACCAAAATGAGAGTGAACCTTTGACCTAACTCTGCTAAATCCTTCAGTTGTTCAAGAAAGATAATCTGTATCCCCAGTCATCATTAGATATAAAGTGATAAGAAAATCAACATTAAATCATATTATGAGCAATTTGAAAATGTAACCAATGTCCTTAAAAACCTCCTCATGGTCTCCTGTTGAGAACATATGTTAAGATTGGTTCTCTATCTATTTACACGCATATTCATTGCAGTTCTGGATACAGGTACCCCTACGTGTCTTACAAAGGCAAAATACTGCAGGTGCAGGTAGGTGGAAAGGCACAATACAGGAGGAATACAAATACTTCACAGAGAGATATTGATTGGTTAAGTAAATGGGCAATAAGTTGGCAAATGAAGTATAATGTAGGAAAATGTGAAGATATTCATTTTGGAGGTAGAACAGAAGAACAACGTATTTAAATACACAAACTTGAAAAGGATGTCAGAGTACTTATACATGGAACACAGAAAATCTAGCACACTGGTAATTGGGAAGGCTCATGGAATTATGGCCCTTATTTCAAGGGGTTTGATGTACAAGTGTAGGCAACTCGTACTGCAACTGTACAAAATGAAACCGCATTTGAATACTGTGAACAGTTTTGGTCCCCTTATTTAAGGAAAGATATCATTTCATTGAAGGCAGTTCAGTGGAGGTTCACTTGGATGATCCCTGGTATGGAGTGGTTATCTCAGGAATAAAGCCTAAACAGGTTGGTACTCAACACATTAGAGTTCAGAAGAGTAAGAGGCGATCACATTAAAACATATAGAATTCTTAAGTGACTTCACAGGGCAAGTCCTAAGAGGACGTTGCCCCTCCTAGGAGTCTAAGAGCGGAGGGCATAGTCCCAGGATAAATAGCCATTACTTTAAGACTGAGATGAGGCGGAATTTCTTCTGTGAGAGTTGAGGCGCTTTGGAACTCCCTGCTGCAGAGATGTGTAGGAGCAGAATCCTTGGATATATTGAAGGCTGCAATCGAGAGATGCCTGCTCGATAGAGAAATCAAGGGTTATGGGAAAAATGTAGGAATGTGGACATGAGAAATGTCAGATTAGCTATGATCCTGTTGATGGCAGAGCCGGCTTGAGGGGCTAATCAACCTACTCCTGTACCTATTTCTTGTAATCCTAAGCTGGAAATCTGAAACAAATGCAGACAATGCTGGAGAAACTCAGCAGGTCTGGTAGCATTTGTGATGAAAGAAAAATTTAAAATTTGGAGTCTGGTTTGAAAATTCTCCAGAGGTGATTTCTCGGCATTCTCTGTGTTTTTCCCAGCAGTTCTGTTGGGTTGTTCTCCTTGACTTTGTCTCCCATCTATCCTTTCTCTGTGGTTTCAGGGACTTCTTTCAATTCCCTTCTTTCTTACCACATCATCGCTAGTAATAACACTTTGTGCAATATTTCACTCAGTCTTTGAATCCATTCATTTCTTGCTGACACCCCAAGCTGAGGTATCTGCTGGGTGAGCCTACGACTTTCTTCTGCTCCAAATTAGGTATTTGCTGCCATGTCAGTTTTAGTACTCGTGGTTTTATTGGAGCAGCAATAGCAACTGCTTAATCCCAAATACTAACATGAATTTCAAACCATCCATGCTCCAGCTGCTGTTCACTTCAGACCTTTGCCTGTCCAACAGCAAATCAGTTCAGATTGCCCTGCCAACCAAATGTCTTTGCCTTGTAATCAAGAACTTCTCTATCATTCACTTTTCAGAGAATCTGATGATAACTCTGCCTGATTGAAATCTGTTCAAGTGATGTTGACTGTTTTCCTTCCATTGGACCTGTTATGTTCACCTTCTGGTTTCTTCATATTCTTTGTCCAAACTGCCAGGACAATGATGTAATTCTCAGCTTTGTTTCTATCTCTGCCAATTCTAGTATTTCTCCTTGCTTCCTTCATTTGAGTCTCTCTGTCTTGCACTACCACATTCTGTCCTTCTAAATTTTCACTTGAGACTCAAAGGGTAGTAAACAATAGAGTTCTATTTTTATGAGATAGTAGAAACTTCCAATGCTGGAGAATCTGAGATAACATGGTGGAAAGCTGGATGAGCACAGCAGGCCCAGCAGCATCAGAGGAGCAGGAAAACTGACGTTTCTGGCCGATAACGTTGACAGGGCAATCTGAACTGATTTGCTCTTGGAGGGGCAAAGGTCTGAAGTGAACAGCAGCTGGAGCATGGATGGTTTGGAATTCATGTTAGTACTTGGGATTAAGCAGTTGCTTACTGCTGCTTCAATAAAACCATGAGTACTAAAACTGACATGGCAGCAAATACCTAATTTGGAGCAGAAGAAAGTCATAGGCTCACCCAGCAGATACCTCAGCTTGGGGTGTCAGCAAGAAATGAATGGATTCTTCGGAAAATCTTCTTTTCTATTGCTTTGGCAGCTTTGCAAAGTGAATTCATGTTTTGTTATTTCAACTTGTAATATCTAGTTCCCACTCATTGTCATAGTGCAGTGACTATCGCATGTTTCCAAACCTGAGGTTTTGACTATTTATTAGATTATCAATAGTCAAAAGACATCATCTGCGACAGGTACAGGTACTTGCCCTTGTCTTGCTTGAATGTAGCTACTGCGCTTGCAACTTTCTAACCTTTAACTTTTTCCCAGTTACTTCTCAACTCGAGATATCCTGAGGAAGGGTCACTGGATCCAAAATGTTAATTCTGTTTTTCATTTCACAGATGCTGCCAAACCTGCTGACCTTTTCCAGCATCTTTGTTTTCGTTCCAGAGATATTTTTGACTTTTTAATTCTAGCTCAGTAGCTTTCTTGAGTTCATCTTTTAATTTTGTAATCCATACCAACTGCCTTGTGCATTTCCCACCTCTGCATGCTTACTCAGAAATTGCAGGTTTAAGCACATGCCACAGTCGGGTTTGACTAGTTCACCTAGTCAACTAAAATAGCATCTCCTTTCTCAGCAGCCAGATCTACTCCAGGTTCATATTGAAGAGTTAGGAGAAATCTAAAAGTGCTTCAGGCCTCCTCTGCTTGTCTGTTTCGATCCAAGTCTGGCCTTGGCTGGACTTATGATGCCATCATTTCTGTGAGTACAGATAGCTGTTCAGCATCTGTGTTCCTCTGTGATCCACTGTTTAGAGATTGCAATTTGCAAGCTCTACTCATACTAGTCCTAACGTAGCCAGAACACGGCCTGAAATTACCTCACTCTCTGTTCTCTGTCATGGTTACCTCTGGCATGCTCTTTATTCCTTGCCTTCATGACACCCATCTGTAATCTTGTACATTATGGCTAATTTTATCTTTCATTTCTCAGTTTTGATTTTGACATCCTTTAAATGCTTATCTGATATCAAACAGTGGACAAGCAAGAACTTTGTTCCAGTTTAATGCTGGTAAAACTGTAGCCACTCTGTTCTTCATTGGAAGTAAAATGGGGCTGCCTTCAATTCTAGATCAATCCTTAGCTTTTTATTCAAGCTCGTTCCAGTGATGGAGGAACATTGGTGTGTTGTTTGAAATTTAGCCGAACGAGAAATATGTATCCTATCTATGTTCTACTGTCACCGATCAATATTCTTACTTGTGTGCCTCTGCTCCTGAATTATTCATCTATGCATTTACTGCCTGAAAACTCGATCTCTCCAACCAAAATTTTGCAAAGATTGATCATACACAAATTTTAACATTAGCAAAACTCTGCCACTAGTGTCCGATCTAGTTGTATTTAACTTTTATTAATCTTGTTCCAGCTGACCACCCTTGACTGTCTTTCTGTAGAATCGTGGAATGGCTACAATGTAAAACAGGGTCATTTTGTTTCCAGTTGAGTCAGTGGATTTCTCTGCAGGAGCAATTCAGGAAGTCCCCAGTCCCTCTCACTTTCACCAGCATGCTGCAGTTTAGTTTTGTTTCAGTGAATTATCTAGTCTGTTTTGAAAACAGATCCAATCTGCTGATACCGCACTCTATGCATTACAAAATTTAACCATTCACAGCCTAATTTTTTTTCTCATTCCTTCTTTGGTATGTTTATCCTTCATTTTTTTTGTTAATCTGGTTGTCAGTTTTTCTGCCAATCAGAGTAATTTCTCTTTTTCTACACTGTCCAGACATCTCATCGTTTGAATACCTACATAAGATCTCTTTTCGACTTCCTCTGAGGCATAAAAACATAGCTTTTGTAACCTATCCAAGTAACCAAAGTCCATCATCCCTTAGCCTTTTGTAAATCCTTTCTGAATCTTCATAAATTGTAGTGCTGAGAATTGTATAGGGATGAAATTTGAGTTGATGAATGTAGTAAATGTCACAATTACCTCATGGAATGCCTCCTTAACCCACAAGATTTCTCATGTTTGGATGGATATTTATTGTTAGATATGTTGAGGAATAAACACATACATCATGCAAAAGATGGAATTAGTCTGACTTTTTGTTGGAAGAGGTATTGGAGCCAGCAGTAGATGGTGAACAGAGATAATGGGAACTGCAGATGCTGGAGAATCCAAGATAACAAAGTGTGAAGCTGGATGAACACAGCAGGCCAAGCAGCATCTCAGGAGCACAAAAGCTGACGTTTTGGGCCGAGACCCTTCTTCAGAGAGGGATGTAGACAGTAGATGGTGAAGGGAGCTTTTAGTATTAATTCATTAGTAGAAATGTCTAAAGTTTTTTTTAACATTCTACACAGTACTGTGCTCTTGTATATTTTGAGTATTTGTCCAGTACTCTGCTTGTTGTACAGAGTTGTTTAGGTGATGACCTACATGCATTTTTATTCTTAGATGCGTGAACAGGAACGTCAAGCTTCTGGTGGTGGAGAGATGTTCTTTATGCGAACTCCTCAGGATCTGACAGGTAAAGATGGTGACCTTATTCTTGCTGAGTACAGTGAAGAATATCCACCACTCATGATGCAAGTTGGCATGGCAACCAAAATCAAAAACTATTACAAGAGGGTGAGTTAAACTTATTTTAAACAAATATTTTACAGTAAAGATTTTTTGGATTACAATTAAGTATTAAGCTGATCGATTGTACAAATGACAAATAACCTTGATACAAACCAGTGTACAGCAAGCTGATCCTTGATTAAATGTGACAGCTTATACTTAAATATAAATTGAAATATTTGAGAGTTTGAAATCATGCGTCTAGGGGCAAGTTCATTCATTTGGTCTTCAAATATTCTATTACAGAAACCAGGCAAGGATCCCGGCGCACCGGACTGTAAATATGGTGAGACTGTTTATTGCCACACATCTCCATTCCTTGGATCCTTGCATCCAGGACAGTTGTTGCAGGTAGGATCCATGTTATGGAAATAGGCAGGCACGTAAAAGAAGACCTGACAATGTGGAAGCATACTGATAGTTTTGTTTTTAGAAAGTTTTTCCTTTATCTTCAGTTTTTAGCTCATAGGTTTGCCTCCATTTATATAGACAGGTCAGTGCTGATAATCTTTCTTATTAGTCTGTTTTCATTGGCAGGGTGTACACTAAATTTGGAAGCCACTTTTTGAGGATTTGGGAAAAATTGCCTGTGCTGCAGTTTTGTGTATTAGGAAGAAGTTAGTTAATTCCTTTTGGTTAATATATCTGCCCAAATTCAATGCAAATTGGTCAAATCAACGGTTTTTCTATATTAAGTTTTAAAAAAAAGGTTTTAGGAAAAAAGTGTGAAAACTGTGAAGAGCAGTGAATAGATGAAAACTACATTTAAAACAGTAAGAGTCAATGATCAGGAAGGCAGAATTGTTTTCAATGATGCAGTAAATGTTAATGTTTGAAATAAAATAATCGCTCTGAAGGGACAAAAGATGTTGGCTTTAGTTTGTTGTTTCCTTCGCTTTTAATATCTATGTTTTTCTCACTTGTTCATCCTATTATAAGATGAATATGATGTCACCAAAGTGAAGGCATTGTGAGACAGTGCCCCTCTAAACTTTGCTTTCTGTGATGTTGTGCATAACCAGGCTTTAGTTTTATGTAAGTCCTAGTTCCGAATGACATCCCTGCACTTTCGAGTAATGTTGTGAACTCTTTAACACTTGTTTCTTCCTTGTGGATGTTATTGCCTTAGGTCAACATTTATTGACTGCCGCAGTTGCCATGATAATGATAATGCAGTGAAAATGATAATGAGTTGTTTCCTTGAACAATTGCAATCCATTGTTAATGCAAGTTTTCCTGCTGTGAAATATTTTTAAAATCTTAAATCTGGTACCTCGACTACCTGACTTATCTCTGTCTGTTTTATTCATTTAACCTTGAAGACATCCTGTATTTTGAAGCTTTTTATTTTGGCTTCAAATTAAACAAGTCTTAAGAAGGAAGAATCTCTGAAATCTAAATAGAAGAAAGAATTTGAGCTTTTGTTGAAGTGTTTCCTTTTTTAACAGGCATTTGAAAACAACCTCTTTCGCTGTCCAATATACCTCCATAAGATGCCAGAAACAGATTTTCTGATAATCCGAACTCGTCAAGCATACCATGTCAGAGAATTGGTTGATATTTTTGTCGTAGGCCAGCAATGTCCACTCTATGAAGTGCCTGGTCCAAACTCAAAGCGTGCTAACACACATGTACGAGACTTTCTTCAGGTATGTGTACTGTTAATGGCTAGGTTAATTTTAAGTTAACACACTTTATTCAGTTTGTTACCTATGTCCTTGTTAGAACTGTAGAAACAGGAGTAGTCTCTACCATTTAATTAAATAATGGCTGATTATCTACTTTAATGCCACTTTATCGCACAATCTCCATATTCCTTGATGTTCCATGTCTCCAGAAATCTATTGATATCTGTCTTGAACCTGCTTAATTATCGAGCTTCCACATCTGTGTGGGATAGAATATTCCAAAGATTCACCACCCTCTGAGTGAAAGAATTTCTCTTCACCTTGGCCTTAAATGACCTGTACCTTACTCTGAGATGATATCCTGTGGTTCTTGACTCCCCAGCCGTGGGAATCGTCCTATTCACATCTATCCTGTCATGCCCTTTGAAAATTTTGTAGGTTTCAATAACGTTATCTCTCATTCTTCAGAATTCTGGACCATAAAGATCCAGTTTACTTACTCTTCATTCATGAAACAGCCCTGCTATCGCAAGGATTATTCTGGTGAGCCTTTGTTGCACATCATCAATGGCAAGTATATCCTTCCATAGATAAGGACACCCAAACTGTACACAGCAGTCCAGGTGTTGTTTTGCCTTTTAAGGCTTTATATAACTCTAACAAGGCATCTTTAGTTCTATGCTGAACACCCCTTGCAATGAAGGCCAATAACCATTTGCCTTCTTAATTGCATGCTGAACCTACATACAAGCTTTTAGTGCTCATGACCAAGTACCAGGTCTCTTTGGACCTTTTAAATAAATAATCTGGCTTTCAGTTTTTTCTATCAAAGTATAAAAGTATTTTGTTTCAAAGTCTGTAAGGTATTCCATTTGCATGTTCTTGCCCATTCACTTAGCCTGTTAAAATCTGTTTGAAGCCTCCTTGCATCTTTCTCTCAGTTTGCATTCCCACTTAGTTTGGTGTCATCAACAAATTTAGAAATATCACAATTGGCCTCCACATCCGAATCATATATATGTATGCATTCTAAGCAGCTGTGCCCTAGCATTGATCCCTGTGGTACCTCACAAGTAACAGCCTTCCATTCTAAGAATGAGTGGTTTATTCCTAATTTGCTTTCAGTTGTCAACCAATTCACAAACCGCAATAGTAGAGAACAACAAATCTTGTGTGCTGTAATTTTTGTTTACTAACCTCCTGTGTGGAACCTTACCACATACCTGCTGTAAATCTAGCAACACCACACCGCAGAATTGTTACTGCATAGAACTAAAGAGTTTCACAGAAAAGTCATATATGTTATCCTCACCATAGATGCCGCTAGACCCACTGAGTTCTCCAGTTTGCTTCTGTTTCACATCTCCAGCATCTGTGGTACTTTGTTTTTATATTGCTGAGAATCTGGAGTCAAATGTAGGCCTGACTAAGTAGAGATGGTAGATTCTGAAAAGGGCATTAGTGAACCAGACTGATTTTCAACAGCCATCAACAGTGGTTACATGATTGTCATTAGGCTAACTCCTTATCGCAGATTTATACTAAACTCACATCTCACCACCTCTCATGATGAGATTGAAGCAAAAACAGAAGTTGCGGGAAAGCTCAGCAGGCCTGGCAGCATTTGTGAAGAAAAAAAATCAGAGTTAACATTTCGGGTAGAACAGTTCTGAGGAAGGGTCACCAGACCCGAAAACTTAATTCTGGTCTTTTCTTCACAGGTGCTGCCAGACCTGCTGAGCTTTTCCAGCAACTTCTGTTTTTGTTCCTGAGGTACAGCATCCACAGTTCTTTTGGTTCATATTGTGAGGTTGAAGCTCATGTCTTCACAGTTTTAGCCTAGGGTTCTGTATTAGTAGGTATTACCACTATGCCAACACTCTTTCTCATTGTATATTTAAAACAAAATCTAAAATAGCACAGTGTTTGGTTGGTTTTCAATGTGCTGCTGCAGAAACTCATCTTGTGAACATTTCATGAGTTTATCTTTCATAGCATTACTACTGATTAGGTTTACCCAGTCTAAATATAAATTGAAGTCTGTTATTATTGTATGACACGTTCATCTTTAATTTCCAGGTTTTACTGTACCCAAAATCGCCACTAAAGTTTGGTGGCTTGCAAACAACTCCCACCAATGTTTTCTGCCCCTCATTTCATAGTTCCACTCAAACTACTTCTGTGACCTTATCCTTCAATTCAAAGTCCTTGCCCATTAATGTATTGATCTGATCCCTTATTAAGAACAATGTCCCACCTCTTTACTTGTTCAGCCATTTTTGCTTGAATATCCTTGAATATTCAGTTCTGAATCTTGATAATGCTGTAGCCATGTTTCTGTAATGGCAGACACCCAGGTACCTCAACTTGTGCCTTCAAATTGCTGTGCAAAAGCTGCCTGTATTCAGATGGAATGCCTTTAATTCTGCCTTTTAAATACGATTCTACATTCTTTTCCTGTGTCTTGCTTGTCTTTGTTTAATATGTCTTTTGATTTCAATTACCTTTTTTTTATTTTCTATTACCGGTTTTATCTCTGAGATTCCTGTCAGCCTCCCATCCCCAATCCAATCTAGTTTAAACCTTAGCTAGAGGAAATAGCAAATCTTTCTGAGGGGACATTAGTTCCTGTGCTTTTAAGATGCAGTTTGTTCATCTTGTTGGTCCCATCTACTTGAACAATGCTTTCAATGCCTCAAAAATCTGCTACCTTCCATCCTACCTCAGTTCTGTTACCATATGTTCAATCGTTCAGTTCCCCTCGCTAACCAACTCCTGTTGCTGCACCAAAGGAAGAACCAAATACTGGAGGGTGAAAAAGAAAATCTTCTTTTCTCCACGTCACGAAACTTCCCACTCACCAAATCATATTTTTTCACCTTGTTTGTAATCAGACTTCCAAATGGTAGCTTCAGCTAGTCTCTTGGAAGTCAAAGCTGCAGAAGCTAAATTAGATTGGTCAGCTGAGGAATTTATCAGCAGTTTTACCAACAGAGTTTGTTTATCCCTGTTTAATCCTGGGAGGAAATTTATTGACTTTATTTTATTAGATTTATTAACTATACTTTATTTTCGCAGTAAATTCCAGTTAAATATGAACTGCAGACTACAATGTTAGAAAGACATTGACAGTTAAAAATCTTCTCACATACTCAACTCATACTTGCTCATTCTATATACAATATGCATGACACTGTTTATTTTTCTGAAGGTGTTTATTTACCGCCTTTTCTGGAAAAGTAAGGATCGTCCACGCAGAATTCGTATGGAGGACATAAAGAAGGCATTTCCTTCCCACTCTGAGAGCAGCATTAGAAAGCGATTGAAACTGTGTGCAGATTTCAAGCGAACAGGTACACTCTTTAATATGCACATACTTACAGGATGGTGATGAACACTGCATTTTGTACGACTTCAGTGTTGTATTATTGCAGTAAAACAATGCAAATTTGTCATATTTTTCAGAAATGTGAGTCTTTCTGTCCATAAGACCATAAGACATAGGGGTGGAAGTAAGGCCATTTGGCCCATCGAGTTTACCCGCCATTTAATCATGGCTGATGGACATTTCAACTCCACTTACCTGCACTCTCCCTGTAGCCCTTAATTCCTTGTGAGATCAGGAATTTGTCAATCTCCGCCCTGAAGACATTTGACATCCCGGCCTCCACTGCACTCCGTGGCAATGAATTCCACAGGCCCACCACTCTCTGGCTGAAAAAATGTCTCCTCATTTCCATTCTAAATTGACCCCCTCTGATTCTAAGGCTGTGCCCATGGGTCCTAGTCATTGCCTAACAGAAACAACTTCCCAGCGTCCACCCTTTCTAAGCCATGCGTTATCTTGTGAATATTACTGCAGTGTCCTGTAACTTCATGTAAGATGTATAAGGCTTTGTTATATCAACACAGGAACATACAACATACACCTTTGCTTGTGCGTGCTAATTTTATATGTTTAACCTGCCTCTAAAGGAATGGACTCAAACTGGTGGGTGCTTAAACCAGACTTCAGATTGCCCACAGAGGAAGAAATTCGAGCCATGGTTTCTCCAGAGCAGTGCTGTGCATATTATAGTATGTTAGCGGCAGAACAGCGTTTAAAGGTAAATATTATATTCTTAGCAAAGTCCAGGTGTGGATGCCTTTGAAAGTTAAGCATTGCCAGATTATAGTGTTCGCAAGGTTTTGTGCATTATTTGTTGAATAAAATTCAAAAATATCCTAAGGCAAATTAAATGATACCTTTTACATTACTTGCGTTAACTTGTGTTAAGATTCCATTTGTGCAGTGATGAAAGTTTGCACTGGCTTCGTTCATTTAACATTACACCAAAATGAATATAAGGAAAATATTGAGTCATGCTGTTGTACGTTTATGTTTATTAAGTTCCTGCTTTTTGTGTACTTCTAGTTGCTGTGTTGAATCAGAACAAACTCTGTTGCTAACACTTCAAAAAACATTCATTCTATTTGGAGGACCAACTGCTATGAGGGCTGCATTTTGAAAAAATTGATTTTTGAAATTGAGATTGGATATATGCGTTGGGTTTCTGAATTTATTGAAAACTGGTCCTACGGTTTGATGCCTCGGTTGGTGTCCAAATCACCATTTTAATTGAACAATGCTGTAAACTGTGTGTGTCAAAGTGATGTGTCGAGGATTTTTGCCAAGCTGAATATTCCAGTCCTGGTTTGTGCTCAAGCTTAATGAGTGCTTGTCGTTGCAACAGCACAGAAATCTATGATTCAGCTGTGGATTTGTCATTGCAAAATTTAGTGTTACTGAAGTAGTTTGATTCATTTAGCTGGAGTTTAGTCTTTGTTATTTCATTTTCTGGCCCTAGACCCAGCTTTTGTATCAGTTCATCTCCAAAGGCAGTACAGCAGGAAAGTTTTCTTTTCTTTTCAGAAATATCTTCTTTCATGGTATGTGTGCATTGCTAGCAAGGTCAGCATTTTTCATCTATCCCTAATTGCCCTTGAGAAGGTGGTGGTAAGCCAACTTCTTGAACCTCTGTGGTCCATGATGTGTAGCCATACTTAGAGTGGTGTTAGAAAGGAATTTGAATGGTGCTGTTGGCACTACAGTATAGTTCCAAGTAAGGATGATGCTTGATTGAAAGGGATTTTGCTGATATTGGTGTTCCCATGCGTTTGCTGGCCTTGTCCTTCTAAATGGTATGGGTTGGCATTTGGAAGCTGCCTTCAAAGAAGCCTTAGTGATTAGCAGCCATGCATCTTGCCAATGTCAGTGGTGGAGGGAGTGAGCATTTAGGGTTTTGGATGGTGTATGGCAATCGCAAGGTGGCTTTCGATGGTGTTAAGCTTCTTGATTTTCATTAGAGCTGTACTCACCCAAGAAATGGCAAATACTCTATCACACTCCTGACTTGTGCCTTTTACGTGGTGGACACGTTTTAGAAATTGGCAAGTATGTAACTCACCTAAATTCTCACCTTCTAGCTTGTTCTTGCAGCCACAGTATCCATACAGCCAGCTCATTTCTGTTTCTGGTAACCACGAGGATGTTGATCGTATGATTCAGTTCAGTGATAATAATGTCATTAATTGTCAAAGATGGATGGATGGTCTTATTGGAGATATTTATTTCACGATATGAGTAAGATAGTAAAAAGACTTGCGACTGGTTGAAGTCAGCACTAATTTATTCTACAAACGCATTCAGGTTGTTTGCAATTTGTTTACATTTAGAAAATTTTAAATCTGGTACAATTATATTTTACTCTACACCTACTAGACACAGTGATGGGTCTGCACAATTTGCTGTGATTCAAATGAACTGAAGATTTTTGCTACTTACACAAACTGCTTCTAGCCATGTTGGTACGGCTATGTGGGATGTATGCTGATTTGGGTGAGATGGGTTTTGTTTTTTCAGGAATGCTTACATTTCCTTAATAACTGAATTTCAGTTAGCTGTAACATAAATTTTGACATGTATAGGCCAGATCACCCAGACATAACACTTTACTTCGATGAAACGGTTCTTGATGTTAGTTTTAACACAGATTTCTGTTTGGAAGTAGCCATTAGATTGTAGCTATCAAAATAGATATCATTAGGAGTTGATGCTTCAGTGCAAAATGACTTATTTTCACTACTTGCAGGATGCTGGGTATGGTGAAAAATCATTCTTTGCACCAGAGGAGGAGAATGAAGAAGAATTTCAGATGAAGATCGATGATGAGGTAATAAGATGGAAATTTTCTCTTTTGTCCTGAGTGAAAACTTATTATTCTTCTCATTGTCAGTGTGTACAAGAGCAAAAGAGATAGGAGCATGAATAGTGCTGTGACAAAGGCTGGGGGAGTGCACTAAACAAAAAGAAACAGAAAAAAACTGTGGATGATGGAAATCAGAAACAATAGAAATTGCTGGAAAAACTCAGCAGCTCTGGCAGTGTCTTTGGAGAGAAAGCAGAGTTACTGTTTCAGGTCCAATGACCCTCCTCCAGAAGGGAGTGTACTGTTTTTTTTTGTCTCTCTACTCCACAGGTGACATCATAAAATATTTTCCTGTTTCTGAGATGATCAATGAAATACCTTACCTGTAGCAAGTTTTGAAGTGAAAGGATCTGGCAATCATTTTTCTTTATGAGCACAAAATGCATGTTTTATTATCAAACAGAACTTACCCAATGAAGATACAAGAGTTGGTAAGCATACATTGTTAGTCCTATTGCAATGTTTTTCCTATAAATATTGCATAATGACAAAAAAACAATGTGCAAACACACTTGAGGAAAAGAAAATTAAAATAAGACCATAAGACACAGGAGTGGAAGTAAGGCCATTTGGCCCATGGAGTCCACTCCACCATTTAATCATGGCTGATGGGCATTTCATAGAACATAGAACAATACAGCGCAGAACAGGCTCTTTGGCCCTTGATGTTGTGCCGACCTGTGAACTAATCTAAGCCCCTCCCCCTACACTATCCCATCATTATCCATATGCTTCTCCAAGGTCTGTTTAAATGCCCTTCATGTGGCTGAGTTAACTACATTGGCAAGCGGGGTGTTCCACGCCCTTACCACTCTGAGTAAAGAACCTTCCTGCCTCCATTTCAACTCCACTTACCCGCACTCTCCCCAGATGGATTCCTGTCTTCAAATAATCCCCTTTATAAACAAAAGAAGAAAAGGTTTTGTGGCATTTAGAGTTTGCTTCAAGGTGTAAAGGATAACAAGTGCAGTTTTTCAAAGTTTAGTGCTGTGATTGTCTTATCTGAGAGGTGAAGTCTCAATGCATTTGTAGTTTGTCTCAGGAGTCTTGAAAGCCGCAGCTTGCTAAGGAAATACAATGTTGAGAAGTTGTTTCAGTCACACTTGCAGAAGAAGAAATATGCCTCACACTGAACTGAACAAAAGGGTTTTGCAGAAAAGGAGATGTCAGCTGGGCATCCATTCCTTTATAGGCGTCTTGTCCATCAACTGGTCAGATATCAAAGTACTGTCTATCCAGTTACTGTCCAAACAGTCCAACAGGGAACTACAATAGAATAAGCAGTTATCACCAGGCAAGTGAATTCTAGAAACCCTTGTTTAAAAACCACCGATATCAATTTTACCTTTTTCAATTACCCAAAAAGCCACATCTGGTATTTCTACAAAACTTGGGGGAAAATTACCTTTGTTTGCAATCCTTTAAAACCTATGTTCTCAAATAAAATATTACAAATGAAGGATCTTCAAAACAGGAGGCTAAATTGTGCCTTGACCTTGATTTGCCATTCAATAGCATCTTGGTTGATCTACTATAATCTTTCACTCGCCTAAAGTTCAAGTATTTGTGTCCCTCAGCCTTGAATATATTTGGCTCAGTTTCCACAACACGCTGTGGTAAAGAATCTCAAACATTCACAGCTCTGAGAGACAAAATTCTCCTCATGTCCATCTAAATGGAGTCTCCTATTCTGAAGTAACAAGGTGTGGAGCTGGATGAACATAGGCCAAGCAGCATCAAAGGAGCAGGAAAGCTGACGTTTCGGGTCTGGACCCTTCTTCAGAAATGGGGGAGGGAATGGGGATTCTGAAATAAATAAGGAGGGGGGAGGCAGATGGAAGGTGGATGAAGGAGTAGATAGGTGGAGAGGAGATGGACAGGTCAAGGAGGCAGGGATGGAGCCAGTAAAGTTGAGTATAGATAGGGAGTTAGGATGGGGGTTGGTCAGTCAAGGGAAGACGGACAGGTTGAGGGCGCAGGGATGAGGCTGGTCATTAGGAGGTGGGGATGGGGTTTGAGTGAGAGGAGCGAACAGTTGGGAGAAAAGGTGGACAGGTCAAGGAGGCAGGGACGAGCTGGGTGGTTTTGGGGCGAGGTCAGGGAGGTTTTAAAGCTTGGGAAGCCCACAGTGATACCGTAGGGCTGCAGGGTTCCTAAGCGCAATATGAGGTGCTGTTCCTTTACTGTTCGGGTGGCATTGTTGTGGCACTGGAGGAGACCCAGGATGGACATGTCGTCCAAGGAGTGGGAGGGGGAGTTGAAGTGGTTCGTATGGGAGGTACAGTTGTTTGTCGCGAACAAAGCATAGTAGTTCCACGAAGCAGTCTCCAAGCATCCGCTTGGTTTCCCCGATATAGAGGAGGCCACATGGGGAACAGTGGGTACAGTATACCACATTGACAGATGTGCAGGTGAACATCTGTTCAATGCAGAAGGTGTACTTGGGTCCTGGGATGGGGGTGAGGGGGGCTGTGTAGGGGCAAGCACTTCCTGCAGGGAAAAGTGCCGGGGGTGGTGGGGCTGGTAGGGAGTGTGGAGTGGACAAGAAAGTCACGGAGAGAGCAGTCCCTCTGGAAGGCACATAAAGGTGGGGAGGGAAAAATGTCCTTGGTAGTGGGGTCAGGTTGCTGTGTCGCCAGATGATGTGTTGGATCTGGAGGTTGGTGGGGTGGGACGTGAGGACGAGGGGCATTCTGTTTTTGTTGTTATTGCAGGGAGGTGGTGTGAGGGATGAGTTGCGGGAAACATGAGTGAAAATGCCAACTTTGAAGAAGTTACCCTCCTCTGTCCAGAAAGACCTCAGTGGATCTCTCCCACTGCAGCCCTCTGGTAATCTCTTCGGTCCTGAAACTGCTCAACCACATCCTGAAGTCGTCTCCTCTCCATCTATCTGCTCCTTTTTATTTCAGAATCCCCTTCCCTTCCCCCATTTCTGAAGAAGAGTCCAGACCCAAACGTCAGGTTTCCTGCTCCTCTGATGCTGCTTGGCCTGCTGTATTCATCCAGCTCTACCAGATTCTCCAGCAACGGCAGTTCCTACTATCTCTTAATCTGAAGTGATGTTTTTGAAACAGTTTAATTTCACTAGACCCGCAAGTATGGTTTTCCATTATCTAACATTTGAATTTGAAAGCTTTAAAGCCACAGTTAGATTTAATCTGGTTATCAGTGGATTCTTGGTCAAACTAGAATTTTCACGGGTGGTTGCTTATGTTAGAAGAGTTTTATGGCTGTTAGCTCTGGAATTGTTATCAGTGCTCGCACATGACCAAGTTCATGGTTCATTAATTTGCCTTAATCTCTTTTTTTATAGGTCAGAACAGCACCCTGGAATACCACCCGAGCGTTCATTGCCGCAATGAAAGGCAAATGTCTCCTAGAGGTAACTGGGGTTGCTGATCCTACTGGCTGTGGCGAAGGGTTTTCCTACGTCAAGGTTCCCAACAAACCACAGCAGCAAAAGGTACCCTTTAAGAATTTGAATGATTACCTCGTACTTTTGATATCTTGCTATAACATTGGAAACTAAATCTACTGTTACCTATTTAATTCAAATCTTCAAGCTGGCAGCCAGCATAAATCAATTTACCTTATGAATTTAATGCTTCTCTCCTTACTTTCAAACTTTACTCACTAAATTATAAACACCATAGTGAATGTGCACTAAAGACATAGAACTTGTGGACTAGAAAGAAAATGGAAAGATCTACTGGTCCACAGT
Source organism: Stegostoma tigrinum (assembly GCF_030684315.1). Taxonomy (NCBI): domain Eukaryota; kingdom Metazoa; phylum Chordata; class Chondrichthyes; order Orectolobiformes; family Stegostomatidae; genus Stegostoma; species Stegostoma tigrinum. The sequence goes on along the minus strand of NC_081368.1, from coordinate 40,792,059 downwards.
TTGGAGGTCAACTATTCATAGTTTCAAAACACGTGTGATTAGTAGCTTACTACTCCTGGAACCATTGCAACAACAAAGACTCTCGTGATAGTATCAGAGATAATGGGAACTGCAGATGCTGGAGATTCCAAGATAACAAACTGTGAGGCTGGATGAACACAGCAGGCCAAGCAGCATCTCAGGAGCACAAAAGCTGACGTTTCGGGCCTAGACCCTTCATCAGAGAGGGGGATGGGGGGAGGGAACTGGAATAAATAGGGAGATTCCCTGAGGTTGGTCCGGAGGGAGGAGGGTAACTTCTTCAGGTTAGGCATCCCTGGAAGAGGCTTCGCAGTGAGGTTAAAATAGTATCAGAGATAATGGGAACTGCAGATGCTGGAGATTCCAAGATAACAAAATGTGAGGCTGGATGAACACAGCAGGCCAAGCAGCATCTCGGGAGCACAAAAGCTGACGTTTCGGGCCTAGACCCTTCATCAGAGAGGGGGATGGGGGGAGGGAACTGGAATAAATAGGGAGATTCCCTGAGGTTGGTCCGGAGGGAGGAGGGTAACTTCTTCAGGTTAGGCATCCCTGGAAGAGGCTTCTCAGTGAGGTTAAAATAGTATCAGAGATAATGGGAACTGCAGATGCTGGAGATTCCAAGATAACAAAATGTGAGGCTGGATGAACACAGCAGGCCAAGCAGCATCTCAGGAGCACAAAAGCTGACGTTTCGGGTCTAGACCCTTCATCAGAGAGGGGGATGGGGGGAGGGAACTGGAATAAATAGGGAGATTCCCTGAGGTTGGTCCGGAGGGAGGAGGGTAACTTCTTCAGGTTAGGCATCCCTGGAAGAGGCTTCGCAGTGAGGTTAAAATAGTATCAGAGATAATGGGAACTGCAGATGCTGGAGGTCTAGGCCCGAAACGTCAGCTTTTGTGCTCCTGAGATGCTGCTTGGCCTGCTGTGTTCATCCAGCCTCACATTTTGTTATCTTGGAATCTCCAGCATCTGCAGTTCCCATTATCTCTGATACTATTTTAACGTCACTGCGAAGCCTCTTCCAGGGATGCCTAACCTGAAGAAGTTACCCTCCTCCCTCCGGACCAACCTCAGGGAATCTCCCTATTTATTCCAGTTCCCTCCCCCCATCCCCCTCTCTGATGAAGGGTCTAGGCCCGAAACGTCAGCTTTTGTGCTCCTGAGATGCTGCTTGGCCTGCTGTGTTCATCCAGCCTCTCGTGATAGTCCCCCATTTTACACCAGTTCACCCAACTTGAAGTTAAGTGACTCCCAAGAAGTCATCTTGATGATGAGATTGTATGGAGCACTTTCTATATTTTGACAGGAGACAGTTTGACTGCTTGGAAGATGAGATGTTTTTTCAGCTAGCATCTGCTTGGCATTAAGGCAGTCTCAGATGCAGGGCATCAAGTAAAGATTTCGAAGCACACATCTCTATGCTTTAGTACGTGAATGAACAAGCAAGCAAAAGGAATGCCAAATTAAACATTGATGTTAGAATCTCTGTGCAGTTTATCACTGTGGACACAAGAGTAGCAATAAAGTCTAATGATTGATCTGACAAAAAGGGTTAATTTTGCTAAAGATTTTAAATGCTGAAGGGTTCTGTGGTAGTTTTCGAGGATTCAAGAACTCTGTTTTTATATTTGAAACTGTAAACAGCAAAAATGTTTTCTCAAGTTTCAAAAAATTTCCCTTGGAATTTTATAAGCTGCCCGTGGAAACTAAGTGGTGACCATACACTTGTCTCTGCCCTTGTAAGTTGAAGTAGGTTGTCTCTTTAAATAAAAAAAAACTAGTGAACCAATTCTCGACTCACTTTGCAGGATGACAACCAACCCCAACCTGTTAAGAAGACAGTGACAGGAACAGATGCTGATCTGCGACGTCTATCTCTGAAAAATGCCAAACAACTCCTTCGCAAGTTTGGAGTGCCAGAGGAAGAGGCAAGTTATTCAGTTTCCCAATAAATGCAATAAATCCTTTTACTTATCTATTCTGGAGCAGAAGGTAGGCTTGACTTTGATTTTTAATACAAACAAATCATTAAGATTTATTTGTTAATGTCTGTTTGTTTCATTTATAAGTTCTTGCGGTATTGTAAAATCCTGTTCAGATTTAGATATTGAAGTTGGCATATTCTGTTTGATTTTTAAAATTCTATTGATAACAGATTAAAAAGCTATCTCGATGGGAAGTTATTGATGTTGTACGTACGATGTCAACAGAACAGGCCCGGTCTGGAGATACTCCCATGAGTAAATTTGCTCGTGGTTCCCGTTTTTCAGTTGCTGAACATCAGGAAAGGTACAAAGAAGAGTGTCAGCGAATCTTTGATCTTCAGAACAAGTAAGATTTTCCAATGATTACAACTTCACTGTGAATTTGCATCAAACATGGGGTCACTGGTATCACTGTCTACCAGAATAAAAGCAAAGTGCTATGGATGATCAAAAACTGGAATAAGAACAGAAAGTGCTGAAAAATCTCAGCTGGTCTAGCAACACCTCTGGGGAGAGAAACAAAGTAGCCAGTCTCAAGTCCAATATGACTTATCAAAATGAAAACATCTTTGGACTCTTCTGAAGAGCCAAACTGGACTTGAAATGTTCCTTTAGCAACATCTGTGGAGAAAACTAAAGTTAACATTTCACTATAGTCCTTTAATTGAGTCCAAAGAGATCTTTGTTCCAAAAATTGAATCGCATTGGACTTGAAGCATTAACTGTGGTTCTGTTTGTTCAGATGCTGCTAGACCTGCTGAATTTCTCAACACATTGTTTTATTTCATAGTCAACCAAAGCCACTGCTTTGAAATGGCATTGTGTATAGACCGAACTTCTTTATTTTTTTTTGATTGTGGACTAAATTTGGAAAAACACTTCTAAAACTAACGGCTGTAGAAGGAATTGCTGCACTTTTAAAAGCAAGTTACTGGAGCTCATTGTGAGTCGTGTTTCCATTGGTGCTTTGCCAAAGGAGGGGAGGAGAGATAAGATACCATGGTACTGGGGTGTGCACAGTGAGAGATCTGTCCAGCAACAGATTGTTGATTATGCAGTTGTGTCCAGTTGTCAACGTCAGAGGTCATCAGCTTGATAACAATCGACTCATTATTTCCTAGGTGGGTGAACAGCTTAGATTGATGAAGGAACAGATTTTGTCTCCGCCAATTCGGTTCAATCCACATGATATCAAGAATGGCTGGAGATGTTGGATAATGCAAAAGTTATGGGCCCTGACAACATTCTGGCAATAGGACTGAAGACTTTTGCTCCAGAACTTGCCACACTCCTAGCCAAACATCGCCCTGAACAGTAGCAATGTGGAAAATTGCCCATGTATGTCTTGCATACAAATAAAAAGGACAAATGCAACCCAGCCAATTACTACCCCTTCTCTTCTCTCCCCCCCCCGCCCCCAATATGTCTACTCTTGATCACCAGTAAAGCAATGGAAAGTGTCATCAATATTGCTATAAAGCAGCACTTGCTCAGCATAACCCACTCAGTGAGGCCCAATTTGGGTTCTGCATGAGCCACTCAGCTCTTGACTTCTTACAAACTTGGTTCAAACATGGACAAAAGAGCTGAATTCCAGAGGCGGGGTGAGCGTAATAGCCCTCGACATCAAGGTCGCATTTGACTGTGTGTGGCATGAAGGAACCCTAGCTAAACTGTAATCAGTGAGTATCAGGGCAAGCTCTTCACTGGTTGGAGTCATACCTGGCAGGGTAGAAGATTGTTGTGGTTGCCGGAAATCAGTCATCTCAATTCCAGGACACCTCTGCACAATTTCCTCAGATCTATGCCTAACCATTTTCAGCTGCTTCATTATTCTTCTTCCTTCCATCGTAAGATCAGAAGTTGAGATGTATACTGAGAATTGTATGGTATACAGTCATTCGTGTCTCTTCAGATATTGAAGGAGACCATGTTGATTTGCAACAAGATCTGGAAAATATCAAGGCTTGGACTGTCAAGTAACATTTGTGCCACACAAATACCAGGCAACGACCATCTGCAATCAGAGATAGTCAGACCTCTGTCCCTTGATGTTCAATGGTGTTACCGTCACTGAATCCCCCACTAGCAACATCCTTGGGTTTACCATTGATTGGAAACTCAGCTGGACTCACCACATAAACACAGTGGTAAAAAGAGCAGATCAGAGGCTAGGATTACTGTGGTGAGTAACTCACCACCTAACTCCCTTGAGTCTATCCATCTTCAATAAGGCATAAGTCAGGATGTGATGGAATGCTGTTCCCCTTGACTGGATAGGTGCAGCTCTGACAACACTCGAGAAGCTTGAACGGAGCAATCTGCTTGAATGGTTCCACTTCTACAATCATTCGCTTCTTCCACCTCCAGTGCTTCGTGCAGCAGTGTGCATTATCGACAAGATGCAGTGCAGAAATTCACCAAAGCACCTTTCTAACCCTCGACCATTTCCATTTAGAACGACAAGAGCAGCAGATACATGGGAACACCGCACCTCCAAGCCACTCACTGTCCTGACTTGGAAATATATTGCAGATCCTCACGGTCGCTGGGTCAGAATCCTGGAATCCACCCACCTACTACCTACTACCCCCCACCCCCACCCACCCACCCACCCAGCATTGTGGGTCAATCCACAGCACATGGACTGCGGAGTTTCAAGAAGGCAGCACCCTAAAACCTTCTCAAGGGCAACAAGGGACAGGCTTTTAATTCTGGCCAGTCATGTCACATGAATGAGTAAAAAAGAAAAAAAACCCTCAAGCTTGCTCGATTGTTCTAGATTATCGTTGATTATCTACTCAAAGCCATATTCCCGCATTATTCTCCTCCCTTGGTATCCATAGTAACCAGAAATCAATGAATCTCTACATGGATCTTTTTTAATGATTGAGCTTCCACAAATCCTCAGGTTAGAGAATTCCAAAGATTCACTATCCTGTAAGTGAAGGGGTTCCTCTTCATCATTGTCCTCAATGCCTTGCCTTTTAATAATCAGAATTGCCAAATGTATGATCTGTCCTGGAGGCCTCTTAAGATGCCAATCATGGAAGCTTATCTCCAGCTCATTCAATTAATTACTCTGCCTTTTTATCAAGAAACAGTTAAAAGCAGTGAATATAGCAAAGGCTATGAATCCTAACAACATCTTCACAGTAGTGCTGGAGATTTTTGCTCCACACTTTCCTGTGCCTTTAGATAACCGTGTAATGGAGTGGAATGTTGTGTGTCTGTATGAAAGCACTGTGGGAGTTCAACAAGCCTCTTCAGACAGCACTATCACTTAGAAGGATGAGGGCAGCTGGGACATAGGAGCGTCACTGCTGCAAGTTTGCCTCCAAGTCACACCCCATCCTGGTTACATTGCCGATCTCTCATTACCACTGGTCTGTTATCCTGTAACTCGGTCCCAGTTTCTGTGGGAGTACAGTTACAAAGGTGGATTGCAGTGGTTCAAGAAGACAGCTTACCACTTGTCTCAAGGGCAATTGGCCTAGAAGTTGAACTAGAACTTTGCTTCCACTTTATGAATGTAAATATAGCTTTATGTTTTAGTTTTAAGAAAATGCTACATTGTTTTGTCAGTAACCTGAGCTATTTGTTATGTAGAGTAACAAAGTCTAAATATATCTTGTTTCCAAACAGAGATAAGGAGACTTTACTGTGTGTGAATTCATTCTGTCTTTTTGCATGGTCCCTCAGACACAATGATGTGATAGATGTTTATCAACGTGCATTGAAAGAAACATTTGACCATAAAATGCATATTTCTATCAGGCCCTTCTGCATGCATTTTTTATCTGAGTTAATTGTGAATTTTCTTCATTGGCTACTAAGTTTACTAAACTCCAGGTGTGAAGAATTATGTTGTTTGTCCATTTTATGAACTGCTGCTCCATTGCATGTCTGAATATTTAATGTAAAATGGAAGTAGACTTGTGCCCTGTGGGATGGTGCAGTTTGACATCAGCATATACCCCTTAAAAAATCTCACCAACATTTTTTTTAAACTGGCAGAACTGATTAGTCAGTTCATTATCTGAAATGTGTTATGATGTACATTCTTCCTGAAACCAAAGGAGGAATATGGGCTGAACTTGCATGTCGGTATCATCACTGAGCTGAATTTCAAGACGTTGGTGAAAGCATTATTTAATATTTCATTTGCAGCTGACAAGATTATTTTTCAAAAAAATGATAATCGTAATTACAGAAAGTACCAAATTCCTTTGTTCACTTTCAGGGTCCTGTCTTCAACAGAGGTTCTTTCTACAGACACAGACAGCAGTTCAGCAGAAGACAGTGATTTTGAAGAAATGGGAAAAAATATTGAAAACATGTTACAGAATAAGAAAACAAGCTCGCAACTTTCGCGTGAACGTGAGGAGCAGGAGCGTAAGGAACTGCAGAGGATGTTGATGGGAGAGGAAATTGGGAATGATAAGGACCGTGACAAAAAGGAGAAGAAAGACAGGAAAGGTTCATGTAAGTGAAACTGGCTCATTATTGCTGCAGGAGAGGCTTCATTTTAGTGGCTGTTAAGTAAGATTTAGCTGCAGCTTTATGTGGGCAGGTGCTCCAGGAAAAGCATCTGAAACTCTGTGCTGCAGGAAATAGGAATGAAGATGGGTGTTACAGAATGTCAGTTGTAGCTTAAGCGATTAAACTGATAATGGCAAATTAACATTCAAAGGCGTCAAATTATAAATATTGATTTGAGTCTGTTTGCAGCCAGGAAACCTACAATAATGTATAACTGTGATAATCAAAATGATTACCTGATATGCACTGAAATTGTTAAACATTAGACACAGCTGAGCAGAACTGAGAACCAATTGTGAAGTTACTACAACTAGGATTTAATTTGCTGTAGAATACACATTTTAAAATTGCTCAATTTTGTTTTAACCATTTACTGCAGTAAAGTTTGGTATAATAGAAGTGCTTGCTGTTGTGCAAATGCTATGTGTTGTACTTTGGAATTGGTTAAACTGGAATGACTATATTGTTGACTGTAATGAGATTGAAGATGCATCACAGAAATAGAAAAGACAGCAGACAATGAAGTCTCTTTTGAAGTTTTAATCAATGATGTTCCGTTGATTCACCCATCAGCTTTCCCTCTTGTACAGATACAATTTCATGGGCCTCAATGAACCTATGATTCTTGTTATCTTCATGCCTTGGAGTGGACGTTGAGTGTTGGAATGCATCAAATCCAGGATCACTCTTACCTGTAATTGGCATCCATATAGCTGAGGTCATAAGGTTGTGATGAGGATCGGGAGTCTCTAGTATCCTAGAGTCAAAACAAGATCCAACCTCAAGCGTAACATCAAAATTTTGTTTCCATTCTGGATGAACTAATCTAATTCAGTAGAATTTTTGATCACGTCTGAGACATTTTCATCTCTGTTACACAGCTATTCTCTATCTTTACAAACTAGAGCATTGGGGAGCTTTGTTTCAAAGCAGTTTGCGTTTGATGTTATTTTACTTGCAATGGAAATGAATATATTAAATGATTGACTACTACAAGCAAAATTGAGCAATTTTGAGAGTACTTCTTCATTAAAAACACTTGAAAATTAAATGTGTTCAAACCTTGAATTGCTTGGTCAAGGTAGATTGCATTAAAACACAATTTATTTGTCGGTACGATTGCAGAAATCTAGATGAGTGACTTCTGCTGGAGCTATGTCAGTAAAGTTGAGATGAGGACAAGAATGGGCTTAACAGCAATAAAATAGTTAAGTAGCTGGCATGCTATGCCTAATTTTAGATTAAAAAATTGGGCACAAGGCCAGCCAGTAGCATGGAATTGTACCCCTATCTTCTGCAGCATAGATGAGAGTGAACAGTAGCTGGATTCTCCAAACTACATTAGATTCTAAACCACCACCATACCTTGCTTGTGCTGCTTCTCACTCACAAAATAGTTATTTCAAGGGAGGTTTTTTTTAAACTCTTGTGTCCATGAGAGCCAAAGAATGAATCTTTCCTATTTCAGGCCCACAATGTTGACATGGAGTTTTCAGACATTTGTAATATTGACAGTTACAGAATAAAACTGCCTCAACATGTTTCTAACATTGTCATCTTGAATACTCTCACCAGCCATCTATCGGCCTTCTTTACTGAGACGTGGCCTACAATTAAAGTAGGTACAATTTTAGTGCTGTGCCCATACTTACGTAGGACCCTGACAGCCAGGAGAAGAATAGACTTTTATCATATTAGTCTGAGTTGGATTGGCACTCAGATCTCATTTGAAACAAAATGACTAGGCTGCTTGTGCACTTTAATCTGTTTCCTCCATCTTTACTTTAAACACTATATGGCTGTAAGATTTGAGATGAAACAATCTGACATTTAAAAAAAAATCTTCCAGCTTGCAGCACTCCTACACCTGGAGTGTTTCACAAAGATGATGACACTGCCTCCGTCACCAGTCTTAACTCCTCAGCAACAGGACGACGCCTTAAGATTTATCGTACGTTCCGAGATGAAGATGGAAAGGAGTATGTAAGATGTGAAACTGTCAGGAAGGCTGCGGTTATTGATGCATATGTTAGAATACGCACAACAAAAGATGAAGATTTCATGTGAGTGGAAGGTTTGCTGTCTTTTAGTTGCACTGCCAACTTTTGTTATTTTTACTAAAATGCTAGAATTTACATTGAAATGTGAATTATACCTGGCTTGCAATATGTTGGTTTTGTGAAAATACTTAATTCATTGGATGTGTTTGTTGTAAGCAGCACATCACAGCCAAAGGAGTCCTTTGAAATGAAATGATCCCTCAACCTCTCCATCAGCCAGGACTCAGCATAGCGCTGTCATTTTTGAGACGAAAGCTTTTAAAAACATCGCAAGTCTTTAAGCACGTAATTCAGCCTGATGTCCAATTATAGTATTAAGTGAACACTTCAAGACTGAAGGTGTTATGAGTGAAATGTTTGAGCCGATAAACCAAAGGTTCCTTTTGTGGAAGCAATTGATAAAATGTCACTGTTTCCAAATAATGAAGCATGTAATGAGTGTGCAAAGGGGTTTGTGACAAAATTCGGTTCAGGTGAATGTGGGCCGTAGTAGACAGCTTTCTACTGGGGCAATCTTCAAAGGATGTATAACTGTATTCATTATTACATAGAGACTCCTTGAAGGATTCTCCTCCTCAACCTCTCCCCTTGCCTGAGACGTAGTTAGCCCACAATTGCCAGTTGTCTCTTTCTAATGAGAGAGCAGCCAAATGGTCTGGTAAGACTATAATGACCTTACCTTTACTTAGATGGAATAATCAAAAATGTATCAAATTACAATTGAACAGGTATTGAGTAAAGATCACGAAAAGCAGAAGTCTGTATGAAAAAAGTTTTAATTCTTATGACTCATTCTTTTATGTTCCTTAGCCGCAAATTTGCTCTATTTGATGAGCAACATCGTGAGGAAATGAGAAGAGAACGACGCAGAATTCAGGAACAACTTCGGCGACTCAAACGGAATCAGGAGAAGGAAAAATTGAAAGGACCACCAGAGAAAAAACCCAAAAAGGTCAAAGAAAGGCCCGACCTAAAGGTAATCAACCTGAACAGGCATTCATTTTGAGAGGGCAGAAAGTTCATTTTCTGAGGAAGGGTCTAGGCCTGAAACATCAGCCTTCCTGCTGCTCTGCTGCTTTGCCTGCTGTGTTCATCCAGCTCTACACCTTGTTATCTCTAGGGCTGAAACCAGTTTATTAGTCGCTTTTAAACCTAATGAATTATGATTCATTTCATTCTTGTTGTTTTGTACGTAACTTTATTCTCACTGATAAGAGGTAGCTACTTAATTAGATGACCTCATTCATCAGATTGACTTCAGATGAAGGCTAGGTTCAGATGAACTGTTAGATTTGTTTACTTTGAAGAAAAATTGCCTTCACATCAAAGTGGAAGGACTTGTAAAAATACCCTGAGCCAATCTTGTAATTTGATATAATTTCCAAAGATTGCAGGAGTAAGGGCACTGAGATGACTTGAAAAGCCCTCCATATTGAAATTATTTGCAATTCTATTTTATTGAGGCTCAGTGTCATCCTAATTGCCTTTCTTGACCACTTCCCAGACTTTTTTTTAAAAGAGTATTCTATTTTTCAGTTGCTAGCAGAGAGAATGAAATAGCTATCAGGATGTGCTCCTGTTTATCCAGGATTTTTTGTTTTATTGTCAATCTGTAGTAAGTGGTTTATCCTTAGCTAGACAATGTAGTTTTAAAAAAGTCTTGTAACTGAATGTTTTGGGACAGTTTCTTTTCTGTATTTGCAGCTAAAATGTGGTGCCTGTGGTGCCATTGGCCACATGAGGACCAATAAATTTTGTCCTCTGTATTACCAAACGAATGCACCACCAAGTAACCCAGTTGCAATGACAGAGGAGCAAGAAGAGGAGCTTGAAAAGACTGTTATACCTAACGACAATGAAGAACTTATCAAAGTGGAAGGAACAAAAATTGTATTGGGCAAGCAGCTGATTGAAAGGTAAGTAGGAAATTGTAGCTAGAAATCAGTGGAAAAAAAGAATTTGGCTCAGTTAATCTGTGCAAGCAAATATTGAAGAAAACAGCGAACAACTGCATTGTAAAGATTGGAAGGGAAATGGATTCTTTCACGTATTTTATAAGCACCTTGATACTAATTATCTACATCTATGGTGTGTTTTTGTTTAAATTCAGTGTTAATGCTTTGGCCAGTCCAAACCTGTATTGAAAGGTTTTACATTACACTCTATGATAGCCTGTTAACCAGGGTGATCTTAATGAAATATGATGTGGTGGCAACATTGTAGTGCATGCTATAAATTTGAACAGATGCTATCAGTCTGGATTACTTTGTTGGGCAAGTATAAATGGCACCACATCCCTTGGGTCATTTGCTTTTTTTTCTTTTGAAAGTATGATGTAAATTAAAGCTGTTGATATTGTAGGACTTGATGATACAGGAGACAATACAGATAAAAGTTGCTTTTGTGAAGAAGCAGTTTCCAAGATGGAAACTGAAACTGTAGAACCTATAGGTTTAGATTTCCTTATAAAAACACCTCTGTTATAATATTTCAGACAAGGGTGATGTTGAACATAAGACTATAATTATGCGAGAATATGAAAGCAGCATTCTATTATTGACAGAAGTAAATGATCCCACAACCAAAAAGATCAGATCAAAATTTGGCAGTTCTGCCATATCCAGTTGTTAATGGTGATTGTTGTTAATTGTTGTTAACTTCAAGATAGTTGTTAATTCAGCAAATGATTAGAGAAGCAAGTTCTCTACATAGTCCATACTCGATGAATGATAATCTGGAAGTATTGAGTGGACAGTCCATTTTACCTCCTCCTCCTGAGGCCCTCAACATCACAGATGATTTCAACAAATTTGATTCACCACATGATATCAGGAAGTAGCTGAAAGCACTGGATACAGCAAAGGTGTCCAGGCTCTGACAGTGTCCTGATAGTAATGTTGAAGATTTATGTTCCAGAACTAGACATGTCTCTAGTTAACATGTTCCACCACAGCTAAAACATTGACATCTACCGAACAATGAAAAAAATTGCAGAGGATGTACTGTCTACGAAGGCAGGGCAAATTCAATCCAGCCAGTTTCTGCTATGTCAGTGTTTTCTTGATTATGAGAAAAGTAATGTAAGATATTGATGACATGCTATATATTTGTACTTTCATAGCAATATCTTGCTCACTAATGTTCATTTTGGGTTTCAGCAGGGCCAGTTAACTCTGACTTTATTAGAATTTTGGTTCAAAGTGAAGAGGCTATCTGACCAAACGCAGTCTCAAGGAATGTCAGCAAAATTGAAATTAATTGGAATCAGTTTAGAGTTAGTGTTGGAGAGGGTGGGGGTTTGGGAAAAGAGAGAACTCTTCACGGGTTGCGATGAAACAGAACCTCTTTAATTTAGGGTGTTCCAAAGTGATGGCCATGAGACTAACCTGTGGGTTTCCAAGGCCTGAGGCACTAATGACTGTCATTGAACTCTGCATGAGTGAGCAGTTGTGAGACAGTTTTAAATCCTCATTTCAAATTATGGATATGGCCTTATTGACCACCTTCAAGATTGGCTCCTGCAGTGTTATAAACAGTGGGCTTTGTGGGCTCCTAAACAATAACTAAATCTCTTCCTTCTACAATCCCACCTCTTCCCCAACTGTTACAGTTTCCACTGAAGAATTCTTGTTTTTAAATCTCTCATAACCTATGTTTCTTCTTACTCGATATTGCCGAAAAGAAAGCATATTTTGTCAAAGGTTTGTTTTCTTGTTTGAATAGGGTTTATGACGAGCCATCAATTCAAAACTTTTAATGAAAGGGATTCTGGGAAATTTCTTTAAAGTTCAGTGTTCCTGAAATACTGGAATTGCTTGTTTCAAAAAGCCTTCAATTTACAAGTAACTGGGGTAATGCTTGAAATACAGGACATTGTGCCAAGAACGGAGCTATGAGAGAATTTTGAGTTACTGACAAATATGATTCCTATGTTATAAATTGTCTGCCATCCATGCCATCATGTCCTTTCCCACTTGTTAAACTTGTGCTTGATGCTCAGGTTGTTCTCCTTATATACTAAGTCATAATCTTATGATTATAAGATCACAAGGTATTCTCATTAGTTGATGCAAGGAGTAGAGCATACAGATTTATGGTTTTTGATGAGGTTCAGGGGAATTGTGAAGAATAATTTGTGCAGTGAGTGGATTTTTGCTGGCAAGGTTGGTTGAATGGAAGATGGTGAATGATTTCAAAAGAAAATTGGATGGTTACTTCAGGGTGATAAACTTAGAAGGCTGTGGAGAGAGCATGGAGGAATGATTCTTGTAGGACTGCTCTGTAATGACACAGGATAGACTGTGGGCTAAATGGCCTCCATCTCTACTGTATAACTCTTTCTTTAAAGATTGATTAGCCATTGTTCAAATTAAAAAAAGGGGAGACTGCAGGGGATGGGCACACTAGAAATGTAGAGCTTATTCAAGGAAAAGCTCCTATGTGTCCGAGATAAGTATGTACCTGCCAGGCATGGAGGAAGCTGTAGAGCACGGGAGCCGTGGTTTACGAAGGAATTGGAATCTCTGGTCAAGAGGAAGAAGAAGGCTTATGTTAGGATGAGATGTGAAGGCTCAGTTAGGGCGCTTGAGGGTTACGAGGTAGCCAGGAAAGACCTAAAGAGAGAGCTCAGAAGAGCCAGGAGGAGACATGAGAAGTTGTTGGCGGATAGGATCAGGGTAAACCCCTAGGCTTTCTATAGGTATTTAAGGAATAAAAGAATGACGAGAGTAGGATTAGGGCCAATCAAGGATAGTAGTGGGAAGTTGTGTGTGGAGTCAGAGGAAACGCTAAATGAATATTTTTCGACAGTGTTCACTCTAGAAAACGACAATGTTGTCGATGAGAATACTGAGATACAGGCTACTAGACTAGGTGGGATTGAGGTTCACAAGGAAGAGGTATTAGAAGTCCTACAAAGTATGAAGATAGATAAGTCCCCTGGGCCGGATGAGATTTATCCTCGGATCCTCTGTGAAGCCAGGGAGGAGATTGCCGAGCCTTTGGCATTGATCTTTAACTCGTCATTGTCTACAGGAATAATGCCAGACGACTGGAGGATAGTAAATGTGGTTCCCCTGTTCAAGAAGGGGAGTAGAGACAACCCTGGTAATTATAGACCAGTGAGCCTTACTTCAGTTGTTAGTAAAGTGTTGGAAAAGGTTATAAGGGATAGGATTTATAATCATCTAGAAAAGAATAAATTGATTCGGGATAGCCAGCACGGTTTTGTGAAGGGAAGGTTGTGCCTCACAAACCTTATTGAGTTCTTTGAGAAGGTGACCAAACAGGTGGATGAGAGTAAACCAGTTGATGTGGTGTATATGGATTTCAGCAAGGCGTTCGATAAGGTTCCCCACAATAGGCTATTGTACAAAATGCAGAGGAATGGAATTGTGGGAGATATAGCAGTTTGGATCAGAAATTGGCTTGCTGAAAGAAGACAGAGGGTGGTGGTTGATGGGAAATGTTCATCGAGACCAGTTACTAGTGGTGTACCGCAGGGGTCAGTGTTGGGTCCACTGCTGTTTGTCATTTTTATAAATGACCTGGATGAGGGCGTAGAAGGATGGGTTAGTAAATTTGCAGACGACACTAAGGTCAGTGGAGTTGTGGATAGTGACGAAGGATGCTGTAAGTTACAGAGAGACACAGATAAGCTGCAGAGCTGGGCTGAGAGGTGGCAAATGAAGTTTAATGCGGACAAGTGTGAGGTGATGCACTTTGGTAGGAGTAACCGGAATGCAAAGTACTGGGCTAATGGTAAGATTCTTGGTAGTGTAGATGAGCAGAGAGATCTTGGTACACAGATCCTTGAAAGTTGCCACCCAGGTTGACAGGGTTGTTAAGAGGGCATACGGTGTTTTAGCTTTTATTAATAGAGGGATCGAGTTTCAGAACCACGAGATTATGCTGCAGCTGTACAAAACTCTGGTGTGGCCACACTTGGAGTATTGTGTACAGTTCTGGTCACTGCATTATAAGAAGGATGTGGAAGCTTTGGAAAGGGTGCAGAGGAAATTTACTAGGATGTTGCCTAGTATGGAGGGAAGGCCTTACGAGGAAAGGCTGAGGCACTTGAGGCTGTTTTCGTTAGAGAGAAGAAGGTTGAGAGGTGACTTAATTGAGACATATAAAATAATCAGAGGGTTAGATAGGGTGGATAGGGAGAGCCTTTTTCCTAGGATGGTGACGGCGAGCACGAGGAGTAATAGCTTTAAATTGAGGGGTGTAAGATATAGGACAGATGTCAGAGGTAGTTTCTTTACTACTCTCTGAGTAAGGGAATGGAACGCTTTGCCTGCAACGGTAGTAGATTCGCCAACTTTAGGTACGTTTAAGTCATCATTGGATAAGCATATGGACATACATGGAATAGTGTAGGTTAGATGGGCATGAGATCAATATGACACATTGTCACAACATTGAGGGCCGAAGGGCCTGTACTGTGCTGTAATGTTCTATGTTCTGTGTAGATGTGTAAAATTATGAGGCTGAGATACAGTTATAGGTGGAACCTATTTCCATTTGATGGATCAATGACCAGGAAAAGAGATTTAAAGGAATTTCCCCAGGATTTCCTGGCTTCATTCCTCTCAGTACATTTGGGTCTCAGCCTGTTTCTTCTCAAATGGTACTAGATGCAATCTGGCATCTTTATTCCCTCCTCCACTATCTTCAAATAGTTTTGGACATTTGAGGTGTGTAAACATGAGTACCTTTTTTAATTCTGTCAGATCTTTGCTAACGTTTGACCTGTTCTATGTATTGAATAAAACCCAATTCATTTGCATTCCTGGACTTCTGCAATGCACTCTCATTCCTCAAAAAAAAATCGCAGGACCATAGTTCCATTACCGTTATTTCTTGACCTCTGAGATACTCCCAGAATCAATCTCCTCACTGCTGTACTCCCTAAACTATGTGTTTGGCATTGCTAAATCCTCTGAATATATGCCAACCACCCTTCTAGTTATGATGTGGAGGTAACGCTGTGGACTGGGGAGGACAGTGTCAGAAGTCAAGTGAAACCCGATTATAATCCAACAAGTTTATTTGAAATCACAAGCTTTTGGAGTATTGCCCCTTGGTCAGATGAAGTGAGAGTGAACCACGCAGGCACAAAATATATAGCAAGAGCAATCAATGACCAGATGTCTTTCGTTCAAGAGTTTAATTGCAATTGCAGCTGTAGATTAGTTTCTTTGCTTTATTTGTACTACTTTAATTGTGGTTGTTTAATGCCAATTAAAAGACTGTTCATTTCCTTACTTGGAGCTTTTTTATGTATGCTCCAAGTGAATCTTTGATCATATTTTTATAGTAGGGCTGAGAGTTCTTGAATAAAAAATGTGAAACAGATGTAGCATTTTTATCATAAGCAAATGCAACGTGCTGTTGCCCTAATACATTGGACTCTGCATTACTTTTGAGGACAGAACATATTGATAAAAATACAGTAGTCTATTGATACCAACGTGCATCTGTATCCTTTTGGAACTTCAAGATCCATTTGTAAAATGTATATTAGATTTGTTTGTTTCAAGTTTATTTGCTATTCAGTTTAGAGATTAGCTACACACATTTTCAAAATATTGTGATTCCATTCAAATATCTTATGGAAATATTTCAGTGATTGTGATGTTTAAATAGTTGTGGTAATGCCCCAATGACACTTCGCTGCAATGTCATTAAAGATAGTTGTACTCTTCTAACTTGTAGAGGAGAAAAAGAGAAAGAGTCTCTGTCTAGCCTCCAGCTGTGTTCCTTGGTCTCCACTTTGCTATCTCCTACTTTGGCTTGTTCATCCCTCTCCTCGTGTTGAACTTGGCTGTCCTTGTTGCCTTCCAGTCTCTGCTATCACCTTTGTTGCTCCTGTTTCTGGATCAACTTTTTTTCCCCCACCTTATTTTCCTAAACTGTAGCACTTCATGGCTTTCCGCTGAGCCAGCAAGCTAAACTATATCTGAACTCTGCTATTGTTGACTGATGTTTCTCATTTCTTGAACCATTCTTGTAATACTTTTCTGAATTACCTCTTATGCGTTCACATCCTTCCTAAACTGTGGTGCCCACACCAGAACCAAATCTAATATGCCAGCCGGATGCTTTAAACACAGTTTAACTTAATTTCCTTGCTTTTGTTCCATACCCTATTACTAAAGGCCAAGTTATCATATTCTTTATTAACTGCTTTCCCAAGTTATACATCTTCAATGACATTCAAAACCCACTGATCCTGCAATCACCCCCCCTTTTAGAATTGTAACCTTTACTTAATATTGCCTCTGCTTTTTTTCTACAGAGCCAATTATTTCACATTTTTCTACATTAAAATTTATCCATTTGCCTGCCCATTATGCAAACCTTGACATTGTGCTTTGCATACCATGATCTAGAATTGATGTGTACCTGGAAGAGTAGGAGCCCTAATGCAGATTCCTGCGGGACTCCACCATAAGTCTTCCCTCCAGTCTGAAAAACCACAGTGAGTCACTTCTAAATTTCCTATCAATCAGCCAATTTTAAAACATAGAACATTAGAAAAGTACAGCACAGTACAGGCCCTTCAGCCCACGATGCTGTGCCATGGAATAATCCTAATCCAAAAATTAAATAACCTAACCTACATTCCCCTCAATTCACTGCTGTCCATGTGCATGTCCAGCAGTCGCTTAAATGCTACTAATGACTCCGCTTCCACGGCTACCACTGGTAAACTATTCCATGCGCTCACAACTCTCTGGGTGAAGAACCTCCCTCTGACGTCTCCTTTATATCTTCTTCCTAACACCTTAAAACTATGACCCCTCGTGGCAGTCAATCCTGCCCTGGGGAAAAGTCTCTGGCTATCGACTCTATCCATGCCTCTCATTACCTTGCACACCTCGACCAGGTCACCTCTCTTCCTCCTTCTCTCCAGAGAGAAAAGTCCGAGGTCAGTCAACCTCTCCTCGTAAGACAAGCCCTCCAGTCCAGGGAGCATCCTGGTAAACCTCCTTTGCACCCTCTCCATAGCCTCCACATCTTTCCTATAATAGGGCGACCAGAACTGGACACAATATTCCAAGTGTGGCCTCACCAGGGTTTTGTAGAGCTGCAGCATAACCTCGCGGCTCTTAAACTCGATCCCCCTGTTAATGAAAGCCAAAACACCATATACTCTCTTAACAACCTTATCCACCTGGGTGGCAACTTTGAGGGAGCTATGCACTTGAACACCAAGATCCCACTGTTCCTCCCCACTCCCGAGAATCCTGCCTTTAATCCTATATTCAGCATGTAAATTCGACCTTCCAAAATGCACCACCTCTCATTTATCCAGGTTGAACTCCATGTGCCATTTCTTAGCCCAGCACTGCATTCTGTCAATGTCTCGCTGAAGCCTGCAATAGCCCTCGATACTATCAACGGCACCTCCAACCTTTGTGTCATCAGCAAACATACTAACCCACCCCTCAACCTCCTCATCCAAGTCATTTATAAAAACTTCAAAGAGCAGAGGCCCAAGAACAGAGCCCTGCGGGACACCACTCGGCACTGACCTCCAGGCAGAATACTTACCATCTACAACCACTCTCTGCCTCCTGTCAGCCAACCAATTCTGAATCCAGACAGCCAAATCACCCTGTATCCCATACCTCCTCACTTTATGAATGAGCCTGCTGTGGGGAACATTATCAAATGCCTTGCTGAAGTCCATGTACACCACATCCGCTGCTGGACCCTCGTCAACCTGTCTCGTGACTTCCTCAAAGAACTCAATAATATTTGTAAGGCATGACCTGCCCCTCTCAAAGCCATGCTGACTCCCTTTAATCATGCTGTGCTTTTCCAAATAGTCATAAATCCTATCCCTCAGAATTCTTTCCAAAACCTTGCTGACACACCGACGTAAGACTGACTGGTCTGTAATTTCCAGGGATTTCCCTATTCGCTTTCTTGAAAAGAGGAACAACATTTGCCTCCCTCCAATCTTCCGGTACAACTCCCGTGGAGAGTGAGGAAGCAAAGATCTTCGCCAGCGGATTAGCAACCTCCTTTCTCACTTCCCGGAGCAACCTAGGATAAATCTGGTCTGTCCCTGGGGACTTATCAATCTTAATGTTTGTCAAAATTTCCAGCTCATCAACTTCCTCAATCTTGATCCGTTCAATCCTGTTTTCCTGCTCCTCAAAGTTCTCATTCTCAACAAGGTCCCTTACCTTAGTGAAAACCGAAGCAAAAAACTCATTTAGGGCTTCCCCTATCTGCTCAGACTCTACGCACAAGTTCCCTATGCTATCCCTGATTGGCCCTACCTTCTCCCTGATCATTCTCTTATACCTCACGTATGAGTAAAATGCCTTCGGGTTCTCCCTAATCCTTCCTGCCAAGCCTTTTTCATGCCCCATCCTGGCCTTCCTCAGTCCACTCTTGAGCTCCTTCCGAGCAAGCCTTTAATGCTCTAAAGCTGTGCTAGACCCTTGCTTCCTCCACCTTACGTAAGCTGCCTTTTTCTTTTTGACAAGAAGCACCTCTTGTAGCCGTCATCCAAGGCTCCTTAATCTTACCCCTTCTTACCTGTCTCAGAGGAACAAATTTATACATCACTCGCAACAACTGCTCCTTAATCAGCCTCCACATGTCTGTTGTGCCCTTTCTGTGGAACAATTGCTCCCAATCTGTACTTGCCAACTCCTGTCTGATAGCGTTACAGTTTCCTTTACGCCAGTTAAATGTCTTCCCCTGGTAACTGCTCCTTTCCCTTTCCATGGCTATGGTAAATGTGAGGCTGTTGTGGTCACTGTCGCCAAAGTGTTCTCCCACCACGAGATCTGACACCTGTCCTGGCTCATTGCCGAGCACCAAATCCAAAATGGCCTCCCCCCTCGTTGGCCTGTCCACATACTGAGTAAGGAAACCCTCCTGAACACACCTGACAAAAACGGCTCCATCCAAACCATCTGCACTAAGGAGGTTCCAATCTATATTGGGAAAGTTGAAGTCACCCATAACAACAACCCTGCTACGTTTGCACTTTTCAACAATCTGCCAATGAGTTCTTCGATCTCCCTCCTGCTATTTGGGGGTCTGTAGAAAACCCCCAGTGAGGTGACTGCTCCCTTGCTGTTCCTAACTTCCACCCATACTGACTCGGTTGACAAGCCTTCCTCGGCAACCTCGGCCCATACCACCTCAGTAGACGAGTCCTCATCAAAGGTTCTTTCAGCTGCCATTATGCTGTCCTTGACCAACAAAGCCACACCTCCCCCTCTTTTACCACCTTCCCTGACCTTAATGAAAGATCTAAACCCTGGAACCTGCAACATCCATTCCTGACCCTGCTCTATCCATGTCTCCGAAATGGCCACAACATCGAAGTCCCAGGTACCTATCCAAGCTGCAAGCTTACCTACCTTATTCCGGATACTCCCGGCATTAAAGTAGACACGCTTCAATCCAGCTTGCTGTCTGCCAGCACACTCCTGTGACAGTGAGGCCCTGACCATGTCCTCCCTACGCTCCTCCTCCTGTGTTCTAGGACTACACGTCAGTTTCCCATCCCCCTTCTGAGCTTGTTTAAATCCACCCGAATAGCACTAGCAAATTTCCCACCCAGGATATTAGTGCCCCTCTGGTTCAAGTGGAGACCGTCCTGTTAGTAGAGGTCCCACCTTCCCCAGAATGAGCCCCAATTGTCCATGTACCTGAAGCCCTCCCTCCTGCACCATCCCTGCAGCCACGTGTTCAGCTGAAATCTCTCCCTGTTCTTTGCCTCGCTATCACAAGGCACGGGTAACAACCCAGAGATGACCACTCTGTTTGTTCTAGCCCTCAACTTCCACCCTAGCTCCCTGAAATCCTGCTGACATCCTTATCCCTCTTTCTACCTATGTCGTTGGTGCCTACGTGGACCACGACTTGGGGCTGGCCACCCTCTCCCCTCAGGACCCCAAAGACACGATCCGAGACATCATGGACCCTGGCACCTGGGAGGCACCACACCAATCGTGAATCTCTTTCATTCCCGGCAAACCTTCTGCCAGTCCCTCTAACTATTGAGTCCCCAATGACTGTCAATATTGTATCAGTATTGCCAGTGTCTCTTTTATTCCACAAATTCGAACTTTTCTCGCAATTCTGTTATGTGGCTTTTGGATGTCACTGTATACCACACCAACAGCATTCCTCTTATTAACCCCATGTATTAGTTATACATGATTTACCAGAACTCCGCACCTCCACGGGTCCGTTTTGTTCTGCTTTTGAAAAGGCCTTCAGTTTTAGGTCTTTTCTGTTTTTGAACGTACAGATAATCCTGACCTGAGCTGTTTTCTTTGAACAGAGGAAAAATATTTGCAAATTTCCACTTTTCAGATACCACCAGTCTAAGAAGGATGGGAAAGTTGTGAATAGTGATTCTGAAATTTTCCAACTGACTTCTCTCCTTCATTTGGAGAGTTGAGTTTTAAGTCTAGAGAGTTCATCCAATGCCCAGAGGTAGTTTCTTTACACAGAGAATGGTGGGTGCATGGAATGCACTGCTGGTGGTGGTAGTAGAGTCAGATACATGAGGGACATTTAAGCGACTCTTGGATAGGCACATGGTTGACAGTAAAATGAAGGGTATGCAGGTTAGTTTTGATCTTAGAGTAGGATAATAGGTTGGCACACATCGTGGGCCAAAGGGCGTGTACTGTGCTGTACTGTTCTATGTTGTATGTATTCCAGGGACGACAATTACAGTTTAAAATAAACACATGGCAAAGATAACAAATACTTCTAATTTTTTTGTTGCATGTTTCTTTTTGAAAACTATAGGCTGCAAATTTGTCTTGCCCAATGCTGCAAAATGAGGGATGACAAATGGTTATCCATTATACACTTATTGGGCTCAGTGGTGAAGAAACTCAGTGTGAAAAAGGTGGCTATTCGATATCTCTGCCACCTAAGACAAGTTTATAACTCAATAAAGTTATCATTTGATTGGTAACTGCAGAATGACCAAATACACTTTAAATAACTGAAACACTTTTAGACAATTCATTATATTGCAGCACAAATGTTAAAATGTGTTTGGTTGATGTACCTTTTTAAAAGCTGCATCGCACAAGTCAGTACAGGTTTTAGATTTGTTTAACACTACTTAACCTCTCAATTTTCCTTTACCTAACTGGAATACAGTGCTGTCACTAATACCATCTCATTTACCAAGGGCTGGGAGTGTTCAACACAACTTTTCACTACTGTAACCAGCTGACCCAACAGGATATTGTCTTTTATTGGTACCAGAAACTCAGAATATCGTTGGTTTTATTGCTAATTCTCAGACCCTCCAGGAAACCGAGCAATTGTGCTAATTTTTTGCAAATTATCTCTACATTTCTTATAATAGACACCAATTTAAAAACACAAAACATTCAAGAGGAATGGTATGAACGTACACTCCCCGTTCTGTACTGAATGAAGGAATCTTGCATTTTGCTGGAAAATTGGTTGGGAATGGTCATGGGCTGCAGCAAAGCTCTAGGAACATGCTTAGACATGAGGGATTAGAATACATAAACTATAAACATTATTCAATTAGCAAGCAATGAATGACAACATCAATTCAGAAATATAAAATGTAACATGATTCAAGCTTTCAAAAGTTGCACTGCATTATTTTACAGATTCTGACTTAACTTTCTTTTAACTGGCACTTTTCACTTCAAACAATCAAGTCCCTGATTGCAATGCACTGACCTTGCTAATTTGAGAATCAACCATTCTATACCCATTCCTTAATTACAAAAAAAAGTCAATTTTATACAATTGTTCTCTTGCCTTTTGATGATCTCTCTTCATAGAGTCACCTCCTTAACTGCTTGTATAAAACTAAAGTAACACAGGAAAAGTAACGAAGGAGATGACGCCTTACAGGACCATTCATTTCAGACTCCCCTTTTCACTGTGCATTACGAAAATCACTTCTGGTATCTCAAATATGCCATAGCAATTTATGGATTGAATTGCTAATGTATACTCTGCCTGTAACTTTTCTGTGATTTTTAATTTTTTTTTACACTAAATGTTATGATTTTTGGTATTTTAGTGCAGATGAAGTACGCAGGAAATCTTTGGTCCTCAAATTTCCTAAACAGCAGCTTCCTCCAAAACGTCGAAGACGAGTTGGAACCACAGTCCATTGTGATTACCTAAATGTAAGCTTTTTGTTTTAATTTTTTAAAAATATATAAAATGCCAGAAGTACTCAGCAGTTCTGACAGCATTTCTGGAAAGAGAAACAAAGTTAGTGTTTTGACTTGAATAAAGGAGGGTAGAAATATGAAATATGTTAATTATACAATTTCCTGAAGTACTGCCTATTGCTAGCTCAACTAAATCAGAAACAGCAGACTGAATTATTAACACTTGCAGCAGGCTGAGAACAATTACTGGTATGATTTCAAATTCCAGTTCAGAAATTGAATAATATTTCATCAATATCCTATTGTTCTTCACAATTTATATGTTGAACTCTTTAAATAAAAGTGCAGGAAATGACGTTATTAAATATGAATATACCTAGCAAATGGTTAGCATCAGAGATAGCAAGAACTGCAGATGCTGGAGTCAGTGATAACACAGTGGGGAGCTGGAGGAACACATCAGGCCAGGCAGCCTCAGAGGAGTAGGAAAGTTGATGTTTTGAGCTGGGATCCATTTCTGAAGAAGGGTCCTGAGCCAAAACGTCAACTTTCCTGTTCTTCTGATGCTCCCTGGCCTGCAGTGTGCCTCCAGTGTCACAAAGGGTTAGCTTGTTTTTTTCTAAAACAAGAACAGGTAAAGCCTTTAAAATAGTTGATGTCAAAGGAACAAGAGATCTTTGAAACTGTATTGAAGCATAATAAGTTAAGAGACTTCTTACATGAAAGACCACTGATCATAGTTTGAGAATTTGAACTCAAAGCTGGTAAAAATATGGCGGTGAGATTTAGATCAAGTCAGGCAATTTTGCTCAGATGGAAAGAGGTGATTTTGGTGGTAGGATAAAGGTTTTTGCAAAAAGCATAAAATCAAAATGATACTAATATCAGTTTGAAGAACAGTGTGGTAGTGTAATAAATGCTGAAGTTCATTACACTCATCCACTATCAGCTTTTTGGAAGGTGTTTTTATAGATGGAGGCAGTAATTCAGTTAAGATCAAATGGTTGTGTAGAAAAAGTGGTAAGGTTATTTTGGTGGTCAGAACTCTTGATATTAAAAATTGTTCACTTCAGTTTTCTTTCTCTCCGAATAGAAACCTCACAAATCCATTCATAGGCGACGGACAGACCCGATGGTTACCTTGTCATCCATATTGGAAGGAATCATTAATGACATGCGAGACCTTGTAAATGTAAGAGTTCATAGATTTCATTTGATAGTAAGGCCTTGGAGAAGTTAGTAGCAACAATTGGAAAAGTGAAGTGTGAGACTGAGTGAGCCGGCAGGTTAGCATGTTCATTTATTTCCTCTTGAACCCATGTTGAAATAAGTGGATTAAACTCTTTTGTCGCTTTTTTGGTGTGATTTTCAAAAAAGGGGAAATCGCTATCTAGTTGTTTATTAATGTGTGCTCATAGCACCAAATAGTCATTCAATTTGAATAATGCACATTCACTTTTAAGTAGAACCTTTTGATTCTGTAGGGATTATGTTCATTGGTAAGTGTGATGGAAATACATGCATTTTTATTATTCTTATTCCTGTTATTTCCTATAATTCAGTTCCATTTTTCTACTACCTCGTTTACTATGTGAAGAATTGACCTTCCATTTTAACTTCTCTTTTCTCTCTAGACCTATCCATTCCACACTCCAGTAAATGGGAAAGTTGTGAAGGATTATTATAAAATTATTACTAAACCAATGGATTTGCAGACTTTAAGAGAGAATGTCCGGAAACGGATGTGCCATTCGCGAGAAGAATTCCGAGAGCAAGTTGAACTTATTGTTAAAAACTGTGCCACCTACAATGGTAATGTGCTGCAAGTTATTTCTTTGTGATCGTTGATATTTATTTTGTGACTTAAGGTGTGATTTATATATATTTTAATTTGATTTGTTCTTTAGTTTATGTTTTTGAATTTTGAACTAGTGAGTTATGAATTTGCAAGTATTTCTGTAGCCAAAGTGCTGTCTTATAAGTAAGAAAAGTTGTTTTGAAGGCTAATGGGAATATGTTTACTTTAGGATAGCTTGAGTGAAAAAAGTAAATTGCACAGTGCATTAACCTTTGAGGTGGAAGATTCTAGAATTCTTCAGAACTTGGTCGATACACCCATTCTGCGGAAATAAGGTGGTATTTTGTAAGTTTCAATTAAGACAGTTCTGCAGAAGTTGTGGCTGTAGTTGGATGTCTAAAGCATTTTTTCTTGAGGAAAGAAGAAATAGTTTAGAATTGTTAAAAATAAGTTAACTCAACAATGGGTTTTGTAAAAGTTTCAGTCGTGAAAAATTTGGTTAATACCCTGAAAGAGTTATTTGAAGCTGAGAATGTTTAATCTTTGGTTATATGATAAAGCAAGAAAGAGGCTATGAGGACATCATGGTGGAGAATTGAAGTCACAACAAAGTCAAACCCTGTGTGGGATAGAGAAGGGTATCCTCTCTGTTTCAGTACTATAATGGAATGTTGTTAAACATAGAACGGTACAGCTCAATACAGGCCCTTTGGCCCATGATGTTGTGCTGATCTATTATCCTACTCCAAGATCAAATTACCCAGCATACCCTACATTTTATTATCATCCAAGTGCTTATCCAAGAATCGCTTTAATGTCCCTCATGTATCTGACTCCACTACCACCACTGGCAGAGCATTCCACGTACCCACCACACTCTGTATAAGGAATCTACCTCTGACATCTCCCCTATACCTTCTTCCAATCACCTTAAAATTATGATCTCTCGTAATAGCCATCCTTGCCCTGGGAAAACGACTCTGGCTAATAAAACATAGAAGCTGAGAATTTTTATTGTTGCTGCTGCAAATGAGATATTTTTACCATGTGTTTATATAAAAAGTTTGCTGTATGTAAATAGTTTGATTTATTTATCTTCATGAATTTTGCATTTTAAACTTCTGTTTTAGTGTTAAATTCAAACCTGCAGCATTGTGTGCTCATACTTTGCTGAAAGATAAACAAGTTAGTATAAGTAACAACATGAGAAGGTAAGATAAACTGACAAATTGAGGTCTTGACTTTGTGTCCAGAAGCATGGAAATAAAAATGTGGTCTTTCATTAGGTGTTATTGGAATTAATTGCCTTATTTTTGAACACTTGATTTCAGAAAGTTACAAAAGCTATAGAAAGGCTGCAGCTTAGATTTCCAAGGGCGTTGTATGGGCAAAAAATTAGTTAGAGAAATTTATAGTTTCATGCAATTTGGGCATTCTTTATTAGAATAAAGTTAAATCTTAAAGATTATGAAGATTCTAAAGTTAAAAATAATTGGTTTTCCTTTTCCTCTTTCTGATCTGGTTCTGAAATGCAAATCAGGATGATTTATTTCAAGAAAATAATATTTTAGTAATGTGAGGGTGCATGTCTTTTGTAGCAGAGTGTTTTTATTGCACAAGTACTAAAATGTAGTCCATGATTTTTAAACGGATGTTCAAATAGTTATTCGAAAGGAAGGAAACTTAAATGACACGAGTCACAAGAAGCAGAATGTGTTGAGGCTACATTACTTGTGTGGAGCAAAAAATGGCCAGTTTCTGTGCTGTAGCAGTTTGATCTCTGAGCTCCATCTGGTTGAACAAAAGGAGTTTGGAATAATTTGGAAGCCGGAAATTGTGAACTGGTGATTGTGTGAGAGAATAATAAAAGCATAGTCACATGTTGGAAGCAGGTAGACGTAATGTCACTGATGTAATATGTAGGTGACTGTATTGAGTACCTGTTTGCCTCTTTCCAGGTACGAAGCATCCTCTGACTCAAATTGCTCAAAGTATGGTGGAACTCTGTGACCAAAAGTTCAGAGAGGTGAATAAGAACTCATTCTGTATCAACTGGCTGTCTGCTTCCCGTTGCAGTCTATTATCTCTACTTTCTCATATTTGTGTTTAAAACAACAGAATCATATAGTAAGATACAGTAAAATCTTAACTAAATATTTGTAAAATAAAAACTGTTTGTTGATCTGTTTTGTGCAGGTTTGTTTTTGTTTATTGCATAGTCATTATCACTTGAAGATGTTTTGATGTGCCATGAGAAGTTTGTGAGCATATGGAAGCCATTGTAAAATCTGCCCTTTACAATGGATGAGTTGAACTGGTCAAAATATACTCAGATACTGAGAAAATTAAACAGTCCTCTTTTGCACACTCTACCAAACACCTGTTGCTAAGTTGTGCACAGCAAGATCCCATAAATGCAATCAGTTACACTCAGATAATCTCTTGTTCAGGTATTGGTTGGGAATAAATATTGACCTGGACACTGGAGAAACTTTTCGTGCATTGCCAACTTGTGAGGGCAAGCTTGTTTAACTTTGCATTTAAATGATGGTACGTCTACTAGTTATTTTCCCATTGTCAGTCTATGTTTTATGCTGGATTCTGAGACCAGCACCTGTCATTAATTAACATTGGGTGAGTCTGTTTCATGGCCCTCATTTCAACTTGCATTGTGGCTTCAGTCAATGAAGGAAAAACCATCAATCTTATGGTTTAAGATTTTATTTCATGGATTTATAAATGATTGATTTTGTAGTGTAGGGTTCATTTTAACTATAATAAGTTTCAAGATTTTATTTGCTTTTATTAGAAAGAAGACAAATTGGTCCGCTTGGAGAAAGCCATTAATCCTCTTCTGGATGATGACGATCAAGTTGCCTTCTCATTTATACTTGATAATATAGTCACTCAAAAGATGATGGCTGTGCAAGATGTAAGTTGGATTCGATCTGTCTGTCTTCTGTAAATTTCTAATGCAAACTAAATTGAGGAATATGTTTGGATGCCTCTTCTTAACACTCTCCCTTCCTTCTTTCTGTCAGTCTTGGCCTTTCCATCACCCAGTGAATAAGAAGTTTGTTCCTGATTATTACAAAGTAATCACAAACCCCATGGATCTTGAAACTGTGAGGAAGGTATGAAAATGAACCTAAAGACCCAACAAGTAGGTATGTGGAGTTTCTGTATTTACTTGTCAATTCTATCATAGATCACTAAAATTGCACATTTCTCTGGTATTGCAGAATATTTCCAAACACAAATACCATAATCGTGAAGTCTTCCTACAGGATGTGGAACTTATTCTCTCGAACAGCATCAAGTACAATGGTAAACCCATAACTTGCCTTCTTACCACAATTCCATCACAGCATTTGTAATAAGTGATCAGTGTTTTCTTTTAATTTAATGAATGCAGTTGAATGCAGCCCTTACACTCCCGTGTATAAATCAGACTACAGGTAGTTGGGCCCTGGAATGATTGAAAATGTTTTAGACTGAGAGGAGGCAGTGAGAAGAAAGAGAAATGTAAACGTCAGTTATAAAGAATGTCAGTAGAAAATAGTGTTCAAGTATGATCTTTATTATTTTCTGCTTACCAGGAAATTTGAAGGATACCAGCCAGGGGGAAAAAAATGTTATTGATATGTAGGAAATGTGAATAAGAACAGAAATGTGGACGTAGAAAGGAGAAACAATGGAATGTTTCTCAAACTTTCTTGATAATTTCTGTCAAATGTTCCTCATAGTTCTCTCCCATAATGAATGGGACCCACAAATGATTTAAAATTAAACACCACTTTGGAAAGAAAATTTGGTATTTTCAAACTAGCTTGCTTTGCAAAGGGAGAACTCTTCTTTTGGCTTATTAACAATTCATACACACAAAAATTTATACAGACTCATAAATGATCACAATTAATTGAGAAGCCTCATGTTTGTCTAGAACAATTACAGTCTTTTAAAATAAAATATTGAAAGAACTAAAGTGGTGTCACAGATTGAGAGAAGTTATATTTGATTTGTTCTTCATGTTAATTTATAGTATGTCCCCATTAGTTTAATCTAGTCATAATTTGTCTAGAAATGGATTTTACTGGTAATGTTACTAAACTTGCTGTTGACTGAGCAGAGGAATAGGAGTAGGATGTTGAACCTGCAGTACCATTCAGTTAGATCATAGTTAATTATCTACCTTAATACCATTTAGCCTGACTTTCTCCTTATCCCTTGATATTATTGGCCTCTAGAAATCTGTTTTTTTTTCATGAACATGCACAGTGAGTTTCCACATTGCTAACAAAAAATAATCAAAGAACTGGGATGCTGGAAATCAGAAACAAATTCAGAAATTGCTGGAAAAACTAGGTAGGTTAGGCAGTGATTCAGTTCTGGAGAAGGGTCACTGGAGCCAAAACGTTAACTCTGCTTTCTCTCCACGGATGCTACGTGACGTGCTGAGTTTTTCCAGAAATTTCTAATCTTGTTTCAAGGGCAGAAAACTCCAAACATTCACCACCCTCTGAGTGAAGAAGTTCCGTTTCAGAAGAAGGGTGCAGACCCAAAACGTCAGCTCTCCTGCTCCTCTGATGCTGCTTGGCCTGCTGCGTTCATCCAGCTTTACACAATGTTATCGCATAGGAATAAATGTTTTTTTTTCCCTCTGAGTGGCAGATAGTGACTATCATAGAAACATAGAAGATAGGAGCAGAAGGAGGCCCTTTGACCTGCTCCACCATTCTTGATGAGCATGGCTGATCATCCAACTCAATAGCCTAATCCTGCTGTCTCCCCATAACTTTTGATCCTATTTGCCCCAAGTGCGATATTTAGTCGCACCTTGAATACATTCACTGTTTTGGCATCAACTACTTCTTCTTGTGGTAATGAATTCCAGTGTCTCACCGCTCTTTGGGTGAAGAAATATCCCCCTCTCTATCCTAAATTGTCTATCCCGAAACCTCATGCTGTGACTGCTGGTTCTGGACACATCCACCATTGGGAATATTCTCCCCTGCATCTACCCTGTCCAGTCCTGTTAGAATTTTATAAGTTTCTGTGAGATCCCTCCTCATTCGTTTGGACTCTAGTGAAAACAATTCCAGCCTAGTCAATCTCTCCTCATACGTCAGACCCACCATTTCCAGAATCAGCCCGGTAAACCTTAGCTGCACTTCTTCAACAGCAAGAGCATCCTTCCTCAGAAAACGATAGCAAAGCTGCACCAAATATTCCAGGTGTGGTCTTACCAATGTCCTGTACAACTGCAACAACATATCCCTGCTCTTGTACTCAAAATCTGTGGCGATGAAGGCCAACATACCATTTGCCTTCTTTACTGTTTGCATGCTTACCTTCAGCAACTGATGCACAAGAACGCCCAGGTCCCGCAGCACACTCCCCTCTCCCAATTTACGACCATTCAGGTAGTAATCTGCCTTCTTGTTTTTGCGTCCAAAGTGAATAACCTCGCGTCTATCCAAATTATACTGCATCTGCCATTGATTTGCCCACTCACCCAACCTGTTGAGATCATGCTGAAGGATCTCTGCATTGTTGTCATGGTTCACCCTCCCACCCAACTTGGTATCATCTGCAAACTTGGAGATGTTATATTTTGTTCTCTCATCCAAATTGTTAATATATATTATGAATATCTGGGGTCCCAGCACCAATCCCAATGCCACCTCACTAGTTGCTGCTTGCCAATTTGAAAAGGACCCATTAATTCCTTCTCTTTCTTTCCTCTATGCCAACCATTTTCCTGTCCGTCTCAATACATGTCCCCCAATCCCATGTTCTTTAATCTTGCACGTTAATCTCTTCTGTGGGACTTTGTCAAATGCTTTATGAAAGTCCAAATATACTACAACGACTGGTTCCCCCTCGTCATCGCTACTAGTAACATCTTCGTAGAATTACAACAGATTTGTCAAGCATAATTTTCCCTTCATAAATCCATGTTGACTCTGTCTGATCCTGCCACTGCTTTCTAAATGCTCTGCTGTAAAATCCTTCACAATGGATTCAAGCATTTTCCCCACTACCAATGTTAGGCTTACCAGTCTATAATTTCTTGTTTTCTCTCCACCTCCCTTCTTGAATACTGACTGACATTAGGCACCCTCCAATCTGCAGGGACTGATCCAGAGTCTACAGAGTCCTGAAAGATGACCATCAATGCATCCACTATTTCTAGAGCTACTTCCTTAAATACTCTAGGATGCAGATTATCAGGCTCTGGGGATTTTTCGGTCTTCAATCCCAACAATCTTCGCAGCACCATTTCTCTACTAATATTGATCTCACTCAGTTCTTCTCTCACAAATTCTTGCATCCTCCAACAATTCTGGTATCTGATTTGTGTCCTTTTTTGTGAAGACCGAATCAAAATGTGTTCAGTTCCTCAGCCACTTCTTTGTCCCTTGTTATAGATTCCCCTGTTTCTGTCTATAGGGGACCCACGTTTGTCTTTACCAACCTTTTTCTCTTCACGTACCTTAGCTTATTCTTTATGTTCCCTGCAAGCTTAGTTTCGTATTCTATTTTCCCCTCGTTAATCAATCCCTTGGTCCTTTTTTGAATTCTAAACTATTCCCAATCCTCAGATTTATTATTTTTCTTGGTCAATCTGTATGCTTCTTCCTTGGGTTGGATATGATCTCTTATTTCCTTTGTAAGCCATGGGTTGACCTTCATCCATTTTGCTTTTGTGACAGACAGGAATAAACAGTTGTTGCAGTTCCCCATGCGTTCCTTGAATGTTTATCATTGCCTATCCATGTCATCCCTTTAAGTAACTCTCCTCAATATATCAAGGCCAACTTATGCCTCATATTCTCGTAGTTTCCTTCATTAAGGTTCAGCACCCTAGTCTCGAAATCAACAACCTCACTCCCCATCTTGATGAAAAAGTTGTATTATGTTATGGTCGCTGTTCCCCAAGAGGTCTTGCACAGATAGCATCCCAGGGTCAGTGCTTGGTCCCTCACCATTCATAACTTTTATGAATGATTTTGATGAGGAAACTGTTATGCTGCACATTTGTAGGTGACACAAAGCTGGCTAGGATGTGAGGAGGATGCGAAGAAGCTTCAGTGCAATTTGGACAAGTTGAATGAGTTGGAAAATGCATAGCAGATTCAGTATAATGTGGATAAATATGAGGTTAGCCAAATTGATAACAAATCAACAAAAAACTTTTATCTGAATTGTAATAGATTGGGAAGTAGCAAGATGCAAAGAGATCTTGGGTGTCCTTCCACACTAGTCACTAAAAGTAAGCGTGCAGGTGCTGCATGCAAATTGTACCTTGGCCTTCCTTGCGAGAGGAAGGGATGCCTTACTGCAACTAATTTGATGCATTTGTAAGACCATACCTGGACTATCATGTACAGTTTTGGTCTCGTTATCTGAGGAAGGATATTCTGACGAAGGAGGGAGTGCAAAAAAAAGCTTTATCATACTGATTCCGAGGATAGCAGGACTGATATATGAGGAGAGGTTGAATCAGTTAGGACTTTTTTTATAGTAGTTTAGAAGAATAGGGGCAGTGGGGATCATATAAACCTATAAAATTCTCTCAGAATCAGATAGGGTAGATGCAGGAAACGTGTTCTTGATGAATGGGGTGTTAAGAATCTGGGGCCACAGTCTAAAAATACAGGGGTAGACCTTTTAGGACAGCAATGAAGAGGAATTCCTTCTTATAAACAGAGCCTGTGAAATGCTCTGGCAGCAGAAACTGTTGAGGCCAAAACATTGAAGACTTTCAAGGAAGACGTTCTTAGAACTAAAGGGATCAGAGAACTAGGATACAGAGTTGGATGAGCAGCTATAATCATATTAAATAGGGGTGCAGGCTTGAAGGCCACGTGCTTTACTGCTACTTCTGGGTTTCTATATCTGACCCCACAACCTTCAGTTTCTCAGGCAGGATTATTGCCATTGAGATCAGGGTGATAGGCACGAATCAAAATAGGTTCCTTAAGCACAAAGAATATCAATGGTGACAGCATTTTGGTTAGATTACAATTGTTGAGAACGTATATATTTTTATGGATTATGAGAATTATAAAATGAGAATTTGAACATTTCCTGGGTTGTAAAGGATTTGCCTTTTGGAGCATAATCGTAGAATCCCTCCAGTGTGGAAGTAGGCCATTCAGTCCATTGAGTTCACACTGAAGGCCCAGGGAGCATCCCCCCACCCCCTTCCCTTAAACTCTATTTCCCATGGCTAAGCTACCTAGTCAGCACATTGCTGGACAATATGGGCAATTTAGCATGGACAATCCACCTAAACTGCACATCTTTGTACATTGGGAGGAAACTGGAGCACCTGGACGCAACCCATGCAAACATGGGGAGAATGTGCAAACTCCACAAAGACAGTCATCCAAGGTAGAATCAAACACAGGTCTCTGGCGCTCTGAGGCAGCAGTGCTAACCACTGAGTAACCGTGTCACCCAGAAATGTAGGTTAGTGGGGTTCAAACCTGCCCAGTTGAAATCTATCGCTTTAACCTCTTGGCCATGACTACTGTATGCTCCAAAAATGGTCCACTGTTTACAAAAAAAGTTGTGACCTTGGGTGAAAAGTTTTCAAGAGAGGAGTAACAGATTGCTTTCTGACCGTAGTTTTGGGTCTTAGTGCTCAAGGTTGCCTTGCAACAGCTCTGAAGTTTTGGCTATTGTTTTTGACACAGACTAGGAGGCTGTGAGCATTTGGAACAAGCAGGTGGAATAATGCGGTAAAAGGAAAAATGTGTCTCTATTTCTGTCTCAGAATCAGAAGCCTAAAGACAACCAGTTGAAGATATATATCAGTGAAATATTTCATGAGAGTTGGAGAAAGGTCTCAGAATCACAGGTCTGATCTCCATATAAGCTGAACTCTTAACTCGATTGTAAAGTCTACGCCTAACCAGCCTGCTACCCAAACTCAGAATCTTGTCTTGTTTTGCGATTGATAGCAATCTGATCTTGTTGACAGGAAATTAGAGAAACAATGTGAATTCAACCTATTCTGTCTTCTGCTTGACCTTCATGGGTGGTACCTTTTATTTCTAAACTCAATAGCTCTGTGGAGCTCTGTCATCTCATTCTGTTTATTTATGAGTTCGGTTTTAAAGGGATATGGTTTTGCCCTGATAATCAGGTTGGCTACAGAAATCTAAAGCCTAGTGTCATGTTGCATTCATCAACTTAGCACGTTTTTTCTCAAATTCTGTCTAGAGATTCAAACATGTTGAGTTTAAAATACCTCTAATAGCTAGAAGTTCTGCTGTACTACTGAAATCAACATAAAGTCAGCCTAAGAGGATGCTCAGAATTGTGCTTGAAAGTCAAGGAGGATTTTTGTCTCACGTTCATTTAAGTAGAACAGAGGCACTAAGGAAGGGTGAACGCACAATGCATATTCGACCAAAATTACTCTATTATCCTAAAGTGGATAAATTCTTATGATCTAGTGATTATTATGTTTGGTAGCACAGTGTTTAAATCACTGAATTAGAGGCCTGTGCTAATGATCAAGGGACGAGTTCAAATTCCGCCATTGCAGTTGGGGAATGCATTTTCAATAATTGAATAAAATCTGGAAAGGAAACAGCTAGTATTAATGATCGTGATGAGACTTGAGGATTGTCGCAAAGTCCATCTTAGTCATCAGTGTCCTTTAGTGAAGTAAAACTAATATTTTTACTTGGTTTAGACTTTGTGATTCAAAGCTGTCAGCCATGTAGTGACCTGAATTGGTTTCAGAAATGCCCTGGAAAGCTACTAAGTTATATTTTAAGGGCAATTACAGATGGTCAATAAGTTTGGATTTGCCAAAAATGTCACGTTCCAAGAATGAATAAAATGTAGATTTTGTCACTCTATCTTGAATATAGAAATAAAAAGAAGTAGATGATTGTGCATACAAGCTCACTTAAAATTCTTGTTTTACTGAAAATGGGAACAATCAATTAAAAAATTTCTTGGAAACCAGATCTTCCCTGAGTGTGATCACTTTGCTCATTATTCACAGAGAAAGGTTATTATTCTGCTTGTAGTTGCAAGCTCTGTGATCTGATTATGAAAGCATAATTCAGTGTGGAATTCAGAACAACAATACTAAAATTACACCTAAAGCATGAAAAATATTTAGGCATGATATCTCTAGTGGGACACTGACCTAATGGTGTCCATCATTTAATCAATACAAACTGTTTGTTTGAGTTTAACAGAATTAATACAATAAGGAAAACCATTCTATAGTAGGAAATGCTTCTGTGTGAGTTAACGGAATGTGCTGTATCTGTATTTGACTTAACTATTTATTTTACTTGCAGGTACAGATAGTTTATACACGAAAACTGCTCAGGAAATTGTGAATGTCTGTCATCAAACTCTGGCTGAGGTAGAAATATATTTTGTCGGCTTTGTATTAAATTCGTACTTGTATTCACAACTTTTAAATGAGTGTGATAAATGTGAGAACATTTACTGACTCAGTTTTAAAATAGACATGTTGCTGCAAAGTATTGCAGATTTGTGGTTATTTTCTGGCATGTATGAGAAATTCATGTCTCCTTGTTTTCTATTTTGCTGTGCAAGTTGCATTTTTCGTATAATTGAGTATTTGATGGTGACCTGGAGTTTTATTTACTTCAGTTTTCTATATCGAACTGGCATCAGCTAAGGCAAAGTCATGTGGGCACTTGTCTTTTGTACTTCTCCCAAATGGCATTCCTGATATTTATGTTGAGATAATGTCAGCAAGTAATTCAACTGAGACTAGTTTGTTCTGATCCAGTATCCATACAGATCCATTTTCCCAGTCTGTATTGCTCGCCACTGCACTGGGCGCTGAGGAATTTACAAGAGTATTGTTTGTTAAATATATTCTCCATGATTGTGGAATGCTCGTTATTTAGCAGTGATTTTATGGTTAATCTTTGTATTTGAAACAATCTCCCTGATCTTTTAGTAAAGGTGGAATAGAGATTTGAGATGGTTTTATTTCAGACATGAAGTCGATGACTTGATATGCGATCTCTTAATCTTAGTCTGTTGATATTTAACTTTTTATTTTAATTGTGTATTCCAGAAACATTCAGCCTTAATTCAGTTTCATGGGTTATATAATTTCAAAAGTCATAATGGTTAAAACTCATGGTTTGATATGATGAATATGAAATAAATATATGTGAATTTTATTCAAGCGACAATATATTTATCCTAGCTTTGAAAAAACCTGCCCATGGTTCACTTAACACCTTATTATTCAATAGCATTTTTGGTTTGCGCTTTTGGTGTAATTCATCTATGAACGAAGTCTGTATGACTAAGTGGAGTGTTTGTGGGTAGTAAGTGTAACAATACTTGGAATACACAGGATGGTGGATGGATTCACCCTGTAAATCCCCAGTGACCGAGCAAAATTCACTCGAGAAACCAACCAGAGAAGAAACCCGACCGCTAAATAGAATAGAAGGAAATGATAAGGAACTGAAAGGTGTTGGGGTGGGGGGGAAAGCTGACAAATTAACTCAATTTTTTTTTGTTTTAATGAATATGGGAATGATTGGTAACCAGATTTTCCCTGAGCCTGATCATCTTTTCATTTGTCCCAGAGAGAGAAGTGACCAGATCCGATCCAATCTGATCCGATCCGATCAGATCAGATCAGATCCGATCCGATCCTCTACAGTGTGGAAACAGGCCCTTCGGCCCAACAAGTCCACACCGCCCCTTGCAGCATCCGACCCAGGCCCATCACCCTTACACGCCCCTGAACACTACGGGCAATTTAACATGGCCAATCCACCTAGTCCACACATTTTTGGACTGTGGGAGGAAACTGGAGAATCCGGAGGAAACCCACGCAGACACGGGGAGGATGTGCAAACGCCACACAGTCAGTTACCTGAGGCTGGAATCGAACCCGGGTCCCTGGCGCTGTGAGGCTGCAGTGCTAACCACGGAGCCACCATGCCGCCCAAAATTTTCTGCTTGTAGGTTGCAAGCTCGTGACCTGATTATGAAAGTATAATTTAATGTGGAATTCAGAACAGCAATACTAAGAACCTCACGGCACTGAGATAATGAATTCCTTGCAACTGAATGTGGAATGTCAAGTTGAGGAGCCACTAAATTTTTGGGGGAAACATAGTGACTCCTGTCGTAATGAATGCTCTTAATTATTGAATTTATTTCTGATATGCAGTAAATACCTTGTAACTTCCTGGTTAAAATGTTTCAGCTTTATACATGTATTATGAAAACACTAGCTGTCATCACCTCAAGTCTAGGGAAGGTGTGTTTATAATGATGACTTTTCATAGTTCCTATAGAGGTATTTAACAGTTATTTTGAAAAATAACTTTTGTTAATTTATGTCTTTTATCATGTACCAATTTAAGCAAGTAGTGTCTCGGAAATGAATGCTTTATTTCTGTGTTCTGCTAAGGTTTAATGGAGAGTTGGCCATTATTATGGGTTATTGTTATTAAGACCTTGCAGGTTCCCGGGTTTAGATCTTTCATTAAGGTCAGGGAACGTGGTAAAAGAGGGGGAGGTGTGGCTTTGTTAGCCAAGGACAGTATAACGGTGGCTAAAAGAACTTTTGATGAGGACTTGTCTACTGAGATGGTATGGGCAGAGGTCAGAAACAGGAAGGAGAGGTAATACTGCTGGGAGTTTTTTATAGGCCTCCGCAAAGTTCCAGAGATGTGGAGGAGAGGATCGGCAAAACTATTCTGGGCAGGAGTGAAAGGAACAGGGTGGTCATTATGGGAGACTTTAACTTCCCTAACATTGACTGGAAATGCTATAACTCCAGTACGTCGGATAGATCAGTTTTTGTCCAATGTGCGCAGGAGGGTTTCTTGACTCATTATGTCAGAGGGTGGACAAGAGGGGAGGCCACACTGGATCTGGTACTTGGTAATGAACCAGGCCGGGTGTTTGATTTAGTGGTAGGTGAGCACTTTGGAGAGAGTGACCATACTTTGGTTATGTTTACTTTAGCAATGGAAAGGGATAGGAGCATGCCACAGGGCAAGAATTATAGATGGGGGAAGGGCAATTATAATGCGATTAGGCAAGACTTAGGAGGCATAGAATGGGTTAGCAAAAT
Source organism: Stegostoma tigrinum (assembly GCF_030684315.1). Taxonomy (NCBI): domain Eukaryota; kingdom Metazoa; phylum Chordata; class Chondrichthyes; order Orectolobiformes; family Stegostomatidae; genus Stegostoma; species Stegostoma tigrinum. Next base: position 40,754,356 of record NC_081368.1, on the reverse strand, counting down.
GCAGAGATGGGGACAATTGAAATGTGGAGGTGGTTTAAGGAGCAGATATTGCGTGTCCCTGTCAGGCAGGGAGGAAGCGAAAAGGTAAAGGAACCATGGTTTACTAAAGAAATTGTATCTCTTGTTAAGCGGAAGAGGGAGGCTTACGTGACGATGAGACGAGATGGTTCAGATGAGGTGATGGAGAGTTACAGATTAGCTAGGAAAGATTTAAAGAGAGAGTTAAGAAGAGCAAGGAGGGGATATCAGCAGACATTGGCAGGTAGAATAAGGGAGACCCCTAGAGCTTTCTATAGGTCTGCGAGGAATAAGAGGATAACTAGGGTAGGGATAGGGCCAGTCAAAGACAGAAGTGGGAAGTTGTGTCTGGACCCTGTGGAGATTGGAGAGGTGCTAAATGATTATTTCTCATCTGTTTTCACTGAGGAACAGGAGAATATTGTAGAGGAGATGACTGAGTTACGGGCTACTAGAATTGAAAGGATTGAGGTTAGTAAGGAAGAGGTGTTATCAATTCTAGAAGGTGTGAAGGTAGATAAATCCCCTGGGCCAGATGGGTGTTTTCCGAGGATTGTCTGGGACGCTAGGGACGCCTTTGGCCTTGATCTTTGAGTCCTCGTTGTCTACAGGTTTAGTACCAGAGGACTGGAGGATTGCCAATGTTGTGCCCTTGTTCAAGAGGGCAGTAGAGATGACCCAGGTAATTATAGACCAGTGAGCCTTACGTCTGTTGTAGGAAAAGATTATAAGAGATATATAATCATCTAGCAAGCAACAATTTGATTGGAGATAGTCAGCACGGATTCATCAAGGGCAGGTCGTGTCTCACAAACCTCAGAGTTTTTTGAGAAGGTGACTAAGCATGTGGATGAGGGAAGGGCAGTTGACGTGGTGTACATGGACTTCAGTGAAGCCTTTGATAAGGTTCCTCATGGTAGGCTATTGGAGAAAATACAGAGGCATGGGATTGAGGGAGATTTATCATTTTGGATTAGAAACTGGCTTTCAGTAAGAAGGCAACGAGTGGTGATTGATGGAAAATATTCAGCCTGGAGTCAGGTCACTAGAGGTGTGCCTCAAGGATCTGTTTTGGGATCACTGCTGTTTGTCATTTTTATAAAACTTGGACGCAGGCATAGGTGGATGGGTTAGTAAGTTTGCAGATGACACTGAAGTCGGTGGAGTGCTGAACAGTGTGGAAGAATGTTGCAGGGAGACTTGGATAAATTGCAGAATTGGGTGGAAAGGTGACAGATGGAGTTTAATACGGATAAATGTGAGGTGATTCACTTTAGGAGGAATAATCAGAAGGCAGAATACCGAGTCAATGGAAAGATTCTTGTTAGTGTGGATGGACAGAGGAATCTTGGTGTCCATGTACGTAGATCCCTGAAAGTTGCCACCCAGGTTTATAGTGCTGTTCAGGCTTATGGTGTGTTTTATTGGTAGAGGGATTGAGTTCCGGAGCCGTGATGTCATGCTGCAACTGTACAAAATGCTAGTGCGGCCTCATTTGGAATATTGCGTGCAGCTCTGGTCGTCCCATTACAGGAAGGATGTGGAAGCATTGGAAAAAGTGCAGAGGAGATTTACCAGGATGTTGCCTGGTCTGGAGCGCAGGCCCTATGAAGAAAGGCTGAGGGACTTGAGTCTGTTCTCATTGGAGAGAAGGAGGCTAAGAGGAGATTTAATGGAGACATACAAGATGATCAGAGGATTAGGTAGGGTGGACAGTGAGAGTCTTTTTCTGAGGATGATGATGTCAGCTTGTACAAGGGGGCATAGCTACAAATTGAGGGGTGATAGGTTTAAGACAGATGTCAGAGGCAGGTTCTTTACTCAGAGTGGTAAGGGCGTGGAACGCCCTGCTGCCAATGTAGTTAACTCAGCCACATTAGGGGCATTTAAACAGTCCTTGGATAAGCATATGGATAATGATGGGATAGTGTAGGGGGAGGGGCTTAGATTAGTTCATAGGTCGGCGCAACATCAAGGGCCGAAGGGCCTGTTCTGCGCTGTATTGTTCTATGTTCTAAGAGCTGGTCATAATTATTATTGATGAATTATTCTAATTTGGCTTATGAAACTCCAAATACCTCGCATTTCAACACACATTCAGAAAGTAGTCTTGTTATGTGACAGCATCATCTAACAAGTGAGTTGACAAGAATAAAAATGTAGCCATCATAAAGTGACCTCAAGAACATTTCAAAAGGACCTCTCAAAAAAAGAAAAAATATTTTGTACCCTAAAGTGGAAGCCCTATGTGGAAATATTTGATGCAGCTTATAATCTTTACAATTATTTTGATTAAGTAAATGTGATTTTCTCTTTTCTTAAAAAATAAGTACGATGAACATTTGACTCAACTTGAAAAAGATATTGCATCTGCCAAGGAGGCTGCTCTTGATGCTGCAGAGTTTGACAGTATTGATCCCCTGACCCCAGGGCCTCATTCTCCTCAGGTAGGTGCTAAAGCAATTTGGTTATTCTAATACTTGTTTCATTACATAGTTTCTATTCTTTCTGTTGTCAGAATATAAGACATCTCTCTCAACTCTGCCTTTATACTTCGACAATATTTATGTGTACAGTTAAATTAGTGAACGTTGTAGTGTTTTCATATTCCAAGCTGGTCTTACAGTTGTCACTTGCTCTCTTTTTGTAATTCTTTTACTTTGGTCAAAGTCTAAGGCATGAAAATATAAACCCTGCATCAGTTTTGACCCTTGTTTGGGATTTTTAAAGGAGAACATTCAATAGGATTGAACTGATATTAAAAGGAAAAGACTGGCCATTCTGGATCAGACAACATTTGTGCAGAAAAATATAGAGCTGACACTTCAGATCAGTGCCTTTTCATCAGAACTGAACTGGATTCTGAAGTAGATGTTGTAAATTGTTGAAATGCACTATTCTGTATTGTCTGGATTTTGATGTCCTGACGAGCTGTTTTCAGGAATAACGACCACTCATTGTGCCAGTAAAACAGCTGTATTTAAGTGACAACATAGTTAAAATGTTTTTATTTTATTTGCAGCATATCTGCCACTATCTTGGGCAGACTTAAACATAATAAGTACTGTTAAAAGTATTATTTAAACTGCTATATCATAGTATGTTTAAAGTGGTGAGAATCACCTAATATGTTCAACAGTCCTTTCTGATGTATGAAACTGGACGAATTGTAAGTATAAATTTTTAAAAAATTAGTACAGTCTCTAAGAACTGATAATTTAAATGTCTTGTTAGATAATTGGGTATTTATTGCAATGATAGCTCCAGCTGATGTTACTCTGGCCGAGTGAGATACCCCAGACAGAAAGCTTGCTTGTAGATCAATTCTCTCAGTTTACTGTGCTGGCCTTTACTGATTCAATGCTGCAAATTTGGTTTTAACAATAAAACAAGTTTATTGCATACGAAAGAAAGATAAAGTAGAACAAATCAAACTATTTATACAGAAAAGAATTTGGAAGATTTTGAAGTTCATGGCAGAATGAAATCCTATCTATCACAACCCCATTGTTTTATAGTACTCAAATACCATAGAGTGAGTTGCCTTCTCAATCACACATATAGGTATCACTTAATTGTTTCTTTGAATCTGTGGCCTTGAGAATTCGATAGACTCTTTCTCGATTTTGTACACAACAGGGCTTAAATTGTGTTAGCTTCGTAGAGAACTAGGTTTGTACTTGGGTTTCTAACCAAACATTTAAGTTCTGGAACTTTCAAACTAAAACCATTATGCACAGGTAATGGTTAATGTTTCAAACACAGAAAAGTAGCAGGTCATTTGGCCCTTCAAACCCACTTTGCCAATCTGTATGATCACAGCTGATCAACCAATTCAGTACCCTGTTCTTCCTTTCACCCCATACCCTTTGATTCCTTAAGCTCTAAGAACGAAACCTATCTCAATGTTTTGGCCTCAACCGCTTTCTGTGGCAGGGAATTCCAGAGGCTTAATACTCTTTGGATAAATAAATTTCACTTATCTCGGTCTTAAATGGTCTATTCCATATCCTTAGAATGTGACTCCTGGTTCTGGATTCCCTACTCATTGGCAACATCTTGCTTGTGTGTACCCTGTCATGTTCTGTTAGAATTTTATAGGTTTCTATGAGATCCTACCTCGGTTGTCTAAACTCCATTGAATAACTCCTGACCAATCCAGACCTGTTCATACTTCAGAGCTAGCAGGAACTGCAGATGCTGGAGAATCTGAGAAGGGCCTAGGCCCGAAATCTTAGCCTTCCTGCTCCTCTGCTGCTTGGCCTGCTGTGTTCATCCAGCTCTACACCTTGTTATCTCTACTTCAGACTTCAGTCCTGTCACCCCAGGATCTGCATAATAATTCATCAATAATAATTTTCCTGCCACATTCTGTTCTGAAGGAAGTTAGAAAATGTTTTCATTGATTCCAACTTGGTTGCTTGGGAAAATTGTTCTGTCATTGCACAAGTCTTCATTGAATGTGGAAAATTAATAACTGAGGAAAAGTTACTTGTGCTTTATCTGGAGGTCTTCATATTTTGTCCGCAGATCACACTGTCACTTGATAGTCCTCTTCTGTATTGAACACAGCCTCTGTTTTTCTGGCATATGTATTAAAGTACACTGAGGGTTTGTATGCTTGATGTGCTGATCAGATCACTGGAGAATATTAACTAGTTTACTCTGGTGATATGTATATGGCAATATATCTCTTTTTACAATTCACATAGCCCTGAAAAAGGAAAATTGAATGCTTTAAGAAGTTATGCAAAAAAAGTTGCCTCTCTTACTTTGACGGATGTTTCAGCCACAAGAATTTGAAAATGGAAACATGCCACTTCTTTCCTCTTGAGACCATTCTTTGTTTCAAGGGGAAGGTAGAATGTCTGACAGTGCCACGTCAACAACAACATCAGAGAAAATGCACCTCAGGTTGGTTCAGGTGGGCGGCACTGTGGCTCACTGGTTAGCGGCCTCACAGTGCCAGAGACCTGGATTTGAATCCACCCTCGGACGACTGTCTGTGTGGAGTTTGCAAATTCTCCCCGCGCCTGTGTGGGTTTCCTCCCACAGTCCAAAGATGTGCAGGCTAGGTGGATTGGTGATGCTAAATTGCTGGTAGTATTCGGGGATGTGTAGATTAGGTGGGTTATAGGAAGATGGGTTTGGTTGGGATGCTCCAGGGGTCGGTGTAGACTTGTTGGGCCAAAGGGTCAGTTTCCACACTGTAGGGATTCTACAATTCTATGAAAGGCAGTAAAAAAATGGCTCAGTAGTGTTCTTCCTTGGCATTGGGAGGGACTCTCTTTATTCATGGAACATCCTGATGTATAATTTGTTGAGGCTGTCTTATGTTATATCTGTGTACATCTCCTTTATGTGGCAATGGAGGTAGTGATAGACAGCCCTCTTAAACTGAACGTCTGCACTAGATCCTGGTATGACTGACTTTCTGCTTTTTCTGAACCTACTGACTTGTTCTGAAGCACATTTTCACAGATCACAAAGGTATGAATGTAGCTGTATAAAATACCAACAATATAATTCACCTGTTAGATACTAAAATTGTTCCCAGATTATTGTGCATTTTGGTGTACCTCAGTTCTAAGTACATTTATGGAGCGTACGTAAGCAATTTTATCATACGCACACTCCTATCATTACCACATATTTGAACACGCATGCTGTCTGGCAATAGTCTGAATAGAAATCAGAAGATAATTTTTCACAGACTGAAGTTAAACGTAGCATTGCCATTATCACTACAGCTGAGTTGAGTTTAGCTTACTCAACATGGAGCAAGAATTGACCCTAGAACTTAACTGGCTTTGAAATTCCTTCGAAAGAAAGCATGTTCCTCTTTAATGATTGTTTTACTTTGCAAATCTCATTGAGTATATTTGTTTCTCAGGGTCATTGCCGTGAGGGACGCATAAGGACAGGTGAGGAGGAATCTGATGTGGACGTGGAGGGTTTTGAGGAAGATGATGATGGTAAACCGAAGACACCCGCCCCAGCAACTGACTTTTACCATGCTCTGCATGTAATAACTTATTGGAGCCTTTGAATGTTTCATTAACCTGTTCATGTATTTCTGTTTTAATTTATGAAACACATCATTAAATACTTTGCTGTGTTATCTTTACCAGGAAACAACTGAGGGAGAGTGTGAAATGGAAGATGAGGATGAGATAAATGTACCACAGCGTCAGGCAAGTGTGTTGTATGAAGACTTGCTGATGTCAGATGGAGAGGATGAAGATCATAGCGAAGAGGAAGAAGGAGACAATCCATTTTCTTGTGAGTAGCATGTTTGCTGCTATTCTAGATTGCATTGTGAGTTTGACTTCTTCCAAGTAATATTCAATAACAGATAAAAGATAAGTAGAATCAACCAAGTCCTGTAGGTGAAATTCTTGCAACATTGTGTACTTAAATGTTATATTTTGTGTATAAAATCTAGTCCATATGCTTTATAAGGGATTGGAGAACATTGAGACGGAAACAGGAATGAAATTACAGGAGGTGATCACATTGAAAATCCAGAAGGAGGAAACTTTTGAAAATGACAGGGCATATGAGCTGTGAAGGTAGCGCTGAAAACATAATGATTCAAGACTGTCTACATTCCTGTTATAAAAGAAAATATTGAGGCTGCTGTCATTAAGTAGATTGAGTGTTGATGTTTAAAATAACAATTGACTGTCCCTCAAAATGGAATTTGAGCCCGATTCCACCACAAGGTCAGTTAGTGAGATAGGGCATCAAGCAATGACTGTTGAATACAATGCAAGAAATACTTCTTACAACTTGCCCCTTCAACAGCTTTATCCTGATTTGGAGTATAGTTGTTTCCAGTTCTCATCTACATAGCCCAATTGCCGGTGAGTTGCACAGTCTGAGGTGGCTTCCCCAAAAGTAATGGCCCTATGCTCACCTGATATTCATATATACACTCTTTGTAGCAGAACTCAATAAAAATGATTGGTAACATAAAACCTAGCTGATAATTCTTCTTTGTACCTCTCTTTTGAACTTAATTATCAAGCCCAAGCTGAGACCAGTTAGCTCAGTACAAACTCAGTTTCGAAACTATCATCTCTACTCTGTATGTCTCAATACCACAATGTTCCAATAAGCCTTTGAGGCAGAATTACAAAAATATTTTATCTTGGAACAAGCGTAGGTAAAAAATAACAGTGATGTGGTTAGTGCTGCTTAAAACTGAAATATGTTTGCAGGGTTTGCTGTTCATAGGATTGAATGGGATATATGGGTTTGAAATAGCCTAGGTGGCCAAACGGTCCATACAATGCATTTATTCTCCTCTTGATTCTTCTCCAGTTTTTCCTCTCCTAAACCAATTATTGTTACCTGCTAGTCTCTTCCCTTTTCTATGCTTGCCTAACTTACTCTGAAATGCATTTGTATTTATTTTTTCAGCCACTCCATGCACTACTGAGTTCCACATTCTTAGCATTCCTTGGGTAAGATCGTCGTTCTTAATTACCCTATTGGATTAGTGATGACTATCTTACATTTTTGGTCTCCAGTAATGTTATTTCCAACAAAAAGAAACAATATCTGTATCCAATCTGGGAAAGCCTTTTGAGATTTTAAAAATCTCTATGGGTCATCCCGCAGCTTTTTTCCCCAGGGAGAAAGATCTAGCTTCAGTAATCTCTCTCGTTCATTCCACAGAGTCAGAAGTCACACAACACCAGGGTATAGTCCAACAGGTCCATTCAAAATTACAAACGTTTGGAGCATTGTTCCTTTGTCAGGTGAAAACTTCGAAGCAGAGCTCTAAAAGTTTGTGATCTCAGATAAATCTGTTAGACTATAGTCTGGTGTTGTGTGAGTTCTGACTTTGTCCACCCCAGTCCCAACACCAGCACCTTCACATTGTGGCTACCATTACTGCACAGAGTGAGAGGTGCATATCTCTGCAGAGCCCTCCTGGCTGATAATAAATGACTCCACATCCCGAACCCCAATGGAAGGAGAGACATCAATTCTTAGTGGGAAAGTGATGTTTGTCCACCTTCTCCAAAAAGAAAGACACCTGCAGAGATGCACAGATACCATGCACACAGTCACACACAAGGATCCACGTGCATGCGCGCACACAGACACCAACATGCACACAGACATTTACAGACAGACACATGCACACAGACCCAATCTCTCGCTCGCTCTCTCTCTGTCTCGCGCTCTCTCGCTCGCGCTCTCTCTCTCTCTCTCTCTCTCTCCCACACACACACACACACACACACACACACACACACACACACACACAGACAGAGAGAGTTGGAATTCCCTTACTGCTGAGAATTTGGGTGAGGAGCAATTTGTTAGGTGTGTCTAGGAGAGTGTTTTTTTTGCAACAGTATGTGAATAGTCCAACAAGAGATGGGTCTGTACTGGAACTGGTGTTGGGAATTGAACGTAGCCAGGTGATGAAAGTTTCAGTGGGGGAGCATTTTGGGAATAGTGACCATAATTCTGTAATTTTTCAAACACTTACGGATAAGGACAAGAGTGGACCTTGAATGAAGGTGTTAAATTGGGGAAAGGCCAGCTGTAACCGAATTAAGCGACAAGTGGACAATGTGCATTGGGAACAGCTGTTTGTGGGTAAATCCATTTCTGACATGTGGGAGTCTTTTAAGGACAAGTTGATTAGATTGCAGACCAGACATATTCCTGTGAAAATGAAGGACAGGAATGGCAGGATTCGGGAACCTTGGATGACAGGGGAAATTATTAGCTTAGTCAAAAAATGGTAAACAAAGCTTAGGTTTAGGCAACTAAAAACGTACTAAGTCCTTGAAGGATATAGAAAAATTAGGAAGGAGTACAAATGGAGAGTTGGTGCTAAAAGCAGCTATGACATGTCCTTGGCCAGCAGGATTAAGGAGAATCCCAAGACATTTTATGCCTGTATTAGGAATAATGGGTACCTAAGGGAAGAGTGGTCCTACTCAAGGATATAGAAGGAAGGTTTTATGTGGAGTCAGAGGAAAAGGGGAGATCCTTAATGAGTACTTTACATTAGTATTCACCAAAGAGAAGGACATGAGGGATGCTGACATTAGGGAAAGATGTGTGAATTCTGTCGGTCAGGTCAACATGAAGGAGGAAGTGTTGGGTGTCTTGAAATACGTTAAAGTGGTCAAGCCCCAGGGTCAGATGGGATCTATCCTAGGACACTACAGGAGGTAATGGAGGAAATAGATGGGGCCTTAACACATAACTTTGTGTCCTGTTTGGCCTCATGCAAAGTTCCAGAGGACTGGAGAATTGCCAATGTTGTTCCTTTGTTTAAGAACGGATACAGAGATACTCCAGATAATTTCAGGCTGCTGAGCCTGACATCCGCATTGGGGAAGCTGTTGGAAAAGATGATGAGTGACAGGATTTATTCACATTTGGAAACTAATGTACTTCTTAGTTATAGGCAGCATGAGTTTGTGCAAGGAAGGTCATCTCTCATGAATTTTGAGTTTCTGGAGGAAGTGACAAGAATAATTGATGAGGGAAGGGCAGTGTATGTTGTTTACATGGACTTCAGTAAGGCTTTTGATAAGGTAACTCATGGCAGGTTGGTACAGAAGGCACAGTCTCATGGGATCTGGGGTGGGTTGGCTAGATGGATATAAATCTGGTTTGGGTGTAAAAGACGGAGTACTGGTGGAAGGGTGCTTTTTGGACTGAAGATCAGTAACTAGCGGTGTTCCACAGGGATCTGTGCTGGGATGTTTGTTGGTTGTATTATGTATATAAATGATCTGGAGGAAAATGTAGGTGGTCTGCTTTGTGGTCGAAGTTTGTGGATGACACCAAAATTGGCAGAGTTGCAGATTGTAATGAGGACTGTCAAACAATAGAATGAGCTATGAACAGATTGTAGGTTTGGGCAGAGAAACGGCAGATGGAGTTTAATTCGGACAAATGCGAGATGATGCATTTTGGAAGATAAAATTCGGGTGTAAATTGTACAATAAATGGTAGATTCCTTAGGAGCACTGGCATACAGAGGAAGCTAGATGCGTGCAGGTCCTTAGACCTCTGAAAGTCGCAATACAGGTGGATAAGGTGGTCCAAAATACACAAAACAGCATGCTTGCCTTCATTGGCCAAAGCAGTGAATGTAAAAGTTGGCAAGTTATGTTACAGCTGTACAAAACTTTCTTTAGGTCACATCTGGAATATTGCATACAGTTCTGGTCACCACACTACTGTGTGGATGCTTTGGAGAGGGTGCTGAAAAGGTTTACCAGAATGGTCTGGATGATTTTTGTTTTGAGATAAGTTGGATAAAATCAGACTGTTTTCACAAGAAAGACAGAGGCTGAGGAATGACCTGATAGAGGTTTACAAAATTGTGAGAGGCACAGATAGATTGGACAGTCAGAGTCTTTTTCCCAGGATAGAAAGGTCAAGTACAAGAGGACACAGATTTAAGGAGGGGGAAAGTTCAGGGGAGAAGTGCAGGGAAACATTTTCACACACAGGCGGTGGGTGCCTGGAAAGCACTGCCAGTGGAGGCGGTGGAAGCAGGCACGCTAGTAACATTTAAGGCATATCTTGATAGAAACATGAACAGGAGGTGAACAGAGATATAAAAACCATGCATGTGCAATAAGTGCTGTATCTAAGTGAGGAATAGGAATCGGTGCAGGCTTGGTGGGCCGGTGGGCCAAAGGGCCTAGTCTTCTGCGGTATTGAATTGTATGATTGTGTTAAGACATCATTACACCTGAGTTCTTGGTTGGTTAGTCGGTTTCTGGAACCGTCAGCAGTTGTGAAGGTCGCCAAAGCCTTAAATTCTCAGTTTTCTGGAGTTTCTTTTCAGTCAGTGCCGAATGGCTTTTCTTGAAAGGCAGCGAGGGAGGGTGGTATTTCTAGCTTGTTTCACTTCTGTGACAAAAAAATCAATGTCATTTTTCTCTGCCAAAAGCAGCTCTTTGAAATACCAAGATAACAAAGTGTGGAGCTGGATGAACACAGCAGGCCAAGCAGCATCTCAGGAGCACAAAAGCTGATGTTTCGGGCCTAGACCCTTCATCAGAGAGGCTCAACACTTTGGTATCTTGGATTCTCCAGCATCTGCAGTTCCCATTATCACATCCTTGAAATACCAGCTTGTTTGTGAATTTCCTGACTTCGGGTGATGCTCCATTGCTAACGTGAAAAATTCTTGTCATATTACAAATTAGGTACAGTATAACAACCTTATCATGTCTCTTGGTGTGGCATGGTGGGGTAGAGAGGGAGGGGTTGTAGTAGGTGGTCAACTGGTTTTATTTCCTTTTGGGTGAAATGTTAATCTCATTTCAGGTTGTTTTTGTCTAAATCACATTAATTTCATGAAAACTGATCATTTGTCCTGTCAAGCAATTGCTATGTTCAATGTTTTTGGTTCCTTTATAAACCATTTTGCTCCATCTAAGTCTCAGGTATAAAATCGGACAAAATTGTTTAAAAAAATAAATTATTCATGTTATATTAATGTGACAAGCTGTAGTGAAGCACCCGTCTTTTATATTGCAATTCCTTTGCAAAAGGAATCATAGAATCCCTACAATGTAGGAATCAAACCATTCAGCACTCAAGTCCCAACACTCCATAGAGCATCCCACCCTGATACACCCCTGTAACTCTGCATTTCCCTTGGCTAACGCACTTATCCTGCACATCTCTGGACACTAATGGGCAACTTAGCATAGCCAGTTCACCTAACTTGCACATCTTTGGACTGTGGGAGGAAACTGGAGCTTCCAGAGCAAGTCCACACAGACACAAGGAGAATGTGCAAACGCCAAACAGTGTCACCCAAAGTGGAATTGAACCCGGGTCCCTGGTGCTGTGAGGCAGCAGTGCTAACCACTGAATACGGTGCCACCCATAACCATATTCCATTTGTCTTCCTCATCCATTTCTAATTACTTGCTACACCTGCATTTAAACTTTGAGATTCATGTACCAGGACACTCATCACTCTGCACCTCAGAATTTTGTTCCCTCTCTTTGAATAATTTGCTGCTTTTTCTTAATTTTCCACATCAAAGTGGACAAGTTCAAATTTTCTTACATAATGCTCCATCTGCTAAATTTTTGTCCGCTCATTTAACCTATCTATATCCTTTTGCAGACTCATAATTTCGTCTCCAATTTGTTTTTGTGCATATCCTTGTGTTATCAGAAAATTTATTAATAACTTAAATTAAGGAACATATTATAAACAGTTGAGGTTTCAGCAGTGTCCAGTAGTACATGACTTGTTACATATTGCCATCTATGCCCTTTGTGTATTGTGTCTTAGTGAAATAATTCTCCATCCAAACTATCACTTTACCAAAACGCCATCCATGCCATGAGCTCTTATCTTGCATAGTTTGCATCTTTGATCTGGCCCTTTGTCAGATGCCTTCTGAAAATATTGTAACACAGTGACTGGTTTCCCTCAATCCACATTGGAGCTCTTTGAGGAAATAAGCATCCTTTTACAAAACCTTGCTGACTGTGCTTGATTGCATTGAGATTTTCTAACTGCCCAGAGTATTTCAGAATTTTCTCAGTGACCAACAGTAAGCTGACGGGCCAGTTGTTTCTGGCTTTTCCCGTTGAATGCACTCGTTTTAAGTTCCTCCTTGTGTTTAATTTCCTGATTTGACATTTATATCGAGGATTATTATTTTTATCCCGTAGATTAGTGACAAACCTATCTGTTTGGTTTATTCACTATTACCTTATTTTCCATCACTAATTTCCCAGATTTGGTCTCCACAGGATTAACATTCATTTACTTGCCCTTGTCCTTTTTAAAATGTGTAGAAATTCTTATTGTTTGTTTTTATATTTCTAGCTGGCTTTCTCTTGTACTTTGTCTCTGATTAAGCTTTCAGTCATTCTTTGCTATTCTTTGTTTTGTTATGAAACTGACTTGATCTTGTTTCTGAATATTTTGTCATGCGGTTTGTTGCCATGCTGAGACTGTGCTCCAAAAAGATTTGTCAAGGAAAAGGCAAGCCGGGAACTGTTTTCAAGGTTACACTTCACAATAACACTGTTTATTGTACTTCAGTATTAAATGCTGCTGTACATGGTAATCTGAGATATACCATGCTCTGATTCTTCAATTATATTATATACGAATTTATCCTTAACCCTTTGTTTGTTGCTGTCTGTGTTCTCTCAAGACTCTGAAGTTCTCGTCTAGTGTGGTATAGTGTTGTGAGTTCTAGCTCTTCGCACATTACTCTTTATGCTCACTGATGTGTAAGTCTGTGACATAATTGCAAGGTTGCTTCGGTGTCTGAGGCTCTTTTTATAATACTGTGTGGAGACTGAGAACTCCAACCCCCAGTAAGCTGGGAGTCCCAGTTCATGTGTGGAGGCCTTGTAGCTCAAACCAGCAGTCATTTTTAAATATTTAAAGGATATGATCATCTGGTCAGAAGTGCACCACTAAATGCCAAAAACAATCCAGGACACAGAATGTGCCATTACAAAGAAATTGAATCTGCAGCATATTGTGTTTCACTGTACTTTTCTGGCTAATTTAGGTATTCCTTAGGTTGATTATTTATGTTAGTGTATAGATAGTTTTAATCAACCTGTTCAGATGTGTAACATTACACCTTTGGAACAGGTGAGACTTAAATCTGGGCCTTCTGGTTCAGAGGTAGGTTTATTAGCACTATGCCAAAAGAGCATCTGATTGTAAAGTGTAAGATTGACATTTTTAAGCAATTTTACCTTACTGGTCAGTTAAAGTGAATGCTTGGTTGTTCAAACTTTGTGGATCTTTGTGGCATTATACATTTGTTAAATACTTGGGATTCCTCCTTCAACATTAAGCAAAAGATTACAGGTCTCTGACTGGACCATAACCAATTCAAAACTTTGCTCCAGGAGAGTAACAATATTCTGTCCAATCTTCTGGCTTGCCACTCGTTTTTGCTTCATTTTAAGCTTTTTCTTTAAATTTGATATTGTCTTAACTTCCTAGTTAACCAATATGGTGCATCCTTCTCTTGGAGTCTCTCTTCCTCATTGGTATGTACCTTTTTTGAGTATTCTGAAGTATTTCTTTAAATGTCTGCCATTGCTTTTCTACTGACCTATCTTGAAATTTTATTTCTCAGGTCATTTTAGCCAGCTTGGTTAAGAGCTGAGTCATGTCCTCATAATTGCCCTTATTTTATTTAAATTTGTTTATTTTGTTTGGATTATTGCTGCACCTGGCTCACAAGCCCTCATTATTTCTTCCTATATACCCATTGTACAGTCTGGTTACTGTTATGGAATAGCTCCTTAGCTTTTCTGTATCTCATCTCTACCCAAACTGACTGTCTGGAAATAAAGTCATCTCTGTCTCTGTAATGACGACCAGAGCATGCATATTTATTTCTGTTTGTGCTGTCAGCTCATCTGTTTTGTGATGGAAAGCCTTCAGGAGCTGAATGGCCTACTCGTGATCCTGTAAATGCTATATGTATTCAGACACCATCTGCAGTTTAGTCTTTTTACTGTTTTTGTAACCTCTGGCCTTATCTGCTCATACCTTCTTAGAGTGTATATTTTGTCCCTTCCTGCCATACTTGAAGCACCGTTTTCATTAGTGTTACCGAATCAATTGTCTGCTGTATTCACTTTCAAGCCTTCTGTACATACCCAAGAATACAACTTGTCAAACTACTGTTTCCATTGCAATTCTGGTGAACACCATCCCAGCTCTAACTTTGCCTAATATTAGTTCCAGCGTGCCATGAATCTAAACCCATTTCTTCTACACCAATCTTTTAACTCCTTAATCATATTTGAACTACACCAATATGTATAGGTAGTAGTTGGGAGATTATTATCTTTTGAGGTTATGCTTTTCAATTTAGCTTAGTTCCTCATATTTCCGTAGCAGAATCTCCTTTTCTGCAAATGGAGATTGGAAATTCACTCATATTGTAAGAAACTAAAAGGATTTCGATGGATGTTTTTCCTGTAAATGAGAGAATAGAGATTTAAGTACATATTAAAATCCATTGTACATGGTTAAGTGTTGACACTGAACAATGTCTTATTATTTGAAGATGAATAAGGATTGTACTTTAAGGTGCACTTGACTTTGTTTTGCTGCTTTAAATATTTGGAAAGATCCTTCATTTCAGAAGAAGGGTCCCCACCCAAAACATCAATCTTCCTGCTCCTCTGATGCTGCCTGGCCTGCTGTATTTTTCCAGCTCCATACTGTGTTATCTCTGACTCCAGCATCTGCAGTTCTTACTATCTCTGAGAATGAGAGTTGCTGCATATACCATTTTGATACATAAAGAGCAATTGTTTCCTAACTTGAGTATGAAACAAACACTGTTTTGAGGTTCTTAGTGAGTGACAATGGTAACTTTGCCAGTTAATTTGAGTACTTTCATTGTTTCAAATAGCCATTCAGCTCAGTGAGAGCGGGAGTGACTCTGATGTTGAAATGCCTGCCATTCGACCAAAAAGACCTCATCTAATACGTGAGAATACACGCATGGGAATGGAGAATGAGGAGAGCATGATGTCCTATGAAGGAGATGGTGGTGAGACCTCTCAGATGATGGAGGACAGTAATGTAAGGTAAAATTAATTGAGCAGGACGGGTTTATCACTTATTTAAAAAGCATGTTCCTTCGAACCAGCAGGGACCAAGTTTTCAAAGCAGAAAGAAGTGTTAACAGATGTACAAAGGAATGCAGACACTTGATAGTGCTGTTAAAACAATTTGTTACTCTTGCTTTGATGCTGTTACACACAAGTAGTTCCATTCTCTTTGTTTATATGACGATTTACCTATTTTAGTTATTGCCAGTGACCTTGAATATTTGGATGACTTATTTTCTCAATAGTTACGTGGCCTTTCTTTGAACATTTGTTCTGAGTCTAGACTGAATATTTTATCCCTGCCCTACCATCTCTGCACTTGAAACAAATCTGACTTTGCTTCTTCAAACCTGATGCTCACTAGTTCCAGTATAGGCATTAAATAAATCTCTCATCTTTACTGCCCGTGTTAACATGTGAGCAATATGTCTATTAACCTTTCAGGATAAACACGATTGGACACTTTTAATATTCTGTGAAACCTGTGTAAATAGAACATAGAACATAGAACAGTACAGCACAGAACAGGCCCTTCAGCCCACAATGTTGTGCCGACCATTGATCCTCATGTATGCACCCTCAAATTTCTGTGACCATATGCATGTCCAGCAGTCTCTTAAATGACCCCAATGACCTTGCTTCCACAACTGCTGCTGGCAACGCATTCCATGCTCTCACAACTCTCTGCGTAAAGAACCTGCCTCTGACATCCCCTCTATACTTTCCACCAACCAGCTTAAAACTATGACCCCTCGTGCTAGCCATTTCTGCCCTGGGAAATAGTCTCTGGCTATCAACTCTATCCATGCCTCTCATTATCTTGTATACCTCAATTAGGTCACCTCTCCTCCTCCTTTTCTCCAATGAAAAGAGACCGAGCTCAGTCAACCTCTCTTCATAAGATAAGCCCTCCAGTCCAGGCAGCATCCTGGTAAACCTCCTCTGAACCCTCTCCAAAGCATCCACATCTTTCCTATAATAGGGCGCCCAGAACTGGACGCAGTATTCCAAGTGCGGTCTAACCAAAGTTTTATAGAGCTGCAACAAGATCTCACGACTCTTAAAAATGTTATTGTTTACTTCTGGATATTTATTGACAAATATTCTTAGGTTAAATATTCTCTCCTTGGTTTCTACTCCAGGGTCATTTTGAGATTTTTACCAATTGTTCATTTGATTTTTTTTGTTCTGATTTTTAGACATTTTCCTGTACTCATCAACTTGAAAGCATTATTTACCTGTGTTTCAACCATTGTTTGCCTCTATACCTTGAGGATTCTCTTGATTTTAATTATCATAGACTCCACATATGATGTGTCCATCATTTCGCTACTGCATCCCTTTCTAACAATGGTTTACCACCTTTGTCTTTTATGCATCCTTTCTGTTGTTGTCCCTTTTGATTTGTCAATGATTTGTTCTTCTGGTGCACAGTTCCCTTCTTGTGATTATTTTTATCACCCAGCTCCAATGTTTCAGCACTCCCATCTCATTATACTATTTCTCTTTACCTTACTGCCTTTACTTTCTGTTCAATTTCATCATGCTGATATGTTTCTTTCCTTTTGTTCTTTTATTGCCAGTATCTTATTCTGTCATTCACATTAATCTGCATACAGTTTGAGCAAATCAAATCAGGAACAGTACCAGAGAGGACAGATTGCTGTATTTTGTATGAGATGATACTCTGGAACAATCCTTTAAGAAACAATGAGAAAGCATGCTGTTTGAGAATGGATATTGTTTGTACTGAAAAAGACGTAATTGCATTCTAGCAGTATGATACCTTTTAGGGAAAGATCACCATAATAGAGTATGAAAGGAACTGGCCCTATAAATGACTCATACATTAGTGGGTAACTGGAAGTGGTGGAGGAGGGTACAATTACAACATTTAAAAGGCATCTGGATGGGTATATGAATAGGAAGAATTTAGAGGGATATGGGACAGGGTCAGATTAGGATGTCTGGTCGGCACAGACAAATTGGACCGATGGGTCTGTTTCCATGCTGTATGACTCTGTCAGTCTACCTGTCCGTAAACTGTAGACTCTGGAACACTTCCTATAGATTGTAGGTTTGCTAATGTGAGGAGGGAGAGAGAAAACAGAATTATCAACTGGTTAGTCTGACATCGGTAGTGGAAAAAGTGCTAGTGTTCATTATAACAGATGTAATACCAAAACACTTGAAAGTGACAGGATTCGATAGAGTCAAAATGGATTTGCAAAAGAGAAACCATGCTTGACAAATCTAGTGGAATTTTTCAAGTAGAGTTGACAATGAGACCCAGTGGATGTGCTGTATTTCAACTTTCACTCTGAGTAAAGAACCTGCCTCTGACATCTGTCTTAAATCTATCACCCTCAATTTGTAGCTATGCCCCCTCGTACAAGCTGACGTCATCATCCTTGGAAAAAGACTCTCACTGTCCACCCTATCTAATCCTCTGATCATCTTGTATGTCTCTACTAAACCCCTCTTAGCCTCCTTCTCTCCAATGAGAACAGACCCAAGTCCCTCAGCCTTTCTTCATAGGGCCTTTGCTCCAGACCAGGCAACATCCTGGTAAATTTCCTCTGCACCTTTTCTAATGTTTCCATGTCCTTCCTGTAATGGGGTGACCAGAACTGCACGCAATATTCCAAATGAGGTCGCACTAGCATTTTGTACAGTTGTAGCATGACATCACGGCCCCGGAACTCAGTCCCTCTACCAATAAAACCTAACACACCGTAAGCCTTCTTAACAGCACTATCAACCTGGGTGGCAACTTTCAGGGATCTATGTACATGGACACCAAGATCCCTCTGCACATTCACACTACCAGGAATCTTGCCATTGGCCCAGTATTCTGCCTTCCTATTATTCTTCCCGAAGTGAATCACCTCACACTTATCCGCATTGAACTCCATTTGCCTGCTTTCAGCCCAATTCTGCAGTTTATTCAGGTTAGCAGAATAGGAAAGCCATAACAAGAAAATAATTATTTATTGTAATCAAACCGCTTCTAACCAATGGCAGAAAATGGACAAGCTGAATTGCTAATGTATAACTGTAACTTAAACTCCTACCCCTTTCCTGAAATTCCATACATGTGCACAACAACACACAAAGAGGCAACAACATAAATAGGCAAGAACAAATATTATGGAAGGGGCAAAGTGTCAGGGAAGCACAGTTCTGGCTTAAGTCTTGATCGTAGTTTTCCATAAGTTGTTTTCTTTTAGCTTCCTTTTGACTCCTTCCAATTCTTTGCTGATGATGTAAATTTGTTGATATGCTGATTCTCAGTCTTTCCTTTACTGGTTGAGGATTTGCCTTTCACTGCCTCTGACGGTGTCTTTCATCTTCAACGAATTTTGCAGATAGAGCAGTTTACAGGAAAATGGTGAGAAGAACAGCTACCAGATTTTCTGTTTTTTCTCCATACAGGATGAAAAGTGATGTGGATGCTTTCTGTTTCTGTTTGTAGGCAAGAGGCTTCTCCTCTACTGTCTAAACTAAAACTGAAATCACATGGTTATGATATAATAAAGAAGTCTGTTTCGCCCATTCACACATCTCCCATCAGATTCTGTCCTTTATTCCCCACCTTGTAAACTGCTTCTTCCTTGATTTTCCCCCCCTTTCCCAAGTCTGTCTCCCTGCAGTTTTTGATCTCTAGAATTTCTTCATATCCTGAGTGTATAACAGGAGGCTGAACAGTGGCAGTCATCTCCCTGATCCTGTTAACAGTAAATAGTAGTAGTAAATTTACAGATGACACGAAAATTAGTGGTATAGTGAACAGTGAACAATGTGATCTAACATTACAAAGAGCTCTTGATCAGTTGGGCCAATAGGCTGAAGATGGCAGACAGAGTTTAATCTGAATAAATGCACTGCATTTTGGTAAAGCAAACAACAGGATGACTTCTGCAGTTAAAAGTAGGGCCTTGGGTGGTGTTGTAGATGAGAGAGGCCGAGGGGTTCAGGTACAAAATTCTTTGAAATTTGCATTGCACCTAAATAGGGTGGTTAAGAAGGTATTTAACACGGTTGCCTTCGTTGCTTTTTTTGAGTACTATGTGCAGTTCTAGTCTCTATTGTAGGAAGGCTATCATTAAGGGAAGTGTGTTAGAAGAGATTTACCAGGATGTTTCCAGGAATAGAGGGTTTGACTTATAAGGAGAGACTAAAACTTTTCTCCAGTGGAATGTGGGAGGTGGAGGGGTGACCTTAAAGAAGTTTATAAAGGTAGATAAAGGTAAATTGCAAGATAACAATGTGTGTAGCTGGATGAACACAGCAGGCCAAGCAGCATCTCAGGAGCACAAAAGCTGACGTTTTGGGCCTAGACCCTTCATTAGAGAGAGGGATGGGGAGAGGGTTCTGAAATAAATAGGGAGAGAGGGGGAGGCGGACCGAAGATGAATAGAGGAGAAGATAGGTGGAGAGGAGAGTATAGGTGGGTAAGGCTGGGATAGGTCAGTCGGGGGAGGACGGACAGGTCAAGGAGGTGGGATGAGGCTGGTAGGTGGGAAATGGAGGTGCGGCTTGAGGTGGGAGGAGGGGATAGGTGAGAGGAAGAACAGGTTAGGGAAGCGGGGACGAGCTGGGCTGGTTTAATGACGCAGTGGGGAGAGGGGACGAGCTGGGCTGGTTTTGGGATGCAGTGGGGGAGGGGGAGATTTTGAAGCTTGTGAAGTCCACATTGATACCATTGGGCTGCAGGGTTCCCAAGCGGAATATGAGTTGCTGTTGCTACAACCTTCGGGTGGTATCACTGTGGCACTGCAGGAGGCCCATGATGGACATGTCGTCTAAAGAATGGGAGGGGGAGTTAAAATGGTTCGCAACTGGGAGGTGCAGTTGTTTATTGCGAACCGAGCGGAGGTGTTCTGAAAAGCAGTCCCCAAGCCTCCACTTGGTTTCCGCAATGTAGAGGAAGCCACACTGGGTACAGTGGGTATTGCATCACTAAACCAGCTCAGCTCGTCCCCGCCTCCCTAACCTGTTCTTCCTCTCACCTATTCCCTCCTCCCACCTCGTCGCACCTCCAGTTCCCACCTACCAGCCTCATCCCGCCTCCTTGACCTGTCTGTCCTCCCCTGACTGACCTATCTGCGCCCCACCTATACTCTCCTCTCCACCTATCTTCTCCTCTATCCATCTTCGGTCCGCCTCCCCCTCTCTCCCTATCTATTTCAGAACCCTCTCCCCATCCCCCTCTCTGATGAAGGGTCTAGGCCCAAAACGTCAGCTTTTGTGCTTCTGAGATGCTGCTTGGCCTGCTGTGTTCATCCAGCTACACATTTTGTTATCTTGGACTCTCCAGCATCTGCAGTTCCCATTATCTCTAAAGTAAATTGCAGGTGTTTTTTCCCCAGGCTAGGAGATTTCAAGACAATGGGGCACATTTTTAGGATGATAGGAGAAATATTTGAAAAAGACAAGGGCAGTTTTTTGTTTGCAGAGAATGATTCATGTGTGGGATGGACTTGCAGGGAAAGTGGTGGATATAAATAATTGAGTTTTAAAAGCCATGAATAAGAAATGTTTGGAGGGATATGAGCCAAGTGCAGGCAGGT
The DNA here is from genome assembly GCF_030684315.1 of Stegostoma tigrinum. NCBI lineage: Eukaryota > Metazoa > Chordata > Chondrichthyes > Orectolobiformes > Stegostomatidae > Stegostoma > Stegostoma tigrinum. Next base: position 40,733,135 of record NC_081368.1, on the reverse strand, counting down.
GGGATTAGTTTAGATTGGGATTGTGGTTGACATGGACTGGTTGGACCGAAGGGTCTGTTCTGTGTTGTACTCTATAAGTTGTTACTATGCTTAACATTCTTTCGCCTTTCTTGATTGTAAAAGCAATCAGAAAACTTGTCTCTGGCCAAAACTGCCCTGAACAACTGCCCTGTGTTAATGTGCCTACCCTTCACCCCTTGGCTTGAATAAGGCAGGGTTGTGTAAACAACTCTCAACATGTTCCAGTACCTCTTTTTTCACTTACATTTCATTTAAGGAAATCAGGTTAACAATCCTTTATTTCATGCATGTGCAATGCACCACAAAATGTAGAACCAACTCTTGAGTTAAAATCTCCAAGCTTTATATACGTCATTACAAAATACATACTATATTTCCTGAAGAAGCGTCCCAACAGAAACATCAACTTTCCTGCTCCTCAGATGCTGCCTGGCCTGCTGTGTTCCTCCAGCTCCACACTTTGTTATCTCTGACTCCAGCATCTGCAGTTCTTGCTGTCTGAGTGATATTATATTTTCTGTTGTTATTTCTAATTTTCACAGGTATTGTTTGTATTTCACCCAAGGCTAGATTTATATTACTGATAGCGCACCTCCTGTACTCCTGGTCTGTCTCTGCACATCTGTGAATCCCAATTGCACTTACAATAGGACTTAAAACTTTAAAACAACTAACTGAAACTGATCCAAGCCCTTTCAAATGAGTTTACCATTGTTCTGGTTGATATTATCATGAAGGATTCTCCTCTCAACCACCCCTTGCCTGAAGCATGGCAATCCACTGGTTTAACTACGACCAGTCACCTCTTTTGAATTAGAGAGCAGTCATATGGCCCCAAATACTACTTGACTTTATCATCGTCAAGGATACATTAAATGCTCAAAGAAATGCCTGTTATTTCTTTAAGAAATAACAAAAATAATGATGTAGCCACGAATCTATGGTTATGATTTCTAGCAAACAAATTCAAGCAGTTTGCTTAAGCAAAGTTACTTGCAATAAATAACTTTCTTTTTAAGAAGCACAGTGTCCTTATCAATCCTCTGATGAAGGATCTAGGCCCGAAACGTCAACTTTTGTGCCCCTGAGATGCTGCTTGGCCTGCTGTGTTCATCCAGCCTCACAATTTGTTGTCCTTATCAATAGTGCTTTTGTAAAAAGTCCATGTATTTCTTCTTCACTGTGAAATGAACCATTGCCCACAATGCTTTAGACATGATGCCTCAAAAAAGCATCTTCGTATCATTCTACCCTTGGAGAAATGAGATTGCACAATTTTCAATGTTAAAAAAAAATCTTTTGCACTTAACTCGCATTCACTCTTAAATATAAGCACACAGTTATGCCCACTATCATCTTTGGTACTCATAATTCAAAGCAAAGTTAAATTTTAGATAAAGCTACAGCAATTATGTTTTTTTTCCTCCTGCAGTCTAGAATTCTTTTTCATTGAAAGAGCTATAATAGTAAGCTCCATTGAAATAGTCTAGCTTTCTTATTTTTGAAATTTTCCACAATGGTTAAAAGGCCCTAATCAATGTATACCAGTGTTGCCCCATGACTTTGAATATATACTTCAAAAGTACCAATACCAATCATCAGAATTTATCTACCACTAGAGTGAATCTTTCGGTTTCAATTTGGTTGTTTAGAAAAGTATTCCACTCACTTCTTTGCTCCTGACCCATCATCTTCTCAGGTCACGAGCGTCAAGGGCTGCCTTTAAGTATGTAGTGAAATTTGAAGCAGTTAATGCTGGTTCATTTGGCAAACTCTCATTTCTTTCACCGGACTGTGTGCTTTTCTGATAAATGTCAGTTTTCAACGTAATTTGTTGTTAGGGATGCAGTGAACTAAGACAACATCGAATAAAGTCCACTGGTGGTGATGTGTCATCGTAGTCTGATTGAAACTGACTAACTTGTTAAGGAGTAGCGAATACACCACTGCTCTGAATCATTTTCTGCTGTCCAACCCATTTTAATGCAAGTTAAATTGATGTGACCACACAGTGAGAATGGGGAGGCTAAGGTGAATTAAATACCATTTTGAAGGCTCTGAAATTTGCCTATAGTCAGCAAGTGAGAATGGAAGTTTTTTTGCCTACCTCCTCCTCTCAGTTCCTTGCCATTTGTCTCTGGCTCCCTGACCTTGCTGCCCAGCCCATGACTGGAACAAACTCAAAGCAGCAAAATGCAAACTGGGTGCAGCCAATTTCATGATCAGCTAGACTTTTTCTGCAGGGCAGACCAGGGAGTTAATGGTTCTATCAGATCGTCCGTTGTAAGAGTTCTTGAAAGTCACCATCTTGGTCTTGGAACTGCAGATATAATTTTTAATAAATACTGATCATTGGTATTGAATAGGAAAGTTCCAAGGATAGGAATTTTGGGGTATATCAAAGGTAATCATTAAGGCACTGGACTAATGACTATTGCTTAACTGGAATGTGAAGCAGATTATTGAACTTGAAAGCAAATTTATTTTATAAATTACTCATAAAGCTCCTATCAAGATGAAACATAAAGTGCAAATATTCTGTGGTTTATTTGAGACTGGTGTCAGTCTGGATCTTTCATGATTCAGCTAAATCATATCTCATCAAACAGTAACGCAATATTTTTCTCTCTCTCTTTCTCCGTCCCATCCACCACCAAGCTATGAGAGCTATGAAGAAACTGAGCTCAAATCAAATACTCGTGATACCACCTTTAGCAGTGGAGGATGTGACTATGAGCTGTCTGAGGAAGAAGATGATGAGGAACAAAGGCATGGACCATGTGTTCTTAATGAGGTACACCTGAGTGAGGATGAGGAAGACAGTGAGGAATTCCACTCCATTGAGGGGGACACTGATATAGACTCAGACATAGAAACCTGAACACATTGTGGTACAGTACAGAATGGGATGTGCAGATGACCATAACAATCTTTTATGGTTGGAAAGAGTGAGATGAATGACTTCGGTGTAGATAATCGCCACGATGAAGGTAGATTTCATTGACCAATGTACCATTGTGACATCACATTGGATTATCTAAGCAAAACATATATTTTTTGCTCTTTTGCCTCAATACACTTGAATTACATAGATGGTTAATATGCTTGTACAGAAATAGAGTCACTGCAAAGCCCAGGAAAAAATTGTGCTTCATACCAAAATACATCCTGTATTGATGCTCTGTATAATCCTGTTCCTGGAAGGCCGACAAGGAATGTGTGTAAGTGGGAGTTTGATTTTTTTTTCTGTTTGTAAAGCACATTCACTACCAGTGTTGGTGCATCATAAACTTTAATGTCACTGTTGTAAAAACTGCCGTGAACAGATTCAAAACAAATATTAATTGTTACTTGTCCAGGGAAAGAAAACATATTTTTGAAGAGGCAGAGATGTCAAATAGAGGTCCTGATATTCTTTTTAACTTTAATGCCTCGAGGTTTCCACATGATCACAGCTTTTTTCAAAGTGCTGTAGCAATTCAGATGATCTGGCTTTTAAAAATAAATTGTCATAAAGTCCTGCTTAACACTGTGACAACAGTACAGACCTTTGCCAAATTTCAGCCTGAATATTGCTGAACCAGTAGATGAATTATCATTCCCATCAGATGGGAATGATAAATATTTATTTACCCAATTTTATGTGAAATTGGTGATATGTTCAGCATGAAAACTGAAAAAACAACTAGAGAAAATCTCCTGCTCCCAGATTCACATCGTGGAAGATGCAAGAAATAAAAACCTTAGACCAGAAGTAATTTAAAGAAATTACTGTACACTTTGGTAATCTATCACCATAAACAATGAAACATCTTGACTGGTGATTTCTATTTGCACTGGTTTTGGATAGACAGCTCTCTATTGAACTTTGACTTTTGTTATTTGTCTTCTGAAAATGTGTTGATTGTTTTTTTAAAGTGTGACCTTAACTTGATTTGTTTCTGTATCATGACAGCACCCCAATGGTTTGGTGAGCAAGGGCACTATCTTGTTTCGTGTTCCTGCTACCTACTAGGTGGGCCCATCTTTTCCAATTTATATATAGCTGATTTCAATATCACGAGATAGGAATTCCCAATCCTAATCACCAGTGAAAACCAATGGGGACCAAGTGTGCAATGACTAGTTGAGGACTGGCTTGAAAATGATAGTGTACAGTCAGATATATTCCTAGCAAGTCTACAGTCTACTTGCATTAGCAAATTACCATTTCGTTGAGGAATGGAATATAGGATGCCCATAAAACTCTACTAGTTGATAAACTTTTGATGGAGGGGAATTTTGGCAAAACAAAATCATGATTAGTGTTTTGATGATTATGGATAAGGAATAGAATTTGATTTTTGTTACATATTGTGATGTGTGTTGCAAATTTATAACATCTTATGCCAGTTGTAAATGATCAATTAAAACAGTTCAGAATGTCAGAATTTTGGAAACCCAAAATTTAAATTGCTGTAAAATTGTTAATGCATTTATCTGTTGTGAAAATTGTTGCAAATCTCAGGTAAAGGTAATATCGATGTAGTGTTTGTGGCTTAGTTTTTATTTGGCTTTTAGAAGCAAATGACACATACTAAATGTCCGCAATGTTTGTACAAATATTTTTTGGGAGTTGATCTTTCTGGTTTCAAAGCTGTTCCTCGAGCATTGTTTTGTGCTGATTTTTGGCTTCTTCAGTTAGTGAATGAAATTTTTTTATTAAAGAACAAAACTTTACACAGAAGATTAAAGAAGAGGAAATGTTAGAAAAGAAAGCAGAGACAAAATGGTATGACACAATAGATTTTAAGATTTCGTTCAAGAAATTCATGAGATCAAGAGCCTGTGTGGTTTAGTGAAGACAAGGCTTATGGCTGCTGAGTGAGAGAGAGAGAGAGAGAGAGAGACTATTAGTGCAACCTTTGGAGAAATCACAGTTCTTCAGCATGCAAACCTTTCAAGTAGGTTGATACAAATGGGTAATGGAGGAATAGAGTTCAAAGGTGATTAAAAGAGTACCTACAAGAAGAACTTTGGGCCGGTTTTGTAAGCAGCCAGAGGTAGAAGAATTGAGAGTTTTAAATTTATGGTGATATACTTCACCAAGGACAGGAGTTGGGACATAGTTCAGGATAGAATAAAAGTTTTAAAAATTCTTTGTCTGAACTGAAGAATCAGCTATGATATATTGAGATTTGGAACCAAGCAAGGGTACATAACAGGGGAAAGGTATTGGAAGAAATAATTTGATGAACTGTGTCAAACACTGCAGGGAAACTGTACCACAGACAAAGACGTTTGAAAACTCTTAACTTCATTTAACAGCACTTCAGTGTTACAGCAGGGAAGAAATCTGATTAGAAGGATTAAAAGACAAAGTTGTGAAAATGGATATTGATTTGATGCAATGACGTATTCGATTACTTTAGTAAAGAAAGTCAAATTTTCCAGAGATTTAAGTTTTTGGGGGGCCTTAACAGTCACTGCTGTATTCTGCAAAGGCAATATTCCTTGCTGGGCTATTCTCAACCTGTTATTTTCTGATGACCTTAGCTTTCTGCCCATCTTTGGGAATTTTCTATTACACTGACCAGACTCTGATCTATTTCTGGATTCCATCCAGCTCTGGATTCTACATCACAGCCTCCAAATGTTTGCTGTTTTTATTCAGTCTGTAATGGGTACATTGGATTTGCTGGTGGGCATCACTATTTTGAATACATCTCTCATCTTTCCTTACTTCTCGTGCAATATATGTATTAACTCATTGTCAACTATCCATACTGCCTCCTTTCATCCAGCAATGCATCCCTTGGAGGATGGCCCTAAATCTGCTCCTGGATTCATTTCCACAACAGAGCTGTTTTAGAACCAGGACATCTGTTAAAGCTGCAGTGTGACTTTACCGTATTTATACACTAACTTCATTGTTCTGGTGATTTCTAGATTTCAACTTTGGACTCTTATCCCATCCCCTCTGTCTTGTTTACTATTTCTGTGTTATTCATTACATATTTAATTATTTTATATCTTGTGATCTAATTATATTCTAATTGTTGACATGCCCTTGCGTGTTCCAGAACAAAAACAAGCCATTTTCCTCCTCAACCTTATTCTTTCCATCAATGAAAACACAGTTGATTGAAATCTTAATTCTATCCATCCATATAAATGAACCTGTATAAAAATGCTAAATAACAATTTATCAGTTATCTAATTTTCTATTGGCTTTTCCTTGCCAGAACTTTGGGGGTATAATTTACTAAATGAACACATTGAGTAAGTTGTTAATAAAAACAGGAGATGCTGGAAAAGCTAAGCAGGTCTAGCAGCATCTGTGAAGAAAAATCAGTGTTAACATTTTGGGTCTGGTGACCCCTCCCTCAGAATGGAGAAGAGGTCATAGGACCCGAAAAGTTAGCTCTGATTTTCCTTCACAGATGCTGCCAGACCTGCTAAACATTTCCAGCAATTCCTGTTTTTGTCCCTGATTTATAGCATCTGCAGTCCTTTCAGTTTTTATTTTGTTAAGATATTAACCTCATTTGGTTTCAGAGGCTTGCTCTGGGTATCAATAACTTGAGACTCCCAAAGTAGTGTTTGTGTACAACATGTTTATTCAGTACTCAAAAAGAAACTTACACTCTGGACTTATTCACACTCCCTCATGTATAAGGTTGCCTGGGCTTGTCTAAGACTCTGAATAGAAGGAATGATCAGTTTTCTCCTTCCATTCTCAAGAGTTAATAAACCTACTTTGGCCTGAGTTATCAGGTTGAGGGCAAAATTTCTTACACCCTGCTCAATGCTTGCTACCCAAATGATAAGCTTAAGTTTCAACTTTGGACTCTTATCCCATCCTTACTAAATGTGTTCATTTAGAAAATTATACCCCCAAAGTTCTGGCAAGGAAAAGCCAATAGAAAATTAGATAACTGATAAATTGTTATTTAGCATTTTTATACAGGTTCATTTATTTGGATGGATAGAATTAAGATTTCAATCAACTGTGTTTTCATTGATGGAAAGAATAAGGTTGAGGAGGAGAATGGCCTGTTTTTGTTCTGGAACACGCAAGGGCATGTCAACAATTAGAATGTATTTAGATCACAAGATATAAAGTAATTAGATATGTAATGAATAACACAAATAGTAAACAAGACAGAGAGGGGATGGGATAAGAGTCCAAAGTTTCATCTCAAAACTCAGTTCTCGTGGTAGGTGAATCAAGGTTTTACATAATCATCATCATCATCTGACAGAGCTAGGTATATAATAAAAGAATTGCAGATGCTGGATATCTGTAGCAAAAACAGTGCTGGAAAAACTCCAAGTCTGGCAGTATCTCAGGAGAGAAGAGAGTTTCAGAGATAGTAGGAACTGCAGATGCTGGAGAATCTGAGATAACAAGGTGTAGAGCTGGATGAACTCAGCAGGTCAAGCAGCATCAGAGGAGCAGGAAAGCTGACATTTCGGGCCGAGACCCACCCCAGTGCTCTCCCCACCTTCAGTGATGGTATTTGTGCCGATTTGGTGTGTGGGGGGAGGAGGCAAAGGGAGAACTGAGAGTGAGTCAACCAGATAGTAGAGAGAGGGAAATAAAGGGAGTCAAAAGAATTACTGATGTTGGAAAATACAGAAATACTGAATGGGTGCCAATGGCAAATATGAATGGCTGAAAATGGTGGCTGTTCTGGGTGCAACCAAGACAGAACAGCACTAGGGGGTGTAAAGGGTGGATAATGAACATGGACGAAGGTATTCTCACTCTGAAATTATTAAACTTGACATTGAGTCCTTAGGGCTTAAGGTACCTCAGCAGAATAAGGTGTGTTCCTGTAGCTTGCATTGAGCTTCTCTAGAGCACTGCAACAGGCTGAGACCAAAATGTTAGTATGGGAACACTGTGCTGTGTTAAACTGACAAAGAGCTGGAAATTTGGGGTCATTTCTGTCTTGTCCATCCCTCGCAAGATTAACAAGACAATAATCTCATCTCTGCCAACTATTTGGTTTCGAGGCACCAGCCCATGAGGCACTTTTGTTACTAATTCATCAATAACTTTAACCTTATCAATATTTATTCGTATCTAAAGCAACATCTTGCAGCTTTTTTATTTTTCAGTTCCTTTAAAAATAGCAGTCATACCACATTCTTCATGTTACAGGCTTGGAAGTAAGATCTGAGTAAGTTCAGTTGAACTTTGATTACCGCAAACAAGCTGTGTGCTCATTGTTACAAGTTGATAGGAATTCCAAATTTATAAGTACAGATTCAGTATGTTGCATTTTCCTTATGCTGCTCTTCTTCAGGCATTTGCTTCTTTGTCAATTATTTGTATTTATGTACATCACCTCCTCCTTCATCAGGAATCATGTAGTTCATAGATGCATTTGAAAAGACTGGAGGGAATCGTTTACAAGGAGTATTCCAGTTTTCCATCCCGTGACAGTGCTTTTGGACATAATTTCTCAACAGCCTATCACTCATTTTAAGACTATACCCCTTGGACATCCTCCACCTGAATAAGTATTTTATCAACTAGTAATCACCAAGCAGATCATCACTTTCATTCTAGAATATAAGACTCAGTTTAGAATGTATCCTCATTATTTAATGCTTTTATCATTGTGTTGTTAAGAAAACTAGCTATGTGAATTTTTAGATGTTTAATATCTTCCATGTTATCCTTAACTTGTTGCATGCCTGTTAGGATTGTTTAATTTTAATCAACCTATTTATGCAATTAATTCAATTTTGATTTTTACTTTTACCCTTTTGATATTAATTTGTGCTCTCCATGATCCACTTGAAAGATTTCTACTCTGAACCACTGGGCCATCGCTAATTTTTCTGCCCATTAATTTGAAAAGACCCCTTCCTATCATATTAAACTTTGCCTTTCTTCAAATATGCTGTAATCTTTGAGTGTGTATTATCCTTTTGAATGGAACTACGTTATGATTATTAAACCACAGTTCTCCTACTGTCATGTCAATTAGTTTTTCCCCTGAAATTCTCCAAAACTGAATTGAAATAAATACATACTGATCAAGCAACAGTCATATATTCATTCTAAAATATTTTCCTCATTACAATCTACGTTATCTTTATTGCTTGAGCATAACTAAATCTTCCAAACTTTATTCTATGGTATGTGTTTGGATCATTAACAATGTACAATTTCCCTACATATTTTCTGAACTCTGTCTTAGAACAACTGTGTATTTCAGTGCTGTTCCAGAATGTTTTATTAAACTGCCATCTTACCTCACTTGCTTCATTTCCAGCTCTCCTAAGAATGTTTTAAGCAATACAGTATTAAGGTTATAAATTGGTTCAACCTTAAGTCACATCCCTGTTATGGATACTATATCATGTCTCTCCATAGATACTGTAATTTCTGACTTACTGTGTTTTGCATTCACATGTGTATAATTCAGTTTTGGCTCTTGAATTACTGGAATCTTCAGCCTTGTGTATTTTTCTGCTGTGTTAAGTTTTATATATCAGTACAATTGATTGCTTCTCTTTCTACTCTGACCCCATTTACATTTAATTAAGTCATGCCTTTCATTTCAAAAGCTTTAATAATCAATCATCCTCTTTAGTTCTAAATCAGGTTACCCCAGATCCTACTGTATTAGATGCTCCTTTTGGCTGTTGTTTCAGGACTTTGATGGAGTTTTAGTTCAAGTGATGACTGTTCCCTGTGTACAACTTTCATTTGCTTCACAGTTTGGTTCAATAGTGCAAGCACTCAATCCTCTACATAGTCAGAAGTCACACAATACCAGGTTATAGTCCAATAGGTTTATTTGAAATCACAAGCTTTCAAAGCGCTGCTTCTTCTTCAGGTGGATCCTTCTACATCATTCGCACTACAGCCACGTATTTTTTCTAATCTTCTCTTCTAACCTTCCAGTCTGTAGTGTGCAGAGAGCAATCCAAAGACTATCATCCATGATGTCAAGGTACTGTATACCACCTTGAATGTTTACCTCTTGCACTGTAAAATTTTGATTCCATGCTGATCATCAAAGTTGACCTTTTTTAAGACTGCTGATTGACAAGATCTTGTCTGAAACATTAAACCATTTTTCTGTCAGATCGTAATTGGCCTGTATTTCTAGAAATGCATTTTTCAGATTTCTGGTATTGGCTAAAATGTCTCTAAATTGTTCATTGACAACAAATGTAAAGAAAGTATGGACTCGGAATGCAGCTTTTATCTGGATATAACCTCTTTAAGTTACATCACAATATTATTTATTTCAATTCCTGTTCTTCTTGGATATTTTATATTGTCACTCCACTGTAGATTCTAGGGTCTAGTGTGTTTGATCTTAAAACACATTCATGGAATGTTGGCATCACTGGACAGCATTTATTGTCCATCTCTAATTGCCCTTGAAAAGGTGGTGGTGAGTTGCTCTCTTGAAATAATATTCAATAACACTGTTAGGGAGGGACAGGCAGGATTTTTTTAAAGCAGCACTGAAGAAATAGTGATGTATCTCCAATTCAGGATGATGGAGTGACTTGAAGGATAACTTGGAGGTTGTGGGCTTTCCATATACTTTATTACCTTTTTGTTTATCTTCATACTTGTATACCTGGGTAGCACCAGTGACAGCAGTGTGGCTGAACAGTTTAGAGAAATAATGATTACACTCATCCTTAGTTATATGCTACTCTCAAATCTGTGTACACATGAAGTTGGTCCCAAACCCCATCATCATCTTAAATAAAACAAAGAACTGCAAATGCTGAAGATCAAAAACAATTACAGAATTTGTTGGAGAAATTCAGCAGGTCTGGCAGCATCTTAGGAGAGAAAGCAGAGTGAACGTTTTAAGCCCAGTGACCCTCCTTTCTGTTTTTGTTTCTCTTTTTTCTCTCTGATTCACCCTGTCTGGCCATCTTGGTATACAGGACAGTTAAATAAAGTTGTATCTGTGATATCTGTTGTCTGTGTCCTTAACCCTGCAAACAATGAAAGTTTGTTGCGTTTCATTGTTAACATAAATGACAGGTTTTTTTGTCCATATGACATTTGGAAAATGCTTATATTGGGATTAGTGCATCCCTTCAAAATTTCAGCACAAACATTTGGCACTGATGCTGAGGTTTCACTCAGAAATCTAATATACAATTTTGCTTCAGCCTGCAACTAATAATACACCGTAGGAGTGGTGCAAAGAAGAATTACTGCTATGCTGAATTCATCTCTGCTTACCTTGAATCTGTCCTCCCGACCCCCCCCCCCCCCAAAAAAAACACCTCATCTTCGGTGTGGTCATCCAGTCCCTATACACTTTTATCCCCCACACAGATGACCTAAAAGTCCTCTGCTTCTTCATCTCCCGCAGGCCCAACTAGTCCCCCTCATGGGCCCAAGCTATGCCTGCTTTTTCATAGGATACATGGAACAGTCCCTTTTCCACTGTTACATTGGCACTATCCCACCCCCTTCCTCTGCTACATAGGTGACTGTATTGTGCTGCCTCATGCTCCCACAAGTAGTTCAGAAAATTTATTCACACCTTTCACCTGAACCTCAAATTTACCTGGTCCATCTTCCCTCTCCATCCTGGACCCCTCTGTCTCCATTTCTGCCTCGAAATTGACATGTATTTCAAGCCCAATGAATCCCATGGCTATCTAGACTACACCACCTCTCACCCACCCTCCTGCAAGAGTGCAAACCCTACTCCCAATTCCTCTGCATCTACTCCCAAGATGGAGTGTTCCACTCCCAAACATCCCAGATGTCTTCCAATTTCAAGGCCCGCAACATCTCCACCCCAGGCCCCCCCACCCCCCGTGATCAAAAATGCCATCAACTGCATCTCTCACATTTCCTGGACTTCTGCCCTCAAAACCCCTCCCCCCTCTCCCAACAAAAATACAGAATTCCCCCTTCTCCTCACCTATCAGCCCACCAACCTCCACATCCAGTGTATCACGTTCCACCACTTCTGCCACCTACAATCTGACTCCACAACCAAAGAGATATTTCCCTCCCCACCCCATCTGCTTTTTGTGAGGATCGCTCACTGCAGCTCACTCGTCTACTCCACATTACCCACTAACCCCACACACCTGGCACCTTTCCCTGCAACTGCAGGAACTCCTGCACCTGCCCTAAACCTCCATTCAAGGCCCAAAACAAACCTTTCATATCAGACAGAGGTTCACCTGTACTTCTGTCAACTTGGTCTAATGTATCCATGGCTCCCGCTGTGGCCTTCTGTACGTCACAGACCATTTCGTAGAGCATCTGCACGCTGTACGTGACAAATGACAACACCTTCCAGTCACCAACCATTTTAACTCCCCTTCCCACTGAAATGTCCATCCTGAACCACCTCCAGTGTCACAATGACACTATCCACAAACTGGAGGAGCAACACCTCATTTCACCTTGGGAGCCTTACAGCCCAATGGCCTAAACACAGAATTCACCAGTTTTAAAATCTCCCCACCCCAGGCTTCAAGCCATGTCTGACCCTCCCTCTCATCCCTGCTGCCTTGACCTGACACAACCTGTCCACCTTCTCTCCCACCTAGCCACCACTCCCTACCTACACTCACCTATCACCATCCCACCTACCTTCCCCAGCCCAATCGTCCTCTCTATCTATTTCCCAGCTCCCTTCCCCCTCCCCATTTCTGAAGAAAACATCAACTTTCCTGCTCCTCTGCTGCCTGGCCTGCTGTGTTCCCTCAACTCCACACTGTGTTATCTCTGACTCCATCATCTGCGGTTCTTGCTATCTCTGTTACTCCTACACTAAACTCTTCGCTGCCGTTCACTGTTGTTTTGTCTGTACCAGCAGGAAAGAGTGAGGGACCATAAGCAAGCACAGCAGTAGGGATAAGTTAAAGAGAGGGTAAATGCTAGTAAACACTGTCCAGACTCCACCTGCAGCTACTCGATTACATACAGAGCTGATCAGTCAGTGTTTAATTTAAAATTCAACATATTTTACTTGTTGACCATACTCAATTTGTGCTGCCCTTGCAGATGCATCAAAATATGTTCCCTCAGAAAATGTCATTATTTGTCATGGATTTCACAAAGTCCAAGTACATAGTTAAATGTCGTGAGCCTGGTTTGGACTTAGCAAATTGAATGCAAGAAGGTTGATTCAGGTTCAAAGAATTGAAGATAGAGTGAAAATAAATCACTGATTTGCTTTGTACTTAATTGATGGGTCAAATGACAGCATTCTCTGAATACTTGGCAGATTTGGGAGTAGTAGGGAGAGAGAGTCAGTGTATGAGAATGATAACCTGTTATCACAGCGTGTAACATGCAATTCCTACATATGTCTGTATCCCATAATGACAGCCTACAAGGCCTCAGTTTTTTTCCTCTCAAACAGACCCATCCAGACCCCTCCTCTGCCTAGCCGAACTAGTTCTTAACCTAAATAACTTTTCCTTCAATTCTTCACACTTTCTCCAAATCCACAGGAGTGTTGCATAGGCCTCAGCTGCTGCTGCCTCTTTGTCGGTTATGTTGAACAGTCCCTCTTCAGTACATACACCGGTACTGTTCCCCAATTCTTCCACTGCTACATCAATGACTGCATCGGTGCTACGTCCTGCACTTGGTGAACTGGAGCAGTTCATTGACTTCGCAAACAACTTCCACCCAGCCCTTAAATTCACTTGGTCCATCTCAGATACCTCCCTCCCATTTCTCAACCTCTCAGTTTCCATTTCTGGCATGTTTACGGACTGACATTGACTATAAATCCACAGACTCTCACAGCTACCTCGACTGCACCATCTCCTATCTGTATCCTGCAAAAACTCCATCCCGTTTGCCCAATTCCTCTGTCTCCATTTTATGTGCTTTGATGAGATGTTCCATTCCCAAGCATCCAGGATGTTGTCTTTTTTCAAGTAATGTTCTTTTCCCCACTCTCATCCAGATAGCCCTCCACCTTGTTGCCTCCATTCGCCGCTCCACAGCTTTAAACCACCACCTCCCAAAACATCATAAAAATAGGGTTTCCCATGTCCTCACTTTCCACCCCAAGAGCCTCTGCATCCAACATATCATGCTGAAACACTTCCGTCAACTCCAATTAGATCCCACCATCCAAAAAATCTTACATTCCTCACCCCTCTCTGCCTTCCGCAAGGACCATTCCCTTTGCCGCTCCTTAGTTCACACCACACTGCTCACTAACCACCCCAAACCCTGCCCCAGTACCTTCACCTATGACTGTAAAAGATGCAACACCTGTAAACACCACCTCCTTCACCTCCAGCCAGAGCCCTAAACAGTCTCTTCCAACCTAGTCTACTGCATCCGGTGCTCCCAATGTCGTCTTCTTTAAATCGATAAGACTAAATGTAGCCTAGGTGACTGTTTCACCGAGCATCTTGACCTAGCCTATAACGGTCAACCTAACCAGCCAGTCACCATCCACTTCAACTGCCCACTCCTGTCCTACTCTGACGTGCTTTCTCTACCTCCTTTGGTGTCACAATTCAGAAAGCAAATCTGAGGAACACCATTTTATCTTCTGCCAGGGCACCTACAACCTAGAGGACTGAACACGGTTCTCTAATTTCAAGTAACCCTCCCACCCATCTCCTGCCACCTCTCTTCCAACCACTAACTGCTTTGAACCCTCCCATTAACAAACTAGGTCACACCTACTACTACTGCCCATCTATCACCACCAGTTGGCTGGACCCACACCCCCACCCCCACCCCACCCACGCCCCCACCACATTTAGTCACGTGTAAGATAAAATAATACCAACATGATTTAAGAAAACTTATTATTTCATTATAAATTATCAGCGATCACAAGAAATTTCGTACCAAAATCACTTATGTTAAGACCCTGCTTTTAACATTATAAGGCAATATAAATATAGGAATTAGTGGGCAAAATAATTTGTCACATCCACTCAAATAACAATCTTTTTTATAACATGCTTCGCATCGCTTCAGGCCTTGACGTTGCATTTATACTCATACGCTGAACAAGAGCGACGAGCGACATACTATAACTGCTTAATTTTAAAATAAAACACTTTTATGTTTCATCACACCCTTTAAGGCCACGTGGCTCTTAGTTAACTATCACTAATTCTTAAGATAGTCACGATCATCGTTCCAGGAACTCACGTGAACATTCTCGACTTTTCCACAGAATGGTTTTTAAGCGCATGCGCTTCCATCCCCACAGCCGCCGCAATGCTGATGCGCAGTGATACCCTATTGTGATTCATTGATGAGTGCAGTACACGTTTTAATGTCTGGTCCTTCCGCGAGAGTCCTATGAATTTGGAAAGCTGTCCGAATTTGAAATATCTAAAGGAATATGCGTAATGACAACTCAATAAAGTTACAAAGCTCTTCCGATAAGACTTGCGAATTATGTCGTTTCTGGAATTGTGATCGGGTTTTTATGAGTAGAGAGACTCTTTGACGCGAAAGTAGTCCCGATTAGAATTCTCATTCCGGGCGCCATCTGCACACCAGAGAGAAGAGAAACTGAGTTGACGGCCGACAAACGCGCGATGTTCATTAGCAGCAGTAAATATTTCTTTTTGTGAAATTTCACACAAACTGTGGTGACGAAGGCAAATTGACGTGAGGTTGCCGCGATCGACTGCGTTAGAATATTCAGGCCTCGGCACTCAGCCATCGATTGACTGGGACAGTGACACAAGCGAAACCCAGTTAAAACCTGCCCCGAAAGAGGAAGCGGCTTGGATTGAGCTGCACCCCGAACGAGAGCATGGCGGCGTCGGTTGGGGGTGTAACAGACAGCACAGGTGAGAAACATAGAAGGGGAGTATCGATGCAGATTCGGCTGGTACCATTTGATTGTTATGAAATGAAACCCGAGATTTGAAGTAGAGTGGAGCAGTTCCGTCAGTACAAATCCGGTTGAATCCCCGGAAGAGAAGGAAACGCGTAGGAAAAGCATGAGGCCGACTTGCATTTTTCCCCCCGCTGTCCTGTGTGGGATGTTACGACCCAGATTACTTAGTTGAGAGTACTGCTATTATTGTGTATGAGAACCGGTCAGATTAGTGTTCCTTTGGATATTGTTTATCACAATGATGCATACACAAAGGTATTCATGCGTAAAGAAACCAAGTCAATGGAGGAAGGAAAAAAACCTGGCTGGTGAGTTTCGGTGAGATCAGTGTCATGAAAGCGTAATTAATCCAGCGCAGAAATCGTAACATGGATCAGTACAACTGGGTATGTTGGCCTATTGGCCTAAGGATTTTTGAAGCGGCCAATCAAGTTTCAATATACTTTGGCACTTTTGAACAGTCTCTTGTTATTTGCTAACTTTTAAGCATAAATGATTTTAATTAAAATTTGACTTACTTTATCAATAAGCATAGAGTCTGTAAAATCACACATCATCCGGATGAAGGGTTTAGGCCCGAAACGTCAGCTTTTGTGCTCCTGAGATGCTGCTTGGCCTGCGGTGTTCATCCAGCGTCATGCTTTGTTATCTTAGTCACTGTGTGTGCTTGGTCCGTATTCTTCCAAACATTTCGTATTCATGTACTGACCCAGGTGGCTTTTAAACACTAACTGTATCTGCATCCATCTACTTCTTCTAAAAGGTCATTCATGCATGAACCAATCTGGGGGAGGGGAAGGGGGAGAAATAGCCCTTCATGTCTTTTATTTTTAACCTTTCTCCTCTCGTCTTAAAAATGTGACCCCCCCCAGTCTTGAAATCCCCTGGCTTAGGGAAAAGACAAGTTGCAATTCACTTCCTCTGTGCCCTCATGATTTTATAAACTTCTGTATGGTTCCCCCCCCCCCTCACCACCTGTGGTAAAATGGTAAAAAGGTAAAAAATCATAGCTTATTCAGCCTCTCCAATAACTTAAACCTCTGTTCCTGGGAATGCACTGGTAAATCTCTTCTGAACCAACTCCAGCTTAATAATATCCTTCCGAGAATGGGGAGACCAGAACTGGCACAGTACTCCAGAAGAGGCCTCACCAACATCCTGTACAATCTCAACATGACATCCCAATACCTATATGTGAAAGGTCTGAGTGATGAAAGCAACCATGCTATATATCTTCCCAATCACTTTATTTATGTGATGCAAACTTCAAAGAATTATGTACCTGAACCCCTAGGTGTCTCTGTTCTGCAATGCTGCTACTTGGCCCTACTTTGAATTGTATAAGCACTGCCCTTGTTTGTTTTAGCAAGATGCAAAGTCTCACATTTATCCCGCTTAAACTCCAGCTGTCATTCTTCATCCCATTGTCCTAAGTGACTAAGAGCTCTTCGTGACTTAGATAGCAAGTGACCACTACAATACCAATCTGGGTGTCATCTGCTAATGTAGTAGGCTGCTTCCTATATTCTCATTTAATCATTAACAAACAGAAGTGGACCAAGCATCAATCCCTACGGAAAAGGGCTGGTCATAGGTCTCCCATCCGTGAAATGTCCCTCTGTCTGATGTTAAACGAATTTTGTATCCAATTGGCAAGCTCACCCTGAATCCCACATTATCTAACTTCACTAATAGCTGAGCATATGGTCAGATAAATAAATGATCGTGGTGTGAGTGCACAAATGGGGTGGAAAAGGGAGAGTTTGCTACCGTCAGCATTATTCAGCTGTACACAGGGTTAAATGGGATTAGTATCTATTGGTAAATGTAATTCAGCATCATGGGGCTCAGTGGGTAAACACTTTACCTCACTGTACCAGAAACCTGGGTTTGATTTCAGCCTTGGATGACTGAATGTTGAATTTGCATGTTCTCCCATGTCTGCATGGGTTTCTGTCAGGCCCCACAGTCCACAGATATGCAGGCTAGGTGGCTCAGGTGTGGTAAATGTGGGATTATGAGCACAGGGTGGGGTGCTGTTCAGAGGGTTGATGCAGACTTATTGGACTGAATGGCCACTTTCCACATTGTGGATATTCTATCACTCTTAATGTAGAGGCAACATTTCCTGACAGTGTATTTTTAGACAGCAAGGTAGTCATGTAGATACAAAAATGTCATGTTTAGGATTTTCCGCTCCAGAGATTAAAACCATAAGACAGAGGAAGAGAATTTAGGCCGTTCAGCCTATCGAGTCTGCTCTGCCATTCAACCATGGCGGATAAATTCCTCACCCCAATCTCCTGTTTTCTCCCTGTAACCCTTGATCCTCTTGATAATCAAGAACCTGCCTATTGCAGCCTTAAATGTACTCAGTGATTTGGCCTCCACAGCCTTCCGTGGCAGTGAATTCCAGAGGTTCACCACTCTCTGGCTGAAGAAGTTTCTCCTTATCTCTGTTCTAAAAGGTTTTCCGTTTACTCCAAGGCTGTGCCCTTGGATCCTAGTCACCCCTACCAATGAAAGCATGTTCCCAACGTCCACTCTATCCAGGCCATTCAGCATTCTTAAATTTTAGGATTAGGATTGCAGAATGTACTTGCGTCTAAACTTGCAATCAGGTCTTTATCTCCCCGGAATGTTTTTGCTGTTTGCCAAAGCATGGTTTAGTGGTTAATGCCTTATGCTGCTATTTTTCTGATAGCTAAATTCAGAACACATGGATGAAAAATGGCTGTCTACGTATTTAGATATGAGTGCATTGTACTTGAATTTGCTGAACCTTTCCTGGCACCCATATACTGGTACTTCTAGTGCAAATTGATTAGTGTTTGAGGTTCCAGCTCTCATCAATTTTCCTTTCCTTACTTGAGGGGTTTCTAAATTGGACAGGGACCAGGGATAACATTTGGCACTTAATTAAAGTGCTTCAATGCCAAACTTCTTCTTGTTCTATTAACCTGATTGCTTGTTGGCCCCAATCACATAATTAGTCTAAATGCCATTTTTATCTGGGTGCTTGCAACTATGCTTTTCCTTTATGTATCAGAGTACAGTATTTTGAAGGGAAGTAGAACAGTAGTACTCTTGTTACATTTGGAAAGCCAGGGTGTTCAACATCGTCATTATGCATGATAACTAGTATCAGTTACATGTCATTGGGTGCAGATTGAAGACATGTCTAAATGTCTTGCTGTTTAAAAAAAAATTTAATGAAGCTTTCATTTTGCACCCAGGACAATTTTAAGGTTAACCAAAAGTAAAAGAAAATCAGCTTGTACAGAGGGGTTATTACAGACATCTGGAGAAGGTGGGACTTGAACCCATTTCCTGGCCTGGGCATGGGGACACCACTATTTCACTGCAACAACCCCCAGAACATCACTTGCTGAATGAGAGGAGAGTACTGATTAATTGGAAGTGAACTTTGATTATTGGGGATGGTGCCATTGGTGAATTAGTCCTCTGTTAATCATTCATCACACTCAGAAAAAATATTGTTTTGGTAATCTTGACAGATTGTCATGTGAGTTAAAGATGAAAAGCTTTGGCAGTTTTTATCTAGAAGTATGCCTGAATCGAAGAAGAACATTCAGTATGACAGAATATATTGATATCTTAAAGCACCAGGGGTCTTTCATAGAGCATTATTTACTATTATCATTCTTTGGGTACCTCACCCTGCTATCTTTTTAACAATTATCTTGAAATTGCCCACAAAGTCTTTCTAGCTGTGTCTTGAGGTGCAATAGTTGTATTGCAGAAATAGAAAATAATAGCAGTTGTAGGCCCTTTAAACATCGCCTTCATTCAATGTGGCCATGATTGATCGTCCACTTCACCACTATACTCCGTTTTCTCCTCATTCTTTGATTTCATTATCTCTGAGAACTGTATCTAACTCCCTAGTGAAAACTTTTAATGTTCCAGTCTCAACTGCTTTCTGCAACAGAGAATTCCCCAGGCTCTCAATTTTGAAGAAATTTCCCCTCATCTCAGTACTGAATGGGTGTGCAAACTGGCAGTGGCTTCCCACACATTTGCCATAACAATATGGGGAACGTAGCATAAACAGAAAGAATGATACTGTTTTCTGCAACAAAATGTTTATTCATTCACAGGATGGTGGCATCACTGGCTAGGTAGCATGTTATTGCCCAGAGGGCAGTTAAGAGTCACCCACATTGCTGTGTGTTTAGAGTCTCTCACAGGCCAGTCCAGGTAAGAATGGTAGTCTCCTTTATTAAAGGACATTAATGAGCTACATGGGTTTTTCCAGCAATTGATAAGGGACTCATAATCATCATCTTGTTAATTCAAATTTCACCATCTGCCCATGGGAAATTTTGATTCCAGGCCTCTTGATTAACAGTCCAGTTATAATACCACTAGGCTGTCATCTCCCCAGTAAGAGTTCTGATGGCTGTTACCTGCCCAATATCACTTATGAAAGGTCAGGATATCAGCAGTCTTCATGGATTTTTTTTTGTTTGAAAGAGCAATTGTCAAACAAATATTTGAGAGTTCTTTTGAAGAAGTAATCAGCTATAGATAAAGAGAAACTGTTGGGTGGGCTGTATTTAAAATTTTCATCCAGCACTTTCCCTTGCTCTTCCATTGATACATAGCTACAGCAATGCATGTAGCATCTAGAAGCTGTATTAGAGCAACTCACTAAGGCTCCTTGAGCGGTATCTTCCAAGATTAAGGTCTGTAACACCTAGAAAACAAAGGCAGCTGGTGCATTTTTAAAATTAATTTGAGATGTGGGTGTCTTTGGCTGTTCAGTATTTATTGCCTGTCCCTAGTTGCCTTTGAGGAGGTGGTGGTGAGCTGTCCCATCTGAACTACTGCAGTGTGCCTGCTGTGGGTTTACCCACCATGCCATTAGGAAGGGAATTCCAGGATTTTTGACCCAGCGACATTGAAGGAGTGCCAATATATTTCCAGATCAGGCTCCTGCGTGGTTTGGAGGGAAACTTGAAGGTGGTGATTTGCCCTTATATCTGCTGCCCTTGCCCTTCTAGATGGAAGTGGTGATGGGTTTGGAAGATGCTGTTTGAGGATTTTTGAATTTCTGCAGGACATCTTGTAGATAGGCTGCTACTGAGCATAGGTAGTGAAGGGAGTGGTTGTTTTTTGGATACAGCGCTAAGCAAGTGGGCTGCTGTGCCCTGGATGGCATCAAGCTTCTTGAGTGTTGTTGCAGCTGCACTCATCCAGGCAAGTGGGGTGTATTCCATCTTGCTCTTGGCTTGTGTTTTATAAATGGTAGACAGACTTGAAGGAGTCAGAACATAAGTTACTTGCCACAGTATTCCTTGCTTCTGAGCTGCCTTTGTAGCCACTGTTTGTGTTGAATCTGTTTGAGTTTCTGGTCAGTGATATCCCCCAGGATGCTGATAGTGGGGGATTCAGTGATGGCAGCACCATTTCATGCCAAATAACAGTGGTTAGATTGTCTCTTATTTGTGTGGTGTGAATGTTACTTGTCAGCCCAAGCCTGGATATTGCCCAGATCTTGTTGCATTTGAAGATGGACTGGTTCAGTATCTGAGGAGTTACAAATGGTGCTGAACGGTGTGCTGTCATTAGTGAAATCCCCACTTGTGACCTTAAGGTGGAGGAAGACCGTTGAAGCAGCTGAAGATTGTTGGGTTTAGGGCACTATCCTGGAGGTGTGTTGGAGTTGAGATGAATGACCTCCAGTAACCATGTCTGTTTTCCTATGCAGCACATATGAATCCAACCATTAACTCCAATTTTGCTTGAGTTCCTTGATGCCACATTTGGTCTAATGTGGCCTTGAAGTTAAAGGCTGTCACTCTCACTTCACCTCTGGAGTTCAGCTCTTTGTCCACATTTGGGCCAAAGCTGTAATGAGGTCAGGAGCTGAGTGGCTCTGGCAGAATCCAAATTGGACGTCATTTGAGCAGCTTATTGCCTAGCAGATGCTGCTTGATAGCACTGATGATCCCTTGCATCCCTTTACTGATGATTGAGAGTAGACTGATGGCGTGGTCATTGGCTAGGTTGGATTTGTCCTGCTTTTTATGTATTGGACATACCTGGACAATTTTTTCCACCTTGTCAGGTGGATACTATAATTGTAACCATGTTGGGACAGCTTACTAGGGGAACAGCAAGTTCTGGAGCACAAGTCGTCAGTGCTATTGCTGCAGCATTATCAGGGCCCATAGCCTTTGCAATATCCAGTGTCTGCAACCGCTTCTTGATGTCACGTGGAGTGAATCATATTGGCTGAGGACTGGTATTTGTAATACTGGAAACCTCTGGAGAAGGCTGAGATGGATCACCAACTGGGTACTTCTGGCTGAAGATTGCTGCAGAAGCGCAGACTACCTGCAGAAACACATTGAGACTACATATCATCTAATGTGGAGTAATATTGCCACGTCTACACTGGGTCAAAATCTTTAGAGCCTTCTTCCTAACAGCACCAGGGGTCCCCTTAGCACACCCGTAGACTGCAGCATTTCAAGAAGGCGATTAACCAACATCTTGTGAGGGCAGTTTGGGTTGTGCAATGTAGACTTCCAAATTCCATGAGCAAATAGAAAATATGCCTGAAATGGCAGGGCCCAAATTGCGAATAACTAGTGACAGCATATTAAGTTGTAAATGCATCAATATGTGTAGAGTATCAAGTGAAGTTTGGGAGATCTTGGTATTGTGGCTTTTAGGTGTGTTTTACCTTGTTTTGTTTTGAAGTGTAGTTTTAAGACAGATGTACCAAGCTGTATATTTGAATCCAGTGAAGTAACCAGCTTGTGAGATCTTGGGTTTTTTTTGAAATATTGGAACAATAGAAGCAGCCTGAATGGGAGGGGTCAGGCTCCCCCAGATCAAGGAATTTTAGTTTTATTTTTTCATTAGCAGTTGCTGGGAGCTTGAAACTGAGTTTGGAAGCTGCAACATATCTCTCTCTGCTTTACTGTCACATGCTGTCTCATGTGCACTCTGCCTTTTTATGTTTTTCCACATGGACTGGAGAATTGCCTGAGAGACAATCTATTTTACTGAATTTGCCTTTGACAAGGATGTGTTTGTGGAATCGGAGATAGTGAGAACTACAGATGCTGGAGTCAGAGCTAACACACTGTGGAGCTGGATGAAATGAGAAAATTCAGAAAGTCTGAAGTGCAAAGAGTCTTGGGAGTTCATGTCCAGGATTCTGTCAAGGTAAACTTGCAGATTGAGTCAGTAGTCAGGAAGGCAAATGCAATGTTGGCATTTATTTTGGGAGGACTTGAATATAAAGGCAGGAATGTACTACGAGAGGCTTTATAAAGCTCTGGTCAGGCTATATTTGGAGTATTGTATGCCGTTTTGGGCCCCATATCTCAAGAAGGATGTGCTGTGCCCTGGAGCAGGTTCAGAGGAGGTTCATGAAAATGATCTCTGGAATAAGGACCCTGGAACTATGCTCATTGGAGTTGAGAAGGATGAGGGGGATTTAATTGAATTTTTCAGAATACTGAATGGCCTGGACAAAATAGATGTTGGGCAGATGCTTCCATTGGTAGGAGAGTCTTGGACCCAGGGTCACAGCCGTGGAGTGAAGGGAAGACCCTTTTAGAGAGGAGATAAGCCGAAACGTCTTCAGTCACAGAGTGATGATTCTCTGGAATTCACTACCACAGAAGACTGTGGAGGCCAGGTCATTGAGTACATTTAAGACTGAGATAGATATGTTCTTCGTTATCAAGAGGATCAAGGGTTATGGGGAGAAAAGAGGAGAATGGGGTTGAGGAACTCACCAGCAATGATTGAATGGCAGAGTGGACTCGATAGGCTGAATGGTCTAATTTCTGCTCCTATGTCTTGTGGTCTGATGGAATGAGATCGTAATATTCTGGTTACCCACTAGTCAAAAATGATAGGGAACGGGAGAAAATAGCTAGTAGTGACTTTGAGAATGATGACATCCAAATGGAAACAAGCTGCAAGGATTGTTCTCAAACTGATTCCGTTTGGCTTGAAGAAGTAGAGGGATGTTACTTTGAAGTTTTTTTAAATCAAGCAACATGGAACGAGATGAACAATAGATCACCAAGCTTCAAAATTATGTTGCAAAAACAAACACTTAACTGGGACTTCAACCACTCTAATGTTGGATAATAGTGTGAAAATTATGAAAGTTGTGGAATTTCTTTTGCGTTTATGAAAATTTCTCTTGTATCCGTTCTAACAAGGAAAGAAGGAACTTTAGATCTGCACGACTGTTACATACAGCTTTAGCTTGTGTAGGTAGCATTAATCTCAGCTTTATTTGGTTTACAGTACTTAGAACATAGAACATTACAGCACAGTACAGGCCCTTCGGCCCTCGATGTTGTGCCGACCTGTCATACTGATCTCCAGCCCATCTAACCTACACTATTCCATATGCTTATCCAATGACAACTTAAATGTACCTAAAGTTGGCGAATCTACTACCGTTGCAGGCAAAGCGTTCCATTCCCTTACTATTCTCTGAGTAAAGAAACTACCTCTGACATCTGTCCTATATCTTACACCCCTCAATTTAAAGCTAAGCCCCCTCGTGCTTGCCGTCACCATCCTAGGAAAAAGGCTCTCCCTATCAACCCTATCTAACCCTCTGATTATTTTAAATGTTTCAATTAAGTCACCTCTCAACTTTCTTCTCTCTAATGAAAACAGCCTCCAGTCCCTCAGCCTTTCCTCATTAGACCTTCCCTCCATACCAGGCAACATCCGAGTAAATCTCCTGTGCACCCTTTCCAAAGCTTCCACATCCTTCTTATAATGCGGTGACCAGAACTGTACACAATACTCCAAGTGCGGCCGCACCAGAGTTTTGTACAGCTTCACCATAACCTCTTGGTTCCGGAACTCGATCCCGCTTAATAAAAGCTAAAACACTGTATGCCTTCTTAACAGCCCTGTCAACCTGGGTGGCAACTTTCAAGGATCTGTGTACGTGGACGCCGAGATCTCTCTGCTCATCTACACTACTAAGAATCTTACCATTAGCCCAGTACTTTGCATTCCGGTTACTCCTACCAAAGTGCATCACCTCACACTTGTCTGCATTAAACTCCATTTGCCACCTCTCGGCCCAGCTCTGCAGCATATCTATGTCTCTCTGTAACCTACAGCATCCTTCGTCACTATCCACAACTCCACTGACCTTAGTGTCGTCTGCAAATTTACTAACCCATCCTTCTACGCCCTCATCCAGGTCATTTATAAAAATGACAAACAGCAATGGACCCAACACCGATCCTTGCGGTACACCACTAGTAACTGGTCTCCAGGATGAACATTTCCCATCAACCACCACCCTCTGTCTTCTTTCAGCAAGCCAATTTCCGATCCAAACTGCTATATCTCCCACAATTCCATTCCTCCGCATTTTGTACGATAGCCTACTGTGCGGCACCTTCAGGAACGCCTTGCTGAAATCCATATACACCACATCAACTGGTTTACTCTCATCCACCTGTTTGGTCACCTTCTCAAAGAACTCAATAAGGTTTGTGAGGCACGACCTTCCCTTCACAAAACCGTGCTGACTATCCCGAATTAATTTATTCTTTTCTAGATGATTATAAATCCTATCCCTTATAACCTTTTCCAACGCTTTACCAACAACTGAGGTAAGGCTCACTGGTTTATAATTATCAGTGTTGTTTCTACTCCCCTTCTTGAACAGGGGAACCACTTTTGCTATCCTCCAGTCGTCTGGCACTATTCCTGTAGACAATGACGAGTTAAAGATCAATGCCAAAGGCTCGGCAGTCTCCTCCCTGGCTTCCCAGAGGATCCGAGGATAAATCCCATCCGGCCCACGGGACTTATCTATCTTCACGCTTTGTAGGATTTCTAATACCTCTTCCTTGTGAACCTCCATCCCACCTAGTCTAGTAGCCTGTATCTCAGTATTCTCCTTGACAACATTGTCATTTTCTAGAGTGAATACTGTTGAAAAATATTCATTTAGCGCTTCCCCTATCTCATCTGACTCCACACACAACTTCCCACTACTATCCTTGATTGGCCCTAATCTTACTTTCGTCATTCTTTTATTCCTTAAATACCTATAGAAAGCCTTAGGGTTTACCCTGATCCTATCCGCCAACAACTCCTCATGTCTCCTCCTGGCTCCTCTGAGCTCTCTCTTTAGGCCTTTCCTGGCTACTTTGTAGCTCTCAGCGCCCTAACTGAGCCTTCACATCTCATCCTAACATAAGCCGCCTTCTTCCTCTTGACCAGAGATTCCAATTCCTTCGTAAACCACGGCTCCCGCCCTCTACAGCTTCCTCCCTGCCTGACCGGTACATACTTATCTAGGACACACAGGAGCTTTTTCTTGAATAAGCTCCACATTTCTACTGTGCCCATCCCCTGCAGTTTCCTTCCCCATCCTATGCTCCCTAAATCTTGCCGAATCTCATTGTAATTGCCTTTCCCCCAGCTAATACTCTTGCCCAGTGGTATACACTTATCCCTTCCCATCACTAAAGTAAACATAATAGAATTGTGATCGCTATCACCAAAGTGCTCACCTACTTCCAAATCTAACACCTGGCCAGGCTCATTACCCAGTACCAAATCTAATGTGGCTTCGCCCCTTGTTGGCCTATCTACATACTGTGTCAGGAAGCCCTCCTGCGCACACTGGACAAAAACTGACCCATCTATAGTACTCGAACTATAGTGTTCCCAGTCAATATTTGGAAAGTTGAAGTCTTTCATGACCACTACCCTGTCTCTCTCACTCCTATCGAGAATCATCTTTGCTATCCTTTCTTCTACATCTCTGGAACTATTCGGAGGCCTATAGAAAACTCCCAACAGGGTGACCTCTCCTTTCCTGTTTCTAACCTCAGCCCATACTACCTCAGTTGACGAGTCCCCAAACATCCTTTCTGCAACTGTAATACTGTCCTTGACCAACAATGCCACACCTCCCCCCGTTCTTACTGAAACATCTAAATCCTGGAACCTGCAACAACCATTCCTGTCCCTGCTCTATCCATGTCTCCGAAATGGCCACAACATCGAAGTCCCAGGTACTAACCCATGCTGCAAGTTCACCCACCTTATTCCGGACGCGCCTGGCATTGAAGTAGACACACTTCAAACCAAATTCTTGCTTGCCGGTGCCATCTTGCATCCCTGAAACTTTATTTCGGACCACCCTACTCTCAACCTTTTCTATAGTCAAACTACAATTTTGGTGCCCATCCCCCTGCTGAATTACTTTAAACCCACCCGAATAGCCTTAGCATATTCCCCCCCCAGGATATCGGTACCCCTCTGGTTCAGGTGAACACCATCTTGCTTGTAGAGGTCCCAACTACCCCAGAAAGAGCCCCAATTATCCAAGAATCCAAAACCCACCCTCCTGCACCATCCCTGTAGCCACGTGTTCAACTCTCTCACTCTATTCCTCGCCTCACTAGCACGTGGCATGGGCAACAAACCAGAGACAACAACTCTGTTCGTCCTAGCTCTCCGCTTCCATCCTAGCTCCCTGAATTTCTGCCTTAAATCCCCATCTCTCTTCCTATGTTGTTGGTGCCAATGTGGACCACGACTTGGGGCTGCTCCCCCTCCCCCTTAAGGATCCCAAAAACACGATCAGCGACATCACACACCCTGGCACCTGGGAGGCAACACGCCACCGTGAGTGTCTCTCGTCCCCACAGAACCTCCTATCTGTCCCCTTAACTATGGAGTCCCCAATGACTACTGCTCTGCACCTCTTCCCCCTTCCCTTCTGAGCAGCAGGGACAGACTCTGTGCCAGAGACCTGTGCCCCACTGCTTTCCCCTGGTAAGTACCCCCCCCCCCCCCCCAAACAGTATCCAAAACGGTATACTTATTGTTGAGGGGAATGGCCACAGGGGATCCCTGTACTGCCTGCCGGTTCCCTTTCCGTCCCCTGACCGTAACCCATCTGCCTTTTTCTTGTACCTGAGAAGTGACTACCTCCCTGTAACTCCTCTCAATAACCCCTTCTGCCTCCCGAATGATCTGAAGTTCATCCAGCTCCAGTTCCCTAACGCGGTTTTCATGGAGCTAGAGTTGGGTGCACTTCCCGCAGATGTAGTCAGCAAGGACACTAGTGGTGCCCCTTACCTCCCACGTTCTGCAGGAGGAACATTCAGCTGCCCTGCAGGAGTAAAAGTGCTCCACTGGGAAATGGGGAATTTTAGTGAGAAGTATGAAAGGCCAGCTAAATTGGGGGTCAAAAGCTATTGTATGGGTGGAGCTGTAAAGGATCAATGCAGGGAATAAAGTGCTCGAGTAAAAGCAAGTAGTTTTCACTGAAGGGAAAGAATAATCAAACTTGATGTTCTCTGGGTAATAATGAAAATAAAAAATAAACTAAAACACAAAGCGGTGAATGCCATTTGTCAAATGCCACAAGCTTCTTGGATCCTGCATGTGCTGGAGGAATTGTGTTTAACATGGGAGGTCACAAGAAAACCTTAGTAGAAATCATCTGACAACTGTGTCAATGATTTAGATCCAACTTTTGTTTGGTATTTAGGATCTGAAGGGAAATCTCTGCTGGGGTGGAGGACTTGTGAAATGTTAAATGTGTACTTTTCACTTAATCTTCACAACAGGAGTGAGTGAGTGAGGCAAAGGTTGAACAACAAGGGGCTAAGTGAAAATTTGGGTTAGGTTACTGGATGGAGAAGACCTGCTTCATCACTTCTCAATAATGACAATAATTTCAGTCAGCTAAATATAGATCTAATGCACATAAGAATTCTGAAACAAACAAAAGTAGAACTGTTGCAGGCATTGGTCTTAATCTGACTGTATTTTCATGTAGTGCCATGTTTGCAAACAGAGCATGTCTACACATTGCTTTTCATTCGAAGCCATTCCCTGATGCGTTGCTCCTGGCATTGTCCCGACCAGTCAGTAAACTTGTCTGGTTTGAATTTAAACAATATTTTGATTCTTAACTTTTTTCCCTGGTGCATTCTCTAAAACAATGAGTCCACTGGCCAGCCGTCAGCATTCTTACTTCATGTATGTAAATTATAGCCCCGTTTTGAGATTTGATATTCTTGTGATTCTGCCCTGGTGAATGTGAGATGACATTGTCTTCTCCCCCCACTCCATATCAAACATCAAAGTACACGTCTGTTAGTCTGTTATACGCAGCGGGGACGTTATAGGTAATAATTATTGGAGCTGAAATGAGCATTTCGTTGGAAAGGCATTCATCAAGTGAGGAGAGCCAGTCTGAATTTGTTCAAGGCAAGTCATATTTAACTGGCGATTCAAGTCGTGGTGAAGTTTGATCAAAGTGTTGCAACAGACTTTGGATATATAGACGTCTGATTGCAAAATGTCAATGTGCTGCAAGGGAAGCTGTTTGTTGGAGTCTTTCTGAGTACAGTGAAGATGATTAGGTTGTTTGATGACATTGATGCTGGAGTCCTTCCAATGTAGTGTTCCAGGCCTAGTCGTTTTTAGTTGATTCCGCAGTGATCTTCCTGTCAGTGTAAGGAGTTTTGGGATGCGTGGTGATTTGTACAATATTCAATATCATTCTTAATTTCTCTGATCTGTCTGTGCCCATATTCAGAAAGATCTGGATAACATTTTGGGGTAGGCTGAAATGACAAGTAACATTGGCAACTGTGCCAGACCAAGATTGTCACTAACGAGTGATTCTAGCTACCACCCATTACATTCAATGCATTGCTATCACTGAACCCATCACCATTGACATCCTGCGTGTTACTATTGACTGAGATTTTAATACACTAACTACAAAAGTAGGTCAGGAGCTTGAATTCTCAGTTACATGCTACTAGTTTTCCCCCTCAAATGCTGTTTATCATTTGAGACACAATTAGGACTGCGACTGAAAACCCTGCTTATTGTTAAGTGTGGATCTAAAATGATTCTGGGAGTGTAATAGTCAGAATAAAGCTGTCTGCTTGTTTGGCACCACCTTCAACTTTCACTTGCCATCACTGGCGAACAGTGATAGAATTGTGGGCGAGATGTAAGATTTATTGCAGTAGCTGGCCTTCCTTTGAACCTCCCAAAGCCATGACCTATACCACATAAGACACACAAACAACAAATGATTGCCCCCACTTGCAAACCCTTTCTAAGATCTCCCTTCATCTGTGTAGAGTCATGGCCATTCAGCATGGATATCGGCCCTTTGGCCCAGGTTTCCTTAACTGCACTAGTCCCATTTGCCTTGCACTTGGCCGATATCACTCAAACCCTTGCTCATTCGATTCCCTGCCCAGGTATCTTTTTAAATGTTGTCATTGTACCTGCCTCTACCAGCTTCACGTACACACCACTCTCTGAAAAAGTTGTTCATCAGATTCCTTTTAAGTCTTTCCCCTCCCTGTAGTTTCCCTAAGCAGGGGGGCGGGGGGAAACCTTAGCAATTCACCTTGACTGTGCTGCTCACAATTTTATAAACCTCTATGAGGCCACTCTTCAAGGTCCTGTGCACCGGGAGTCCAGAAGTCCTAGCCTAACCAGCGCCTCCTTATAATTCGAAACTCCCAGCCTTGGTAACATCCTTCTGTAAATCGTCCTTGTACCCTTTCCAGTTTAATAACATCCTTCTTATAATAGGGTTACCAGAATGGGGACTACTTTGCTGTTCCTCTCTGTAACTGGGTCAAAATCCTGGAACTCTTTCTGAAGACCACTGGTGCATGTATGCCACATGGATTGCAGTGTCTTAAATGCTCCAGACCTGTAGAAATGGAATCTCATTAATATTAATATTAATATAAATATCTTAACCCTCTTCTAAAGCCCTTAAATCACACAGCAAAAAAAAACATACGTTGGGAGGAAGGGGGAAGAAAAATTCAGCGATTGACTTCAGTAGCGCAAGTCCTGCAGGTGCAGGTTCACTAGGATTTTCCTTTTGTTTCTCCAGCCCTTCAGTTTTCTGTTTCAGTTCCCTTCAGGAAGCACAAAGCAGCACTTCACAAATTATGACGTTGATTAAAAGCAACAACTTTACAGCAAATGGTGGAAGAAAACTACTAGCTTTCTTTAGCTTCAGATATTTTACTACAGAGAGGGAGGAAAGGATGGGGGAGGGCATACCAGTTCCCTTTGGGAGGTCTGAGCATTCTTACTGTATCATTCACACCCACAGCTATTAAATAACTCATGAACCAATCAGAATTGTTGTAAAGACTGATGACATTTGGTATCTGTAACTGGTCCCATTTACGCAATCCAATCGAATACTTGTCAATCACATCTCACTTTGTATAAACCCTGTTACTGTGCTGTCACCTCTTACTGCTTCTTCCACTGCTTGCAAAGCAACAGTGTAAAGTGACCCTCAATAGATATCAGTAACCCACTTTTACAAATACAGCAAGTCCTTCCTCTACCTATTTCCCAATTCATTCCACAATCAAAAATAATGTGAAATAAAAGATTACGGTATGTATAATTTCAAAGGAATGATAGCTACATTTGCTGATGACATCAAGATAGGCAGAAAAATATGTTTTGAGGAAGATGGAGATGGGTTAAGTAGCAAAAATTTGGCAGATGGGTATCATGCATGGAAAAGTGAAGCTGTTAAATTTAGTGGCGGAAAATAAACAATACAGATATTAGAGAATACTGACCGAATTCTTATATACAAAGGGATTTGTGTGTTCTGTTTTGTATTGCAAAAGTTACCTGCATGTTCAGTGTGTAATCAAGATGGGGTGCTATCCTTCATGAGAGAAGTCGAACAAACGTATGGATGTTATGCTCCAGTTACGTTGGTGAGACCACATCTTGAATAATGTATGCAGCTTTGATCTTTTTTAATTTAAGAATTGATATGCTTCAATGCAGGCTTACTTGATTTATAAAGGGGTTGGTGAGCTCAGTTGGCTGAACACAGATGCAATTCAGAATGTTGTCAACAGCACAGGGGTTCAATTCCTGCGCTGACAGGTCACCATGGAAGTCCTGCCTTTTGAACCTCACCCCCTCATCTGAGATGTGTGACCCTCCGGTTAAACACAACATTAGTTGTCCCTCTGTAATGCAAGAGTATCCCTCTGATGCTCAGAGACTGCAATAACTCATATCTTTATGAGAATAATACCTGGAATAGGTGTGTTGACTTAAGAGAATGGGATAGTTGATCTGATTATTCTGCATCTCCCTAACCCTGATGATCTTTCACCCCACGTTTACCAATAATCTCTCTACCTTATGATTTTTTTAAAAAAAAGACTCTCCCACTTGCAGTGCCTTTTCAGGAAGACCATTTCAAAGACTTGTGACCCTTTAGAGTTTTTTTAAAATTCTCATCATCTTCTTAAATTGGTTACCGCTTATTTTTAAAGTGATCCCTATTTCTGGATTTTCATAGCAGAGGAAACATCTTTACTATGCATCTTGCTAAGACCTCTCAGAATCTTTGTCTGTTTTTGTCACATTGTTACTGCTAACTCCAAGGAAGCCTGTCCAACCATTCTAAAACAACCTAAACCCTGTCTGAACTTCTTCCAATGTGTTAGAATTTTTCCTTAAATAAGACATGCTGTACACACTAATCAAGATTTGATCTCACTAATCCCCTGTGTAATTGAAGCAATGCCTGCCTACGTTTCTTTTTAGTTCAGCTCTTAATAAAGAATAGCATTCTGTTAGCTTTCCTAATTATCTGGATACTAATCTCTTGTGATTCATGCACATCAAATCAAATCTTTATCAACTCATTTAACCTATACGTATGTTTGAAGCCCCCTTATGTTCTCTGCACAGGTTTCTTTCCTATCTGTCTTCGTGTTTGCAAATTTGGCAGCCGTGCCTTTTAACCCAGGGCATTTTATAGGAAGTTGTAAAAAGTTGAAACTCTTCTACTCATATCTTTTCAGATAGAAACCAACCAATTTATGTCTGTGGGAGAGCTAGGAGGAACTGTCGATGCAGGAGAATCTGAGATAACAAGGTGTAGAGCTGGATGAACACATCAGCCCAAGCAGCATCATAGGGGCAGGAGGCTGACGTTTTGGGTCGAGGCCCTTCTACTGAAATGGGGGAGGGGAAGGGGAGGCGGATAGAAATTTGTCCGTCTGTGTTCTGTTAGCTAAAGTCATGCCAATATGTTAATCTTACACCATGGAATTTTATTTTCTGTACCTTATCAAATGTCTTGTGGGAAGCTGAGTACAGTTCATCAAATGCTTTTATTTTCGCGAAGAATATTATTTGGCTTTCAGCAAATCTACCCAACTGACATTTGTCTCCTGAGTGGACAGTTTAATTGGCCTTCATGGTTCAGTGGTTTCACGGATTTGAGCCAGCACCATCAAAAATGGGCTATCTGCTGAAACTGACATGAATGGATTCCACTCTTGCCCAATGGACAGGATTCTTGCTCCTTGGGATAAATGAATGTTACAAAAGGGACATGGATTTAATGACTTTAGTTAGTTAACCTACATAATTGCAGCATTATCTAGTAATGAATTTCACTGATTTTTTTAACGTGGGTTTAGTTACTTCACTTGCCCAAATGTTTGTCAGTGTATGAAAGTACAACAATCATGCTCGTTCCCTATGGTTGCTTGAAGGTTGGCTCAAGCTGTATTGAGACTTGGTAAAATATGGCCTGCTGCCTCATTGGAGGGTAGAAGTCATGAAGCCCTGCAGCATTTTTTTTTCCAGGACTAAAATGATATTGGTATTCCATGATAATAGACAAAATACACCACTTCTTGACTGATGAGCAGAAATGTCGTTGAATTTTTAATTCTGTATTGAGTAATGGTCGGCAGAGTTGCTGAAATTTAAAGCTTGTGCAATGCTCCTAGCCTATCTTATTGACAGTATTGTGAAAAGTATTTTACCTTACAAAACTGGTAACTTAGGAGGAAGAATGTTATTTTCAAGACATTGTTTGTGCATCTTAAATCTAGTGTGTGCTTCTTTCAATATCCACCCCATTGTGAAGATTAGCTATGTTCACCAGATCCCATCTCTGCCTCACTCATTTGCTGTTGAAATCTTCATTCATGCCTTTGTTGCTTTCCTGCCATCTTCCTTTTTTTTCTGTTTCAACCATCACCCTTGTGCTCGTTGGATCCCAGTCAGGCAGCACTTCAATTTTAAAGTAGGATCCTTGTTTGCTCCTATGAGGAGACCTTGACATGTTTTGCTGTATTAAATAAATTCCTGCTTTGGTTGTCCAGTTTTACAGAACATTGCAGCAGTCGCTATATTCGTGAAAAGTGTTTGAGTGGTTGACCTGTGTGCCGTTGTTTCACTGGTGTTTTTTTTCTTTTTTTTTAAAAAACTGTGATTTGAAGCAATTTTTTTTCATCTCCTGGTTCTGGTGAAAATAAGAACAGTGACATGCATGCTTTCATTCTAGGGTTAGCAGAACTGGCACATCGTGAATATCAAGCAGGAGATTTTGAGGCAGCTGAGAGGCACTGCATGCAACTTTGGAGACAAGAACCTGATAACACTGGTGTTCTTCTGCTTCTCTCCTCCATACATTTCCAGTGTCGCAGGTTGGACAGGTAATGCGCAGAAAGCCAATCCATTTCATATAAGACCAACCCTTGACATCTACTGTTCCAGGGAAAATAGCCCCAGCCTATTCAGCCTCTCACACCCAGGCAACATTGTTGTAAATCTTTTCTAGCCCATTCAAGTTTAACAACATCTTTCCTATAGCATGGAGACCAGAATGGATTGCAGCATTCCAAAAGCAGCCTAACTCATGGTCTGTAAGCTGCAACGTGACCTCCTAATCATGAAGGGCATGGATAGGTTGAATATTTAGGTCTTTTTTTTTCCCCCCAAGAGTAGCAGAGTCCAGAACTAGAGGGCTTGAGTATAAGCTGAGAGGGGGAAGACTTAAAAGGGATCTAAGGGGTAACTTTTTCACCCAGAGAGTGGTGGAGGCTGGTACAATTACAATATTTAGAAGGCATCTAGAATGTACATGAATAGGAAGGATTTAGAGAGAAATGGGCCTAATGCTGGCAAATGGGACTAATTTAATTTAGGATATCTGGTTAACATAAATGAGTTGGATCGAATGGTCTGTTTCTGTGCTGTACATCTCTGACTCTTAAGTGAATGAAAATTTTTTCATTGAAAAATTTTTAGCAAACTGCCTTTTTTACATGGTCAATTGGGTCAATGTAATATATTTAAAAGGAGCATGGATATTTCACTGACCTTCTTACAAAATAATTAGTCTGATTGCGAAGACTGACTGCATGTTACTATTTAATGTGAGGAAGTGAAAATCAGGAATAAATTTGTAAGAAGTTCGTAACATTTTGTCTTTAGGTCTGCTCACTTCAGCACTCTGGCTATCAAACAGAACCCCATGTTGGCTGAGGCCTATTCAAACTTGGGAAATGTCTATAAAGAGCGTGGACAACTTCAGGAGGCTATTGAACATTATCGACATGCTCTTCGGCTCAAACCAGACTTTATAGATGGATACATCAACTTGGCAGCAGCACTCGTTGCAGCAGGAGACATGGAGGGTGCAGTGCAAGCCTATGTATCTGCCCTACAGTACAATCCTGTAAGTAAGGAAGCAATTTTGGTCAGATTTTTTAAACTTCATTTTCTGGTATAAGGATTGTTGGTTATTCACTACCATTTGACCTGACCATATAAATTTAAGCTGCAGTTCCACTTTGAATAGTTCTGTTTTGTTTTCTAACTGAAATTTTGTTTGCTTTTTTTAATTTCATGTAGGGCATACTTTTTTATTTTTCAGTCTTTTTGATGTCATTTGCAGTTGAAATGACTCCAATTGGTGAGGTGAACACAAAATTGATAAACCTCCCAAAGCATACCCAGTTAGGACTATCTGCAGTCCAGTTGCTGAATGGATCTTTCAGGACTGATTGAGGAGAATCCTATTTAGTAGTCCATTTGTTGATCTTGGATTGCCAACAGCAACGCTCAAGAGGTACTTGCTATGTGTAGGCACATAGTTAAAACTCCTTGCAAATTTACAAAGGTCCTGTCTTCCATCAGCAGTTAGGTCATTTTGAAGTTTTGTCAACCTGCACTCAGCACTAAATAGATTCCACTTACATCGTTTTTCCTCTTGGTTCATGGATGTGGAAATAGGTAAATGTAGGTTCCAGGCTTCTCTGGAGGAGCAGGAGAAGCGTGGACCCTCAAGACGTGCATAGTTAGCTGTACAGAGTGCTGTTAATTGAATATCACTAAGCCCATAACCAAACACACAAATGTGAAATCTATATTTAGTGGTGATTCTACTGCTATAAATTATGGAACCTCTACAGTAATAGTGATTCTTAAAACTATCTATCTGCCCATTTTATGAAGATTTAGACTTGTGCTTGATAACCTGGTTTGGCTACAAGATAAGGGGGGAAAAATAATGCTAAATGTGACCCTTGGGCGTAGAGTTAGCTGACATGTCTAATCTCACCAGGATAGATACTAACTTCGGCAGTATGTAGTAAAATCTGAACAATACAAAGATGATTAATGTGATCCCTGCGCAAGAATGATGTGCAAATTTGTGAAGCATTCCACCTCTCAGGCTCTTTGAATGCTGAGCAACAGAGAGCTAGATCAGGCTTGCAGCTGCAGAGATGGAAACACATGGTAGCCTGTAGCAGTGGATGATTTAAATCGGAGCTCTTGATCTAGATCTGGTATGTGCAAGGCTGGATTTGCTCATGATTATGCCCCTTTGTGCTGTCTTGCCCTCTATTGTTGATCACCCAAGACCAAAATGCGTCTCTCTTCTCAGGTAAGGAGACCAAAACTGCACACAGTACTCCAGGTTTGGCCTCACCAGGATCCTACACAGCTGCAGCATAGCCTCCCTGTTTTTAAACTCCATCACTCTAGCAATGACAGACAAAATTCCATTTGCCTTTTTAATTATTTGCTGCATCTGCAATCCTGCTTCTGGCGATTCATGCCCAAGGACACCCAAGATTCTCTGCACAGCAGTGTGCTGCAGTTTTTTTTACCATTTAAAACATCGTCCATTTTGCTGTTATTCCAACCAAAATGGATGACCTCACACTTATCAACGTTGTACTCCATCTGCCAGACCTTTTCCCACTCACTTAGGCTATCTATATCCCTCTGCAGACTGTGTCTTCGGCACACTTGCTCTACCACTCACTTTAGTGTCATCTGCAGATTTTGACACACCACACTTAGTCCCCAGCTCCAATTCATCTGTATAAATTGTAAACAGTTGCGGTCCCAGCACTGATGCCTGAGGCACACCACTAGCCATGACCGGCAACCAGAAAAACACACATTTACCCCTACTCTGTTTTCTACTGGTCAACCACTCCTCTATCCATGCCAATACATTACCTGTAATTCCGTGCAACTTTATCTTATGTAGCAGCCTTTGGTGTGGCACCTTGTCAAATGCCTTCTGGAAATCCAGATCCACCACATCCACAGGTCCCCCATTATCCAGCATGCAAGTAATGCCCTCAAAGAATTCCACCAAATTAGTTAAACGTCACCTACCCCTCATGAACCCGAGCTGGATATTCCCAGTTATCCGTTTGGACGTAGTAGTCCTGAAATTTGATTGAAGTTAAAATCTTGAGTGCCAATAAAATAAGTTATCTTAATAGTTACTTTAAATTTATTATCTTTATAGTATCAACATCTTTCCTGTTACAAAGTCAGTTATAAGCAACACCACCTGAGACCTGCTTGTAATTACCATAAGAGATTCATGTTGCAATTAATTGTACCTGTAAACCAAATTTCCTTTTGCTGTTTTTCATATAGCTTTTGGGTTTGTTCAGTTTCAAAATACTTAGCTGTACAGAAATGACAGCTCCAGTCTTGTTGTAAACCGGCTTATGTGACAGCTAGTTATTTATTTCCCCCCCCTTGGTCTGTAGTCTGAAAAATGATTTGCTTTTTTTATTGAAGTGATGTATGTAGACTGGAACAACTGAACAGCTTAATTTGCACTTTGAGATTTCTGTGCATAGCTTAGGAACAATACACATGAAGTGAGATAGTTGGGTCACGTTTCAGCAGCAAATTGACTGGAGAATTTAGAGATGTAATTAAGAATCTCAGTTGAGATCTTAGTATGATTTTGTATTTTCAATTTTAAAATCAAAAAGCTCTTCAGATAGAATTTCATGAATCATTAACCTATTACTGTTCTTTTGACAGGATTTGTATTGTGTTCGCAGTGACCTGGGGAACCTCCTTAAAGCCCTGGGTCGCTTAGAAGAAGCCAAGGTAAGTGATGTTGTTGTTAATGAAATCACATTGTGCAGAGAAACTCTCAGACAATCATGTTAGCAACCCATCATCCTGAATAGTAGTAATATTGAGTGGATAGTAAGGACGGAAAATGATAAACTGTACACCACTTGTCAGAGATGGCTGGAGGAATCTGACTGAACAGGTGTAGTAAGAAATACAGGCTCCCATGGTTAAGTAAAGATTCCTTTTGAAAAGGATTGGCTGAAATAGTACGAAATAGTACAGTCCTCCCTCTTTTAAATCCTGTTTCTGTTACAGAGACACGTCAGCTACTTTCACCGTATGCACTCCTCACACAGACTGTCAACATTAATGGGAAGAAAGGTTGCGCTTGTAATAGCTGTGGTTGCCATGTAACATCCCAAATTTTGAGTTATCAAAGCTTGTCTCTGCCTTGCTGGTTTCGTCTTGAGAAACGAACTGATGTACCAGATTTGCTCAGTTAATAAGGTGGCTTCTAGCGGCTGAATTTCTTTTGATGTAGTTTAGTCTTGGAATTTAAGTGATGTTGATCACCCGTACTTCAAATTCTCATTTTAAGATATGTGTATGTGTGTGTGTATATATACATATATATATGTGTGTGTGTGTGTATGTACATGTATACATGTGTGTGTGTGTGTGTGTGTGTGTGTGTGTATATGTACACATACAAATACACCCTTTTGGAGAGTTAAAAGCCACCTTATGCAAAGCCACAGAGGGGCAATGAATGGGAGGAGAGGGGGACCTCATCCAGAGTCCCTCAACCTGACATTCTGAGTCCCGCGCGCTTGCAAAGTGGAGTGTCTGCGCAGCGTAGCTGTCCATTTGACTTTGTGTATGTGTGCTTATGGGGTAGAGTGAGAGGGCAGGGTGGATGGGTGGCTGTGGGGAGGTGTGGTGACAGTGATCAATGGGGTAAATAGTGCCTCAGCCCACAGGCCGTTGAATGGAGAGCTAACTTTCAGTGCATTCCACTGCGGCTTCAATCTGTATAAAGTGAGACGGCGCTTGCTCCTCGATGCTGACTTCTTTATTTCAGCGGTGGAAGGCGATAGTTAGATGTTTCGTTCGATGAAGTATAAAATGAGATTTCATTTAAAGCTCTGATCGGTACGTTTAAAAGACAAAACCAGCAGATATTTAGTGTGGCTAGTTTGTAAATACAACTTTCTTGAGATATGGAGGCCCTTTCTTCCTTGAATTTGAGGCTGTCTGGTATGTTAAGGAGATTGGAGAATAACAATCCTCACTCCATCCCATCCTCTCCCGCACCTCCCTTGCCCACCCCTTGCCACCAGACTCGTGCCTGTGTGTGTTTTCAATTTGGATAGGCAAAATTTAAACCCCTCTAAATAGATAGGTGAAACAAAAGTTTTAAGTCTACAGAATCTTTTTTCCTATTCGGTGATACAATGCTTTTTTAGCAGACCACCACCTTTTTAGTTTGTTTCTTAAAGCTGGTACCCCAAACATGCCATTGTCAGGCGCAGTTGTACATTTGAGCACTTTGAATGCATGAATTGATGCTAAACACATTAACTGCTTTGGAAAATAAGCGTGAAATTGTCTGTATTTTTTTTCTTTCAGAAGATTGCATTTTAGAACAAATCCAGGAATATGTTGTTGGACTCTTTACTAACTATTTTGTCTTTCTTATTTGTCTTTTTCGTTTTCATGATTGATATTATACATAGAAGGTTTCAGGCGGGTGAAAGCTCTCCCCTGTAGGTGCCTCGCTGACCGGAGGTCGAGGCCAGGATCTAGGGGTGACACCGTCTGCTCTTCCCATCATCGACTACCCTGAAAATGAGATGAAATAATGGTAACGGGTTTGTAGCACTGCCACAAACAATTTGCCTCCATGCCTGAGTTCTTCTGTCTCGTGGCTTCCAAAAAAAGTGTCTAAATAAATAAGTATTCTTATTTACTTCTTAAAAATGGGAAAAATAACTGTAATTTGGAAGAAAAATTGTTCAACTTGATGCGTGTTTTTAAAGTAGCCAC
Organism: Stegostoma tigrinum; assembly: GCF_030684315.1. Classification (NCBI taxonomy): domain Eukaryota; kingdom Metazoa; phylum Chordata; class Chondrichthyes; order Orectolobiformes; family Stegostomatidae; genus Stegostoma; species Stegostoma tigrinum. The sequence continues at coordinate 40,692,981 of NC_081368.1, read as the reverse complement.
TGTCTTAGAAAAAATTATTTATAAATTTTAAAATTGGCAATAGCTCTACAAAGTACCAGTAAAGCTTCTAACTACTGATTTTGTTAATTTCTTTCCTCTTTGTTTGGTTTGCAGCATTCTGCTCTACTGATAATGCGCTGTGAGCCTGCAGTAACGCATAGGCTGCGCGGCGATGCGCCTGCGAGCGCTAGCGTTATTCAGTGGATAGCTGGCTGAGCATCTACCTTAGATAGTTCTGAGTAAAGTGTCCAGGTTGTCACTGGTGCCTGTTAATTCTGACTGGCGTCAAAAGAATAATATCTGCAGCATGGCCTTGTACAGCTGCTCTGTCGTAACACTTTTAATTTTCTAGTTCTTCTGTGAATTCTAACTATCTTTAATCTTTTTGATTGAACTAGTGATTTTTAGTTTTGATATTTGGCTTTAATAGTGATATATTTATTCTTGGGTACAGTGAAATTGGCAATGTGTAATCAATTCACAGCCTGGACAATTGATCACCTGTATCTCTAGTGATTTCTTTGCTGTGCCTGAGGTACAAAGTGCTGCGGACTACCAGTGGTAACTTTTTCAGCTGGCTATTTACTTTGCAGTTTTGCATCTGCGCATGCGTGCGCTGTGCTGCGATTTCTTTTTTCCTTCTTTTTAAAAATTTTTTTTCCCCCAAATCTGCGCCTGCGAACTGCTGGTGACGCCGCTGCAACATGTTGCAGAGCCGTGTGTGGCGCATTGGCAATAGCGCTTTGCGTTACAGGGACCTTTATCTTCATCCAGCACTGTCATTTGAGGTTGTGCACTTTGCTCTTTCACAAATTTTCGTAGCTAGTGAAACATCCATTGTTATAAGAACATCTGAAGGCAATTGATAATATGTAATCTGAGCCATTCAATGCCCTTTGTAAACTCAGTTACCCTTCTGTACAATTATTGCTGGTCATATTGCTAATAAAATCTGTAGCAGAAGAGGACATGATATCTGATAAAACAGCTGCAGAAACTCTTTGGATAAGTTAACAGGTTCTGCAGCAAACAATGCAGAAATGTTATCATGTTCTAAGTAGTCTGATTATGGTGAAGGTTGAAAAAAGAGATCTGTATTATTGCACGAATTCATAACTGAAAAATGACTAGCTGCATGTGGGTCAAGGTTTTTGCGCATGCTCTCATGGGGCCAGCGAGCGAATTCAGCGCTAGCCTTTGCTGCAGGTTCACTTTTGCCTGGTGTGAGAAGGAGCACTAATAAAGTTTTCTTTTGCTTCCTTTCAATCTGTGTGACAAATCTCCCATCCCTTCTTCCTGGTTCCCTCTCTTGTTTCAATTAAACTAATTAAGGCTTGTTACCTGAAAGCGATTGAGACTCAGCCAAACTTCGCTGTTGCCTGGAGTAACCTTGGATGTGTGTTCAATGCCCAAGGAGAGATTTGGCTGGCTATTCACCACTTTGAAAAGGCAAGTGATCAACACTTTCGACACCACACTTACATATTCCCTCTCAACAAAAATGAGATGTTGTAACTTCAGTTTTGATCGCATAAACACAATAAGTGTTTATTTAATAGCATGATCTGATCACCTGAGTATTTGATTTTTGCCATTTAGCTTTCTGTGGAAATCTGTGCTTTCTGTCTCAATATCCAGCTGTCTTGAGTGTTTAGATTTCCTGAATTTCCAGAAGACCATCCTGGATATGTTTTGCCTGTCTAAATACATCCTTGAGTCAAGCTTTAAGTTCTTAATTAAGAATGAAAAACAGACCAATATTATTTTTGACCTACATTCACTTTCACTTTTTTAATTTGCGATTCATTTAGATAGGCTACCTGTTTGCTGTGACTGTATATCTTGTGTAAGGCTGACCATCCCTCGGATACTTTCATTGGGGAATTATCCGGTCTCTGTTCAGCCGTCAAGTTATTGTGGTGAGGTTCTTGAATTACACCATGCTATTCATTTGGCCCTGTATCTTGGAGGAATTTTTTTGTTTTTAATGAGGTTACAGGTCATGAGTTTCAGAATTTGGAAACATGAGTAAACGCACAACTTTTTCTGTGCAATGGTGGTGTAATTTCTGGTATATGATTTCCATCTTTATAACAACAGTAAATTGACAGTTTTTCTTGCACCAATCCTCTAATGTCAGTAGGTTTTTTAAAGAATTGCTTTCTTGTTCCAGAGTAGCAAGTTTGACATTTTAACATTGAAAGTTTCTGATGTAAAATCTGATACTGCTAGAACCGGTTGCCAGTTCTCCTCAATTTCATTTGGTATCTCGATATATTGAAAACTATTCATAAGCATTCTAAAATTTAAGAAAAAATGACTTCTTTCGGTAAGGAATTATAAAAGTTGCGGTGGTTACAGCTCAGGATATCAGTTGGTGAAAGTGATATTCAAGTTTATTTTATAATCTGTCTTCTATTTTGTAAAAGAATGGAACTTTGCAGTCAAATGCCTTGCAAGCTTAATTACATCCCACAGTGCTACCAAGTGTCTTTTGATATGCACTGAACTTCGTTGACCCTGCATAATCCAGCTTGCTAAATGTCTGAGAGCTGGGGCCAAGATTGGAGAGCTGTGTCATAGACTGACAATGTTGGCAGAGTATGATTCCATGAGTAAACTAGTGTCCCAGGTACCCCAGTTACTGTCCTTTTGGTAGGTACTATCCCATCAGTCAAATGGGCCCAGCACAGGTCAATACGGAGTTGGGAGAGGGTTGCTCACACCGTGTGATCACCACCCCCAGTTCTCAGCTGATGAATCAGTACTCCTCCATGTTGAACGCCACTTGGAGGAAACAGTGAGGGTGGAAGAGATGAGAATATGTTCTGGGTGTGGGATGTCAGTATTTATCGCTAAGAGTGGCTTGGCAGCACTATTACTGACTGAGGTGGTTGAATCCTGAAGCACACAATGCTAGACCGGGTCTGAGATAAGTGGTGAGGGAACCAACAAGCCGGAAAACATACTTGGTCCGTTAGCTACAGAGGCGTTTGTCTACAATAGTGTTGTTGCAGGCACCACCACTGATTCCTTGTGGTGACAAAGACTTAGCTTCACACTGAAGGTATACTGCATTGAGTGTTGTATAGCATTTCTCGGTTGGTTGTTAAGTAGACTAGATTTTATCCATAATTTAGCAACTCCAAGCCCACAGCATCTACTTGGAGGCCATCGGCAGTAGAAGAATTTTACTTCAACACAGTCTACAACCACAAGGTCCACTTCACTGCCAGTACCATCGAAGGTGCAGTAGAGTGTACTTGGAGCAGCACCAGGCATGCCTAAAGTTGACCTGGCAGAGCTGCAAAATCAAACATCCTGTGTGCCTGTCAGCATAAGCGGCAAATTATGGAGCATAAGTGATATCCATCAGATTAGATCCAAGTACGACAGACCTGCCACACCTAGTAGTCAATTGTGATAGGCAGTTAACACCTTTATTGGCGGAGGAGGCTCCACAGATATCCCCATAATCAATGATGTGGAGTCCCAACATATCCGTGCAAATGGGAAGGCTGAAGCAGTTCAGCAATCAATAATATTGATGATTGGTGCACCAGAACCGACTGCATGTCTAGCCAAGCTGTTCCAGCACGGCTGTAATATTTCCATTTATCTAACAATGTACTAAATTGTCCAGTAGACTAAATTGTCCAGTAGACTAAATTGTCCAGTAGACTAAATTGTCCAGTAGACTAAATTGTCCAGTAGACTAAATTGTCCAGTAGACTATAAAAGCAGGACAAATCTAATGCTAAGATAATAAAATGTGAGGCTGGATGAACACAGCAGGCCAAGCAGCATCTCAGGAGCACAAATGCTGCTTGGCCTGCTGTGTTCATCCAGCCTCACATTTTATTATCTTGGAATTCTCCAGCATCTGCAGTTCCCATTATCTCTCTTCCCCCAAATCTAACGCTTCCTGTTACCAATCCATCGGTCTACTCTTGATCATTGATAAATTAATGGAGCAGACTTTCAATTACTCTACCAAGCAAGACTGACTTAACAATAACCTGACCGACTATTAGTTTGGGTTCTGCCAAGATCTTGCTGTTCTTGACCTTCATTACAGACTTTTTGTTCAAACTTCGACAAAAGACCTGAGCTGCGTAACTGAGGAGAATGACTGCCCATTGATCTGCTATGGCACCAAGTTGCCCCTGCAAAACTTGATTGAATAGGAATAGAGTGGAAAGTTCTCTTCCGCTTGGAGTTGCACCCAGCTCAAAGGAAGGTGGATGAGATTGTTACAGGATAGTTATTGCAGCTCCATCCCTGCGTGAGTTCCTCAGGTCCTAGGCCCATTGTCTTCAGCTCCATCGTCAGTGATCTTGGCTCCATCATGTGGTCAGAATTGGGGATGCTCGTTGATTATAAATCAATGTTCAGTACCATTCCTGATTCAGATTCAGAAGCTGTCAATGTCCAAATGCAGAAAGAGCTGGACAAAATATCAAATATCAAAGCTTGGGCTGAGGATTGGCAAGTAAAATTCATGCTACATAAGTATCAGGCAGCAACCATCCCCACAAGGGAATCTAACCTTTCTCATTGAATGAGATTACCATCACTGAATGCCCCCTGGGGCATACCATTGACCAAAAGATACTGAACTTGTGACTGATATTGTGCCTGGAAAAGCAGATAAGAAGCTAGGAATTCTGCAGTGAGTAACTTACTATCTGACTCCCCATGCTTAGTTACCATCTGCAGGCACAATTCAGGAGTGCGAGGGAATACTTCCCATTAGGGGCAGCGCGGTGGCTCAGTGTTAGCACTGCTGCCTCACAGCGCCAAGGACCTGGGTTCGATTCCACCCTTGGGTAACTGTCTGTGTGAAGTTTGCATGTTCTACCCGTGTCTACGTGGATTTCCTCTGGTTGCTCCAGTTTCCTCCCACAATCCAAAGATGTGCAGGCTAGGTGGATTGGCTATGCTAAATTGCCCATTGTGTAAGGGGTGTATAGATTAAGTGAGGTTGGGTCTGGGAGGGATGCTGTGAGGGTTGGTGTGGACTTGTTGGGCCAAAGGGCCTGTTTCCACACACTAGGGATCTATGAATCAACCATCCCAATTGATCACTTGTCTAGATGACTGCAGCTCTGATAGCACATGAAGCTTGTGGGGTTTTTTTTCAGCATGCAGGCCTAAAGAACCAGTTTGATTAGCACCACTTCCACTCCCTTCACCACCAGTAATCAGCAATCTTGCACCAACTACAAGATCCACTGTTCAATTGCCCCCATGACCGCATCGTCTTAAATCCATGATTAAGTTCAGTACATCTGGTAATGTGTGAATAAGCAGCAATAACGCTGTGTGAAGCTGGAGGAACACAGAAGGCCAGGCGAATGTAGTGGTAGCACGTGATGGGGAGTTTTAAGTTAGCCTGCTAGTTTTCTTACCTGATTTGTGGCTATGGTGAATGCATTGGTGTTAATTTGTCATCTGATAGCTGGCTATTCAGGCTTCAGTTGTCCTGCATTCAGCAGATGGCAAATGGGACCATTGATTGCTACCATGTGTTGCCTACTCAACCTGAAGTCAAGGTTCGCATCCTTTTCGGTACATCCTTATTTGACTTAGTTCCTTATCTCTATCTTTCTCTAAAACTTTCTGGCCACTCGTGGGTTTCTGCGTTGCACATGGTGGCAAAGACTTCGGGCATCTCGCTGCTTTTTTTTTTGTAATTATTTCTTGTACCTCGTGTCTGGCTCCTTTTCAAACAAAAATCTCTTCAGTTTGTATTTTAACTGTTCTGATCTCCTTGTTTCCAGATCAGTGTCTGTGTTGTTTGTTCATGCCTGTGAATGACCTTTTTTAATATTAAAAAAGATTTTTTTTTAGAACACTTCCTTTGCTCTTCCCTTCCCCATTGTTACTACCACTGAAATTGATTGTAAATTCTATGTTTTTACCTAAACAAAGTAACACAGTATAGAGATAGTAGGAACTGCAGAAGCTGGAGAATCTGAGCTAACAAGGTGTAGAGCAGGATGAACACAGTAGCTCAAGCAGCATCAGAGGAGCAGGAAAGCTGATGTTTCGGGCCTAGACCCTCCTTCAGAACTGGTATAGATCAGGGAATGTGAGGTTCAACATAATTCTAAAGTGATGCTTATGATCATAATGAATTATAATTGCTATTAAAAGTGGCAGCCATTGCAGCAGTCCAGCTCAGACGCAATTAGCGCTATCGCAAAGGATGTTGACTATAATATCGGGTAACCAAGTAGGGTTTGGTGTGTCTTGTCTGAATGGAAGGTAATTACATGAACCATGCCTTTGAGTTGTTTGAAGTAGCTTTGCTGATATGTCCAATAAATATCACAGATGATTTAGTTTACTAATTATTGTGAAATTACTGAGATTGCCATGATTTAATTTCTGTTGTAAAACTTGAGCATCAAAGCCTGTGGTTAAACTCGAGGCGGGATTGTTTACACAAACTTTTTACATAAGCTGAAATTCCATTATTGAACAATGTATTGTCAGTCTTGTAAAGGTTCTGATGTCCTGTCTTAATCCACTGTATATTTAAATTCTTCAGTTTTTCATAAGTTAGTCTTGGCTTTATAAAATATTCAAATATTTTTTAAGATAAGTTGGAGAGCATCAACTTTATCGATTGAATTTTATGATGGTTTATAATTGAATTTTAGGCTGTTACCTTGGATCCTAATTTCTTGGATGCTTACATCAACTTGGGAAATGTGCTGAAGGAGGCTCGCATTTTTGACAGGTGAGCAAAGAAGTGTTAAGAATCTAAATCTTTTAACCTTCTGTGTGTGGTAGTCTAACAATATAAATTGTTTAGTGCATATTTCTTAAAGTAACGTAAAAGTTACCATGGTCCTCGTGTAGTTGACTGGTGAGTTTAATCTGAGGACCATCATGCCTTGGGTGAGATTTGAAAGGTGTTACCCTTTTTGGTAACCTCAGCCAGTGTGCAGGAATTGAAACAGCACTGGCATGACTCAGCATTGCAATCCTACTGGCCAGCCAACCTGAGCTAACCAGAGTCCCTACAAAGTTTACTTTGTGATTATTGAGCTTTGATTGTTAAAGTTGTGTTTTCTGTTTTCCATCTTTTTGTCCATTTTGAGTATATTATTAGCATTGCCTCAATATTGAATGCCATCGAGGATTTGCATTTTTGGATCAGTGGAACCTCGTCTGGGTTAGAGGTAACCTGTATAAGGAAGATGGGTTGCACCTGAATTGGAAATGGACCAAAATCCTGATGGGTAAATTAGATCGTACTACTCGGGGTGGGGGGGAGGCTTTAAATTGTGACAAAAGAGATAAGTCGGAGGCTGGTACATTTGAGGAAAGGAGCAAATCAAGTAATCAAGGTAGGCCGGAGAAGGCAAAGAACGAGGTAAGACTGCTAAACGAAACTGCGTTCATTTCATACAAGAGGCCTGATAGATAAGGCAGATAAACTTGCAGCATGGTTGGGACTGGGCTATCTTAGCTATTGTCAGGCATGGCTCAAGGAAAGATTGGACTGGCGGCTTAACGTATAGATGCAAGAGGAAGGATAGATGGGGTGACAAGTTGGCTGGGGTTTTTGGGGGGGGGGGTGTCGGTGGGGAGAGTGTAGTTTTTGGTTAGGGCTAACATTATGGCTGTACTTGGGCAGAATGTTCCTGAGAGTACATTTCGGTGAAATTATTTCGGTGGAGTTAAGAAGTAAAGGATGATCACCTTTTTATTGAGATTGTACTATAGGTCTCTCCTCCTCTGCTGCCACCGCCTCCCACCACCACCACCACCCCAAAGAAAAGCGGTTAGCAGGAAACTGAGAAGCAAATTTGGGAGGAAACCTCAGATATCTAAGAATAACAGGGTTCAATGCTAGGGAGTTTTAACTTTCCAAACATGGACTGGGACTGCTGTGGTGTACAGGGCTCAAACAGGGAAGAATTTTAAGTGTACAAGAAAACTTTCATATTTGGTATGTGCAACTGGAGAACGTGTAAAACTTAACCTACTCTTGGGGAAATAAGGCGGGGAAAGTGAGAGGTGTCAGTGGGGGGGCCACCTTGAGGCCAGTGATCATAATTCTATTAGTTTGAAAGTAGTTATGGGAAAGGGTGGAACTGATCAAAAAGTTCAAGTTCTAAATTAACAACACCAATTTTGATGGTATTAGGTAAGAACTTGCAGAAATTGGAAGAGACTATTCGCATGTACAGGGACAATTGGAAAATGGGCAGACTTCAGAAATGAGGTGGCGAACATTCAGAGGCAGGAGGCACATGTCATGTAAAGACAGCTGGGATTGAGTGAATTCCTCGGAGTAAAAAGACAGTAGCAACATGTTCAAGAGAAATCAGGAAGGTAAAAAGGTGACATGAGACAGCTTTGCCAAATAGGGTGAAGGAGAATCTGAAAAGATTCCACAGACACAAGTTGTGAAATCTAAGTTGAGGCCTAATGATAGTGCTGTGACAAAGGGGTTTAGTTACAAATAGTGCAATAGGGTGGCTCTGGCTAGCACTGCTGCTTCGCAGCACCAGGGACCTGGGTTCAATTTCACCCTTGGGTGACTGTGTGAAGTTTACATATTCTCCCTGTGCCTCTGTGGGTTTTCTCCAGGTGCTCTGTTTTACTCCCACAGTCCACAGATGTGTAGGTTAGGTAGATTGGCCATGCTAAATTGTCTCATGGGTGATTTAGCCATAGGAAATTCAGGGTTACATGCTGGGTCTGGGTGAGATACTCTTTAGAGGGTTGGTGTGGACTTGCTGGGACAAATGGCTTGTTTCCACACTGTAGGAATTATATCATTCTATGAAATGATTGAAGGTGTGGAATGAATAAGCAAAAAACGTCAGGCTAAAGGAAGGAAGAATTTGGCCGAATGTGAGAAACGCACAAGTTTTTATACATAGGGCCTACGCGTACGTTTCTTAAAATAAAATGTCATACTGTTTGGTAGAAAATCACAGGAAATGTACACCTCAGATGTGAATTCAGTAGCCAGATTAAACTACTAATTTGAAAGAAACAAAAAAATTCTGCTCAGTCAGAAGAAAAGCTGAATCGAGGCACGTTGATTTGTCTCTCAGCTTGCATTTCTGTTGCTTAAAACAAAGTTTAAGACAGTTGAAGCATGCAGTTTTTTGACCTAGATATTTTTTAAGAATTTATTACAAACAATAGAATATAAAATTATATTGCCCACCTTTTCAATTCAAATGTGAGAGGTGTGGTTCACATTTTGTCTTTGAGTCTTCGTGGGCTTAGTAATGGGAGGTCGAGAATCATGTGGAAACAGGATTTTGTTTTGAGGTTTTATAGCCTCCTAAATTGAGGAGACCGATTTGTTGTTTAGTACATTTAAGAAGGTAGGAAAAAATTGTTACATTGCAAGGGGCCACAGCAAGAGACAAGTACAGAAGTAAGTTGGGCAGTTAGTGCAAATGGGCTGGATGCACAGCAATATACGAAAATAGGCTGAAAGACTGACGTGTTCTTGTTGGGCTCTCATGCTATTCTGTCTTTGGCTTGCCAGTGTAATTTTCCAGCCCATGATATCTATAGTCTTCAGAACCCTAATGATTGATTGCGCTTCCCTAACCCTTTGGAATAGTAAATTGCAAAGATTCACCACCTTAAGGCTTTAAGTTCTTCCTTCTCTGCCTTAAACAGCCTGCCTTTTTCCTGCAGTTATTCCCCTAGATTCTCGAGTCATTGACCAAGGGAAACATCCTAACCTGTCATACATTTACCCGTATCAATTTTGTAAGTTTCAACAAGACTATCCATTCATTCTTCAAAACTTGGGGAGTACATATTAAGTTTTCTTAACTTGCCCTCCTCTTGCAGTTCCACTATCCCAGGGTTTAATCTGCTGAATTCCCTCTTTGGTGCATATATCCTTCCTTACATAAGGATACCAGAACTGTATAATGTGTCTGATTAGGTCTCCGTAGAAGAAGCAGCCCTTCACCTATTGAGTATGCCATTCAGTGCGATTGTGGCTGACAATACTCAGCTCTACTTTGCTATGTTTTCTTCATAACATTTGATTTCCTTATTGATTTAAAAGTCTGTCTCTGCTTTGAATACATGCCATCTAGTCCTAGACTTTCCTACAGGAGAAACAACCTATGTGCATCTACCCTGTGAAATTCTCTAAGAATGAGTGTCACAATAAGGTTACTTCTTGTTCTACTAAATTCTGAGTGGACAACCCCAACCTCCTTGACCTCACTAGGAAGCAGCTTTGTGAACATTCTCTGAGTTGCCTCGAACGCTAGAATATCTTCCCTTCAATAAGAGGGCCAAAAGTGTTTCCAATATTCGGTTTGTGGTCTGACTAGTGTCTTGATGAGTTTTAGCAACACTTTTTTTTGCTTAGACAATTCTCTTGGAAGTAGATGCCACCATTTCATTTGCCTTCCCTATTACCTGCTGAGCTTGGATGCCAGCTTTTTGATATTCGTGGATGAGAGCTCCCAAATCCCTTTTGTTCCATCGCTTTTGCAGACTTTCTCCATTTAAATAATATTTGCATTTTCTATTCTTGCCAAAGTGCATAATCTCACATTAAATTCCATTTGCCACAGTTTTGCCCAGTCATTTAATCATTTTCTATCCTCTAATCCTTATCCAGGCTGTCTCGAAGCTAGCTTGCTTTCTCCCAGCTTATGTTCGCACCTACTCTGGTGTCATCAGCAAATTTGGAAACGTTGATTCTTTGTCCCATGTTCAGATCAGTGGTATTGATTGTGTGGACATAGCAATAATCCTTGCAATATGTCACTAGTAACAGCCCTTCCATCCTGAGCATGATCTGTTTATTCCTGCTCTCTGCTTTGCTTTGGTTTGTTCACCAGTTTTGTGCCCAATATGGTATTCCTCCTAATCCCATTTGTTCTGATTCTATATACTAATCTGTTTCAGACCTTGTGAAAATCCACATATGTCGCGTCCACTGGCTGGTTGTCTGTGTAACAAGTAGTATCCTTGTGGTGGGTGGGTGGGAACACTCAACTTTGAAAGTTGATCTTATTATTGTCACAATAGTTAAAGATAGACAATAGACAATAAAGTACAATGAAAAGCCTTGTTTTACATGCAGTACATGTGGATCAAACTGACAAGAGATTGTAGGCTGATTGAACAGAGCTAGGAATCAAGTTACAGCTGCAAAGAATGTGATCTCAGGTAGAACATGGAACAGTACAGCACAGAACAGGCCCTTTATCCCACGATGTTGTGCCGTAGTAGTGATAGTTTGATTTGGTGTTATTTTTTGGTTGTCTTGGGGAGTGATAACAGCTGCAGAGAGTGCATGGGAATTCACCACAAGGAAACAGATTGCAGCTGTGTCATCCTGAGAGAGAAGCATTAGGTTAGAGATGGTAGAGAATGTTCACTGGAGCTTAGTGTTTTATTAGGATATTGCTGCAATAGAAGTAATATTGTGTGTTTGAATCCTTTTATTTGAACTTGATCACGGGTGCCATATATATTGCACATTTCCAATTGACTCGTGGGCATTCAAGGGCCAATCGCATTACAGGACTAGAATGTGAAAGTGAAGCAGACGTGGTGCCAAAGGGCTGTTGTCTCTTTAGAGACAGGTGATTGGTTGTTGCTTTATGTGAGATTCAGTATGCTTCAGCCAAGGGGCAAGGTCAGGACCTTCATGGTGACCTCAGCTGACACAAGATTTGAGTCTATGCTATTAGCATCGTTTTACGTTGCAAACTGGCCATCCAATCAGTTGAGCTGACACCCTTCACAAGTAGGCCTGACAAGGCAAGGATGGCAGATTTCCTGTCCTAAAGGTTATTGAACCAGATGGGTGTTTTGTAGCAACTGACATGGCAACCATTAGGCTAGATGAAATTTATGAAATTTTAAGTTTTTTGCCATCTGATATGGTGGGGTTGAAACCCATGTCCCAAAGCATTAACCTGGGTTTCTGGATTACTAGCCCATGAACATTGACCATCTGTCACCACCTTCTGCTTTGTGGTTTGTTCTGAAGTCTTTTAAGCCTTCTCCTCTGGTATTACTGTTTAATTAACATTTGGTTCTTTGTTAGGCCGTTAAATCTTGAGCATGCGCACACACAATTGCTCCTTTTCGAGTTAACCACAGTTGAGCTCGTGATTGGCCAGCCTCATAAAGTTTAATGATCCACTTGGAGTATTTGACCATTGCCTGCAGTCTTAAACTGAAATGTCTTCACATCTTATCTGATTCATTAGTTAAGATTGTGAAGAGTAATGGTGCCAACTCCCAACTTGTAACGGATGATACTTGTGAACAGTATCCAAATAAATCTATATCCATGTATAACTACTTTTCAACCAGTGTCTGCTTCTCATCCAACTGATCCAGAATATAAATGCAAGAAAGTTACCATAATCTTGTATAAAACACTGATTTGGCCTTAACTGAAGTTTTGGGTCCTGTTTTGGGCACCACACATTAGCGAGGCTGTGAAGACTTTAGAGTTGATTATAGAAAAGTTTCTTGAATTGTTCCAGGAATAAAGGACATAAGTTACATGGATTCAAGCGGTCTACTTTTGTAAATTGAAAAGAAATAGTAGCAAGGTGAATAGGCAGAAGTATCATCTTCATAAGAGGATTGAGCAGTGTACACGGAGAGAAACTATTCCTGTTCGTGAATGGATTGAGAGGAGGATATGGAAGTTTTTGTTTTAAGATAATTATGAAAGAAGTTATGGTTACATGATGAAGCAATTGGATGTTTCTCTCAAGAGGAACAATGTGCTCCACTAGAGGGAAGGTTAGGTGTGTGGCACCAGGTAAATTGCTTTTGCCATGAACCAGCATGGACACCTGAAGACCAAGTGGCAGCCTCTTATATTGTAACCATTCTTGAGTTTTCTAATATCACATCTCATGCTGGAGGGTTAATTCTGTAGAGAAAAGAGTAAAATGGAAGTAAGAAAGATCTTTGTATCGAATGGTTTAGATATACAAAAGGTTAAGTTTTTAATGCATGATTGATTGTTCACTATTTTTATAGAATGTAATTGTTATCAGAGAAACTGTATGCACCCTCCACACCCCTATGGTCAATGTTATTGGAACATTTTCATTATGAGCCATATTGACTCTTTATATTCTTTCTATTGCTTATGTCATGTGTTTGTATTTCCCAAGGGCTGTGGCAGCATATCTGCGAGCATTAAGTCTAAGTCCTAATCATGCAGTTGTTCATGGAAACCTGGCTTGTGTTTATTACGAACAAGGATTAATTGATCTGGCTATAGACACGTACAGAAGAGCCATTGAACTGCAGCCACACTTCCCAGATGCCTACTGCAACCTGGCTAATGCACTGAAGGAGAAAGGAAATGTAAGAATTTGAAACTGATAATGTTGCGGGCTGTGTATTGTATGCAAACAAATTTAACAACTCTACATCTGTCATTTAAGAGGTGGACAGTATCCTTTTTGGCCAAGAATGACTCCTGTCACTTTTGTGTAGAAAGATGTGAATGAGGCTGGGGAGAAACAAAATAGAATGAAGAGTGAGAAAAGAGGCCTGTTATATTGGTTTAGAAAAGTAAATTTTATGACGGTCGAGGGATGAATGACCACATAGAGAAGCATTGGGAAATAATTGCTTCAGTCCATAAACCAGTTTCTATTTCATATGCTGGAAAGTGTTGTCTTGTGTTAGTAGAAGTTAGTTGCTGATTGGTGCATCCTTTCCCTGGTAGGTTGCTGAAGCGGAGGAATGTTACAATACGGCACTACGACTCTGTCCCACGCATGCCGACTCTCTCAATAACTTGGCTAATATCAAAAGGGAGCAAGGAAACATTGAAGAGGCTGTACGACTGTACCGGAAAGCTCTTGAGGTGAGATGGTGGGGGAAGAACCTTGGTAATTGCTGGATGAGTAGCTGAATAACAACTGTATTTCTGATTTTGCTTTTCCCACTCAGTTTTAATTCACTTGCCATGAAATTTGGAAACCCTAATGGTGTAAGAGATTACTACTACTAACTTCAGAATTTTGATTACTTATTGTAAGTTAACGTAAAATTGACTGCCTATCAAAAAAACATGAAAATTGGTAGCTGGGAACATGGTGTACTGCTCAAAAAGTTGCCAGCATGACACAGGTTTAAAGAAATCTAATAAAGGCTGTGCTAACGTAACCTAAAGGTTTAGATAATGACTGTAATTTTGTAATTATGGAGATGAACCTTTGTTATGGTATATCAGTGTAGGAAATGTTTATCTGTGAAGTCAGTGTGTGAATGAGCATTTGACAGCTAGTATTATCATAACTGAACTTGACTGCCATCATTTAAAATACATTCATGAGCCCTTCTCAGCTGGAATAACTTGCTTTGCGTTGGAGAAGTGGGACCCATTTTGACAATACATGTAGGGTTCTGCTTGAGAATTGAAATCCACAGAAACTGGATTACACTCCTGGAACTTTCCTTGTGTGATGTGACCGACCACATGCCATCTATTGATTGGTTGAGGAAAATGCTTTTCCCATGGAATCTCTCAAGGGATCTCTCAGTTTTTCCTTTATGGATTATAAACTGGAATGGAAGTTAGACACTTGCTAATTGCATGTGTTTGTAATTCATAGAATGTTGACCAGTATTAGAATGAAATAATCATGAGGCTTTTTTTGGTGTTGTAGGTGTTTCCAGAATTTGCAGCTGCCCATTCAAACTTGGCCAGTGTGTTGCAGCAGCAGGGAAAATTGCAGGACGCATTAATGCATTATAAGGAGGCTATTCGGTAACTGCCAACTTGCATGCTATATGTAGCAATTTATTCAACATTTCTCCTGTTCCTGTTCAAGTGATATGGTAGATATTGAGAATTTGACTTTTGTGGTTTGTCATTGATTCTTCATTTTTATAAATGGTGTAATCTTGTGTTGCAGAGAGTTACAATGCATTGCAGAGCATTTATCCAAAATGTGTAGTATATGGTAATATAAGAAAAAGGATAGAGGTGCGAAGCAGTACAGTGATACACAGAACAGTTCTCTGTAATATAAATTACCTGAGCAGGCAGAAGTTGTCTTAACTTTTTGAGTGTGTAAGTCATTAGGATGTCTGTTTTTAGAATTGAATCTGAAAATAGCTTTTATTTAACATCTTTTTTTTATCATGATGAAATGTTTCAGGATATCTTGCGGGGGCATAATTAAGTGAAGTACGACAACAAGCCATAACATGACTTATTAAATTAGATGACCAAAAGCTTGGCCACAGAGGTAGGCCTTAAAAGAAGCCATTGAACTACAGGTGAACAAGTCTAAGGAAAGAATTCTAGAACCTGGGGACATGGCAACTGATGGAATGAGCAGTTATAATGGGAATGCTCTCGAAGGGAATAAAAATATTAAGTGGAATTGGAAAAGGCTAGACTGAAGGAGGAACAAGACCATGGAGGGATTTGAAAACACGTGAGAATTTTTTAACATTTGAACATTTTCACAGCCAGCCATTATAGGTAGTAAACTCAAAGGTGATAGGGATGGAAATTGCTGCAAGTTAGACATGGGCAACTGTAGTTTGAGTGACCTTTTTAAGATTAGGAAGTAGAGTGTGAAGAGCAGTGAAGAGTTCGCTGGAGCACCAATATAGAGAGAACAGGAACAGCATGTTGGTTCACCAGCAAGTGAACTGAGACAGAGGCCCTTTGAGGCGATGTTAGGGACATGGGGTTGGGGGGTGGGTGGGAGCTGGGGAGCTGGAATCCTTGTGAAGGCATCAATAACATTTGAAAGATCATTTCTGAATTAAATACATCAAAGTTGTGATCAAACTATTAGTGACTGGAGTTTGGAGTGGGGACCTAAAAACAATAGTGTCTTCCCTATTTTTAAGAGAATCTTACTCCGGTTTGTGCCAGCAACTTGAATATAAATCTGATGACTGCAATTCATTACTCAGTGAAGAATTTTTCATCTCTGAATTTTGGTTTCTCACTGTTTTGCTTTGGGTAATGTGAAATATCTTTCAGCCAGGAATTAACTATGGAAATGAATTTGGTTTTTTAAAAAAAAGCTTTTTTTTTCAGAAAAATACGTATTTCATCTCCAACTTCCAGCAGTATGAATGCTAACACTGTTGCGCTGGTTTATTCACCAGTATGACCAAGATGCTTTCCTTTATTCATTCATGGAATGTGGGTGGTGCTGGCTAGGCTAGCATTTATTGCCCGGAGGGAAGTTAAATGGCAACTCTGTTGCTTTGGGCCTGGAGTCCAGGTAAGGATGACAGGTTCCTTCCTTTAAAGGGCATCACTGAGCCAGCAACAGTTTGATGGTCCTCGTCAGGCTGTTAACTCCTAGATTTTTACTGAATTGAAATTCCACCATCTGCTGTGGTGCAATTTGAACCCAGTTCTAGGCAGTATCTGGGATCACCAGGCTAGTGATTAATACCATTACACTGCCATCATTTTTTTTCTGTGTAGAAGCAGCTTTCTCAGGAAGTCAAGTATTTGACACATTTCCAGTTTATGTTGAAAGTACATGTCACAGAAGTTATAGTTTTGTCTTTCTTTTAATTTTGTCTTATTTTGGGTTTCCCAGTGTCATTTTCCATAGTTGCTTTGGGCTGATTTGTAGGATGATGACTGACATTTTATTGATTTACAGATGTTATTTTTATTTTGACAGAATCAGTCCAACCTTTGCTGATGCCTACTCAAACATGGGAAACACACTCAAAGAAATGCAAGATGTGCAGGGTGCCTTGCAGTGCTATACAAGAGCAATTCAGATCAATCCTGCTTTTGCTGATGCTCACAGCAACTTAGCATCGATCCATAAGGTAAGACTTCATAATGTCTGGTCATTTATAGTGATCTAATCTGCACATTAGGAAGTAATTTGTACCATTTAGAAGCAAATCTTGTGAATTTTTAAGTGTGCAGGTAATGACAAGTATTTAAGTAGACATAGTTGCCTATAGCTGGTTTGATTATTTGAAGGTGGACGTTGTAATGTTCTCCTACCATTAAAACAAGTCTTATTTCTCTCTCTGTAGGATTCGGGAAATATTCCAGAAGCCATTGCTTCCTACAGAACTGCCCTGAAGCTAAAGCCTGACTTTCCAGATGCTTACTGCAATCTGGCACACTGTTTGCAGGTACCAAGATACCTCATGAATTGGGTGCACTTAGTCCACTGGAACACAGCTTTGGTCTTTCACCCAGCACTGATTTTAAGGATATTTAGAATTCCACACACATGAATGGTATAAACATTGCTAACAGTGAACAGCATGTCTTTCACTTATGTTTGCCCTTGGAATTAACTTAACGTTCCAAATTATAACTTGTAAGGCTGAATGGTACTTTCAGTTATCTCTCACTGTGCATAATAACAGCATTTACAGCGCAGAGGCAGACCATTTGGGCTAACAGGGGTCAAATGGAAAATATCCCCACAGTATCCCTACAGTGTTGAAACAGGCCCTTCGGTCCAACAAGTCCACACACCGACCCTCAGAACATCTCACCCAGACTTATCCCCAATAACCCCCTAATCTACACATCTCTGAACACTACAGGCAATTTTCCATGACCGATCCACCTCTGGTCCAAAGATGTGCAGGCTAGGTGGATCGGTCATGGAAAATTGCCTGTGGTGTTCAGAGATGTGTAGATTAGGGGGTTATTGGGGATAAGTCTGGGTGAGATGTTCTGAGGGTCGGTGTGTGGACTTGTTGGACCGAAGGGCCTGTTTCAACACTAGGGATACTGTGGTGATATTTTCCGTTTGACCCCTGTTGTCTAGTTCTAGACAACTCTGACTAGAATGTTAGGAATGTATTTGCCTAGGTGTCCCAATATACAGAAGCAGCCAAATCACAAGAAGACAGCTGGCATCAAAGCAAACCAGTTCCACTTTTATTTGGAAAGAAGTTACAATAATCTTTAACACTAAACGTACTCTGTCTAATCCTATTCATCCCTTTAAGCTTGCAATAATTTCCGCACTATGTTGCATTTGCCCTAACTGGCCCCTTGCCCTCCATCTGTGTTTTTAAGGTGTTATCATTGTTGAGCCTAAGTCAACATTTTTTTTCTACTCAGCCCCAAAACAGTGGCAGTTTGTTTGTTTGCCATTTTCCAAAACCCCACATGACGTTTTGTGGCTCTTCATTAGATTGAGAGCTCTTATTAACTATTTGTAAAAGAGTTGTCAACTATAATCCCAGTTACTTTTTCAAAATTTAAACTAAGCCAGCAAATAGACTTGAGATGTTGTGTCACTGAGCAAAGGACTAGCAATTGTGGAAAAGACATTATTGTACAAGCTGTTAAGTTTTGCCTCTCCCTACCACATCAATATGATAAATTCTGTGAAGGGAGGTCTTATGACAACAATCCTGGCTGATGTTATGCAGAGTTGAAAAAACACCTGGTTTTCTTCCAACCTCTCACTCACTCCCTTTTGAATCAACACATGAGTTACATTAGTTTCATTATTACTTTGGCACATACATAAAATGGCCTTGCAGTCATAATTTTGTGCAGGATAAAACTTTATTTCTGATAATAAGGCAAAGGAACATTTTGGTAACTGCTAAATTAATCGAGACAGCTTTATTGCAGAAGTGGTGAGAATAAACTTCTTTGTATGTATGGATTCGTTCTCAGAATTACTAAGTGAAATGATAGAATGTAATGAAATTTAAAAGCAGAGTTGTATGTGAACAAATTTGGTTTAAATTCAGCATTTTTTGCCTCTAGATTGTGTGTGACTGGACAGATTATGATGAGCGAATGAAAAAATTGGTCAGTATAGTAGCTGACCAACTGGAGAAAAATCGGCTGCCATCTGTGCATCCACATCACAGTATGCTGTATCCACTATCCCATACCTTTCGCAAAGCCATTGCAGAACGTCATGGAAATCTGTGTCTTGACAAGGTAGAGTAAAATTATATACTATTGTATGTTATGACTCACTTCCTATCTCGTATGTTGTAGATGTTTCTTATTTGTCCAGAAATACAATTTACTTGATCTTTGCTTGTCCTTCCAGTGGGAGGCCATGCTAAGAACTGGGAGAGATGAGTTAACTCCTGCTTAATGCAGTCTACTATATAATTTTGTGTACTTTTTTTAAATAACAGCTATGCTTAAAGCAGTTCGGATCACTAAATTAGATGGTGATTTTTGTAGCTCAAAATTCAACTAATAGGATAAAATATTTGCTCTCAATCTTAAATACACTGGTAGTAATCTTGTAAGAATTCTCGTATTCTGGGAAAGTGATGGAGGATGGGAAAACTGCCCATGTAATTCCCTTACTTAAAAAGGGAAGGAGGAAAAATTTGTGAAGGCCAATTATCTTAACATCTGCTTTTGGAATGTGTTGAAATGCGGTATAAGGGATGTAATACCAAGCATTTAGAAACATGCGATATGATCAAGCAAAGTCGGCATGACTTCTCAAAGAGGATTTCAGACCTGATCAACATATTAGAATGCTTTTAAACTAACAAACAGGATAGGGGAAACAGCGTATGTATTATATCTGGATTTTCAGAAGGCTTTAGAACATCTTACACTATTTAAGATAAGAGCCCATAGTGTCAGAAATGGTATTTTAGTTTAGAGAGACGACTAGCCAACTAATGGAAGAATTGGGCAAAGGGAAGCAATTTCAGGATAACATTTTGTAACTAGTGGAGTGTTCCGGGACATTGCTGAGGCCATAGTTACTAACAACAAATGTTAATGACTTGGATGAAAAGAATGAATGTACAATAGCCAAGTTTGCGAATGACAAAGAGGCAGGACAACAAGTGAGGAGGATGATAACCACAAGCATGTGGGTTAACAACTTAGTAGATGGAATATAATGTGGAAAAAATGTGATGTCACGCACTTTGCCAGGAAGGAGAGAATAACTGAATATTATTTTAAAAACAGAAAGATTGCAGAAATCTATAGCACCAATGGATTTGAGAGTCCTTTTACATGAATCACAAAATGCAAACATCCAAGTTCAGCAGGTAATAAGAATGGTAAATGGAATGTTGGCCCTTAGTTCAAAAGGAATGAAATGTTAAAATAGGGAAGTCATAGCAAAACTAGACAAGGCGCTAGTCAGACCATAGCTGCAACAGTTTTGTGCCTGAATCTAAGGAAATATAAATTGGCATTATTGTTGTCCAAAGTAGGTTGACTGCATTGATCAGAGTTATGGACGGACTGCCTTATGAAGAGAAGTTGAGTAGATTGTGCCTTTACTTGGAGTTCAGAAGAAAGCTGACCTTGTTGAAATGTACAGGCTTCTTCGTGGACTGTACAAAGTAGGCGAGGAGAGGTTGATCACTCCTGTGGGATAGTCTAACACACAAGACAGCATAATCTTTGAATAAGAAGTCACATACTCGAGACCCAGTTGAGGAATTTCCTCAGAGTAGTAATCCTGTGGAATTCTTTACCACGAGGGCTGTACAGAATAATCAAGGCTGATATAGACAGATTTTTAACTGATAAGGGAATTGATTACGGAGAAAGGGTTGGAAAGTGGAGTTGAGGGCTATCAGATCAGCCACAATTTCATTGAATAATGGAGCAGATTCATTGAGCTGTTTGGCTTGCTGCTGCTCCTACATCTCGAGTTAAAATTGGCCAGAGAGCTTGAACCACATTGCTTTACTGTGCTAAATTCATTCCAGTTCATAAGTTGCATTTATTGTTTAAGTGGAAGCTTTCTAAGAAAGTTAAGCTCTTAACACTAGGCAGAAGGATGTAGTTTTGACAACAATATGAAGATTTTAAATTAAGATCTGATTGGTGTATGTGTATATTTGCAGCGTCAACAGTGATGCTTTTCATGTGAGACTGGATTGGTTTATTGTTTTCATAAACTTTTTAACTTTTTCTACAAAAGAGTAAAAGCTGGGAACAGAAGTAGGCCATCCAACCCCTTGAGTCTGTTCAATCATTTTAATAAGATCACGGCCGATCCTTAATCTCCACTCCATTTTATCCCTCAATTCCCTGAAAATCCAAAAATCTATTGATCTCAGCCTTGAAAGCACCAAACAGATGAGTATCTGCTGCAATATTTTGAGTGGAGAACTCAAAGATTCATAGCTTTTGGCTGAAATAAGTTCAATCTGGAATGCCTTGCACCTTATCCCATAGCTGTCCTTACTATCCAGTCAAGAGAAGCAGTTTCTTAGAATCCATTTTGAGTCTGCTGAGAAACTTCTTGCCTCCATAACATTATCTCTCGTTCTTTTACACATCATATTACAATCCTTCCCTTTCTGCCTGGTGTGCTCATTGGTCGACATCACAGAATCAGTTTAAGGAACAAAAGCAAAGTACTGTGCGTGCGTGAGTTCTGAAATCAAACACACATTGGTGGAAAAACTCAGGCCTGACCAGCATTTGTGGAGAAAAGGTTTGCGTTTTAGAACATAGAACAGCACAACACAGTACAGGCCCTTCGGCCCATGATATTGTCCCAAACTTTTACCCTAAACTTAAGGTCTATCTCATCACCACCACTACCTTAGACTGGCATATGGATGATAGTATGATAGCTGCTTAAATGCCCCTAATGAAGCTGACTCCACTATCCTCTTTGGCAATGCATTCCACGCCCCGACCACTCGCTGAGTAAAGAACCTACCTCTGACGTCTCCCCTATATCTACCTCTACTATCTTTAAAACTATGCAACCCTCATAATAGCTACCTCCACCCTAGGAAAAAGTTTCTGGTTGTCCACTGTATATATACATCTGAACAGTTTGAACACCTCCATCAAATCACCTGTCATCCTTCGTCATTCTAAAGAGAAAAGTCTCCTCTCTCTCAACCTTTCCTTTGTAAGACCTTCCCTCCATTCCAGGCATTCTGGTAAATCTCCTCTTCACCTTTTCCAACACTCTCACATCTTTCCTGTAATGAGGCGGCCAGAACTGGACACAGTACTCCAGATTTTAAGTTTAGTATGACATCCTTCAATGTACCCCCTCCCAGGACAAGTACACCATTTGAGTATAGTGACTAAAATGGCATGTATCTTACTCTAGATATGATCTTGAAAATACCCTATTCTATTGCTCAAGACTTCCTTACTCTTGGATTGCAGCCTGCTAATAACAGGTGCCAACATTCCATGTGCCTGTCTATATATACTGTACCAACATGGTACATTTTTCTTCCATTTGCCAGAATACCTGATTAGCCAAAATCAAACAGACAGTTTGTGAAGGTTGCACTCATGTATTCATTACAGATTTTTTAAATTAAAACTTGTAAATGATTTCTTTATCATCACATCAATCATTTTGTAAAAGCAAATTTGGGTATTTTTGATTAGTTGGTTAGAATGAAAAGCTATCTACAGGAACTGATAGCTAACTAGGCTAGAGCATACTGACTAGATGTCCAGTTTGCAATGCAGTGTGATGCCAACAGCATGGATTCAATTCCCAACTGAAGTAGCATACTTCTGAACCTCTCCCCTTGCTTGAGGTGTGGTTACCCTCTGGTTAAACCACCATCAGTCGCTTATTTGTAGTCAACAATCAGCCTTATGGTCTAGTAGCAGTATGGCAACTTTGTTTTGTATCCACTGGAGTTTAAATGAATGAGATGATTGATTGAAACATTGAAGTTCCTGTGGGGTCTTGAAATGTCGCATACGGAAAGAATGTCTTTGAGAGAGTCTAGCACTAGGAGTTGCTGTTGCAAAACATTTCTGGTTTTAAGACATGAGATTTTCTCTCAGTTGGGGAATGTTTGGAACTCCCCCTCGTAGCAGTAAAATCAAAGTCTTTGAATGTTTTTTAACTCTTATATATAGATCACCTCAGCGTGAACGTGAACATTTATTGGAAATAGATGTGTATGTGGAGTCGTCAAATTACCTGTAATCCTGTTGAATAGTGGAGCAACCTTGAGGGGTCAAATGGCCTCTGGCTGCTGCTAATTTGCATGGGCCTATGTAGATAAATTAACAGTAATTGACAGACTTCTGGGAAGAGTTGCATTTAGAATTATGCTCTGGTAAGATTTGAGAGATGCTAATTATGTTCACCATCCACTCCTGCACCCATTGCAATAAGTTAACTTTCTGATAACTGCCATGTTTTTAATTTGCAGATTAATGTGCTTCACAAGCCACCATATGAACATCCAAAAGACTTGAAAGCTAGTAATGGACGTCTGAAGATTGGTTTTGTGAGTTCAGATTTTGGGAACCATCCCACCTCTCATCTAATGCAATCAATCCCTGGGATGCACAACTCAGAAAAGTTTGAGGTATGTCCAGGTAGTAAAGATTTTCTCAAATTGTGAAATTGGAACTTTTTCACGTAGGTACTGTGTAGTCTGAGTGACAGACTTTTTTGTCGTGAATTGTGAAACTGTTCAGCCATGAATAGTTAATCAAATTTGTATGGGATTGAATTGTCAAGTGCAACAGGGTCATGTATTATTTAATTAATCATCCATCAGGGGAGCAAATAGATGCATGGAGCACGGAAACAAACCCTTCAGTCCAAGCTGGATGTAATTCCAAACTAAACTAGTCCACCTACCTGCTTCTGCCCTGTATCCCTCCCAATTTTTCATATTCCTGTATCTATCCAAATGTCTTTTAAATGTTGTAATTATACCTGCATCCACTTTCTCAAAATTCACTCCACACATGAGCCACCCTCTGGTGTTTTTAAAAGGAAAAAAACTGTCTCTTTTTTTTAAAATCTCTTTCCTCTCTCCGTAAAAATGTGCCCCTTAGTCTTGAAATCCCCCATTCTAGGGAAAAGACAACTATCATTAACTCTTATCAATACTTCTTATTTTATAAACTTCTATCAGGTCACTTCTCAACCTCCTATGCTCCAGTGGGAAAAAGCCTCAGCCGATCTAGCCTTTCCTTATAATTCAAACCTTCCATACTTGACAGCATCCTGGTAAATCTGATCTGAACACCCTCCAATTTAATAGTATCCTTCTTATAACTGGGTGTCCAGAATGGGACACGGTATTCCAGAAGAGGCCTCACTAATGTCCTGTACAACCTCAGCATGACTTCAGAACTCCTGTACTCCAAAGGACTGAGCATTGAAGGCAGGTGTGCCAAATGCCTTTTTAACCACCCTGTCTGTATGTAATGCAAACTTCAAAGAATCATGTACCTGCATCTGTAGATCCCTCAGTTCTACAACATCTACCCAAGGCCCAACTATTAATTGTATAAACCTTACCCTTGTTTGTTTTTACCAAAATGCAATGCCTCTCACTGATCCAGATCAAACTTAGTCTGCCATTTTTCAGCCTGTTTACCCATTTGATCAAGAGCCCTTTGTAAACTTGGAAAACCTTCTTTACTGCCTACTATGGCTGTGTTCGTCAAGGTAGCTTAATATCAAGAATTGTTTGGACATGTTTGCAAAATACAATCTAAAAGTATAGTAACACAGTTCACGATTATGAGGAAATTAGTGAATGAAAGGAAAATTTTGTGTGCTGTACTGCCCTTTTATGTTTTAGGGGTGTGTGATCTTTTTGTGTGCCACCAGTGCTGCATGAGACACCAGTTACCTGAAACCATTCATGTTGAAGAAAAGTATGAGAGAAGGACAGTCTGTGATTTTTTTTTTTAAATCTTCTGAACATTTCTGTTCCCCACTAATTTTGTGGAAAGTAAACAGCAGAGGATGGACATTTCTTGATATGATAAATGTCAGAAGGCATTGCCTATGCTATGTAAATTTGTCTCCTGGAATGTAAGAACAGGAATATACCTTTTTGGGCTTGGTTTTTTTTAAAAATGAAAGTGGACTTACCTGACTTTTTCCCCATAAACACATTTTTACCTGACATTAAAATGAACAATTGTCAACCACAGCTTGCAGAAGAGGGTTACGAATTTAGACACCTTCCTATGTAGAAATTCTCTACTTACAGTGAGCGTCCAGCTATAACGTTCAGATAATCTGGTCTTTAATTAGACTGGTAGCCAGTGTTAGGGGAGAGTCCAGTTCTGGAGAATTCACTTAGTTTGTATGATTTCTCCTTGGACTCTATATAAAGTTAATACCCATTGTAGAGATTATTCTGTTAAGCTGAGAGTGCCTGCTAAGATCATATAACATTCTTAAATGTATGTTGCCTAGAACCATTTGGCCTAACCATGGTTTTGCACAAAGGTAACATGACAGCCGTCCCTCCAAGATAAGGAGCAATCGTTCAATTTATCTTTCTGACCATTTTCAGTAACTGTTAGCTGATTCTAATGACCAATGTTCTCCTCTAAACCCTGCCTTTCTAGCTTTTTATCATTTATCCTGTTTTTAATCCATTTTTTTTTGAGTCCAGAGTACATTACTTCTCATTCACCTCAATGAATATAAAAATTTATTTGATGATTTTTTTGGCTAAAGTTATTTGTATTTTACTGTTCTATCTGTACTGTTTAAAGTACTTTGTGTAATCAGCAATTTTGGATATGTGGCTTTCTATCCCATCATTCCAGTCTTAAACTGGGCCTATACAGAACGTAGGTGAATTAGTAAATTAGCACAGCAATTTTGTTTTTCCTCTGGTGGATATGATTGGAAAGCCCACATGTTCTGTTTACAGGCATTTAGTAGACAGAAGGAATGAAATGTGACCTTTAAAGACACTATGAAAACAATGATATTGGGTCTGCCAGACTGAGACCCAGGCTCCATTAAGTTTATCAAGTGGTGAGCAGCTGATGGCCTGTTGGGGATTAAATTTTAAGCCTGCTATATTTTTGGGTAACTCCTAAGATAGAGTGGAAGAAAGTGAATGAGAACAGGATGCTGGCTGGGATTAGTTCAGTCATCCTGCAGAACCCGTAGGAGCACTCCTCCTAGGATTCACAGAAGAAATTTTAAAAACTCCCAATGATTTCTTGATCCTCCCATATTGTGCCAGTTTTAGCTGACAAGTGGAAGCATGCCAATTTCTGCCCTAAAATAGAAATAGCAAATCCTGGAGACCTGAAACAAACCAAGAAAAAATCAAATTGCTGGAGAAACTCAGCAGATCTGGCAGCATCTGTGGTGAGCAGTTAATGTTTGGAGCCCAGCAACTGTTTTTCAGAACTCTGCCAGACCTGCTGAAAGTCTCCAGCATTCTGTTTTTGTTTGTTCCAGTTTCAACCCTGATGTATCTTAATAACTTCCTGAATATGCAGTTTTAGCATCTCATCAGATCTGCACCAAAATTAGTTTGAACTTTTGACACTTCAGTAGAATTAGTACTAAATATGAGATACATTCTCGACTCTTGTGGAATTTCAGTATCTGTAAATTCATTTTTCTGTTTCTCTTGATAGGTTTTTTGTTATGCATTGAGCTCTGATGATGGCACTAATTTTCGTGTGAAAGTGGTCGCTGAAGCAAATCATTTTGTGGACCTATCCCAGGTAAGAACTAGTGAAATGTAGAGTTCACGCACTCAGAAAGCTGATCAGAAATTTTAAACACCAATTAATCTTATCTTAGTTTTGCTTCTTGTATAGATTTTAATTTGCGATTGTAATCCAGTGTTTATCTTTGAGCGCAAGGACAGATGAGTTCAGGCTAAATTTGAAGTGATTAAGTTAGTGGTGTGATCGTCTCCTGAAACCGTATCCTGGTTACTCTTCCCTGACGAATGTCATTGATCTGGCTTGAACAGGCACCAGAAGAAATACTTGGCAATCATCAACTTGTTTTCCTACTGTCTCTCACTTCTGCTCTGACAGAGTGAATAGTTTGAAAGAGCTCTCTACCATAGGAAATAGGAACAACTGTAGACTGTGTGTGTGGTCCTTAATCCACCATTTAATATTATCACGACTGGTGATCCAACTCCAAATCCAGTTCCCACTTTTTCCCCATACCCTTTGATCACTTTAACTCAAACTATATCTCCTTGAAAGGTTTCAAGTTTCAAAAAAGAATTCCACAGGCTCACCACTATGGGTAAAGAGATTTCTCCCCATCTCAGTCCTAAATGGCATTCCCCCGTCCTTAAATTGTGACTCCTGGTTCTGGACTTCCTGGTTACCAGGAGCATCCTTCCTTAATTTATGCTGTCTAGACTTGTTATACTTTATATAGATTTTTAATGAAATCCTCCCTCATTGTTCTAATTTCCAGTGAATAAAGTCCTAATCGATCCAGCCTCTGTTCAAAGTCATTCCTACCATCCCAGAATCAATCTGGCAAATCTTTTGTTTTTACCTCCTTCTATTGCTAAAATATCCTCCATCAGAGAAAGACAAAAACTGTGATAATACTTTAGGTCTGGTATTAAGGTGCTGTACTGTTGCAGCAAGACATCTATTGCTCCATGCTTGAATCCTTTCACTGTGTAGGCCAACATATGATATGTCTTTTTTTAGCAGCTGCTGCACCCGCATAGTTATTGTCAAAGATGGGTGTACTAGGAAACCCAGGTCTTGTGGATGACTTTACGTGCACATTTTACTTCACCTGGAATGCATTTGTCCACTCATTCAACTTGTACAAATTTACGCTGAAACGTCTATCACCCTCAGTTCAGCTTCCCACCCAGCTTTTGTTTCATCTGCAAACTTAGAGATTTTACATATTAGTTCCCTCATCTAAATCATTAAAATGTAGTCATGATATGGAGGTTCCAGTGTTGGACTGGGGGAACAAAGTCAGAAGTCACATGACAATAGGTTATAGTCCAACAGGTTTATTTGAAATCACAAGTTTTCGGAATGCTGCTCCTTTTGTCAGGTGAAGTTATGTGACTTATGAATTAATATCAGTGTTTGGACCCCAGCTATTCACCATACCAGCAGTGACCCACTAGTCACTGCCTGCCACTTTAAAAAGCGTTTTATTTTCTTGGAGTTTCTTGTCTGCCAATCATTTTTGATCGATGTCCATACATAATTCCTAATCACATGCTTTAATTTTACATGCTAATGTATCTTGTATGGGACTTTTTTTTATTGAAAACCTTTTTTTAAGTCCTAGTAAATCACATTCACTAGCTTCCCATTATCAGCTGTCCAGGATGTGTCCTTGAAAATATACAGTGGATTTGTCAGGCATGATTTCCTTTGTGGTAAATCCATGTTGCCTCTGATTCTGTCACTGTTTTCTACATAGTCTGTCAATCTTTTCCCCGACTTATCAGGCTAGATCCTAGGAAGCACTCTACATGCAAAGGGTGGTAGAGGCTTAGGAACACTCTTCCAAAAATGGCAGTTGTTAGATTAATTATTAGTTTAAGCCTGAGACTGATAAAAAAATTTTTGTTAGGCAAAGGTAGTAAGGGATACGCCGAGGGCTACGTAAGTGGAGTAGACCATAGAACATGTATGATCTCGCTAAGTGGAGGAACAGGCTTATGGGACTGAAAGGCCTATCCCTGTTCCCATATTCCTTGTTTTAACTCTGTCCTATGTAGAATATTGGTGTTACATTGTCAACCCTCCAATCCGTAGAAATGCCTCCTGCATTTTAAAATGATTGCTATTGAACGCACTGACCAAGTTGACCATCTCTCAATGTCCAGCAATTGCTGGGTCAATAGCGAACTCAAAGTATTGAATGACCTTCTAGCCAAGCCAACATTGAAAGAAATAGTATACTACTTCAACCAGGCTGAACAAATGAGAGCATCAGAATCCGTCATGGTTTGACTTGGTACAAACACCTTTGTAGTTATCAACTACAAAAACCCAATGGTATCTGACAAAGAAGCATTAAAACTGCTTTGATGGTGAATGTCACCATCTAAAGCTCCAGCTGCATGATTGAATCTGCTACTTTTGTGTCAACCACACTTAATTAAACTTTTGACTTTTTTGTTTGCCAGTGTGTTTGTGACATCCAAAGAGTAAGCATATATAAGTCAACAAAATGTCTGTCTGTGTTCATAATATCTCTAAAGTCTGATTTCTGAAATGTTTCACTTGCAATGTGAGCTAGTTCCCAGCTTACAACTCCCTCACCTTCATCTGGAGCATTGGACTCCTTTGCAAGGAACTTGTGTTCAACTAGCTGAAAGAACTGTGACAACATTCCTTTACGTACATAAGATGAGCTGATTGTTTGTTTGTTTGTTTTTTTTATTTTTAATGTCTCTTTTCCTTTTCCCTTCCTTTCTTGGATGCAAATGTATGTCTTTTTCCAACCCCAAATAATTATAAAAGTGATTTTAAATTGAACTTAGACTAAAGAAACACACCAGTGCTGCTTTTTGAAGGATAAGAATAAATAAAAGCAAATTTTAAATTCTGATGGATTGTCAAATTATTCATGTTAATTAAGTGGACTTTTTCTTTATTTAAAGTTTTATCTTTGTGTTTTGTTTATCTCCTAATTCAATCAATCATGTTTATTTATCAACTTAAGTTTTTAAAAACAAGTCTAAACTTTCAAGTGTAAATGCTTTCTGATCTGGTTGCTAATCTCACTGCCGTGGCATTCCAAAATATGCGTTTTTGAGTTGGTACCATGCCTCTCAAATCGCACACTATTTGTGGCCTGCTTGGGCTGGTGGAAAGTTCCCTTGCTTTGTTGATCTCAACAAAATCTTAGCTAAGATAATAAAATGTGAGGCTGGATGAACACAGCAGGCCCAGCAGCATCTCAGGAGCACAAAGGCTGATGTTTCGGGCCTAGACCCTTCATCTTAGCTAATGACAGTCCGCTGTTCATGCTAACGTGTTATGGCTCAGTTAATTATCCAGATTAAATTCTGATCAGTCATTTATTACTTTGAGGCCATTCAGAGACTATTTGAGTAATTTGGGTATAATGGCAAAGAAAACCTATCATCCTAAAGAATAGTTAACATTCTAGAAGTCAAGAGAATGTACTACCTAAATGTAAAAATAATCAGCTACATACCTTTAGTCCTGATTAGATTTAGCTTTTATTCAACTATGGTCATGAAGGCCAAGGTTGTTCCAGTAATTTAAAGTATTGTAAGCTCACCCTGCAGTTTGAAACAGTAGATGTTCAGAATTTTGTCTACTGACCTTTTTAAACTGCTGAAGATAAAATTGAAGGCTTCTATCAGGTAGATTCCTCCTTGCTATTCAAAATGGTATGGGCAAGGAAAATGTCCAGTTGGAGACAAAATAGTTATAGAAAGATTTGGCTTGGAGAAAACTGCTGTCAAAGTCAATGCTGAATAAAATAATTTTATCAAGGAAAATTTTGAGACACTAAACAGAAAGCTAGATTGCATTCTGACAGAAACTCAAATTATTGGAGTTGCAGTTACTGCTAAGAGCAACAGTAGTGAGGCACATTTATGTGTGTGTTCTCAAAGGAATCTTAATCTTTAGCTCTAACATTTAGGAGATAAAAATTTTGAGTTTAAATAGTATTTGTTCTCCTCTACTCCTAGTGTTATCCATAGAAATAGAAGATCATGTGCAGCTATAGTTTTTCTATAACTTCATGACATTGGATGCTCGATATGTCCTTAGAACTTTTTTAGGCTCCATATTTTGTTTTGTTTTAATTCATACATATGATGTAGGCATTGCTGGCAAAGCCAGCATTTATTGCCCGTCCCTACTTGCCTTTGAAGTGAATGACTGACTTGCTCATCCATTTCAGAGGCAAGTTGAGAGTCAACCATGTTGCTGTGGGTCTGGAGTCACATGTAGGTCAGACCAGGTAATGGCAGATCTCCTGTCCTAAATGACAGTACACTGGATTTTATTTTAATGGGACAATCAACAGTGATTGCGGTGAGATCAGCTCTTTTATCCCAGACTTTCTTAAATTCACATTTCACTATGTGGTGGGATTTGAATCCATATCCCCAGAACATGACCCTGGCGTTCTGGATTGCAAGTCCAGTGATGTTACCATTCATTCACTGCCTCCTGTCATGATTGTAAAGGATAAATGTTGTTCAGAGTATCAGGATTGTCTGTGGATGTATCATGCATGTTTATCCAGCAAGCACTACTATAGTCAGGCTGCATCAGACGCTACAAAGGGCTGTAGATATTGAGTTGATGAAATTCCTTATATTAAAATAAAGTGCAGGATACCTTGATACAAATTCCCTCGCTAAAACTTAGCCAGATCCCTATTCCTGTGAATGTACCTGGATGTCCCGTAAGATATGTTTAGTACATGGTGGTCTTAATTTATTCTTTGAACTGTTCAGATTTGTTAATTGGATGAGTCGCCGTTCCCTGTCCTCTTAACTTCAACTTGACTGGATGACTTTTGAAATTGTTAGGCAGCTTCAACCTAAATAATATAGGATTGAGTCACTACCACTTATATAATTTAAATGTTTGACCTTCTGTTGCACAAAGGTTGTGTTCTATAATCCCCTAAGAACCGGGTAATCCATTTTCTTGTTGCATCTTTTGTGCAGATCCCATGCAATGGCAAAGCTGCTGATCGTATTCATCAGGACGGAATTCACATTCTTGTTAATATGAACGGATACACAAAAGGAGCACGGAATGAACTGTTTGCTCTTCGTCCAGCTCCTATACAGGTCAGTAACCATTAAAATAATTTCTGTTTATGATGTAACAAGTTTGTTTTCCTTTGTTTACATTGTACTTTGCAGAATATTGGTCACTGCAATACTTTGACCTTGAATGTTTTCTTCTTGCCCTGTCATTTACTCTGATGTACTTTTAGCCTTGACTGATCTCTTGAGCTGAGTCTCTGAATCATCACTGACTTTGTCTGTCCCTACTTAAGCGAGTTATTTCTTTTTCCCTCTCTACCTCAGCTGCAATCTGCCAAATTTTGTCTCCTGAATGTTGTGTCCTGAAATCTTAAGATGCACAAATTTATTCATCTGAAACTCTTCACCCAGATTTTAATCTGAAGAGCTTCTTTCCCACTGTGTTGATTTCAAAATATGCTGTATCTCCACATCCCTTTAGCTTTTCCTGCTGCTTCGCTTCCCTGTTTCCAAATTGTACTCTTTTTTTTTCTTGTAAAAGAGTACTCTTTTACTACTTTTCTTCTAAACATCTGCTTTAACCTAGTCCTGTGCCTTAGACCCCTCTCCCAAAGCTGCTGTGTTTGTTCATCTCTGCTGGACTTACACTGCCTTCTTCATCTCTGATATTCCTTCTTTTCACCCCTATTTCTGCTATATTTAATATGCCTTAACATTTAAAAAGAAATCAGTGTCATTGATAATGCTTGTCACAGCTTCACCACCACATTTGAACTCCTTTGCTGTCCCTAATTTGACTGATTTACTTCACAGAATCAAAGAATTCCTACAGTGTGTATGTGGGTCACTTGGCCCAAGAGTCCACACTCACCCTCTGAAGAGCTTCCTACCCAAGACACTATGGGCAATTTATCACAACCAGTCCACCTAACTGCACATCCTCTGAAGCCATTGTCTTCTCATGGAGCCACTTGGAATTGATTAGTGAAAGTAGTAGTAAAATGACATTTAGCAAATCTGAATAGAACCAGGTAGATTTTATGAAATGACTTCATGGAAGGGATATTGTGTTTGGAATCCCAAAAGGCATTCAGTAATGTACCATGCAAATGGGAAACACAAGATTAAAAACTCATGATGTGAATGTTATATTCACTGGCGGTGTTGATTTATGTATTGAAGTACAATTGGATAGTCTGTGTGAGTGAAAACCTCGCCTTAGTGGGACAAGATAAAGAGCGTATATATAGGAATTTGGCTCAAGTACGGAATTCAACTCATCAGTACTTTCCAGGTTCAAATTTAAGAGTAGCAGTTTGATTCAGACTTAGAACTAATCGCCTTTAAAGTAAATTTAAAATAGCCAAGTTAGTAAGGTAGCTGCCTGATGGTGGAAATTATCAATCAAACACTTAAAATACTTTGCCTAGAGGAGACGTTGATTTATTGTAGCAAGAAGTGAAGCTAAAAAAGGACTCATATCAGTTTTGATGTAAGTGAGGGATTTTTGAACGGTATAGTCAGTGTGAATGAAGACTTACCCTGAATGATACAAAGGGTAGGTGACAGCATCTGGAAGTTTATTTTTAAAGTGGGAAGTCAGTGCATGGTGGGGGCCACATTTAGTAAATCAAGTTTACTGTAAGAACTAGTCTTCAAATTGATGTGAGCGATAGGGGATAGAAGTCATGTCTCAAAAGACCAATGAGACCAGCAGTCAAGTGATGTCGCAATCACAACATGATACAAATATATGGAAAGCAGCTGATTGGTTTGTAGAAGTACACAGTTTTTTTCCTGTTCGGTTTGTTCAGGTCATTAGTTTTTCTCTCAATAGCTTGTTAAATTGATTCTCATGGTTTCAAAAAAAAATTACCAAGTCTAAAGATCCCAGATTCTAGCATAATTAATGTGAAAGAGGTGGTAGGACAGGTGATGTGCTGCTACTGTAATGTGGGTGCTGCTGAAGACTAAGCTGAATATAAATATTTGAAGCTTGAGAAATTTCAGTTCAAGGCTTAAAGCAGTAATCTGAGCTGTAGGTGTTGCATCTGTCAGGGCGTGATGTTAATTTACACCAGGCAGGAGTCATACCCTTCAGACTTGGTGACTCAAATTCTGTCCATGATCTGCTACAGAAGGGCATGGCTGCGGTTGCAGCAAGCAGAGTCAGAATTACAGCATGGAAACAGACCTGTTGGTCCATGCTGACCAGATACCCAATAATCTAGTCCCATTTGCTAGCATTTAGCTTATACCCTTCTCATTCATATACCCATTCAGGTGCTTTTTTTAAATTTGCAGTTGTACCAGCCTCCTCCACTACCTCCAGGCAGCTTGTACCATACGTGCACTGCCCTCTCTGTGGAAAAAGTTGCCCCTTAGATTCCTTTTTAAATCTTTCCTTCTTAGCTTAAACCTGTGCCCTCTAGTTTTGGACTGAAAGCTGTCTGCGGTAAATTTTTAATTAAGGCAAAGTTACTGTATTCTGATTTATGTTTAAGTAAAGTATAACAGCGATGTGTACACCCAAATTATGTTTCTATTAATTAATGTGTTTTTTTTTAATTGTATAAAGCTTTGATTAATGGGAATATTTAATCA
Source organism: Stegostoma tigrinum (assembly GCF_030684315.1). Taxonomy (NCBI): domain Eukaryota; kingdom Metazoa; phylum Chordata; class Chondrichthyes; order Orectolobiformes; family Stegostomatidae; genus Stegostoma; species Stegostoma tigrinum. The sequence continues at coordinate 40,658,940 of NC_081368.1, read as the reverse complement.
CCTAGCCCATCTGTGGTCCCATAGGTGCTGGCTGTGTTTTTTTAAAAAATATTCCTGCAGTGGCATTGGAGTCAGCCCAGAGAAGTTCCACTCGGTTGATCCTCGGTATGAAGGGCTAGTCTTGCGAGGAGAAATTGAACAAGTTGGGCCTGTAGTCATTGTAGTTTGAGAAACTTGATGTGACTTCATTGAAGCAGAAATTTTAGTCGGGCTTGACAAGTACATGTGGAGAATTGGCTTCCCCTGTTGGAAGAATCCAGACCTGGAGTGTAAGGCATTGCCTGTTTACTCGGATGAAGTGGAATTTCTACTCTTGTAGGATAGTGAATCTCTGAAATATTTTTGCAGAAGACTGTAGAGAGTTAAACATTAGATTTCTTCAAAACTGAGATTTGTTATAATCAGTTAGGGAATCGAAGGTTAAGGAAAATAAAGGTAAGAAAGTAAAGTTGAGGATTATGAAGTCAGCCATGGTGTCGTTGGTGGAGTAAAATGATGGGCAGATTGTCTACTTCTGATCCTGTCTTCTGGATAAATGGTTCATTTTGAAGTTGGCACCTGCCTCATGAATTTCCACAGGGATTACTGCTGGGGCTTCAGCTGTTTGCAGTCTACTAAAATGACCTGCAAGCATGAATTGCGCCCAAATTTGATTGCCAACCAAGGTGACAATAAATGGTCGTAGGTTTGCTCACTGAACTAGAAGGCTCGTTTTCTGACGTTTTGTCACCGTTCTAGGTAACATTGTCAGTGAACCTCCGGTGAAGCGCTGGTGTTATGTCCCGCTTTCTATTTGTGTTTAGGTTTCCTTGGGCTGGTGATGTCATTTCCTGTTCTTTTTCCTCAGAGGGTGGTAGATGGGCTCCAAATCAATGTGTTTGTTGATGGAGTTCCGCTTGGAACTCACTGATGTGACCGAGAATGGTGACGAAACATCTGAAAACGAACCTTCCAGCTCAGCGGTCAAACTTACATCCAGAACCTCAACCTGAGCTACAAATCTTCTCAAAACTTGCAAGTGACAGTAAATTTTAAGCATGATACTAACAGTTTGTGGATGATTGGATATAGATTGAGAATGAGCAAAGATTTGGCAGTTTGCTTGCCTACTTTGGCAGCGAGGATAGAAAAACAGAATTTGTCTTCTAAATGGAGAGACTGCAGAAAGATGGGACAAAGTGATCTGGATCAAAGTCGAAAATGCTGGCGAAACTTGTGCTCAGGTTGTACATGACATTGGTGAGACCTCTTGGAGAATTGTGTTCAGTTCTGGCCTACCTGTTATAGGAAGGATATTATGAGGTTGGAGAGGGTTCAGAAGAGATTTACCAGGGTGTTGCTGGGAATGGAGGGTTTGAGTTGTAAAGAGAGACTGGATAGACTGGGCCTTTTGACACTGGGCCATAGGAGGTTGAGGGGTAACTTTATAGAAGCTTATAGGATCATGAGAGGTGTAGATAAGGTAAGTAACTGGTGTCTTTTCCCTTGCCTGGGGATTTAAAAAACGAGGGCATATTTTTAAGGTAAGATGAGAAAAATTTAAAGACATGAGGGACAATTTTTTTTAAACTTCCAGAGGAGGTGTGGAAATGGGTATAGTTACAACATTTAAAAGATGTTTGGATAAGGATGAATAAGAAATACTTGAGAGGATATCGCCAAGTGCGGGCAGATGGGACTGGTTTAATCTTGGGATTATGTTGGCATGGACTGGTTGGAACGAAGGGTCTGTTTCCATGCTGTGTGACTCCACAAAGTCTGCCAGCATCTGTAAAGGGAAAAGCAGTTAATGTTTTGAGTCCAACATTACTGTTCTTCCGAAGTAAAATGAGTTGGAATCTGACATAATAAAGTGTGAAGCTGGATGAACACAGCAGGCCAAGCAGCATCTCAGGAGCACAAAAGCTGAAGTTTCGGGCCTCGACCCTTCTTCAGAGAGGGGGATGGGGAGAGGGTTCTGGAATAAATAGGGAGAGAGGGGGAGGCGGACCAAAGATGGAGAGAAAAGAAGATAGGTGGGGAGATAGGTCAGTCCTGGGAAGGTGGACAGGTCAAGGAGGTGGGATGAGGTTAGTAGGTAGGAAATAGAGGTGTGGCTTGAGGTGAGAGGAAGAACAGGTTAGGGAGGCAGAGACAGGCTGTGCTGGTTTTGGGATGCAGTGGGGGGAGGGGATGAGCTGGGCTGGTTGTGTGATGCAGTGGGGGGAGGGGACGAACTGGGCTGGTTTAGGGATGCGGTGGGGGAAGGGGAGATTTTGAAGCTGGTGAAGCCCACCTTGATACCATTGGGCTGCAGGGTTCCCAAGCGGAATATGAGTTGCTGTTCCTGCAACCTTCGGGTGGCGTCATTGTGGCACTGCAGGAGGCCCATGATGGACATGTCATCTAAAGAATGGGAGGGGGAGTGGAAATGGTTTGCGACTAGGAGGTGCAGTTGTTTATTGCGAACCGAGCGGAGGTGCTCTGCAGAATGGTCCCCAAGCCTCCGCTTGGTTTCCCCAACGTAGAGGAAGCCACACTGGGTACAATGGATACAGTATACCACATTGGCAGATGTGCAGGTGAACCTCTGCTTAATATGAAAAGTCATCTTGTGGGCCTGGGATGGGGGTGAGGGAGGAGGCGTGGGGGCAAGTGTAGCACTTCCTGCGGTTGCAGGGGTAGGTGTCGGGTGTGGTGGGGTTGGAGGAGAGTGTGGAGCGAACAAGGGAGTCACGAAGAGAGTGGTCTCTCCGGAAGGTAGACAAGGGTGGGGATGGAAAAATGTCTTGGGTGGTGGGTTCGGATTGTAGATGGTGGAAGTTTCGGAGGATGATGCATTGTATCCGGAGGTTGGTGGGGTGGTGTGTGAGAACAAGGGGGATCCTCTTGGGACGGTTGTGGCGGGGGTGGGGTGTGAGGGATGTGTTGCGGGAAAACTTTATTATCTTGGATTCTCCAGCATCTGCAGTTCCCATTATCTCTGGGATCTGTCATGACTGGTCTTCATGCCGAAAATTTAACCTCGAGATACAAGCTAGTAAATAAGGAGGCTTACCACTGAGGCTTTATAAGGCTCTGGTCAGGCCATGTTTGGAGTATTGTGTGCAGTTTTGGGGCCCCAAATCTCAGGATATACTGGCCCTGGAGCGGGTTCAGAGGAGGTTCACGAAAACAGTCCCAGGAATAAGGACTCTGGAACTATACTCATTGGAGTTGAGAAGGATGACTGGGGATCTAATTGAACCTTACAGAATACTGAATGGCCTGGACAGAGTGGATGTTGGGAAGATGCTTTCTTTGGTGGGAGAGTCGAGGACGTAAGGGGAATGGAGATAAGGAGAAATGTCTTCAGCCAGTGAGTGGCGAATCTAAGGAATTCACTGCCACAGAACGCTGTGGAGGCTAGGTTATTGAGTACGTTTGAGACTGAGATAGATAGGTTCTTGATTATGAAGGGTTACGGGGACAAAGCGGGAGAATGGCGTTGAGGAACTTATCAGCCATGATTGAATTGCGGAGCAGACTTGATGAGCTGAATGGCCCAATTTCTGCTCCTATGTCTTGTGCTCTTAAATGCAGAGCTGGTTTTTATTGCTAGCAAAATGAAGCTTTAAAGTAGGCACATCTTGCCTCAACTGTATATGGTGTTAGTAAGATTATACCGTGGGTACTGCATGTATTTGTACTCTTGTTATTTAAAATGTGATGTACTTATCAAGGCAGTTCAGGGAACATTTTGATAAATTGTTTATTGGGATAAGGGTTGACTGATGAGGAAAATTTGAACTGGTTGGACATGTACACATGAGAGTTTGGAAAAATGAGAGATGATTTTAGTGAAACATAAGATTTTGAGGGCTTGTAACTGGTTAACTGTTAAAAAGGATGTCTGCTCTTATGAGGCAGTCTGCAACTGGAAGAGGCCATTTTAGAATTGGGTACCTCTTGTTATGACTGAAGATTACTTCATTGAGTGTTTTGGGGAAGAACAGCAGAGGCTGCTTCATAGAAAATATTAAAGGCTGAGAGTAGAGTTGAGGCCACAATCTAATCCTCCACGAGCTTATTTGTCGATGGACTGGCCTCAATGGGCCAAAAGCCACAGCTTTTCCTACTCGTTGTGTTCCTGTATCTTTGATCTCATCACAAATTCTTCCCAAACCAGTAGATCTGTTCCTTCTCTTGGCAACAATTTAAGGCAGTATCAAACTTGCCGTCATGGTGCTATATTTGACTCTGAATTGGATTTCTGGCCACATATCTGTGCTATCACGTGATGATTCCTTCATAACATTGCTTGATTCTATTTCCCCTTCGTTGACACCTTTGTTACTCTCTGGACGTGATTGTTTCAATGCCCTCCTGTCCAATACCTCACCTCCACTATGTTCATTTCTCCCAAATTTGATATCATAAATTCTGCTGCCCAATTCCAGCTTTCCCCAAGTTCCTTTCATCACTTTTTTTGCTTTGCTTGTTTGCCTTCATTTGGCTTCTTGTCTCTTGATGCATAGTTTTAATGTTCTCACATTTGTTTCCAATTCTGCACCCCCCCCCCCCCTGCCCAAATCTGCTGGTACCTACCTGTACCCACAATTGTGCAAGTTCGCTTCACTCCTAGTTATTGTTTCTCTCTCATCTTCATATTTTCATTGCTCCATCATTGGCTGGGCCTAGAACTCTGGATCTTTCAATCCTAAACTCTCCCTCTTCTTGCTCTTTTTCTTAAGATGCTTATTGAAAGTGACCCCTCTGACCAAATCTTTTGGCATGTATCCTAATATTTTATGCAAAGCTCTTATCAAATTACTTTTCTGTTAAACCCTGAAACATTTTAATGTGTTTAAAAACTCTATCAATACAAGTTCATGGTGATAGAATGCATTGGAGTTGTTTTGTCATCTCTTCTGATGAATATGTTTATCATCTTGGTGAAGGCATTGCTATGTCTAGCACCTGTTTAATAATGGTTTGTGTGGCACAGCAGTTTATTGTAACTGCTCATTTACTACTTGGTACTCTGAAACTTTGAACATATTGTATTGATCTGTGACTTTGTGTGGAATTCTTATTGTTGAGCTCATGTACAACTTTACTTCCCTAGGCAATGTGGTTAGGTTATCCTGGAACAAGTGGAGCCCCATTCATGGATTATATTATAACTGACAAGGAAACTTCACCGCTTGACCTAGCAGAGCAATACTCTGAAAAATTGGCCTACATGCCCAATACTTTCTTTATTGGAGATCATGCCAACATGTTCCCACATTTAAAGGTAATGTGTTAAATTTGCTTTTCTGTGCCTGGCCGTTAAAAGGTGTCCTTGGAACATCATGCCTGAGTAGTTGCGCATGTGATAGCTTGCAGTGTTTTCCTCATTGTAGGTGTAAAAGTGCTTCATGAACTGAGTGGGGACTATATCCCTTGGACACAACTGGTCATACAATTGCTGTACTGGTGAACAGTTATCAATTAGCTGTCTGCCAACCAGAGCACCTATTCAGCTTCCATTGTCTGCAACCATGCTTCAATCACTGCTCAAATAACTAGTTGTAAAAACAATACCTTTTAAGTGCTACCAGGTTACTTTTAAAGATATGCAGCAATCTTTGATTTTTAAAGCCATTCTTTTCTCATTTTACTCTGCATTTAAAAATACCAGGAATAAAGAAAGAGACTATACAAAGTTGCATAAATGGACAACAAATTAATCAATGGGAAGCCTTTAGTCTGAGATACTTGAATGCAGGTTCCATGAATCTGGTTTCAGAATTATTCCTGGAATACCCATCTTGTGCAGATCCTGGATATTTACTGGAATGGAAATAAATAAGAAAGAAATGTAGGAGTTCTACTTTGTGTTTCATTTGTCATGGCGACTTTGCCACTTCAGACTGTTGCGAATGTAACAAGGTCAACCAGGTGGACCTCCACAGAATGAGTTCCCCTGTTTAGGGCTGTTAATCAGGCCCAATCAGAGGGCCCTGGCTGACGCACAGAAAGTGTGAATGTCAGAGATACTGACACTCTGGTACCTGACTCTGTATGAGGCAGGACTATAGTCAAGGACTTCCCATGTGCAGAAGATTACTTGGTGACAAAATACAGGCTTCTGGAGTTATTTCACAGCCCTTCTGCTATGTTGCTGTTGCTTGACTTAATTGTCTTCGTGAACTACAAATAAATGTATAATGTACGGTGTCTTAGAAATTTTTAAGTCCTGAACATTTCAGTTAAGCAACTGAAATACCAGAAAATACTTGCATAATCAAGTTTTAATAGCCCACTGTTGGCACAAGTTGGTAAGCTCAGAAAACACAGTGGTATATTAAATTTTACTAATTACCTAAAACGTTTGATGCTGTATTGCAATAGCTCATTTGGATCTGTCGCTGTAGCTGCTTTGCTTTTAAGTAAGTGGCAGGAACGTGAAACAAATACCTACAAGATCATGCAGCACGGCCATTCAGAGTGCATCCTGTTAATTCCACTGTCTCTTCTCGCCTTCGCATGCACTCTTCCGATTGTTCTAAAATTCTACCAATTAATACCTTTAGCTATTATCTGGCATTAGGCGAAAGGGTATGTTATTAGGTTCTGTTTGGGCAGTTGTTAGTGATGCATGTTTAATAAATAACCTTCCCTCTTGAGAAGCATTTGAACTTCTGTAAAGGATTAGGTGGAGATCTTCGCAGGTCTGATGCTTTGTAAATTAAAATTGCTTTTCTTTTATTTTAGAAGAAGGCTGTGATTGACTTCAAGTCAAATGGACACATTTACGATAATAGAATTGTTCTGAATGGTATTGATCTGAAAGCATTCCTAGACAGCCTACCTGATGTCAAAGTAGTGAAGGTAATGAGGGAAAGCTAACATGTATCAATGCTACTGTTACTTAGCTTTTTACATGTAATTGTCCTAAGTTCACTATTTGTGGCAGCTATGGTATCATAACTGGCTGGGCAGTATCCTTTCATGATATAGAGATACTGCTTAAAACTTGTGCCTCTTTCTAGACTGTAAATGAAACAGTTTCTTCTATCAGAATAAATTTTAAGTCTACTATTGCCATTAGGAATTTGGTAAAATATTAACATTTATTAATTTTTATTTCACTTTATCATTAATGTAAATGAAGTGCTGTCAATTACTTTCTAACAATCCTGTGCCATTAAAATGGCACAAGATGCTTGCTCATAACTTAAGTAATGGGTCAGGTAACTTAGAATTCACTGTTAAGGGTTGTTTGGCTGTTATTTTCAGTGTGTCGACACTGTTGTGTTAAAATGATGTTTCCTTAAGGAAAGGCTTGCAGCACATTTAGTTAAATGGCTCCTTTGTTTCGATTCAAAACAACCTTTGGTTTGTATGATGTTATCTCTGGCCATTTTCAGAGAAATCTGCTGGCAAATCACTACTATTTTGTAGTGCAAGATGGGTAATCCCGTCAAAGGCAGATGATAAGCAGTTAACGTGCCTTGTCTGATTGTCTAGTTGGTGGATGTATCTTGGTGTTGCAATTTATAATTTGTTTTAAGAGCTGAGAGCAAGAGGCTCTTAATTAGATTGCAGAACCATGAGCATATAGAATAGCAGAAAGGAATAAAATGCTACGACAAGCAGGAATGGACAGCTGTAATTCAAAATGCATTTATCCTCAGTGCTAAGCTTATTTCTTCGAGACCCAAAACATCCAACCTAGCTAGCAGGGAGGGAAAGGTGGGTTGTTGACAGTACAGGATACCCTCGGGTCAGAAATACTGATTAAAGCATCTGTGTTTAAACTACTGTTTAGTTTATAATAGTAATTGGCCACTTAATAATAACTGGTAGGTCAGTTTCCCTGTTTTGCTTTTTTTATCCCTTGCAATTTATTCACCTTAGTATTATTTCCCTGTTTATTACTTCTGCCTTTTTTATTTATTGAGATACACACCTTAGTATTTAATAAATAGAACATAGAACATAGAACATAGAACAGTACAGCACAGAACAGGCCCTTCAGCCCACAATGTTGTGCCGACCATTGATCCTCATGTATGCACCCTCAAATTTCTGTGACCATATACATGTCCAGCAGTCTCTTAAATGACCCCAATGACCTTGCTTCCACAACTGCTGCTGGCAACGCATTCCATGCTCTCACAACTCTCTGCGTAAAGAACCTGCCTCTGACATCCCCTCTATACTTTCCACCAACCAGCTTAAAACTATGACCCCTCGTGCTAGCCATTTCTGCCCTGGGAAATAGTCTCTGGCTATCAACTCTATCTATGCAGAGATTCTTTGCCCTGAAACACCTTCCTCCTGATTTATTACTCTACCTTCACTAACCTAAGTGCAGTGTCTGAACCAGGGACCTGGTGGGTGATCTAGGCTGCCTGAGTGTTCCTGCAAGGTTACCAGTCACACAGACCAGAACTCCCTACAGCATTCCATTCTGGGGTGAGGTGTCTGTGGTTGGTGTTGCATTCTGCAGTTTGCATCGTGTTCTGTGGTTTTGTTTTTCGTGGCATCATGGAATAGTGTAGGTTAGATGGGCTTCAGATTGGTATGACAGGTTGGCACAACATCGAGGGCTGAAGGGCCTGTACTGTGCTGTAATGTTCTATGTTAACATTTGAATGCGTACTCGAGACAGAATACAGTGCAACTGTGCTTTTAAATTTCATGAACAGAACACTTAGTACACAAGTGATCGTCATTGGGTACAAAAATGCAGTTGCATTTGAAGATCAGAGTATTCCTATCTTATACCACATGTCACCGTTAATAACATTTGTAACATGGCATTGGGGAATTCCATCTTACCAGCTTGTGTAGTGTACATTCTCAACACGTAATCTGAATTCCACTTTCTAACCTTGTTCTAATATTCTAGAATACTCTGATGCTTTTCCAACTCATAAATATTGCCAAACTCTGTAATTTGATTACAACAATTCCATACTTTACAAACCCACAGTACAGTTTTAAAAGGACACTGTGTCCTAAATATCTCTTATCCATGCCCCTCATTGTAGGCCATAAGCCAGTGAATACTGTTTGCTTCCATCTGTTTGTGCCGTCTTTAAAGACCTCCGTTAATCATCCCATAAGGCCCACTGATCTAAAGAAAACTGTTGCAAATTTTCAAAGCTATCTTCATATTTAAGCTGTTTCACACTAGACAGCCTGATGGTGAATCTGCTTTTGTCTTTTTTTGTCTTATTTTTCCTTTTTATATGCACCTAAAAAGTATTCACAATTGTACATATATTCCCACTGTGTATTCGTTTACAAAATCATTGAGCATTGTTAAATTTAGATTGTAGATATGATAAGCAGTTTTTAAATAGCCATTTATGCTCATAACTGCTATATTCTGTCATTCACATCACAGACCTTTTCTGGAAAACTACTTTCACGAACCTCCCTTTCTCCTGTCACTCAATTCCAGCATTCACTTTTTGTTTTTACCAATTTGTCCATATAAATAGTCCTGCAGCTTCCTTTGATTCTGAATTACTTATCTGGCCTTCTTTCATATCCTTAGTTTTAGAAAACATTTTCTTCAGCATATGTCCACATTTCAATTATTACTATTGCTTGGAGGTTTCATAGTTCAGCCCTGAAATGAAAATCTCCTGGAGGCTAATTTGCTGCTTGTATGCAAACTCCACAGCTGTAACCTGCTGATCTATCTATAGTTGGATTACTGTTGCTCACAAGGAAGGATCCCTTGCCTTTGGGCTTGTGTTGTAAGTGATATGTTGCGGGCCCTGGATTAAGATGCATAGAATCATATCTTCATGTTCCATAACCTTGCCTGGCTTTAAATCTCCCCGTGTAAACTATACTCTGTTGTCAAAATGAAAATAAAATGTTAACTTATTTGGTTTATTATAAATTTAGGTCATTGCCACTATATTTTTGCTTTAATAAGCATTGACTTGTGTTCTTGAGGTTAAGACATTTGCTTCCTTGTTAAAAAGGATAACTCCTTAGGTGTCAAACTGAGGACTTGTCGACCACTTTGTTATGTCAGGTTTGAGAATTGACCTAGCTTTTGCATCTGCAGCAAGTAGAAAATGCACAGTATCCGCGCACATACAGCCTAACAACGGCACAGCAAATCAATGGACAATTTCATTGTCTGTCTTTGGAAAACTAAAGTCACACTATTGGTTCTTGTCAGTCACATTAATAGAAGGAACAGCTACTTACATAATTTGCTGAAACGTTGTTCAAATTGCAGCCTAAAGAAATTATTTCACTTGAAACACAGCTTTATAATTGTTGATGTGGAGTTTGACTATTGACATGTGTGGCATCCACAGCTGTGCAGAACACTTTTTCCATACGGATAGCTGTAATGCTTTTGAGACGTTTTGATCAGTTAGAAGTGGTAAATTGTACTTCTTTAGACATTCTTCCTGAGATTTTCATGCTTTTTATGTGCACTTTGCAGCTGAAATGTCCTGATGGTGGAGACAACTCAGATACCAACTCTGCACTTTCAATGCCAGTTGTCCCAATGAATGCTGCAGCTGAAGCAATTATCAACATGATCAACCAAGGGCAAATCCAGGTCACAATCAACAACTTCACAGTCAGCAATGGGCTGGCAACAACACAAGTAAGTGAAGAGCATGGTTGAGCTTGATGCCGGTGGGAAATTAGAAAATCTGGAATTGGAAGAAATTCTACAGCGATGGTTCTAAAGAATTTGAGTATGATCATACAAACATAGTTTACATGTCGGAAAGAAGGTTTAGTAAAGCTCAGGTGATTTTGATGGCCCGAAATGGATTGCTGTCCTTGGTGATGTAAGGAGGTGGCAACTGTGAACAATTACAGATCTTGAAAGTGTAGAGCGATGAGATGCTTACTTTGGGATTGCTACCTATGTCTACAGGCTATATTCTGGGTCAAACTATCTCCGTACTTAGCTGAAAATTAATCAATACGCATTCAATCTGCCATCAGATCAACAACAAAGCGGCAACTGGTGAGGAGGTACCACGCACAATCATTGTTACCACACGGTCACAATATGGGTTGCCAGAAGATTCTATTGTTTATTGCAACTTTAACCAGCTGTATAAGATTGATCCAAATACTCTGCAAATGTGGGCCAGTGTAAGTATCAGCCCTAAAGTTCAGTAAAAATATGAATTGTGTATTTTTATGTAGCTCTTATTCAAATTGATTATTTTGTGAGTGGAAATGATTTGAAGGGATAAAAGGTAGGGAAAGGATTGAAAATTCTAGATTAAGCACCACAGGAGATGAGAATGAAATTGTTACCCCAGATAGATAAATAATGTTGGGGTATTTCTGGAAAGAAATGGAGAACAGCAAGGGACTGTATATTCTCAAGTGTATTGAGCCGTTTTAGTTAAGATATTTTTGTTTCACACTTTATGTAAGCAAAATGAAGTGCCACTCTTCTGTTTAGAAGATCATTATTCTTTCTGTGTTGTTGATAATCTCTCAGTGAATTATTTTAGAGGGTATCTCCTTATTCTGTCCATGTTTTTAAAATGAAATTGACATTTTTATTTTGTTGTGAATTCACACCCAGCACCACCAGTAAGCCCTTTTATCATTATTGATTCTATTAAGTTTCTAATATCTACAAATGTTAAGTTCATAGCTTCTTGATTTGTTCCTGGAAAATTAATAAACGCTTAAAGTTCTGCATAAAGGTATTGAGTTTCTAACACAAACACCCTTGCAGGCAGTAAATTTCAGACTAGCACCAAAATGTTTTGCTCAGCTTTCCCTCTTGTCGTCCTTTTATTTTCCAATGCAAAGACAGACACAAAGTATTCATTGAGTACTCTGCTCGGAGCTTGTGCCAGATTCTATTTTCAATATTTACTTTTAAATTATGTTACTACTTTCTCTGATTTTTGAACCAGAAATTGGTAACCATTCTCTCAACTTCCTTCACTGAACATGAATTCAGCTGTAACTTTATGCTCAATCCAGCAGAGTTCATAATTTTTCAAACAAGTTTAAACATTGTTTAACTGTTACAGCACAGTTGTGCATCATCCAAACTATGAGCAATTCCATGGGAGATGGTTGAAATGTATATTGCTGGCCTTTTGTATGTAATGTAATGTTTTTTAAAAAGTCCAAGTCTTAGAAAATCTTACGAGTGATCGAGGCAAAGGAAAGCATGAAGCACAATGCCAGTGGTGACATTAGTTTGTTCACTAAGTCTGCTTAATGTATTCTTCTTACAGATTCTAAAACGAGTACCTAATAGTGTGCTGTGGCTACTTCGATTCCCTGCTGTGGGAGAGCCCAATATTCAACAGTATGCCCAGAGCATGGGACTGTCTGCCAACCGCATTATATTTTCACCTGTTGCCCCAAAGGAAGAACATGTAAGGCGGGGACAGATGGCTGATGTCTGTTTAGACACTCCACTCTGTAATGGACACACTACAGGAATGGATGTACTCTGGGCAGGGACGCCAATGGTGACTATGCCAGGTATGATCAACAGTGAGTCAGAACTTCTGTCGTCTTTGTAAAAGGACTTTAAAGTTGGCACTTGTAATTAAATGTTGCTAAAGGAGCTTCAAGCTTAAATAAGATACCTGTGCTTGTTTTATTACTATTAGTAAAATACAGTAGTTTAGTTTATCAGGTGATTATTTTATCGAGTTGAATGTTATTGATTTTTTTGTTGCTGTAGAAAGACTTTTAATGAAGCTTTTTATCTTACAAGAAATACTGATGTGAAGGGAAAATTCACGTATAATTTCAGAGAGTACTGTTAATTGGTCTAGTGAATTCTGATTGGTAAGTGTTGGAAAGCATTGCCATGAAATCCAAGTTAGATGATGAGTGACAGTTTCAGCTTTTCAGCCAGACAAGTTCATTCTGATTGGTCAAGACATTGCCCTGAGGAATTAATCAATGAGTGCTATAGCCTATTTTGTTGAGTTTGGTCCAGGGTGGGGGGTAAAAAAAGGGTTCCAGCCTCTTCTTTACAACTCAACCTTCCAGTTCAGGTAGTATCCCAGTAAATCCTTCCTGCAGTCTTACTAGTTTAACAATATCTTTTCCATAGTGGAGCATCCAGAACTACAGGCAGCACTCCAGATGTGGCCTTATCAATGTCTTATACAACTGCAACATGACATCTCGGTGCGCTGACCAATGAAAGCAAGCATGCTAAAAGCGGCCTTCACCACTCTGTCTGCCTGTGATTCCACTTTCAAGGATCTATGAACCTATACCTCTAAATATCTTTGTTCTATAACGCACTCCAGGGCCTTTCTATTGACTGTTTAGGTCCTGCCCTGGTTTGACCTCCAAAAATGCAACACCTCGTATTTATCTAATTTACAAACTCCATCTGCCATTCCTCAGCCCATTCTCCTAGCCATGTATTTGTCTAAAACATCCTATTATTTTATCTCTCAAAATGTGCCACTGATAGTAGTCTCAGGATTGCTCTTTTTTGAGGTCCAAACTCCCTATATTTTATTTGTAGGATCCCCCTATTTAACTTAGTTGCAACAAATATGTACCAAGACCAGTGTCCGTTCACCCTCATTATTCAGAATGCCTTTCAGCCACTCTGATACATCTTTGTTCCTGACGTAGGTAACATACTCAATCCAGGAGTTTCTGTTGTGACTGCTGAAATACTATTTTGTTCCCTTTTTACTGTTGACTCCCCTATAATCCTGCAATTTCTTCAGCCTCTTGTCTGTCAAAGTGCCATGGACTTGGCAGTTGCTGATATTCCCTGAGAAGGGTGCTAGAAAACAGTGGTTCTCTAATTGAAGGGCCAGTAATAACAGTGTATAATTTTGACGTAAAAGGCAACAAGTTGAGGGGATTGGAGGAAAACTTGTTTTCATCCAGGGAGTACTGTGAATCTGAAATATCTAGGGAGGTAAAGGTGGGAATGGGAAAAGCGTCAGCCTCTTTATGTTAGAAAAAAGTACTGGAATGAGCACTTGAAATGTTTGAAGATCTAAATGGTTTGGGCCACGTGTTGGTAAGTGGTAGTGTAAATTTTCAAGTAGCCTTTGTCAGGGCAATCTTGATGCGTAGAAGAGCATTTTCTTCAGTACTAATGAGTCAATAAACTGTCGTCTCCCCCCCCCCCCCCCCCCCCCCCCGCGCCAAAAAAAAACCATTTATCTAGTATGGCATACCTGTGAAAGATAGCTACAGGGTATTCCCGCACTACTGTCTTCTGCCACTCTGGTTACCCATCTGCTTAGTCTTTACCTGCAGTGTAACCACCTTGCAGAAGGTGCTGCCCACAGCAATCTCTGTCACAGATGTCCCATTCAGTGAGGCTGCCTGCTGCTCCAGCTCTGAAATGTATTTAGCCTGTCGGTGCAACTGAACACACCTGCACATGAGACTCCCAGGCAGATGTCTTTGACTTCACACATGGGACAGGAGGAGCAAATCACTATGAACTTTGCTGCTCCATGACTTCCCTTTTTAGATTTAAGCTTATTTGTTACTCCTTTTGAAGGCTACTAATTATGCTAGAGACCTTACTTCATTCCCAACCTTCCTATGGAAAACCTTGCGTTAAATCATAACTTTACTTCACTTGTGTTACTTTCATTAACTTTACATTGAATCTCAAGAATTTTTACAGTGCAGAGGGAGGTCATTTGGTCTGTTGTTCCTGCACAAGTTGTTTAAATGAGAAACTATCTTGTGCTAATCTCCTTTTCCCCCCCATATCCTTGCACACTGATTATTTAAATGGAAATAAATATCCAATGCTTTCTTGAACAACTCAATTGAATATACCTCCCCAACATTTCCAGACAGTGCAGTCCATACCCTAACTACTGGTTGGTGAAACATTTTTTTCTACCCGTCAACTTTGCTTCTTTTGCACATCATTTCTAAACCTATGCACTCTCTTCATCTCATGATTTTGAAACCTCCTGTTAGCCTTTTTCTTCCCAAGGAGAACAATCGCAATTTCTTCACTGTATCTTCAAAACTGAAGTGGCACTAAATTTTTCAGTTGAATCCAACTACTGCAGCTAATTTTTAAAAAGAAAAATGCAATGTGATTTGTCTCTTTTTTTTTAAAATCCCTGTGATTTCACGTTGATTGTTTCACTCTGTGTTGAACCCAGCACTAGCTACTACTTTACTGGTCTAGCTGACTTGTGCCCTAATTTATATCCTTCCTCACATGCTGCTTGTTGCAAACTGACTGTAGGACACACCTCCCAGACTGCTTTACTGTGATGCCAACTGAAGGACTCTTGTTCCTGCTTTGTTGTATCCTGAGATCCGTGCTCAGTAACCTGCACTGTCAACATGTACACAACTTCTTTGTCCATCAGCACTGATTCATCCTATCAGTCCCAGACCCTAGTTCAATATAATTCTTGCCTGACGCATTAGCAAGAAGCATTCTTCTCTCTTCAGGTATGGTTAGTAATCATTTGTGGTGATTGCCTGTTACTGGCCATACCGGCTTTTATTGCTGGTTGATTTTGGCAGTCAGTCTCATTGCTGCAGAACTGGAGGCACAGAAAGGCCACAGGTAAGGGTGGCAGATTTCCTTCCCTAAAGGACATTTGTGAAAGATAATAAAATGTGAGGCTGGATGAACACAGCAGGCCCAGCAGCAGCTCAGGAGCACTGTGCTCCTGAGATGCTGCTGGGCCTGCTGTGTTCATCCAGCCTCACATTTTATTATCTTGGATTCTCCAGCATCTGCAGTTCCCATTATCACAGGAAATTTGTGAAGCCTGTTTTACCCCATAATTAACGATGGTTACATGATTGCCATTAAGCTAGTGTTTTATTTTGAATTCAGATTTCACCAGCTACCATGGTGGGTCCTAAACCCTTATTCCCACAACATTATCATGGGGTTCCGTAATATCACTGTGTTACTGCTATGCTGCCACTTCCTCTTAGTTAAGGAACAGTAGCTACAACAACTTGGGGACAGACGGCACTCCAGAACCTTTCTCCCATGCTGTTCCCTCTGACCCCCATCTCCCTTCCTAACCCTGCCTCTTGTCGTCTATTCACTATATTCTCCAACCTTCTGCTAAACTGAGCTCAGTTTATTCAGCATCTAAGACCGTGCCTTAATGAAGTTTGGGTGCAGCATGGTATTGAATTCTTCTTCCTTTATCTTTCTGCTAGGTACTTCTGGTAAGGAGTTCTTTTCCCTACTCCATGAATCCTTTTAGCTGTCTCAATACTGTCCCTCCATCTAGATCTCTCCCTCTCCCCTCTTGCCTGCACTTAAATCTGTGTGGTAACAGTTCAATCAAAACAACCTTCCTATTTCTGTTTTGCAACATTGTAACGTGAAAATACTCAATAGCACTCAAATGGTTCCTAACCAGACTTTCTGAATAACCAATGCAGACTTTGTGAATAATTGATTACCGTTAACCAAGTTTATAGCTTAAAAGAATTAACAGTTCATGAATAATACATCAGCAGAGCAAAGTTGAACCAAAAGATAATCTCATTAATGTCTATGATGTAAGCCCAGTTATTTTTTGTATCTTGCACCCACTACCTCGAAGGCAGACCAACAAATGGACACAGTTAAGGGATCTATCAAAAGAAAAAAATAAATTAATTGTGACTGGTCAGTTCACATTAGCGGACTCCATGATCCATAACATCACGGACACATGGGATTGTTTTAGTTCCTGAAGACACAGCGCATACAATTAGTTTCCAGTAAGAAGGAATTTTTGAAAAACTGCAAATGCTGGAAATCTGGCACAAGTACATAAATTGCTAGAGAAACTTGGTAGGTCGGGCGCTATCTGTTCTCAAAAAAGACATTGGACTCAGCGTTAACTTTGCTTGTTCTCTGCAGGCGCTGTTGGTTTCTCCAGCGGTTTCTGTTTTGTTTCAGGCTCTGAGGAACACATTCACTTAATGCTTATAAATTTTACTCTCTGTGAACTTTTAATAATGGGAGGATAACGAGGGAGCAATTAAAAACTCCATTCTGTAGCTTTCGCAGGTACAATCATTATGTCATAAATCCATTCAAACATTGATTACTCTTTATTAGACCGGTTGTCTCCTTGTGAGGCCTTGGTTAATATTCAACATCTGTCATCTGTTTGAGCATAATACGTCTCCTTGAACTGAGAAGTCTCGAGGGTTCCCTCGACAAAAATCAACCTGCAATTAACTTGTGGCCTGACATCATTAGCAAATACTGGTTTGTTTGTACTTTTTTTTGAATAAAATAAGCTCTTGCTTACAGTGTAATGGTAACTTTCAGCTCTTAGATTTCAGTTCACATCTCAAAACCAAAAATGATGTTGAAGGATTAGCCAGGATTCTTAAATGTCAGCGTGACATTGCCTCAGTTTCTCCCCTAAAACTCTTGCATGTCTTTCTTTGAATTTGCCACAGTTTGTTCTCTGAGATTTAACTCTTTCTGCTGAGTGTGTGTTGCTGTTGTTACTTTGCACACTGATCTTCACC
Source organism: Stegostoma tigrinum (assembly GCF_030684315.1). Lineage (NCBI taxonomy): Eukaryota > Metazoa > Chordata > Chondrichthyes > Orectolobiformes > Stegostomatidae > Stegostoma > Stegostoma tigrinum. The sequence continues at coordinate 40,641,483 of NC_081368.1, read as the reverse complement.
TTGGAAGCCAACTTAGACTTACTGCTGTCTCTCCCTCAATCATGATCCCACTACTGAACCTCAAGCCAGGACTGTCACTGACCTCATCTCCACTGGAGGTCTTTAATACAGTATTGTTCCTGAATCCCATACAGGCTATTCCTGCTTTGTTTTGAAAACCCACAAAGGGTTTCCCTGACAAACCTATTTGGGCATGTTACTGCCCCACTGAGCATACAGACTTGATTTTGATGAAATGAATATGAAAGTTTATCATGTAAAAGGAAGCGAACTAAAGTAGAATAAACCAAATAAGCTACATATTTAAATATAGATTAAAAATGTTATCTTATTAATCATTAAAAACACCCTTTCATTCTCATCACACAGAATTCCTTTCTCCTATTACCCTTTATAGAACTTAATTTAGTTGTGGCCCTGACTCCCAGTTTTGAGAATTTGATATCCTCTTCATGGGACCTTCGTGCAGTTGAGCTTAAATTTTCTCAGCTTCTAATAACCCTATCAGTGGTTTAGCCAAACAATTCTGATTTGGAACATTTTTATAAAACTGTTCGAAAAAGGTAGTGTACGTGTTAACAATTCTAAAAATATTTCTTCCTTTCTCGAGCAGATGTTTTCACATTCAGGTGTAGCTAAGAATTCAGCAGAGCTATCACACTATGCACTGTAGAACATTTGAACAGACCTGTGATATTTATTTTTATTTATAAGACACTGTATAATGAATTTCCTGATGATCCTCATCTTAATTGTTAGGTGATGAAAGTCTCTGAGGGGTGTGGGCTGTTAGCTACTTACTTTAATTTAAAAAAAAATCTGAGATGTTTTATCAGTGAAACAGAGCAGGTCAATCCAGGGAGTGACTCCATTAATATTATTTGAGTTGGGCAGTCATATGCCGTGTGGCTGAAGAGATAATCTGACTCTGAAAAGTTATTCCACTTTTTGAAATTTCTTACCAAATGACATGCCCTGCTTATGTCTCAAAAATTTCCCGTATTTCTTTGCACTCTATTTGGAACTCCACTACAGTTCATTTTAGAAGAAAGCATTCTCATGATTTTTGTGGTCTGAATATTTGATGGCTATCATTGCATATGATGGGTACTTCCTTGTATGTTATATGCTGTGGATTAATCCACCAGTGCACTGAGTGTCATTCACAAAGATTGGCATATGTTGGGAATATGTATTTATGTTTGAGGATGAGGAACTGGAATATGAAATTATTTGGATATTCTGGATTAAAGAAGCTTTACCCCAAAGCTTTGAATGGTTGTGATGTCTTGGATTGAGCTGTTAATTACTGATGAAATCAAGTAACTTCAAATAGAGGTAAGAGTTTAGGTTTATAGCTTTAATTGCTGGACACACCGTGGTTTTGAGCATATGGGGATTTATGTGCAACGGGTGTCAAGCAGCACTTCTGATTTTTCTGATATTTGGGTTTATCGATTATACAAGGGGAAATTAAAGACCTCCATTGTGTACAATGACAAATCTCTCCATCCCTCTGTCTTCATGCCCCCCTCCCTGTTTACTTTTTCCCCCCCCTCACCCTTTCTTTCTCTCGCTCACACTCTATCTATCTCTATAAACAGAAAAATAAAATCCAGCATTTAAGGGGTCCTCACAATTGTCGGTTGAAGCTTCAAGGCCACTACTACAGAGCTTACTGCCCCCACTAAGTGCCACAAAGCACACTTTGGGAGCCGTTAGTTTATTTTGAGTAACTTATGGATCAATGCTTAGTTTACATTTTCACTTTCATATATTACAGGCTTTGTGTTCCTTGTTGTAGGTGAAACACTTGCATCTCGTGTTGCTGCTTCACAGCTGATGTGTTTGGGATGTCCAGAACTGATTGCAAAGACCAGACAAGAATATGAGGATATTGCTGTTTTATTGGGAACAGATATGGAATAGTATGTTCTAAAGTTCTACTTTCACTGCTTATTTTGCTGACTAACTTTAAGTTGTCAGTCTGCGTAGCATTAACTTTTAACGAGCTCATATGAGTGCACCATTTTGATGTTGATTTTATTTTTGTTCAGTTTTCTTTGATATTGATCAAGTGTACAAAATCTGAGTTCAACAACAAAAACTACAGAAACCGGTTGGAACAGGGAAACAGAAATTGGTTATTTGAATGTGGACGCCATTGTTAAATTGCCAAATGAGTGAAACATTTGGGCTTGGTATTATATGCTGTAGACTTTTATGTGCTGTATGGAAGATGAACAGTACAAGAATATGATGTAAACTGCACTGAAAGTGATGTAATTAAGGACTGATGTTGCAGATACTTTTTTTGTACTTGGATGATCTCACTACCATTTCACGAGGGAAGCAGGACTTCTGTTGAAGCATCATCGGAGTCTACATGCCTTAGTTTATCAGAAACTTCAATGTGCTTCTGTTTGTGCTCCCATTATTACTAGAAGAAGCTTAGTATTATTGTTTGGATCAGTTTTTTCTAAATTAACCTATTATTCCAAATTCATTTGTTCAGAGATGTTTTTACACACGCATGGAGCAGTTTGGGCTTGAACCTGGATCTCCTGATCCAGAGGTAGGGATACTACCACTGCCACAAGAAGACCCCCTTGGATCAGTATTGACTTGATTGGTTAATTGAGGGCAGGGTCAGTTGTTTTGAAATGCAGTGGTGCATACAGATACTTGCATCAGTGTATAGCTAATTGCGATAGAATGGAGATGAATCATTGCTGCTAGATTAATTTTCAATTTTTTTTCAGTTATGTGTTTATGTTAAGATTTGAAGTTGGAACTTAAAGCTTTCTGGGCACCTTTTTTATTTCTTTCTCTTATTTGTTGACCATACATATCTAAATGCAGAGAACTGAAGAATATCTGATACCTTTTAAAATATTGAAGGAGTACAGTTCATATGTTTCAGCTCAGTTAGAATTGTGTACAGGAGAAGGAAATATTTAGATAATATTGCACATGTCAGTATTTTGCAATGGTTGGCAAATATTCTTATTTTTATATTCAAATGAACAAAAGTCTAATCTAGTAACTAAAACGTTAATCTAGTAACTAAAAGCCTGTTTTTAAACTGTGAAAAAGACATGACATGGACATTTGCTAGGCCTGCTATTTCTTCCTTTCAAATGAAATGAGCCACATTTTATTCTTATTAATTTTTTTAATTGCAAGTACTGTTGGGAAGCAGGCTTTCAATGCCCTAACATGGAGCCTTAGCACCAGGATGGCAGACCAATGAATTTTTTGAATATTTAGTTACCAAGTGCATGGTATGATTTTAAAAATAGTGTGCTTAGAAATTGGTTGTGTAGAGAGCTCTGTTCCTGCATGTTTGAATTTGATAGCATTTTAACAATGTGGTTATCGTTCTCTTATATAGTCTGAAGAAAATCCGAGGAAAGGTGTGGAAACAGAGAGTAAGCAGCCCCTTGTTCAACACCAAACAGTATACTATGGATCTGGAGCGCCTCTACACACAGATGTGGGATCATTATGCTGCAGGCAACAAACCAGACCATTTGATTAAGCCACTTAAAGCTATGGAGACAAATGAAACTGCTTAAATCTACTTGATAGCTAGATTATTGTGACTTTGACATGAGTATCCTGAACTGCACCCTTGGCTCCATGACCCATCACACACTTTTTTTTTTGGTTTGGAATTTTTTGAGACCAGCTAGGTGCTGGCAATAATGCATTTTCATACTAGCCCAGAGTGACTGTTCAAAAGTTGAAATCCCTTTACTGAAAGATTGTTGAATCTGGAGTTAAGCCAAACTGAAATGGGTTGTATTAAGTACACCATGTGCAGTAATGCAATCTTTGATCAACATTGAGTACCTTTATTCATTTTAGGAGGGTGGATCTGAAAATATTGTAATGCCATTTAGCTTGAACTTCACACTCATAATTAGAAGATAAAAATCTGATATTACCATTTGTTCACTACTCATGGCATTGGCTTCCTTTTGAATGTTTGATGGCCACATTGCTGGATGGGTTCATTTCAGGCCTTAGACAACTCTTTAAAGAGTTATCATTCAGTTTTAATGTGTCCCTGTCAAATTATTTCTGTAAACTGTATAAGAGGCTCACTTTCTTGTCAGGCATTTTAGTTACGTTATTGTACTTTTGTTGAAAACTGCTTCCTACATTGAAAAGGACATGTGCCAAATGGCCAGTGGTATGTCTGTACTCTTTATTTGCTCCATTTCTTCAAGTGATGCAGCAGAACGCACATACCAGTTGTCCTCCGTTGGCTCGAGAATGTGTTTCACATGCATCAGATATGAACTCAAGTAGTGCAATGGAATGTATTTCCTTGCATGGCCCACACACAGGCTTGAGTGACGATGTAATATGTGTTTTGATGCATGATTATACGTAATTATAGTAGAGAATAGCAGTGCTACAACTGTCGCTGAGGTCTGAAATTACGTTTTGGGGACTGGTCTATTGCAGATCAGTTCTGGAAAATTTAAAACCGGTCTGAAGAATGGTTGCTGTTCCTCACTTAAATGAACTCATTTTGATTTTTGTAGGATCATTTTGTGAAGGGCTAAGGATTCTCTCTTTTGCCCACAGGTAAGTATCTCATCAGTTATTGTTATTATTATGTAGAATTATCAGTGTGTGTGGTTTTTAGCCACAATAATATGTGGTGGTGACCCCTCTTGCACCAGTAATGGCATATGTAAAACAAAACAATTTGTGGGTATATTTGGAAGATTTACTTTTGTCATTCAAGCTACTAGCTCAGAACCATTACAGAATTGCTTTGAGTTATTATTCTCAGGTCTGCATCAAGAATCACTTAAATTTGAACCCTCATCACTTCAGCTTACCATTTGTTTTGCTGAGAACACCCAGTGGGTAGATTGTAAATATTTACACTGAACTGACCCTTTCCTGCCCACTTACCTAAAACTTCAGTAAACAAAGCACATGTATTCAGTTTTATATACAACGAAACCAGATGATTTAATCTCGTGTTCAACTTTCTCATTTTCAGATCATTTGATCTGATTTCTGATAAAATTCTAATGCCTTTAGTAGAGGCAGGGATAAATGTCTGGCTCATGATGTTCATTGGGGTTAATAAAATATTGATTTCTTTTATTTAAAATAAATAAAATAAAGGATGGTGCTGAGATTTATGCTGAAGTTGAGAGAGACGGCAACAAAGGCAGGTGAGCATGCTCTGAAAGAATTTCATTCTGTTGGGTATGATGGTAAACTTGCAATATCTGAGGTTAATTATTTTATTAGTGACTCTTGCTCAAGATTTATTTTTTTTCCCTCTAATGACAGCTATTTTAACATTCTCAAATTGATATTGAGACCTTCAATTTTTTGCATTGTCTGGATTTTGGGCTGTTTAAGTATGAAGTTGTAAATATATGTGATTGAGAATCTATTGTATTTCTGTGTACAATTATAAAGCAGCTGGATGCTTCTACTTGTGTTCTTGTGTTTGTGTTGAGCTGTTTTGAATGGCCTCTGTTGCATCTGATATCTATCAGACTACAAATTGGGCCTTTTCCATGAATTTATTTAATCTTTGTTCTCCCATACTATTCTACCCAGTATATTGGGGCTCACAGGTAACCTCTTTTTAAGATGCTGTGCACATCAAATTACACCAGCTGATTTGCTGGTGAACTTATTCTTTTCTTAGCATCTTCCTTGTAAAAGAAGATCCTCATTGTAGCGTGGCACGTTTCTAAACCCTGTAGTCAGTATAAATTGTGGTTTGATTTGATCTGTTACTCCAGTGCCTTGAATTTTTTTTTAAACAGGTGGGCAAATTGTTATTTCAAGGCAAAATGTCTTTTGGAAAAAAACGACAGGAAGGAATGAAATGGCAAATGTGAAAAATTACCTGATATGAAATCTGCACTTTTTTGGGTTTTATTTTAAAAACAAATGACTAACCTCAGATTATTTCAATATTAGCAATTTCGTTGGTCAGAAGTGCACTGTCTCTTGTATCTGTTTCAGCATTCAGGTTTGAAAGCTTTCCAGTTCATGAATGAAAAGAACCATGTTTAACTTCATTTTCAACTGCTTTCTGTTTCTAATTTTATGGAAGAAAAATAATCATATGGCAGTATAGTAGTGTTTGATTTAATATGATCAGTTACTTTGAATGTTTAGTTAATAAAGCTACTTATGCCAATTAAGTCTTCTAGGTTAATCTGAAAAGAACATCTATTTGTTTATTGCATAAATTTATAATGTGCACTGCAACTGCAGTGCGCATGTCCTAGGGAGTGATATAATATCACTTTCAAATTTATCACCATGTTAATGGAATTAATTTTTATTTAAAGAAAGACCTTTCAATTTTATATGATGTATATGAAATCTGGGTAACTTGTACAAGAGTAGCAGATTTTTGAGGATGGGGCTAAAATTAGGTGCACTTTTTACCAAAAGTTTTCTTCGTATGTGTGATTAAATGTAGCACTAAAAATGAAATTTCTTTGGCAAGGATGGATTTGATGGGCCACATCTTGTGTACTATAGGGTTCTGTGATCTTGCTCATATGTCTGTCATTTTCTACAGCTTCTCATGATGGCAGTGCTGTTAGTTTTTATAGAATCCCTACAGTGTGGAAACAGGCCCATGTCCATACCGAACCTCACAGCATCCCACCCAGAACCATCCCCCTATAACCCACCTAATCTACACCTCCCTGAACACCAGGCAATTTTGCATGGCCAGTCCACCTACCCTGCACATCTTTGGACTGTGGGAGGAAACGCAAGCAGACAAGGGGAGAATGTGCAGACTCCACACAGACAGTCACCCAAGGCTGGGATCGACCCTGGGTCTCTGTTGCTGTGAGGCAGCAGTGCTAACCACCATGCCGCCCCAATTTATAGTTTCTCAGTTTATAAATATGAGCATGTAGAAACTTCATTAGATTAAATTTTTTATTTTCATTTGTACCCGCATTTGCGTACCTGTTAACGGATGTTAACTGGGGAATAAGAATTAATATTTTTATATCATTCCAGTACGGTCAAGGCACAGCAATGCCGCCTCTTCCTCAGGAGGCTAAGGAAATTCAGTATGTCCATAATGACTCTCACCAGTTTGTATAGGTGGATCATAGAAAGCATTCTGTCTGGATGCATCACAACTTGGTACGGCAGCTGCTGCACCCACGACTGTAAGAAACTACAGAATAATGAACACAGCCCAGTCTGTCATGCAAGCCAACCTTCCTTCCATTGACTCCATTTACATTTCTTGCTGCCTCAAAAAGGCAGCCAACATCATCAAAGACCTCTCTGACCCCAGTTGTAATCTCTTCCAACTTCTTCAGTCAAGCGGAAGATACAAAGCTTAAACACACATACCAACAGGTTCAACAACAGCTTCTTCCCTGCAGACTTATGAATGGACCTCTCAAACTTTCAAATCTATTGTTGATCTTGCTTTTTGTACATCCTCTTTGCAGCCAAAACTTCATATTCTTCGCTCTGTTCCTCATGCTATGATCTATGTATGTCATGACTTCTTATGCTGCAGACAAAATGAAACGTTTTACTCTTCCTAGGTATGTGTGATAATAAATCATATCAACTACAGAGGTGATCTAGCAACATTAGTCACCACCACAACTGACAGTTTCTTTGTTTGTGCCCGTTACTCTGTTGTGAATACGTATCAAAATAATGGATGGATTTCAACAAAATTTGACAGTTTTTTCCTTTGTTCAGATCCTAATTACTCTGAAGATGATGTAGATATGGATCTTATTGAAGAATATCTGCTTTGAAAGATGGGGAAAGGGTTTATTTTGGAACATTTATATTGTGTTTGATTTGAGTGTTACAGATTTGTCTCAGCTGCTGAGACATCTGCTGTACTGTATCCCAGCTGCCAAACTATGGGCAGAGTTTTCAGAAACAAAGAAATGTGGATGCTGTAAATCAAACAAAGACAGAAGTTGCTAGAGAAGCTCACAAGTCTGGCAACATCTATGAAGAGAAGTCAGAGTTAACATTTCTGGTCTGGTGACTGTTCTGAAGAAGGGTCATTGGACCCAAAACATTAACTCTGATTTCTCTTCACAGATGCTGCCAGACCTGCTGAGTTTGTCTGGCAGAGTTTTCAGAGCTGGTTATTGTATGTGGCTTCCTCTGAGAGGTGGAACTCTTAAGGTGTTGGAGGGGGGGAGCACTCTAGTGAGAGCTTCAATCAGATTGGGTGAAGCTGTACACTTTGATCCAGGAGGCAGTCACGCTATTTAGGCTACGCAGAACTGTACACTTGCTCAAGGATAATAGGTTGAGTCTGAAAATTTGGGCATCCACCAGGTAGTGATGAAGGAACCTTGATCCTTGAATGTGACCTAAAAACTGAAATTGCTGAAAATCTCAGCAGGCCTGGCAACATCTTTGAAGAGAAATCAGTTAATGTTTTGGGACAAGTGACTTATAGAACTCAAAAAGCAAATTCTGTATTTGTTTCTGATTTACAGCATCTGCAGTTCTTTCAGTTTTACTTTGAATGACACAATAATGAGGTGTTTGCTACCTGTGTGGATGGAGAGGAACGCTGCAGAGTGGATGAGCAGAGGATGGTGCAGAATACTAATCACTTGGTGGGAGCCAAAAAAGAATGTGGTTGCTGCCTTTGTAGCCATGGCCTGGAGCTCCAGATTTGTGTTGCCAGCTCAATATCAAGTTAAATACATCTTGCTGCTGGAGATGAACCGAGAATGGGAAATAGTGAATCTACTTGTGCTCTAATTGGGAACCAACAGCATGGAACAAGGACTGGTGTGCTGCTGAGTCTTTGAGGAGTTCAGGTTCAAAGTACAATGATTGTCGTGGTTATAACGTGGTCAGCCAGGTGGACGTTGTAGAATGAGTGCCCTGATTAGCACTGTTCATCTGGTCCGATTGAGGAGGCCTTGCTGACAGATAAGTACAGGAGTGTCAGACCACCTGTTTAGAGAGCTAGCTGTGAGGAAGCTGGATCAGTGCCAAGGACACTCAATGTGTTAAAAAATGGGTGACTTGGTGACAGAACACCAGCCTCTCTGGAGTTACTTCAATAATCATTGAGATTATACCTGAGTTATCTGTCAATTAGTATAAGCTCAAGCAAATTAGAGACATGCTACTTGAAAAATGGCTTGAAAAACAGGGCTTTTGATTCATGGGCCATTGGTACCTGTATTCAGTAAAGAAGGTGCTGTTATTTTGAGATGCATCACTTAAACTGGACAAGAATCAGTTTCTTGCTGAATTGTGGCGGTTAAGTCTCCATAGTTCTTCTGTCCATTGAGAGAGACGGCTGGTAGTGGTTTAGTCTGAGTGTCGCCACACCTCGCATGGGGGTACAGATTGAGAAGCAGAGCCCCTCATAGTAACGTAAGACAGTGGGAATTGAACCCACAGTTTTGCCATCGTTCCGCATCACATACCAGCTGCCCAGCCGACTGAGCTAACCCAAATCTCTTGTGTAAAACTGAGATGGGATAGAGAAGATTCAGGTGAAGTGAGAAATGTCAGTCAAAAGTTTGCATTATAAGATTTAAAGATACTATCTGAATGCATGAAAAATCTGCAATAAGATGCATGAACTAGTGGCGCACACAGAGATAAACAGTTTGGATCTAATTGTTGTTACTGAGACATAGTTATATAGTTCAAAGAATCTCTGTGCTTTTTAGAAGCAGGCCATTTGGCCCATTGAGTCCACACTGACCTTCCAAAGAGTATTCCACTCACACCCAACCCCTACCTTAGAACCTTCCATTTCCCGTGGCTAATCCACCCACCCTACACATGCCTGAACACTGTGGGCAATTTAGCATGGCCAGTCCACCTGAGCTGCATATCTTTGGACCATGGGAGGAAGCTGGAGCAGCACAAGGAACCCCATGCAGACAGAATGAGAATGTGCAAACTCTATGTAGTCATCCAAGGTGGAAGCAAACCTGGACCCCTAGTGCTGTGAATCAGCAGTGCTAATCGCTAAGCCACCATGTTGCCCTTGACACTCTTGATCACATACAGAAACCTGTTAGTCAGCATGTTGACACGCCAGTCTCACCATTTATATGAACACCTATATAATCTCTCTGCTGATAAATTCTGCACGTGTGCTTCTGTCTCACCACCTGATGAAAGGGCAATGCTTCAAAAGCTTGTGATTTCAAACAAATTTGCTAGACTACAACCAGGTGTCATCAGAGTTCTGACCTTGTTCGCCCCAGTCCAACAGCTACATGTCCACATGATTTGGCTGTGAACGTAGGAGGTATGGTTAGTAAGTTTGCCGATGTTTGGTGGCATGACGGACAGCCAAGAAGATTATCTCAGAGTACAACAGGACCTTGGGCAAATGGATCAAGGAGTGACAGATGGAGTTTAATATAGATAAAATGGGAAGTGTGAGTAAAGTGTTGATAGCTGAATAGAGCAAAGGGATGACTTACAATCCGTTTAAATGAGGCAGAGAGATAATTACAAAAAAAATGGTACTGAAGATAAACCAAATGACGAATGATGTAATAGGTTTAAGGAGTTGTAAGCTAAGGGTCTAAGCTAAGTAATCTAAAATTGTACAAACTATATAAGATAGAGAGAGATCTTAGTTTATCAAGGCGATGGTTTGAAAACAGTACAGTGAGAGGTTTTACAGATAGAACAATGTGATGGGGGGGGTCATAGCATAACATGAGCCCAAGATCACAGTTGACGCTGTCTTCACGAGTACAGAACTTTTGGCTATCAGATTTTGCTTGGTGATTCTGCATTGTGTATCTTGAAAGCCTCCTTGCAGGATGTTTACCCAAAGATCAGAAGCTGAATGTCCTCGACTGGGAGGGAATATTCCTGTCTGGCGATTGCTGAATGGTGTCCATTCATCCATTGTTGTAGCGTCTGCAGGGTCTTGCCAATATACCATGCCTCGGGGCATCGTTGCCTGTAGTGTATGAGGTAGACAATATTGCCCAAGTCAGCTTACGTAGTAGGTAGTGTGTTGTCTCCCCCCCCACCCCCCCCCCCCCAGTGATGTTAGTGTCCATGTTGGGGATTTGGCATGTCTTGCAGAGGTTGCTGTGTCATGGTTATGTGGTGTTGTAGTCAATTTTTAGTCCTGAAGGCTCAGTAGTTGGCTGCAAACAATGATCTGTTAAAGTTTTGGTGGTCGAAGGCAAGAAATGAAGGAATAGGGATTATGTTGGCAAGATACTCATTGTCATCAATGACCCCATTGAAGGCTGTTAAGTAAATGGCATAGTTTATCTTCTGGTAACCATCCTTCAAATCGGTCTTTGAGATACACAATCACACAGAATCACTGAACAAAAACTGATAGCTATGTTCTGTACCCATGAAGATGGCTTCAACTGTGATCGTGTTTTGTGTGGTGCTACCTGACCCCATCACGCTGTTCTGCATCTGTAAAATCCTCTCTACTGCCCTGTGTTGACACCACCTTGATAAATTATGACCCTTCTTAATTATTTTGTATACTTTTTGATTATGTATTACTTTGGTTAGACCCTTGGCTTATGACTCTTATACCTATTGTTATTTCAGTCATTTGGTTTGTCTCCAGTACCACCTTTTTTGTGTAATTTTCTCCCTACCTCATTTTAATTGGATCGTAGGTCATCCCTTCACTTGTCAGTCAGCTGTTGACACTTCACTCACACTGTCTGACATTCTTGATCACCTGCAGAGACTATTATTCAGCCCATTGACACTGAACTCACACTGTTCATATGATATTTTGATCTCTGCCTATAAATTCTGGGTCTGTATGCTTCTCTCTCACTTCACCTGAGAAAGGGCCAACCTCCAAAAGCTTGTGATATCAAATAAACCTGTTGGACTAGGACATGATGTTGTCTGACTTCTGATCTTGTCTCACCCAAAAAAGCAGTGGACTCAACATTGATTCTTATGGCACACTGCTGGTCACAGACTCCCAGACTTCCCGCCACCCACCATCCAAATGGCTGAATACTCCCTCTCTTCCATGTGATCAAACCTTGATAACCAATCTACCATGCAAAACTTCATAGGATGCCTTACTAAAGTCCATTTGGATCATGTCCATCACTCTGCCTCCTCCAACCCTCTTTGTTACTGCATCAAAAAACTCTAAGTTAATGCACAAACCCATGTTGACTCTCCCTAATCAGTCCTTGTCTTTGCAAATACATGTAAATCCTTTTCCATGTGGTCCTTTCCAATAACTTGCCCACCATTGTCAGGCTCACTAGTCTATAGTTCCCTGGCTTTTCCTTACAACCTTTCTATGATAGTAGCACCATGTTAACCAACCTCCAAACATCCGGCACTTCACCTGTGACTATTGATGATATAAATATCTCAGCAATTGCCTCCCTAGCTTCTCTCAAATTTCTATGGTACACCTGATCAGGTCCCAGGGATTTATCCACCTTTATGGATTTTAAGACATTTAGCACCACCACGTCTGTAATATGGACATTTGTTTCAAGATGTTGCAGTTTATTTCCCTAAATTCTCTAGCTTTCATATCCTTTCCCACAGTAAACACTGATGCAAAATATTCCATTCAGTATCTTGCCCATTTCCTGTGGTTCCACACCTAGGTGGCTTTGTTGATCTTTAATGAGCCCTATTCACTCCCTAGTTGCCCTTTTGTCCTTAATGGATTTATAGAATCCCTTTGGTTTCTCCTTAACCCTATTTGCCAAAGCTATCTCATGTTCCCCTTTTTGTCCTCTTGATTTCCTTGTCTATACGCCTATTGCCTTCATACTTTCCTAGGGATTCACTTGATCTCTGTCTCTGTCAGATATATGCTTTCTATTTATTCTTGATTGAAACCTCAAATTCTCCAATCATCTGGCATTCCCTACACCTACCAGCCTTGCCCTTCACTCTAACAGGAACATATGATCTCTGGACTCTCATTATCTCAATTTTGAAGGCTTTCAACTTTCCAGCCATCCACTCCCAGTCAACTTTTGAAACTTTTTGCCCAATACTGTCAAAATTGGCCTTCCTCCAACTTAGAACTTTCAGATCCAGATAATCTTTTCCCAACTCTATTTTGAAGCTAATAGAATTATGGTCACTGGTTGTAAAGTGCTTCCCCACTGACACCTCAGTCACCTGCCTTGCCTTATTTCCCAGGACTAGGTCAAGTTTTGCTCCTTCTGCAGTAGGTACATCCACACAATGAATCAGAAAATTTTCTTGTACACACTTAACAAATTCCTCTCCATCAGAACCCTTACACTGGCTGTCCCAGTATATCTTTGGAAAGTTTTAAAAACAAGTAAATAGTTGGCAGGTTGTGACTTGACAAGTGCCTCAAGGATTAATGCTGCGCCCATTGTATTTAGAAACCACATCAATTACTTAATATAAATGAAATGTAGCCTGTGAGGAGGACACAGGCCATCAAGGGAATAGGACAGGTTAAGTGCATGGGGTGTACAGTTACAGTTAGTGTAATGTATAAAAGTGAGCTCATTCACTTTAGCTTCAAAAATAGAAATGCCAAATAGTTTTTAACCAGATGTGAGCATCATTAATGTTCAGAAGGACTTGTGTTATTGGTCTGTGTGCTAGCATTTCGGAAGTTGTTGCTTCCAATGTGTCGGCTTTTATTATAAGGGGCTTGGAATTTTGCGGTATTGCGGCACAATGGAAGTGCCCCTTCCTCTGAGCCAGAAGGTCTGGAAATATACATCTGAACAGGTTGATTACAAATGTATTGGCCTTCAACAGCAACACATCTGGAATACCTGCAATTTTATTCATCACTTGAAGATTAGATTGCATAAGAGGCAGCAAAGATTGACAAAGGATATAAGGGTTGTCCTATGATGATAGTCTCAGTAAATTGGGTTAATACTCTGGACTTTAGGAAAATTAGAGATATCCTAATGGAACATTCAAATTTCTGAGGGGAGTCATTACACAAACAAAAGACACTGATGGCACACTGACCTTTACATCGCTGAGGCCTGATGTCAACTCTCCAACGCCAACTCTCTGACACCACCTCCTACCGCCCCCTGGATCATGACCCCCACCCCTGAGCACCAAACCATCATCTCCCAAACCATCCACAACCTCATCACCTCAGGTGACCTTCCACACACAGCCTGCTTCTATCACCGTCCCAAAACCCACAAACTTGCCTGCCCTGGTTGACCCATTGTCTCCACCTGTTCCTGCCCCACTGAACTCATCCCCACCTATCTGGACTCCATTTTCTCCCCCTTGGCCCAGGAACTCCCTACCTACGTCTGTGACACCATCCACACCCTCCACCACCTCCAGAACTTCCAATTCCCTGATCCTCAACACCTCATTTTTACTATAGACATCCAGTCCCTATACCCCATGCAGATAGCCTAAAGGCCCTCTGCTTCTTTCTGTCCCACAGGCCTGACCAGTCCCCCTCCACTGACACCCTCATCTGCCTAGCCAAACTCGTCCTCACGCTCAACAACTTATCTTTTGATTGCTCCCACTTCCTACAGACAAAGGGGGTGGCCCTGGGTACCTGCATGGGCCCAAGCTATGCCTGTCTCTTCCTAGGTTACGTGGAACAATCCGTCTTCCGCACCTACACTGGCCCTAAACCCCACCTCCTCCTCCACTGATGTCTGTATCAGCGCTGCCTCGTGCTCTCACGAGGAACTCGAACAGTTCATCTACTTCACTGACACCTTCCATCCCAACATTAAGTTCACCTGGACTATCTCTAACACCTCCCTCACCTTCCTGGATCCCTCTGTCGCCATAGATAGAACATAGAACAGTACAGCACAGAACAGGCCCTTCAGCCCACAATGTTGTGCCGACCATCTCAGGCAATCACCTAGAAACTGATATCCATTTCAAGCCCACCGACTCCCACCCACCTTCCTGCAAAAATGCCATCCCCTATTCCCAATTCCTTCGCCTCTGCCGCATCTGCTTCCAGGATGAGGCATTCCACTCTCGCATATCTCAGATGTCCTCATTTTTCAAGGACCGCAACTTCCCCCACGCAGTGGTCGAGAACACCCTCAACCATGTCGCACGCATTTCCTGCAACTCATCCCTCACACCCCGTCCACGCAATAACCACCACCAAAAGAGAATCCCCCTCGTCCTCATGTACCACCCCACCAACCTCTGGATCCAATGCATCATCCCCTGACGTTTCCGCCATCTGCAATCTGACACCACCACCAAAGACAGTTATTTGCCCCCACCCTTGTCTGCTTTCTGGAGGGACAACTCTCTCCTGGACTCACTTTTCCACTCCACACTCCCCACCAGCCCCACCACACGTGGCACTTACCCCTGCAACCACAGGAAGTGCTACACCTGCCCCCACACCTCCCTCACCCCCATCCCAGGCCCCAAGAAGAGTTTCCACATCAAGCAGACGTTCACCTGCACATCTGCCAATGTGGTATACTGCATCCGCTGTGCCCATTGTGGCCTCCTCTACATTGGGGAAACCAAGCGGAGGCTTGGGGTCTGCTTTGCAGAACACCTATGCTTGTTTCGCAATAAACTGCACCTCCCAGTTGTGAACCATTTCAATTGCCCCTCCCATTCCTTGGATGATATGTCCATCATGGGCCTCCTGCAGTGCCGCAATGATGCCACCCAAAGGTTGCAGGAACAGCAACTCTCATTCCACTTGGGAACCCTGCAGCCCAATGGTACCAATGTGGATTTCACAAGCTTCAAAATCTCACCTCCACCCACTGTATCGCAAAACCAGCCCATCTCGTCCCCACCTCCCTAACCTGTTCTTCCTCTCATCTACCCCCTCCTCCCACCTCAAGCAGCACCCCCATTTCCTACCTACTAACCTCATCCTGCCCCCTTGACCTATCCGTCCTCCCTGGACTGACCTATCCCCTCCCTACCTCCCCACCTACAGTCACCTCCACCGGTTCCATCCCCACCTCTTTAAACTTGTCTGTCTCCTCTCCACCTATCTTCTCATCTATCCATCTTCGATCACCTCCCCCTCTCTCCCTATTTATTTCAGAACCCTTTCCCCATCCCCCTTTTCTGATGAAGGGTCTAAGCCCAAAACATCAGCTTTTGTGCCCCTAAGATGCTGCTTGGCCTGCTGTGTTCACCCAGCTCTGCACTTTGTTATCTCCAGACATTAGATTTTGTCCCTGCTGGGCAATTGAAAACAAGGGCACAGCTTGAGGACCATTTAAGACAGAAGTGATAAATTACTTATGTCAAAGTGCTGTAAATCTTTGAATTTTTATACCCCAGAGGTTTGTGGATGATCCATTACTGAATATCATTAAATTTCAGAGGGTCAGATTTTTTTGATGTCTTGAGTGTTCAAGGGTATTGGTGAACAGGCACAAAAGTGGATTTGAAACCCAACATCAGCCATTATCATACAGAATAGCAGTCGGTGTTCAACCAGTTATGTGTGCACTGTTTCTTGCTACCGTTGTAAGTGTGGGGAAATATGTCATTTGGTGCTTAAGTCAGCTCCCGCAGATGATCTGTTCCAGTAGTATTGGTTGAGGATTAAATATTAGCCAAAATGGCAATAACTATCCTCAAATCGGTGCTATGGGATGTGTTCCATCCACCCAGGAGGGCAGATAGGCCTCGATTTAACTCTCATCAAAAAGAACTGAGACAGTATTTGTGTTGAAATACTTGAGGTAACTTGTACCCCACAACCAGGTTCAAAGGAAGTTTATCTTTCAGGTGTATAGCAAACTCTGCTATTTTGTATGAAATTTTGACGTGAATGGCTTGAAGCAGTAATAAATGAAGTTAATCCTCAGACATGTGTCTCTGACTCTTCACATTCCTTAAAGGGAATAATTATTTCCAATTATCATGACTGTACAAGGTACATGTCCCAAGGGTGTCTCAGAACTACATTCGTACAGCTTCTTTAACTCCTCCTTAGTTTTGTCTTCTAATCTTTTGGGGGTGGGGGGGGGAATGTCACCTGACAGATATCCATGAACCACTCAGCGTTGTGAATACTCCATAAAGCCAAATTAATGATTAGCGTATTACACAACTATTGCTGGAAGTTACCAAGTTATAGCCATCATATTTGAGAACAATAACACCAAGACATAAATAAACTCATTATTGCTTCCCTATGAGTAACAATCTAATGTTTTCCTACCTGATCAAATACCTAACATGGAAATTTGATGCAGCAGTAATTGTTGCAGATCTGTTACTTGTTTGAAAATTGTCTTTAAAGGTATTGACGATTATAAACTTAGTTAGAATTCAGTAACAATGCTGGCTTCTATACTAGAGTAATTGGAGATTTTCCCTACAGATGGACTAAACAAGTTTCTGGGAGTAGAGATAGTAGGAACTGCAGAAGCTTGAGAATCTGAGAATACAAGGTGCAGAGCTGGATGAACACAGCAGGCCAACGAGCATCAGAACAGGAAAGTTGATGTTTCTGGCCTCGACCCTTTTTCAGAAAATGTTTTTCTGAAGAAGGGTCTAGGCCTGAAACGTCAGCTTTCCTGCTCCTCTGATGCTGCTTGGCTTCCCTTTCTGGGAGTAGAGGCTCCTTTATTTCTTTTTAATGACTTTGCAGGGTGTGATTCTTGGCAGCCTGATTTCAATCCAGCAGTTCTTAGTTGGCTTGCCTTTTTCTTCTCTTCCTGTTGAAAACACCTTTGAACTTTGTCGGTCTTGATGGTCTGTTTTTAAGATGGTGAGAAGCTGATGACATGAGACTTCAACTGATATATTGGCAGTGATCTGTGTGGGACTCAGTGGGCAGCAATGAGGTTAAAAAGAGCAGCTACAGTGGAGAAGTGAGAGACAGAGCTGCTTTAACAAAATTGATGTGTGACATCATAGGGGACAGCAATTCCTGAATGCTGAAGCTGTAATTTGTTTTAAATTAGTTATTTTAGAATTCAAACCTAAAGTTCACTTGGTTGAGTTGAGGGGTTTTAGTTGTTTGACAGGATTTTTGTGGTTTCTACTTAAGTGAAAAGATGAAATATAAGCAAGGGTACATATTCTTATTAATCAGGATATATCTAAAGACTCAGGCTTGTGATTTTTGCACATTTTGTAGTATGTGACAAATCCTAGCATTTTCTGGTGGTTTGGATGACCATGGGCACAAGAGTTGCCTGTGGCTGGAGCAACCCAAGCACGCTCTCTTTGGAGCTTAAGCAGCAGCTCGGGGCTTTATGGAGTATTCACAACGCTGAGTGGTTCATGGATATCTGTCAGGTTAAGGATGTGCAGCAGTGGGTGACTACCAGATTCCAGGAAGAGGACCAAACAGAGATTGAATTTGAGTGCATCCTATTCACAAACCATTTTTGGCTTTGGAAAACATTGAAACGATGGTTTGTCTATGGACACCAATCGGAGTCAAGGACATGCCACTGGGTACTCAGAATTGTGGAAGTGCAATAATGGTGGTGGACTTGTTAATGAGGGAAGTAGACTGGTGACTTTGTGATCATAGACATGATTCCAGGATGCTATGTTGTCTTCTGGGTGCCAGGTTCAAGGATGTCAGAATGGCTGCAGGGTATTCTAAAATGGAGGGTGAACAGGCAGACATTGTGGCCTGTATTGGAACCAGTGACATATGAAGAAAGAGGTGAGGTCCTGCAAACAGAATTTGGGGAGTTGGATATCAATTTCAAAGGTACAACAAACTTTGTTTGAGCTGGTACTTTAAGTAAACCAGCAAAAATTATGTAAGATTATAAGATTAGTGGAGTAGCTGATAGTGAAGGGGACTGTCAGAAATTACAGCAGAACATAGATAGACTGGAGAGTTGGGCAGATAAATGGCAGATGGAGTTCAATCCGGGCAAGTGCGAGGTGATGCGTTTTTGAAGATCAAATTCAAGGGCGAACTATACAGTAAATGGAAAAGCCCTAGGGAAGATTGATGAACAGAGAGATCTGGGTGTTCAGGTCCACTGTTCCCTGAAGGTGACAACACAGGCCAATAGGGTGGTCAAGAAGGCATATATGGCATGCTTTCCTTCATTGGGCGGGGTATTGAGTACAAGAGTTGGCAGGTCATGTTGCAGTTGTATCGGACTTTGGTTCGGCCACATTTGGAGTACTGTGTACAGTTCTGGTCACCACATTGCCAAAAGGATGTGGATGCTTCAGAGAGGGTGCAGAGGAGGTTCACCAGGATGTTGCCTGGTATGGAGGGTGCTAGCTATGAAGAGAGGTTGAATAGATTAGGGTTATTTTTGTTAGAAAGACGGAGATTGAGGGGGGACCTGATTGAGGTCTATAAAATCATGAGGGGTATAGACAGGGTGGATAGCAAAAATCTTTTTCCCAGAGTGGGGGACTCAATTACTAGGGGTCATGAGTTCAAAGTGAGAGGAGGAAAGTTTAAGGGAGATATGCGTGGAAAGTTCTTTACACAGAGGG
Organism: Stegostoma tigrinum; assembly: GCF_030684315.1. NCBI lineage: Eukaryota > Metazoa > Chordata > Chondrichthyes > Orectolobiformes > Stegostomatidae > Stegostoma > Stegostoma tigrinum. The sequence continues at coordinate 40,622,034 of NC_081368.1, read as the reverse complement.
TGGTGGGCGCCTGGAACGCGTTGCCAGCGGAGGTGGTAGACGCAGACACGTTAGCGTCTTTTAAGATATATTTGGACAGGTACATGGATGGGCAGGGAGCAAATGGACACAGACCGTTAGAAAATAGATGACAGGTTAGACAGAGGATCTTGATCGGCGCAGGCTTGGAGGGCCGAAGGGCCTGTTCCTGTGCTGTAGGTTTCTTTGTTTGTTTCTTTACTTGAAATACTGCAAGTTTGTATTATTCTGATCTCTGCAATATCTAAGCAGTCAGTTGAGGGTGCGTATGTAAAGGCTCTCTGCTAATAAACTTTATTTAAGGCAAAGTTGCAATATTATTTGTCATTTATGCTGTTAATGAAGTATAACAGTAATGTGTATACCCCTGCATTATGTTTCTATTATTTAGTGTGTATTTTATATTGATTATGCAAACTTCTTGATCATCTAGAATATTTGATCAGTTGGTACACTTCTGGTCCCATGGGTATCAGGTAATAAAGTTTGCTGTACTAATACTCCCAGTGCCATGCAGCAGTGTGTGTAAAAATTTAAAGATAGACCAGGTGAAAATGTGGCTCGAGAGATGGTACAGAAGGGAGGTTAGACACCCAAGACATTGGGACTGTTTCTAGGGGAGGTGGGATCTTCAGAAGTTGGATGGGTTATATCTGAATAAGAACGGCTCAACATCCTTTTCGGGAGGCTTAAGGCAGAATTAACCTAAGTTGGCAATGGGATGTGATCCTGACAAGGAGAAAAGCTGAGATAATAAAGTGTGAAGCTGGATGAACACAGCAGGCCAAGCAGCATCTCAGGAGCACAAAAGCTTCCAACACAAGTCCTCCTCCTGGACACCACCCCCAGGCCTCCTACCCTCCCTCGACCTCTTCATCTCCAACTGCCATCGAGACATTAACCGCCTCAACCTCTCCACCCCTCTCCCCCACTCCAACCTCTTCCCTGCAGAACAGGCCGCTCTCCGCTCCCTCCGGTCCAACCCCAATCTCACCAACAAACCCACAGACAAGGGTGGCGCAGTGGTAGTATGGCGCACTGACCTCTACATCGCCAAGGCCAAACGCCAACTCTCCGACACAGGTGAATTTGAGGTTGAGGTTGAGGTGGAAGGTGTTGGTGAAGTGGATGAACTGTTCGAGCTCCTCTGGGGAGCAAGAGGTGGCACCGATACAGTCATCAATGTAATGGAGGAAGAGGTGGGGTTTGGGGCCTGTGTAGGTGCGGAAGAGGGACTGTTCCACGTAACCTACAAAGAGGCAGGCATAGCTGGGGCCCATGCGGGTGCCCATGGCCACCCCCTTTGTCTGTAGGAAGTGGGAGGAATTGAAAGAAAAGTTGTTGATGGTGAGGACGAGTTCGGCTAGGCGGATGAGGGTGTCGGCGGAGGGGACTGGTCGGGCCTGCGGGACAGGAAGAAGCGGAGGGCTTTGAGGCCATCTGCATGTGGAATACAGGTGTATAGGGACTGGACGTCCATGGTGAAAATGAGGTGTTGGGGGCCAGGGATTTGGAAGTTCTGGAGGAGGTGGAGGGCGTGGGTGATGTCACGGACGTAGGTAGGGAGTTTCTGGACCAAAGGGGAGAAAATGGAGTCCAGATAGGCGGAGATGAGTTCGGTGGGCCATACTACCACTGCGCCACCCTTGTTTGTGGGTTTGATGATGAGCTTGGGGTTGGAGTGGAGGGCAGCCCGTTCTGCAGGGGAGAGGTTGGAGTTGGGGAGAGGGGTGGAGAGGTTGATGCGGTTAATGTCTCGATGGCAGTTGGAGATGAAGAAGTTGAGGGAGGGTAGGAGGCCTGGGGGTGGTGTCCAGGAGGAGGACTTGTGTTGGAAGTGGGTGAAGGGGTCAGTGGAGGGAGGGGTTAGGTTCCTGGTTGAAGAAGTAAGCGTGGAGGTGAAGGCGGCGGAAAAACTGCTCAATGTCCAAACGTGACTGGTATCCATTGATGTGTGGTTGTAGGGGGACAAAGGTGAGCCCCTTGCTTAGGACTGACTGTTCGTCCTCAGTCAGTGGGAGGTCTGGGGGGATGGTGAAAATTTGGCAGGGCTCAGTGTGGCTGTCTCCTCTGGAGTTGCTCGCTGTGGAAGTTGTGGGCGGAGCGATGAGGTTGTCGGCCGTGGGCGGGGTCCGTCGGCGTCGGCCCGGTGTGGCTGCCTCTACATTGGGCAAACCAAGCGGAGGCTTGCGGACCGCTTTGCAGAACACTTCCGCTCGTTTCGCAATAAACAACTGCACCTCCCAGTCGCTAACCATTTCCACTCACCCTCCCATTCTTTAGATGACATGTCCATCATGGGCCTCCTGCAGTGCCACAATGATGCCACCCGAAGGTTGCAGAAACAGCAACTCATATTCCGCTTGGGAACTCTGCAGCCCAATGGTATCAATGTGGACTTCACCAGCTTCAAAATCTCCCCTTCCCCCACCGCATCCCAAAACCAGCCCAGTTCGTCCCCTCCCACCAATGCACCACACAACCAGCCCAGCTCATCCCCTCCCCCCACTGCATCCCAAAACCAGCACAGCCTGTCTCTGCCTCCCTAACCTGTTCTTCTCTCACCCATCCCTTCCTCCCACCCCAAGCCGCACCTCCATTTCCTACCTACTAACCTCATCCCACCTCCTTGACCTGTCCGTCTTCCCTGGACTGACTTATCCCCTCCCTACGTCCCCACCTATACTCTCCTCTCCACCTATCTTCTTTTCTCTCCATCTTTGGTCCGCCTCCCCCTCTGTCCCTATTTATTCCAGAACCCTCACCCCATCCTCCTCTCTGATGAAGGATCTAGGCCCGAAACGTCAGCTTTTGTGCTCCTGAGATGCTGCTTGGCCTGCTGTGTTCATCCAGCTTCACACTTTATTATCTTGGATTCTCCAGCCTCTGCAGTTCCCATTATCTCTGATACAAGGAGAAAAGCTGTATGGTTTTAGAAGTTAGAGCATGAATGAGTCTGGAACAAAGAGGAAATGTAGTCGAGGTAAGTAAGAAATGAGCAAAGGGATTAAAAATACAGACAGATGTGTACTACAGGTCCCCAAACAATCAGACAGAGGATTAAATATGTCGCTCAATTTCAGAGACATTTAAGAATAATAAGGCAGTAATAAGGGATTCAAACCATCTGAATCTTAGCTGGGTTAGTTTTAGTGTGCGAGTAAAGAGGGTGCAAAATACTTAAATTACATCCAGCAGAAAAAGTAAAGTAGCATCAAGGAAACCAAACTTGGTAATATTTGGAAATGAGCCTTGACATGTGGAACAAATGCGAAACATTTTGGAGATGGTGATCAAAGCTCAGTTATACTGGCAATAGTTAAAGAAACATGAGGATGTCCTGGGAATAAAAGATCCAAACTGGAAAAGGGCTGATTTTACAAAGATACAATTTGCCCTTAGGTAATCTGCGTGCAGACCTGAAAGATGTGCAGCACAGTCCTCAGTAAATACTTTGTGTCAAACCTTGTGTTACCTGGCTGGAGAAAATATCACAGGAAATTAACATAGAGGAGATGAGAGTGGGTTTAGTTGCTTTATTTTCTATTTCAATTCATGTCAATATTGCTTAAAATTGTATAACTCAATACATAGATACAAAAACCTAATCTCTTTTAAAAGACACAATTAGCCTTGAGAAATAGCTGCCAGAAATCAACTGTTTATAACTGAAAAAGATTCCTAGAAAATTCCAGGTGCATGACAAACAGGTGTCCAAACGTGGCAAGATCTTTGAACATAAAAGCACATTTGTCCTTGTGGAAATATCCTCACTGACAATTGCTTCCCAGGGAGTGTGAAGAGCTTTTTTCTTACTGAATACCTGATATAGAAATATTGTGCAAGTTTTGGATAGCACCCATCTTAAGTTTTGATCTGCATAAAACAGACTCCTCATCACAGCATGGAAGGAAGGCAGTTGGTTCATCATGACCACAATGGTCTACAAAGATCAGACTAATCCCATTTTATTGCTGTTTCAGAGAGAGTAGGAACTGCAGATGCTGGAGAATCTGAGATAACAAGGTGTAGAGCTGGATGAACACAGCAGGCCAAACAGCAGCAGCAGAGGAACAGGAAGGCTGATGTTTCTGGCCTAGACCCTCCTTCAGAGAGAGCTACGTGTGTGCTATTTTATTACAAGTGAATTCTAAATATTGATTAAACATTTATACACGTCTGTGTTTTAAAAAAAATGTTCCTCTTAGCCTTGTTCCTCTTGGCTTAAAATCTATGCTGCCTAATTATTGGTTCCACTTCTAATGGAAGAAATGGCTTCCTCTACCTCTAGTTTTTCTTGCCACTGCACGGAATGTCACATCCATGCATGGCAGTGGCTTGTGTAATTGAAAGTCAGTGTCTACGTGTTATTTGGTAAGTCTCGACCCTCCTAGTAGCTGGAAAGCTTAGAGGCAGTATTGCTTCTTATCCAATATTTATGCCTTTCAATGTTACATCTTTATTAGAACCCCATAATTTTCACCACTCCGAGGAAAACAACACAAACCTTTCCACAGCTCAGCCCCTCCAGCATAGACAGCATCCTGGTCAATCGCTTGAGAGGTTGTGGTTATCAGAACTACATGCAATGATCCAGTTGTAGCATTACCAGCATAACCTCCTCACTTTTGTATTGAATTTCTTGTCTAATTAAAGAATGTATTTCCTACGTATGCCTCATTTAACCACTTTGATTCTAGAATCCCTACAATGTGGAAGCAGACGATTTGGCCCATTGAGTCCACTCTGACCCTCTGAGGAACATTGCAGCTAGACGCACCCTGGACACTGGGCATTTTAGCTTGGCTAATCCACCCAACCTGCAGATCTTTGGCCTGTGGGAGGAGAACATGCAAACTCAAGACACAGTTGCCCAAGGCTGGCATTGAACCGGGGCCCTGGGAGTTGAGGCAATAGTGCTAACTACTGTGCCGCTGCTCTGGTTATAAGTCACTACGATTAAAGATTGATGGTGGCCTTTTCTTTTTAAATTTTAATTTAAGGTCTAGGCTATCTCCGTGATACTCTTTTTGTTTAGGGAGAGTGGTTGTCCCAACTGGCCTGTAACATGAACTTCAGCTACCAATTCTGCAACCTTACATTTGTGTCTTGGTGAGAGCTGCTACATGAATAGATATCCTTCATTGCCACAGCTACTCAAGAACATAAGTACAGTGAAAAGTTTACAATGTCACTTTTTATGGTGCCATCTTAAGTACAAAGTACCTAGGTACAAATCTTAGATATAAAAAGAAGTTGTATTACCTTAGTGATTCATAGTATAGGTTAGAAGACAGTTAAAAGGATAAACATTACAGTCAGATAAACATTACATTATAGTAGTTCAGCACATGGGCTTCCATGTGGCCTGACTGGCTTCTCATGCTGCTGACCACCCACACCAGACCCCAGTCTAATGGCTGTCTCCACTCTGCTTCAGGCCTCCAGCCTGCTCCGTTCCACTCTGGCTCTCAAGTGCTCCAAGTCTGCAGCCTGGTTAAGTAGAGAATTGAAAACACATTTTTAATGAATACTAGGTTATTGTTTTAATACTTTTAAATGTTAATTTAAAGCATATCATGGTCTAAAAACTATGGAATTAACATGAAAAGTCTAGGCAAGCCCCATGGAAGTCAGGAGCTGTGGTGTTCTAGGGAAGCTCAACGCAACTCGATATTGAGTTCAATAATTTTCGAGCATAAACTCTTCCATGTCGCAGCCCTTTACCCCACACACCAGGTGCTCCTGAGATGCTGCTTGGCCTGCTGTGTTCATCCAACTCCACACTTTATGTTGATGGAGGTGACAGATTAGTCCCTGCTGTGTGTTGTCTGTAATAGTAGCAGGAAAATGAAAGATTCGGGTGTAAAACTCTGGAGTGGAAGCTCATCAGGTAGTTAAAATGCTCGGCAAGTTTGTGCCTTACTACGCCTCACAAGGGTAGTGTGCTAGAAATAGGGCACTGCTACTCTCAGTTGTCACAAGTTGATTTTTTAAAAATAAAAACACACAATTCCCCAATTTATCTGTCCTTTTAGACAAGACACAGACCAGGTTTCTGTCGTTATTTACTATTTATTACACCAGTGATGCTAGGTACAGGAAAACAATTATGAATAATGGACAAACTTTACTGGATGTAAGTCTAACCCCTATACATTCTTTGTACAGACAAAATTATTGAACTCAATATAAGTCCGGAGGGCTGTAGGGTCCCCAAGTGTTGCCTGCCACTTTAATGCACCACCCTGCTCCCTGGCCAACATCTCTTGTCTCTGGCTTGCCGCAGTGTTCTAGGGAAGCTCAATGCAACTCCATATTGAGTTCAATAATTTTAGGGCATAAACTCTCCCATGTCGCAGCCCCTTACCCCACACACCAGGCCATGTTACCCCCCACCCCATCCAACTCCCTATTTTCTGCATATAAAATGACGTTCTTCCAACCACCACCAGTTCTGAGGAAGGCTCACCGGACCCGAAACATTAACTCTGTACTTTCCTTCACAGATGCTGCCAGACCTGCTGAGCTTTTCCAGCAACTTTGTTTTTGTTCTTGAAACATTAACTCTTTTCCCTCCACAAATGCTACTAGACTTGCTAAGTTTTTCTAGCAAATTCTGTTTTGGTTAGGAATGGTTATCGTTTTTGTGAGTTCCAAGAGATGACTGTTATACCTAAAATAACAAAAATTATAACTAGAAGAAAGCCCCACGCTGCACTTTAAAATGGTCCTAAGTTTTTTTTTCTGGAACTTGTTAGAGAACCTCAGCAGTTCTGACAGCAACTGTGGGGAGAGAGACCAAGTTTTGAACAAATCTTGTCAGATTCAAAACATTGGTATATTTCTCCTGTGAAGGAAGAGTTAACATTGAGTCTGATAGGACTTTTTTCAAACCCTGGTTTCTCTCTCCATTGATGTTGCCATACATACCTATTACTTTGGCGTTTTCTATTTATATTTGAGTTTCGGTATCTCTAGTACTTTTTTCCTGACCAATACTTTTTGTTGGATACTCACCAAGTATGCTTATCTAGTATCCTTCAAATCACATTCCAGTTATGAGTATTCCTCCCTGCGGGGAATGATGACTTAGAGCACCACCATTAGCAGTAATAAATCTCCTGGGGAAAATGGCAGCAGTGTAAGACACGCGCTCCACACTGCCCTCCAACCCCACCACACCTGGCACCTTCCCCTGCAACCGCAGGAAATGCTACACCTGCCCCCACACCACCTCCCTCACCCCTATCCCAGGCCCCAAGATGACATTCCACATTAAGCAGAGGTTCACCTGCACATCTGCCAATGTGGTATACTGCATCCACTGTACCCGGTGTGGATTTCCCCAATGTAGAGGTAGCAAGCGGAGGCTTGGAGACCGCTTTGCAGAACACCTCCGCTCAGTTCACAACAAACAACTGCACCTCCCGTCACAAACCATTTCCACTCCCCCTCCCATTCTCTAGATGACATGTCCATCATGGGCCTCCTGCACTGCCACAATGATGCCACCCGAAGGTTGCAGGAACAGCAACTCATATTCCGCCTGGGAACCCTGCAGCCTAATGGTATCAATGTGGACTTCACCAGTTTCAAAATCTCCCCTTCCCCTACTGCATCCCTAAACCAGCCCAGTTCGTCCCCTCCCCCCACTGCACCACACAACCAGCCCAGCTCTTGCCCTCCACCCACTGCATCCCAAAACCAGTCCAACCTGTCTCTGCCTCCCTAACCGGTTCTTCCTGTCACCCATCCCTTCCTCCCACCCCAAGCCGCACCTCCATCTACCTACTAACCTCATCCCACCTCCTTGACCTGTCCGTCTTCCCTGGACTGACCTATCCCCTCCCTACCTCCCCATCTATACTCTCCTCTCCACCTATCTTCTTTACTCTCCATCTTCGGTCCGCCTCCCCCTCTCTCCCTATTTATTCCGGAACCCTCACCCCATCCCCTTCTCTGATGAAGGGTCTAGGTCCGAAACGTCAGCTTTTGTGCTCCTGAGATGCTGCTTGGCCTGCTGTGTTCATCCAGCCTCACATTTTATTAGCAGTGTAAGACACTCCAGCTGCAACTCCACTGCTCGCCAGTTCCTTTTCTATTAATTTTTTTTCGCTGCAGCATTTTTTTTCTGTTCCCACCCCACCCAACCTTTTAACTACCCTTACCAGAAGAAATGAGTCCCGATCGGAGACCGGGTGGGAGCTTGGTGTGCAGCAATGTCCTGCAGCGGCAGCAGAATGAGTCCGGGCCAAGTCACGGACCGAATTCCTGGAGCGACGGCAGCAGAACAAGCATGGGCCGGGCTGAGTCCCGCAGCGTTGGCAGCAGGGGAATCTCGAGTCCCGGAGCGGTACGAAGTGAAGCGAATTCCTGATAGAGTGCGACTTTCCTTGTTGCTGCAAAGTGCCGGTGAGGAACAGTCTGGAGGCCGGAGCGATGCGGGAGTGCTGAGCTGCTACTGTTTGGGACAGTTTACCGGACTGTAATTTAAATCCTTTTCACAATGTTAAAGCTACCTCATTCCCAGACACTGTATGTGATGCTTATGCTTTCCTTTTAATCATCTTTTGTATAACGACATTTAAAAAAAACTGAGATTTGTACCTTTAGATGGTGCTATCAAAAGGCAGCCATTGTAAAAGTCTTTCACTGTACTCCTGTACAAGTGACAATAAAGGATATTCTATTCTATTCTGTTTACCCCCAGTGGTCTTTCTGCTGGTCCTGAGTTTTTATTTTTGCAATTCACATGTCAAGTAGCTGAAATAATACTTCATACCTCTGAAGCTTTTAGAATTTGGAAAACCTCGACCCACTTCTGGCACTCATCAAATGCACGTGACTAATAGTAAACTTTACTGGGCTGCAGTTGCCTTATGTGCCGCTTGTCAACTGCTTTATTTCCAAATGTTATGGTGACTATCCACATTTATTTATGTTCGACATGACCCAGTCGTAACTGGAACACCTCGTGCAATAACTCCTTCCTCATCTCTACCTTTGTTTCTATGTTAGTCACTTCACCTGATGAAGGATCAGTGCTCTGAAAGCTTGTGATTTCTGTTTGTCAGACATTGCTCCTTTTCTATAAATCCAGTTGTTCGACCATATCCTGTACTTCGAATCAGACATGTTTGTGGCTGCTCGACAGTTTCTGATTCCAGACTAAGACTAAAAGATTTTTAAAGATCTAATTTGAGGGCTTAACTCTGGTGGAAGGTTGGATTTAAATACGGACCGTCTGCAGATGAACAAGGGACAACTGTACTACAGCTAGACCCGCACTGTCTTTTTGGGTTCTAACCGCAACAGCACATGCACCCAATTCCAGACCGACAAAGTCTACAAAGGTGTTGGGACAGATTACACCTTTGTCTTTTTTCCATTTTCTCCACTGCTCCAACGTCCTTGGGCTGTATCTCCATGATTCATTAAAATGCACATGCGTGAATTTAAGCAGTGTGCAGTGCATGTTTGTTTAAACAGATGGTAGCTATCTGAAGTAGGTGGATTTTAAACCTGCCTCTCCAGGCCCAGAGTTAGGGATTCCACCACTGTGCCACGATGGGGACGTACTCTCCACTGCTTAGAGTCATACTTGACACATACGAAGATGGTCGTGGTTGTTGGAGGTTCCTCATCTCAGCTGCTAGGCATCTCTGCAGGATTTACTTACAGTAGCGTCTTGGGGCCAACAATCTTCAGGTGCTTCATCAATGACCTTCATCATAAGGTCAGAAGCAGGCATGCTTGCCGATGATTGCGCAATGTTCAGCAATGCAGAAATTCACTAAAGATCCTCAAACATCACCTTCTAAACCCAGAGATAGCAAGAATTGCAGATTCTGGAGTCAGATATAACACACAATGGAGCTGGAGGTACACAGCAGGGCAGGCAGCATCAGTGGAGCAGCAAAGTTGATGTTTCAGTACGGGATCCTTCTCCAGAAATGGGGAGGGGGAAGGGAGCTCAGAAATAAATAGCGAGGAGGGGTGCACCTTCCTGGTGCATCCCACCCACCTTCCGCCCCTAATTTCTGAAGAAGGGCCCTGATGGCAAACATCACCTTTCCTGCTCCTCTGCTGCCTGCCCTGCTGTGTACCTCCAGCTCCACACCTTCCAAACTCATGAGCACTTCTATCTAGAAGGCAAGGGCAGCAGATATATGGGAACAGCACCACCTTCAAGTTCCCTTTCAAGCCACTCAACATCCTGACTTGGAAATATATCAGCATTTTGTCACTGGCACTGTGTCAAAATCATGGAATTTCCTCCCTAATGGCCTTGTGGGTAAACCCACAGCAAGTGGGCTGTAGCCTTTCAAGGTATCTGTGCTCACTACCACCTTCTCAATGTAACTAGGAATGGGCAATAAATGCTGGTAAGCCAGTGATGCCCACATTCAACAAGTGAATTTTTAACAAGTAATGGGAATTGGGTCTAACACAAAGCTTGAACAGATGTCTCTGAATAAATTTCTCAAGCTCCAACAAGTGTACCAATTGGATAGATAGTTGTATTCAATTCCAGAGATAACAAGGTGTAGAGTTGGATGAACACAGCAGGCCAAGCAGCATCAGAGGAGCAGGAAAGCTGACGTTTCGGGTCTGGGCCCTTCTTCAGACTTCGTTATCGATGTTTAAAACCGACCTATGCGACCACACTTATACCATAGCTCTGGAGCACATGCAACTTGAACATGGGCCTCGGAGCTCAGAAATGGGGATACAACCCCAGAGGCCCTTTCACCTTTACATGTAGTCTTAATGTGCCTAGAATCCACAAAACCCATTTAAATCAGGGTGAGTGCAATTTAAACTCAGACAGATCACAAACCTATTAGGCTCGGACGAGTGGGTCTGTTTCCTGAGATAATGGGAACTGCAGATGCTGGAGATTCCAAGATAATAAAATGTGAGGCTGGATGAACACAGCAGGCCAAGCAGCATCCCAGGAGCACAAAAGCTGACGTTTCGGGCCTAGACCCTTCATCAGAGAGGGGGATGGGGGGAGGGAACTGGAATAAATAGGGAGAGAGGGGGAGGCGGACCGACAATGGGAGAGAGATTCCCTGAGGTTGGTCCGGAGGGAGGAGGGTAACTTCTTCAGGTTAGGCATCCCTGGAAGAGGCTTCGCAGTGAGGTTAAAATAGTATCAGAGATAATGGGAACTGCAGATGCTGGAGATTCCAAGATAATAAAATGTGAGGCTGGATGAACACGGTCTGTTTCCTCCCTCAGTTCTAAAAGAGTCCTTTGTAAATTGCCCATCACCATCACCGCTTACAGCGATAGTGCTGACAACATCCGCTTGGCGTTAATGAGGAGGAGGTGAAAAGCGAGACGTGCGCAGGCGTGTCAAACCGCTCCCCCAACAAAGCTCGCGCCGCAGCCTGGCGCCAGAATTCAAATATCGACCTTTGACCTTATAGCTCCGCCCCTCCCTCCGTGAGCCCCGAGAAGGAAGTTTATGCTTTGGTTCCGTTAAAGGTCGGGAGCGGGGAACAGGATTTCGCATGGTGAGTCATTTGTGACCCCCGGGTAATGGTAAGCGAGGTGGGCTGGGACTGTAGAACCTCCGGTGGCTGCTCAGTGAAGATTAGTAGGTGGCATAAGCAAGTTCATCGTCCCGCTTTTGGCCTCTAGCTTTGTGTTACCACCATTGAGTTGTATCTGACTCTGTAATTGGCGGAGCTGTGCGATCGTTTGCTATCAGCTACTATTTGCAGCGACGGTATTTACGTGAAATCCGTGGAGTGCGATGTCAGTTTCTTTCTTATACTATTTGTTCCCCTAGTAACCTAGACCCTGAACAGTTATGCATTCGTGTTCCCATTGACTACGAATAACTTAGAGCTATCTAGTTTTTGATGTTTACAGATCCAACTGTTTGTTGCCTCCCAGAATGTGATGTTGCTGATTACTTCAGGAATTGAATGGTCTTTTAGCATTTGTTTTGGAGTCCCAAATGCCGTAGCTATGTAGCATGTCAATATTGGACGACTGACAGCTATGTGTCATTTGAATGCACCTGTGTCAGTCTTCCTGATAGTAACTTGAGTATTCTGTGAGAATGATTGATTGTTTTATCTTTATGTTCGTGATCTGCATTTTTATTTCAAATGACTATAGCATTTGTGTGACCTTATTTGGTTTGTATTTTGCAGGTGATTAGTGGATTAGTATGGATGAAGAAACACACCGCCGGTTTCAGTGCGTAGCTGGTCGACTTGGTTGGACAGAATATGGCGATTTGAATGCTATTGAAGCACAGGTAAAGACGAACTCATACAAGAATATCAGAATTATATTTGATAGTAATTCTGTATGCCACACGTACAGCAGCTGAAATAAATATTTATATTGCAAACCGTGCTATAAATTCAAGGGTCAGTCTGTATGCCCTTGCATTTAGGGATTAAGGATTTTCCAGTTATGACATTTAGGATAACTAAAGGAGGTGCTAGAGATGTCTTGCTTCTCTGACCCGAGAAGAGAGCATCTCTTTAATGTAACAAAGTGTAGAGAGATGCGTCATGGGAATGTTATAAAACAAGTATGCTCCCGTGCTAAGTTGAGGCAATTGGGACAACGCCGTGGCGCGATTTGGTGGGGCAAATTTCCAACTTGTTTTCACCTCCGAAAAAGAACTTGGGGCTTGGGATCAATTGAAAATTTCACCGAGTGGGATAGAGTTTTGTGGGTTTAGGATATTGAGAAATATGAAACCAAAATGGATCAATGGAATTAATTTGCATTATCAAACTGACTTAAGGGACCAAATGGCCTGTTTATATTCTAATGCTGGCTGTTTTCTGAAATATCTTATGCAGTTTGCTTGTTGAGAAAAGCCCTGTGTAATGTATTTGAACAGGATGAAGTACTCATTGGTGACCGATCAAACAGCTATTTAAGATATTTTTACGTATAATCTTTGTTGAAACATTGCCTCTTTAAAAGTTAACTTTTGTAATGTGTTCAAGTTCACTAAAGGCTTTGTTAAGCAGTCAGGTCCAGCCTTTGGATTTCTGTGACAAATCCTTTGGGGCTGTGTGAACCATTACACATGATCATTGCAGGATTTGTTAGAACAGCAGATGGCGACTATTTCTGTAGAACAGTGCAGCACACAAACGGGCCCTTTGGCTTACCATGTCTCTGTGGACCGTGATGTGGCGGTGGCTCAGAGATAAGCATTGCTGTGTCATGGTGCCAGGCAGCCAGGTTTGATTCCACCCTAAAGTGACAGTATGTGTAGAAATTGCATATTCTGTCAGGGAAGTATCTGGAGAAAGTAAGATGAAATTGCCATAGGACTTGTGTTTCTGTTTCCAGGTTAAAACTAATGTAGACTGTGAAACTTATAGGTATGGAAATTACATTACAAATGGAATGCTCTTCCCCCAGTGCTGAGGAATGCAAGGTCTGCAGCTGTTCAAGAAGGCAGCTTATCACAACCTTGAGTGCAATTAGGGTTGCGTTCTCAATGCAGGCTATGGCAGTGGTGCCCACATCCCATTTATTCTCTTTTTGAAACAAATGCAATGGAGGAAACTGTTCTGTGGTGCATGGGAACCTTATTTAATTTTTTGTTTGGGCATTGTAATGAAGAAAGAGTGCGTACCTTCTACTCAACACTTTTTTTTTGGTCATTTCCACACAGTGTTACTAATGTGTTCATACAAGATTTCCCATCCTCTACCATCCACTGTTAACCAGGCTGTATATTTTCGCTTAACCCTTTATCTAAATGGGCTCTCAGTCCCCTAACACCTACAGATATGAAGTGATCCAAGGGAGAAAAACATGAATTACTCAAGGACAGATAGTATAGATTTAAGGGAAGGACATATCCAATGTTGATTTTTGTTTTTAGAAGGATGAGGGTACCAACTATGTAGTTGATTTGGATTTTATTACAAGACCACAGATGGCAAATCTGTCTGGAAAATAAGAGTGAAGAGAGTTTGACAAGTTGGATTCTAATTTGGCTTGGTGATGGCGAAGCAAAAAGTTGACTTTTTGTAACTGGAAGGCTGCTTCTTGTGGAGTACTGCAGGGCTCAATATGCTACAAACTGGATGGGATACTCTCCCATAGGTGCTGTCAGCATCATTGCGGGCACTGATACTACAATGTCCCAACCAGTTGTCTATTCAAATGATTGTGCACATAACAAAGAAAAGAGCATACACTATTTTTCTGGCACTCTCCTTTTGTCACTCCTGTTGTTCGCCCCTCTTTGCTGCTCAATTCTGTGCTATAGGCCTCCCTTCACTGCTCCCAGCTACCGGAGCAGTGAAAGTAATGGGAGGTCCTGAGCAATGCATTATAGTGACATCAGCTGCTTGTTGCAGGAAATTGGAAATGTTTGTTTACCGGTCCCTAGAGACTGTAGGACAGATTTCTTTTTTATTCATGGGATGAGGGCATTGCTGGCTAGGCAGCATTTATTGCCATCCCTAACTGCCCAGAGGGCAGTTAAGAGTCACCCACATTGCTTTTGAGTCTGGAGTCACATGTAGGCCAGACCAGGTAAGAATGCCAGTTTCCTTTGCTAAAGGACATTAATAAACCAGATGGGTTTTTACAACAATTGACAATAGATTCACAGTCATCATTAGACACTTAATTCCAGATATTTTATTAAATACAAATTCCACCATCTGTTAATTGACTGACTGATTAAGTGTTAAGAATTCAGATAGTTAAAAGGGGAATCCTGAGGCATTAAGTGTGAAAACGGAAAGTTACACTAGAGCTATGTAAAATGCTAGTTAATCCATAGTTGGAGCACTGAACAGGTCTGCTCAGTGCATCAAAAGGAGTATGCATTTGCACTAGGTAAGGTAGAGACGGGATTTGTCAGCGTTGCCAGGATAATAGAATTTCAGTGATAAGGAAAGATTGGGTAGGCTGCAGCATGCTTTAGAATTCTTGAAAAATTTAATCATAAACGTGAAAGCTAGTGTTCCAGCTGAGACAATACTGGAAGCATTTTAAATTCAGGCCCTGGTTGGAAGAGGGCTCAGTAATCAGGAATATAAATTTCCAGAGATTGGTAGGATTAGAGGTAAATTATTAATTAATTTTCATCCAACGTTTGTTAGCGTCATTTGTTTAGAAGGTAAGAGAAGCGAAAAAATACGCTCTCCAATTCCACATAAAATTGGGAAGGGTGCTTGAAGTGCTATGAAGCTGTAAAATGAGATTTGATTGGATAGCGCTTTGTGTTTTGCTGGCCAGCGATGGACTGAATGGCCACTTTCAGTGCTCTAAAATTTTAACCATGTGTACTGAAATTCCTCATGACCGTGCCTCTTCCTATCCTGGTAAACTCTTCCAATTCTGCAACATCTAAACTTTTTTTTCTGCTGGACTCTCAACAACTCTCTCTTCTTGTCAACATGATTCTGCTCTCAGCTGTCTAAGCTTCGTATCTTAATGTCTTCCTTAATCCTCTTCAACTTTCTATCCTTTATCACAATAATTTTGTAGGCAACTGAAACCAAACTTTTCATCATTCCTCCTCATAATTTATTTTGTTAATGTTAAGTCACCAGCTACCTCTTGCCTGAATATATTCATTAGCAAATGTGTGGAGAACTGTGTACCAAAGAAGGCAATCCGAATGCTCCCCCACCATAAACCTTGGATGAACCAGGAAATCCACTCTCTACTGAACACCAGATGGGCAGCATTCGAGTTGAATGACCCAGACTAATACAGAAAATTCAGGTATGACCTCTGCAAAGCCAGCAGGGTTGCCAAGCGGCAATACAGGACCAGGTTAGAGGTCCAAGCCTACCAAACAGACTCCCGCTGCCTATTGGCAACTCTTAAATGACGTTACAGGGTACAAAATGAAGCAGCGGAAGAGAGCAGCCAAAGATACATCCTTCCTTGATGCCTCAATGCTTTCTCTGTTCAGTTTGAGCAGAATGCCAGTGGTGCACTTGACACACCTATTCCCTCGGTCCCGCTGCAGACGTCAGATTGGTCTTTCTGTGAGTCAACCCAAGGAGAGCGATGGGCCCAGACGGTGTCCCCAGCTGAGCACTCAAATTCTGTGCAGACTAACTAGCAAAGTTATTCACCGACATCTTCAGCCTCTCTCTCCTACAAGACGAAGTCCCCACCTGTTTCAAGAAGACTGGTATTATCACCATACCTAAGAAAGCATGTGCAATGTGCCTTAATGACTACTGCCCAGTGACTCTGACCTCCAATAGTAATGAAGTGCTTTGAGAGGCTGGACATGACCCACATCAACTCCAGTCTTTCAGCCCATCTCGATCCCCTACAAATTGCCTACAGACGTAACAGGTCCACAGCAGATGTCATAACCCTAGCCCTGCACTTATCCCTGGAACGTTTGGACAACAAGGACACCTACATCAGACTCCTGATCATTGGCTACAACTTTGCCTTCAACACCATTATCCTCACCAGACTGATCTCAAAACTCCATGGCCTTGGTCTCAGCTCCACTCCCTGCAACTGAATCCTAGGCTTTCTGATCCACTGATTGCAATCAATGAAGATAGGTAACTGCACCTGCTCCACAATAATGCTCAACACTGGAGCCCCCCTCAACCCCCTACTGTACTCGCTATACACACATGATTGTGTTGCTAAATTCCAAATGAATGCCATCTACAAGTTTGCTAATGACACCACTGTAGCAAGACAGATGTCTATCAATGATGATTCGAAATACTGAAGGGAGATAGAGGGCTTGTTACATGGTGCATTCAGAACAACCTCCCTCTCAATATCAACAAAACTAAAGAACTGATCATTGACTTTAGAAAGAAAGGAAGAGAACACACCCTCATCTACCTCAACAAAATTGAGGTTGAGAGAGTGGAGAGTATCATTCTCCTTTGTAGTGATGTTAACCAATAACTTGTCCTGAGCATCTCACCCAGATGGGATGGTCAAGAAGGTACAACAACACCTCTTTCTGAGGTGGCTCAGGAAATTTGGCATGTCTGTAAGGACCCTTGCCAGCTTCTACAGACGCACAATTGAAAGCAAACTGTCTGGGTGCATAACGGCCTGGTATGGCAACCACTCTGCCTAGGACTGCAAGTAATTACATGATGTATTGGATGGCAGAGCAGGCTACTGTTCCTCTGGGTTTCTATGTCTCTCACTTTTCTTATCATTTTCTAGTGTCGTGGGTTCATTAGATCAGTGCAAGCTGATAACTCATATACCTAAGTTTGACAATTGCTATGCCAAGCTACATGTCTCACTTTGTGACCACATATACAGACTCATGCAGCCATTACCATGAGGAAATGTGTTCAATGGGAGCTGACATAGCTTTAGATATTTCCATAATTTTATCAGTGGAACTTTGATCTATACTGTTTTGTGTACTTAGCGTCGTAGAGCTGTACAGCATGGAAACAGACCCTTCAGTCCAACCTGTCCATGGTGACCAGATATCCTAAATTAATCTCTGTCCATTTGATAGCATTTGGCCCATATCGCTGTTCGTCCTTCCTATTCATGTACCCATCAAGCTATCTTTTAAATGTTGTTCCAGCCTCCTCCTCTTCCCCTGGCAGCTCATTCCATACATGCACCACCTACTGTGTGGAAAAAGTTGCGTCTTAGGTCCCTTTTAAGTGTCTCCTCTCTCACCCTAAACTCATGGCCCCTATGGTCCACTATCCTAGGGAAAATACCTTGGCTATTCACCCTATCAATGCTCCTTGTAATTTTATACATTTCTGCAAGGTCACTCCTGAGCCTGTGACATTTGTATTTTAACCTTGTCACTCCAGAAATATGTCAGTTCTTCATTATTTTGCTATTTTTCAGCTTCAAGAAAGAATCACAAAATCCTTGCAAAGTAATTGTAAAGATACCGCAATGAATTTGGAGTCAGAATTGGGGGAGAGTCCAAATACCGATGATTCATGTGTATGCAAGCTGTTATTGTCCAGTTCTGAGGATGAGGCTGAATCACGGCCAGAGGTTACTCTGGAAAGCTGGCAAGAAGGACCTGATGATCGTACACTGACAAAGAAAGTATGTGAGAAGCTACAGAGCCATCAAGATGCCATAGTAATCTCAGACTTCAGTGACAATGATTTTGAGACCTGTAAGCAACAGTTGTATTTCAATGCTACTTTTTTCTTTAATTATGTTGCCAGTGTTAAGATTGCTGTATTTGGCGTGCACCACCCTGAAAAGTCTGTCTGTGTTTGGCAGCCATTTGTGACAAATTATTTGATATGCATTGAACAAAATGAATATGGAATTTAAGGTATCTACCACAGATATGCTTTACAATCTTAATCTATTTTAAAGGTTGGAAACTTGGTGAAATAATCAATAACTAGACTAAGGTATTTTGCATTTGTCTTCGTGGTGAATGACACCCGTAACATACCAGAACTTCAACAGAGGCAGACACGGGTGTAGTGGCCATCAGTGTAGAGAAGGTGCCGGAGAAGTTTAAAGTTCTGAAGGTGAATAAATCACCCAGACCCGAAGGACTACACCCTAGCGTTCTGAAGGAGATTGTGGAGGCATTGGTGATGATCTTTCAGGAATAACTGGAGTCAGGAACAGTCCCAGAGGACTGAGAAATGATTAATGTAGCAGACCTTTTTTAAGAAGGGAGGCAGCAGGTGGAAAATTATAGGCTGGATAGCCTGACTTTGGTCATTAGCAAGATTTTAGAGTTCAGTTGTTAAGGCTGAGATTGTGGGCTACTTGGAAGTGCATGGTAAAATATGGCTGAGTCAGCATCGCTTTGTGAAGCCAGGTCATGCCTGACAAGATTGTTAGAACTCTTGGAGAAATTTCCAGTAAGCTTTGACAAGGTGCCGCACCAGAAGCTGTTAAACAAGGCAAGATCCCGTGGCACTAGGGCACTGGCATGGATTGAGAATTGGCTGAGTGGAGGAAGGCAGAGAGTGGAGATAATTGGGTCCTTTTCAGGATAGCTTCTGGTGACTAGTGTGGAGTTCCACAGGCATCAATGATGGGGCCATAACTATTCACAATCTGGCTGAAGGCGCTGACAGTATTGTTGCTCAGTTTGTAGATGACACCTAAGGTAGGTGTAGGGACAGGTAGTGTTGAAGAGGCGAGTAGGCTGCAAGGGATTTGAACAGGTTTGGAGAGTGAGCAAATAAGTGGTAGAAGTGGAATACAATTTTGGAATGTATGAGATTATGCACTTTGGTATGAATAATAGAGACGTAGACTATTTTCTAAATGGTGAAAGGCTTTGGAAATATGAAGCACAAAGGGATTTAGAATCCTGAATGAGGACTTCTTAAGGTTAACATGCAGATTCAGTTTGCAGTTAGGAAGGCAAATGTAATGTTAGCATTCATTTCAAAAGGGCTAGAATGCAAGAGCAAGGATCTATTGCTAATGCTGTCTGAGATTCTGCTCAGACCACAGTGAAATATTGAGAGTAGTTTTGGGCTTTGTATCTAAGAAAGTATGTGCTGGTGCTGGTATTGGTGTTGGTGGCGGTCTAGAGAGATTTACAAGAATGATCCTGGGGATGACGGGCTTGTCATATGAGGACTCCGAGTCTGTACTCAAGTTTACAAGGATAGGGGACTTGTGGAGATCTGAAAGTGTGAATGTGGAGAAGATGTTTCCCCTGGCACAGAGACCGGGACCTGACTTCAGAGTAAAGAGATGACCATTTAGAACTGAGATGGGGAAGAATTTCTTCAGCCAGATTGTAGTGAGTCTCTTGAACTCATTGCCTCAGAAGGCTGTGGACGACAAATCATTGAGTGCATTTAAGACAGACAGGTTATTGTTTAGCAAGAGGATCATTAATTACGAGTTGAAAGCTAGAGATTGGGGGGCTTTGAGAAATATATTAGCTATGATCGAATGGTAAAGAAAACTCTGAGTAGAATGACTTAATTCTGCTCCTATATCATTTAGTCTTTGTTTTTTGTTTCTAGATTTCGTTCTCTCTAAAATAGTTGCCTTATTTGAGTTGTACACTGCATCAAGTCATCTCGAATTTTACACATAGCCTGCTGGTGTCAAAAAGTTCCTTTTACACCCTTGCTTCTTTTTCATGCATACCATCCCAAAATACATAAATTGAAAACCAACTTCCATGACTGTTTAAATTTGTTTGGATCTGGCGGACAGTTCAGCAGACTGTGTTTGTTTCAGTGAGATGCACTATATATTTAAGGGAGTGTTTCTGGGTATGTTTGTTTCAGTTTAACATTGTTTTAAGTTTCTAATTCAAGATGTTCACCCTCTTTTTACAGGCTCACTCTCTGATCTCATCCGGAAGAGGGCATTAAACTCAGACTTTAAAGCAGGAAAGACCTCCAAGACCAGGAATATGAGGTGTGGGCATAGTTGAAATACTGCAGGGATGTCCCAGTTTCTTGTTTCAATAGATCCTGATTGATGTCATCCAGAGATATTTTTCCATAGTGTATAGATCATTAGGTCACATGCATTTTTCATACGCACTGATTTTTAACCTGTCTAAGACTATGCCAGCATTCCAGTATGTACTCAATTGATTTGATTTTTAAAAAATTTCAAGTTCGATATATCGTAGAAGAAATTCATGTGTTTGGATTAGAGTTTTTAGTTGTGACAGCTTTTGTAAAGAAACTTAGCTCTTTGTTAAAATAGAGCATGTTTTAAAGAAGACCTGATGTTTATGCTCAAAATTATGAAGAATTTAATAAAATAAGGTCAGAGTATTTCAACAAGTCATTGATGTAGTAACCATAGCATACAAATTTAAAGGTATAAAGCAGATCATTCCACATTTTAACTGACTAAACAATGGTGTAAGTAGAATCCATAATATCAGCTATCATTATATTGGAGGTTACTATTGAACAGAAACTGAACTGGCCATGTACGTGCTGCTTGGAGTTCTGTGATTAATAACTCTCACCTGTCTCTCCACTACCTGTCCACCGTTAACTTGCATCTATAGTGTGGTAGAATACTCTTCACATGTTTAGACAATCGTGGCTCCAATAACACTAAAGAAGCTTCACACTATTCAGGACCAAATATCCTTGATTGACACTCTATCTACCACCTTGAATATTCAGTTCCTTCTTCAGTGATACACAATAGCAGCAGTGTATACCACCTGCAAGATGCATTACAGTAATTCACCAAGTCTCCGATGACAATGTTTTCTAAATTGGAACCTCTACCACTGAGAAAGATGAATAGCAAGTGCATGGAAACACCCACATCTGAAAGTTTCCCATTGAGTCATATGTTGCTGTCTTGGAATATTTTCATGTTCCTTCTCCGTTGTATGATCAAGATCCTGGAACACTCTCTCTCTAATACCACTGTGGTTGTCTCTGGACCCCAGGGAGTGCAGTAGTTCATGAAAGCTGCTTTCAACCAGTTTCTCCAGGGCAATTGCAAATGGGCAACAAATGCTCACCTAGCCAGTATTGCCCACATACCTTGAGCTAGTATATAAAAAAAAAGCTTTTTAAAAGAGAAATTGATGAAGATGTTAGAAATGGAGGTTAATATCTGATTATTTCAATGGTAGAAGTTATTTTTAAAATAATCATCACTGTTTATATGGTTTGTTTCATGATCAAAATACATCTCTATGCATTTGAGCCAATTATGTACTTTTTTTGAAATATAATCAACATTGTATTGCCTGAGATAGGGCAGCCATTTTGCACTGCAGGGCCTCTGAATCTGCAATGCAACAACAACCAGATCTGTTTTCATTTGCTGTTTACCTGACGTACAATTGATCAGATTAATGGGGGTGACTTGGAGTCATAAAGGTGTAAAGCATGGAAACAGACCTTTTGGTCCAACTGGTCTATGCCGACCAATGATCTTAACAATCTGCAATCTCCTGGCAGTGCATGTACCCCATTCAACCGTGACCATCAAGAAAGGAGATCAAACCTGTTTTGATGGAGAGCGCAGGAGGACATGCTAGGAACAGCACCAGGCAAATCTAAAAGTTCTGCTATTTAAAGTAGCCTGACCGGATCATTGCTCCCAGCTGAAAGGGCAGGAGAGGCCTTATAGTCTGTTTTGAAAGGCAGACTATGTGTAATGTAGTTCTACAAATAGGAGTCATTGTTATGATAAGTATTGTTCATGTTTTGTGCGTATCAGATCATCTGAATCAAGCACAGATTCCAGTGGTGATGAAGATTATGAAAAGTGTGAGTACCATCTTAAATGAGTGTTTGTTTGTTTGTTTGTCAGCTATACTTTTGACCTCAGCAAAGTCAACTTCAGAGATTGAAACTTTATCACCCTGTAGTTGCATTGAACACATCAAGATAACTGCATGATGATTTTTTTCCTCAGTATAAAACAACTTCAATAAACTACCTTTAACCTAACATCAAGAACACTGCAATGAAGAGGTATGTCTGCCAAAATGCACTGTATACTGAGCAGTTCTGTATCAGGGCTATATTGCTGTGTATTGGGCCAGGAGAAGCTTCATTGCTGGAACATGTTGCACTCTTGTGCAACCTGAACAGCACTTTGCTTATGAGTCATCTTCTGGTGCTTGTTCCTCATGGTGGGTTGTGGTCTTGATAGCTGTGCAACTAGAGAGGAGCATGGAGTGGGAAAGACGAATGATGGAACAGTGGAGTCAGGGTTTAGCAGCCTGAGGGAGTGGATGGAATAGAGCAGTGGATTTCGATTCAGTAGGTTTGAGATGGGGCACAGGATGAGGAAAGGATCTGCATCACTGAGGTTTGAAGGTCCAGGGCTGTGTCTGAATTGGGTCCCCTGTGCCATGAGTCAAATTGACCTGAATAGATTTTGTTATTTTGGTCTGGCTTCGTAAATTTGTAGAAACATGAAAAATAGAACCAGGAGTATGCAATTTGGCCTTTCAAGCCCGCTTTATCATTCATTATGATCATGGCTAATCATCCAATACGGAGTCATGCTTTGTCCCCATCGCCTTTGATCCCTTTGCCCCATGTGCTATATCCAACTCCTCTTAAAATCGTATGTTTTGGCCGAGGATTGTTTTCTGAGCTAGCAAATTCTACAGGCTCACCATTCACTGAGTGAAGAAAGTTTTCTTTATCTCGGTCATAAGAAGTTTCTGTGATTGGGAATACAATTCCTGCATCTGCCCTACCCGGTCCTGTTGAATTTTATAGGTTTCTGTGATCACATCCCCTTACCTGCATTCTTCTGAACTCCAGTTTAATTCCATCTTCATCTTTCTTTCTGCATTGGTCACACCATCCCAGGAATCAGTCTGGTAAGCAGCTGCAGTACTTTTCCTTCACCAGAACATCTTGCTTATGTAAGAAGATGAAAACTATGCACACTATTCCAAGTATGATCTCACCACGCCTTTGCATAATTGCAGAAAGACAACGCCAGCTCCTGTATTCAACTCCTGCAGCTATAAAGGCCAAAATTCCATTTGCTGCCTTTACTGCCTTCTGCACCTGTATGTTTACCTTCAGTGATTAGTGTGCAAGGTTTCTCGGGTCTTGTTGAACATTCTCTGTTTATAGCCATTCAAATAATAATCTGCCTTCCTGATTTTGCTAACAAAGTGGATGACCTCACATTTATCCACATTATGCTTCACTTGCCATACATTTACCCACTTCCTCAGTTTGTCCAAATCACATTGGAACATGTCTGCATCCTACTCACAGCTCGTCTTTCCACCCAGTTTTGTGTCATCTCTACATTTGAAGATAGTACATTTAGTTCCCTCATCTAAATAATTACTTTGTATTGTGAATAGCTGACTTTCCTACATAGATCTCTGAAATACCACACTAGTCAATTACTGCCATTCAGGGAAAAGAAAACATTTGTTCCTAGTCTTTGTTTCCCATCTACCAACTATTATTATATCCATGTCCATATACTAGCCCTAGTCCCATGCACTTTAATTTTATACATTATTTTCTTCTGTGCGACTTTGGACTTTCTGAAACATATCCACTGACTGCCCAGGTCAACTCTACAAGTTATATCCTCGAAAAATTCTAAAAGATTAGTCAAGCATAACTTCCCTTTTGTAAAGGTGTGCTGACTCTGTCTGATACAGCTACTGTTTTCCAAGTGCACTGCTATTAAATCTTTTATAATGAACTATAACAGTTTCCATATTACCATTGTTGGGTCAACTGGGCTATTATTCTCTCCACCTACCTCTGTAGATATAGGTGTTACATTAGCTATTCTCCAATCTGCAGGAATCCAGAGTCTGTAGAATCTTAATTGCTCAACAATGCATCCACCATTTTTAGGGTCAGTTCTTTGGGATGTACGTTATCAAGGCCTGGGGACTTAAACCTTGAACCCTGCTAATTTCTGAACCGCCACTTCCCTAGGAGTACAGATTTCCTTCAGTGTCTCCCCTCATTAAAACCTACATTGCCCAATATTTCTACTGTGTTATGGGTGTCCTCTGTGAACAAAAGTACGTATTTCATTGGTCAGCCATTTTCTTAGTTCTCCATTGAAAATTCCCTGGTTTTTGACTGTAAGTGGCCTTCTTTTTCTCTTCACATAGCTTTTGAAATTTTTACAGTCAAGTTTTTTTTTAAATGTTCCCTGCAAGCTTGCTTTATTACACTATTTTCCCTTTCTTAATCAATCCCTTTTGTCCTCCTTTTGAATTCTAAACTGCTCTCACTTGGGTGTGCTGTGTTTTCTGATCACACCAGTTTTTACAAAACAGAAAGCCCATTAACATCTTTACTTGTTTCAACAAATTGCAATCAACCCAAGAACCTTCAAAGGAAAAATTATGATCCATATGCCGATGCTGGTGATGATTTTATTCTTCATAATCCAGACCTAACTACGGACCTCATTTTTGGCATAACGGTCTGTTTGGTGGCAAACTTTTTTTTACATTGTAGACTCTTTGATATATACATATTTTATTTTATTGAGAAGCCCTTTTTGAAGGGTGAAGGATAACATCAAGGTGGAAAAATGGGAGAAGAGATCAGTAAATAGGACAAGGAGGGAATGTTTACACAGAATACAAGGTGTCTTTTCCAACATTTTAATTCCATTTAATAGGATTGACAGCTTGATTGACAGTAATTTAGGTGATTCTCCAGAATGTCACCTGAGTAGAGCCAGGAGAGAATTGTCTGGCTGTTATAGAAAATAATTATTTTTCATTTCTCTTGTTATTGAAAGGATTGATTGAAGGCTGTTTGATTTTTTTTATTCATTTTAACGTGTGGGTGTTGTTAGATACATCAACATTTATTGCCAATTAGTAATTGTTCTTGAGAGGATTAGCTGCCTCCTTGAATTTCTGCAGTCCTTGGGGTTGTAAATTAAAGTAGGATGGGGTTTTCCCTACTGTCCTTCTTGGACATTGCACTTTGGTATGAATGACATGAAGCATTGACTGCACTAACACTTAGGGTGGTTACTTTTTTATTAACATGCCAAACAACAGCAATATGTTTATAATACCAGTTGCCTCAACAGGTTCCCATATATAAGAGCTCATTACAAGGTGGTCACTCTGCTAACCAATCATGCTGTGTATCTTTCTGTAATTTAGAGTCGTAGAGACCTACAGCACAGAAAAAAGCCCTTTGACCCACCCTTCCCATGTCAGTTGAAAACAACAGCCGAACAATTCTAATCTCATTTTCCAGCCCTTGGCCCGTAGCACTGTATGCCTTGACATCACAAATACAGTTCTAAATACTACGTGAAAATTATGAGGATTTCTGCCTCAGCCACTGTTACAGGCAGGGAGTTCCAGATTTCCCACCACCCTCTGGGTGAAAGCATTTTTGTTGACATCTCTCAACCTTCTGCACCTTGCCTTTAATCAACACCCCAGTCGTTCATTCTTCCATTAAGGGGAAATGGTACTTCAAGTCCCCTCAACACTGTCCTGATTAGACCCTCCTGAGTTAGGGACAGCACTCTGTTAGCTCACTCTGCTCTTTTTTTTCAAAAAGAAAAGCAGTTTCCTCAACTATTTGTAACTCAAAATAAAATTCCTTTGACTCTTTTTAAAAAATAAAAATGTGTTCACCCCCCGTCAGTCTGCATCCAGTACTTCTGGAATGGAAATGACAAGGGATCGAAATAGAGTGAAATTTTCCCTACTTTTTTGAACTGAAAATGAAGTTACTTTGGCACCATCCCTATCAAATACACTTAGGATAGGGACAACAAGGGTTTAAAATAGAGTAAACTTTCCTCTACTCAGAGAATCCAACAGAAACAGGCCCTTCAGCCGAACAAGCCCACACTGACCCTCCAAGTATCTCACCCAGACTCATCCCCCTGTAACCCACCTAATCTACACATCCATGAACACTGTGGGCAACTTAACATGGCCAATTCACCTAGCCTGCACATCTTTGAACTGTGCGACGAAACTGGAGCACCCGGAGGAAACACATGGAGAATGTGCAAACTCCATGTAGACAGTCACTGAAGTCTAATATAAAACCCAGGTCCCTGGTGCTATGAGGCAACAGTGCTAACCACTGAGCAGTCCCTTATTTGAATTCCAGTAAACTTAAAGTCCCTCAGTTTTGTTCCATGAAACACCATGATAAGATAGATTTTCTGTCGGTCATAGAATCTAAAGCACAAGATAAGGACCAATCTTATCGGATGGAAATGAGAAGTTATGAGACTTGAGGGGTTGAGTATCGTTTGTGGTTCTCTACTTGAGGGTTGCGAATGTTCCAATTTAAGGTAATTTTAAAGTTGACAGATTTTTGGCATCTCAGGGAATCTAGGGATCTAGGGAGTTGGCAGGAAGGTGGGATTATTGCCCAGGATCAACCACAGTTGTATTGAATGATGTTGCAGGTTTGAAAATCCATGTGATCTGTTCTCTTCCAATTTCTTGTGTAGTCTAAAATTTCCATCAATTTGAAGTGATCTAACAGTATTTGCATTTCATAAATAGATTATAAGTGCTATAATTATAATTGTGTTGTCACAAAATTTTCATGCTTATTTTAGTTTTTCATTTTTTTGTATTAGAATTAGCTTTATTGTCTTTGCACTCGAATGAGTGCAGTGAAAACTTTGCAACGTTGCTGTTTCTGTTGCCATCTTATGTACAAGATACGTAGGTACAGATACTTAAGTTTGGAAACAAAATTGAAAGTATAATAAATAAAAGTCCAGCATAAGAATGAAAAAGGAGGAGGGGTGGGGAAGTACTTGAGTTACAGCTCATTTCACCCAAGTCTATGCCAGTACCTAGCCTCCAGACCGCACCTGAGCCAAGTCTCCAGACAACGCCGTGCTTCAAAACTTGAGGCTTCGCCTCCACTCTAAGAGCCTCTCCTCTCCACGGCCATCTCCAGACTGGGAATTGACTTCCCGTGATGGCCTCTAGTTGAGATTTGCGTCCAGGACTTGCCTCCCAGCACCTGGCTCCAGTATGGGACCCGCTTCCTGCGCTGGCCTGGTCTGGCAGTCCCCTCTGGGACTTGCCTTCCACGTTGGCTTGGTCTGCGATGACTTCCAATCCAGGAGTCTCCTTCTTCATTTCTCTGAGTAAGTTTTAAAGTTATAAGTTAGGAAAGAAAGGAGAAAAAGAAAAAGAACAGGTGGAGCAGAGGACCTCTGGCTATACCCCATAATAGTCCACTCTGAGGTGGATTGTTTATTTGTTTTTTCTTCAGCATCGGCCATTATTTATTTGTTCCTTGAGCTACATATGGAGGTGTCAGTGTGCCTGTTGTAGCTTCAGCAAGGATTTGCAGAATGCTGGAGGCAGATACCATTGATAAGAATTGCCCTTTTAGACTAATGTTGAAATTGGTTTTGCATATTAATATGGGTATAATTTTTTTTTTCTCCATCAGTTTTAGCACGAGTGAAGACACCAAAAATGCAACCAGAAAGGTGCAGAGCTTGGAGGGAAAATGACAACAGGTCAGTAAGTGGCTGAATGTTTAGTTAAATGAAAAATCCTCATCAAGTCATTGTACAGAATGTCGATCATGATTAGCCTAGAGACAGTTTTTTAACTCATAGAATCAAATTTCTATTAGCTCGTATATGTTGTATATTCCTTGATTCTTTCCCTTAGCACAAACAGGAAAAATGCAATTTGATCCAGTAAACTGATCAGCACCGATTTCAGTGACTTTTACAGATTACTGGATGATGTAGACAATACTCAGATATATTTGCTCTTTCTTATATATCACAATTATGGTTCCACTAATTCCTATTTCATTGAAATAATTTTAATGGAAAGCTTTTCAATAGATTTAAGTCCACAAGTTACTGGATGTTTAGATTTGAAGGCAAGTACTGAATACAGTATGACTGGAAATCGGAAGCTTTTAAAACTGCGATATCAAGAGTCCGGGGTGTTGGGGGTGGTGGGGGGTGGGCGGGGGGGGGGGGGGGGGGTGCAATGCATATCCGTTAGGGTGAAGGGGAAATCTGGCACATTTAGGAATCCCTGGCTGACAAGGGATACTGAAGCACTGGTCAGGAAAAAGAAGGTGGGTTTAAGCTATCAGGCTGAAGGAAATTCCTACATGACTATAAGAAAATATAGGAGCACCCTCAAGGGACATCAGAATGGCAAAAAGAGGGTATGAGATAAGGTTGAAGATAATCCCAAGATGTTTTATAGCTATATAAGAGTAAAAGGGTGGCTATGGAGAAAATTGGTCCCTTTAAGGATCAATTTGATTGTCTATGTGTGGAGCCACAGGAGATGGGGGAGATTTTTAATGAATATTTCTCCTCTGTTTACTGAGGAGAGAATCATGGATGCTAAGGAAATAAGGGAAACAAGTGGGGTATTTTGGACTGCATACACATTACCAGAGAGGAGGTGTTTGCAGTCTTAAAGCGCATTAAGGTGGATAAGTCACCTGGGTCTGATCAAGTCCATCCTCGGATATTATGGGAGGCTAGGGAAGAAATTGTAGAGGCCATTGCAGAGATTTTTGCTACATTTTTAACCACGGGTGAAGGCTAGCAAGTGGCTAATGTTGTTCCATTGTTTAGTAAAGGTTACAAAGATAAGCCAGGAAACTACAGTCCAGTGAGCCTGACATCAGTGGTAGGTAAGTTATTAGAGAGTTACTGAGGGACAGGATCAACCAACATTTGGTTAGTCAAGGTCTGATTAGTGATAGTCAGCATGGATTTGTGCGCAGGAAGTCATGTCTGAAAATTCTTTGAGTGTTTATTTTTGAAGAGGTAACCAAGAGGATGGATGAGGGTAGGACAATAGACGTTGTCTTTATGGATTTTTAGTAAGGCCTTTGACAAGGTCCTGCATGGCAGGCTAGTCACGCATAGGATGCGGGGAAAGCTAGCTAATTGGAATCAAAATTGACTTGATGGTAGGAAGCAGAGGGTGATGACTGAAGGTTGTTTCTTGGCCTGTAAGCCTGTGACTAGTCGTGTGCCACAGGGATTGGTGCTGGTACCTTTGTTATTTGTTATATACGTAAATGATCTGGATGTGAATGTACAAGACATGAATAGTACGTTTGCGGATGATACAAAATTAAGAGGTGTAGTTGGTAGCGAAGAAGGTTATCAAAAATTACAGTGGGGTCTTGCTCAGATGGGGAAGTGGGCTGAGGATTGGCAAATGCAATTCAGTAGGGATAAGTGTGAGGTGTTGCATTTTGGAAAGTCAAACCAAGGTAGTGTTTATACAGTAAATGGTAAGGTCCTGAGGAGAGTTGTGGAACAGAAGGGCCTAGGAGTCCAAGTACATAGTTCATTGAAAGCGGCGTCACAGGTGGAGAGGGCGGTGACAAAGATATTCAGCATGCTGGCCTTCAGGAGTCGAGGCATTGAATATAGGAGTTGGGATGTTATGTTACAGTTATAAGTTTTTGGTGAGGCTGCACTTGGACTATTGTGTACAGTTTTTGTCTTTCCTATGACAGGGTGACTTGGTTGAACTGGAAAGTGTGCGACGAAGATTTATGAGGATGTTTCTAGAACTAGTAGGCCTCAGGTGTTGGGAGAGGCTGGCCAGATAGGACTTTATTCCTTGGAATGTAGGAAAATGAGAGGTGGCCTTACTGACGTGTATAAAATCGTGAGTGGCATAGATAGGATGAATGCGTATAGCTTTTTTCCCAGGGATGGGGAACTACAAATTAGAGGGCATGGGTTTAAGGTGAGAGGGGCTAGATTTTAAGAACCTGAGGGGCAACTTCTTCTGCAGAGTGTTGCATATATGAAATGGTCTGCCAGAGAAAGAGGCAGCAACTTTAAAAAAAAAATTGGATAGGTACATAGAGGGGAAGGGTTTAGAGGGATATAGACTAAATGTAGGCAGTTGGAACTAGCTAAGCGGGCACCTTGGTCAGCATGGACCAGTTTGGCTGAAGGGCCTGTTTCCATACTGTATTAGTCTATGACTATTACTCTACATCAGGACTTGGTGGGAGCAAAAGTTAAATCATTGGTCTAAAACCAGAAAATATGAGTGAGGCTTAGCAGTTCAGGTAGCACGTGTGGAGAGAAAATAGGGCAATGACCTTTCATCAGCGTTGCCATTTTACCTTTTCTATCCTAATTCTGTAGTTTATATCTGTTTCGTCATGTGTCTCATATGTCTACTAAAATTGTCCTTCAAGCAATCGTAATAAACATTCTTCAACTGGAAACAGTAGCTCTGTTTCTCTTGCCATGGTTGTTGCCAGACTTAGTGTTCTGATTTGCTTTCTCATCTTATTTCAGATTTCCAGCATTCACGTCATTTTTGCTTAAACTTATATGACGCCATGTTTTGGTGTACTTCCATTCTTTTCAATCATAAAATATTGTCTCAATATTATTGAGTGCACTGGACTCAAGTTTTACTGAAAGAAGATCCGTTTTGTTGCAGCTTTTCTTCATGCACTCATCAGGACATTTTGCGAGAGTACCAATTTAAGAGAAAAATCTACATTTACATTGTGTGAAAGGAGTATGCTGATCACTTGGCAGGTGAACCTTAGTTGAGGTGTTGCCACGGCAAATATGGCCATTAATGCTAACTGACAGTTAACTGTTCAAATTTTGAGTTTGTGTCCGCCTGCCTGGCTTGCAAATTTTCAATGTTATTGATTGCCGATGTCACTTTTGCTGGAAATCTGATGAACTCCTATACCTTCAACCAATTAAATCTACTGCTGGGAATGTGAAATTCCCTGCATCTCAGGTCTTTCAAAATCCAAGTTTACTTATTCCCTAAGAATACAAGGTGTAGAATTGAATGAACACAGCAGGCCAAGCAGCATCAGAGGAGCTAGAAAGCTGACGTTTCGGGCCTAGACTCCTCTTCTTCAGAAAGAAGGGTCTAGGCCCAAAATGTCAGCCTTCCTGCTCCTCTGATGCTGCTTGGCCTGCTGTGTTCATCCAGTTCTACATCATGTTATCTCACATTCCTCAGCATCTGCATTTCCTACGATTTCCTCAACTTATTCCCTACACGTTTATGAAAAAATCAAATTTACTTGATCTCAAATACCTTGTAAAATGACAGCAATAAGACTGCATTTATTGTTCCAAGTATACCTGCCAACTAACCATACTGCTCCTGAAGACTACACTTGATCTTGAAAGTCTGTGTGCCCCAATAGATTTCTTCCATGCAGCATTCTCCAGTAATCATCAGCCTTTTTCCCCTAAGTTCCATTCTATTATTTGTCTTTAATAAACTAGAGGATGGGGCAATATGTACTTACTGTCCATGTTGTTCCTTTGCACTATTGTTTGTCTCTAGTTTTTAAAAAAGTTCGCGTGTCACCACCGTATTGTGACAAATCCGTTTCAATATTGAGCTGATTGATCACAGTTTTGTAGTACTGTATGGAGGACAGAAAATGATATATGCACGAAGTGGGTGTAAGCCAAAATGAAGTGAATGTTTGCTTTTCCATTTCAATTTTTTCAGTGCCTAATGGTTGGTCTATTGGCTGACAGGAGGCATGAATGCATTTGGGGCATCAGGGTATCTGACTGAATATTTAATAATTTAATTTTATGCTCATTGATTTCCATACAACAATGATTTTCTGTACAGTCTTAAAGACTTTATAGTGAGTGATGACTTATCTTCTGATGATTTGGATATAAATGGGACTGTGGAGAAAGAGCACAGTGCTAATATTGGTAAGTAATCTGCAAATAAAGCATTTAATAGATGCCTGTCTGTTTCTTATGATTTTTTTCTCATCTTTTAAAGCGTTGACTCTCATAGTGCATGTCCTTCAACGAGAAACTAGCAGAATGCTATGTAAAATATTGCTTTTATCTTTACTTTGTATTCTATTTTCCTTGTTCTTGTAAGAAGATCATGTTGATGTACCCTGTCGTTAGGTTAGATTCCCTACAGTGTGGAAACAGGCCCTTCGGCCCAACAAGTCCACACTGCCCCTTGGAGCACCCCACCCAGACCCAAATCCCTAAACACTACGGGCAATTTAGCATGGCCGATCCACCTAGCCTGCACTCTTTGGACTGTGGGAGGAAACTGGAGCACCCGGAGGAAACCCACGCAGACACGGGGAGAATTTGCAAACTCCACACAGAGAGTTACCCGAGGCTGGAATCGAACCCGGGTCCCTGGTGCTGTGAGGCTGTAGTGCTAACCACTGAGCCACCGTGCCGTCCCAGGTGACTAGAGATTTCCCAGTCTGGATTATTTATTAAAATCCCTCCCACCACTTTTGCTTCTGTAGCCTTTACTTTGATTGGATTTCAGCTTGGGATCTTGGCACACTTCTGTTTTGTACTTGAGGTCAATTAATGCTTAATATGCTGCTCTTCATATTATTGAGAGGTAGCTTTGTGGGTTAAGTTGTGTAAATGAGAAGAAGCATGCAAGCATCTATCATCCAAATTCAAAACTTGCACGGAGGGCTCTGGAGAGAATAAAAAGTGCCTACCTCAAGGGCAAATTTTGAAAAGGAAGATGGATTGGAGAGAACTTACAATCCACTATAATTTCATTTCAATTATTTTTTGATGTTAATACATTTTATAGAGTTCATTTGAGTTTTTGGGTTGATTGTATTTAGCATTTCAGCAATATTTGTTGAAAAATGGCAATAAGGTTTAATGAACTGTTTGATCTACTCACATTACGTGAGTAGATCACTTATGTGAGGAATAAGAGAATGGTCAAAGAAAGAGTAGGGCCGATCAGGGATAGCATAGGGAACTTGTGTGTGGAGCCTGAGGAGGTAGGGGAAGCCCTAAATGAGTTTTTTGCTTCTGTCTTTACGAAAGAAACCAACTTTGTAGTGAATGAAACCTTTGAAGAGCAGGTGTGCATGCTGGAATGGATAGAGATAGACGAAGCTGATGTGCTGAAAATTTTGTCAAACATTAAGATTGACAAGTCGCCAGGCCCGGATCAGATTTGTCCTCGGCTGCTTTGGGAAGCGAGAAATGCAATTGCTTCGCCACTTGCGAAGATCTTTGCATCCTCGCTCTCCACTGGAGTCGTACCTGAGGACTGGAGAGAGGCAAATGTAATTCCTCTCTTCAAGAAAGGAAATAGGGAAATCCCCGGCAATTATAGACCGGTAAGTCTCACGTCTGTCGTCTGCAAGGTGTTAGAAAGGATTCTGAGGGATAAGATTTATGACCATCTGGAAGAGCATGGCTTGATCAAATACAGTCAACACGGCTTTGTGAGGGGTAGGTCATGCCTTACAAACCTTATCGAGTTTTTTGAGGATGTGACTAGAAAGGTTGATGAGGGTCGAGCTGTGGATGTGGTGTATATGGACTTCAGTAAGGCATTTGATAAGGTTCCCCATGGTAGGCTCATTCAGAAGGTCAGGAGGAATGGGATACAGGGGAACTTAGCTGCTTGGATACAGAATTGGCTGGCCAACAGAAGACAGCGAGTGGTAGTAGAAGGAAAATATTCTGCCTGGAAGTCAGTGGTGAGTGGAGTTCCACAGGGCTCTGTCCTTGGGCCTCTACTGTTTGTAATTTTTATTAATGACTTGGACGAGGGAATTGAAGGATGGGTCAGCAAGTTTGCAGACGACACAAAGGTCGGAGGTGTCGTTGACAGTGTAGAGGGCTGTTGTAGGCTGCAGCGGGACATTGACAGGATGCAGAGATGGGCTGAGAGGTGGCAGATGGAGTTCAACCTGGATAAATGCGAGGTGATGCATTTTGGAAGGTCGAATTTGAAAGCTGAGTACAGGATTAAGGATAGGATTCTTGGCAGCGTGGAGGAACAGAGGGATCTTGGTGTGCAGATACATAGATCCCTTAAAATGGCCACCCAAGTGGACAGGGTTGTTAAGAAAGCATATGGTGTTTTGGCTTTCATTAACAGGGGGATTGAGTTTGAGTCGTGAGATCTTGTTGCAGCTCTATAAAACTTTGGTTAGACCGCACTTGGAATACTGCGTCCAGTTCTGGGCGCCCTATTATAGGAAAGATGTGGATGCTTTGGAGAGGGTTCAGAGGAGGTTTACCAGGATGCTGCCTGGACTGGAGGGCTTATCTTATGAAGAGAGGTTGACTGAGCTCGGTCTCTTTTCATTGGAGAAAAGGAGGAGGAGAGGGGACCTAATTGAGGTATACAAGATAATGAGAGGCATAGATAGAGTTGATAGCCAGAGACTATTTCCCAGGGCAGAAATGGCTAGCACGAGGGGTCATAGTTTTAAGCTGGTTGGTGGAAAGTATCGAGGGGATGTCAGAGGCAGGTTCTTTACGCAGAGAGTTGTGAGAGCATGGAATGCGTTGCCAGCAGCAGTTGTGGAAGCAAGGTCATTGGGGTCATTTAAGAGACTGCTGGACATGTATATGGTCACAGAAATTTGAGGGTGCATACATGAGGATCAATGGTCGGCACAACATTGTGGGCTGAAGGGCCTGTTCTGTGCTGTACTGTTCTATGTTCTATGTTCTATTACTGCTTTCATATTTTGAGTTTGTGAAGGGTGGTAACCTGATGTTGAATTCACATCATTCTTCTCCTCCCTGACTTTTAGGATAACAACCTATTTGGAGAAGCCATGAACTGGCAAATGCATGTTCTGTGGAAGCAGTTTATAGTATACTTCATCAAAATCAGTAGCTCCTATGTTGAGCAATGCTGAAGGATACTTTTTTATTAAAAGTGGGCAGTGAGACCAACTTTTTGGAGAACGTGTGGGGTGGCAGGGTGAGAAAGAATTAAATCTGCATGCGCTTTGGGCATGTTTGAATTCTGTTTAATTCACAGGACCGATGAGTTTAGAAGGTGGTCGTAGTTCATGTCGTCCTACATACACCAAAAAATTGAATGAACTGTCACATACATCAGATACATCAAGTGATGAATTCGAGTCGCTTTTTCAAAGGATTAAAAACAAAACAAAGAGAACTCCAGATTTAGTTTCCAGCCACTTGAATGGAAAAATGGCAATTACTGGTAAGTTTTCTTAAATTAGTTTAATTCACTATCCTTCAGCAAAATTAACCTACTGATGTGCAGGGATGTATGTGAATGTATACAGGATGTCTGCTTTGAATGTGTGAACCCATGCATGAAGTGTTAATCCCTTCGTGACCTTGTGGCACCCAATCTGAGTAATCACAGCTGATGTTGCAGCATATGCTTCTGTCCCATATGACTATTATTTGAAACTAGCTTTTTGGTTAGTGATCCACTGTACAGAAAAGATAGGATAAATTTCTTCCCTTGTTTCTTTTTATCTCTTGTGCAGAATCTTCAACTCCACGTACAATCAGCTGATGAGGCCAGGTTTTCTTTGTAACAGGTTCACTTAAAAGGAGATAGTCTAGTGTACCTATATTGTCTCAACTCAATCTGCTCAAAGGAAAAAACTTTGTGTCTAAAATTGCTTGTCCTTGGAACTATTGAGAAATTTCCTCTGTACCCAATTGGGTATCATCTGACAATTGTTTTTAATTGTTCTTGACATGTTGGTATCACTGACTAGACTTGCATTTATTGCCCATCCTTTATGGCCTGGAGGGCATTAAAGTGTCAGCATAAAGGCCAGACGATTTAAGGACAGCAAATATCTTTCCCTAAAAGGAAGCCTGGAGCAGGCCATTCTTGACAGTATTCTATGGGCTGGGAAGCCCACAGCAGAAATCTGGCTGTAGCATGCTGTAGCGACAGAGAAGGAAAAGTTGGACTCCAAGTTTTTTTAAAATTGTACACTAAGGTAATGTGAATAGTGCGTATATACAGCGACAGTATAAATCTTTCACTTTTTTTTATTGAATGCATGTGAGAATAAAGGATATTCTGTTCTATTCTATGATTGAACCAAATGGGATTTTTTGACAGTAGTTTCATGATTGCTGTTTTTTATTTCCGTTTTTTTCCATTTAAATTTTGCTGTTTGGCCCTGATGAGATTTTTGCCCTGGTGAGATTTTCACTCATGTCCCCAGAGCAATAACCTGGATTCAGGATGACTATTCCAGTGATATTACTCTTCCACCACTGCCTCCTCTTAAATATAGTGTTTGTTATTTTCCTTAAATGGTATTCTTGCTGCAGTTTTGAAATTCTGTGTCAAATTTTGAGCTGTATATTCGATTGAGTCATTAGTGGTTTCCTGGTACTAGTTTATACCTGTTCTAGATTCACTTCTCACACATGCCCACACATATGATGATGGCACAATCAAGTCCACCTGCTGTCCATCAGCAAGAGTGGCTCAGGGGCACACTATTGTCCTTGCATGCTGAATATTGAAGGCCATATCTGCTAAATTGCATTTGGGGCAAGCAGCAAGAGAATCAACATCAGAGGAAAAACTTTTCTTGAACTGGTCCCTAGTTACCTTTTGAGAAGGTGATGGTAACCACAGCAGTCATTGGTTAGAGCAACAATATTGTTAGAGAGGGTGTTCCAAGATTTTGCTGAATCAGAACTGAAGGAATGGTGATATAATTTCAAGTCTGGATGGTGGCTTGGTGTTTTCGTCCATCTGCTGCTCTTGCCTTGTCCTTCTAGATACTAGTGGTTGTTGGTTTAGAACATGCTGTCAAAGGAGACTTGGTGAATTTCTGCAGAGCTTGGTATCGATAGTATACACTGTTGCTATTGAACATACATGGTAAAGGAACTGAATGTTTATGGATGTGGTGGATCAAGCCAGCTGCTTTCTCCTGAATGGTGTTAAGTGTTGTTCATCTGGCAAATGGGGTGTTTTCCAGTACACTCCTGACTGGTGCCTTATGGATGGTGGATAGGATCTGGGGAATCAGGAGATGAGTTTCTTGCTGCAGTACTTCTAGCCACTGTATTTATATGGTGAGTCCAGTTGAGTTTC
This sequence comes from Stegostoma tigrinum, assembly GCF_030684315.1. NCBI lineage: Eukaryota > Metazoa > Chordata > Chondrichthyes > Orectolobiformes > Stegostomatidae > Stegostoma > Stegostoma tigrinum. The sequence continues at coordinate 40,584,722 of NC_081368.1, read as the reverse complement.
TAATCCATGCTAACCCCAAGGATATTGATAGTGGGGAAATTCAGTGATGGTGATAACCATTGAATGTGAAGAGGTGATGGTCAGATTCTCTCTCTGTCTGTCTGTCTGTCTCTCTCTCTCTCTCGTGAAGATGGCCATTGCCCAGCACAAATATACTTGCCACTTTTTAGCTCCAGTTTAAAATTAGAATGAACTGTAGAGAAGCTAATGTTGGAGGCTGAATTTGCATACTTTGTGTGTGCTTTCTTTACAAGTTCATTGTTCTACATTTTTTTAAAAACATGTAGAGCCAGTGAAACGAAAACCGAGTCATAACAGATTGGGAGTGAAGCACAAATCTAGAGACAAGAAGAGTTTGGACCCTATCTCTACCCAGGCATCACAATCTGTGAAAGGTGTTCTATCAGAACTTACTTCATTGAGCCAAGTACCAGACTTCAATCTATTGAGTTTTTCTGAGTCTCAATCCCAACGTCCAGTATCGAGACAGTAAGTATTCTTAAAAGGTTTCCTGGCAACTTCTTTCATGTCAAGTTACCATTGAGGTGCTGTCAGTGACTCTTTCAGTTTGTGAGAACCTAGATTCTGGCCATTGGATGGATCTTTATTTTATAAGTCTGGAAATGTGCAATTGGTCTGTCTACGTATAAAAAGTACACCACAATTCATGTATCAATGAGCTTGCTGGATAAATATGTTTCTTATGTATTCATAACTGACTGAGAGTACCATGATGAATTGGTTGCCTATTACTAGTGTTGTGCCTGTTACATTTTTTTTGTCCCAGAGCATTTTTTAAATAGAGACATGATCTTTTGAGGTCCCTTTTTATGTGAACATTTATAATCACAATTTTGAATATCAATAATTGGCTATCATGCAGTTGTAGATGGTGTCCTCTTTGTATGTTGCATAATTCTGGACTCTTGCACAACTCTTGTCTTCCATTTTGTTGCAGTTCAACTTTTTCATTCTTATCCTATATCAGATTGCAATTACCCCTTAGTTGCAATGTAAACATAACATAGCACAGTTCTGTGATAATAAAATGTGAGGCTGGATGAACACAGCAGGCCAAGCAGCATCTCAGGAGCACAAAAGCTGACGTTTCGGGCCTAGACCCTTCATCAGAGAGGGGGATGGGGGGAGGGAACTGGAATAAATAGGGAGAGAGGGGGTACTGGAATAAATAGGGAGCTCTTGTAATCTCTTCGGCCTTGAAACTGCTCGACCATGTCCTGACACTCTCTCCACCTATCTTCTTTACTCTCCATCTTCGGTCCGCCTCCCCCTCTCTCCCTATTTATTCCAGTTCCCTCCCCCCATCCCCCTCTCTGATGAAGGGTCTAGGCCCGAAACGTCAGCTTTTGTGCTCCTGAGATGCTGCTTGGCCTGCTGTGTTCATCCAGCCTCACATTTTATTATCTTGGAATCTCCAGCATCTGCAGTTCCCATTATCTCTGATACTATTTTAACCTCACTGCGAAGCCTCTTCCAGGGATGCCTAACCTGAAGAAGTTACCCTCCTCCCTCCGGACCAACCTCAGGGAATCTCTCTCCCATTGCAACTCTCTTGTAATCTCTTCGGCCTTGAAACTGCTCGACCATGTCCTGACACTCTCTCCACCTATCTTCTTTACTCTCCATCTTCGGTCCGCCTCCCCCTCTCTCCCTATTTATTCCAGTTCCCTCCCCCCATCCCCCTCTCTGATGAAGGGTCTAGGCCCGAAACGTCAGCTTTTGTGCTCCTGAGATGCTGCTTGGCCTGCTGTGTTCATCCAGCCTCACATTTTATTATCTTGGAATCTCCAGCATTCTGCAGTTCCCATTATCTCTGATAGCACAGTTCTGTATTCAGTCTAAATTTTGTGTTCGTGTCTGTTGAGTCAGGCTTTGTAAATATCCTGACTCTGGCTCCAATGGCAGATAGTTATGAGTCCATCATACAATTGGTATTTATTTTTCAAGTTTCTGCTGTAATTTACACTACTTGTCATCTGGTCTTGTTTTCTCTTCTCCCTCTTTATTATTTCCCACATTTCATCCTCCAGATTTATGCTACTTTCCTCAGGTTTCATGCCTGCTTTCATCCCAAACTAAACTGCTCGCTCTTGCTATGATCTCTTCAGTCTGGAGGTCTACACCTGGAAGTGTCAATTCCTGACAATGTTCTCACTATGTTCCTGATACCCCAAGAGAACAGCTTCCTTCTTGCTCAAGGCTTTGTTTTACTTTCGTAGCTATTTATCCATTTTATTTTCTTCTTGAGATTTGATTTGCTCCTGACCTGCATTCTCTTATGTCAGCATCAGACAAATTATTTCCTCTCCTTGTTTTATTAACAGGTATGTTCACTGTTCATTTTTAAAAGGATTGCTTTCCCTCTTTGTCCCAGTTGTAGTCCCATCTCTTGCATGCACTTTTACTGTTAAGCAGTTGTCTGCCATTTCTATTCTTACACTTGCACTCTGCACCCCACTCTGTGTCCCTTCTTTACGTTCTATTTTTAAGACCTGCTTGCTTACTGACTGTTTTCCCATCTAACTAATCACTTCCAACCTCTCATAGTTGGTCGTTAAATAGCCCGTACTTACTATCCAAAGTATTGTGCTATAGAGATAACGAGGTGTGGAGCTGGATGAACACAGCAGGCCAAGCAACATCTTAGGAGCAGGAAAGCTGATGTTTCGGGCTGAGACCCTTCATCAGAAATGGAGGAGGGGGAGAGGGTTCTGGAATAGAGCGGGGGAGGCGGATTGAAGATGGATAGAGGTGAAGATAGGTGGAGAGGAGACAGACAAATTAAAGAGGCATGGATGGAGCCAGTAAAGGTGAGTGTAGGTGGGGAGGTTGGATGGAGATAGGTCAGTCTAGGGAGGAGGGTCTGGTCAAGGGGGCGGGATGAGGTTAGTAGGTAGGAAATGGGGGTGCAGCTTGAAGTGGGAGGAGGGGATAGGTGAGAGGAAAAACAGGTTAGGGAGGCAGGGATGAGCTGGGCTGGTTTTGGGATGCGGTGGGGGAGGGAAGATTTTTTGAAGCTTGTGAAATCCACATTGATACCATTGGGCTGCAGGGTTCCCAAGTGGAACATGAGTTGCTGTTCCTGCAACCTTTGGGTGGCATTGTTGTGGCACTGCAGGAGGCCCAGGATGGACATATCATCTGAGGAATGGGAGGGGGGAGCTGAAATGGTTCGCGACTGGGAGGGGCAGCTGTTTATTGCGAACCAAGCGTAGGTGTTCTGCAAACTGTCCCCAAGCCTCCGTTTGGTTTCCCCAATGTAGAGGAGGCCACAATGGGTACAGCGACTGCAATATTATCACATTAGCAGATGTGCAACGGAACCTCTGCTTGATGTGGAAAGTCTTCTTAGGGGCCTGGGATGGGGGCAAGGGAGGAGGTGTTGGGGCAGATGTAGCATTTATTGCGGTTGCAGGGAAAAGTGCTGGCGTAGTGGGGCTGGAGGGGAGTGTGGAGCGGACCAGGGTGTCACGGAAAGAGTGGTCCCTCTGGAAAGCAGACAAGGGTAGGGTTGGAAAAATGTCTTTGGTGGAGTCGGATTGCAGATGGCAGAAGTGTCGGAGGATGATGCGTTGGATCTGGTGGTTGGTGGGGTCGTGAGTGAGGACAGGGGGGTTCTCTTTTGGTGGCTATTGCAGGGACGGGGTGTGAGGGATGAGCCGCAGGAAATGCGGGAGACATGGTGAGGGTGTTCTCGACCACTGTGGGGGGCAAGTTGCGATCCTTGAAAAACGAGAACATCTGAGATGTATGGGAGTGGAATGCCTCATTATGGGACCAGATGCGGCGGAGGTGAAGGAATTGGCAATGGGGGTGGCATTTTTGCAGGAAGGTCGGGGGGAGGAGGTGTATTCTAGGCAGCTGTGGGAGTCAGAGGGCTTGAAATGGAAATCGGTTTCTAGGTGGTTGCTTGAGATGGCGACAGAGGGGTCCAGGCAGGTGAGGGAGGTGTTAGAGATAGTCCAAGTGAACTTAATGTTGGGGTGGAAGGTGTTGAAGTGGATGAACTGTTCGAGCTCCTCGTGGAACACAAGGCTGCACCAATACAGTCATCAACGCAATGGAGGAAGAGGTGTTGTTCCACGTAACCTATGAGGCAGGTATAGCTTGGGCCCATGCGGGTGTCTATGGCCACCCCCTTTGTCTGTAGGAAGTGGGAGGAATCAAAAGAGAAGTTGTTGAGGGTGAGGACGGGTTCGGCTAAGTGTATGAGGGTGTCGGTGGAGGGGGACTGGTCGGGCCTGCGGGACAGCAAGAAGCCTTTAGGCCATCTGCATGGGGTATGCTGGGATATAGGGACTGGATGTCCATAGTAAAAATGAGGTGTTGGGGACCGGGGAATTGAAAGTTCTGGAGGAGGTAGAGGGTATGGGTGGTATCACAGATGTAGGTAGGGAGTTCCTGGACCAAGGGGGAGAAAATGGAGTCCAGATGGGTGGATAACAAAGTGTGAAGCTGGATGAACACAGCAGGCCAAGCAGCATCTCGGGAGCACAAAAGCTGACGTTTTGGGCCTAGACCCTTCATCAGAGAGCTGTCGGAGTGTTGGTGTTGGAGAGTTGGCATCTGGCCTCAGCCATGAGGGGTCAGTGCGCTGTAATACAACTGCGCCTCCTTTGTCAGTGGGGTTTATGGTGAGGTTGGGATTGGAGCGGAGGGAGTGGAGTTCTGCGGGGGAGAGGTTGGAGTGGGTGAGAGGGGTGGAGAGGTTGAGGTGATTGATGTCTCAACAGCAGTTAGAGATGAAGAGGTTGCGGGAGGGTAGGAGGCCTTGGGGTGGTGTCCAGGAGGAGGGCTTGTGTTGGAGGCAGGAGAAGGAGTCAGTAGAGGGAGGGTTAGGCTCACGGTTAAAGGAGTTGGCGTGGAGGCGGAAAAACTGCTCAATGTCCAAACGTGACTGGTATTCGTTGATGTGTGGGTGGAGGGGGGCAAAAGTGAACCCTTGACTGAGGACAGGCCGTTCATCCTGCAGGAACAGCAACTCATATTCCAGCTTGGGAACCCTGTAGCCCAATGGTATCAATGTGGATTTTCAAGCTTCAAAATCTCCTCTTTCCCCCCCCCCCCCCCCCCCCCCCCCCACCCCCACCACATCACAAAACCAGCCCAGCTCATTTCCCCCCCCTTCTAACCTGTTCTTCCTCTCACCTATCCCCTCCTCCCGCCTCAAGCTGCACCCCCATTTCCTACCTACTAACCTCATCCTGCCCCCTTAGCCTGTCTATTCTCCCTAGACTGACCTATCTCCATCCTAAATTCACTTTACTGGCTCCATCCTCGCCTCTTTGACTTGTCTGTCTCCTCTCCACCTACCATCTCCTCTCCACCTACCATCTCCTCTATCCATCTTCGATCGGCCTCCCCCTCTCTCCCTATTTATTCCAGAACCCTCTTCCCCTCCCCCATTTCTGATGAAGGGTCTAGGCCCGAAACGTCAGCTTTCCTGCTCCTAAGATGCTGCTTGGCCTGCTGTGTTCATCCAGCTCCACACCTTGTTATCTCAGATTCTCCAGCATTAGCAGTTGCAATCATCTCTGATACATCATGTGCTATAATGTTTTTATTTCTTTTAAAAGAGCACATCCTCATATTCACTATATATGCAGCATTGCTCCCTTTTTTTAACAGACATGTACATTCCCAAAAGTTTTAAGAAGCCATTGTACATTTTAATATCAAGTGTTTTCTGCATTTTAACTCAATACAGATGGAAAGCCTGTGATCAGACATACGTCTTCTCACATGCATTCACATTTGAGCTTCCATTTTCAGGTTTTCTGTTTGTGATTAAGGAAAAAACCGGTAGACAATTGCAGTCTAGAATGATAAATTTACACCTAGCCACGAAAAATGAAGGATTATGTGCCAAGTAGACTTGCAGACCTATTTCCCTGAAAGTCATCAGATTAGGAAACTTGTCTGGAGAGAGGGACAGTTAATGTCTGGAGGCTGATATAACTCTTGCTCAGAACTGAAAGGTGCTGAAAAATGCTGGTTTTTATGTTGTAGACAGAGGGGGAGTAAGAACAAGGTGGACAAATGGTGAGGGTGCCCAGAGCCAAAACTATAGGTTGCTAATGGTCATGAAGGAGTAATTAAGATGTCAAATGGGTGTTAATGAAGGCATGAAATGATGAAAATGTCCACACTACTCAGACCAAAATCAACGAGACATAGGTGATGAGCAAATGGAAGAAAACTAGTAAACCAAGCAGGACACATACACTTAATGAAAGGAACATGAGGCGTCTAACCAAACAAAGAGACCTAGGGGTTATCGTGCATAGCTCCTTTGAAAATGGAGTCGCAGCTAGACAGGGTGGTGAAGCAGGCTTTTGGCATGTTTGCCTTCATTGGTCAAAGTACTGAGTATAGATTTAGGATGTTATGTTGTGGCTGAACAGGACATCGATAGGCCACTTTTAGAATACTGCATTCAGTTCTGTTTGCCTTTCTATAGGAAGGATGTTGTGAATCTTGAAAGGGGTCAGAACAAGTTTACAAGGATGTTGCTGGGACTAGAAGGTCTGATATATTGGGAGAAGCTGAGTAGGCTGGGGCTGTTTTTCTCTGGAACATCGGAGGCTGAGGGTGACCTTTTATAGAGATTTATGGATAGAGTGAATAACCAAGGTCCTTTTCCTAGGGTGTGGTGAGTCCAATACTAGATGGCATAGGTTTAAAGGGAGCAGGGAGAGATTTCAAAGAGACCTAAGGGGCAACTTTTTTACAGAGGGTGGCGTATGTATGAAATGAGCTGTTAGAAGAAGTGGTACAAGTGAGTACAGTTACTACGTTTAAAAGGCATGTCAATGGGTATGTGAAAAGGAGCGTTTAGAGGAATATTGGCCAGACTGGGAGGGTGCAGACGAGTTGGACTGAAGGGTAGCAGTGCATTAATCAGTATGCTTGGAATAAAAACAGAAGTTGCTGGAAAAGCTCAGCAAGTCTGGTAGCATCTGTGAAGAAAAAAAAAATCAGAGTTAACGTTTCAGGTCGGGTGACTGATTCTGAGGAAGGATCACACCAGACCCAAAACATTTAACTATGATTTTTTTCTTCACAGATGCTCCCAGACTTGCTGAGCTTTTCCAGCAACTTTGTTTTTGTTCCTGATTTACAGCATGCTCAGTTCTTTCCGTTTTTAATCAGTATGCTTGGTTGTTCTTCTAAAAACATTTTTTCTGGGAGTGATTATTCCTTAATTTTGATTTAACGTTTCTACATCAGATGCCAAATGCCTGGTTGTTTCCTTCAGGACTTGACACTCAGCTCATCAAAGTACGTAAAAAATTTCAAACAAAATCGTGATGAGTTAACTCAAGAACTCTATGATTTATACAATAAGAGCGTCTTTCAGCAGAAGGTAAAACTTAATTGATCCTATAATGGTTGCCAGCCAACAAACTTGTCCACGCTTGGATGTGACTGACACTCCCTATGATTTTGCAGCTTCCAGAGAAGTTGGTGATAACATGGAATAAGAAAATGCGAAAAACTGCTGGATACTGTGTTACTGGACAGAAACGAGACAGTACTGTCAAACGTTATGCCAGAATTGAATTGTCAGAGAAAGTTTGTGATTCAGCTGGTGAGAACAAAAATTAATATACAATTGGATAAATTTGTTTTCAATTAATGTTAACTTTTATTCTGTACACAATGGTGTGCTTTGGCATCTGTCTCCCCATTTTGATTTGACATTGCAAACATAAAAATCAGAAGATGTTGAAACCGGAGCCTTTTTTAAAATTTCTTCTAATTTCTGTAATTTAAGGAAAACCATGTTAATGACACACATCCAGATCATTAGCTCAAATATGCAGTGGCTGTTCGGACATTGTTCCCATTTAAATAAATTGTCTAATGTGCAATCAAGACTCAAAATCCATGTTAGCTAAACTTTTATATGCTTCACACTCTTGCACATATTCTTACCTTTTTGAGATATGTGACCTTATCAAAAGCTTTGTAAATCAAAATACAGCACATTCACTTTTGATTTCTTATCTATTCTACCAGTTACGTCCTAAAAAACTCCCATAGGTTTAAATGGAAATAATCCGTTGCCCTGACGCTGATGATCCCATTACTTTTCATTCCTTAAGCATTAATACGTAAACATTTAGAGTTGCCAAAAGCAAGAGAATTAGTTAAATCTTATATAAGGTTGATCTTACTGCTGTCATGTGAAACATTTATTTTATTGTTGCTTTGCAGAACGTCTGCGGGATACACTGATTCATGAATTGTGTCATGCTGCCACCTGGCTTATTAATAATGTTCGCGATGGACATGGACCATTTTGGAAGTTGTACGCACAGAGATCTGTACTGATTCACCCTGAATTACCTATGGTTACACGCTGTCACACATATGAAATAAATTACAAGTATACATACCAGTGCAACAAGTGCAAAAACACGTAAGTATGAGAATTTTGCGGGATTTCTTAAACTATTTTAACTTATTCTCCAACATAACAAAACAACTAAGTTAGATCATTCAAACCATGTAAAATACTAAATCAAAAGATTTTTATTCTAATTTTGCACCTTTGGGCACTTTCAGCTATGTTAAATGTACATAAATGCAAGCTGTTTTAGCAATCGTCTGGCTTTTCAATTTGGTTTCAGTGTTCTTGAGCTAAAAAGGAAAAACAGCTGGGGGTTCAACCTCCTATCTCACTGAATTGGGTCATGTTCTCCTGCCTTCCTTTCTTTCTGGACTTGCATGGTGAGTTATCTTTTAGCCAATTACCCTGCATCTGAGATGGCTGGCCAACTATTTAATGTACTGGAAGTTTTCAAGGATTCAAGAAACTTGGACTTTCAGTTGAGAAGGGAGAAAAGTCTAATAACAACTTGTAACAGGGACCACACTTGTTTAATGTGAGATTAAGACTCAAAATCCATGTTAGCTAAAATTTTATACGCTTCACTCTTGCACGTATTCTCACCTTTTTATATGTGGGACCTTATCAAAAGCTTTGAAAATCAAAATACAGCGCATTCACTTTTGATGTCTTATCTATTCTACCAGTTACATCCTAAAAAAGCTCCCATAGATTTCTGAAACGTAATTTCTCTTTTGTAAATCCGTATTGACATTTTCTGAATTAAAAGTGGAAAGAACTGCGGATGCTGTAAATCAGGAACAAAAACCAAAGTTGCTGGAAAAGCGCAGCAGGTCTGGCAGCACCTGTGAAGAAAAGATCAGAATTAACATTTTGGGTCCAGTGACCCTTCCACAGAACTATCAGTTGTGCTATCTTTTAAATGAAAACAATCCTCATCTTTTTAACCTTTCCTCATAGCCACTGCCCTCAAGACCAGGCACCATCCTGGTCAACTTTCTTTGCAGTCTTTCCAAAGCTTCCACATCTTTCTGGCAGTGTGGCGACCAAATTGCACACACTATTCTGAATGCGGCCTAAAAATAGTTTGCCAACTCTTGTACTCCATGCCCTGGCCGATGAAGGCAAGCATGTCATATGCCTTCTTAGTCACCTTAACCTGTGTTGCCACTTTTAGGGAACTTTGGACCTGCATGCCCAGATCTGTCTGAAAGTTAACGTTCCTAAAGGTTCTGCCATTTCCATTATAATTCACACCTAAATTTGATTGTCTGAAGTGCATCACCTTGCATTTGTCCGGATTGAACACCATCCACATTTCTGTTTCCAAGTCGCCAGTCTATCTATATCCAGTTGTATCCTTTCACAGTTGTTGGCACTATAAGCAACTCTACCAATTTTCATGTCACCTGCAAACTTACTATCAGACCACCCATGTTTTCTTCCAAATCACGTATATGTTGCAAACAACACAGGACCTAAGATTGATCCCTCTGGAACACCACTAGTTACCGGTCTCCATTCTGAAAAACACCCTGCTGCTACTCTGTGTCTTCTAATGACCAAGCCAGTTTTGTATCCATCTAGCCAGCCCACCCTGAATCCCATGTGATTTTAGTTGTTGTAGCAATCTGCCACGTGGGAGTTTATCATATGCCTCACTAAAGTTCATATAAACTATATTTACAGTCCATCCCTCATCAATTATTTTTGTCAGCTCTTCAAAAAATTCAGTCAGGTTGGTGAGACCTGACTTTCCCCATACATAACCATGTTGCCTGTCACTAATAGTCCATTTTCTTCCAAATGTACATCTATCTTGTCCCTCAGTATCTTCTCTAAGACATTCCCCACCACAGATGTCAGGCAGGCCGGCTTCCTTCCTTAAACAAAGGAACAACACTGGCTAATCTCCAGTCCTCTGTAACTTTGCTTGTGATCAAAGATAATGTGAAGATATCTGCTAATGCCCTGGCTATTTTGTCCCTTGCCTCTTGTAGGAACCTGGGATAGATCCTATCTGGTCCTGGGGACTTGTCTACCTTAATGCAATTTAGGATACCCAAAACATCCTCTGTCAATATAATGACATTTTTTAACATATTCACACACTCGTTCATGACGTGCACATCAGTCATGCCCTTCTTGGTGAATGCCGATACCAAGTACTCATTAAGGATATCCCCCACTTCCTGTAGCTCCACGTAACTTCCCCCTTTTCTCCTTGAGTGGGCCTACTCTTTCCCTTGCTACCCTCTTCCTTCTGATGTGCGCATGAAAAGCCTTGGAATTCTCCTTGACCCTGTTTGCTAAAGACATTTCATGGTCCTTTTTTAGCCTCAGTAATTCCAGGTTCAAATTTGTTCCTACTTTCTCTGTACTCCTCTATATGGTTTCATCAGTTTGTAGCTGCCTAGGCCTGTTGTATGCTTCCTTTCCTTTTGACTAAGTTTACCATTTCCCTTGTTATCCATGGTTCCTGAATCCTGCTATTCCTATCCCTCAGTTTTACAGAGGTGTGCATGTCCTGTACTTTAACTAGTCTTTTAAAAGCCTCTCACATTCCCTTAAATAACTGCTGCCAATCCACATTCCCTAGTTCCTGACTTATTTGGATGTAATTGGCCCTTGTCTAATTAAACACCCTCACCCGAGGGCCACCTTGTCCTTGTCCATGACTACTCAAAATCTATTGGAGTTATTGTCATTAAGCCCAAAAAGCTCTCTTACAGAAATATCGATTTGCATGTCTGGTTTGTTCCCAGTATCAAATCTAATGTGGCCCCATGTCTACTTGGATTGTCAACATATTGTCTCAAAAAGCCCTCCTGGACATATCTAACAAATTGTTTTCCATCTGAGTCCCTGGCTCTAAGGCAGTCCCAGTCAATAAGAGGAAAATTGAAGCCACCCACTACAACTACCCTGCTTTTGTTCACACCTTTCCAGTATCTGACTATATATCTACTCCTCCTCTGTCTCCCATGGGCTGTTGAAAGGCCTATAGAAAATCGCCAACATTGTGATTTCACCCTTCCTATTCCTCAACTCCATCCATAATGCTTCACTGCAAGACCCTCTGATGTGTCCTGCAACAGAACTGTGATGTGATCCTTATTCAGCAATGCAACTCCCCCATGCTTTTTGCTTCCTTTTCTGTCTCAACTAAAACAGTAATATCCTGGAATGTTAAGCTGCCAGCCCTATCCTTCTTCCTTTAACCATGTCTCTGTAATGGCAATGACATGATAATTCCATGCTGTAATCCATGCTCTTTTCATCTGTCTCAGATGCTATACTACTTGCATTGAAGTAAACACACTGTAGACCTCCAGTCCCTCTGAGCCCTGTGACTTCCCTCTGCTTGCTCTTACTCTGCGCTATGTGTATCTCAGTCTCTTTTGCCCTCTCTCTCTCTCTCGCGCGCTCGTTCCCTCTCTCTCTCTCTCTCGCGCGCGCTCGTTCCCTCTCTCTCTCTCGCGCGCGCTCGTTCCCGCTCTCTCTCTCTCGCGCGCGCTCGTTCCCGCTCTCTCTCTCTCGCGCGCGCTCGTTCCCGCTCTCTCGCGCGCGCTCGTTCCCGCTCTCTCGCGCGCGCTCGTTCCCGCTCTCTCGCGCGCGCTCGTTCCCGCTCTCTCGCGCGCGCTCGTTCCCGCTCTCTCGCGTGCGCTCGTTCCCGCTCGCGCTCTCTCTCTCTCGCGCGCGCGCTCGTTCCCTCTCTCTCTCTCTCTCGCGCGCGCGCTCGTTCCCTCTCTCTCTCTCTCTCTCGCGCTCGTTCCCTCTCTCTCTCTCTCTCGCGCGCTCGTTCCCTCTCTCTCTCTCTCTCTCTCGTTCCCCCTCTCTCTCTCTCTCGCGCGCGCGCTCGTTCCCCCTCTCTCTCTCTCTCGCGCGCGCGCTCGTTCCCGCTCTCTCTCTCTCTCGCGCGCGCGCTCGTTCCCGCTCTCTCTCTCTCTCGCGCGCGCGCTCGTTCCCGCTCTCTCTCTCTCTCGCGCGCGCTCGTTCCCGCTCTCTCTCTCTCTCTCGCGCGCGCTCGTTCCCTCTCTCTCGCGCGCGCTCGTTCCCTCTCTCTCGCGCGCGCTCGTTCCCTCTCTCTCGCGCGCGCTCGTTCCCTCTCTCTCGCGCGCGCTCGTTCCCGTTCCCTCTCTCTCGCGCGCGCTCGTTCCCGTTCCCTCTCTCTCGCGCGCGCTCGTTCCCGTTCCCTCTCTCTCGCGCGCGCTCGTTCCCGTTCCCTCTCTCTCGCGCGCGCTCGTTCCCGTTCCCTCTCTCTCGCGCGCGCTCGTTCCCGTTCCCTCTGTCTCGCGCGCGCTCGTTCCCGTTCCCTCTCTCTCGCGCGCGCTCGTTCCCGTTCCCTCTCTCTCGCGCGCGCTCGTTTCCGCTCTCTCTCTCTCGCGCGCGCGCTCGTTCCCTCGCTCTCGCGCGCGCTCGTTCCCGCTCGCTCGCTCTCGCGCGCGCTCGTTCCCGCTCGCTCGCTCTCGCGCGCGCTCGTTCCCTCTCTCTCTCTCTCGCGCGCGCTCGTTCTCTCTCTCTCTCTCTCGCGCGCGCGCTCGTTCCCTCTCTCTCTCTCTCTCTCGCGCGCGCGCTCGTTCCCCCTCTGTCTCTCTCTCTCTCTCGCGCGCGCTCGTTCCCGCTCTCTCTCTCTCTCGCGCGCGCTCGTTCCCTCTCTCTCGCGCGCGCTCGTTCCCGTTCCCTCTCTCTCGCGCGCGCTCGTTCCCGCTCGCTCTCTCTCGCGCGCGCTCGTTCCCGCTCGCTCTCTCTCGCGCGCGCTCGTTCCCGCTCGCTCTCTCTCGCGCGCGCGCTCGTTTCCGCTCTCTCTCTCTCTCGCGCGCGCTCGTTCCCTCTCTCTCGCGCGCGCTCGTTCCCTCTCTCTCGCGCGCGCTCGTTCCCTCTCTCTCGCGCGCGCTCGTTCCCTCTCTCTCGCGCGCGCTCGTTCCCGCTCGCTCGCTCTCGCGCGCGCTCGTTCCCGCTCGCTCGCTCTCGCGCGCGCTCGTTCCCGCTCGCTCGCTCTCGCGCGCGCTCGTTCCCGCTCGCTCGCTCTCGCGCGCGCTCGCTCGTTCCCGCTCGCGCTCTCTCGCGCTCGCTCGTTCCCGCTCGCGCGCGCTCCTTCCCGCTCGCACTCTCTCTCGCGCGCGCTCGTTCCCGCTCGCGCTCTCTCTCGCGCGCGCTCGTTCCCTCTCTCTCTCTCTCTCGCGCGTGCTCGTTTCCTCTCTCTCTCTCTCGCGCGTGCTCGTTTCCTCTCTCTCTCTCGCGCGCGTGCGCGCGCGCTCGTTCTTTCTCTGTGCCTAGTCTCACTAACCTGAGATTACTACCCTGGTAGTCCTGCTTTTTAGCTCCCTACCAAACTCCCTGAATTGTCTTTGCAGGACCTGTTCCTTCTTCCTATCTATGTCATTTCTGCCAATGTGGACAATGACTTCTGTCTGTTTTCTCTCCCGTTTTAAGCATGTTCTGTACCCACTCACACATCCAGGAACCTGGCACCAGGGAGGCAACACACCATTGTACAGTCTCATTCATGGCCACAGAAATGCCTGTATGTGTCCATGACTATTGATTTGCCTATTACTATTGCTCACCTGGACTTTGCCCTACCCTGCTCTAGAGCAGAACTAGTTGTGGTGCCATATGTCTGGCTGCTGCTTGTATGATCTCCCGAAAGGCTATTTCCCCAACCACCCCCACCTCACCAAAAATCCCAAACAGTATGCCTTTTTGAGAAGGGAATAGCCACAGGAGACTTCTGCACTACCTGCTTTTCCTTGTGGTCACCCATTTATCTGTCTGGCACTCTGGTGCAACCACCTCCCCAAAGCTAGTATCTATCACCTCTCTCTGGCCCCTTCATGTATTGCAGGGTGTTCAGCTGCTTCTCCAACCGAATCACATGGTCTGTGAGGAGCTGCAGCTGGTCACACTTCCTGCAGATGTAGTTGTCTGTGACACTAGACTGCTCCCTTATTTCCCACATCTGGCAGGAGGAACGAACCACCACCCTAACTGCCATCTCCGCCCTTGTACACTTAAGGATAAGAATCTTACCTTGCTTCACCTCCTTGCGGTGCCTTTTTTGTTTGGTTAGAGGAGCCGGGGAGGAAAATGCTACACTTAGGCAGTGTTTAACCATTCCTTGACAACAGTTCCTCTGCGATATTTAGACCAGTTGTGGTGATTACTATGCTACCTCCCAGAATTCCTTTCAGTGACATCTCTGCCACCCTTCTGTGAAAACTGAACTGGAAGAGTTATTTAATTGCTTTGCCATTCCTGCACTGCATTATCATTTTTCCCATTTTAGAGGATAAGGACAATCATTTGTATTCCTACAGCCTTTTCTCTTTTTACAGACTATTCGACGCTTTTATGATTGGTTTTTATGTTCCTTGCAAGATTACTCCCAAACTTATTTTCACCAATGCCCCCTTTCAGCTGAATTTTTTTTCTCAACAACTATCATTCCTCTTGACACTAATTATTTGCCTAATTAATTTTGGCAGCCATGGTTAGCCGCCTTTTACTGTTTCTTTTTGCGCCAGAAAGAAATACATAACTGTTACAATGCATCTATCTGATCCTTAAATATTAGCCATTGCTTCTCTAATGTACTGCCTTTGAATGAAGTTACCTAATCTGTCGCAGCCAGCTTACGCCTAAAAGTTTTGTTGTTTCCTGTATTTGAAATTTAGGACCACTTGGACTACTTCACTCCTTTCCAATCAAGGATTCCATCATGTTATGGTCACTCTTTCCTAACAACAAGTTTATTAGTTAACCCCTTATTACAGAAAGCTAGATCTAGGATTGCCTGGATGTGAGTTTACTCGCTGAGCTGGAAGGTTGGTTTTCAGACGTTTCATCACCATTCTAGGTAACATCATCAGTGAGCCTCCGATGAAGCGCTGGTGTTATGTCCCGCTTTCTGTTTATCTGTTTAGGTTTCCTTGGGTTGGTGATGTCATTTCCTGTTCTTTTTCTCAGAGGATGGTAGATGGGCTCCAAATCAATGTGTTTGTTGATGAAGTTCCAGTTGGAATGCCATGCTTCTAGGAATTCCTTCCTTCCACTATCACTAGTATCCTTACATACAGATGAGGAAGGACACCACTTTGATTGGGACAACACATCCATCCTAGAACAAGCCAAAGAGAGACACGCACGAGAATTCCTAGAAGCGTGGCATTCCAACCGGAACTCCATCAACAAACACATTGATTTGGAGCCCATCTACCATCCTCTGAGAAAAAGAACAGGAAATGACATCACCAACCCAAGGAAACCTAAACAGATATACAGAAAGCAGGACGTAACACCAGCGCTTCATCAGAGGCTCACAGATGTTACCTAGAATAGTGACGAAATGTCTGAAAACCAACCTTCCAGCTCAGCGAGCAACTCCCATCCAGAACCTCAACCTGAGCTACAAATCTTCTCAAAACTCGCTAGGATTTCCTGTTCACCAGTCAGTGGTTAGCACTGCTACCTCACAGCGCCAGGAACCCGGGTTAGATTCCACCCTCAGGTGACTGTCTTTTGTGGAGTTTGCACATTCTCCCCATGTCTGCGTGGGTTTCCTCCCCAGAACAAAGATGTGCAGGTGGAATGACCATGCTAAATCGCCCGTAGTATTCAGGGATGTGACAATTAGGTGGGTTATAGGGGAATGGGTCTGGGTGGGATGCTCCGAGGGTTGGTGTTTAGTTGTTGGGCCAAAGGGCCTGATTCCATGCTGTAGGGATTCAATGAATTAATGTGCTCGACTTAAAGAAAATCTTGCACACACTCCAGGAATTTGTCTACTACAATATTATTTACATATTCAAGTCGATATTTATTTACACTAAAGTCACTTATGATTACTGTAGGAATCTTATTTCATGTACCTCATGTCCTGTTTAATATTGTCTCGTACCTTATTACTACTACTGCTGTATAGAATTGTAAACAAAACCCACCAATGTTTTGCACCCCTTGATGCTACAGTGATGTAAAATTGCACTTAGTTTTATAACTGTCCTGTGGAGTTTTAGTATAATTGTGCTGAATAAGTCAGCATCACTTTACTAACCACCTCCTGATCAAGAAATTAAAAATCATTGGCTCAGAGGTGGATAATACTGTAAATCTTGAATGGGGTGTTCAAATAAGAATAGTCCTTCATTAGAACAGGAAGAAAATCTGACTACCTGAGAATAAGTTCTAAACCTACTGATTGTGGATTCTGTAATTCTCATCCTCTAACCTCTGATTTTTAAAAATTGAGCTCTTTATTATATTTTTGTGTGAACTTCAGTTAAGGTTCTTTTCCTTATTTCAGATCAATGAACATGCTGCCACTGAGAGTGTCTGTCTACTTTTATTCTGTATGGTACTCATTTTTAAAACTTCCTTTACAGGATTGGACGACATTCCAAGTCATTGGACACACAACGTTTTGTCTGTGCTTTATGTACAGGCCCTCTTGTTCTATTAACAAAAATGTTAAAAGATGGCACTCCGGCAAAAAAGGATCTAGCACCATTTGCTAAATTTGTGAAAGAAAACTACAGCTCAACCAAGAAGGAGCATAAGGGACTCCAACATGCTGATGTCATGAGGCAACTAAGTGCAGACTTTGCAAAGAAGACACAGATAACTGATTTCTAAATATCTCTGCAATTAACTTTCAATTGAAGATCTGAGGCGATTGCCAAATTTTATAACTTTGTAAGCTTGAGAGTGCACTAAGTTATATGTAGACTAAAACTAAAAATGTATAACTTCTTTTTCCTGCAAGGGGAAAAACATTTCGTTGCTGAAAGTAAAAATTTGTGTTAAATAAATTATTCCAATTAGATGTGTTAAATATTTCCAGTTCCACCTAGCACATTGATCTCTACAAGTTCTCCAATTTTTCATGCATCATGAATGTTCTGCTTCTGTTCTAGTTAATGAAAAGAACTGCAATAAAATATTACCTCGAAGTGTGATTATTTGATAAAACTATGAAGAACAGGATTGGGGGGTCAGTTGTTGCTTTTGTGTCCATTTCTTTGCTGGGTCCTTGATAAGAAAGCAGAGAGAATCATCTATATCTGCAGCAGTAAGAATTCCACCTGCAATTAACTTGGGGCTGTTTTAAACTAAGTTTCAGCTGCTTCAAACTACAGCATACAATTTAGTGTCTTGAAGAGGCTGTAAAGATGATTTCTGTGAAAATTTATCTTGCAGGTGCAATCTAATGTTTGCAAATTCTTAAAGTACTATTAAGGGAGCTTTATCTGGTAGCAATCTACTATACCTGATCTGGGAATTTTAGTGCCAACTAGCACATATTTCTGAGTAATGATCTTATTCAGCTGTAGCAAAAATGTCCAAAGAAGCCCAAATGAAGTTCACAAAATGTTGGGTGTTGCATAGAACTTGCCTTGATGGTGATGATGGAAATGGATATTTTTGAGTTGTTTTCTCCCCCCCCATCTCACTGTGACAAATTAGCTTATTCTCGTGGCAGCTTTGACTCTGGCTGACCACTACAGTATAGTTTTAAAATGTAAGGAATGATATTAACAATTTGCATTTATAAAATTACCTTCTGGTGTTTCTCTAACACCACAAAATACTTCAAACAGTGAAATATGTTGAAGTGCAGACAGTTGTTTTGTGTGAACAAGGAAAGTTTCCACTTTGTTCACAACAATTTAAGCCACATTGAACTTATTTGGCTTAATTCTAACTCTTAAAATGGCAGGTGTTGGCTATGGAATTTAGGCCATTCTTTAGTAATGTATTGCACTATTTGTTTTATACAGGTCTTTTATAATTTTCCATTTCTTGTTCATATCATGGTCTCTAGTAGCAATTTCTGGTGTGTTTTGGGGAGTTTCTGGGATATTGAACTCTGATGCTGCAAATAACCTCTCTCGTAACTTATCCAATAATAGCAAAACTGACCTGTACTACTGATCCAGTGTAAATGATAATTGTGCAAAATGCTTTCAAGCATTTTTAAGTAATGAGGACCTCACGTCAATTTGGCCTTACGATAATGACACCGAATGTTTGCACAATAAAAATTGTTACAAAATTGCTGACTTCCTCTTAAGAATACCGCACCTGAAGTGAACAAGGTATTACAGGTAACACTCGGGTTGCATTTGTTTAGGGAACGATACAAGAAATAATGCGTATTTCTGTAAATTTACTTCGTGACAATGGGTGAACTAAACAATTTCTGTTGAATTTAGAAAAGCTGCTTGTAATGTGTTGTTTGTCAAACTGTATCAGGTTAAATAAGTTGCTAGTAATACATCCTAGTTTGAGTTCAGTTGACAGGGTAAAGGGTAAGAGAATTAACCCTAAGTATACACTGGATGTTTAAATCTGTGGACCATCAAACACAAAATCACTGCCCTTGAATGAGGTTGGTTAGTAATTAGTGCTGCTTTTAACTTTTTCGGTATATAGATCCTGCTAAACCTTTGTTATGTGTGTTTGTTTTATGTGGTAAAATTTGAATGTATTATGTGAACTGGTTTTGTCAAATGAAGTTCAAGAATACTGTTTTATTGGCATTTCTTCAAATAAAGATTTTTGTCATAAAGAAATGGCAATATCTATGTTCCCATTATTTGTGGCAAGTGCATGTGCAAGTGGAACCAGGGAATGGGTTGGGATAAGAGAAAGAAGAAAGTTCATTAAAACAATCTGCAAGGATAGAATGCCTGAAATGGGAAGAAAAATCATAGTTTTTATGTGTTATACTGACCACCAATTGATGGGACATTTTCATGAGTCTTAGAGAAATATGCAACGGGGCAAGTAACATTGGCTTAGTTTATTATTTTAACTATTCCAAGATGAAGATCAAGGTGATACGTTTTTTACAGTATATCCATAACTTATTTGAATTAGTATTTTCTGTTTCAAAATTGTCAAACATTACTTGATTCAAATCTTGAAGACCTTTTGGGCAAAATCTAAGCATTCCAAGAAGTCCTTTAGATAAGTAAATGAATAAGAACCATAGCCTCCCTGTCAGGCATGCCATCACATAGACTAGCCAAGAAGCAATACAAGACACTAAAGCACCTCATCAGCAAGTTACTCCGCTCGATCCACTCAGCCCTGGAGTTCCTCAATTCCACCAAGGACGTAAGAAAGATGGTGTTGAGACTGTGGTATCATTTGATGTTACTGCCCTATTCAGATTGACAGACATACCACTAGCAAGAGAAACACTGGCAACACTACTAAAACAAGAACAAGGTCCCAGTGACACCAGCCCCACAGACAATATGCTGAAGTTACCGGACCTATGGGACTATCTCTCCAAGGCACATACACTACTAGTCGATGAGAACACATACTGGCAGGGCAGACAGATCCAACACCACAACTGGGCAATAAGATTCTCAACACTAAAGAAACTCAAAAAGACCAGACAAATCAACAAAGCAGACTTTCCTAAGAATGAAACCTGAAGGAACCAACACCTGATTCTACTGCTTCCAGAAGGTACACAAACCGGAAGTACCCCTCAGACCCACAGTCTCCCTGCCAGGTGTGCCATCACACAGATTAGCCAAGAAGCTATAAAAGACACTAAAACACCTGGTCAGCAAGTCAGAACCCTAGCTCGTCCCCACCACACTAACCTGTTCTTCCTCTCACCTATCCCCTTCTCCCACCTCAAGCCGCACCTCCATTTCCCACCTACTAACCTCAGCCCGCCCCCTCGACCTGTCCCCTCCCTACCTCCCCAACTATACTCTCCTCTACAGGCTTCATCCCCGCCCCTTTAACTTGTCTATCTCCTCTCCATCCATCTCCTCTATCCATCTTCGATCCGCCACCCCCTCTCTCCCTAGTTATATCAGAACCCTCTCCCCCTTACCCTTTTCTGATGAAGGGTCTAGGCCCGAGACGTCTGCTTTTGTGCTCCTGAGATGCTGCTTGGCCTGCTGTGTTCATCCAACTCCACACTTTGTTATCTCGGGTTACAGTCGACGCGCCTTGAATTTGACCTCAGTTTGATTTGGGTGGTTGTGCCAGATATTCGGGTAGGGTCGTTGCTCTGTGAACCTTTTGGTGTGATATCAGAAGGTCAGTATGATTAACACAAATCACAATATTCAAAGTGTGAATTTATAATTTTAATATTGCTATCTCGATATTCACTCGATTTCAGTTGCGATCGAGACGTTAAACAACTTCAACAGAGACTCACCACGGCGCTGATTGCAAATATAAAGGCGGCTTCGTCCTGATCTGAAGCTATTCTCGATCCTTCCATGCGCGTGAGCAGAGGTGAGAGCGCATGTGCAGAGGGATCCACTCTAAAAGGCGGCAAAAGGCGACCGTGGACGGCTCGTGTGAGATCGTGCGTCTTTTCAGGTAGGTCGCGCGAAGCCAAGTTCAGCTTTATGAAATCTTCAGCACTTCTAAAATGTGTCAAAGATGTATTGTTGCATACTATTATCTTAGACCATGTATACAAACTTGTAATTTAATTTTATTACTTCACGCTTTTTAAATTACTTCTGGAAACAAACTTGATATAAGGTATTGACTGGAATATTATTCAATAATAGTTGAAAGAAAAACAATGGGTATTTTGGACGGGGAAATTTCTATGTAACGTTTCTTCTGCTCAAGTGAGGTACAGGCACTTGGTAGTTATCAATCACCTGGATCTGTGAGGAATGCAGCTTGAATATTGGCGAGCAATATAATTTTTCATTTGATAAACGAACACAGATACAGTAACTTGTTCTGGTGGAAAACGTTTCATTTTGGTCCATCAATGTCGAGATGACCAGATTGGTTAATACCATTCTGCAGCTTTAAAATGCTTGTGTTGTTCTAATTCTAATTTTCATTTCAACTGTTTGTTCTAGGTGATGACATGGTAGTTACTCGTGACGAACTTGTTCATCTTCTATGAATAAATGTATAACTGAAGAAAATATAACCTGGGTAAGTAAAGAGCCTTTTTATGTTTGTCTTCCATGCAAGACGTTCTTTAGGTCTGGTGAAGGGTCACTGGACTTATGTTTTCTGTCCACAGATTCTGACAGAAATGCTGTTTTGTGTTTTTAAGATACAAAATGCTTGCAATTTTTAGTTTAGTATTATGGATCAGACAGGATACCCACTAAATTGTTAAATCCTTGAAGGGTAAAGATGATAATGGCTTCCTAATCTGCCTACGGACAAAACTAATTCACTTCTTAAATGCTTTGAGTGGGGGATAAATTGTTGATATAATATCTGTTTATATATAAAACATAACATTCTGTTGATGCTGGACATCTGAAATAAATATGTGCTAGACAAACTTAGGCCTGACAACATCTATGGAGAAAGATGTGGTGGTAATGTTTCATATCAAATCCAAATAATTCTATGAAAGTACTGCAGTTCTAAAGACAGAATACCAAATCATTCTGTAGTTGCATTTTCTTTAGCCTGAATGGCATCACTTACTATAGGAAAAGCCCATTTGGAGTAAGAAGACAAATATCTTTTTGGCAGTTAGTATTAAGTGAACTTGCCAGTACACAGTCTCGGTTTTGAGGGTATGACCTCCAGGAATTGTGTAACCATTGCCTTTAATGTTAAGCTTGGATTGATTCCTGCTTTTGTGTTAAGGGTCCCACGCAATCCATCAACACTGTGCAGACTGGTCAGATAAGTAAAAGTGCAAGCTGTGACTTTTTTTACAACCTGTTTTTTACATAAGCACCAACTTCTTCTGAAGACCTGCCTGGTAAAAATGTTCACTTTTATGGACTTGATTGTCTGGATCCCAACATGTCCCACTGTAGGCATTTATAAGCATTCAAGATGTTTCTTGATCATTTTTGGCCATTATTTCTATCTGGCGAACTGCCGTCCATACTTTCTCCATTAGCCTGTAAGGAGGTCTCCACTTCCTTGTCAGAATCCCATTGTCATCCAGTAGTATTCTGGAACTACATTGGCTTTAACTTCTGTTTGAATGCTTTCTAATGATTGTCCAAGCCTTCCAATTTGCAGGTCGCAACCAAATATGTGTTTGTGGTGCCAATTCAAGCTCTTGTACACTTTATTTAACTGTTGTTTGGGCCACTGCAAATGAAGGAGAAAAATCTCCTGCAGGCTTTCCTGTGGTTGCTCAATCTCCTTCCAGATCATTTCTCTAGGAATAAGTCAACTGTCGAAGGACAACTGTGGCTAATCCCCACAGTTTTTGTTCAGAAATCAAGTCACATTCTAGCTACACCTGAAACGAAGTTACTGTTATATACTCCCTGCTTTGTACCTCCCAATGATGCCATTTACTGAAACCTCGGAATGCACGTCACTCTGGTAGCTAAGTCTTGCCAGGCTGGGAGAGGGTGTCAACTGAGGAAGAGACACTCGACCTGAACCGTTAGCTCTGATTTCTCTCCAAAGATGCTGCCAGACCTGCTGTGCTTTTCTAGCAATTTCTGTTTCTGGCCTGTTAAAATATATTGGCTAATTTGGCTCTGATCAAATCAATATGGTAATCAGTCCAGCTTTCAAGCTGTCTTTTACTCTATCACATCATTGTCCATTTGAATTTCTTTGCACTTTCTTAACAAATATGCCAAAGGATCCACCACAGTGCTGTAATTTGTAATAAACCCTTGATAAAATTCATGCAATGCAGTTGCGAAGTTGGGTAAAGTACTTGTGGATTGGGAGGCAGGAAATTAGAATTTGGTGTTTGTAAAATGCTAGGCGGGGGAAGCATTGTGCAAACCCTTTAAGGTCATGTGCTTTTTCTGTTCTTAGAGATTTAAAATCAATGTCTGTGACAAGCAACTTAAAAGTTTGCAAGAGACCACATGATTGAAACATTTGTATCGAAAGGGCGTACAGTTAACAGGCCAAGCCGCAGTTTTTTTTAACAAAGACAACAGGCTTTTGAATTTAGCCAATCAATCTGAACCAGTCACTTAGATACTAAAACCCTTTTAAATTTAAGTTTGATTTTGACAGCAATAGGACCAATCCTTTTGTAAGAAATATTGATATGTCATTAAGATTATAAAAGAAGGGGACGGTTGGACAAAGTCCCCAGAACTAGCTGCCATTACAGAGCTAACGGCCCTCAGCTCTCGAGAATCATTGGCTCTCACGGCCTGTGTCTTAGAGAAAACACCACCTAAATAACAGCAGTACCAAGGGTACAACTAGTTAGTATTCCTGACAGAAAAATTGATGGAGCAGGCATTCCTGACAGAGGAATTGACAGAGAAGGTTCAGAACACTCTGGAAGACATGTAACCTGGCTGTAATTTTGAAAGAGTAAATTCTGTTTTTTTATATAAGTGGGACTTGTATTTATTGAAGCAGGGTGCCATTAGAATCTTGTTTTATTGGTGAATAGTTAATAGTTAGAAGGGATTTGTTCAGTTTGTTAATAGTTTAGGTAATTTGTTAACTATTAGAGTTAGATAAATAAATTGTTACTTGTTGATGGTAAAGTAAGCACCCAGGATTTATTTTATTTAACAACCAGAAGTTACTGAAAAGCAAGATACACCACTTCTCACATTCCTTTTACAGATTACAAGGTGAGATGTTCCTCCGTGGGTGATTTGGCTTTAGTTCTCGGGGGGAGGGGGTCAACGTCTGCTTCATAACAATGCTAATATACCACAAATTTCTCATTCCTGAAAACATCGTAACTCCCCAAGATAACCCTTCTTATTGTTTATCTAAATGCTTCATGGCCTTGTCCTGCAGAGTTCTCCAAATAAGTTACTTTTGATTTGGCAATTGCCTTTAGACAGGTTGGTTAATCATGGAAAATTTTCTCTGGTGCTTTTTCATTCCAAACAGAATGACATTGCATTGATTAAATTTGGGCTTTCAAAAGCTGAAGTTTCTTTGACAGTACCTGTCAGTGGAATTCGTCAGTATTGCTTTAACATTTCCAATTTTTGAAACAAAATGTACTTGTTCTCCAAACATGAAATCCACCTTCGTTATCATGTTGACTTTATGATAATTTACAAAAAAAAATTGTGATCCATCTGGCTTCAGCAATTTTCATTTTTGTTTATTTGTGGAATAAGGGTCTCGCTGGCTATGAATTGCATTTATTGCCCATTACTAATTGGCTGGGAGCTGGGACACTCAGATGAGCTGACATGGCTATTTTTTTGTTTTTTCCAGTTCAGTGTTCCTGATTGAAATTAATATTTTGCAAATATTTCAGTGAACTGAAAATGTTACAGTGAATTAACTGTATACGTTTGTAATTTTTAGAAAGAAATGGATGTAAGTTTGATCTTCACAGAGATAAAAGGTACAAAATTTACTGTGTTTAAAAGTATTCTAAATACGTATTTTCATCTATTAAGACTATTGACTGAATGGCATCTGAGCACAGTATTATTTTCTTTTTAGAAGGGTAGGGAAATGTTGCATCTATGGTAAATTTAACTGTGAATTTGCAAATCGGTAGGTCTTATTTGATTTTAATTTGGTGTTTGAGCAAGTATGAAGAACGATCTTAGATAAGTCAAATGATCTAAAGTCAAGGTGTGTAGAGTGCAAGTGTTTATATTTGCACATATATCAGTGAATCTCCTGTGATATTGCTTGTCAAAAATTTGAGCATGCACTTTTTAAGAACGCATAGTTACTGCATAAATAGGAAATGCCTTTTTATTGCAACTGTACATAACCTATGGAAAGTGTCAAAATATCAGTGTTTTGTTTGTATTTGTTTCTCTACAAGAACTGCACAGAACTGATCTAGAACACTTTGTACTGGTATTTTAATAATAAAAATCATTTCTATTTTTGAAATTTAAGAAGTCTGGAGAGAGTGGCCTGTAGCCATAGTCACAGTGAAGCCGTCTGGAAAGAGTCACCCACAGTAGGTGTGGCACGGTGGCTCCGTGGTTAGCACTGCTGCCTCACAGTGCCAGGGACCCAGGTTCAGTTCCACCCCGGGCGACTTTCTGTGTGGAGTTTGTACATTCTTCCCGTGTTAGCATGGGTTTGCTCTGGGTGCTTTGGTTTCCTCCCACAGTCCAAAGATGTGTAGGTTAGGCAGATTGGCCATGCTAAGTTGCCCATAGTGTTCAGGGATGTGTAGGTGGGTTATAAAAGGATAGTTCAGGGTGGGATGCCCCAACGTTTGGTGTGGACTTGTTGGGCCAAAGGGCCTGTTTCCACACTGTAGGGATTCTATGTTCTACTGTCAACTGCAAGTTTTTAGTCATCAGGGGATCTGTAGATCATCACTGGATCGTGATTGGACATTGGAGGATCGTCAGTTGAGCTGACCTGTATTGGTGGATCTTAATGCTGGTTTTGGCCTAATGCCAAATCAGTTTTGAGCTAACCACAGCTATAACCACTCCAGTTGGTCATGCTCCAGGCCAGGATGTCTGGATTATAGCCAGGGTGACAGTGAGGAAGGTATGCCAGTTGATTGGATCTTCGTGAAGAGGATCTTTCTGGATTGAGGCAGGTTCCAAGCAACAGATATTTCAGTGCAGTTTTCCAGAGTGTGAGGCAATGTGAGTATGTTTGAGCTGAAAGAAGGTCAGGACCCACTCTCTATCTTACCTTTGGCAGAATTGTTTGCCAGCGAAACTGCAGAGGATCTGGTTTGTTACAATCCACATATTCAGCCCCATGCCCCAGCAAATATGTAGAGAACCCCTTCGGAATCTGAGCTAGCAAAAGGCAGGTCAAGGTGACGTGAAGGGGATTTCACTGAGGACATTCTCCAGCCTTGCAATCAGATGGAGCTGAGGTTACCTGATGTACGTATGCTGAACCTGCAGGAAGTCAGAGCACGTGGCAGTGGACTGCAGACTTACCCTGTGCAGGACCTGTAAACAGGAAGGGCGCCTGACCAAGGACTGTAAGAGCTGCAACCTGATGGGGAAGCAAGCCCACCTCTACAAGGCCTGCCCAAGGTGGGGTGTCACATCTGCATAAATTATCAGAAGTGGCAACACAAACAATGGACCCTAAAAGGACAGTAAGTCATTGCCTTGCAGTACAGCAAGTGAGAAAAGGGACAGTGAGAAGGAGGCCAAGACTTGCAGAAAAACAAAAGGAAGACACTCTCTGGAGAATGATAAAGTAACTCATCTATAACTGAGTATGCAGAATCACTTGAGGACATGGCAGCAGACATACAGTGAGGAGAAACCTTAAAAGGAGAACCCTTCAATTACATAGAGCCACCACGGGCCAGCAGCAACATGGAAAGAGGAAGCTGCACCAAGGACACTGCACGGCTTCTGCTAAAGACGCGTGGGAGGATAGCCTTAACCAGAAGAAAAGGCAAAGCACCATAAGCAACCCTCTAGCCTGGAATGCTGGTCATCGCTAAACCCCGCTTCATGAATGGCAGGCAGTGACCAGTGGCGTTCCACAAGGTTCGGTGCTGGGACCGCAGCTATTTACAATATACATTAATGATATAGATGAAGACATTAAATGTAATATTACCAAATTTGCTGATGACACAAAGATGGATGGCAGGGTGAAATGTGAGGAAGATGTTATCAGAATAGAGGGTGACTTGGACAGGCTAGGTGAGTGGACGGATGCATGGCAGATGCAGTTTAATGTGGATAAGTGTGTGGTTATCCACTTTGGTGGCAAGAACAGGAAGGCAGATTGCTATCTAAATGGAGTCAAGTTAGGTAAAGGGGAAGTTCAATGAGATCTGGCTGTTCTTGTACATCAGTCAAGAAAGCAAGCATGCAGGTACAGCAGGCAGTGAAGAAAGCTAATGGCATGCTGGCCTTCATAACAAGAGGAGTATAGGAGCAAAGAGGTCCTTCTGCAGCTGTGTGTGCGGTTTTGGTCTCCAAATTTGAGGAAGGACATTCTATCTATTGAGGGAGTGCAGCGTAGGTTCACGAGGTCAATTCCCAGAATGGCGGGACTATCATATGTTGAAAGATTGGAGCGACTGGGCTTGTATACACTTGAGTTTAGGAGGATGAGAGGGGATCTGATTGAGACGTAGAAGATTATTAAGGGATTGGACAATCCGGAGGCAGTAAGTATGTTTCTGTTGATGGGGGAGTCCAGAACCAGAGGACACAGTTTAAAAATAAGAGGTAGGCCATTTAGAACAGAGTTGAGGAGAAGCTTCTTCACCCAGAGAGTGGTGGATATATGGAATTCTCTGCCCCAGAAGGCAGTGGAGGCCAAGTCTCTGAATAGTTTCAAGAAAGAGACAGATAGAGCTCTTAAAGATAGTGGAATCAAGGGTTATGGGGATGAGGCAGGAACAGGATACTGATTGTGGATAATCAGCCATGATCATAATGAATGGTGGTTCTGGCTCGAAGGGCTGAATGGCCTACTCCTGCACCTATTGTTTATTGTCAATGACTGAGGAACCATGAGTTACCCATTGCACAACAGCTGCAGGCAACTGGGAGCGCAACACTCTGAGCTGAGGAGCAGAGCATAACAACGAAAGATCTGCATTGCAGCACAGGCTTTCTATGGTGGAACTGTATATATGGCGATTCTTGTATGACTAAACTTTAAAGTGCTTCAGGATTGTGTAGCACATTGTGTTTTGTAATGTGCTCCAAATATAAGACCTGCAATAAATGAAAATCCAGCACATGAAAGAAAAGTTGTGTGCTCATGAATTGGAACCTAACAGTTCAGTTCAACACTACCCAGACTCTGAGTATTTTCTAACCAACATGTTATTGCACAATTCTTGGGCAGGTGGGACTTGAACCTGGGTCTCCTGACTCAGAAAGGGGACTGTACCACTACAAAAGCCTTTATGCAGTCTCTCTTCTTACCTTCAATTAGTCTATTAGCTTGATAGTGCTGGATTGGCAAAGGAAATACAATAGTCAACTTCACCATAGTATTGGATTCAGTTGGTGCTGCATGAAAGATAAATCACAACGTTAGATGGTTAAACTGAAGTGCATATTTGTACATTTGTTGCATTCCTGAAATTGTTTAATTCTATATTAGTTGTTTGTTTTCATATTTATTCAGATATAACAACATTTAATTGTTTAATATATATTTTATGATACTTGGCAAACAGTGAAATAATGTGTGTGTTTCCTTGGTAGAATTGGCTGAAGAACTGTTGAAAAATCAGTCAATTAGAAATATAGAAGATGTCATAGAAAAATTGTTCGTTAAAGTTACAGCTTTGGATGACGTAGTGAGAAACAAAACCATGGATATTCAGGTTTGGCTAAATAATTTATTATTTTTCTGGTGATTAAACGTCTGAGGCTACATCTGGCAGCTGTGGTCAGACACGATATTGGTACTTTGGAGCAATTCCTTTGGAGTAATTTGGGCTTATACTTCTTCTTAAATGTTCTTGTTCCCTGTGGTCATAAAAACATTTACAGCTTTACAGTTAAAATATTGTTTAGTGTTGTCGATCATTTATGTAAGCACTAATGTTACATCCTTTATGTCAGAGAGCACCAGACTGTTCAGTACTTAGTTAAATTATCACTGACCTGAAGATCATAACAATAATATCTCTTGAATAAATAATTGATTGCAAATTGTTCTAACATTTTGAGGAAGACATGTTGGGGAAGAGATTATCTAGCAATCCAAGACCAATTGCAAATGAACAAATCATTCTCGCTCATACTTTCCATGTAAAATAGACTGGTTTCCAGTGAGAAATAATATCATTTAGCTTCCTGAATCTGTACCAACATATAGTTTGATCATTGGTTAGTCCAAGATTGGCAGCCTTTTTAAAATCAAAAATTAGTGAGATTGTCAACTCAGTGTGTTAAGCATCCTCTGGTGTGACTTCATTCCCTATTTTGGCAGGGCACTCTGCTGCATTTGCTGCAGAGGTAAATGAGGGTGAGAGAGTACATAACTTGCTTGTCTGTTTTCTCTGGGCCCCGTTTACGGCCACCTGTGCCTTTAGTTTTAGTTTGCCTCTTCTAATGCCCTTCCAGCCAATCCATCTGAGTGGGCATTACAATCAACAACTGTTGCATTTGCACAACTTGGTGAGAGTGCGTCTTGGATGAGTGGCTCACATTCGGTATTGCACTCGAGTGACTCAAATTTACTGTTCCAATTATGCTTTTTGGAGAGAATGGCCTGCCTTCTGTGTCGCATTTTGTGGGAGGCACCCACAGTTGGTGCCGCAGTGTAGAGAGAGTGGCCAGTTCTGGGGAGAATAAACCATGGTTCACAGAGCTTTTTTGGGCAATGGCCTGAGAGTTGCATTGCTTTCTGGGGTGAGGGGTTCACAGTCAGCATTATGTTCATGGGCAAAAACAGAAGTTGCTGGAATAGCTCAGCAGGTCTCAGCAGAACTGAGGAAGGGCTACTGGACCTGAAATATTAACTCTGATTTTTTTTTTCTGCACAAATGCTGCCAGAGCTGTTGAGTTTTTCCAGCAACTTCTGTTTTTGTTCCTGATTCACAGCACCTGCAGTCCTTTTTACATTCATGGGGCAAGAGGCTTGCTGTTGGCATTGCTTTCTGGAGGGTGGAGCTACTGGTTGGCCAAGCTTTCGTGTGCAAGGGACCTGAGAGTCATATTGCTTTCTGGGGTGAAGGGTTTGTAGTTGGTGTCAAATTTGAACACTCTGCAAAGAGTGGCCCTCAGTTGAGCACTCTTGGGACGCTGACACGGTCAGACAGTCTGGGGTTGGTGGCCTGTGTTGACCAGTATGGGAACTGTGGCTTGTAGCCAGCCTTGCATTCATGGGCATATCAGTTGAGTGGTCTGGGAAAGTGGCTCACGGCTGAGCAGTACGGGAACAGTGGCCTGTGTTTGAGCCGTTTTGGGATAGTTGTCCACGGTTAAGCATTCTGGGGAGACTGGACAGATGTTGGTGCTGGATACCCTGGGGGAGGGCAGCCCTGTCAGCGTTACATTCTGGTTGAGGGGCCTGCTATTGGTGTTGTATTTGTGGGGTAAGCGGGTAGTGGTTTGCATCACGTTCTGCGGAGAGTGGTCCATGGTTGAGCAGTCTAGGGAAAGTGGCCTGTGGTTGCCGTTGCTTTTTGTAGGGTGGGACCTATAGTTGGCTGAGCATTCTAACCAAGGAGCCCCAGGGTCGGCATCGCGTTCTGATTAGAATGGACAACTGTTGATGCCACATTCTATATATCACATTGACTGGTGAGGAAACCTGCAGTTAGCGTTGCGTTCATGGGCCACGTTGGTGGCAGAGCAGTATGGGAACAGTGCCCAAAGTTGATGGCACATGCGGTCAGTCTGGGAAGTGCGACATGCAGTTGAGCTTTCTGGGGTGAGGGGCCTAATGTTGTTTCCTAACATTCTAGGTGACTTGCTTGCAGTAGCTTTGCCTTCAGTTATTCTGGAAAGAGTAGTCCGTAGTCATTATGCTGGTGAGGTCTTTTCTGGAATTTTCTGTCCAGTTCTGATCACCCTGTTATAGGAAGGATATTATTTATTAGGTTGGAGAAGTTTCAGAAGAGATTGGTCAGGATGTTTCCAGGAATAAAGGATTTGAGTTATAAGGAGGGGTTGGACAGACTGGGACTTCATTCACTGGAATGCAGGAGGTTGAGAGATGATTTTATAGAGGCTTATAAAATAATGAGACATACAGATAAGGTGAATGGTAGGTATCTTTTCTCTAGGTGGGGGATTTCACGACTGGGGGCTTATTTTTAAGCTGAGAGATAGAAGATTTGAAAAATGCACGAGGGGCAGTTTATTTGCACAGAGTGGTTGGTGAGTGGAATGAACTTGCAGGGAATGTGTTAGATGCAGAAAAGTTACAATGTCTAAAAGACATTTAGTTAACTACATGAATAAGAACTGTTCAGAGGGCTATGGGCCAAGTGCAGGCAGGTGGGACTAATTTCGTTGGAACTGTAGTCGGCATGAACTGGTTTCTGTGTTCTCTGACTCTGCCTCTAGTTGAAAAGTCTGAAGAGATTACATGCTGTCGAGCAGTCTCGGATGGGTGGGCAGAATTTGAGCCATCTTCGCTGTTTTGCAATATATTGAAAGGGACGTATAGTCAGTGTCGCATTCGAGCAGGCTGAAGTGAGGGGCCTGTGGTAGATGTCTCATTGTGGGATGAAGGGCCCATGTTTGGCATTGCATTCTGGTCAGATTGGCCCACTGTGAGCGTCAGTCCAATTAGGGGGCCTGCAGTTGATATTGCCTACTGGGTCCAGCAGCCCGTGTCGGTGTTGCAGTCTGGGGGAAGGGGCAAGTGGTCAGCTGTTGAACAGTGTGGTCTGATTGGCCAGAGTTTGAGCAGTTGGGGAATATGTCACGGTGGAGGAGGATCGGACCTGGGATCCAAGCTGGAATGAACTCTGATGAATGGCCTGTGTTTATGCAGTCTTGGAAAAATGGGCCATGATCACCATTGTAGTCTTTGAAAGTTGCATGTGTTCAAACAGTATGGGACAAGTGGTCTATGGTCATCTAATCTGGGAAGTGTGGCCCACAGTCAGTGTTGGAGTCTGGAAATTTGGTCTGCATTCGGCATCGCAATTGAGCTATCTGCTTTGAGCGAATTGAAATTGGAGTTGTAGACATGTATTTTGGAGAGAACAGTTGGCAAGCCTAGGGCAATTGG
Organism: Stegostoma tigrinum; assembly: GCF_030684315.1. Taxonomy (NCBI): domain Eukaryota; kingdom Metazoa; phylum Chordata; class Chondrichthyes; order Orectolobiformes; family Stegostomatidae; genus Stegostoma; species Stegostoma tigrinum. The sequence goes on along the minus strand of NC_081368.1, from coordinate 40,552,780 downwards.
ACTGACATTGGCATTGCTTTTGTGCCCTGTGTGGAGAGAGCCAGGCAGTCAAGATGTTTGCAGTGTGTGGACTACGGTTGAGCCATCTGACGCATGCCCGCAATCGATCAACGTGTAAACAGGACCCTTACAATGATGTCATTCTGGGATAGTACCCTGCGGTTGAGCATTTTTGGAAGAGTAGTTAGCAATCAGTGTGGCATTTTGTGGAGAGGGTCCTGTGGTTGGTATCATGGTCTGGCCAGAAAAACGTGTGCTATGCCTCGGGTGATTGATTGCCAGAGGGCAGTGCAGCCTGGTGCAAAGGGTGTGCGGGCGTGGTCATATTCTAGGGAGAAGGGTATACAATTAGCTTTGCATTCAACAAGTGGTCTGCAGTCAAGCAGTGTGGGGAGAGTAAACGCAGTCAAGCAGAGGGAGGTGGTTTGCCAGATTTCAAGTTGTTTTTAGTTGTTAAGCTGTCTAGTGAGAAGGTCCTGCATTTGTGTTGCAGGCTGGGGTGAGGGCGCATGCTATCAGAGTCACATTCTGGGGTGAGGCCCCCGCAGCAGATGTTACATTCTGAGGCGAGGGGTCCAAGTGCGCTGTCGACTTCCGGGATGAGGGGCCTGTGTGCAATGTCACGTTCTGGGCCGAGGAGCCTGCGGTCAAAGTCACATTCTGGGGCGGTGGGCTCATGATTGGAATCACATTCTGGGGCGAGGCACCTGTGTGTGATGTCACATTCTGGGGCATGGGGTGCACGGCCAAATTCCTCTACTGGGGCAAGTGACCCATGGGTGAAGCCGCATTCTTGGGAACAGGGGTCTATCACTGCCTTGCTCTCCTGCTCTCCCCTCTGTGTCTCTCTGTCTGTCTGTCTCTTGCTGTCTCTGCTCGCTCTTGCTCCCCACTCTCATGCTGTCTATATTTGCCTCTCTACATGGTCCTTAATCAATCAGCCTCAGCATTGTAGTATCCCTATCATTTTAAATACTGTACCAAAAACCCTTGCCTTCTAACAAAATCCTGGAGTTGTGACAGAACTTCTAAAATTAAAGAAAACAACAGCTAGTCGATGCTCTGGGGAAATACATAGTCACAGGGACAGCTGCCTGGAACCATCATTCAGTTAGAAAATCCAATTCGCACAACAACTCTAAAAGAACAGTGAACCGGATCTAAGGCAACAACTAACTGAGAAATCATGGAACCTTACAGCTACCAAGACATCCAGCATCAACGAATATGCATGATGTGAAGCAGCCATTGTTGGGCTGGGGTGGACAAGGTCAGAAATCACACGACACCAAGTTACAGTCCAACAGGTTAATTTCAAAACACGAGCTTTCGGACCCTCAGTCCTCCTTCACATGTTAGTGTAAGAGGTAGTATCAGACACAATTTGTAAGTAAAAGATCAAAGGATCACAACATTGAGGATATCCTAAAGAAACATAGGATGCTGTTAAATCTTTAATCTTGGTCCGGAGAGAACTCAAGGTTTTATCAGTGTAAACAAGGGTGACATTTTACATCAGATAGTTCATGTTAGATGTGAGACCTTGATTAGAATGTGTTTATGTTTTAGATTAGAATCAAAGTAGTTTTATTTCTAAAGTATGAATTTATAAAACCATACATTGACTGAATGCCTACAAATTGTGTGCTTTTTGAACAAAATGGAATGTATCAGCAAATACAAATTCACTCAATAGATTTAGTGTATGTCTACCTGTGTGTGTGTGTGAGGGTGTTCAGAGAGAGAGAGAGAGAGTGTGTGTGTGTGTGTGTGTGTGTGTGTTGGGGGGGAAGTCTGTGTGTGTTTGTTGGTGGCGAAGTGTGTGTGTGTGCGTGTGTGTGTGTGTGAGTTGAGGGGGAAGTGTGTGTGTGTGGGGGGGAATGTATGTGTGTGTGTGGGGGGGCGGAATATGTGTGTAAGTGGGGGGGGAATGTGTGTGTGTGGGGGGGGGAATGTGTGTGTGTGTGTGGGGGGGGGAATGTGTGTGTGTGTGTGTGGGGGGGGAATGTGTGTGTGTGTGTGTGGGGGGGGAATGTGTGTGTGTGTGTGTGGGGGGGGAATATATGTGTGTGTGTGGGGGGGGGAATATATGTGTGTGTGTGGGGGGGGGAATATATGTGTGTGTGTGGGGGGGATTATGTGTGTGTGTGGGGGGGGATTATGTGTGTGTGTGTGGGGGGGGATTATGTGTGTGTGTGGGGGGGGGATTATGTGTGTGTGTGGAGGGGGATTGTGTGTGTGTGGGGGGGGGATTATGTGTGTGTGTGTGGGGGGGGGATTATGTGTGTGTGTGTGGGGGGGGGAATATATGTGTGTGGGGGGGTATGTGTGCGTGTGTGTGGGGGGGAATGTGTGCGTGTGTGTGGGGGGGAATATGTGTGTGTGTGGGGGGGGAAGACGTGAGTGTGTGTTGGGGGGAATATGTGTGTGTGGGGGGGAATGTGTGTGTGGGGGGGGAATGTGTGTGTGTGGGGGGAATGTGTGTGTGTGGGGGGAATGTGTGTGTGTGTGTGGGGGGAATGTGTGTGTGTGTGTGGGGGGAATGTGTGTGTGTGGGGGGAATGTGTGTGTGGGGGGGGAATCTGTGTGTGTGTGTGGGGGGGAATCTGAGTGTGTGTGTGGGAGGAGGAGAATGTGTGTGTGTGGGGGGGGGAGTGTGTGTGTGTGTGTGTGTGTGTGTGTGTGTGTGTGGGGGGGGGGGAGAGTGTGTGTGTGTGTGTGTGTGGGGGGAGGTGTGTGTGTTGGGGGGGGAATGTGTTTGTGTGTGTGGGGGGTGCGAAATTGTGTGTGTGTGGGGGGAGGGAATGTGTGTGTGTGGGGGGAGGGAATATTTGTGTGTATGTGGGGGGGGAGTGTGTGTGTGTGTGGGGGGGGAGGGAATGTGTGTGTGTAGGGGGGGAATGTGTGTGTGTGGGGGTGGGGGAGAATGTGTGTGTGTAAGGGGGGAATGTGTGTGTGTAGGGGGGGAATGTGTTTGTGTGTGTGCAGGGGGGGGAATGTGTTTGTGTGTGTAGGGGGGGAATGTGTGTGTGTGGGGGGGAATGTGTGTGTGTGGGTGGGGGGGAGTGTGTGTGTGTGTGTGTGTGTGGCGGGGGGAGAATGTGTGTGCGTGGGGGGGGAATGTGTGTGCGTGGGGGGGAATATCTGTGTGTGAGTGGGGGGGGAATGTGTGTGTGTGTGGGAGGGGATTGTGTGTGTGTGTGGTGGGGGGAAATGTGTGTGGTGGGGGGGAAATGTGTGTGGTGGGGGGGAAATGTGTGTGTGGTGGGGGGGAAATGTGTGTGTGGTGGGGGGGAAATGTGTGTGTGGGGGGGAAATGTGTGTGTGGGGGGGGAATGAGTGTGTGTTGGGGGGGAATGAGTGTGTGTGGGGGGGGAATGTGTGTGTGTGGGGGGGGAATGTGTGTGTGTGGGGGGGGAATGTGTGTGTGTGGGGGGGGAATGTGTGTGTGTGGGGGGGAATGAGTGTGTGTGGGGGGGAGGAATGTGTGTGCGTGTGTGAGTGTGGGGGGAATGTGTGTGTGTGGGGGGGGGAATGTGTGTGTGCGTGGGGGGGGAATATGTGTGCGTGGGGGGGGAATGTGTGTGTGTGGGGGGGGGGGAATGTGTATGTGTGTGGGGGGGAATGTGTGTGTGTGTGGGGGGGGAATGTGTGTGTGTGCGGGGGGGGAGAATGGGTGTGTGTGTGTAGGTGGGGGAGGGGAATGTGTGTGTGTGTGTGTGTGTGTGTGTGTGGGGGGGGGAATGTGTGTGTGTGTGTGTGTGTGTGGGGAGTGTGTGTGTGTGGAGGGAATGTGTGTGTGTGGGGGGAATGTGTGTGTGGGGGGGGAGGGGAAATGTGTGTGTGTGTGTGTGTGTGGGGGGGGGGGGAGTATGTGTGGGGGGGGAGTGTGTGTGTGTGGGGGGGAGTGTGAGTGTGTGGGGGGGAATGTGTGCGTGTGTGTGGGGGGGAATGTGTGCGTGTGTGTGGGGGGGAATGTGTGTGTGTGGGGGGGAATGTGTGCGTGTGTGTGGGGGGGAATGTGTGTGTGTGGGGGGGAATGTGTGTGTGTGTGTGTGGGGGAATGTGTGTGTGTGTGTGTGGGGGAATGTGTGTGTGGGGGAATGTGTGTGTGTGTGGGGGGAATGTGTGTGTGTGTGGGGGGAATGTGTGTGTGTGTGTGGGGGGGGAATGTGTGTGTGTGTGGGGGGAATGTGTGTGTGTGTGGGGGGGGAATGTGTGTGTGTGTGTGGGGGGAATGTATGTGTGTGTGTGTGGGGGGGAATGTGTGTGTGTGTGTGTCGGGGGGGAATGTGTGTGTGTGCGTGGGGGGGGAGAATGTGTGAGTGTGTGGGTGGGGGGAGCGAGTGTGTGTGTGTGTGTGTGGGGGGGGAATGTGTGTGTGTGTGTGTGGGGGGGGAATGTGTGTGTGTGTGTGGGGGGGGAATATGTGTTTGTGTTGGGGGTGAATGTGTGTGTGTGTGTGTGTGTGGGGAGTGTGTGTGTGTGTGGGGGGAATGTGTGTGTGTGGGGGGGGAGGGGAAATGTGTGTGGGGGGGAGTGTGTGTGTGTTGGGGAGAATGTGTGTGTGTGTGGGGGAATGTGTGTGTGTGTGGGGGGGGGGGGGAATGTGTGTGTGTGTGCGGGGGGGGAGAATGGGTGTGTGTGTGTAGGTGCGGGAGGGGAGTGTGTGTGTGTGTGTGTGTGTGTGTGTGTGTGTGTGGGGGGGGGAATATGTGTGTGTGTGTGTGGGGGGGGGAATATGTGTGTGTGTGTGTGTGTGTGTGTGTGTGTGGAGTGTGTGTGTGTGGGGGGAATCTGTGTGTGTGGGGGGGGAGGGGAAATGTGTGTGTGTGTGGGGGGGAATGTGTGTGTGTGGGGGGGAATGTGTGTGTGTGTGTGGGGGAATGTGTGTGTGTATGTGTGGGGGGGGAATGTATGTGTGTGTGGGGGGGGAATGTATGTGTGTGTGTGGGGGGGAATGTGTGTGTGTGGGGGTGGGAATGTGTGTGTGTGTGTCGGGGGGGAATGTGTGTGTGTGGGGGTGGAATATGTGTGTTTGTGTGGGGGGGGAATGTGTGAGTGTTTGTGTGGGGGGGGAATGTGTGTGTGTGCGTGGGGGGGGAGAATGTGTGAGTGTGTGGGTGGGGGGGGCGAGTGTGTGTGTGTGTGTGTGTGGGGGGGGGGAAATGTGTGTGGGGAGGTGGAGAATGGGTGTGTGTGTGTAGGTGGGGGAGGGGAATGTGTGTGTGTGTGTGTGTGTGGGGGGGGAAATTGTGTGTGTGCGGGGGGGGAGAATGGGTGTGTGTGTGTAGGTGGGGGAGGGGAATGTGTGTGTGTGTGTGTGTCTGTGTGTGGGGGGGGAATGTGTGTGTGTGTGTGGAGTGTGTGTGTGTGGGGGGAATGTGTGTGTGTGGGGGGGGAGGGGAAATGTGTGTGTGTGTGTGTGGGGGGGGGGAGTGTGTGTGTGTGGGGGGGAGTGTGAATGTGTGGGGGGGAGTGTGTGTGTGTGGGGGGGAATGTGTGTGTGTGGGGGGGAATGTGTGCGTGTGTGTGGGGGGGAATGTGTGTGTGTGGGGGGGAATGTGTGCGTGTGTGTGGGGGGGAATGTGTGTGTGGGGGAATGTGTGTGTGGGGGAATGTGTGTGTGTGTGGGGGGAATGTGTGTGTGTGTGTGGGGGGGGAATGTGTGTGTGTGTGGGGGGAATGTGTGTGTGTGTGTGTGGGGGGGAATGTGTGTGTGTGTGGGGGGGGAATGTGTGTGTGTGTGGGGGGGGAATGTATGTGTGTGTGTGGGGGGGGAATGTATGTGTGTGTGTGGGGGGGGAATGTATGTGTGTGTGTGTGGGGGGGAATGTGTGTGTGTGTGTCGGGGGGGAATGTGTGTGTGTGTGTGGGGGGGGGAATGTGTGTGTGTGTGTGGGGGGGGAATGTGTGTTTGTGTTGGGGGGAATGTGTGTGTGTGTGTGTGTGGGGAGTGTGTGTGTGTGTGGGGGGAATGTGTGTGTGTGGGGGGGGAGGGGAAATGTGTGTGTGTGTGGGGGGGAGTGTGTGTGTGTGGGGGGGAATGTGTGTGTGTTGGGGGGAATGTGTGTGTGTGTGGGGGAATGTGTGTGTGTGTGGGGGGGGGGAATGTGTGTGTGTGTGCGGGGGGGGAGAATGGGTGTGTGTGTGTAGGTGCGGGAGGGGAATGTGTGTGTGTGTGTGTGTGTGTGTGTGTGTGTGTGTGTGTGTGTGTGTGTGGAGTGTGTGTGTGTGGGGGGGGAGGGGAAATGTGTGTGTGTGTGTGTGTGGGGGGGAATGTGTGTGTGTGGGGGGGAATGTGTGTGTGTGTGGGGGAATGTGTGTGTGTGTGTGTGGGGGGGGGGGGAATGTGTGTGTGGGGGGGGAATGTATGTGTGTGTGGGGGGGGAAATGTATGTGTGTGTGTGGGGGGGAATGTGTGTGTGTGGGGGGGGGAATGTGTGTGTGTGTGTCGGGGGGGAATGTGTGTGTGTGGGGGTGGAATATGTGTGTTTGTGTGGGGGGGGAATGTGTGAGTGTTTGTGTGGGGGGGGAATGTGTGTGTGTGCGTGGGGGGGGAGAATGTGTGAGTGTGTGGGTGGGGGGGGCGAGTGTGTGTGTGTGTGTGTGTGTGTGTGTGTGTGTGTGTGTGTGTGTGTGTGTGTGGGGGGGAAATGTGTGTGGGGAGGTGGAGAATGGGTGTGTGTGTGTAGGTGGGGGAGGGGAATGTGTGTGTGTGTGTGTGTGTGTGTGTGTGTGTGTGGGGGGGGGGGAAATTGTGTGTGTGCGGGGGGGGAGAATGGGTGTGTGTGTGTAGGTGGGGGAGGGGAATGTGTGTGTGTGTGTGAGTGTGTGTGTGTGTCTGTGTGTGGGGGGGGAATGTGTGTGTGTGTGTGGAGTGTGTGTGTGTGGGGGGAATGTGTGTGTGTGGGGGGGGAGGGGAAATGTGTGTGTGTGTGTGTGTGGGTGTGTGTGTGGGGGGGGAATGTGTGTGTGTGCGTGGGGGGGGAGAATGTGTGAGTGTGTCGGTGGGGGGTGCGAGTGTGTGTGTGTGTGTGTGTGTGTGTGTGTGTGTGTGTGTGTGTGTGGGGGGGGGAAAATGTGTGTGTGTGTGCGGGGGGGTAGAATGGGTGTGTGTGTGTAGGTGGGGGAGGGGAATGTGTGTGTGTGTGTGTGTGTGTGTGTGTGTGTGTGTGGGGGGGGGGACTGTGTGTGTGTGTGGAGTGTGTGTGTGTGGGGGGAATGTGTGTGTGTGGGGGGGGAGGGGAAATGTGTGTGTGTGTGTGGGGGGGTGTGTGTGTGTGTGGGGGGGAATGTGTGTGTGTTTGGGGGAATGTGTGTGTGTGTGTGTGTGTGGGGGGGGAATGTGTGTGTGGGGGGGTAATGTATGTGTGTGTGGGGGGGGAATATATGTGTGTGTGGGGGGGGGAATGTATGTGTGTGTGGGGGGGGAATGTGTGTGTGTGTGGGGGGGGGAATGTGTGTGTGTGTGTCGGGGGGGAATGTGTGTGTGTGGGGGTGGAATATGTGTGTTTGTGTGGGGGGGGAATGTGTGAGTGTTTGTGTGGGGGGGGAATGTGTGTGTGTGCGTGGGGGGGGAGAATGTGTGGGTGGGGGGGGGGCGAGTGTGTGTGTGTGTGTGTGTGTGTGTGTGTGTGTGTGGGGGGAGTGTGTGTGTGTGGGGGGGGAGGGGAAATGTGTGTGTGTGGGGGGGGAGTGTGTGTGTGGGGGGGGGGGAATGTGTGTGTGGGGGGGGGGAATGTGTGTGTGTTGGGGGGAATGTGTGTGTGTGTGGGGGGGAAATGTGTGTGCGGGGGGGGAGAATGGGTGTGTGTGTGTAGGTGGGGGAGGGGAATGTGTGTGTGTGGGGAGGGGAATGTGTGTTTGTGTTGGGGGGGAATGTGTGTGTGTGTGTGTGTGTGTGTGTGGGGGGAGTGTGTGTGTGTGTGTGTGTGTGTGTGTGGGGGGAGTGTGTGTGTGTGTGTGGGGGGAATGTGTGTGTGTGGGGAGTGTGTGTGTGTGTGGGGGGGAATGTGTGTGTGTGGGGGGGGAGGGGAAATGTGTGTGTGTGTGTGTGGGGGGGAGTGTGTCTTTGTGTGCGGTGGAGTGTGTGTGTGTGGGGGGGGAATGTGTGAGTGTTTGTGTGGGGGGGGAATGTGTGAGTGTTTGTGTGGGGGGGGGAATGTGTGTGTGTGCGTGGGGGGGGAGAATGTGTGAGTGTGTGGGTGGGGGGGCGAGTGTGTGTGTGTGTGTGTGTGTGTGTGGGGGGGGGAATGTGTGTTTGTGTTGGGGGGGAATGTGTGTGTGTGTGTGGGGAGTGTGTGTGTGTGTGTGGGGGGAGTGTGTGTGTGTGTGTGTGTGGGGGGGGAGGGGAAATGTGTGTGTGTGTGGGGGGGAGTGTGTGTGTGTGGGGGGGAATGTGTGTGTGTGTGGGGGGGGAATGTGTGTGTGTGTGGGGGGGGAATGTGTGTGTGTGGGGGGGGAATGTGTGAGTGTTTGTGTGGGGGGGGGGGAATGTGTGTGTGTGCGTGGGGGGGAACGAGTGTGTGTGCGTGGGGGGGAGTGTGTGTGTATGCGTGGGGGGGAGAATGTGTGAGTGTGTAGGGGGGGAATGTGTGTGTGTTTGTGTGTGTGTGTGTGTGTGGGGGGGAATGTGTATGTGTGTGCGTGGGGGGAATGTGTGTGTGCGTGGGGGGGAATATGTGTGCGTGGGGGGGAATATGTGTGCGTGCATGGCGGGGGGGAATGTGTGTGTGTGGGAGGGGAGTGTGTGTGTGTGTGTGTGTGTGTGTGGGGCGGGAATGTGTGTGGTGGGGGAAATGTGTGTGGTGGGGGAATGTGTGTGTGTGGTGGGGGGGGGAATGTGTGTGTGTGGTGGGGGGGGGAATGTGTGTGTGTGGTGGGGGGGGGAATGTGTGTGGGTGCGTGGGGGGGGGAATGTGTGTCTGTGTGTGGGGGGGATTGTGTGTGTGTGTGTGTGTGGGGGGGGAATGTGTGTGTGTGTGTGGGAGGGGAGTGTGTGTGCGTGGTGGGGAATATGTGTGCGTGCGTGGGGAGGAATGTGTGTGTGTGTGGGAGGGGAGTGTGTGTGTGTGTGGGGGGCGGGAATGTGTGTGGGGCGGGAATGTGTGAGTGTTTGTGTGGGGGGGGAATGTGTGTGTGCGCGTGGGGGGGGAGAATGTGTGAATGTGTGGGTGGGGGGGGCGAGTGTGTGTGTGTGTGTGTGTGGGGGGGGAATGTGTGTTTGTGTTGGGGGGGAATGTGTGTTTGTGTTGGGGGGGAATGTGTGTGTGTGTGTGTGTGGGGAGTGTGTGTGTGTGTGGGGAATGTGTGTGTGGGGGGGGAGGGGAAATGTGTGTGTGTGTGTGTGGGGGGGTGTGTGTGTGTGTGGGGGGGAATGTGTGTGTGTGTGTGGGGGAATGTGTGTGTGTGTGGGGGGGGGGAATGTGTGTGTGTTGGGGGGGGAATGTGTGTGTGTGTGGGGGGGAAAGTGTGTGTGTGTTGGGGGGGGAATGTGTGTGTGTGTGTGGGGGGGAATGTGTGTGTGTGTGTCGGGGGGGAATGTGTGTGTGTGGGGGTGGAATATGTGTGTGTGTGTGGGGGGGAATGTGTGTGTGTGTGTCGGGGGGGAATGTGTGTGTGTGGGGGTGGAATATGTGTGTTTGTGTGGGGGGGGGAATGTGTGAGTGTTTGTGTGGGGGGGGAATGTGTGTGTGTGCGTGGGGGGGAGTGTGTGTGTATGCGTGGGGGGGAGAATGTGTGAGTGTGTAGGGGGGGAATGTGTGTGTGTGTGTGTGTGTGTGTGTGTGTGTGTGTGGGGGGGGGGAATGTGTGTGTGTGTGTGTGTGTGTGTGTGTGGGGGGGGAATGTGTGTGTGCGTGGGGGGGAATATGTGTGCGTGGGGGGGAATATGTGTGCGTGCATGGGGGGGGGAATGTGTGTGTGTGTGGGAGGGGAGTGTGTGTGTGTGTGTGTGTGTGTGTGTGGGGCGGGAATGTGTGTGGGGGGGAATGTGTGTGGTGGGGGAAATGTGTGTGGTGGGGGGGGGAATGTGTGTGTGTGGTGGGGGGGGGAATGTGTGTGTGTGTTGGGGGGGGAATGTGTGTGTGTGTGGTGGGGGGGGGGGGAATGTGTGTGTGTGCGTGGGGGGGGGGAATGTGTGTGTGTGCGTGGGGGGGGGAATGTGTGTGTGTGCGTGGGGGGGGGAATGTGTGTCTGTGTGTGGGGGGGATTGTGTGTGTGTGGGGGGGGAAGTGTGTGTGTGTGTGGGGGGGGGAGAATGTGTGAGTGTGTGGGTGGGGGGGCGAATGTGTGTGTGTGTGTGGGGGGGCAATGTCTGTGTGTGTGTGGGGATTGTGTGTGTGTGTGTGTGGGGGGGGAAGTGTGTGTGTGTGTGGGGGGGGGAATGTGTGTGTGTGTGTGGGAGGGGAGTGTGTGTGCGTGGGGGGGAATATGTGTGCGTGGGGGGGAATATGTGTGCGTGCGTGGGGGGGAATATGTGTGCGTGCGTGGGGGGGAATGTGTGTGTGTGTGGGAGGGGAGTGTGTGTGTGTGTGGGGGGGCGGGAATGTGTGTGGGGCGGGAATGTGAGTGGGGGGTAATGTGTGTGGTGGGGGGGAAATGTGTGTGGTGGGGGGGGAATGTGTGTGTGGTGGGGGGGGAATGTGTGTGTGGTGGGGGGGGAATGTGTGTGTGTGTGGGGGAATGTGTGTGTGTGTGTGTGGGGGAATGTGTGTGTGTGTGGGGGGGGAATGTGTGTGTGTGTGTGGGGGAATGTGTGTGTGTGTGGGGGGGATTGTGTGTGTGTGGGGGGGGAATGTGTGTGTGTGTGTGTGTGTGTGTGTGGGGGGGGAATGTGTGTGTGTGTGGGAGGGGAGTGTGCGTGCGTGGGGGGGAATATGTGTGCGTGCGTGGGGGGGAATATGTGTGTGTGCGTGGGTGGAATGTGTGTGTGTGTGGGAGGGGAGTGTGTATGTGTGTGGGGCGGGAATGTGTGTGGGGGGAAATGTGTGTGGTGGGGGGGAATGTGTGTGGTGGGGGGGGAATGTGTGTGGTGGGGGGGGAATGTGTGTGTGTGGGGCAGGAATGTGTGTGTGTGGGGGGGGGTGTGTGCGGGGGGGAATGTGTGTGTGGGGGAGGAATGTGTGTGCGTGTGTGTGTGTGGGGGGAATGTGTGTGTGTCTGTTGCGGGGGGAATGTGTGTGTTGGGGGGGGAATGTGTGTGTGTGTGTGGGGGGGGGGAATGAATGTGTGTGTGTGTGTGGGGGGAATGTGTGTGCGTGTGGGGGGAATGTGTGTGCCTGTGGGGGGGAATGTGTGTGCGTGTGTGGGGGGAATGTGTGTGTGTGTGTGTGTGTGTGTGTGTGTGTGTGTGTGTGTGTGTGTGTGTGTGTGTGTGTGTGGGGGGGGGGAATATGTGTGCGTGGGGTGGAATGTGTGTGTGGGCGGGGGAAATATGTGTCTGTGGGGGGAAATGTGTGTGTGCGTGGGGGGGGAATGTGTGTGCGTGGGGGGGAATATCTGTGTGTGGGGGGGAATACGTGTGCGTGCGTGGGGGGGGAATGTGTGTGTGTGTGGGAGGGGAATGTGTGTGTGTGTGGGAGGGGAATGTGTGTGTGGTGGGGGGGAAATGTGTGTGGTGGGGGGGAAATGTGTGTGTGGGGGGGAATGAGTGTGTGTGTGGGAGGGGAGTGTGTGTGTGTGTGTGGGGGGCGGGAATGTGTGTGGGGCGGGAATGTGTGACTGTTTGTGTGGGGGGGGAATGTGTGTGTGTGCGTGGGGGGGGAGAATGTGTGAATGTGTGGGTGGGGGGGGCGAGTGTGTGTGTGTGTGTGGGGGGGAGGGAATGTGTGTTTGTGTTGGGGGGGAATGTGTGTGTGTGTGTGTGTGTGTGGGGAGTGTGTGTGTGTGTGTGGGGAGTGTGTGTGTGTGTGTGGGGGGAATGTGTGTGTGTGGGGGGGGAGGGGAAATGTGTGTGTGTGTGTGGGGGGGGTGTGTGTGTGTGTGGGGGGGAATGTGTGTGTGTTGGGGGGAATGTGTGTGTGTGTGGGGGAATGTGTGTGTGTGTGGGGGAATGTGTGTGTGTGTGGGGGGGGGGAATGTGTGTGTGTGTGGGGGGGGAATGTGTGTGTGGGGGGGGGAATGTGTGTGTGTGTGGGGGGGGGAGTGTGTGTGTGGGGGGGGGGAATGTGTGTGTGTGGAGGGGGGGGAATGTGTGTGTGTGTGGGGGCGGGAATGTGTGTGTGTGTGTCGGGGGGAATGTGTGTGTGTGGGGGTGGAATATGTGTGTTTGTGTGGGGGGGGAATGTGTGTGTGTGCGTGGGGGGGACTGTGTGTGTATGCGTGGGGGGGAGAATGTGTGAGTGTGTAGGGGGGGAATGTGTGTGTGTGTGTGTGTGTGTGTGTGTGTGGGGGGAATGTGTGTGTGTGTGTGTGTGTATGTGTGTGTGTGGGGGGAATGTGTGTGTGTGTGGGGGGAATGTGTGTGTGCGTGGGGGGGAATATGTGTGCGTGGGGGGGAATATGTGTGCGTGCGTGGGGGGGAATGTGTGTGGGAGGGGAGTGTGTGTGTGTGTGGGGCGGGAATGTGTGTGGGGCGGGAATGTGTGTGGGGCGGGAATGTGAGTGGGGGGAAATTGTGTGGTGGGGGGGAAATGTGTGTGGTGGGGGGGGAATGTGTGTGTGTGTGGGGGAATGTGTGTGTGTGTGTGTGGGGGAATGTGTGTGTGTGTGTGGGGGGGGAATGCGTGTGTGTGTGGGGGAATGTGTGTGTGTGGGGGAATGTGTGTGTGTGGGGGAATGTGTGTGTGTGGGGGGGGGAATGTGTGTGTGTGGCGGGGGGAATGTGTGTGTGTGGGGGTGGAATGTGTGTGTGTGTGTGGGGGTGGAATGTGTGTGTGTGTGTGTGTGGGGGGGGGAATGTGTGTGTGTGTGTCGGGGGGAATGTGTGTGTGTGGGGGTGGAATATGTGTGTTTGTGTGGGGGGGGAATGTGTGAGTGTTTGTGTGGGGGGGGAATGTGTGTGTATGCGTGGGGGGGAGAATGTGTGAGTGTGTAGGGGGGGAATGTGTGTGTGTGTGTGTGTGTGTGGGGGGAATGTGTGTGTGCGTGGGGGGGAATATGTGTGCGTGGGGGGGAATATGTGTGCGTGCGTGGGGGGGAATGTGTGTGTGTGTGTCGGGGGGGAAAGTGTGAGTGTTTGTGTGGGGGGGGAATGTGTGTGTGTGCGTGGGGGGGAGTGTGTGTGTGTGCGTGGGGGGCAGAATGTGTGAGTGTGTGGGTGGGGGGGGCGAGTGTGTGTGTGTGTGGGTGGGGGGGGCGAGTGTGTGTGTGTGTGTGTGTGGGGGGGGAATGTGTGTGTGTGTGGGGGGGGGGGAATGTGTGTGTGTGTGTGGGGGGGGAATGTGTGTGTGTGTGTGTGTGTGTGGGGGGGGAATGTGTGTGTGTGCGTGGGGGGGAATATGTGTGCGTGCATGGGGGGGGGGAATGTGTGTGTGTGTGTGTGGGAGGGGAGTGTGTGTGTGTGTGTGTGTGGGGGGGGGAATGTGTGTGGGGGGGGGAATGTGTGTGGTGGGGGGAAATGTGTGTGGTGGGGGGAAATGTGTGTGGTGGGGGGGGAATGTGTGTGTGTGGTGGGGGGGGAATGTGTGTGTGTGTGCATGGGGGGGGAATGTGTGTGTGTGCGTGCGGGGGAGAATGTGTGAGTGTGTGGGTGGGGGGGGGCGAATGTGTGTGTGTGTGTGTGTGTTGGTGGGGGAATGTGTGTGTGTGTGGGGGGTGGAATGTGAGTGTGTGTGTGGGGGGGGAATGTGTGTGTGTGTGTGTGGGGGGGGAATGTGTGTGTGTGTGGGAGGGGAGTGTGTGTGCGTGGGGGGGAATATGTGTGCGTGCGTGGGGGGGAATATGTGTGCGTGCGTGGGGGGGGAATATGTGTGCGTGCGTGGGGGGGAATGTGTGTGTGTGTGGGAGGGGAGTGTGTGTGTGTTGGGCGGGAATGTGTGTGGGGCGGGAATGTGTGTGGGGGGAAATGTGTGTGGTGGGGGGGAAATGTGTGTGGTGGGCGGGGAATGTGTGTGGTGGGGGGGAAATGTGTGTGGTGGGCGGGGAATGTGTGTGGTGGGGGGGGGAATGTGTGTGGTGGGGGGGAAATGTGTGTGGTGGGCGGGGAATGTGTGTGGTGGGGGGGGGGAATGTGTGTGGTGGGGGGGGGGAATGTGTGTGGTGGGGGGGGAATGTGTGTGTGTGTGGGGGGAATGTGTGTGTGTGGGGGGAATGTGTGTGTGCGGGGGGGAATGTGTGTGCGGGGGGGAATGTGTGTGTGGGGGAGGAATGTGTGTGCGTGTGTGTGTGTGGGGGGTATGTGTGTGTGTCTGTTGCGGGGGGAATGTGTGTGTTGGGGGGGGAATGTGTGTGTGAGTGTGTGGGGGGGGGGAATGAATGTGTGTGTGTGGGGGGGGGATTGTGTGTGGGGGGGGGATTGTGTGTGTGGGGGGGGAATGTGTGTGCGTGTGGGGGGAATGTGTGTGCATGTGGGGGGGAATGTTTGTGCGTGTGTGGGGGGAATGTGTGTGTGTGTGTGTGGGGGGGGGAATATGTGTGTGGGTGTGTGTGTGTGGATTGTGTGTGTGTGTGTGGGGGGAATATGTGTGCGTGGGTTGGAATGTGTGTGTGGGCGGGGGAAATATGTGTCCGTGGGGGGAAATGTGTGTGTGCGTGGGGGGGGGAATGTGTATGTGTGTGGGAGGGGAATGCTTGTGTGTGTGTGTGTGGGGGGGGGGGGAATTGTGTGTGTGGGGGGGGAATGTGTGTGTGTGTGTGTGTGTGTGTGTGTGTGTGTGTGTGTCCGTGCGGGGGGGGAGAATGTGTGTTTGTGCCGGGGGGGAGAATGTGTGTGTGTGTAGGTGGGGGGGGAATGTGTGTGTTTGTGTGGGGGTGAATGTGTGTGTGGGGGGAATGTGTGTGTGTGTGTGTGTGGAGGTGAAATTGTGTGTGGGGGGGGAATGTGTGTGTGTGTGTGTATGGGGGGGAATGTGTGTCTATGTGTGTGTGTGTGGGGAGGGGGGGAATGTGTGTGTGTGTGTGTGTGTGGTGGGGGGGAATGTGTTTGTGTGGGGGGAATGTATGTGTGTGTGTGTGGGGGGAATGTGTGTGTGTGTGTGTGGAGGGGAAATGTGTGTGTGTGTGGAGGGGAAATGTGTGTGTGTGTTGGGGGGGGAATGTGTGTGTGTGTGTGTGGTGGGGGGGAATGTGTGTGTGTGTTTGTGTGGGGGGAATGTGTGTGTGTGTGTGTGGAGGGGAAATGTGTGTGTGTGTGGAGGGGAAATGTGTGTGTGTGTGTGGGGGGGAATGTGTGTGTGTGTGTGTGTATGGGGGGGAATGTGTGTCTATGTGTGTGTGTGGGGAGGGGGGAATGTGTGCGAGTGTGTGTGTGGGGGGAATGTGTGTGTGTCTGTTGCGGGGGGGAAATGTGTGTGTGTGGGGGGGGAATGTGTGTCTGTGTGTGTGTGTGTGTGTGTGTGTGTGTGTGTGTGAGGGGGGGAATGTGTGTGTGTGTGTGGTGGAGGGAATGTGTGTGTGTGTGTGTGTGTGTGGGGGGGGGGAAATGTGTGTGTGTGTATGGGGGGGAATGTGTGTCTGTGTGTGTGTGTGTTTGTGGGGGGGGAATGCGAGTGTGTGTTTGTGGGGGGGGGATGTGTGTGTGTGGGGGGGAATGTGTGTGTGTGGGCGGGGGGAAAGTGTGAGTGTGTCGGGGGGTGGAATGTATGTGTGTGTGTGAGGGGGGTATGTGTGTGGGGGGGGGATTATGTGTGTGTGCGGCGGGGAATATGTGTGTGTGTGGCGGGGGGAATATGTGTGTGTGTGGGGGGGCGATTGTGTGTGGGGGGAGAAAAGTGTGTGTGGGGGGAATGTGTGTGTGTGTGTGTGTGTGTATGTGCGTGTGTGTGTGTGGGGGGGGAATCTGTGTGTGTGTGTGTGTGTGGGGGGGAGAATGTGTGTGTGTGTGGGGGGAGGTGTGTGTGTGGGGGGGGAATGTGTTTGTGTGTGTGTGGGGGGAGGTGTGTGTGTTGGGGGGGGAATGTGTTTGTGTGTGTGTGGGGGGTGCGAAATATGTGTGTGGGGGGGGAATGTGTGTGTGTGTGGGGGTAGGGAATATTTGTGTGTGTGGGGGGGGAGTGTGTGTGTGTAGGGGGGGAATGTGTGTGTGTGTGTAGGGGGGAATGTGTGTGTGTGTGTGGGGGGGGAATTTGTGTGTGTGTGGGGGGGGGAATGTGTGTGTGTTTGGGGGGGACTGTGTGTGTGTGTTGGGAGGGAATGTGTGTGCGTGGGGGAGGGAAATGTGTGTGTGTGTGTGGGAGGGGAACGTGTGTGTGTGTGGGAGGGGAATGTGTGTGTGTGTGTGTGTGTGTGTGTGTGTGTGTTGGGGGGGGGAAATGTGTGTGTGGGGGGGGAATGTGTGTGTGGCGGGAAAATGTGTGTGTGTGGGGGGGAGGAATGTGTATGCGAGTGTGTGTGTGGGGGGAATGTGTGTGTGTCTGTTGCGGGGGGGAAATTGTGTGTGTGTGTGTGTGTGTGTTGGGGCGGGAATGTGTGTGTGTGTGTGTGGGGGGGGGAATGTATGTGTGTGTGTGAGGTGGGTATGTGTGTGTGTGTGGGGGGGAAAATGTGTGTGTGTGTGTGGTGGGGGAATATGTGTGTGTGTGGGGGGGAATATGAGTGTGGGGGGGGAATATGTGTGTGTGTGTTGGGGGGAATATGTGTGTGTGTATGTGGGGGGGATTGTGTGTGTTCGGGGGGGAATGTGTGTGGGGGGGGAAATGTGTGTCTGGCGGGGGGAATGTGTGTTTGTGTGGGGGGTGAATGTGTGTGTGGGTGGAATGTGTGTGTGTGTGTGTGGAGGGGGAATGTGTGTGTGTGTGGGGGGGGAGGGGAAATGTATGTGTGTCTGTGTGTGTGTGGGGGGGGGGGAATGTGTGTGTGTGTGGGGGGGGAATGTGTGTGGGGGTGAATGTGTGTGTGTGTGTGTGTGGGGGGGGGGATTATGTGTGTGTGGGGGGGAATATGTGTGTGTGTGGGGGGGGGAAATGTGTGTGGGGGGGGAATGTGTGTGTGCGTGGGGGGGAATGTGTGGGGGGGTGATTATGTGTGTGTGTGTGTGGGGGGGTGATTATGTGTGTGTGTGGGGGGGGAATTATGTGTGTGTGTGGGGGGGGGAATATGTGTGTGTGTGTGGGGGGGGAATATGTGTGTGTGTGGGGGGGCGAATGTGTGTGGGGGGGGAAATGTGTGTGTGGGGGGAATGTGTGTGTGTGTGTGCGTGTGTGTGTGGGGGGGAGGTGTGTGTGTGGGGGGGGAATGTGTTTGAGTGTGTGTGGGGGGAGGTGTGTGTGTTGGGGGGGAATGTGTTTGTGTGTGTGTGGGGGGTGCGAAATATGTGTGTGGGGGGGGGAATGTGTGTGTGTGTGGGGGTAGGGAATATTTGTGTGTGTGGGGGGGGAGTGTGTGTGTGTGTGTGCGTGTAGGGGTGGAATGTGTGTGTGTGTGTAGGCGGGAATGTGTGTGTGTGGGTGGGGGGTGAATGTGTGTGTGTGTGGGGGTAGGGAATATTTGTGTGTGTGGGGGGGGAGTGTGTGTGTGTGTGTGTGTGTGTGTGTGTGTGTAGGGGGGAATGTGTGTGTGTGGGTGGGGGGGTGAATGTGTGTGTGTGTGGGGGGGGGGAATGTGTGTGTGTTTGGGGGGGAGTGTGTGTGTGTGTTGGGAGGGAATGTGTGTGCGTTGCGGGGGGAAATGTGTGTGTGTGTGTGGGAGGGGAACGTGTGTGTGTGTGTGTGTGTGTGTGTGTGTGTGTGTGGGAAATGTGTGTGTGGGGGGGGAATATGTGTGTGGCGGGGAAATGTGTGTGTGTGTGGGGGGGAGGAATGTGTGTGCGAGTGTGTGTGTGGGGGGAATGTGTGTGTGTCTGTTGCGGGGGGGAAATGTGTGTTTGTGGGGAGGAATGTGTGTCTGTGTGTGTGTGTGTGTGTGTGTGTGTGTGTGTGTGTGTGTGTGTGTGTGAGGGGGGGAATGTGTGTGTGTGTGGTGGGGGGAATGTGTGTGTGTGTGTGTGGGGGAATGTGTGTGTGTGTATGGGGGGGAATGTGTGTCTGTGTGTGTGTGTGGGGCGGGGAATGTGTGTGTGTGTGTGTGTGTGTGTGTGTGTGTGGGGGGGGGGAATGTGTGTGTGTGTGTGTGTGTGGGAATGTGTGTGTGTGTATGGGGGGGAATGTGTGTCTGTGTGTGTGTGTGGGGCGGGGAGTGTGTGTGTGTGGGGCGGGGAATGTGTGTGTGTGTGTGGGGGGGGGAATGTGTGTGTGTTTGTGGGGGGGGAATGCGTGTGTGTGTTTGTGGGGGGGGAATGTGTGTGTGGAGGGGGGAATGTGTGTGTGTGGGCGGGGGGAAAGTGTGTGTATGTCAGGGGGTGGAATGTGTGTGTGTGTGTGTGGGGGGGTGATTATGTGTGTGTGTGTGGGGGGGTGATGATGTGTGTGTGTGTGGGGGGGAATTATGTGTGTGTGGGGGGGGATATGTGTGTGTGTGTGGGGGGGGAATATGTGTGTGTGTGGGGGGGGGAATATGTGTGTGTGTGGGGGGGGAAATGTGTGTGAGGGGGGAATGTGTGTGTGTATGTGCGTGTGTGTGTGGGGGGGGGAATCTGTGTGTGTGTGTGTGGGGGGGAGAATGTGTGTGTGTGTGTGTGGGGGGGGAGGTGTGTGTTTGGGGGGGGAATGTGTTTGTGAGTGTGTGGGGGGAGGTGTGTGTGTTGGGGGGGGGAATGTGTTTGTGTGTGTGTGGGGGGTGCGAAATATGTGTGTGGGGGGGGGAATGTGTGTGTGTGTGTTGGTAGGGAATATTTGTTTGTGTGGGGGGGGAGTGTGTGTGTGTGTGTGTGTAGGGGGGGAATGTGTATGTGTGTGTGTGTGTGTGTGTGTAGGGGGGAATGTGTGTGTGTGGGTGGGGGGGGGGGAATGTGTGTCTGTGTGGGGGGGGGAATGTGTGTGTGTTTGGGGGGGAGTGTGTGTGTGTGTGTTGGGAGGGAATGTGTGTGCGTGGGGGGGGGAAATGTGTGTGTGGGGGGGAATGTGTGTGTGGCGGGAAAATGTGTGTGTGTGGGGGGGAGGAATGTGTATGCGAGTGTGTGTGTGGGGGGAATGTGTGTGTGCCTGTTGCGGGGGGGGGGAAATGTGTGTGTGTGTGTGTTGGGGCGGGAATGTGTGTGTGTGTGTGTGTTAGGGGGGGAGTGTATGTGTGTGTGTGGGGTGGGGGGAATATGTGTGTGTGTGGGGGGGGAATGTGTGGGGGGGGAATCTGTGTGTGTGTGGGGGGGGGAGAATGTGTGTGTGTGTGTGTGTTTGGGGGGGGGCGAGGTGTGTGTGTGGGGGAGGGAATGTGTTTGTGTGTGGGGGGAGGTGTGTGTGTTGAGGGGGGGAATGTGTTTGTGTGTGTGTGGGGGGGTGCGAAATATGTGTGTGTGGGGGGGAATGTGTGTGTGTGTGGGGGTAGGGAATATTTGTGTGTGTGTGTGTGTGTGTGTGTAGGGGGGGAATGTGTGTGTGTGTGGAGGGGGAATATGTGTGTGTGTGGGGGGGGAATGTGTGGGGGGGGAATCTGTGTGTGTGTGTGTGTGTGTGTGTGGGGGGGGAGAATGTGTGTGTGTGTGTGTGTGTGTGTGTTTGGGGGGGGGCGAGGTGTGTGTGTGGGGGAGTGAATGTGTTTGTGTGTGGGGGGAGGTGTGTGTGTTGAGGGGGGGAATGTGTTTGTGTGTGTGTGGGGGGTGCGAAATATGTGTGTGTGGGGGGGAATGTGTGTGTGTGTGGGGGTAGGGAATATTTGTGTGTGTGTGTTTGTGTGTGTGTGTGTGTGTGTGTGTGTGTGTGTGTGTAGGGGGGGAATGTGTGTGTGTGTGTGGAGGGGGAATATGTGTATGTGTGGGGGGGGAATCTGTGTGTGTGTGTGTGTGTGTGGGGGGGGAGAATGTGTGTGTGTGTGTGTGTGTGTGTGTGTGTTTGGGGGGGGGCGAGGTGTGTGTGTGGGGGAGGGAATGTGTTTGTGTGTGGGGGGAGGTGTGTGTGTTGAGGGGGGGAATGTGTTTGTGTGTGTGTGGGGGGTGCGAAATATGTGTGTGTGGGGGGGAATGTGTGTGTGTGTGGGGGTAGGGAATATTTGTGTGTGTGTGTGTGTGTGTGGAGGGGGAATATGTGTGTGTGGGGGGGAGGGGAAATGTGTGTGTGTGTGTGGGGGGAATGTGTGTGTGTGTGTGTGAGGGGGGGAATGTGTGTGTGTGTGTGAGGGGGGGAATGTGTCTGTGTGTGTGTGTGTGTGTGTGTGTGAGGGGGGGAATGTGTGTGTGTGTATGGGGGGGAATGTTAGTCTGTGTGTGTGTGTGGGGCGGGGAATGTGTGTGTGTGTGTGTGTGTGTGTGTGTGGGGGGGGGGAATGTGTGTGTGTGTGTGTGTGTGTTTGTGGGGGGGGAATATGTGTGTGTGTTTGTGGGGGGGGAATGTGTGTGTGTGGAGGGGAATGTGTGTGTGTCGGGGGGGGAATGTATGTGTGTGTGTGAGGGGGGTATGTGTGTGGGGGGGTGATTATGTGTGTGTGTGTGGGGGGGTGATTATGTGTGTGTGTGGGGGGGGGAAATTATGTGTGTGTGTGGGGGGGAATATGTGTGTGTGTGTGGGGGGGCGAATGTGTGTGGGGGGGGAAATGTGTGTGTGGGGGGAATTGTGTGTCTGTGTGTGTGTGTGTTTGTGTGTCTGCGTGCGGGGGGGGAGAATGTGTGTGTGTGTGGGTGGGGGGGGGAATGTGTGTGTGCGTGTGGGGGGGGAATGTGTGTGTGTGTTTGTGTGGGGAGGAATGAGTGTGTGTGTGTTTGTGTGGGGGGTGAATGTGTGTGTGGGGGGAATGTGTGTTTGTGTGTGTGTGTGTGTGTGTGTGTGTGTGTGTGGAGGGGGAATGTGTGTGTGTGTGGGGGGTGGAGGGGAAATGTGTGTGTGTGGTGGGGGGGGAATGTGTGTCTGTGTGTGTGTGTGTTGGGGGGGAATGTGTGTGTGTGTGGGGGGGGGGTGTGTGTGTGTGGGGGGGAATGTGTGTGTGTGGTGGGGGGAATGTGTGTTTGTTTGTGTGGGTGGGGAATGTGTGCGTGTGTGTGTGTGGGGGGGAAAGTGTGTGTGCTGGGGGGGAATGTGTGTGTGTGCGGTGGGGGGAGAATGTGTGGGTGGGGGGGGCGAATGTGTGTGTGTGTGGGGGGGAATGTGTGTGTGGGGGGGGAATGTGTTTGTGTGTGTGTGTGGGGGGGGAATGTGTGTGCGTGGGGGGGGAATGTGTGTGTGTGGGGGGGGGAATGTGTGTGTGTGTGTGTGGGGGGGAATGTGTGTGTGTGTGTGGGGGAGGAATGTGTGTGTGTGTGTGTAGGGGGGGAATGTGTGTGTGGGGGGGGAATGTGTGTGTGTAGGGGGGAATGTGTGTGTGTGGGGGGAGGAATGTGTGTGTGTGTGTGGGGGAGGAATGTGTGTGTGTGTGTGGGGGAGGAATGTGTGTGTGTGTGTGTGTGTGTGTGTGTGTGTGTGGGGGGGGAATGTGTGTGTGTAGGGGGGGAATGAGTGTGTGTGTGTGGGGGGGGAATGTGTGTGTGTAGGGGGGGAATGAGTGTGTGTGTGTGGGGGGGGGAATGTGTGTGTGTGGGGGGGGAATGTGTGTGTGTGTGGGGGGGGGAATGTGTGTGTGTGTGTTTGGGGGGGAGTGTGTGTGTGTGTTGGGGGGGAATGTATGTGCGTGGGGGGGGGAATGTGTGTGCGTGGGGGGAATGTGTGTGCGTGGGAGGGGGAATGTGTGTGCGTGGGGGGGAATATGTGTGCATGGGGGGGGAATAAGTGTGCGTGGGGGGGTAATGTGTGTGTGCGTGGGGGGGTAATGTGTGTGTGTGTGGGAGGAGAATGTGTGTGTGTGTGTTTGTGGGGGGGGGAAATGTGTGTGGGGGGGAAATGTGTGTGGTGGGGGGGAAATGTGTGGTGGGGGGGAAATGTGTGTCTGTGGGGGAATGTGTGTGTGCGTGGGGGAGGAATGTGTGTGTGTCTGTTGCGGTGGGGAATGTGTGTGTGTGTTGTTGGGGGGGTAACGTGTGTGTGTGTGTGTGTGTGTGTGTGTGTGTGTGTGTGTGTGTGTGTGTGGGGGGGAGGAATGTGTGTGTGAGTGTGTGGGGGCGGGAATGAATGTGTATGTGTGTGGGGGGATTGTGTGTATGTGGGGGGATTGTGTGTGTGGGGGGAATGTGTGTGCGTGTGTGGGGGGAATGTGTGTGTGTGTGTGTGTGTGTGGGGGGGGGAATATGTGTGCGTGGGGGCGAATATGTGTGCGTGGGGGGGAATGTGTGTGTGTGGGGGTGGGGAAATGTGTGTGTGTGTGTGTGTGTGTGTGTGTGGGGGGGGTGAATCTGTGTGTGAGTGTGTGTGTGTGTGTGTGTGGGGGGGGGGGAGTGCGTGTGTGTGTGGGGGGGAATGTGTGTGTGTGTGGGGGGGGAATGTGTTTGTGTGTGGGGGGGGGAATGTGTGTGTGTGTGTGTGTTTGTGTTGGGGGGGAATGTGTGTGTGTGTGTGTGTGGAGGGGGAATATGTGTGTGTGTGTGGGGGGGGAGGGGAAATGTGTGTATGTGTGTGGGGGAATATGTGTGTGTGTGTGTGAGTGTGTGTGTGTGTGTGTGTATGGGGTGGAATGTGTGTCTGTGTGTGTGTGTGTGTGGGGGGGAATGTGTGTTTGTGTGTGTGGGGGGGCATGTGTGTGTGTGTGGGGGGGGGGAATGTGTGTGTGTGTGTGTGGGGGAAATGGGTGTGTTGTGGGGGGGGAATGTGTGTGTGCTGGGAGGAATGTGTGTTTGTGTTGGGGGGGAATGTGTGCGCGTGTGTGTGTGGGGGGGGAATGTGTGCATGTGTGTGTTGGGGGGGGGAATGTGTGTGTGTTCGGGGGGGGGAGAATGTGTGTGTGTGTGGGAGTGGGGGGGCGAATGTGTGTGTGTGTGTGTGTGTGTGTGGGGGAGGAATGTATGTGTGTGTGGGGAAATGTGTGTGTGGGGGGAAATGTGTGTGTGGGGGAGGGGGAATGTGTGTGTGTGTGTCGGGGGGGAAATGTGTCTGTGTGTGTGATGGGGAATGTGTGTGTGTGTGGGGGGGTAATTGTGTGTGGGTTGGGAATGTGTGTGTGGGGGGGGAATGTGTGTGTGTGTGTGGGGGGGAATGTGTGTGTGTTTGTGTGGGGGGAATGTGTGTGTGTTTGTGTGGGGGGAATGTGTGCGTGTGTTTGTGTGGGGGGGGAATGTGTGCGTGTGTGTGTGTGGGGGGGAATGTGTGTGTGTTGGGGGGGAATGTGTGTGTGTGTGGGTGGGGGAGGAATGTATGTGTGTGGGGGGGGAATGTGTGTGTGTGTGGGGGAATGTGTGTGTGTGTGTGGGTGGAATGTGTGTGTGTATGGGGGGGGAATGTGTGTGTGTGTGTATGTGTGTGGGGAGGGAATGTGTGTGTGTTTGTGTGGGGGGGGAATGTGTGTGTGCGGGGGGGAATGTGGGTGTGTGTGTGGGGGTGGAATGTGTGTGTGTGTGTGTGTGTATGGGGGAGAATGTGTGTCTGTGTGTGTGTGTGTGTGTGGGGGGGGGGAATGTGTGTGTGTGTGTGTGTGTATGTGTGTGGGGGGGGAATGTGTGTGTGTTTGTGTGGGGGGGGAATGTGTGTGTGTGGGGGGGGAATGTGTGTGTGTGGGGGGGAGAATGTGCGTGTGGGGGGGAATGTGTGTGTGTGTGGGGGGGAATGTGTGCGCGAGTGTGTGTGTGGGGAATGTGTGTGTGTGAGTGTGTGTGTGCGGAATGTGTGTGTGTCTGTTGCGGGGGGGAATGTGTGTGTGTGTGGGGGAGGAATGTGCTTGTGTGTGTGTTTGTGTGGGGGGGGAATGTGTGTGTGTGTGTGTGTGTGTGTGTGCAGGGGGAATATGTGTGTGTGTGTGTGTGTGGGGGGAGGGGAAATGTGTGTATGTGTGTGGGGGAATATGTGTGTTTGTGTGTGTATGGGGTGGAATGTGTGTCTGTGTGTGTGTGTGGGGGGGGGAATGTGTGTTTGTGTGTGTGGGGGGGGCATGTGTGTGTGTGTGGGGGGGGGAATGTGTGTGTGGTGGGAGGAATGTGTGTTTGTGTTGGGGAATGTGTGCGCGTGTGTGTGTGGGGGGGGAATGTGTGAGTGTGTGTGTGTGGGGGGGATTGTGTGTGTGTTCGGGGGGGGGAGAATGTGTGTGTGTGTGTGGGAGTGGGGGGGCGAGTGTGTGTGTGTGTGTGTGTGTGTGTGTGTGTGGGGGGGAGGAATGTATGTGTGTGGGGGGGGAATGTGTGTCTCTGTGTGTGTGTGGGGGGGAATGTGTGTGTGTGTGGGGGGGAATGTGTGTGTGTGTGTGGGGGGAATGTGTATGTGTGTGTGTGGGTGGGGGGAAACTGTGTGTGTGTGTGTGGGGGGGGAGAATGTGTGTGTGTGTGTGTGGGGGGGAGGTGTGTGTGTGTGTGGGGGGAATGTGATTGTGTGTGTGTGGGGGGAGGTGTGTGTGTTGGGGGGGGAATGTGTTTGTGTGTGTGGGTGGTGCGAAATGTGTGTGCGGGGGGAATGTCTGTGTGTGTGTATGGTGGGGGGTAGGGAATGTGTGTGTGTAGGGGGGGAATGTGTGTGTGTGTGTGTGTGTGTGTGTGTGTGTGTGTGTGTGTATGTGTGTGGGGGGGGGGAATGTGTGTGTGTAGGGGGGGAATGTGTGTGTGTGGGGGGTGAATGAGTGTGTGTGTGTGTTTGGGGGGGAGTGTGTGTGTGTGTTGGGGGGGAATGTGTGTGCGTGGGGGGGGAATGTGTGTGCGTTGGGGGGAATATGTGTGCAAGGGGGGTATGTATGTATGTGTGGTAGGGGAATGTGTGTGTGTGTGGGAGGGGAATGTGTGTGTGTGTGGGGGGGGGGAATGTGTGTGGGGGGGAAATGTGTGTGGTGGGGGGAAATGTGTGTGGTGGGGGGAAATGTGTGTGGTTGGGGGGAATTGTGTGTGGTGGCGGGGAAATGTGTGTGTGTCGGGGGGGAATGTGTGTGTGGGGGGGAAATGTGTGTGTGGGGGGAATGTGTGTGCGAGTGTGTGTGTGGGGAATGTGTGTGTGTGAGTGTGTGTGTGTGCGGAATGTGTGTGTGTCTGTTGCGGGGGGGGAATGTGTTTGTGTGTGTGTGGGGGGGATTGTGTGTGTGTGGGGGAATTGTGTGTGTGTGGGGGGAATGTGTGTGCGTGTAGGGGGGGAATGTGGGGATTGTGTGTGGGGGGGGGCGAATGTGTGTGTGTGTGTGGTGGGGGAATGTGTGTGTGTGTGTGTGTGGGCGGGGGAATTGTGTGTGTGTGTTTGTGTGTCTGCGTGCGGGGAGGGGGAGAATGTGTGTGTGTGCGGGGGGGGAGAATGTGTGTGGGTGTGGGGGGGAATGTGTGTGTGTGTGGGGGGGAATGTGTGTTTGTGTGGGGGGGGAATGTGTGTGTGTTTGTG